>NC_136063.1:1009195123-1010540405 GCF_964261635.1 Lissotriton helveticus | reverse complement strand
GCACCACTCATCTTCATGTAGACCCTCTTTCATGTGTATTTAATTTCTTCTATAGTGCTACTCATCCCAAGTATGTGGGGCAGAGTTTTGGAGTGTGCTACAACACACACATATTATAAAGACACAATCACTCATATAAATGGCAAAGTCAATGTATAGGAAATGTTGCTTAAGATAATGGGGCTTACAATTTGTAATCATACTTTCATCCATCATTCAGTCTTTCACCATTCATTCTATCCTTCCATCTGTGTGCCCAACAATGTCCATATTCATCCATTTACAAACCTATCCATCACGTTTCCTTCCATCCATCATTTCACTTATCTATCCCTCAATCCACCCTTTTACTCATCCATCATCCATCCATCTACCCTTTCACCCTATCCATCTATACACTCATCCATCCACTCTTCCACCCATCCATCCATTAACTCATCCATCCAGCCATTCACCCGTTCAGTCATCCTTTGACCCATCCCCTTCTTCTTTCAATTCCCCTTTCACTTAACCATCCATCCTTCCATCCACCCACTCATCCATCTACTCATCCACTCATGAATCCATCCATTGATCCTAATATTCATCCATCCTTTCACTCATCCATCCACCCTTTCACTCCTTCACTCATTGATGCATCCTTTTGTCCATCTACCCACCCTTTCACTCACTCATCCAGCCTTACATCCACCCGTTCACTCATCCGTCCATCCATTCACCCTTTCACTTATCAATTCATCCATCCACCCTTTCACTTATCAATTCATCAATCCATCAATCATTTCACTCATTCATCCACCCATTCACTCGCCCGGCATCCACCCTTTCACTCATCCATCCATCCATCATTTCACTCATCTATCCAGCCATCCATCCATCCATCCCTTCACTTACTTATTCACTCACCTTTTCACATTAATTATGAGACTTATCAAGAACTCCACCCTTGCTGTAGTTCCCAAAGCAAGGGGTGGGGTGGAGCAGGGTTCACTATGACCCTGCACATAGACAATTTGAAAAAGTGGAAGGCATGAGTCATGCATGATGCACAGTGCCTTGACTGCGGCGACTGATGTGGTGTTGTTTCCAGAGCGTTAAGTGGGATGAAAAAACTAGGGGGGTCTCTCCAAAAGGGTGTTTGATGTAATAAAATGTGTGGCTTAAAACACATAAGCTAAAAATCTGTGCTTAATATAATGTGCCCCGACTGGTATTTTTGTTGCTTCTGTCATTGCATCCAGATATATAATACAACAAGTAACGTTACACTTGGAACAAGTAATGTTACACCTATAACAAGCCAGAACTATTGGCTTTGTCTATGGTTGTTAGTTGCATAAAATAAAAAAAACAGCAAACATGGCTGCTATACTATAACTATATTCCCTTCCTTTGAACTTCTTTCACCGCCTTCCTCTGGTTAACTGGCTTCGCACCTAGCAGCAGCATTGGCGTTTTTGCACTTACATGTGACTGAATGTCCTGCCCTGGACCAAGGCTGGAGGAGGCCACCACATGCTGTGCCAGCCCAGACTGACCCATTTTCATTCTGATTGTGGCAATCAGCCCCACACAAAATGATAATGGGTGGGGTCGAGCTGCTCTTGTGCTCAGAGGAGTGTGAGGCGGCCCCATCAGGGAGGTGAGGCCTTTTGCAAGGAACAGCTCTGTTCCCGGCAATGCCTAAAATTAAGGCGGATAGTTGGATGGCGTCAGGGGCTCCCTCCGGTACGCATTTGTGCACATGGGCGTGCGCAGGGGGGCTAGCGCCTCTCCTTGCCCCCGCCTGCAGATGCCCATGGGTCCCATAACTTGAAATCTCAGACCATGTGACAGACTTTTCTTCCACGTGTGGTAGGTCAGAGCTAACATGGAGCCTAAATTAATTCAAAGGGGGCTGTAGCAGTTCCCTAACACCTCTGTTTCAGCTAACAGGGTATGGGTGCTCTTTAGTGCACAGAAGCCGTACATAAGAAATGAGATTTACTTCTGGGAATCCGACTATTCAATACCAATTATGAGGTCAAGGGTTAATATTCTAACAAAATTGGAAGCTTAAAATCCTGCAAATGTGAAGGTATTAATACAGGAGGACGTAAACTTGTTGCGATCCTTACATTAATACGGAGGAACAGTGCAACTGCTGCATGAGGAACCTTCTATGGATGATATGATGGGTGTCCCACCCCTCCCCCAAGTGGTTAATCACAGACATGCTAGTCACCAACTATCACTTTACTCTCTGTTAGGATGGGGCTAGGGACATCTCACAACAGAACAGGAATTAACCCCAAGGCAGAAATGAAGGATATGTAGGTGGAAGGCAGATGTTAAAAGGAGTGTTTGTGCCCTAATGTGATTTATTGGCATGCACTGGGACTTAAAAGTAACGACAGGTATTAATTCCTGTCAGTCGCGTAGCTGCTTCCGATGGAGGGTCCTGAACAACCACGACAGAGGTGTGATTTTTGTATGTGAACTAGAAGTGAGTGCATCGGGCACAGGCTCAGCAACCTGAGGAAGCGTGGGTATGATGCAAATAGCAGGGTCCACCTGGCTAGTATAGGTAAGGACAGACTCCTACTGAACACCCCAGGTGCCATTGAGGGAGTCTGGTGTGCTGCTCTTAGAGGAATAGGGCCTAGTGTTGATAGGGGGAGCTGCAAATGGTCGTGAAACCACCGGCAGCGTGACAGAGACAGCACAGTTAAACTGCTTCAATAACACATAAGGGCAGCCGGTAGGCCTTCGGAAAGGAAAGAGGTGCCATAACAGTGGTCCTTGGGAGGCCTAACGGCTGGGACACTGGCTGGGAGCAGCAATGGAGAGAGTCAGAGGGGATAGTCCGAAAGCAGACATGGCACTTGCAGCCCAGGCATGTCCAGAATTGGCTTTGGATGGCACACATCAGTAGCAAGGTAAACCTAGAAACTGCAGGACACAACCCAAGGGGCCTTTATATCTTGCACATGGATGGGGTCGGTGTCTGATGGTGATGTCAAAGATAATTTACGGTATAGCCAAACAGGCTTAAGAATGGGGTTCACTGATTTATGACTGTATGATTGTTTTATACTGACATTCTTGCATAATGTATGGCGTTTAGCAATAATTGATTATTATCATATTGATTCATAACCATCTCATGACTTATGACTTAATGTTAATGAGCTGTGAACTTTTATCTCCATCCTAAGGTCTCTTACTCTTATTGAAAGAAGGGAGGGCAGAGGGGGGTGATCCAGCCAAAGGCCTGGTAGGACCAGGGAGCCTGTCTGGGGTGAGTTGAAGAGTGGGCCAGGGAGGCGAAGCTGGACCATAAAGGGATTGCGGCATGCACACCCAAGGCTCCAGGATGTATGGGTGTCAGGGAGAAGGAATAAGGGAAGTGTGTGGGCGGTTGGAAGCACAGAACACATGCGTCCCACTCCCTCCCCTTCAGCAGGTAGCTGTACCTTGACACAGGAAATCCAGCGCTCAGGATTGGTCAGGTGTGCTTTAAAGTAACCCTCACTAGGAGAAGGGCGTGACCCCTTCCAGAAGCCTAAAAGCAATTTGTTGCTGGCTGTGAATATTGTCCCACTCAAAATGTGATTTATTTGAGCTAAATTTGAGGTTTGCAGGGGATTCTGTGTGGGAAAATGTTGGGAGAACCACACAAACCTCACCTCTCTGGACTCGCCTGGGTGTCTAGTTTTCAGAAATGTCTGGATTTGGTAGATTTCCATAGATAGCCACTAAGCCCGGGACCAAAAGCACAGGTGACCCAATTGCAAAACCAGGTAGCTTTGCGATCAATAATTTTGAAGTCTCCACAATATGTTTTGGGCCATTTCCTCTCACGGGCACTAAACCTACCCACACAAGTGAGGTACCATTTTTATTTTGAGGCCTGGGGCAATGCTGGGTGGTAGGTAATTTGTGAAGGCCCAGTGATCCCACAACTTTCCCACACAGAAAAGTGAGGAAAACGTGATTTATTTAGCTAAATTTGAGGTTTGCTGGAGATTCTTGGTAGGAAAATGTTGGGAGATCCATGGAAGACACACCTCCCTGAACTGTCCTGGGTGTCTAGTTTTCAGAACTGGTACACAGAAAAAATATTGAAAATAAAATATCGGAAAGACAAAATATCGAAGTTAAAATATCGAAGGTAAAAAATATTGGGAAGCAAATATATCAGATACAAAAATATCGTAATAGGTAAGTAAGTAGAAATATCGAAAAAAATAATATCGTATGACAAAATATCGACAATACAAAATATCGTGTAGTAATGGAAAAAAATAAATAGTGTAGGAAAAATATAATAATTGTAAATAAAAATTTGATAAAAAGGTCTATATTAAAAAATTACAATATATTTAATATAAAAATATTTTTAAAAAACATATATAGTTTTAGGAGCGGGTTATTGGGTTTATAGGGGATAAGGGTGGGAAGTAATTTAAAAATAAATAATAAATTAATATATATTTGTAAAAAACTTTTTATTAATAATTGATTGGTAAATAATTAATATTCATTAGTTAATTAATTAATATAATTTAGTACATTATTTCATATAATAATTAATTGGTAATTAATGAATATTAATTAGTTAATTAATTAATATAATATCGTACATAATAGTACAAAAATAATAATTGGTAATTAATTATTATTAATTAGTAAATTAATTAATATAATTTTTGACATAATTTTTAATAATACATAATTGGTAATTACATAATAATAATTAATTTGTAATTAATTAATATTAACTAGTTAATTAATTAATATAATGTTGTATATATTTTTAAATAATAAATATGTGTTAATTAATTATTATTATTTAGTTAATTAATTAATATAATTTATTTCATATTTTTAAATAATAATTAATTGGTAATTAATTATTATAAATTAGTTAATTATATTAATTAGCTTCATTTAGTTTAATATATATTTTTTACTTATTGTAAATTAATTTGGAAAAAATAATATTAATAATTAAATTTATTTCTTTACAGCTAATGTGCTAATATATTAACTTTATTGTTATTGTTAATTAATAATTATTTTGTAATTACATAATAATAATTATTTTTGGGTAAAGGAGTATTGTTAGAGTTCAGGGTCAGTTTTCAGTTCTTGGTTAAAGGGGTATTTTTAGGGTTCATGGTCAGTTTTCAGTTTTTGGGTAAAGGGGTATTTCTTGGGTTCAGGGTTAGTTTACAGTTTTTGGGTAAAGGTGTAGTTTTTGGGTTCAGGGTCAGTTTTCAGTTTTTGGGTAAAGGGGTATTTCTTGGGTTCAGGGTCAGTTTTCAGTTTTTGGGTAAAGGGGTATTTCTTGGGTTCAGGGTCAGTTTTCAGTTTTTGGGTAAAGGGGTATTTCTTGGGTTCAGGGTCAGTTTTCAGTTTTTGGGTAAAGGGGTATTTTTAGGGTTCAGGGTCAGTTTTCAGTTTTTGGGTAAAGGGGTATTTCTTGGGTTCAGGGTCAGTTTTCAGTTTTTGGGTAAAGGGGTATTTTTAGGGTTCAGGGTCAGTTTTCAGTTTTTGGGTAAAGGGGTATTTTTTGGGTTCTGGGTCAGTTTTTAGTTTTTGGGTAAAGGGGTATTTTTAGGGGTCAGGGTCCGTTTTCAGTTTTTGGGTAAAGGGGTATTTTTTGGGTTCAGGGTCAGTTTTCAGTTTTTGGGTTAAGGGGTATTTTTAGGGTTCTGGGTCAGTTTTGGGTTTTTGGGTAAAGGGGTATTTTTTGGGTTCAGGGTCAGTTTTCAGTTTTTGGGTAAAGGGGTATTTTTAGGGTTCTGGGTCAGTTTTCAGTTTTTGGGTAAAGGGGTATTTTTAGGGTTCAGGGTCAGTTTTGGGTTTTTGGGTAAATGGGTATTTTTTGGGTTCTGGGTCAGTTTTTAGTTTTTGGATAAAGGGGTATTTTTCGGGGTCAGGGTCCGTTTTCAGTTTTTGGGTAAAGGGGTATTTTTTGGGTTCAGGGTCAGTTTTCAGTTTTTGGGTTAAGGGGTATTTTTAGGGTTCAGGGTCAGTTTTGGGTTTTTGGGTAAAGGGGTATTTTTTGGGTTCAGGGTCAGTTTTCAGTTTTTGGGTAAAGGGGTATTTTTAGGGTTCAGGGTCAGTTTTGGGTTTTTGGGTAAAGGGGTATTTTTAGGGTTCAGGGTCAGTTTTGGGTTTTTGGGTAAAGGGGTATTTTTAGGGTTCAGGGTCAGTTTTCAGTTTTTGGGTAAAGGGGTAATTTTAGGGTTCAGGGTCAGTTTTGGGTTTTTGGGTAAAGGGGTATTTTTCGGGTTTAGGGTCAGTTTTCAGTTTTTGGGTAAAGGGGTATTTTTAGGGTTCAGGGTCAGTTTTGGGTTTGTGGGTAAAGGGGTATTTTTAGGGTTCAGGGTCAGTTTTCAGTTTTTGGGTAAAGGGGTATTTTTAGGGTTCAGGGTCAGTTTTGGGTTTTTGGGTAAAGGGGTATTTTTTGGGTTCAGGGTCAGTTTTAATTTAATGTACGCTGGATTTGGTATAGTAATAATTAAATTATTAGAGACCAACATATACTCACATTTAATATACAGTGCACAATTTCTGATAAGATTGTTACATTATAGTAAGATAATGATAGAAATAGTTCAACATGATTGTAGAAACATTATTTTTATTTATGTTTCACAAATAAAATGTTATTTCATTACAAAATTCTTTTTATTACATTTGGTTTTATAAACATATTTTATAAACACAATGATAAGCAACTATACAGAAGCATTATTATTTTCATACTTTTTGTACAAAAATGAATATTATTTATTATCTCTTTTACATATTGTAATTTCATAAAGAAATGTAGAAATAACAAAAGTATTTTTTACACTTTATTTCAATACATAAAATATTTATTATGTAAGTCACATATTTTTAACACATTTTTCTATTATTATAATTTTTGACAATGTAGTTATATTTCTAGACATTGTTAATATAAATATTATTCTTTTCATAATATTTATTTATTACATTCATTTACATATTTGTTAATCAAATCATTGTAGGATTAAAGTAAATATTTCTTTACAATAATAGAAACTTAATGTTCATTTTTGCATATTTAGTGAAGTATATATATTATATTTTATACTTGGGACTATTTTATTGCATTTGGGTGCTTTATTTTGTAACCGGGTTAGGTCGTTTTGGGTTATTTGGAAGAAGGGTTGATCGCGGTTGGGAGACACTTCACGTCGCTTCAGGTAAGGTTTATTTTATATGTTTTATGTGTATTTTAATGATGTTTTGAGATTAGTGACCTTATATTTTGTGTTGTTGAATGTGAGGGAGGTATGTTTTAGATTTCGAAAACAGATAATTACTTATGGTATATACACGTAGTGTTAGTTAGTTAACTCATTATATATAGAGTGAATTTTAGTCTTTTACGGTATATCTACAAGTGAAATAATCTATTTTAATATGTTTGTACCTAATTACTAGCTAATTAATGTGGGTGGGAATGTCTGTTTTCTAAGTTTTTGTCATAGGTGTACGCTACATCGGAAGTTCCGTTTTTTTTTAAAGGAAGTGTTTGTTTGTTTAATTCAACACTGCTTTGCAAACACTTCTTTACATTTTTCGGTTTTGCTGGAGCGATTCTTTGTATTTTTCAATTTTTTCGGGTTTTTTATGCTTATTCGATGGCTCTGGATAACGTGGATGTCTTAATTTTGGAACAGTTGTATTTTTACATTTTTTTTTGGGTTAATTTGGCACTACCTGGATTACTTTGGTGGACAAGGAGGTTATTGGATTGACAACATGATTGGTAAGTCCTTGCTTTCTTATTTTGTGTGGGTGGGTAATGTTATTTTTATTATGGAATAGTTTTTTACTTGTTATTTAGTTTTAATGTGTGCATATATTATAATAATATCTCTATATATTGCATACATTAAATACTTTAGAAGCTCACGTTACATATTTTTCCATACTTAGGTGATACTTTTAGTGTTTTATAACATTTTGGGAATTAATTAGAGTAGTGTTTTGGCAATGATATTTAGGTATTCTATGCCTTTTGTACTAGGGTAAAGTTTAACTTGTTCTTCCAGGTACTTGTGCATTTGTTTATTTTGCTTTGATGTTTTAGGGACAAGTTCAGTTACAGATTGGTCCATTCTAAATTCCTGGTAGCTCTGTTCTTTCTGTAGGCATTTAATGAAATGTTCTAGAGTAGGTTTGGTTCTGCCAGTTGATTGTACAAATGCATTGTGCCAACCTTCCACTGCATTGTTAGTTTTTGAATCTCCGTTAAGGGTACTTCTGTAAACGTTCCACCAGGGTATGAGGAATTTGGGATTTCGTCTGTGGCCAGATCTGTGGAGTCTGCCTACCCAGGTGTCTTCAAAGTAGTCCGGAAATGGACTTAATTTAGCTTCATTTTGTTTGTAGAAGGGGCTGTCTTTAAGAATGTTGTAGTGTTCAGCTACGTCTGTTTCAGGTACATAAGCAAGTGCAATGAGTTTTTTAATTTGGAAAGCAAAAGATGAGTTTGTAGCATATTCGACACTTAGGGTAGTTTTTTGAAGGTGTCTCCATAAACACTGGTTTAAATGATAATAGCAGCCTTGAATGCAGGTATGGGGGTGGATTTTTATGATAGTTGAGAGCATTGCTTGCTCAAAATCAAGAATGATACTTTCAGGAGAAAAATCATTAGTTTTTTGTTTAATTATATTTATTAACTCCATATATGTGGAATTATTTTTGTTTGGTAATAGTGCATATAGCAAAGGTATGTTGCAGTTGTGGTAGAGGCCATGTATTGTGTATAATTGGAAAAATGGTTTGGGACAGATGTTAAATGTTCCATCCATCATCCAATATTGGCTTTGCTGCAGTTTAACTAAATTCATACTGGTACCAAAAATTATAAGCCTTTTGTCATTGTTTTCGTTGTCGTAAACTATAAATGGTTGTTTATTTAAAGTTATTATTTGGTTAGCAGTTAAATTTATATCCTGATATGTTCTGGGAGATGGTGTTGTAGAAGTAGTAGCTTTTTTAGTTCGTGCTATAGTTCTTTTTAAGGAGAGGATATTTGGCATTTGAGTTGTGGCAGTTTTTGGGATTTTAGGAATGGCTTCTTTTAAAATGACATTTGTTTGCTTTTGGGAACCTGTACTAGCTTCTTTTATATTTTCCAAAGCTGTTCTAACTTCTATTTCAGTAACATTAGGTGGATGATTGTGTTCCCTAGTATACAGTACTGTAGCTTCTTTAGTTGTTGCTCTGCCATAGCACTTGTTAGAATAATATTTACAACATTTCCAATTAACTTGCATGCCATATTGCTTTTCTTGTGTATAAGTGTAACCCATGTAGCATAGTAATAGTTTTCCTTTCTGGCTGGTCACAAATTCGGCTTCTTCGGTCATTTTGTACTTTGTATATCTATAAAATGTATATATAATAGTTAATGTCAAATTAAATGTGATAAATAATCTATGTTAGTGATAAGTAGGAATGTTTATACTTACGTGTTTTTGAATTTACAGCAAAATTAGGAGCTGCTTGCTTCTTTAGTTGGGGATAATTGTTTGTGATGTTGTTGTAGCTGTTATGAAAAACATGAAAGTAGTATATTATTAATTAATGTTTTGGTACATTTGCAATGTTAGAGCTCATTTCTACTACAAAAGTGTATCTTCATGATTCACATTGTGAAGATACTTACATATTTTTTTAGGTTGGTCTTTGCCAGTATAGTTGTTTCTTCAGCTTCTGGAGAGTAGTTTGTAGTGTTATCTTAAATAAAAAAGGAACATATGTATTAGAATAATCACCATGTTGGTATGTTTTTTAATAGATTATCTGGTAATTATGTTCTTTAATATACTTACTTTGTGATTATTATCTGTATTATTCAGAATGTGGAGTTCTGTATTATGTCTGTATATCTATTCGTTGTGTTTGCTCTGTAAATAAACAATATATAATAGAACATAATTAGAACAGTTCTAAATGTTAGTATTGTTTTTCCACATTTATTTCAGTTGCATAATACTTACGTAGTAAAATGTATTGGAGAAATAGTACTGATGTCCTTAGTTCATTAGTAGTGCAGTTTTCAGTAGTAGAATCTACAGAAAAAAAGAAATATGTGGGGCAAAAGTCATTATTTCTGTGTGTTTAGATTTATGTGCACATAATGAATCAATGTGAAATTACTTACATAGTTATTAGAATCTGTATTCCTAGGGTTTGTTCACAGTTATTTTGAGTAGAATATGCAGTACTCGTTGTATCTAAAAAAAATAGTTTCATATAATTATTTAGCATGTTAAGTAGTATGAATAGCAAAGGGGCACTGGGTATTTAGCAGGTAAGTAAGTAGTATTAGCAAATAATGCACTTTCTATTTTATTTACTTACTTAGAAGATGTGATAGTAGGTTGATAGCCTGGTTCTTCTAGTTGTTGTGCAGCAATTCGGATAGAGATGAATCTCCTTCAGTGACTTTTGGCAAGTAGTTTGTGCTTAGATTTTAATTGTTTATATAGGGGAGTGTCAGTAGTAATTACTTTGCTATTGGTTTATTTAAAAAATTAGGTTTGTGATTGGTTAGTTAGTATATTTGAATTTCAGTTGTGATTACTTTGTAATAGAAGTGAAAAACAAAAACAAATTATAAAATTATACAAAGTAGTATAGAATATTTTTATATGTGTAGGTGATATAATTATACCAATAGGATATTTTTTACAAATTAATAGTGTGTCTATAGTATTAATTTAAGTATTGTGTGTTTATTTAGATGTGAACACATATAAAACGTTAATTAATTATGCAAACAGATGCATATAAAAAGTCGATATAGCTGATAATCCGATATTGAAGTGCACGATATTTTTGATGTAGATATTATAGTTAATGTCATTATTTTTTGTAGATAGCGATATTTTTGTTTTCCGATGTTAATGTAGTCGATATAAAAGTAAACGATGTTTTTGTATATCGATATTAAAAAATCGATATTTGTGTATATATCTAGTTAAGTATAGGAACCCGATATTTTTGATTTCGATATTTTTGCTCCGATATTTTTGTACGTCGATATTGTGAATCTCGATATTTTGTCAGACATTCTTCAGAACTATATGGGTTTTGTAGGTTTCCTTACCTGGCCGTCGAGCCTGGGACCAAAAACCCAGGTGACCCCTATGCAAAACCAGGTTGTTTTATGCTAGATAGCGGGTACCTGTGTTTTTGGTCCATGACTTGAACCCTGGTGACTGGGTTCACATTAAGAAACACATTCTCAAGTCCTGTTGGGGAGAGCACTGCTGTGTACCCTACCAGGTGATCCTGATCACAAACACTGTCTAGTGTGAAGGTCTTCTGAATTGGATACACGCCTCCCAAACCAAGAGGGCAAGGTATTAAGGCGAAGAAGCAGAGTCAACGTCTGACAATTCATTGAGTCTCCCTAGGTTTGAGATGCAGAGGACCATGATGGAGATCCATCTTCCCCATAGAATAAGCAGCACAGAGAGCCAGAGACTAATGGGAATGCTGCTATCCTTGCAACCACTGTGACACCTACAACTGGATTGAGGATACACAAACAGCGGGACAGTGAAAATTCATGGAACGCTGAGACCAATCTACTACAGCAACCTCCCCAAGGAGTGGAAGCAGGGGCAGAACCAGGAGGGTCCACCTCAGAGAGTGAACCAGACCCACCAGATGCAGAAATCTTGAGTGCTTCCAAGAAAAGTTGGCCAATAACTACTCACACTAGAAAAAGACTGTTGATGCCCAAGAGAAGACCATAGATAATCAGGAAAGGCAGTGAGCTAGAAGAATAAGAACAATGTGACCAGATTAATATTCATGATGTAGACTTGGAGTTGAGCAATGGTAAATGACCTAACAAGGAGAGAAAGGTCAATCAAAAATATTCGGGTCCAGACTGAACATACCTTGCAAGAATCAAGTTTGATACACATTGCTGACTGACTGACTCCGACAAGCCTCCCCGAGATTAAGGACTTGTGGTGATGAAGGCCTCCGTACACTGACAACTGACAAACACCAAAGGGACGAATAGAAACTAGAGTACCTGTCAGAAGACAATAGCTCCTTTAGGTCTCCAGCTGATGTAGAATAAAAATCCAGGTCGATTTCGAAGTAAGGGAGGGACTGTAGGATAATAACTAGAGGAATAATCCCTAATTAGGAATTTAATTATCGGATTTAAGCTAAACATGGTGCAGATGTGCTGCAAAATTATAATTGTAAGTTTGGTAGTTGCCATTTTTGTTTCTGTGTTTGGATGTCTGTTGGTTGTTTACTCACTGGGAGGGGATAATTCTCTTGTTTCAAACAATTTTACTTTCACTCAGGTAGCCAGCCCTCCCACTCCCCAGGGTCAAGTTTCTCACCTCCCACAGCATGAGAGCATGTATAGTTATACTTATCAGATGTTGTCTGAATATGTAAAAGGCATGGATGGGGAGGTCTGTTTTGTCTGCTCCTATCTTCCCACCTCTGCAGCTTACTTCCACCTACCTCTGTCATAATCATTATCTTGCTCTGATTTCTTGAATCTATTTTACCAGCAAAATTCTATTAAATTGTTTTATTCTGATTTTGATCATTCTTGAGAAAATATGCCAATTGTGAGTGAAGAAAATCTATTTTTGTGTGCTACTAAACACATTTCTTGCTCTAACAAAGGGTCGTAATGAAGGGACCTGCGTGAGTATATGTGAACAATACTAATCATAGCTTGCATGACTTAACTTGCAAAATTAACCAAGACAAGAGGGTGTTTATAGGTGAATTGAATGAAAAGATCAGGAAATATGAAGAAAAAGGAGAAAATAAGATGAGTGTAGAGCACATTACTGGCAATGGAAAGATCATAAAGGATGCACCCTCTAGATTAAACATTGAAGTCCCTAGGAAAGGATCGTTTTGCATAACACGGCAGACAGAGGAAAACGAGACATTCACGAAAATCTGATGGCATGAGTGTGAGCATAATTACTTAGCAAGAGGGAAAACTTTCTGTAATCTGGAAACTAACATCTAGGGCATTTAGTATATATGTGGTAAATCCACCTATTTCCAGCTACCACACATTTGGGTAGGCAATTGTTACGCCACTTTAGTTTTCACCAGGGTCTATCATATTACTAAACTTGATTTTCTTCTTGAGAAATGTATTAGGTAAAGTAAGCAAAGCTTTAAACAGATTCTTAGTGATATTTTTGGAGCACTCATACCATCCGCATGGGTAACATTAAATAATTTAAAGATTAGGGGTGGTCGAATAATTCTGCTCAGCCGATAGATTTTGCGGAGTTTTGCCCACTCCACGTTCCGCTTGGAACGTGGAGTTCTGGCAAAACTCTGTCAACCACTGCTTGGTGGAGTTTTTTCTTGCAAGCGGCTTGTCAATATTAAGTTGGCGAGGAAGAATGTGTGTCCCCTCTTGCAATCTTCAGATGCTATAATGCCTCCCACATGGTTTCTCAATGCGAGCAGTCACTCCAGATCCACTTGGATAGAAAATCTACTCGAGTGGCAGAAAGAAGAAGCACCCTTTGGTACACAGCATGGTGCCATTTGCACTGATTTCACAGTGCAGACCAAGCTCCCGGCGCTAACAATCAGCACAAGTAGTGCAGCATGCCAATTTACAACCGCCTGCAGAACTCCGCGGAGTCTCGCAGTTTTTTTATGCAACTCTGCGGCGTCAAATTCTGAGAACTCCACCCACCCCTAGTAAAGATCAGGAAACTGTCCACTTTAGTTGACCGACTTGCAGCTAATACTGCAGCCACACTGACTTTGATTAACAAAGAAATGTTTGTAATGGGAGCTATGAATATACAAAAATGCCTTGCGTTGGATTTGCACCTCGCAATGGACGGAGAATTGTGCAAAGTCATTCATGCTCGGTACTGCTGTACATACATTCATTCTATAGATAAGACGTTTGACAGCTATATTACTAAGATCAGAAACATAACGTATGAACTAACTGTGAGACGGCGTCCCAAAGAGCCCCGTCGGCCGCCACCCTCCCCCCCCCTGCGCACTCCTCGACCATTACCTCCGGGACTGCTACTCCAGAGCCAGAGCGCCATTACCGAGACCGGACTCGGACCGCCAGCATTGACAGGGGAAACCCCGCCCTTCTCTCTCCCGCAGGGACCAACCCGAGCACCTGGTCCGGAGGAACCATATCGCGCTGACCCCGGAAGTCCCGCCCCCAAGGCAGCGCCAGCACAGGATAAAAACGAGGAACACGCAGAACCCATCGTCGGAGTTTCGTGGCAGGACCCTCTGGCTGGAGACGGAGACGGAGAAGGAAAGCAGGAGTACGACGAAGACGTGTGGACGGAGGAGTGGTGGAATCCAACGGAGGTGGCTGGAGAGCGGCCGTAACTCAGCGGAGAGTTACGGCGGACCGCGTGAGTGCCTTTTGCCTTCCAATTCCCTACTCATTAGAAGTCCCTGTGTAGTCCCTGTAAAAAAACCCCTTCTCCATAGTCTCACCACCCCTGCACTGTATAAATACTGTAGAGCACCTCACAACAGCCCCCCCCCTCTCTCACGTCCCTCCTTGGCACCCTCTCTATCTTCCTACCCTGCAGTCCCTTTCCCGGTACCCTCCTTTCCTCACTGCCTGTTTCCGCCCCCCCCTCGCACTATCCGGGTGAAGGTGAGCGGTGACCACTGCGTAGAGTTCTGGATAGGACTAACGGTCCCTTGTATTTTTGTTTCCTCTCTCACTGCCCTCCGTGGACCTTCCCCGACATCGGAGCCTACCCTGGAGAGCCTCAAGACCCCGTGCTGCAGTGAAGAGCCGGACCAGAGATCATCGCCTGGAGCCTCCCGTCCTCTCGCTTGTGACCTTCCTTGTTGTTCCACGCTAATAAATATCCGCTATTGCTCACTACCTACGACCTCCTCGCCTGATTTTCCGGCCCGCTACACCCACTCCCCCACACTAACCAAGGTGGAAGAATCAGGTGCCTGTGAAGGATTAGGATTGTTCTGTTGATCCATTAACAACGGATTTGCTCAAATAGTTAGGGCCTTCATAGTGTAGGGGAAGGAATTTTGAAGTTGCTACTAACCCCTCTCTGGATCATACTCACTGCGCGGTCATTTTCTTGCATGTGCGCCCACATTTTCTTAAGGTTTTCCAGAGGTATTTCATCACAGAGGTGGATGAATGGCGGGTATAAGAAGCTGTCAGCAACAAGAGTTATAAAGTGGTAAAGGCTTGATGTCACAGTTGAAAAAATGCAAAGCGAATGTTAGAACAATCTGATGGATCTGGGAGAGACTAAGTAAAAGAATCCAAAGTTGATGAAGGATGTATTGTAATAAATAATTTGAGTGACAATTAAAATCATCAGGGGGGACTGCGAGAGTTGATTTTATGTCAATAAAGAGCATAAGGAACTGAGCATATGCTAATATAAGATTCTTTTTACATTGTTCTCCATATTGCCTCAACAGCACTATAAACCACATGTTGACTGATACAATCTTCTGTGCTGAATAAACTATTGCTAGTGTTTACATGACTAAACAGACAGTGTTCTTAGGAAAGTTCTCTCATTTTACTAAATTAAGGATGCTTCTCATAATTCCAGGCTAATGCTAATACAAGGGTTTGGCTTAACTCTACTTCTAAGACTGTGAGAATGACTGAATCTAAATGTATTTCTATTCTGGGAAAATCCTCGAGTATATTCTTTAGTAAAATGTTTCTTTCAGTTTGTTTCCTATTGATCCAAACCCTGAGAACTATGTATTCCCCCAGCATACATGGAAGTCTTTTGCTTAAGCCATATAAAGGTATGTGGATTTCTGTGATGAAAGAGACCCCCGATTTCCCCCTTAAAAGGCGAATATATGTATGTAGAACTGTACTGGGTTTTTGTACTTATGATTTTTTAATTTTTTTAATGTATTGTGCAGCTTGTAACATTGAAAATATACAACCCCAGCATGAAGCACAGCAGTTCCGCTTGGTCATATAAGCAGTACAAGCAATTTTCATGAATTAAAAAAAACATTCAGAAATAAGAACACAGCCCTTCCCACCCCCCTCCTTTAACCCTGGCACTTTAATGCATCTATGGCACCCCTTGATGCAGATAAAGCTAGACATAAACACTGATGGTTAGGTCGGCCCCTTTCCCTCCACTTCAAGTATTTAGTATAGTAGTACAGTTCCTTACTGTTAATCTGGCTTGCCTAAAAGGTACCCCGTTAGTGGGGCCCAGAAATCCTTAGGGCACGAGGCTTCAGACAAGTCCTCTGCATAGATCCCCAGTTGGTCCCTGCATACAGTAGGTCTTGGATCCACCTTTTTACTGTTGGTAAAGTCTTGGCCCCCCAGAATTGCACAATCGCCCATTTGGTAAACAATGTGGAGATTGCCACCAGACATCTATTGCATGGCTTGAGATTATTCACCCACCCCAAATGCACAAATCAGGTGTACACGGGACAGACTCCAGCACCAACTCCATGAGCACATTCACAATCTTAACCCAAAAGGCCTGAATGCCAGCATAGCCCCATGCAAGATGCAAAACATACGCATCCTCCTGTCCACACTGCACACAATTAGCACTGTACAGCAGCCCAAATCTGCACAACTGAATGGGGGTATACGAGATCTGACATAAATATTTGAAGTGTATGATGCGGAGGTTACAGTTTGCAGTCAGGTGTCCTGTTAGGTTGCAGCAAAACATCCAAGCATCCAGGAAGATGGTCCCCCTAGCGCTATGTTCCATTCAGTATAGGAGGGATTGTCTAGGGGGTCTCGCTCCCTCTGAGAAGCATTATATAGTCTGGTAGTCAAGCCACTCCAGGAGTTGCTGGCTAGCAACGCCCGTGGTGCCAGTAATGTTTTCGTTTCAGCTGGATAAGCAGGGTATACTGCACGGACAGCCTGTCTCACATGCACATAAGTGAATCCTAACATCAAATCTGGACCCCGCCCCTCCTGTATAGTGGTAAGAGATATGAAGTGGCTGTGTCGATACAAATCACCTAATTTTGCAATTCCTACGCCTGCCAGTGTGCGCAGCGCTGCCTGCTCCCGGGTGGCAGAAATGTGTGAGTGTGCCACAATCGGTAGCTTAGGGGCATGGAGGTAGCTCAGCTGCGCCCGCTTAGCCAGTGCCTGCCAGGCCCATGCTGTGCAAAGTACCAGATTGATCTCAGTCCGTGGTCCTCCATGTCTGCCCATCAAGGTCAACGCTACCAGCGGCACAGGGAGGATTGAGTCTGACTCCACTGCTACATGCGGCTGGAACCGCTGCGGATAAAACCAAAAATGTGTAAATTGCGCCTGTGCGCACAAATAGTAGAGCTGTAGGTCAGGGGCTTTGAATCCTCCCCTTTCAAACAGCTGTACCAGCACTTCCCAATTGCAGCAGGGTTTCTTACCGCCCCATAAAATGGAGAGCAAGGCTGATTGAAGCACATTAAAAAGTGCAAGGTTGAGGCCAATCGTGATATTAATAAACAAATAGAGAAGCTTTGACAGGATCGTCATCTTGATGACTGCTATTTGATCGGCTAAAGAAAGCGGCAGTGCGGCCCACCATGCTGCCCGATCACTGATTTCAGTGATTACACGGCCGTAGTTCATGGAAATTATCGTTTCGGGGACTCGATGCAGCCACACACCCAGGTACCAAACCGGGTCTTAGACCATGCAAGGGGGAAGTCCTACAGCAGGTGGACAAATGGGTGGCTCTGCCTCTGTCATTGGCGGATCGCATTGCGGTCATTAAAATGGTGATACTCCCCAAGTTTTTATATTTATTTTGTAACATCCCTATTTGTCTGAATAAACATTTTTTCACTACATTGCAGACTCAACTACTCCGCCTGGTGTGGGGGACGAAACCTCCGCGTATCAGCTGGGCAACCCTAGCATTGCCGTTTGACAAAGGGGGGTTCTGCGCTCCAGATTTTTACATTTATTATTTATGTGGACTAGCACATTTTGCATTCTTTTGGTACAGACCCCATGGCTTTGTCCCGCACGTAGCGGTGGAGGAAGGAGATGCGGGTGATATTCCTTTGCAGAATGTACTAACGCACACGCAAAGACGCGTGCCTAGGACCGAGATCAATATGATTGCCGCCACGTGCTCAGCCTGGCAAGCGATTGGTAGACTGACGGACCGATTACCTTTATATGCGCCAAACATGTGTATTGCGGGCCACGGCGCTATTTCAGTGGCACAGGAGCGTGGCTCAATGCGGCTGCTCTCTGAAGCTGGCATCTCCGTACTAGGTGACTTATTCAGTGCGGAACGTATATCTCCGGTGATGAGCTTCAATATATTTCCAATGCTTCACCCCTGTTTGCATATACATGTTATCGATTGCGTCGGGCTGTAAGGGACCACTATCCTAGCTTTCCATGCGAACCTCTTACCTCCAAGTCGCTGCAACTAGTGATTACGGCCGCCACTAGGAAGCACCTGCTGGAGTTCTGGACTTTTTGGTTCCGTCCAGAGGTGTCAGGGATAACACCCGAAGACCCCGGAGTTCTACCTGCCTCGGTGCACAAACAAACAGAAACACGGGCTTCTCGATGGTGGCGTCAAAGACCAAAGGTTTATTACTGCAGGGACACAGAAGTCACAGAAACTACACATGGGCAGTATCTAGGAGCCTGTTCAATTTGTACAAAGAGGGTTGCTCCTTATATACTGAATATTGGGCTTCAGGCAAATTCTTTACATGTTAGCACATTCAAAAACCTTTGTATCTTAAACAATAAATATTTGGCGTTGCACAGGAATCGTCAACAATATCTGATGTCAAAACATTACGAACGAGGGGTTCCCACTATTCCATCATAATCCCATGTCAATTTCTCATTCAAGACCCGGACCGCCTCATCGTAAATTTCGTTACCTCCCCCTAATAAAGGCCCAGAAGGAAAGGAGCAGAGCCAGGTGCAGAAGATAGAACAGTAGGATAAGAGATGTTTGGGGGTCGTAAATGGGCAAGGCTACCAGCTTCGGCCGCATAATCATGATCAGGCCAACGGACACGAGAACCAGTATAGCAGGACTGGCCTCAGGCTGGGGAGGCAGCTCTTGCTGAGTCATGCTGCCACAGCGTTGCTTGCCTAAGGTGCACGTGTCACTAGCAAGGTGAATTGCCTGCTAAAGCCTATGTGTCCTTAATTGAAAGAGGTCATTGCGTGTCCATTGACTATGTGAGGGCAAAGAATACAAAATGTCTGCCGTAATCTAAGATGGATGCCATGGGTAGAACAGAAATGTGTTTGTAACAGGAGTGCTCTTGCTCGTAGCATAGCGAAAACACCAGGATATACTAGATGGATCATTTGCGGTTCACTGATACCAAAATTATGTATTTGCGACAATGTTAAAAACACGGGTTCAAATCGTCACGGAACCTCAGACCCTCCTTTTGCCCTTACATAGGCAATTACTCAGTCTATGTCAGAATCTAACTCTATGCTCATTAGGTCAGTGACATGTTGTTGCATCATCATCTTGTGTCGTACCTTCTCCCCAAATGTAGGTGGTTTTCTGAAACAGGTTGCAGCACAGAGACTACACAAAGCGGGACCACATTGGATAATAAGGCAGCACGAGAACAGAAATACTAGGATGACACCAATGACCATCAGAACCTTCCATCCCCACGCTGATACCAGAGTCCAAAACCACTCCATGAAGGACCAGTTTCCCTTGTCTACGTGTATAGAGTCGGAAATCTTGTGTAGCTTAGAGATCGCTTCATAGACGGTTGGAGCATTATTGGGAATAAAAACACAGCAGCTCGATTGGACTGAAGTGGAGCTTTTACGCTTGCTTTCTCCCAAACTAAGGCGATACTCTGCAGAGTTCCAACTCAAATACACCCGTAATTCATCTCTAGGGTAAGATGGAGTATTATTGACGTCTTTAATCATGTCAATAATTCCCTGGACTAAAGCTTTGTTGGCTGAGTTGTATTTAGTGGACCGTGGTGGACGCGAAGGATAGGTCTCAAGGGCATAGGAAAAAATGGTCTGGAAGGCCTGAAATGATCCATTATAGCTAAAAGGCAAGACTAGATAGGGAATGCCTTTATCCATAGTGTGAGGTATCAAGCCACACACCCAGCAGTCTGTAGTATTAACTACCAGTTGGTGTTGATGCAAGAGCTGTACAAATGTATTGTTAATAAATTCTGAGCGTCGAGCTTGTTCGTGTTCAGGAAACGAGTGAAAAGAATGCATAGAAGAAACCGTAGAAGTAGTAGGATCAAGGGGAGGTACTGTAGTTACCGGCATAAAAATCAAATGCACACCAAAGATGATTCCACCCACCAACGTTATCAAAACAATTAAAAATGTAACTGCACATTGCATTAGAAAGCATTTGCTGTGAAGTATTCTGTACAGTCTATTTCTGCGAACATAAATTACATTCTTTCGTTGCAGCTCAGGAAGCTCCATCTTCTACAATCCGTTCGTGACCACTGATGATGTGTACGTAGATGAAAAATGCCTCTATCAGCCCTGGGAGTTCCCAGAACTAACAGAAAGATCGACCTTGTGTCTGACCCTCGCAGATTCAACTAAGCACACAGCCACGACCCTACGGCTACCCAGACGGCAAGGCAAAATTTAAAACAACAAAATAATAGCAAACTTCCTGGCTGGAGGCAATGTATCAAAAATTCAAATGTGAAAATAGGCAGTTTCCTGCTTTATTTGTCCATATTGCGAGATCGCAAGTTGTATCTCAGTTTTGCAGGAGCTGTCTGATCTGGAAACAATGTATTTTCAGCCGACGTTGCAATGTTCACGTTTGCAGATGGCAAATGTTCTTTTGGTGCAGATGGCAAATGTTCAGGGTTCAAAAGAGCAGTTTCAGGAGGAGAGCCAGAGTTTGATGTATCAGTGATCAGTTCTGCATCACTGAAAGGGATGAAACTGGGTATTTGTTCTGCTTCAGAGGCACTGATTCCTTTCTTTACCCAGTTGTCGTAAGGAAGTGGCAGAGGCACACGTTTGACGTGTGTCGTGTGGATCCAATTCTTCCGTCCGGCCACACGAATAGCAGTTCTCGTCGCCAATAAGACTTGGAAGGGGCCAACGAATCTGGGCTGAAGATTTTTCGTTCTTGCAAAATTTCTAATGACTACTTGATCCCCAGGTTTCAGCTGATGACCTGGACTCTCCGGTGGCTTTGGCAATGCATCGAAAACCTGTTGGTGAATAAGGCTCAATTTAGCAGTCAAGTCGAAAAGGTAATCAATTAACATTGGGTATTCCAGCTGCTTAAATTCTTTCGGTCTAGGTACCCCCCAAACATTTGCAGGACGACCAAAAATTATTTCATATGGACTAAGCCCTACTCTAGAATGTACAGTTGCTCTTGTTGATAACAAAGCCAAAGGCAGTGCATCTGGCCAGGGCAAACCCGTGGACGCTTGTATCTTAGCAAGTTTCAGTTTAAGGGTGCCATTGTAACCCTCAACTAAACCCGCGGACTGGGGATGATTCGCACTGTGAAACTTTTGTCTAATCCCTAGGCCAGCACACACACTCTGCATAACTTTCCCTACAAACTCACTTCCATTATCTGACCATACAATCTGTGGCATTCCGAATCTGGGGAAGTATTCTTTAAGAAGGATTTTGGCAGTGGACAAAGCAGTATTGTCCTTCAGTGGGTATGCTTCGATCCATCTGGAGAACGAGCAAACTACCACTAGGACGTACTTTAGATTGTTGCAACGATCCATATGAATGAAGTCTAACTGAATCACTTCAAAGGGGCAGGAAGGAGGAGCGAAGTGACCCGCAGGTGTGGGGATTCCCTTGCCAGGATTATGCATCAAGCATACCATACAATTTCTCACCACTCTCTCTGCGCACTTACTAATCCCATCATTCTTCCAAACTGGAGCCAACATCTTACAAATCCCTTTAGAACTGATGTGCGCTGCTCCATGTGCCATCGTTACTACTGCAAGCACATACGCATCAGGCAACATCCAACGCTGTTGTTCCGACAAGTCAATCCAACACCCACTCGGGTCCAATTTACCCGTGCTCTCTTTCCATGCAAGCTTTTCCTCCTCAGTCGCCTCTTTCTGAATTTCTTTCACGCTTTCCACTGTGTCCTCACACATTCCAGACTCAGAAATCCATCTTGCAGACGTTGCAACATACATTCTACTCATCATATTTCTAGCTGTCTGTTTTGCAGTCTCATCAGCAAAAGCATTCCCACGACCAACATCATCCGTGATTGCTTTATGAGCACTGCATTTCACAATCGCAACTTCAGTCGGCAAGGTTAGAGATTCCAACAAGTCATTAACTAGCTGACCATGTTGAATCTTAGTCCCATGGGACGTAATGAAACCTCTCTCTTTCCACAAACGGCCAAAACTATGGGCTACGCCGAACGCGTACTGGCTATCTGTGAACACATTCACTCTCTTTCCCTTAGCTAAAACGCACGCTCTTGTTAGCGCGATCAATTCTGCAGCCTGGGCAGAATTCTGACTCACTCTTGCAGTCTCCACAATCGTACTCAAAGTCGTTACTGCATAGGCAGCAGTCACATCACCATTCTCCAATTTGAAGCAAGACCCATCAACATACAACGTGCCATCTGGATCTGATAACGGAGTGTCTTTTAAATCAATTCGACCTTTTGCTTCTTCCTCAGTTCTGAAACAACAGTCGTGTGGTTCGGAATCACTCGACTCTTGACTAGTCGGCAACAATGTTGCTGGATTCAATACATTGCATCTTTTGATCTGAATATGACTCGCTAGCAATGTCAGTTCGTAACCTGATAATCTAGCACTGGTAAGGTGCTGCGTCTTGGTTCGGTTCATGAGTGTATCCACAGCATGAGGAACCATAACCACTAGCATGTTGTTCATTACTAAACCAGCAGATTGTCGAATGGAGGCCGCAGCTGCGGCTGTAGCTCTCAAGCAACTAGGCAACGCTCTAGCTACCGGATCTAACGTTGATGAAAAATACGCACAAGGGCGTTGTTTATCACCAAATTTCTGTGTCAAAACACTCAACGCACAACCTTCTCTCTCATGGACATAGAGCGTAAATGGCTTACTGTAATCGGGTGTACCCAATACAGGAGCTGAACACAGTGCATTTCGTAACTCAGAAAAACTCTCCTGACATTCGGCAGACCATGGCACTGGACTCGGAACATTTTTCCCAGTCAAAGCTACCAACGGTTTTGCCAAAAGAGAAAAATTTGGGATCCATTGCCTACAATATGAGGTAATACCTAAAAAGGCACGTACTTCTCTCTGCGTGCTAGGAACATTCATCTGTGTAATTGCTTTTATTCTCTCTGGGGTCAACTTCCTTCCCTCCTTTGACAAGAGATGACCTAGGTAGGTCACTTCTTGGCAACAGTATTGCATTTTTGAAGGTGACACCTTGTGATTCAAATTTGACAAATGATGCAATAAAGAAATTGTAGCTGTTTTGCAAGTTTCCTTGTCATCGGCAGCCACTAGAAGATCATCGACATATTGTACTAAAGCAGAACCAGGAGGAAGTACAAAGGAGTCTAACTGGCTTTTTAATGCTTGACTATAAATGGACGGGCTTTCACAATAACCTTGTGGAGCACTTTTAAACCTGAAGCTTCGTCCTCCTAGAGAGAAACCGAAGATATCTCTGCTTTCCTCGGCTATCGGAATGCTGAAAAAAGCATTTTTCAAGTCGATAACCGAAAACCATGTTGCTGTAGCAGGAATCAACGTTAACAATGCAGTAATGTCTGGAACCACAGGAAACTGTGGAATCACAATTTTATTAACCTCTCTAAGATCAATTACAAACCTATATACTGGAGGTTTTGTTGGGTCAGTTCGTTTCAAAATAGGCAGTACAGGACTATTACAGACATTACCTCTAGTTTCTTCTACAACGTCTTTCTTGATCAGATCTTGCACTATCAGTAGGAGCGCACGCTCACCTTCACTCGAGATCTTGTATTGTGGTATTCGTGGAAGTTTGGCATTTGCTTTCAAAGTTACTACATATGGTGGAATTTGTAAAAGACCTACATCATTAGGACCAGTCGCCCAAAGAGTATTAGGGAGAGAACGCAGCTCTGGTGGGAGCGCATCCATCGACAAGTACATCGGAGAAATTATTCTTTTACCCAACGTAAGCTGTACTCCTGCCGGAGAACAGTACAATGTCGCGTACAGGCGTTTTAACAAGTCTAAACCAAGCAGATTTTCATTACAACCTGTCGTCAAAATCAGGGGTGCTTTCAAGTGGCGGGGTCCAACAGAAATAGACAAAGGACCAGAAACAGGGTTGTGAACAGGGGTGCCTGAAAAACCTACTGAAACGTTTGTTGAGCCAGACAAAGGTGCGCCAGGGAGTTTCGCATGTATGATAGAACTTTTTGCTGCACCAGTATCCAACAGAAACGGTTCGACTATACCTGATGTTGCTACTGCGACATAAGGCCCACTCTGATCTACTGAAACTGATACTACTCCCTCTCTTTGTCCATGGCTGTCCTAGTACTCTCTTGGCTGAACTTCCTCACTAGCTTCATAGTAGTCTTCAACATGATACTGTTGAGACCTATTTTGTTGGGCAGATTGTCCATTTCGCTGATCGAAATGATTAGAAGGGCGATCACTTGTCTGTGGAGGCATAGCACCTCGTCCTCGACCTCTAGAGTTTTGTATAGAACTACCACGACCTCTCTGAGCTGTCGCAGCATTATTTTGCGCTAAGACTGGACACTCAGTCTTATAATGGCCTTCCATTTTGCAATAAGCACACTGATTCCATTGGTACTGTGGCCTCTGAGAATTATACTCCGTCCTTTGATATGACCCTTGCTGTGTATGAGAATTATTCATGCGAGGCGGATATGCTTGCTGTAAAAGAACTTTAGTTTTTAAATCTTTCGTCTTTTTATCTGATTTTTCTTTCTCCTCTTTATCCCTATTTTCATAGTACTGGGCAGTCGCAAGTATTTGCGCAGTCGTAGAGACAGCCCACGCACTTTCAGAATTCTTTAATTTACCACTAAGTTCTGGCAACAGATTGTGCACAAATTTATCAACAAATAATCTCTGGCCTCCTTCTGTGCTCATATCCTGACCACTATGATCCACGAAAGTCTCCTCGAATCTTGTGAAAAAGTCGGAGACGCTTTCGTCTTTCTTCTGTTTGCACGCGGACAATTTGTCCCAGTTAACGCGTAATGCAGGCATCAGGGTTTTCATTAAATCGATTATTCTACCAGGCAAATTAGCAATTAAGGGTTCAGGTTTAGAACCACCTATTTGTTGACCCTCCGCTGCAATTATAGCTGCCCAATCACCACCTAGGGCAACTGGATGATTCTCTTTACGAATCTTAGCCCAAATTGGTTGCGGTACTACATTACCAAATAGCAGATCTATGTCAGCTAGATTCAATACACAAGCGTCAACTGTCTGAGCCAACTCTTTGTAGTATCCTGCAGGATTTTTACGCGGATCTGGCAAGGCCTGTTTCACTGCTAATACTTCAGCTCGCTTCCATGGAATATGTATACTCTCTGGAATTGGGCTGGAGCGGCTGCAATACCAAGGTTTACATTAGCTTGCACAGCTTCACGCCAAATTGGTGGAACCTCCCTCATTGGGTATTGACGATTTTGTTTCGTACTACGTTTCTCTAACTCCCTCGGTGAACGAAGGGATGGGTCATTCCTATAACTTAAAATCAGTTCCATCGCTTCTTTTATATTTTGACCAACTATCATACTTGCAGCAAACTCTTTCTGAACATTAATTAATTCTTCCCTATTTGATTCAGAGTCATCCTCTTCCAATTCCTCACGTAGAAGGAAGCACATTTCATCGAACACATATCGTTGTGTCGGTTCGTTCCATTGCATAAACGTATCTAATACATCTTGTACATTATATCTTCCAACTTTCGAAACCCATCTAAGAGCAGTGGAATCTAATATTCCTCGCTCTTCAGTACTGGGAAGCTGACTACGTCTCTGCACAGAGTCAGAGGTAGGAGTCTTAATCAGAGTTTTATAGAAGGGAGATAGAATATTAGAGACAGAATCAGTGATTCTCCGACGAACAGAAAGCGGAGTCATAATATTAGCAGAAGCAGTAAATAGAGTAGCAGTTGGAACAGATAGATCAGGAACAGTAGGAGTAGCGGGCAAAATAGCCTGTGAACTAGCAGGTGTGAGCGATACAGGTATAGGTAAAGAAGCCGGCAACCCTGGAAGAGGGGGTGTCGAAGGAACATTAATATTGACCACAGGAGGTACAGGAACTTGATTCAGAGGAGCAGGAACACCAGGTTGTCCAGCAACCGGTAATTGAACATTTGGTATAGGTGGAGCCGTAGCACCCTGTGCATACGGTGGGGGTGATCGTAACAAGTAAGACAACAGGGGATCCTTTTCGGGGTCCTCTACTATCTTAGCTGTACTTGATGGCAAAGCAGGATAGCACTTGTCTATCGCTAAATTACGCTCTCTATTGGCCACCTCCATCGCTTTCTCAGACTCGTTGAGTTGCAGCTGCTTAGCAGACTGTTCTAAAGTCAACTCTTGCTTTTTCTGTTCTTTCTTCAACTTTTTAATTTCTCTCTGTTTAGATTCTTTTCGCCAATAACGGAAAGAATCAAACATTGCCGACCGGGCTTTCTTCTTGAACAATTTCGTTTCTAAATTATCAAGAACTTGGGGTTCAAAACTACCATGCAGTGGCCAACTAAGGACACCATCTTTCTCTGTATAGTGGATCCATACCTCGTTATAAGAGATAGGGCCCACACCAAATTTGCAATATAGATCATAAAGGGGAGTTCCAATCGGAGGAACCGAACACGAGTCCTCCAACTGGGAATCACTGTTGCGACTAAAACAAGACAACATACAATTTTTCCGACTTACCATTTTATAATCCGGAACACAGAACAGACAAAACACAAACAAAAGGTGCGCACTCGAACCAAGAACTTAGGCCTACCAAAGCGAACAAATGTATCGATACCCAAACTAAACCAAATGATTATTTTAACCAGAACAACCAGTGATAATCTTACGAAACCAAACCAAACCAAAAACTAAAAGGATTATCCAAACAGGAGCAACCCTTACGAAGTAACCAACTAGCAACCACTTAATACTTAACTGAGGCACTGAAGACGTCACCAAGGAGAAACCCGTCACGTCTCGCCGTACTAAGGACTGCACCTCGGGTCCAAGACAGGGCGACGGTCAAAGCAACGGACCACTGTAGCCATCCGAACGGGAACCCTCGTGGAAGAGAACGTCGGGCCACTTTTGCGATATGCCGGGATCGATGAAGTGGGGCGCCTCCCTCTGGAATCTTCACACGAAGCTTCTCGAACTCTTCAGGCTTTTGGACCGGTACCGAATGACGTCGCCCCACGTTGGGCGCCAATTGGAGTTCTGGACTTTTTGGTTCCGTCCAGAGGTGTCAGGGATAACACCCGAAGACCCCGGAGTTCTACCTGCCTCGGTGCACAAACAAACAGAAACACGGGCTTCTCGATGGTGGCGTCAAAGACCAAAGGTTTATTACTGCAGGGACACAGAAGTCACAGAAACTACACATGGGCAGTATCTAGGAGCCTGTTCAATTTGTACAAAGAGGGTTGCTCCTTATATACTGAATATTGGGCTTCAGGCAAATTCTTTACATGTTAGCACATTCAAAAACCTTTGTATCTTAAACAATAAATATTTGGCGTTGCACAGGAATCGTCAACAATATCTGATGTCAAAACATTACGAACGAGGGGTTCCCACTATTCCATCATAATCCCATGTCAATTTCTCATTCAAGACCCGGACCGCCTCATCGTAAATTTCGTTACCTCCCCCTAATAAAGGCCCAGAAGGAAAGGAGCAGAGCCAGGTGCAGAAGATAGAACAGTAGGATAAGAGATGTTTGGGGGTCGTAAATGGGCAAGGCTACCAGCTTCGGCCGCCTAATCATGATCAGGCCAACGGACACGAGAACCAGTATAGCAGGACTGGCCTCAGGCTGGGGAGGCAGCTCTTGCTGAGTCATGCTGCCACAGCGTTGCTTGCCTAAGGTGCACGTGTCACTAGCAAGGTGAATTGCCTGCTAAAGCCTATGTGTCCTTAATTGAAAGAGGTCATTGCGTGTCCATTGACTATGTGAGGGCAAAGAATACAAAATGTCTGCCGTAATCTAAGATGGATGCCATGGGTAGAACAGAAATGTGTTTGTAACAGGAGTGCTCTTGCTCGTAGCATAGCGAAAACACCAGGATATACTAGATGGATCATTTGCGGTTCACTGATACCAAAATTATGTATTTGCGACAATGTTAAAAACACGGGTTCAAATCGTCACGGAACCTCACTGCTCACTAGATTATACAAAGTGGTGGTTTCGGAATTGGTCCTTCCGGAGGACCGTAGCTTAGCTAGATGGAACGCTGCTTTGGACACACAACTGGAGGACGACACATGGATTCAAATTTGCTCGCTCACGGGTAGGCTAAAACCCAATAGCAACTTACGCATTATACACCTGAAGTTCATACATCAGACGTATCATACTCCCACTAAGCTTCATCGAATCGGTTATAGGGATACTGACTGTTGCAGGAGATGTGGACGGGCTGGTGCCGATTTCATACATTTATCATGGCAATGCCATGCTGTTCATTCCTATTGGGTGGATGTCCTGCAGACATTGGATACCATGACAGGCCTTGCTCTGGATTGTACACCGCTTCAGTGTTTGCTGGGACACGTACCTTAGGCTAAAGGGTTGCAGGGCCATTTTGTGAGGGTGGCTTTGCTGCTGGCGAAGAGGAGGGTGTTATTCACATGGGATTGCAAGCGTTACCCCAGGGCGTCCCAGTGGCTTAAAGACTTGGTATACTGCCAGGAGCAGCTAAACACATATTCAAAAGAACTCCCCAGGCGCTCGAGCCCTAAAGATATATGGGGTCCGCTCAGAAAATATCTGCTGGCGAGTTGTGATCGAGAAGAGGACAATGTGGAGGAGGAGTCGGGAACTGAGACTCTGGCCCAGTAGGCTCTAGGCACCATGGTTATTGACTCTGGAGTTTCCACCTATGAACGCCACCTTGTACATCCTAAGTACTTTGCATGAGAGACATATGCTATTTTTCCAACATGTCTTACTTTGCAGAATGTGATGACCGGGATTTGGGGAGTTTGACTGTTCAGTTGCAGCTTCATGTTTTATAAAAATGACACTGTATCTGGTATTATCCTTGCGATCTACTGCTTTCAATAAACAAAGTTTTAAAAAAAAGGGGGAAGTCCAAATTCACCTCAATGGCCACACCATTGATTTTGCCCAGTTAATACCCAGGCCCGAGTACCATTCAAACTTCATGTACTCTCGCAGCAATACTGATAAATATGTGTCCGGCTCTCGGACATATAACAACAAGTCGTTCGCATACAATAAGACTACCAACGGACGTTGACGGAAATGCAGCGCCGCCTGAGCATGCTGCTGACGCAATGTACAGGCCAATGGCTCGGGTGTGAGCGCAAAAAGGATTGGCAACAGAGGGCAGCCCTGTAGAGTGTCCCTGTAGTTCGGGAAGGCGTCATACACCCAGCCATTCATGCGTATTAGGGCCCGTGACTCGGAGTATAACAGGTGAACCCACTTAAGAAAAAAGGGTGGCAGACCCATGCGCAGTGGGACGGTGAACATATATCCCGATTGCAGTGAATCAAATGCCTTTGCGGCATCAAGAAGGACCGCCACAGCGAAGTCCAAATCAAAGTAGTGCAGGGTAGCAAACACAGTGCGAAGGTTGTGCATCCTTGATCTAGCAGGGACAAACCCCCGATTGGTCGGGCAGGACCAGATTAGGAACTAAGGGCTGGATCCTACTGGCAATCTTTTTGCCAGAATTTTGGCATCAATGTTGAACATGGAAAGCGGCCTGTTGGAATCACTGGCATTGGCCGCCTTTTACAGTTTCAAAAGCGTCTCAATAAGGACCTCCCTAAGAGTGGGCGGGAGAATACACGAGTCATATGCCTTCGCAAAGACATCTAGTAATCTAGGGGCTAGATCTTTTGCACAGGCCTTGTAAAACTCACTCAGGAACCCATCAAGGCCCGCAGCTTTACATGTTGGGAGTGACATGACAGCTAGTTTGATGTTGTCGACATCAAATGGCTGTGTGAGGTATTCAAGCTGGTTTAACGCTAGCCAGCCCAGTGCAATATCATCAAGCTAGGAATTAATATCTGCTTCCGGAGCATGCGGTCCCCTGCCATAAAGTCCAGAGTACTAGGCCAACACCACCTTGCGTATCTCCTGTGTGGTGTAGTGCGCTGTACCCTCCTCATTGAGTATTTCAGTAATGTAGTCTTGGCTTTGAGGTGCCACAGGTTTTTGCGCAAGAGAGCAGCTAGGTCTTCCCTCCCCCGCCGTAATAGCACGTCCTGCTGCGACGCAAGCTATGGGTCATTTCCTGGTCCACTGTGTCATTGTGCTCGTTGACCAGTTCCTGGATCGCAGCCAGCTTTTCTGGAACTGGTTGTCTGTCATAGTCACGTTCCAGAGTGGATATTTCTGCCGCTAGTTGATCTATTCTGCAACCGAGATCCTTCAAGACCCCGGCCAGCACACCAATACACACACCACATATTGTGACTTTAAACGCTTCCCAAAGCACGCCTGCGCTATCTACAGTGCCCTCATTTTCCTTAAAACAATTGCGATTCGCCTCTCCCACATCGCTCTTAAACACCAGATCAGTCAATGAAGAATGCTGCAGCCTCCACATGAATGAGTCCTTTCACACTCAGGGAAGCGCAACTCGAGTAATACCAGAGAGTGATCGGATAATGTCTTCTCCAAGTGCCGAACGTCAGTAACCCATGTGCAGACGACCTCGGATGCAAGCCAATAGTCCAAGCGGGACTAGGTACCATGGACTGTAGATACAATGGTGCTTTCCCGTGCCCCAGGGTGTCGCAGCCGCCATATGTCGTGTATGTTCCCGGCCTCTAATAGACCTAGCAGTGCGGTCTATGTCAGGGGACTCCACCACCCAGCCTGTCCACCTGCACATCTATCGAAGTATCAAAATCACCCCCCCACAGAACCACGACAGGAGGGATACTGGACATACGGTGCCACACATCGACAAAAAGGAGTGGTCATCAACATTTGGTCCATACACATTCACCAGCAACACTTCCGCACCACCAAGCCTTCTATACACCAGCACGAGCCTACCTTGATCGTCAGTGTCCGAGCCAAATATAGTGAAGGGGACTCCTTTCTTGATTAGAATGAGCACTCCTCAGGAGTATTAGGTTATGAGGATCCAATACGGACCCCCACCCAGCGTGTGCCTATGTTCTTATCAGTGTCTGATGTAAGATGCGTCTCTTGTAGAAATGCAACCTGGACACCCAGCCTGTCCAGATGGGCTAGGAGAGAGCACATTTTCTTGGGGCTCCTTAAACCATGTACATTCCATATTAGGAATTTTACGTTACCACCCATGCCCCATGGTGGAGGAAGTAGTTAGAACAGTGTAATGGCGAGTTACCGTAATGTGTCGCCAGGGTTCAACAACCTTGTCAGTCTAAAGTGCCATCCCCTCTCAAACCTCCCCCCAACCCCACACCCACTTCAGCATCCCCAACTTGCCAAATCCATCCCTTCTATTTTTGACTCTTCACCAACAAAAACAACAATTAACAATGTGTGCATAGGGAACTCCCATCTGGGGGGCCACAGAGTGCTACTAGCCTCCTATCAAGTAGGAGGTGGCTGTGCAGGTCTAGTACTTGTGCCTACAGAGATACCCACAGCTGCCTCAGCAGAGATATGGATAGTGAGGTCCCCAGCTGCTGTGCAGCATACCAAGTCCCACCTGTGAAAAAAGAAAAAGAGCAGACAGATACCCAAATATCGATAGTACACAAAAATTTTCATGTATAACAGGGTAACATAATGACAGGGCAGGGGAACATCCCCACCCCTCCTACTGCTCCATATCATCCTGTGTAGCGCTGGACTCACGACGTCTACGCTTCAGTTGTTTGGCATGCTCCAGGGCTGCCTTGGGGTTAGAGAAGATTTTGGAGTCTCCATCAGGGCCAATCCACAAGCGAGCAGGATAAAACATGGCATAAGGGACCCCCTCAGACTGCAAGAACTTTTTCACCACTCCAAACTATCATCTAGCAGTCTGCACCGTGACCCTAAAGTTGGGGAAAAATGCAAGGGAGTTACCCTGGTGAACAATGCTGCCCTTATCCCTGGCTATGCGTAAAATAGTGTCTCGGTCTCTCAAGTTTAAGAGTCTCGCAATTATTGGGCGGGGAGGAGCACCCGGCACCGGCCTGGCCACAAGTGATTGATGCACCCGCTCGATGATAAACATGGCAGACAGATTTTCAGCCCCAAAAAATTTCTTTATGAGGTTCTCCACAAACGTCTCCATGTTTCCCACATTAGTAGACTCCAGCACCCCAGTGAGTCTAATGTGGTTGCGCCAGGACCAAACCTCTAAATCCTCATTCTTAGCCTGAATGAGCACCAGAACCTTCTTCATGTTGAGCGTTTTCCCAGCTACGTCACCAAGGCCATCCTTTGTCGCAGACACCCACTGCTCAACTTCCTCCATGCAGAGATTTTGCTTTTCTAGCTGTGGCGATATGTGGTCCAGGCGGGATTCACTGCAGCTATCATGGCTTCAAATGTTTGGAGACTGCTTTGCATGGCCAGCACAGTCGTTTCCAGTGTGAGGGGGGCATCACCCTGAGCATCAGCCTCCGAATCCGAGGCTGACCTCTGCAAGGTTTTGGTGGATTTATGTGCCTCAAACATGAGGCGAGGTTGGGTTTTATCAGTCCTCCCCATGATAGCCACAGCAGGGCCTGGCCCAGCCCGAAGTTGTAATGTTCACTGATAAACACCTACAGCGGAGCACAGTATGTACCTGGGACTGAGCTATATCAGATGAGGCAGATATCCAATCCATGGACACACCCCAGCAGTGAGCATGGACCAGCTACACATCGCTCAACACACATCCATCGTGCTCAATACAGGCATAGAAATTTTACTGATGAGCTTACCAGCCGCGTTCGGTCCTGAAGACTTCACAGGCCTATAAGTTGAAAATGACCACGCACCCCCTACCAAAGGGATGATTATGGAGAACATGGTCACCCCCGACTAGAGCAAAGGACGAGCCCTACTGGAATAAAGAGCACGTGTAACGGTGTCCTCTGCAGGATGCCCAGCCACGCAGATGTAGAACACCACAGCCAATTGTACGGCCAACAGACCCCAGCTCACCAAGGTTGCACGTTCAAGATCAGCAAAGTCAATACACTCCCATCCGCAGCGGTGAGGTGAAAGGGAGCACGATCCACAAGTCACTAGGACCTGCCAGGTCCAGGCCTTGCCTCCCCAGGATATCGTTGTGAGGACACCAGTCTTTACAATTGGTGAGAGATCAAGCAGCAAGGCTCGTTGGCCCACTCAGAACACCCCCGTGCTAATGTGTGAAGAAGGGAGAGGCCCAGTCTGGTTCCAGGAGAGTTATACAGCAGCATACTCCTGGGAAGTCGGCTGCAGTGAAGGGGTTGCTCACTCATGCAGGGAAACCACAGGAAAGCGGCGCTCAAGCAGGAGCGAGTCAATGTCAATGCTCTATGGCGGGCACCTTACTGCTCAGGCGCGGCCGCTGTGAATGTGTCCTGCGCTACAGTATTGTGCAGCCGCAGTAGCATTCGGCGCCAGCCCACAATGTCCCCCAGCAATAGCTCTCAGGCCATGACTCCCACCCATGCCCGCACCTGCCTACGCAGTTACTGGCCCGGGCAGAGCCATGCCCCACTTACCAATGCCGGTGCCCGCTCCTCCGCCAGTGTGCCCCCTGACTCGTGCCTGGCCCCGTCAGGTTTCGGCAGACCGCACGCCTCTCCTTTCGGCCACGGCTCCTTGTTTCTCCACAGGAGCCCGGCAACTCTCGACACCAATGGCAGCCCAGGAGCCAAGCCGCGGAACGCACCAGGCAGCGTGCTGCACGCCTCCTCGAGCAGCGGGCCAGTGAACTCGGGCCCAGGGATGGGGCGTGTAGCAATATGGGGGCGCAGATATCAGAGAGCTGAGGCCACCGCCACCTTGTCAAGGCAAGGCCAGGACAAGTGTCTCACGATATAGAGTCATTGCGGTGGTCTCCAGCAACCCAATCTGCCTCCAATGCGTGCAGGAGGGGTAAAATACACAGATCACCCATTTTCGGCATACAGATGCTTGTTATGCAGGCGGATAATGGTCCTTTAGGAGCCCAGTCGGGCAGAACCTCACTAGGGTGCAGCCATCTTGCTGTGCGCCCTCTAGTGCCCCCCTTGTACTTATGATTTATATGCTTAACTACTAAACTTGCTCATGGCACCTTTATTCTAATATGCCCATTAATTCTCTATATAAAGCGTTGAAATGAGAATGTTTGTCATCCTTATGAGAATGTTTCAGCCTCCTTATATGGATTCCCCAAACTAGACAGAGTGACAGTTTCAGTTGGGGAACACCAAAGTCCATATCAGCACCCAGTCCTAGCCATTAGTGCACCCCATGAGTTAGAATTTAAGACCGATTTGTGCGCCAACAGACCCAATGTACTTATTTGACGGCAGTAGCAAGATTGTCTGAGAATCTTACGTTCAGTATGAAATGAGCTGCATCATTATGGGCTCATAAAAATTTAGCAAATCTTTAATAACCAGATGAAGACATGGGACTATTTTGTAGGGACGAAGTAGCAGAGGTTGGCCACCCCATTGCTGCTGTACATCATGGAACACATTATTTAAAATGCTCTTGGTTTGTGGCACAAGGGAAGCACACTATCACAGATCCTCCACAGACATTAGCTGATGCCCACCTCCTGAAAATCTTTTTCTAAGCTATTCAGGATTAACTCTCCCATCATTTTTTAAATCATAATTCCTCTTAAACTGAATGGCTCTTGCATTCCTCTTCTAACACCGCTTCACAAACTCATCTTAGATCTCAACTCTTCAGTTTTTCTGCATTTCTCCACTTTTTTTATGGTGACATCCCTTGAACCTACTTTTTAAGCTTTACTTAATTTAGATTTTTAAGTCAATGTTTTTTTGTCAATTCCCCCTTCTACAAAACAAATATCTAAAGTGGGCATAAGTGAGACTTTTCTACCCGAAATATTTGCTTCTTCTCGTTCTCCCCTACGGTTTTTCTTCATTCGATCTGACTTGCTTTCTGGAGACCATCAGAAATGTGATCATATTACTCCTATTTTCTGTAATCTACACTGGTTAGCTCTTTTTTTTGCTATTCTTTTCACGCCATGAGGCATACTTTTCAAATACATGTGGTCTGGGCCAACTACATAATCTGGGGAATAATTTGAAATGTTCAGTTGCTTTCAGAATCACCACGAAATTCTCTTTAGGAAACCGTCTAACGTTTGGCATGTCAGATTATCTGCGTCAGACTTCTGCTTTGCTTTTGTAACTTTTCACCTTTGGAATTCGTTTAATCATCACCTTTAACTGATTTTCATAAAGTTACTTAAAATGTAGTTTACATAGATTAGAATGTGTAGATAAACCACAAAAACCAACACTATATTTCCATTTAAATTAACTTCTATTCCTTGACGAAGATCGAAAAATGTTACAATCGCATGATATTCATATGAATTCTTGTTTGCATCCAAAAAAACTTCAACCGACATGCATCTTCTTTGCGAGAACCTCTTGTTAAATAAGGAAAAAAATCCCCTGAATCCCCCCTCCTTCACTTTCTTGGTTGCTAACTTCATTTCTTCTTTCCATCCCTTTTCCTTGCAGGTTCTTCAACCCATGTATTGTCTACAATGAAGATATGAATGCTTGCACTAAACAAAGAAAATCTAATTACATGGCAAAATAAAGTTTTGTTCACCTACACAAAATTTGAATATGTCTTACTGATAAATATATTGATAAAATAATTGGAAGATGTCATCCTAGTGACTTTGTGTCCTAGTGCTGAAATGCAAAATGCTGGTCGAAGAGATGAAGAGGTACATTACTACAGAAATAAAATAATGTGGTCCTCAATACAACATAAGAAAAAGAAAGGGAAGTGGTACCATTTAGTTGGTCGGACCACTGTGGGATTCAAATTCTCTTGTTTTTTTAAGCAAGAGGACTTGAATAATGATAATAATAGAGCAAGCAAGAGGAATTGGAAGGGATTATCCGGGGAAACTTTCTCTACTGTCCTCAGAGCCAGTAATAGGACTGAACATGATGATGTTGATCTGGCCGCAGTGGAGTTCTCATCCTGTCTCAGTTTGGCTTCGGAATTGGTTGCCCATCTTAAAGAAACCCAGAAGCGCAGGAAGCTGCCAACAGCACCATGGTTCTCTGAGCAGCTCAGGCACCACAGACAATATTGTTAGCAACAAGAACGAACCTGGTAGGCGTAGTGGGCGGCCGCCCGCGCATTTCTCGCGAGAAATGCGCATGCGTCGGCGGCCGCGCATGCGCATGCGGCCGCGTATGCGCATTACTATCCAAGACGGCGGCGATATATATATCACTAAGACTTGGTGAAGGTGTGTCATCCCCTCCTTTCTTGGTGGCTCCATAGAGCGGGAACAGGAGTGTGAAGAAAAGTAGATTTGAAGTGCAGGTGTGAGCACTGTCCTTTCTGTCCCTTTCACCTCCTCTCTCCACTACAATCCCTACAATCTACAAACGTCTATCTTCGGTTTGGTGGTGGTCTTTCCCTTAGAAAGGATAGCAAAGAAAGGTCCTGATACTTACTGCCTTCTCTTCTGTTTTCCTTTGAGCATCCTGGGGTGTGTCCATCTCCGTTCCCGGAACCTAGTGAAGAATGCGAGGAGAAGAAGCGTTGTAAAAACAGCCACCATACGGCAATATCAAATAGCAACAGAAAAGTGACATGGGACAGAAATATCCGGAAACCCGCCCTAAAAATCACTGAAGAATACAGGAAGAGGAAGAACAAGGAGACGAAGAAATAAGACTGACAGAGAATCATTATTATTATTTTTTTTTTTTGCTTGTGTGGACTTCAACAGCCACAATTGAGCCCGTAGTCCGTCCTCCTATATTTTGTTTCCGACCATCCCTCTGACAGGACAATTTCTTATTTGTCACAATTTTATCTGAGAGAATTACATTTCATCCTTTCCTACATTCTCTTCCATGCGTACGATTCATGTCTGATAGCCCAAAAGCCGTTGATATGTGTAATGCTCTCTGTGGAAAGTTGTCTGCAAGCACCATTGCAATCAAGCGACTGCTACTCCAAAGAGCCTCTATTTCTGTGATAGAAATAGATGCAAAGCATCAATTTAAATGACCACAAGGCTTGCACATTTAATTATAAATGTGATGATGTTGTTACTGAGGGAATTTGTGCTTAGAGATTACCATTGTTTCTATGTTTTCTCCACTCCCAAGGTAACCAGCCAAAACAATTGGGGCCCCCACTTTTGCATTTGTATATCTACTGGTTAAGTCCATCTACCATTGCACGTACTTTTAATTTTGTATACATGCATACGTTTATCTAACTTATGGTCATCTACATTTTTTGTGTTTGGTTTGTGTTTGTTCTTGGCAGCCACAGTAATAACACCTGAGACATAAGCAAAGCTCATAATTACTGACATTACAAGTGAGCTCTTTCGGAGAAATTCTCAGCTAAGCTCACCCCTCCCAGGAAAATAGGAAGGGCACTTATAATTAGATAAGCTTTTCACCGACACGAGAAAACATATTTACCAGATAATTAGCAGATCATTGAGGAGCTGTGTCTGACTACAAAAATCACTGTTATGGTAGCTAAACCCGTTCAAGAATGCCTCTTGGCTGTACGGACTGTTATGTTAATTGAGGGTTTGGGTAGCCACATAGCTAACCGGGCCTCTAAAAAATGTTCCCTGTCCTACGGCAACTCATATGCGCTTCAATATGATTGCTAATGCATAGCACTTTTCATTAGTTGTCCGGTAATTAACTGATCACATTACTCTTGTTAAAATCAAGAATATGTATTGAGCATCTTTCTGTAAAGACAAGATGTAGGCAGAGAGATTAATATGTTTTCATTAGTTTTATGCTTCACCCTGTTTGTTTTGAAAAAGACAATTTGAGAAACATTTTTTTTAAATAAAATAAAAAAAGAAGTTGTTTTTAATGAAACCGCTTGGATAAATTCCAAACTAGCATAATCTCAAAGTCAATTTGAGAAACATTTTTTAAATGTGTTTCATCATACACATGTTAGAAAGCTAAATGGGGAAATTGGGTCCAAACAGTGTTTAATTTGAACCAGTGGCTGCTGGTGGGGGCCTCTGGCATTCATTTTTAGGGACCAGAACGTCTTTCTCCGCATCACACTTTTAACTAGAGCAGGAGAGGGAAAAACACACAAAGCAGAACGATGGAGGAAGAGAAAGAGAGAAAAACGTGACACAGGGAGAAAGCAGAGTTCTGCAGGAGTGAGATAAAGAGGCCAGGAGTGTCTGGTAGTGAATAAAAGAGGCATGAGGTCAATTTAAAACTGCGTAGCCTTGATAGTCGGTGCACCAACATCTAATGGCACACCACCAATTTCTGAGCAGAGGTTTGGGAACCAGCACTGTTTCTTTGACAAATTAAGCCCTGATTCCATGACCTTCTTGGCCAAGCATTCTACTGCACTGCCTATCACGCCCTTGATCATTGAGTATGTTATAGATTTTTAAAGAAATGAAAGGATAAAAGGTAAGTTTTAATGAAACAGCTTGGATAATTCATGAACTAGCATAATCTCAAATGAAGCTACGTTATGTTATGATAAAATCATCATAAAGCAGCTCTAAAAAAATATTTTGCTGTGGTTAAAGCAGGAAAAAAGTGAACTTTGCGGTGAGGATAGAGGAGGCAGGTAATAAATCCAGGGAAATCTTCAGAGTGGCCAACATTTTATATCTCCTGAAGCTTGTGCCAGATCACACCAACCCACTGTAAATTGGTGTGTTAAGTTGGCAGCCTATTTCAATGACAAGATTACAACTATTCAAGCCAACTTAGCACTAGAGACTTAAGCAGAGGAGAACCAACTGTAAACAATCTGCTCTAGTGCAGTCTTGCCCACTTTAGCCTCACTGTAACATGTTCAACCCTTCACATTGGAAGAATCCATGATGGCTCTAGGTCCTCTAAAATCAGGATCTCCTGCTGACCCCTACCCACATAGTATAGTAGGGATGGATGTAGTTGTCATCAGTCCAATGGCCAGTAAGGTGCTGAACATGTCATTATCTTTGGGATTTGTCCCTGTTGTGTAGAAACAGGCTGAAATCCTCCTCCTATTAAAAAAAGCCCACGTTGGACCCCGCGGAGCAATCCAACTACAGGCCAATTTCCCTATTGCCAGCATTTTCTGAGGTACTCGAAAAGGCTGGACACCAACAGTTGTCTCAGTATCCTGAGACCAATAAGCTTCTCCATCCCAGCCAGTATGGCTTCAGGCCAAATTTCAGTACTGAGACTGCATTGGTTAAAGTTACTTAACATATTAGAGGCACCTTGGATGTGGGAGGAAAGTCATTTTGGTTATGTTGGATCTCTCAGTGGCCTTTGACACGGTTCCTCAATCTATGCTCTTAGCTCGCCTCCGGGCCATTGGTATAGGTGGAGTGGATCTAGATTGAATAGCTTCCTTCTTGAAGGATAGAGGACAGGAAGCATCTGTTTCCCTGTACTGTTCAGGACCATTTTAGTTGACAGTAGGAGTGACGCAGGGGTCTACTTTGAACCCCACTTTATTTAGCGCGTATCTGACTCCTCTAGCACAGTTGGCAAAAGCCTGGGGGGCCAAGGTAATCACTTACGCTCACAACACGCAGCTGGTGTTTACCTGTGGGAGGGGACAGGAGACTAGGGGAGATTCAATTATACCTGTCTTTCCTCTGTCTTTCATTTGGTGTCCTTACATCAATTAAAGCGCAATGCAGAAAAGATAGATATCTTATTCTTTGACAACACAATCCTGCTCAGTGACTCCTAATTGCTCTAAAATGCTCAGAAACACTGCACACACGCATAGACACCTTCTACCCTTCCCCTTTCTTCAGATGCAGGAGTGCTTCCCTCACTGGCTTTCCCCACAGCATTCCAGCACTGAATCACACAGGAAACCACATCCTTTCACTGTGGGTGTAGCAGTTATTTTGTATACTCCTTATACTGCAACACCGTAATTAAACTTGTGCAGATCAAAAGTGTCCACTACATGTGGAATACGATGATTTAATTTGCACTGTAGGTCCAACTTAAGTAGGAATAATGTCAGCACCGTATCTCTGTCTATAACAACAACAAGCACCGCCATCAATCTTGCAGCAACCTGCACCTGAGCAATAAGACTTGTGCTCCCTCCCCACCATGACCCCTAAGGTTTTAGCATTGACATGATGATTACTTACAATTGGTAGTCTTCCCTTTTGTGGCAGACTTCTCTCTCCTTCTTGCATGCTGAGTCACTGAGTGGCATGGAAAAGGAATAATCAAATTACAGAGTCAGTAGCTGTGCATAGGTTCTGTGTGGGGCAGCAATAGCGGGCAATCACACATAGGGGGAGAGGGAGCAGTATAAACTCCGGAGTGACTAAGAGCCAGGACTGATATCAGAGCAAGCTCTGCATTGTGCTTCCAAGAAAATCGGACAACAAGCTGCGTTTTCTTTGAAAAAAAAGCCCCAAACAAGTCCAATCCACAAAGAGATAATAATAGCACAAGTTTTCCGGCACGCTGCAAAACTCTGGGACTATGGCGGAACTGCTCCTCAGAGATATTGCCCGCGCTTGGGCAGTAAACCCTCTACATCAGGTCAGCTGAGTTTTTCCCAAACTCCGCGCTTTAAGTGGAGTACAGAGTAAACAAAGCTCCTAGAAATCCATGGGTGGAGCGGAGTTTACCATCCACCTCTTTGTTAATAAGCTACAAGTGGTCCAAAAGATGGCAGCCCATATTCTACTTAACATGCCCCCAAGAACACACTTGTCTTCGCAACTGTGTGCAATACACTGGTTGCCAATAAAGAAGAAAATTCTCTTCAAAATGCTAGTCCTAGTGCATAGAGTACTGTACCATTCTGAGGCAGGCTATCTTAAAATCTAGATTTAGCTGATGTGCCCCCTCCAGAAATCTATTGTCAGCCCATGGCTACCTGGCAAGGTTCACTAAGGTACGGCGCAAGAGAATGGGTGAAAGTACTTTTTCCTATATTGGATCAATGGCCTGGAATAAACATCCTTTGGAGCTACCTTCAGTAGCATCCTCTGACTTGTTTAAGAAAAGACTGAAGATATGATTCTTTCATCAAATATAGTTGATATGGTTGCATTTGCCTCAACTGATAGCTCAGAGCTGGGACACTCCTGGGAGTAGATGTGCACTTTAGAGGGCTCATTTAATTCAGTCCTTCATTCATTCATTCATATGAAAGTGTGGGGAGTGAGGGATACATATAAAGTTTGCTCTGACCCCAAAAAGTGCAAAGGTTCAGGGGCTGTTTACAAATGGCATGGTAGCTGAAGGGCAATAACTCTGCACTCAGAATTCTTGGTTGTGAGCAATATCCTCCCCATTACTAGTCCATTTTGAGATAATTACCTGGTAATGGGGAATAGAATGCAAGCACAGACTTACTGTGACTGTTTACATATGTATTCCATCATTACTGGGCCATTTTCTGGCTGTGAGTGCCCTCTGTTTTTGGTAGATTCAACTCATTGCTGGTTTCACTGCCCCTAATATTTGTGGGTACCCTGAAACTAAGGGATTTGGAATTGAATGGAGTAGTATCGCCAATGTAGATAGCATCCCATTCCACTTCTGAATAGGTTCTCAACTGCACATCTTTAAGGAAGAGATGTAATGATAGAAACAAAATGGCTGCCACAGTTACACTATGAGGAGTTCCAACAAGGCATACATTCTGCATCTATGAAGACATACGTTACTGATGGATCTAGTGCATGTGTTGTGACCTTCCGAAGGTGTCCCTCCTTTGCCACTGAGATTCCAATATATAGCCTATTTGTTGCATGACATTTTATGTGTCATCTAGGCAGCAGATGATCTGTACCTCTGTCTGTGACATTAAAACTGAGACAGTTCTTTAATAATCATTATGTGGATGCTGTAGTATTTTCTGTGGCCATAGGCAATTAATAGCTTATACTATTGCCAACCACTTCCTGATATACAGGACACAGTGAAGGATAAAAGACTAGAAAGTCTGGAATGATGCAAAAGGACATCGCAGCTACATTCAGAAGACAGAAGTATCAATATCTGAATATGCAATTAAAGGCAGATAAGTGCTTCGCTTAGATTTTACCTACCGAGAGGCTGTATTGTATGGTTAGTACGAAGTGAGATGAAAACTTAATTTTGCGCACAATCAATTAGACATGGCAATTCTATGGAAATTTCAAAGGGAATAGAAGGCTGGAGAAAAGTTTGCAAACCATGAAGCACACAAAATTCTACAATCAATAGCCCAAAAGTTACAGGATTCACTTTTTCCAGAAGACCATGTACATTTGCATATGGTAGATGTAAGGAGAAATTAGCAATTGGTTGAGGTGCAAAAAAGCAATACATTAAGGTGAGGCAGGTAGCAATGGAAAACAGTGAGGTACTATTTTGTGGAAATGTCCTTAACACAAAAATAAAAAATATTTGGTAAGAGTTCACAGTCTAAGGGTGTGGCTTTGGAGCCATTGAGGATTGCCACTTTGACGTAGGGCTCCACGGCGGACTGGGGGAGCAAGGAGTCTCCAGGCAGTCCATTTCATGTAGCAGCTTCCAGAATGGACCGCCTGAGGTAATGAAGGGCTCCTGCTTGCCTGGATATAAAAATGAACACCCTGGGTGAGCAAGAACTGACTAATTTCTATCTTTCCTGTCGGCCGCGTTTCACTCACATGTCTCACTGGCACTATTTTATGTGTTAGTCATTCTTCTGCCTTGGGAGTTTCTCTCCTCACTGCTTCCAACAGCCCATAATAAAACACTAATTAATATTGGTTCTGTGTATTTTTTTGTTGCTCAGTGGCACTAAAGAAGAACCTACTCATTCCTGGATGTGGTATTGGCATTTATGTACTACAGAATTTGTATTCTATGAAGGATTTTTTTGTGTCACAGTAGTTCAGTTCAGTTCAGTAGATCTTTATTTCGATGATTAAAAACCATCATAAAAAATACATTGTACAAAATACATTAATTACATTTCTGAACCGTACATCAATAAAAAAACAGGTTAAAACATTTAAAACATGTGGCAGTATATACATCGTTGCTCAATCTCGCGTGTTTCTTAATCTTACTGCTATTTTTAGAAAATTCGTAATAGAACATAAGGTACGCATATCACTTGCTTTTTGTAAAAAAAGTAGGGCAGTCGGTATTTTGCCTCATTTAGAATATCAACAAGAAATCTACGACGAAGAGTTCGATAAAAAGAACACAAAAGTACAAAATGAAGGGTGTCCTGGGGAGACCTATTGTCGCAGCTGCAGGCACCCTTCTGCTCAATTGTTAAAGTAAAACCTGATGGATAGGCTAAAATATTATGTAACAAATTGAACCTAAAACGACACATTAAAAATATATCCTGCTGGTTATACATTAAAAATAAATAGGGCTCCATACCCTCTCCATTGCTCACTAAATGGTGTGCCAATACCGATCTTTTTGCTGAGTCAGAGCTTGATCTACCCAATTCAAATTTTTCTAGTAGCTGTTTTTTAATGTGATGTCTGCATGAGGTGGTAATTGAGGTCGGATCACTAAAGAGTAACGGCTGGTCAATGATTCCTAGTGTATCCTTGATATACTTCAGCCAGGGGATAAGGAGGCATTTGTATTTTTTTAGGCAATCACCAACTATTACCCTACTTAGCTCAGCTTCGGGGTTCACCCAAATTCTGAGCCTCACCTTCACCTGGTCTGTAATAAATGGGATCCCAAGCTCAGTGTGTACAATTCCTGCTGGGGTACTCTGGTATCTTCAGGATCCTACGTAGGAATTTATCTTCCTCCAGTTGTAAAAATCTTACATCCCTAAAACCCCAGACCTCTGCACCATATAGAGCCTTTTCAGTACTTACAGCTACGTATAGATTCATTACTTGCTCTGGTGACCAGCGACCCAGCCTTCCAGCAAAGTTAAGTATCGCACCGTTTGCGGAAACCAGCTTTCTGCACCTTTCCTCAAATAAAAAGTCGAACTTTATCTCCCCGTCAAACAGAAGACCCAGATAAGAAAAAGAACTTACAGTTTCTAGTATATGGGACCCTATTTTGAATACAAATTTCCTGCAGGGTTTCTTGCCCGCCACCATCACGAAGGACTTGTTCAGATTCACGGACAGATCCAATTTTTCCATGAATTCCACAAATCCGTCAACGAAGTGTTGTAGACTCAAAGCTGTTCGTGCAAGCAGGACCGCGTCATCCGCGTACAGCAGTACCGGAATATGACGCGTTCCCGCTTTGGGGCAATCCACATTTAAGGCAACCAGTGTTCTCTCCAAATCATTTATATAAAGAGAAAACAAAAAGGGGGCAAGGATACACCCCTGCCTCACTTCGCTGGTGCACGGGAAGGGATCAGCACTCCCCCCCGTGCTATAGCGGACCTTGGCAGTTGTGTTCCAGTGTAATTCTTTGAGAATGTTTATAAGTCCGGGGTCGATTCCCAGGTTACTCATCATGGCCCAAAGTTTGTTCCTATTTACATTATCAAAGGCCGCAGCCAGATCCATAAAACCCATATAGACTGTTCCTTTACTAGCTTTTGTAAATTTTGCAACTAATAAATAAAGGTTAAGGCATTGATCGCTTGTTGATTTACCCGATCTAAAGCCATATTGAGTGTCTGCTATGATGTGGTGCTCTTCTGTCCAGGCCATAAGGCGATTTAAAACCACCCTGCCCAGTAGTTTGGCTGACACATCTATCATTGAAATTGGTCTATAGCATTGAGGATTGTCCCTACTCCCTTTTTTGAAGATAGGGACAATCAATGCAGTAGACCAAGATCGCGGAAGCCCAGATTTTATAGCTGCATTTAACACCCTTATCATAATAGGAGCCCAAAGGTCGATATTGCTTAGATAGAGGTCTGGTGGCGTGCCATCAGGCCCCGGTGCTTTGTTTCGGGACTGGCCTTGGATCGCTTGAGTAACTTCTTGCAGTGAGAATTCTAGTTCACTGAACCAAACCCCGTCCCAGCCCCCTACAGAAACAGTGTCACAACTGTGATTGTAAAGGCCCTTGAAATGAGCCACCCACTGTTCGGGGAGTATATTGTTGCTGATCACTGGGGCATTGCTGTCTTGAAAGCAGGGTCTATTGATGATTTTCCAAAATTCATTAAAACGTCTCTTCTCCCCTGCCTCCCTCAGGTCAGCCCAGACCTCCGCTTGAAGCGTGGTCTTCCTCTGTTTTACCTTTGTTTTATATATATTTCTACAGAGGGCTACTTTCTGCTTGTCCCTGGGATGGATTTTAAGACATGATTTTAAATCTCTCAGTGCTCGAGAACATTCCGTATCAAACCATCGTGGTTGTGTTCCATACTTTTTGGTACCTTTAACTTTCAGTAGTTCATCAACCAGGTTAGTTAAAGACTCGAAGACTGAGACCAGCGCACCTCCCTCTACTGAGGGTTCAAGACAATCATGGATCTGTTTTTTTGCCTTTTTCTACTAGAGTTCCATAGAACTCCAGGGCATTAATTTTTGACCATCTAAGTTGCCTTCCCTGGTCTACTGGACGCAGCCGAATGGCTGTCGGTTTACTTCTAATGGAGCGACCACTATATATTAATTCCAGGATCAGTGGGTTATGGTCACTAAAGGGACTCCAATCTATTCTCACCTCTTTGACCCGGTCCTTCGCAAAAATAGATATTATCATATAATCTATGATGGAGTGTCATCCCCTGCCTATGAATGTTGGCGTAAGGGTACCATCCCTACCCAAGGCCACCAAATCTATTGTGCGTGTGTTAGAGCGTAAGTGCCTAATATCTTCATTAGGGTCGTTCCCTCCTTATTATGCTCGAAGTGTGGCCCACTCTCTGCCGGCACGATGACCAATCAGCACTTACAGGGAACAATTTTGGGCAAAGATGGCAATTTAAATCACCCATTATCAGGACAGTTGGTTCTCCTCCCCCTTTCCTCTGCTTAATCTCATGATTAATTCTGTAATCAAGTTCCTGGATTATTGAGTTATTCCATCCACTGGCCCTGAGTTATAGATATTAAATATCAGTAATCTCAGCCCTTGTCCTTGAAATACCACTGCCTGGAGGGTATGCGACGTCCAAGAGGATTGTGACCATGAGCCCTCTACATCCAGATCAACATACAGTGCTAGCCCTCCCTTAGCTCTGCCTGATCTGCCTTCTTGAGCTGGTACGAAAAAAACCTTAAAACCCTCTATTTGGTATGGGGAGGATTCTACCGCCCATGTCTCCTGGAAAGCTAGTATATGGCAGCCGCGGAGGTATTTCCTCCAATCCCCATTTTCAAATTTCCCTGCCAGGCCTGCAATATTCCAGGACAGTAAAATCAGACCTTCACTCGGTACTTTTCCAACCTTCCCACCCTGGTTATGTGTCCTGGGCTCATCCTTCCTAATCAGCGTAATTCCCTGATCTCCCTCACGTCCCGTTACTCGGTATTCATCCACCCTCTTTACTTGGTAGCTTTCTGTGGCCCCATATGTACTTCGTTTGTTTCCCACCCTTTCGGCCATCTTTTCATGACATTTCCCAATTTGGGATAGTCAATCATTTTCGTCGAGGGACAGTAGCGGGCTGAATCTATTTGCCCTCTGAGTGTAACCCTGTCCTCTCTGCTCTTGCATTCTAGCACAGTGTCTCGCTGGTACACTTCCTGTTCTGAGATCCGCATGGTTCAGGATGTGTACAGCAGGACTCTGCGGATAGAAATATCCTAATGGTAAGGAACATATGGTGCTAGTATGATTTTTGTTATAGCTACCTAATATGTATTTCACTAGGTCGGTGTTTCTGAAATTTACCACAATGCAATCCCCTGTAATATCTTTCCTCCTACTGCCTATCCAATTTACCCTTCTCACATGAAGAATCTCCCCACATTCTCCTCCTTGCAGGGGCCTATGTATGTTCAGCCACTTAATTATCTTATTTTTCAATTCCGTGTGAGACTCTTTCTCCACTGCCCTGAGTTCGGGTACCCCGGTAAAAAGAACAACATAAGGGCATGCTTCAGGATGCAGATCAATATGTGGTGGTGCAGGGTGATATGATCTCTCATTCGGCTCATGGCCTCTCAGGTTTGTGTCAGTGGGAACATGAGTTATTGGATTTCCTATTTGTGCTAACAGCGCATTTGTTCGTTGTTGGGCCTTGTCAATGTCCTTTGTACCCCCCTTCTGAATGTTTCCCCTCCCTACCTGGGCTGAAGGTTTAGGTGTTTCGTGGACTTGTGCAATAGTACATTGCTCGTTGCTCACACAGTTATTATTGCCAACTATATGTTGCGCTGGCGTGTTGCCTGCTGAGGTGCGATTTGCTGTTAAATTACAGTCTATAGGGCCCTTTGACCTTCCCTGCTTTGTCAATTCCTTTATCACTTTATCTAGCCTGCTAATTATTGGTTTTAACTGACTCATAATAAAGGTTTCCAGGCACTTTTGGAGGTCTCCTATTACTTCGTCCATTAATCCTGGTGGAGTTTGATGACGTACCGCTGCCGCTTCTGTAACCGCTACCTCCCTATCTTTTGGATCGTGTGTGACCATACTTTGTTTGTTTATCCGAGGTTGGCTCTTCCTACAGCCCCCTTGCTTTGGTTTTCTGCTTTTAGTATTATTTCTATTTTGATTTGTGTCTGTAACTAGTTCTTCTACCACCTGCGCGCAAGGGATGCTTTCCGTGGAATTTTCTAAAGTGTTGTTATGAGAAATTGCTGATGTGTTTAAATCAATAGGTTGTGTTGGTGTATCAGGGATAGACAAACTTTTCTCTGTGCGCTCAATCTCCCTATTGACTTTTCTCAACATCAGATCAATCGCAGTGGGTTGTAACACAGCATTTGGTTCAAGCCCTAGAGGTTTCAAGGTGCGAGATGAAAGTGCTTTGCCAGTGGCAGAGCGCGTTTTCGTTTTGTTAGACATGACTAGACCGGAAGAGAGGAAGGTGTAGGAACTTACACTATTACCTACCCACCACTACACTCCCTCCTTGTCTAGTAAGCTGGTGAGTGAATCCTCCCTACTTACAACACAATATAAGAATGATCACCTCCTCCTCCCACAGTTGCACAATGATTTTAAAGTCCACTACTTGTACTGTCTTTTTGTTTACAATCAGCTCAAAAATGGGAGGGCGTCTGAGTATCGTGCTAATAAAAGGGATTTACTAATAGAGTACCTCTGGAACAGTCACAGGGGGTGTGGCACAGCCCAGCCTCTTCTGGCCGCTGATGGTCGCAGATGGTCCCGCCCTTGTCCCGGGCTTCTCCCGGTGCGTCCCGCGGGACCGAGGGAGCCTTTATGCACCTCCTGGCGGTTTCCTGTGACGTCCGCTGCTGGTCACGGGAGTGGGAGGGGCCCGGCAGAGCCAAGCCCGGCCGGGGGAACAAGCGGAGCAAAGCCCGGCTCTTAGGTGCTGGTGCTGCAGGGATACGGGGCTCGGCTGAGCCAAGCCCGGCCAAGTGGGTATGGCGGAGCAACGCCCGGCCCTCAGGAACAGTGGAACAGCAGATGGTGAGACTGCACTCGGCAGATCAGCCTCTGGTGAAGAGCCCCGGCTCCATAACAGACCCGTCACGCCTCTCAGTATATTTTTTCCCTCTGGAACTTTTAAATGGACTGCCACAGATGATTGCATATCTTTATTTCTTAAACTCTTACTTTTTTTTACTTCAAACTGCCTTTTCATTTTTTTGGGGGTCTTTACTACTGGTGGAAGATTGGTCTATTTCAGAGGACTTTTTTATTTAGCTTTTAGAGATTTGATCCATTCAGTTAAGTCATTGTTTTGTTGCTTTATCAAACTCATCCACAGGAATGTTACTGGTCCTGCATTGTCTATGGTGAAAATAAGATCTGCTCGTCAAAGTGATAAAGGTCCTCCTTACTCTACACCTTTGGCAGATTATAACCCTTTTAGTATTCTCCAGGATAATATGGAAGAGTCGGAACAAGGTACGTCTACTCCTCCTGTCAGTGGTGCCTCTCTTAACACTCCTCCTCACATCTCTATACCTGCATCGGAGTCATCCTGCTCTTCTGCACTTTCATCAGGTAAACAAGTTAAGAAGGATCCACCTTCTCCTACTATATCTCCACAACCAATATCTATGGAGTTAATTATTGAGGAGATACATGCACTCAAACCATACATGGAGAAAACAAACGTTCGCCTTTAGGCTCTCGATGACAAATGGTTCAATATGAAACATAAAATTAATCGAATTGAGAACCGAGTGGACTCTGCTCAAGCTGTTGCAAACCAAGTACGTTCTATCCATATGGAGACCATGCAACCTAAGTAACAAGTGGAAAATCTTGAAAATTGTAACAGACGTAGCAACATACTTATTTACGGACTAGCGGAAGGCCTTGAGTGCCCTAACCCACTCTCCTTTTCTCAATCGTTTCTTTAACAAATTCCTGGTTTTCCTAAAATCTCATCATTGAACATCCAAGGAGCACACTGTCTAGGTCGTATCCCATAAAACACATCTTCGCCAAATAAACCAAGAGGAGTTAATCTGTATTTTTTGGAATATACAGTACTCCAAGCAGCTAAATGCAAAATTTCTTGGCAGGGATCTGCTCTTTTCTTTTCTCAGGACTATGCTAAAGCAACCGCGATTAGGAGAAAGACATTTTTGGACATGAGACCTATGCTTCTGAGTTTGAATGTCAGATACTGTATTTTTCATCCTTGCCTCTTCAAAGTGGCTGATAAAAATAAAACGACAATTTATAAAGATCCTGATCTTCTATAGTAGTTCCTAGATAATTGTATTGAAGAGGAAATGGAAGTTACTTATTTATCCAATACTTGATTGTCTTGTTAAAATTGTCTTTATATATATTTTTCTTCTTCTCTCATGTTTTACTATTATATTATTATTTTTCTTTATAACCGATTCTCTTCCTCTCATGTTAGGTGTAGTCTTTATGGTCCTTAATTGTGTGATTTTTATTCCGTCTGGATGATGTCTTCTCTTCCCGCTTTCGTCCTGGAGTTTCCCGGTTGGTTGTGCTATCTTTCTTATGTGGCTCCACCACCCCCATTTTCGTTGTATGTCTTTAGTATGTCTTTTAGTTTACTCCTTACATTTTTCCTGTCCTAGTCTTTTCCTTTATCTTTTTCAGATTCTGCGCTTTTCTTATGACTCCTTTTCTGTAGTTTTCATATATTTACTATATATTTCTCATCTTTCTTTTTCTTTTTCCTTTTTCTTTTGACTTTCCCCGTTTTCTTTTTATTTATTATTTATTATTTATTTCTTATTATATTATACACATGCTTGTCTTTCATATACTATCCGCTTCTACTGTTATCTTGCTGGTTTTTTGTTACGGATCCTATTGCTTATATGTTATTAATGCATTTCACTAACTGTTGTTTTTTACATAAAGTTTTAGACTTGTTATTGAACATATAGATGGCTTTAAGATTTATATCTTGAATGTTAAAGGTTTAGGGTCACCTATAAAATGTCAAAGGTTTTTATCACAAGTTTCTGGTTTGAAAGGTGACATTGTTTTACTACAAGAAATTCATGTAGTCCAGAAAGAAGTTTCTAAGCTCAAGCGTCAATGGGTTGGTCATATCTTTGCTTCTCCTGGTTTGGGGAAATGTAATGGTGTAGCCATTCTTTGTCATAAACACTTACAAATTCAAATTATAGGTCAAGATGCTGACACTACAGGTAGATGGGTCTCTGCTTCTAAATTAGTCGATAAAATACATATGACTATTGATGATCTATATGCCCCTACTAATCCTGATAAATTGTTCTCGCCCCAGGTTTTATCTAAATTAATGATGTGTAGTGATGATTATCCATTAGTTGGTGGAGACTCTAACATGGTTTTTGAACCCTTTAGTGATGGATGTTATAACTCTAAACGTATTCCTTCTCATATACATTCCCAATTTACTTCTACTATACATCAAAGATCTCTTGTTGATGCATGGAGATTATGTAACCCCACTCTTCAAGAAGATACTTTTTTCTCTCCTATTCATTCTTCTCAATCTCAACTCTATTACCTGTTTATTTAAAAAGCTCTTACACAACATGTATCTCACTCTGACATAGGCTCCATATTAATTTCTGACCATGCTTCTGTTTCATTGGGCTTAGATTTACTTCTGCCTATTGAAGGATTTAGGAGAGGGAGATTCAACAACTCCCTTCTTTTGGATCCTAATTTCACCTATTGTTTTCACAATATTGCAGGCACATTTTTGCTAGAAAATGAATCCTCAGATAGCTCTCCTCAAATTATTTGGGACACCTTTAAAGCTGCCTCTTGAGATTTCATTATTTCTTTTGTGGCCCAGAAAAGGAAATCCTCTTCTAAAACTATACAATTACTTAACTCACGTATCAAACAATTAGAGCATTCATTTTATTCGACAAAATCTAAATCGGGCCTTTAAGAACTTATCAAAACCAAATTTGCCTTTAATAAAATTTCCACTGAGATCTCTAATTTGTATTTGCTTAAGTCCAGTGTTAAATATTATAGCAAACAAAATAAGGCAGGGAAGCTTCATGCTAGTCATTCTAAGATTAAAAAAGACAGCACTAAAATGGATTTGCTTCTAACCTCTACGAAGACTATGGTTCATAAAAATGAATATATTCTCTTAGAATTTACCAGTTCTGTCAAAATCTCTATACTCCTGAATCTCAGCTTCCTTGAGAAGATATTCTTCAATAAAAAACCGCTCCCCCTCCTCTCTCAAAGTGGATTTTTCCACATTAGAGGATGACATTCAGATGAAGAATATTTTTACGGCTATCCTTGCTATAAAAATAGGAAAAGCTCCAGGACCCGATTCATTCACTGTGGAGTTTTATACACATTTCTCCAAAATTCTCATTCCTTAATTGCATCAATTATTTCTTCATTTCATTTCTACTCAGAAATCTGATGGTCTTTTCAAGAAACTTTAATATGTCTTCTCCCAATATAAAATGAGGATAATACCTTATGCAAAAACTATAGGCAAATGTCTTTTCTATAATCAATTTGGACTATAAAACATGTGAAAGGATACTTGCTCTTCGTTTAGATTCTTTATTGCCTCACTTGATTGACAAGGAGCAATGTGGTTTCATTAAGGGTAGAAAATTATCTGACAATACTAGATTATTTTTCATTGTCTTAAATAAATCTAAACATACAAATATTAGCTGGCAGCAGTTTTGTTAGATGCTGAGAAAGCTTTCGATAGAGTTAATAGGCTCTTTATTTTCTCTGCACTTTCTTGGTTTGGTTTTGGTCTGAAATGTATTAATTATGTTTCTCTCTTATATTAATCTCCTAAATTCTCTATTTAAGCAAATGGACTTGTGTCTTCATAATTTTCCTTTCATAGAGGTGTCAGACAAGGTTGCCCCTTATCTCCTTGTTTATTCTTGCCCTAGACCCCTTCCTAATCAAAATTTGGCTGAACACATATAATAATGGTTTTCCCTAAGGCGACAGACATTTAAAACTCTCAGTTTATGCTAATTACATATTACTTTATATCTCACAACTGCAGACTTCCTTACCAGCATTATTGACAGGAGTAGATTCATTTGCTCTTGTTTCAGGTTATTAAACTAAAAGTGTGAAATTCTTCTTTTAAATAAATGATTTTTTATGCTGATTTCACATTTTCTTCAATCCACTGGAACTGTGACAAAATTAAATATCTTGGACTATGGTTCAGCGCCTTTATGAAAGAGACTGTAACTTTAAATCTGAAAGAGTTTCAATCATTATTCATTTTTCCACATCTCATTGGCACCCCCTATATTTATCCTGGTGGGGTTTTTTAAATATATATATCATCAACAGGAGAGAAAGGGTTGAAAAGGTCACTCTTAAACCCCTTGTAAGGCTAACAATATAAATCAACGGAAGAGAAACAAATTAAAGGACAAAAACAAATAAGGGGATAGGTTACTACCACCAAAGTAAGAATGTTAGACAAATGCAAACACAGTGCTAGAAAAGAGCCTTCAGGCACCAAAAAATTGGTTGCCAGTTATCGTCATTAGGCTCTTATTAGGAAAAGGAAACTTTATATCCAGTGCTAGTGACAAAAGTGATTTAAAAGAAGTACTGGCTACTCCCCAGTGGAAAACATTATTTAATACAGAGGTAGCTCTGACTTCGTTAAAAACATAGTGCAAAGCGGACATAAACCAGGTTGTGTAAATTTGAACCAGGGAAGTCCTATACAAAACTGAGGGTCAACATGTTTCAGCTACAACAGAGCCACAGATTGGCTTAGCATTCATCAGGACCAGAGGAGAAAAACGCCTTTTTGGGCAACGCACTCTAAGGCGTCAAACCCAACTAGGGCGAAAAAAGGATAAAAAGTTACAACCTTATGAGTAAACCAAGCACAGGGACTTCCTCGTGCATACCCTCCAAAGTGTGAGGGCTGGGATACTAAGAAGTATTGTGGACGATACTCCTTGGGCTGGTGGAGGGGGGAAACCTTCACGCCAGGGTCTTTTGCAACCCGGCAACTGCCCTCCAAGCGACCTATTCAGTCCTCATCCACCGCCCGGTTTTTTAAATATCATAAAAATCATGTTAGTTTCCATAATATTGTTCCACTTATCCAACATTCCGATCAATATATCTAGCTCTCATTATAAGAAAGTATTTAGTATTTTATCTAAATTTTTATGGCATAACAAAAAGGCTAGAATGTCTACCTGTAAACTTAAAAACCTAAACACAGGGGGGGAGTTAACTTTCCGGGTTTTCATTCTTATCATACTGCTTTCTTTCTTTAACATTACTCCTTTCTATTATCAGAAAATGAGTCTATAACCTATACTTTATGGGTTGAACTTGAGAAGTCTTTCTTTCATCCTTTCTCTTTTGAGGAGTATATCTCCCTGACTCATACTCCCTCAGCATTATCTTTTCCTATTCTTAAGAATGCTTGTAAGATTCTTCAACCACTTTTCATATCTTCTCAAGACGAGCAAACACAGTTTGTAAATTAACCAATTTGGTATAATAAACATATAAAGATCAATGACAAATCTGTATTTTGGAAAGATTGGTTAGCCAACTGACTTAGATGGACTCATCAACTTTTTCAAGATAGGGTGTCCCTTTTTCGTTAGCTGCATCTTGTTTTTCTCTTCCCTCCTCATATCAGTCCAAATAATTATCCTTAATTATGGTGGTGCAACCTTGTAATAATCAATTATCTGCTAATTTTACACTGAATCCCTCATCACCTGAGGTGACTAAATCCAAAGGCCCATTGTACTGCCATGAAAACATCTGAATTGTACCCAGTGAGCAGAAATGGCCAACTTACATCCTATTGACCTAAACTGCATTTTAAAAATCAACTTGGCAAATTGGATTTCATAGGGCTCTAATTATCAAGCCGCAATTGTGAAACTGATTGGATCTTTAATATGCAGGCTTCAATTGCCCAATGACATTTTATTCATACGAATTAGTCTACTTCCCATAGTTCTATGTGATTTAATAGAAAAACCTTCTCTAAAGGAAATATGCCAGATGACTGGCATTATTTCAAAATTAGCTTTTGTATGCTTATTTATGAAGATATAAAGGGAAATCATCTTACAAAACAGTTCTCTTTGTTGACTATCTGCAAAGTACACATCGATTCTCTATCCTCACACCCATATTGATGTATAACTCCCAATTTTTATGTCAGCATGGTATTTTTTAGAGGAATCCCCCAAGCAAGTCCTTATAGAATTTGTTTATGAATGCGTTATTATCTCCTACAGTCAGATTTACGGGATAAAGAGAGAGCATGAAGGAAGTTACATGCTCCATTACTCTATTATATAATATTTTGAATCCAGTAACTTACCAAAGGTGGGCATTGGTAAAATCACTGTAATCTCTTAAAAGTATTGGCAATAGAAGTGTTTGATAGTCCTTCAACCTTAGGTGAAACTGTCTCTGGGAAGATTTCTCATCAATGCACTGAAATCGCGCTGATGACCTACAAAGTTAAACATGCTTTGTTAGAAAACTACTTTCCTGATTGTTTGTTCACCAAATGTGTTACATGTAAATGTTTAGTTAAGGCAGAGTAGCAAAAATAGCACCATCCTCATAAGAGAAAACGTAGGGGGCACAATTAGAGTTTAGCAAAGTGGGAGCCCCACAGTTAATTAGTGGGCACTTAGCCCACCAATCTCATTTGTCTCATTAAAAGTTGGGAGAATAGCCAGGTCTCTGCCTGCAAATTCTAAGTCAGCTCTGCCATCAGAAACCAGTGAGTCAGTGGCTGGTCTATCACAGTAGTGCTGGTTCAATTTGTTAGAATTCATCTTCTATTTAGGAAACACTTTCTGATGCGTGTTTCGTTACTGGGACTGTCCAGGCCAAAAAAAATCAAATCCTCTTCCTCAAGGAAAACTGGACCTATCATCAAGGGTATTTTTTATTTCTATTTCAAATATTTCCCACTCGTTTGAGATATAAAATAGAAAAGATGTTTTCAGATGGTGAAAATAATCTAGAAGGATTTATAATTTCAATATATGAGCATTTCAAAAGGATGTCATTGCTTCCATTCTTCTCTCCAAAATACTGGGAAGAAAACTGGGGTGCATTGTACTAGAGGTAACTTTGATTTTTGGTGCTAGTGAGATATGTAGAAATAGAATACAGCAACTTTGTTGGTTTGTTCATCCCATACTTTCTAAAATTAAAGGTAGGAGGAGTTGAGTTGGTCTAACAGCTAGGGTGATTGACCTCGAATCTGGGGAGCTGGGTTCGAGACTCGGCAGTGACGCTGAACATTCTGTGATTCTGGGCAAATCACTTAATCTCCCCATGCCTAACAAAAATGAATGTGTCCTGATGTAATGCAACTGATGCTATGTAGAGCGCTCCGATACGGGTCAATTTCGCGCTATGTAAAACTCTGTAAAAAAACAACAGTATTTATAAGGAATTGGCAGCAGGTCATGCAATGTATCACAAGAAACTCACATGTCTTTCATACTTCCAGTTCTGATCACTATCAATTAAAGTCTCACGTAATCAAGCATGTTACTCCATAGATGAACCAGAGGAAGCAATATAAAAAAGGATTTTCAATGGAATCTTTGTTTCACAGATCTATTCTAATTGAGAGGTGTAGACTTGGCATTGCTCAATTTTGGATTTATAAGCTGAAAAGAGGATCCAAATTGCAATGAAAACCGTGATCATATGACTAGTACTTATGGTAATACCTTTAGGGAATCAAAACATTGTTAACAAATTTACATGGCAATACCCCACACATTCAACACACACGGAAGATAGGCACCATTTGGGCTACACGAATATTTACATGCCCACAATTTAACTGAATTCATGCACATCATGTTCATATGCTCTTCTTCTGGGTATAGTTGGAAAAATACTGTTTTTGTATATTCACTGCAGTAAATCAGGGACCAATGCTACCTTCAAAGGTAATGTCATAAAAAACGCAACATCTCTTTGATGTGTTTTGCTCTCTCTCTGTGGCTCTCTGTCTCATTATCACTTCCCCTTCCTCTCTTCTTTATCTGTGAATTATGAAGAAAGGATGTAACCTTTGGTGTAATCTGTGGCCTAACCTTGATCATAAGATGTGAGCCTAGAATGTCACAAATCAAATTTAAATGTGTCATGTGAGATATTCCTTACTACGCAAAGCCATTAGGATACTTACGATGCCACAATATTGTCTCTGTTTGAAGACATAATCACTGATTGAAGACTATTCATAAACATTAATGAAATAACAAAAAAATGAAAATACCAGGTGATGAACACTAATAGCCAGGCAAATAGGGAGTCTCTAGTAACAGAAGGTAATTATTATTACACTTTGCAGCCAGATAATTTAGTATTTTAGACCATGGAGCTGCTTATAGGAACTTAGCATTTACAACTAGAAATAGATTCTGCCTATAGCAATGCTGGTAAATCTAAACAATGTAGCACATCATCAATTCTTGAACAACTAGCCACCTTTCATATGTCTTTGAAAAAGAGGATTAGGACAGATCTAATCGAATGTTGCAGGCTTAACCCAGCTTTCCTTTTCAAAACAGTGAGTGAATGGGACGACTATTGGCATTTCAGATTATTGATAGAAGGAATAGGAAGACTAGTCCTAATATTAATAATTTGTCTGGGGTTTTGGTTTCTTGTCAGCCAGATAAAAGGAGAGTATTCCATCTGTTCTATTCAAACCTGTATACAGAAAATTACAGGCCTTCTCAACAGCAGATCTACAATTATTTTAAAATGTTTGAAATACATGGGTTGCCAGTTATGCAGTGAGAGGTTTAAACTTGCATATGCATTGTTGTTACAACGGTTTATTCTGAGTGGCAGAGGTAAACACCCTGTCCAATCAGGAACCCCCACTCTAATCCGGGTAAGCTTAATGCACATTAAAAGATAACCTGTGCTCACCCTCTTGGAGCCTGGCTCAGAGCAGTCAGGACTATCTAAAGAGACAATATGTAAAGTGAAAACACCTCACAACGACTCCACATAGGTTTAGAAAACATAGAGAAAGTGTATCTGAATAAAATAAGACCACAAAGACAAAACGCTAATAAGTAGAACCAGAGCTATACATTTTTAAACAATAAACCCAAAAATAGTGCTTTGAAGTCAATCACGCTAAAAGGTTACTTAAGGTCATGCTAGACGGGGGAAATCTGAAGTTCAGGTCGACCGCAATGGAGGGCAGGCCAGCTACAGGACTCAAACAGGTCCCACTGAAAAGTACCTAGGATGGAGCAAAGCATCGTCGTCGAGGGTATGATGCATCAGTTCTGAATCATGCCGTCCGGTCGATGCATCAAAGTCGAGCCTCGAAGTCCGGACCTCAAATCTGCGCTGCGTCATCGTTGAACCTTGCAGGCAGGTCCTGAGTCACCTTTGAGCCATGCAGGGATGTTTTCGGCTCTGCCGCGCATCGGCGTCGGAGACCAGAATGTCAGTTCTGAGGCCCATGACTGGAGGCGGCACACCAGGCAGGGGTAGGTCTCACAGATGCAGAGTCCAGCAGCAGCAGATTTGCAAGAAGTCTTTTATGTCCTTGAGACTTCAGACAACAGGAGACAGGCCAGCAAGCCCAGTCCTGGTCCACAGGTGGGCAGAGATCATCAGGCAGCAGGGCAGCACAGTACAGCAATTAAACAGTTCCTTAGAACAGTCAGTCAAGCAGAGTGGCAATCCTAGTAGCACAGCAGTCTTTGCTCCTGGCAGAGTTCTTCACAGGTCCGGCAGTGTACTGTCATGAGCCCCAGGACTTATACCCAAATTCGCCTTTGAAGTGGAGGTGACAAAGCAGCTCCTTGAAGTGCACAGGTCCCTTCTTATCCCCGCCCTGTCTGCCAGGCTGTCTGTGGGAGTTAATCAATGGTTAATATGGGGACAGGACACAGCCTATTCGGATGTGTCAGCTCCCTCTCCCCCTTCCTGCCCAGGAAGGCTATCAGAATGTCTAGAGGGAATGCACAAAGTGTAGCTATCACCCAGCCCAGAGTTGTATTGGAGACACGGTGCAGGCACGCAGAGTAAAGTTAAGAGCAGTCAACTGTCCACTTTTTAAAAGTGGCCTTTCTAAAATCCTAATTTAAAATCCAATTGTACCACTAGAGAGGATTTATCATTACCATTCCAAAGATATGAAGCATGATGCAGCTAGTCCTTTCTGATCAGGAATTGCGTCTTACATTTTTTTAAGGAATTCCCAATGCTAGCCCATGAGAGGAGTAGGCCTCACAGTAAAGAGAAACAAATGTAGCTGTTTGTCACTGCCAGGACATGTAAAGCATAAAAAGTCCTACTGCTTAGTTACACAGCACCCTGCCTACAGGGCTACCTAGGGCCTACCTTAGGGGTGACTTATGTGTAATACACTGGGAGTCTAAGGCTTGGCAAATGGTTTTAAATGCCAAGTCAAAGTAGCAGTAAACTGCACACACAGGCCCTGCAATGGCAGGCCTGAGACAGGTTTCAAATGATACTTGGACGGGTGGCAAAAGCAGTGCTGCGGACCTACTAGAAGTATTTAGATGACAGGTCCTGGGTATATGATATACCACTTTAAAAGGGACCGACATGTGAACTAAACATGCCAATCAGGTATACACCAATGTCACCATGTTTTAGGAGAGAAGCACCTGCACTTTAGCACTAGTTAGCAGTGGTAAAGTGCTCAGAGTCTTATGGGCAAAAAAAAAATAGAGCAAAAAGGGCAGACAGGCCGGCAAAACGTTTGGGGAGGACAACCCTAGGGACGACAGGTCTAACACTGGTGCTGAGAGATAGATAAGAACATATCTCAAATGGCATTTAAGAAAGCAATAGGTCCTGATTGAATTCCTATGGTGTTACATAAAACTTCTTCTAAGGTCTTTATTCCTTTGGTGCACAAACATTTCAATGCAGTGATATTTTGTTACACCGTCCAATCTTCTTGGGGTGACACATGCATGTCTATGTTTCTTAAGAAAAGTAAGGACACTCAAAATTTCACCTCTGATCAGCTGATCTCGCTGATAAATGTGATTCCAAAATGTATAGTAGAAATCTGTCTAATCATTGGGCAGACATTATAACGAGCTTGGTAGATCCATGCAACATGGATTTATCTCTTCCTGGGTGACACAACTTTGCATGTTAATACAGCGATAATAGCGCTTGAGGTTGCAGGTGTGCTGGGAAGGCCTGCCGGGATGTTCCTGTGAATTCTATAAAGGCATTTGATAGGGTCTCCTTGTGCTCCCTATGGTCTGTTATGATCTGGATGTGCTTTGGTCCTAATGTTTTAGGTCAAGTTATAACTTTATACATTTCACTGAAAACTTGTATTGTCTGCTGGGTGGGTTCTTAGATACCATCTTTTTTAATCATGGAACAAGGAAAGACTTTCCCTGGTCCGACACTTTACCTAGAACCATACATCCAAGCTATAAAAGCGCTGACTACCCCTTCCTCATCATACCTACATAAGCTAGAAATGAGAGTATTAGCTTATGCTGATGGCATTGATGTTTTTTCTTCCATTCCTTCAAGCAGCAATCAAGCAGACAGCGGAACAATTTGGCAAGGTGTCTGGCAGTGACCAGTGTATCTCCTAAAATACAAGACACCCAGTGTGTTAAGCCGGCAATATACTTGGGACTTCACATTTCCATAAATATGGAGGTATGACTGAGCCAAACTATGATGCATTATTTTTTAAATCACTTGAGGCTTTTAAGAAACAGAACAAGCTCTGGATGGTTCTTGTTGCCAGATATAATGTCAGCACAATGGGTATCTTGCCCCAATATTTGTACTGGTTTAGTTCTATTCCTGTTTACCTTCAGAAAGTATGTCTTTAAAAACTGGGAGCAAGCTGGCAAATGTTTACCTGACAATATTATAAACTGCCCTGCATAATCCATTTTCTTCAAATTCCTCTTAATTTAGGTAGAATGTCACTCCTATCACATTTGCTTTATTGTATTTCCTCCTTTATTTTTATATTGATGGTGGTTATGAGAAGGGAAGATTGACGATTAGGTGACTCCTTCTCTGGCTATCAATGCAGAGATTATGCCATTTAGTGGTAGATGTGTAAAGATTTAGAATAGCGATTTCCAAAATCCAAAATGTATCTGATTCACAATTAGGAAATGGTATACTTAAGGTATCTAACAGCCTGATTCATGTACGGGCCGTTTTGCGTGGCCCTAATAGCGAATCATAGCGACTCGCTATTGAGGACACGCAAAACTGTATTCATGTAGGAATTGCTAAATAAATAGCGATTCCTACATGTTCTCTATTTGCGAGTAGAAAATTGCTACTCGCAAAAAAAGGAATAACTCCCCATTCATTCCTATGGGCCAAAAGGCCCATAGGAATGAATGGGGAGTATCCCTTATTTGCGAGTAGCAATTTACTACTCGCAAATAAGATAGCGATTTTAAGGGTGCCAGGGGTGTCCAAAGGACACCCTGTAGCACCCCTAAAATGCACATTTGAACAGGTGTTGCGCACACACATGTCCAAAGGACATGTGTGTGTGCAACATGCAACTTAGAAAAATGCTTTTAAAAGCATTTTTCTAAGTTTTTGCTATTTACCGAGAGGTCTGACCTCTCGGTAAATAGCGGGCCAAATTTGCAAATTCGCAATTTTTGAAAGTGTCATGAATAGCATTTAAGGAATCTCTAATAGAGATTCCTTAAATGCTAATTCTCGCATATTAGCTAATTCTTCATTAGCGATTTTTGCATTTGGGATTGTGAATCCCAAATGCCAAAATTGCACTCGCAAAAGGCAAGATTCTGAGAATCTTGCCCTTTGCGAGTGCAATTTAGCTTCATGAATCAGGCTGATAGTAACCATTCCTCAATTTGCGAATCGGTAAGATTGGCATTCACAATTTTGAGAGTTTTCCTAATTTCGAATCGGTAAAAAGCTAATCTGTATTTGGAAGTTGCAATCGTGAAAGTCACATACAGGAACAGCTTGATGACCTCACTATGAGGAAGTGCTTTCACAGATGCTCCATAAAGAACTGTGATTTCATTCAGTGTTTCGGGCTGTTTTTATCCCAGTATGTCCTAAGGATACGGAAAATGAAGCAGGAGAGTGCAAAAGGAAGCTGCACTTCAGTGAGCAGGGGTTGCAGGTGCTCACTAAAAAATGTGCGTTCATCACGATGATTTTTTTGGAAGAAGCTCTTTTCAGGCTCGAGATAGCCAGGAAAGGAAATCCTGGAAGAATACCAGGTGGAAATAACGGCTGTTGAAGTGGCACAGGGCACCACTGAAAAAATATGGAAGTGCTGATATGATCTTCATTTCCTCACAAAAGAGAAGGTGGCAAACTGAAAGGCTGAGGGGTGTAGAAGAGGTGGTCGTCCTTCAACCTAGCCAACTCCAACACCTCTGAAGACCTCACCGAAAGCACCTTTTGTGAATCAAAGTATTGTTGGGTTTTCAGAAACTGATACCTCTGCCCCACCCACTTCATCTAAAGGTAAGATGTAATTGATATTCTAAGTACTTGTCATGGATAATAGTTATCATTTCCCCCTTTTTTGACAGAATCAAAAAACACCGGGTCGCTACGTGTGGCGGGACCGGGATCTAAAAAGCCAAAGAAACTGAATAAACAGCCATACAACTGGCCACAATCCAGCGAGCGTGTAAGCTGGAAAACCTCCCTCCCCCCGCCTGAGTTCTCACTGTGCTGCGGAGGTAGGGGATAGAGGAAGCTGGTGGAAGCTGTGACGAGTTAAGAGGAGGTTAAGGGAGTAGACTCCCGGGCCAAAGCAGTAAAAGGAGTAATCTCTTTTGGCAATACCCTTGTTAATCCCCATGAATCCTCAGGTGAGTTAAAACTGAGGGTGTGGAGGTAGGAAACTTGGACTAATTGCCAAAATAACTAACTCAACCCAGGACAAACAACTTTTCAAGGAGAAGTTGAGAAGGGCACGGGGCATGAGCACAAGTACAAGGCACAACAGAGGTAAGTGGAAGTAATTTCTGTATTAATATCTAAGTTTAATTAAACTAAATTGTTTTTAAATTGAAGCATTTGAGGGAAAGTGCTTAAGGACTAAAATGGCCCCACGGAAAAATAAAAGCACTTTAGGAACAATAAGGAAAGCAAAGCCCAACAGCGAAAATAGACAAGATGACCAAGAGATCTTGACATCACTGGGGGTAAAGGAAAAAACCAAACGTTCTCAAAAGAACAAAGAGAAAACCCCCAAAGAAGCCCAACAGGGAGGAAGTAAGGGGAGTGTAGCATCCCATACAATCAAAGAATTCATGGGAAAGCACCTTAAAATGTTTTTTTCACCGGCTAAAGCCATGGCTACCGAAGAAGAGGAGGATTCATGGAAAGAGGGCACGTCTTTGATCTTTGATGACTGTTTAGTAGATTCAATAGACCTGTTCGACCGATCGGTACAGTCTCTGCTAGGCCAAAAGGGGACAATAATGTCACCGCAACTTTCTTCTTCTCCGCGATTGGTACGACAGACGCCGGAGGAGGTAATTAGTCTGGGCTCGAGGCACAGTGATGAAAGAACCCCAAACCCAGATGGAAGTTTTGATGGATCAGAAAAGCTGGTATTAACAAGAAGCATGGTCCTTGTAGGTCTGGACAAAAATGGCGACACAAATGGCGAAAACCAGCACTCTGAGATAAACTTGGAGTCGTCAGAAACTCCAGCATCTTCAATCTTGGAACTGATGTTAATGGTGCAACAATCGTTACAAGGACTGTTAGAAGTAACAATGCTAAACCATGATATTCTGAAAAGCCAAAAAATGCACCTGTCTAAAATTGAGGGAGAATTACATGGTATTAGGGATCAAATGACCTCAATGTTAGGACCCGTCGTAGATCCGGTGGTTACGGGTCAAGGGAGGGAAGGGGAAGAGGAAGGTGGAAGTACTAACCCCCCATCAGCAAGTCAAGCTGATATAGCCCACTTGGGGGAAAAACAAGTCTATGTGTCAAGATGGCCAATGCTGGTAAAAAGAAGAGGCGAACTTAGGAACTATGGCTTATCAAAAAGAGTAAGAGTGGCAAGAAGGAGTGTGAAGGGAAAGATGAGCAAAAGAGCGACAAAAAATTATAAAGAAAGGTATGAGGTAACAGAAGCAGTAGTACAAGATCCTAAGTCCCAGCCTCATAAAATGGTGAGAGATTCCAGATTAATTAGAACAAGATCAGAGAATGGGGGCAGGGGGCTAGCAAAAGAGGAAAGCAGTTGTAAGAAGCAAACCCACCAGGAAAAGGTGATAAAAAATATAAGACAGGTGGCCCCTGAGCAAGTGAGTGCACCCGCTCGGAAGGCCCCAGCTAAAAAGAAGGTATACTGGGAAAGTAGCATAGAGGAGGGCCGCAGAATTAACATAGAACCACATCAAGGAGAGGCTAAGTCTGGAGAAGAGATGGATAAAGGGAACAAGTCACTCTACTTTGAACAAGTAAAATTGGGAAGGTGTGGGAAAAAAGCAAAAAAGAGCGCTTATCTAAATAGGTCCCGCCTTCTTAACATATTTGTGCACTGCCCAAATATAAAAAGCATAGGCACAGAAGACTTGAAACAGGTGGGATTTCGGGTAAATGGTGATGGTAAGGAGGTTACTAAGGTACAGTTCTATTCTGCTCTGGCCTTAACGGTAATAATAAATGCAGAGCAGGAGATCCAAAAAGAGGGGATTAGACTAGTGCCCAAAGAAGAGTTAGTGCAAGGCCTGATGGTGCCTCAGCTGAGATCCTTCTTAAAATACCATGCAGGGCTAGGTAAGAGACAAGTGAAGCTACCAGGAAGAGAAGTGGAATATGGGCAAGAAAACTTCAATATTGTAATAAATAATTTGGACCTAGTGGAGTCCTGGAAAAATTGGAGTAATATCGAAAGCCCGGCAGGCCCCTCACAAAGCTATAGGGATGAATCTGTAATAAATGATCCTTAAGCGATGTAGAATAGGTAAGAGGTCATGGAGCACATATATGGTCTCTTGGAATATAAACGGGATGGGTACCCAAGTAAAACAGGAAGCTCTGAAAGAGCTTGCAAAAAAGTGTGAAATTATTTGTATACAAGAGACCTGGCTCTGTGATGAACCCCCGGTAGTGGAAGGGTTTAAACAAATTTACCGTCCAGCAGAAAAATCAACCTCTGGCCGCCCAGCTGGTGGCTTGCTGACTTTGATTTCAACATGTTTATTAACTACGGTTTTTCAGATACCCGTGACGTCTAAGTGGCTCTTGGCTTGTAGAATACAAATATAATTTGCTGATAAAAAAATATTAAAATATGCTGAGCCTAAATGTGTATATGCAGTGGAGTTCACGGAAGGAATATGGGGATGAATTGATATATTTTAAGAATGATATGGATACACTGTGTGATAAGTATGGAAATGATTTGATGTTTTTATTGGGAGATTTTAATCACAAATTAAACCCAAAATTGTCTGATCAGTGGTATACAGAAGTTCTAGAGGCTTGTGAAGTAAAAAAAGCCGAATTTCTGGAAATTAAAATACCGACTGATGCGGCCAACCTGGGTAACTTCTTAGCGACAAAAAGTTTATTCTGTCTAAATGGGAGGACAACGCAGGAAGAAAACTTTTAAATATGGGACTCAAAATTGCCCGATAGATTATATTTTTATGTTAGCTTGGAATTTTGAGTTGATAAAAGATTTTAGGATTGACCCCACGGAATGTAGTGATCATAGAATGTTAAAATTAGAGCTTGTAATCGCCCAACATTTAGCATGTGATATAGTTAACCCTCAAGAGATGGACTATCCAAAGCGGATAGGTTAACTAGTCTGCAACAAAAGGTGCAATTAGGTCGCTTGTGCGGCCAAAATTTACCTTGGCATGTTGAGAAAATAACTCAAGTAGTGAAAAGCATAAGCGTAGAATTAAGGTATGATGTAAGCGCCAATAAGAACAATGGAAGGTCACAAGCAAAGCGAGGAACTTGGTTTAACCAGGATTGCTTACTAAAGAAAGGAGAAGTTAGGCGAGAAGAACGTAGCCTTCGGAAAAAATGTGTGCAAGCTAGGGCAGAAAATCTAGTAAAAATAAAGAGGGAATATATCACCCTAATCCGCAATGCTAAAAGGACCTATAAAGAAATGTGTTGGGGCAAATTATTGGCAGCAATCGAAGCTAAGAATACACGGCACTTCTGGAAGTTAATCCAGTCAGCAACGGGACCTTCGGCTGCTCTGATGATTTGCGTAGTGGAAGAGGGGGCGTGGGCAGAGTATATACAACAATTATACGCCCCTGGGAGCGGGGCTGGAAATGAGGCACTTGGGGACTGGCGAGGCCTAGTAGAGGATCTAAAACAAGAATGTTCAACAACAAATGTCCTTAGGACAATAAGGACACTGAATCTAACCAGAGCTGCAGGCCCAGATAATTTACCAGCTCTGATATTAAATTCAAACCAGACTTGGTGGGCGGAATTCTACGCGAAAATGTTTGCCTTAATTTTAGACCAAGGGACTATGCCCCCAAACTGGAAGGGAGCTATAATAAGACCGCTACATAAGAAAGGGGATGTACATGCCCCGAAGAATTATAGGCAAATCAACCTATTGGATATAGGAGAAAAAATGTTCTCTAAAATAATTCTTAGTAACCTAAAAGCTTGGGTGGAACTCAGATCTATCATTCCGGTCGAACAAGGTGGCTTCAAAGAAGGCCATTACACGATAGATCACTGTTTTGCACTGTGGGCATTGGCCAGGAAATCGATGGAACAAAACGGCAAACTATTTTGCTGTTTCGTCGATTTCCGGGCGGCATTTGACACAGTGGACCGAAATAGCCTTAGGGAAGTTCTTGAAAACTATGCAATGCCACAGGGTATATTGAACATCTTAAAAGAATTACATACTAGCAATTGGGCCCAGGTCATTAGAGACATAAAGGGCTCATTAACCCATAAAATTCCAGTAAAGAATGGTTTGAGACAAGGGTGCGTTTTGGCACCCTTGCTTTTTTCAATCTTCTTGGCAGATCTCCCAGCGGCCTTGAAAGTTGAAAAAAGTGCTAGCCCACGAATGAATAGCAATAAATCTCATGTCTCTTATATGCCGATGACCTAGTGATCTTGGATCAAACAGAAATGGGCCTTCAAAGGAAACTAAGGGGCATATAATCAAGGACAGGCGATACATTATCGCCGCTTTTATCGGCAGGAAACTGACGATAAAGCGGCGATAATGGCCTTGATAATATGCTCTATGAATTCCAATCGAAGCCCATGTTAGATGTGAAATATGAGGTGATCTCTCGTCCCGACGCCATTAACCTCCTTACAGAAATGTCATTTTTGGATATTACAATTGCGTTGGGGAAATTTCTGAAAGCGACAAGAGAATATGTAATGGAGGCAACAAAGGAGAGTGGGAGAGTTTAAAATTATAGAGTATCCCAATTTTATGTTTTATGGTTTTACAAGTGTTGTAAATGTGTAAAATGAAATGTGGTTTTAAATATTTTATCACTATGTGTGATCCATTGTTCTATGTATAGTTTATAGACTATTGTCTAAATAAACTTTGTTATCAATCAATCAAATCACTGAAAAAAACCATAGGTTTCAGATAAGTTATAGATAGGAATTAGCATTTAAAAAACCTTACAATTTCACTGAAAAAAACATAGGTTTCAGGGGTGTTAAATTTAGCTGGACATTTCACTCGTATAAAACCATTGAAATTTCCCCGTTGTAGTTAGTTCTACTAAGGATAACCAGTGCGCCCACAATCTACTGCTGGTGATGTCACATATTACATCATTCATGACATTGTCAGTGACATCACTGATGACATCACTGATGACATCTCAAATGACATCACTGATGACATCATCCAAGTGACAAGCTGATACACCTGATCATACAGTAGCATAATCTTTTAACACACATTATAAAATATGAAGTACCATATTTGAAACATTAACACACCAGTACAAGTTTCTAAAAACCCACTCAGTGATTCCTACATCTACACACACATCTAAACACTTACCTATACATTCACTCATACATGCTAACAAAGATCAATAGAACACTATTAAATATACTTATATACCTACATCAACATTACACACCAGCACATATCCTATTCTTTTATGCAGACATCCTAATCACTTATGCAAACAATTGATCATACTTACATTTACTTAGCTATACACTTATACAAACACCACTTTATTTATTCATATAGATAGTGACTCATACTTAGTGTGTTATAAAATCATTTTTACAAGTATACATGTATCCACACATCACTCATACAATCACTGAGTATTATGTATACTTATTTATATACAAAACTGTCACATACCCTGCCTTTCATATTTTTAGTTTGTTGGACATAGATCATTGAGAAATATATTTACTCATCACCACACCCATAAAGAGATTCCCTCACCCTCAACTGTTTCCACATACAGTCTTAACCTCATAAACTTGCTAAATCAACTATTTACACATCTTTCCACAGTCACACATTCACACACGTCCCACCCAACCACACACACATTCATTTACTATCCCATACAAATACTCATTTAACTAATTAATAACTAATGTAGACTTTCACATAGGTAGTAACCAACTTATGTAGTAGTTTACACAACAAGAGATAGAGTGATACAGGTATTCATGCAGTTTAATCACTATCCCAAATATTAGCCCCACGTTATCCATTACCTAGAGAGCGGTTGAGGAACAGGGTTTTAAGTTCGCTTTTGAATTTTACAAAAGAGGTAATAGTTCTGATGTGAAGGGGAATGGAGTTCCAAATTTTGGGAGCGCTTCCGGTGAAAGATCGATCTGCAGTTCTTTTCTTCTAGTTTTAGGTGGGATGAGTAGAAGGGAGTTTGAGTTCCTCAGGTTCCCTGGACTGGCTGGCTTTTATGATTTTTTTCACCAAGTACTCAGGTTTGCCGGTGTGAAGGGCTTTGTGGGTGAGGCAGGCTGTTCTGAAGCTAATCCGCATTTCTACTGGAGCCACTTAAGTTCCTTGAGTGCAGGGGAGATATGATTGAATTTCTTGATACCAGTGATCATTCTGGCCGCCGCATGTAGCGTTGTTTTGATTGGAGCCAAATGTGGTTTTGAGATTCCTGAGAGGACTGCGTTTCCATAATCCAGTCTTAAAAGTACCAGAGATTGGGTGGCCTGTTTGAGATCGTTAGGCGGAATGAAGGGTTTTATTTTGTTCAGTAGTCTGAGGGTAAGAAACGCACTTTTGGCCGAGTTCTTAATGTGTCTTGTCATGTTCAGTTTTGGGTCTAGAGTGATGCCTAGCGATTTGACAGAGTCCGCTAAGGTGAGATTCCCACTGAGTGCGTCGATGGCCTTTAGCCATTCGGCAATTTGGGGGTTATCTTCCTTATTCGAGATAAGGAGTGTCTCAGTCTTATCAGGATTTAGTTTCAGATGGTTGCTTGTCAACCAATGTTGGACATCTTTCAGGACATCGTTAAGTCTCTGTATGTCTTTGAGAGAGGTTGTTTCCAGATAGATCTGAGTATCGTCAGCGTAGAGATGGAAGTGGATGTTCGATTTTCTGAGTAGTTTGGAGAGAGGATCCATGTAGATGTTAAAGAGTTGTTGTGAAAGCACCTAGCCTTGAGGGACACACCTGTTGACTTGCTGGGTGTCGGAAGTGAAGTTTTTGATTTTGATTTTTTTGTGTGCAATTGTGAAGAAAGGAGGAGAACCATTTGAGGATTACCTCGCCCAGACCAGGGGCCTCATTTATGAAAGCCTTGCGCCACCGGTGCGTCACTTTTTTCCATGTTAAAAGTGACGCACCGGCGGCGCAAGGCCTTCATAAATAAGGCCCCAGCTCTTTCTTGGAGAGCCCTTATGAGGAGTTTGTGATCAACAGTATCGAATGCTGCCGAGAGGTCAAGGAGAATGAGGAGGCAGCATTGGTCAGAGTCTAGTGATCCATGTATATCGTCGATGTTGTTGAGAATCGCGGTTTCTGTGCTACAGCCTTTTCTGAAGCCAGATTGGTGGGGTCCAGGAGGTTAATGAAGTCCAGGTGCTGGGTTAGTTGATGTAGTACACATTTTTCTAGAATTTTTGAGAGAAGGGGGAGGTTCAACACAGGTCTATAATTGTTCAGATCCATCGCATCTAGTCCGGGTTTTTTCAACAGTGGGGTGACTTGACCCATTTTGAGACAGTCAGGAACCACTCCGTTTTTCAGGGAGCTATTTATGATCGTGCTCCAGTGTGGGGCTAAAGTGTGCTTCAATTTTTTGGTCAGTAGGGGAGGGATGGGGTCTAGGACATGGGCTGAGGGTTTGGAGGTGGAGATCAAAGTGATTATCTCAGTTTCTTGAATAGGACGGAATCTAAGCCAGGCGGTGGGAGAGGAACCAGGAGAAAGATCAAGTGACCCAGCCGCGCTGATCTTCGTGTGGCGCGTGTCGATGACGTCCAGTGAGAGTTTGATTTTTGTGATCTTACAACTAGCTATAACAGGGGAATTTCAATGGTGTTATACAAGTGAAATGTCTAGCTAACTATAACATATATACTATAATATATATATATATATTACCTACAGGCGGTCACCAGTAGGTAGTTATAGTTAGGACTTAGTTTCTATTCAAAAAGCGATTATTCTTTTGCCGATATCTTTTGCACCATTTGACAAATCTTCGCAAAGTTTTCAAGACTAATGACCAGCTCTGGTAAGCTCCTGTCTTGAAAGTTTTGGGGTGATTCGTAAAGCTGGGCCAAGAAAGAAGGGAGGGTATAAAATGTGTTTCCCCATGTTAATTTCCGCAGAAATTTTGGAACAGGCTAGAGCCCAAACTGCTAATCGGAATTACACCAAATGTGATGTAAATCCGTTCACTAGTTCTTGAGAAATTAAAAAAATTAAAATATCGATATCTGAGCACCGAGGAGGAGCTGCGAATCCTCCCGACCACAGGCTTAATTCTTATTGGCTGCTAACATTCCGAATCAGAATGTGTTGGCAGCCATCTTGTGGCTCAGTAGAACCGACTCACAAGAAAAAGGAAAAAAAGTTAGAAATGAAGAAAAGGGGGCAGGGTAGAAACACCCTAACCCCCTAGGCCTTCTTCTTTTTTTTTAAAAAACAAATTCAACCGTAGTCGTGCTGGGTGCGTGAATCCGGAAGATTGTTTTTTAAAAACAAAGTGGGGTCTCCCGCACTTTGTTTTCTTGAAGCCCACTGATGGGCCAGGTCCCGGGGGCAATATTTACTAATGGTGTGGGGCCCTTCTGCGCCCCCACAGCCCCAGGGATCGCCACCTCGATCATTATTCAAATGCAGGGACTAGCAGCCCCCCCGCAGCCCCGGGTACCACAACCTTTCTGGGACTTTATTTTTAAAAAAATTTAAAAAGTGTGGGTGGTGGCTCTTGCACCCTCACACATTCCCGGAGACCGCCACCTCCTTTAATCATTAAGTGCGGGGGATCGTTGCCTCCGCAGTCCTAGGGGCAGCCACCTCTCCAGGCCTTTATTTAAAATTAAAGGTGTGGTGGAGGGTCCTGCCCTCCCCACACTGCCCCAGGGACCACCATCTCACCGGGGCTTTGCACATATGTTTGAGGGGGGCCGCTTGGCCTTCCTTGTGGAGCACTTGTTGGCCCTGGGGACCGCCATGCCCAGGGCCGACTCCTGCAATGTCCCGGGCTGCTTTGCTTCTTGGAGACGAGAGTTTCCAAAAGGCAAAGCAGAATATATTTTGGGCAAGGGGAGCTGCATGTTAGCAGCTCCCTTTGACCGAAAGCAATGCCGGCTCGCGCAGGAGGCAGGAAGATGGCTGGGACTGTGGGGGCATTGGGGCTCTCCCCACAGTCCCCAACTTGAGGACTGGCCCCAGGGGATGGGGTCCCTGGGGCCAGAAGTAGCCCAGGGGGGCCACACGGCCCCTCTACCTAATTAATAAAAAGCTTTGACCAAGCCGTGGGGAAAGGGGTCCACCGGCCACAGGTGGACACTAGTGGCCCAGGGAAGAGGGGCCACGCAGCCACCCTCCCTAAAAATTTTTTTTTTTAAAGCTTTGGCCATGCCCCAGGGGGTGGGGTCCCGGGGCCAATAATGGCCTCAGGAGGTGGGCCATTTGGCCCCGCTCCAGAAACAAAATAAACAAGGCTGAACAGGCCCCTGGGGACAGAAGTGGCCCAGGGAGGGGGGCCATTTGGCCCCATCCCGGGGGAAAATATTATATGAAAACGAGGCCAGGTCCTTGGAGATAGGTTCTCCAGGGCCAATAGTGGCCCAGGGAAGGGAGGCCACATGGCCCCACACAGTGGGATTGCTGAGAGGTGGTCCAAGGTTACGCCCCTTTTTACACCACTCCCCAAATGCGCCTCTTGGAGCAATGCTGGTGGGGTGATGAGGTCCTCTGTGTCCTTAGGACCTCAGGACTGAAGTGGACTTCATCCCTCAAGCAGCAGTGCCCCAGGAGGTGTGTTTACAGAGTGGTGTAAAAAGGGGGCATGGCCTCTGACCACTCCCAGCAATCCAGCTGTGTGGGGCTTACTGGAGGTAATAGAAGGGCCAGATGGCCCCCAGGGACCCTCAGGAGTTAAGGGGACTTCCTTCCCTAACCAAGAGCATGCCAGGAGGTGAGTTTCCTGAGTGGTGGACAAAGGGGGCGTGGCCCATGGCCCCCTCTCAGCAATCCCAATGTGTGGGGCTTACTGGAGGTAACAGGTAGGCTAGTTGGCTCCTAACCACCCCAGCAGCAAAGGGTACTACAATCCCCATCCAAGAGCATGCCAGGGAGCGCGTTTGTAGAGTGGTGGGCAAAGGGGGCATGGCCTGTTATAAAAACTTAGCAATCCTGCTGTGTGGGACTTACTGGTGGTAATAGGAGGGGTAGTTGGCCCCCCAGCATGTCCTTGGGGTCGAACTACCCATATTGTTACCTCCAGTAAGTCCCACAGAGAGGGATTGCTAAAATGTATTTTTCAGGCCACGCCCCCTTTCTCCACCACTCTGCCAACGCACCTCCTGGCAGACTAAAGGATGGGAGATGAAGTCAACTGTACTCCTGAGGGACTTTGGGGGCCAAGAAGCCTTCCTTGTGCCTCCTGTAAGTCCTACGCAGCGGAATTCCTGAGCGCTGGTTGAAGGCATAGCACCCTTTCTCCACCACTCTGCAAACACGAGTACTAGTTAATAAAGAAGCATTTGCAATGTAATAGGTTTTGCATTTGTGAGAGTTAGAGCTATTGGAGTTGTAAATGTAAAAGTGTTTTACTAATGTTTCTTGGAGTGGAGTGGATGTAGGTTATATGTAGTGGAATTATGAGGTATGTTGTGCAGTGAAATTATGTGGATAGAAAGTATGTGGTTTTTAGTGTGTAGGAATTAAGTAGAGTGAGATTTTGTGTTATGGAGTGTAATTGTGTGGTATGATTGTCTTTGTTGTGGAGTTGTAACCTCAGCTTTAGTCTTCCTCGTTTCCATAGAAGCTAAACTATGAACTCAATGAGACAAAAAAAGAAGGAACCACTGAAGAGCACTTCTGGACCTAGTCCAGAGGTAAGAGCAGGGCCACTTGAATTATGTGACTGTTTGGCTGCACTAACTTTTGCACAATTATTCATTTTCTGCATTTGCCACATAATCCATCATCTGCTGCATAATCTGCAGATTTGAACAAAAAAATGTGTTTCTAGCTTAAAAGGCTCAAACATTATCAAAAATGCAGCAGCAAGTGTTAGAGCATGGTGGAAGGCCCTGTGCAAACCTAAAATGGCCACCTGTTACTTATTGCTAAATGTGGGTATTAAATTGGTACTAATGGTGTGTAACCCACTCTTGCTTCTTTCTGTGCCTCTCTTGCCTCCTTCTATATTTCTGTTGCCTCTTTCGGCAAACCTCATGTCTCTTGCACACCACTCTTCCCTCTTTCTGCACCTCTCTTGTTTCTTTCTTTATCCCTCTTGCCTCCTTCTCTATCCCACGTTCCCTTTATACATCTCTGTTGTTTCTTTATGCACTTCTCTTACTTGTTTCTGCACCTCTGTTGCTTATTTCAGCAATTCTCTTGCCCCTTTCTGCACTTCTCTTGTGTTTTTCTGTACCTCTCTTCTGTCTGTCCATACCCCACTTGCTTCGTTCTGTACCTCTCTTGCCTCTTTCTGGACCCCTGGTCCCTCTTTCTGCCCCTTTCCTGCTCTGTTGCTTCTTTCTGCACTTCTCTGCATTCTTTCTGCATCCCTAATACCTCTTTAGGTTCCTCTCTTGCCTATTTGTGCACTTCTCCAACCTTTTTCACCACCCCTCTTGCCCCTTTTTGCACCTCTTTTGGTTCTTTCTGCACTGCTCTTGCTTCTTTCTGTACCTCACTTGCCTCTTTCTGTACTTCTACTGCTTCTTTGTACACCTCTGTTGCTTCTTTCATCAATTCTCTTGGTTCTTTCTGTATTTCCCTTCCCTATTTCTACACCCCTCCTGCCTCTGTCTGTACCTTGCTTGCCTCTCTATGTACCTACCCTACCTCTTTCTGCACCCCTCTTGCCTCTTTTTGTACTTCTGTTGGTTCTTTCTGCACTTCTCTTGCTTTTTCTGTACGTCTTGCATTCTTCTGCACCTCTGTTGCCTCTTTCTGTACCTCACTTGCTTTTTTCCGTACCCCTCCTGCCTCTTTCTGCTCCTCTCTTGCCTCTTTGTGCATTTCTCTTGCCTGTTTTTGTACTTCCCATGCCTCTTTCTGTACCTCTCTTGCTTCTTTCTGTACCTCACTTGCCTCTTTCTGCATTTCTTTTGCTTTTTCCACACCTCTGTTTCTTCTTTCAGCAATTCCTTTTCCTCTTTCTGTACTTCTTTTGCTTGTTTTTGCACTTCTCTTGTGTCTTTATGCACCTCTGTTGCCTCCTTCTACACCTCACTTGTTTCTTTCTGCACCCCTCTTGTCTCTTTCTGCACCATCTCTCCTCTTTCAGCATCTCTCTTGCCTGTTTCTGCACCCCTGTTCCCTCTTTCTGTACCTTCCCTGCCTGTTTCTGCACCTCTCTTGCCCGTTTCTGTACCTCTGTTGGTTCTTTCTGCACTTCTCTTGCTCTTTCTGCATGCTTTGCGCCTCTTTCAGCACCTCTGGTGCTTCTTTCTGCACTTCTCTTCCTTCTTTCTACACCCTTCCTCTCTTTCCGTACCTCTTCTACTTTTGTCTGTACCACTCTTGCTTCTTTTTGTACCTCTGTTGGTTCTTTCTGCACTGCTCTTGCTTCTTTCTGCACCTCACTCGCCTCTTTCTGCACATCTCTTGCTTTTTGTACACCTCTGTTGCTTCTTTCAGCAATTCTCTTGACTCTTTCTGTACTTCCCCTCCTTCTTTCTGTACCCCTCCTGCCTGTTTCTATACATCTCTTGCCTCTTTGTGCACCTCTCTTACCTTTGTCTGTACCCCCCTTGCCTCATTTTGCACCTCTGTTGGTTCTTTCTTCACTGCTCTTGCTTCTTTCTGCACCTCACTTGCCTCTTTCTGTACTTCTCTTGCTTCTTTCTACACCTCTGTTGCTTCTTTCAGAAATTATATTGCCTCTTTCTACACTTCTCTTCCTTCTTTCTGTACCTTCCTACCTCTTTCTGTATCTCTCTTGCTTCTTTGTGCACTCTCCTACCTCTTTCTTCACTCCTCTTGCCTCTTTTTACACCTCTGTTGGTTCATTCTGCACTGCTCTTACTTCTTTCTGCACCCTTCTTGTCTCTTTCCGTACCCCTCTTTTCTCTTTCTGTACTGCTCTTGCCTCTGCCTGTACCCCTGTTCCCTCTTTCTGTACATTTCCTGCCTTTTTCTCCACCTCTTTTGCCTCTTTCTGTACCTCTTGGTTCTCTCTGCACTTCCCTTGCTCATTCTGTACCCTTTGCGCCTCTTTCAGCACTTGTCCTGCTTCTTTCCACACCTCTGTTGTTTCTTTCAGCAATTCTCATGTCTCTTTATGCACTTTTCGTCCTTCTTTCTGCACCCCACCTGACTCTTTCTTCACCTCTGTTGCCTCTTTGTGCACCCCTCTTGCTTCTTTCTGTACTTCATTTACTTCTTTCTGCACCACTCTTACCTGTTTTGGCACCTCTGTTTCTTCTTTCTGCACTTCTCTTGCCTCTTCCAGCACCTCTGACGTAGAGCTAGTTGTAATCCCTCTGCCCTATTATGCACTAGGACCTTACGAGGGCGGTCATGCCAATCACAGGGGGTACCCCAACCTATGGTGTACCCTAGTGTATGTAGGAGTTTTCACTCTATTCTAAATGTCTTTCAGCCTAGCACTGGCTCTGGCCTGGTTAGTCAGAGTCAGTTACCACCAGTACCAGTCATCAAAAAGTTTGGGGCACAGGATGACTTTGCAACAAGCCCTCTTTCTGTACCTCTGTTGGTTCTTTCTGCAACTCTCTTGCTTCTTTCTGTACCTTACTTCGTCTTTCTGGGCTTATGTTGCCCCTTTATGTATTTCTCTTGCTTCTTTCTGCGCTTTTCTTCCTCTTTCTGCACATGACCTACCTCTGTAGGCATAGTTAGAAAACACCATAGGTTTGAGGGACGTTATAGTTAGAAATTAGAATTTAAAAACCTTTGAAATTCACTGAAAAAACATAGGTTTCAGGGAAGTTATAGTTAGAAATCAGCATTTAAAAAAACTTGGAAATCCACTGAAAAAAACACAGGTTTCAGAGATGTTATAGTTAGTTGGACATTCCCCTCGTACAAAACCAGAGAAATTCAGAAGTTATAGTTAGGTGAGCAATCTATAACTTGCGCCACCGCAATGCACTGCTGATGACGTCACATATTACATCATTCATGACATGGTCATTGACATCACTGCTGACATCAGTGATGATATCTCAAATGACATCACTGATGACATCATCCACGTGATAATCAGATGCACTTCCTCATACCCTTATATAACCTTTGATACATCCACTCTAAAATACAGACTACCATTTTCGAAACCGTAGTCACACAATACCAGTTACTACATACCCACTCACTGATTCCTAGGTCTAAGCACACATCCACTCATTCACCCATACAGCCACTCATGCATGCAGTCACTCATCAATACAGTACTACCATATGCACTCATACACCTATGTAGACACTCACACACTGCCACTCATTCATAGAGTTACTCACACACCTAGTCAGTCATGCAAATAATCAATAACACTCCCATTTTCTCACCTATACAGTTATACACACACACCACCTCACTTATTCATACAGATACTAACACATACTTACTCTCTTATACAATCACATTCTTTTTAAATTATGATTTGCAAGCATGGAGTTAGTTGAGTTGGATACTTGAGATAATAATTGCCTGCAGTGTTTGTAGATATGTGTTAATTTGTGAGAGGCCTATGGACAAGAGTCAGTTTACCTCCCAACTGAGTGACTTAAAGACTCTTCCCCATTTTTAGGCACTGTCATTGGTCCTCTTTGTGTGAATTGACACACAGGTCTACATAGATTGTCACCTACTGTATCATTGGGTGTGTAAGAGAAGCTGCATGTATAGTTGGGATGGATCTGTGACTCCAGAGTCTCCATTCCTGGCTATGCTGGGATGCACATTGAGGCCTGCCACTTATGCACTTACGCTTGCACCATTGTATCTGTAGGTTAATATTGTGTGCTTGTTAGTTGCCATGAATCTGGTCTGCACCAGAGTACTTGCTAAGTGGGGGACTTCATGTATGTGAGTTTGTGCAACTACTTGCAAAGTTAGTAAACCATAAGTCTGCCATCCTCTCTTCCCCTAGGGATATTGTTAGAGTCTCTAGGTGGCAGAGGAAGGTTCCTTTGTCCAAATAGGGACCTTTGCTTCTAGTAAGGGTAAGGGGGATACACACTCTAGATAACCCCTGTTTACCTCCTGGGTACTAATAAAACACAGTAATACAGTGATAACACCACAAATGGACACAACACCAGTTTAGAAAAAAGTATCTTTATCTAAACTCAACAAGACCTGAACAACAAAAATCCACCATAGAGGTAATAAGATATGACTTTAGAAAAGTTATTGCAAAAATAAAGGTTGTAGTATACAAATAGCTCCACCTGGGGCAATTGCGACGTCTTGACAACAATAAATCCAAAGTACAGCCCCGACTGTAAGGAGATTGGCATCGGGCATGGAGTCACATGGATCCCCAAACAAACAGTCCTTTGGAAACAAAGTCTATGATGATGCACAGTGTCATGGAGGTGAGGCATAATGTCGTTTCCAGGACAGGGGAAGACAGTTGTGTTGGCGGTAAGGTGTCGCTTCTGGTGACAATGTAAAGTCTGTGAGTTTGTGGAGTCACCCTTGGCGGTTATTGGCACTGCGATAACAGGATTCAAGTACTGGCGATGACTGAGTTGGTGCGAGCACTGGCATCGGGCACGGGCGGTAACTGCAATCCAACACACCCCTTCTTCCAGCAACAATGTTACCGCTCCCGCACCTCAACAAGACTCTGATATCTGTACTCCCCACTCTTCTTCAGACCCCTGCATCTACACGCCCATCAACAGGATCAGTACACCCATCACCACCTCTCAAACAAACTTGCTCAAAACTCTGAATGTGGACCCTACCAATGCTGGCTCCCCAACTGCTCTTTTTTGGCCAGTTCTCCACACTAGGGAGTGTCCCCTAGCCAGAAGCCCCTTATGAATTGCTACACTTACTCCATGCTCAACACTATGAAATCTGAACTGCAGCTGACTAGTGCTGACATCCTTCAACCAGCTCATATCATCTCCAAACTTGAACAAAAGCTATACTGATCCTATCTAAGAAAGGTACCTCCTGAGGATGCTTTATAGATGTAGGAGTAAGGGGAAAACCAATGCAAACCAAATAACACTCCCACTTGACCGGTACTGCTTCTATATGGGCTGCTTCTATATGGGCCTACTAGGGCCGATGGGCTGACCATTACTCTATTCATTGAGTCATAGGCATATGCATACAGTTGTAAAAACGTGTTAATATACTCTACAAATGGTAATTTCTTTTTTCATTTCATTATGCAAAATTACATGACTACAAACACATGGTTCTTTCAAAATAGAGTCCAGCGCATCCTAATCAACCACGTCCTCTCCGATCAGTCTCTAGTCTCCCTTGGTGTACCCCAAGGTTCTACTCTCTCCACAACATTGTTCAACATATACATAGAGCCCTTAACTGAAATCCACAAACTTAACTGCATCTCCTACCACATGTATGGGGATGACACTCAACTATAGATGAAAATTGCCTCTCCAGATGACATCGGTATCCTCAATAACACCTTGACAAAAACACAACATTGGCTGACTCGTAACCACCTCAGACTCAATGCCCTCAAAACAGAATTCTTATCGATCTCACCGCCCGCCATTGCCCCAAGACTGGTTCTCTCTACTTACTGTCTTGAAATGTAGCCCACCCATCGCTGAGTCTGCCAAATCCTTAGGTATAATCTTGGATAATGCCCTCTCCGTGCAAAACCACATCAGTGCTACTACCAGAGGAGCTAAAATGAACTGCATGCACTAAGGAAACTAAAACTTTCCTCCCCCTGGCTGACCTCAAAACAGCAGTTCAAACTCTTGTTTTCTCTAAATTAGATCATGGTAGTGCTACCCTACTGGGCCTCCTGAAAATCACACCAGCACCGCTGAAGTCTACTTTGAATGTGGCATCTAGGCTCATCAAGAGAATAAAAATGGCTATCATATCACTCCCGACCTTCTGTCACTGAAATGGATAACCTATGATGGTAGGATCCATCTCAAAATTGCATGTATGCCCCATAAAGCACTGCAGCACAATACCCCCTCTTACCTGACCCACAAACTGATGTTATCAGATGAAAAAAGATCTTACAAAAGCACAAGTTCCCTACTACTTAAGCCACAGAAATTTTACAAAAAGTGAACATACAGCAGGGCCTTCTCTGGCATTGCCCCCGAAGTCTGGAACTCTCTTCCTCCTGAGACCAGATGTAACCAATACACATGCATCTTCAGGAAAGAAGTAAATATTCTTCTATTCAACAAATTCCTCTCACTCTGAGGACATACCTCCCTTTTCTCATCAGCGACAAATTCCTGTCTATCAGTCGTTGCTTCGTATCACTCCTTCGCTCATATCTGCAAGAGCTGCAATGCTTTTCAGCATTTCCCAGCCATGTCCACACTTTCAGCCCAAAGCGTAAGGGTATCTGTGCGTTATAGGAGCATCTGGGGCTCCTGAAACTATTTTGCAGTTGGGGCATCCTTTTTTGTTAAGCACTTGCCAGGCGTGTGCACATCAAGGTGGCCCTTCAACTGAGGCTGGACTTGTTGGACCCTGAGGTAACCTTTCTAAGTGACAGTGCTCTATGCTATGTGGTAGTGTCCCTTTTGACAGTATAATTGTGAGCTTTATTTTCACTGGGAACACTGTATTGCTAATGTCCGTATTATTCACCTACATTATTTCTAATGTTGCTTTTTAAACTTATTTTAACATAAGCATTACTTATGGCCACTATTTCTAATAGTTTCTTATTCACGAGAAGCATTACTTGTGCTGCGGCTCAATGTTTCACAGGAAAAGATTTTTGTCTTCACAGGCTCAGTGTATCTGACAATAAAACCATCACAATCTATATATTCCAGTGCAATGCAAGGAAAAGTTAGTAGCAGTGATAAAAGTATGACCCGGATTAAGTCTGTGGGGTGTAAAGAAAAAACATTTATTGCTACCACACATAAGGTAAATACTTTCACCTTGTCAAGAACTTTATAAATACAATTAAGTGAGCAACCTGATTTGAGTCCCAGTGCCCCGCCGGCATCCTGTGATTCGAGCGAATTGTTTATCTCCCCACGCTTACAAAACAAATCTGACTATGTATAATTTTGCAAGTAAAGCACTGCAATGTTCCTATGTCCCATCTGCACAACAAGAAGAATTGGATGACTAAATGTGATTGAGGTGCCGATGTGTTGGTCCTGTAGAGATTACATAATATGCAGCATTTATTTTTGTTACGTTATTCAGTCTATCCTGCCACATAATTATATACTTCATTGTCGCTTAATTTCAGGGACCATGCATATAAGGACCAATCTCCTTCTTTAACTCCTTCCATGCTCATGACGAGCTCAGCTCCTCATGCAGTACACTGCTTGTGTGTTCATGACGAGCTGAGCTCGTCATGAACAATGGGAATCTAGTATCTGCAGCACAGCAGAGAAATATTTAAAGCATCCTTGTGGTTAATAATGTTAAGCATTGATCATTTTAACAGTGGGTGCTTGTTTTACTTGTTCAGTTTAAAAAGAAAATGGTAAAAATAATTACATGTGTTAATCAACAACCTGTGACTCCTACACACTGCACACCTTCAGGAAGAGCCTCAAGACCTGGCTCTTTGACTGATCCGGAGCAGCACCCCCTCCGTCCCCCCAGCGCCTTGAGATTCTCACAGGTGACAAACCCTTGATTGATTGACACAGTTCTCTGAAGCACATTGTATGCTCAGTTGTGTATAATAGAACACTTATATGTAATTTTGTGTTTATTTCAATTAATCGTGCAATCTTCCAACAGTTTGTGAATTTTTCTAGAAACCTGAAACCAAAGTCCCCCACAGCCTCCCTGTATCCATGTATTAGTTGTCATTTGTGTGCGAAATGTTTGTGAAAAAACACACCTTGAAAACATTGGGGCACATGAATCAAGGTAAAAACTGGTTGCAAAGGGGCCAATTCGCAGTCAGCCCCTTTGTGGCTGGTATTTAGCCAATTGGGCTACATCAACCCAAAACCCATTCGCAATATAGGTAATCACAATTTTTGCGATTACTTAAATTGCAAATGCTTTTAGGGAATCGCATATTGTGATTCCCTATTTGGGATGAATCATACCTTTTCTAAATGCGACTTCGCATTTAGGAAATGCTAATTACCATCAAATGCAAGTTGATGGTAACTTGACAAATGCACAAATGTACATTTTTCAAAGTGCAATGTGGCGCACATATATGCCCTTAGGGCATATGTGGGCACCACATATACACACATTTCTTTTTGGGGGGTGCAGCAGGGTGGCCTTTAGGCTCCCTAGCACTCTTCAAATTACATTTACAATTTTCGAGTACCTATTTGGTACTCTCAAATTGCGAATGACTTCATATTCAATCCTGTGGGCCTCTAGGCCCATAGGAATGAATGTGAAGACATTCCTTTATAGTGAAACGCAATTTGTGAGTCGCTATTAAGGAATTTGTAGGAATCACATCTTTTTGTGATTCCTACATGCATAAGGAAATGTGATTCCTAAATAGGGATTCCCTAAAAATCGCTATTTAGGAATCACACTTCCATACTTTGATGCATGTGGCCCATTGTTCTTTAGAACTGCAGATGACATGCACCTACGAATACTGTTAGCCAAAAGAAACAAACATATGTACATTTTACCTATTAGAATCCATACAAAATACAAAAACCCAGATTAAACAAGCCCTCCCTTCAAATGCATCATGTGACATCAACACACACAGCCCTGTTGCATCAGTTGTATTTGCTAATAAATTTTTTTTATTGTGGAGTTCACCTCTCCACCGGGCATGAACATTTTGGGGATAAGGGGGCATGCTGTTCCACTCTATTTCCAAACACTCACTCATCTTGTGCACAGATGCAGTCACAAAGTCACCACCTCTGTCACTGTTCATGTCCTGGGTGATCCCAAACCTGGGTATGATGTCTTTTATCAAGCATCGCAGAACAGCTGCATTATCATTCTTTCTTGTTAGAAACACTTCCATCGATTTTAAAAACTGATCCACCCACAGAAGCAAATATTTCATTCCATTTACTGGGGAGCAAAATCTATCTGCAAGTTGGTAAAGCGACCCTGTGGTACCGGCAAGTGATTATGTGTAGGAGGGGGACCATCCTTTAAAACAGGGTTTCTAAAACTATGGCCCAGGGCCCACATGCATCCCTCGTGACATTTACATGCGGCCTCATGGTCAACAGCAGCACTAGGCTGCTGTTCACTTGACTCAGTGTGAACATTTTAAAAAGTTTAACAAACAGGCAAGCCTTTACTTAAAGGTTAATTGAAGTTTAGCAAAGAAAGTAACTAGGTTGTCCTGCATCACTTAACTTTAGGAACAACTTCATTTCCAAAGCCATCTTGCAGCAAAAGTGTAAACATATGACAAGGTCCCTTCAAAATTCAAAAAGTGTGTTTCATTAACATGTAGAACCATTTCACCCTACTATGTCAGATTATATCAGAGCATTGAGAAGTATTCCTTTAAAGTTATAGTTTTAAAATATGAATTTAAATACATTAATTCTTCCCCCCCACACTGACAACAACGCCAATAGCGAACTAAGAGGCAAGTCAGCTGTTATGTGCAGTCTTATAGTGCCCTAGGTTTCCATTACACATGAACAACATTATAGTTTATTAAATCAAACACAGAAGAAGGTTTTGTACAGCGCACATCCTGAAGCAATTTATTTTGAGGTCCTCATCTATGATATTAAAGGAGGGAAAGTGAAATAAACCAGTTGCCCAGGATCACGCAATTTGGTAAAGTGGGGAATATGGAGATAATCCCAGGTTTCCTGGTTTCACATTGTGCAGTTCAGCTACTAGATGTGTATACTTTGTTTTAATTAAAACCACCTTACCACCCCCTCCTCATCGGACCACAACACTGCTGGCATCAATGCAGCCCTTTGTCACATTGCAGACCAAACTTTGTGGCCCTTGGGAAAATGTTTGTGAGTACCTATGCTTTAGAATGTTGGACACAGACAAGACATTGTGAGCAGACTTTCAACTAGGGTGTCATCTGTTGAAATAGCACATGCTATGTAATTAGTGTCTGTCAGTCAGCTGGAGGAACCATGTGTGTACCACTCATAGTCTGCTTTTCTAATGGTGTTCTGCTGTAAAACTGTCTTGGTGTGGTGCAAGTTTCTACAATCTCAACACAGACATGCTCAGGGGTCTCTTCCGAATAACCTATTGCAGGTAACAATGTTGCCAGATTAACAGGTGGGCACACTTTAATGGTGATATTAGTGTTAGACGACAAGGTGTCCTCATTACCTGTGAGCCTGGCAGCCGAAAAATGTTGTTTTGCTGCAGATGGCAACAACAACTGTACTGAATATGGTACATTGGTACATGAACAATACAAGTATAGTCCCAAGCAATAGGGGCTGTCCTCTTTACCATCCAAGCTGTCTATGCCAGGTCACTACTGAAGGCAACGTCACATAGTAGTATGCCACAGGTCTTTTTCCAGCTGTGTCCTCAAACTTTTTGAAAAAATTTTTTGCTGTGACATATAGATATGTAAGGGCAGTTTGTAATCAGGCAGCCCCGATGCTGGTGCAGTACACAATGTCGATGTTGGTTTCTTTAAACAGTCTGCAAGTTCATTAGTCCATACAATGTTGTTGGGTGCATCTTTTGAGTACATTAACCCCTTTGCTGCTAGGCCTTTTCCCCTCCTGTGCTAAGCCTTTTTTAGGCGATTTGGGGTAGTGTGTGCTTAGGCCCCTGTAACTTTTTAACCACATAAGGTATCCACGCCACATTTGCGTCCTTTTCTTCCAACATCATTTGGATTCTAAAGGTGCCCAGGGTTTGTGGATTCCCTTGGAGGGGTCTCAGAAATTAACCAAATATAGTGAAATGTTTGTTTTTTTCAGAAAAATGGGAAAAACGGGCTGCAAATGAAAGCCTCTGGATTTCTCCCTGAAAATGTTTTCAAAAAAGGGTTTGTGGGGCTGAAATCTCCATTTTCCCAGCTTTTAGGAAATGACATTCTTTTGTCAGAGAACCAACATGTTTCACACAGTTTTGGCATTTTTCTGGGACAAAGCCTATTTTTGCTATTTTTAGAGCTTTCCACCTCCTTCCAGTTAATGGTAGAAATAAGTTTGAAAACAATAATGGGTCCTGGAAAGCTATACATTGTCGAAAAGTAGACAAAATTCTGAATTCAGAAAGGGGTCATTTGTCTAAATCCATTATGGTTTCTTTATAGAAACTAACAGTTAAATATTGGAATAATTGAAAATTTGTTGAAAAAACAGCCTTTTGTCTCAACGTTTTCACCTATAACTTTTTGTAATTTTGACAGCTCTTGGAAAGCAATATACCGTTACAACCGTTAGACCTTCCTGGTTGTGGGGATATATAGGACTTGTAGTTTCACCAAGAACCCGACGAACCCAGATCCAAAAACTGTGCAGCAACTTGCAATGGTATTTTTTTATTTACTGGGTATAGAGCACTTTTTCTTGGAAAATGTATACATGGAAAAATCTGAATTGGGTAAAAATTATAGAGTTCAGAAACAGTATATAATTGCACATTTTCAAAATTGGGAATACTCATACTAGCATGAGAATTATTGGTCATTTTTGAAAAAGATTTTTTTTTTACACAATGTCTTTCATTGGGAAGGGAGAAATGCATAAAAACTCAATTGGTAATAACAGTTGATTTACAAATCTGAATTACCCTAAGTCTCCCGATAAAAACGGTACCTCACTTGTGTGGGTCGGCATTGTGCCTGCGACAGGAAACAGCGCAAAATGCAACGTGGTCACACCTCAATTTTGCAGTTACAAATTGACCCTTTTATGGCAAAGTGCCTAGCTGTAGTTTTTGCACCCTAGCTCTGCCGGCACCTAGGGAAACCTAGCAAACCGATACATTTTTTAAAACTAGACACCCAGGGAAATTTAGGATGGGGTGACTCTAAAGCCTACCACCAGGTTCTGTTACCCAGAATCCCTTGCAAAGCTAAGGAATTGACAAAAAAATGCATTTTCCTCACATTTCTGTGGTGGAAAGTTCTGGAATCTGCGTGGATCAACACATTTCCACCCACCCAGCTTTTCCCTGGGTCTCCCGAAAAAAAATGTACCTCACTTGCCTGGGTCTGCCTAGTGTCTGCGACAGGAAACAGCGCAAAACGCAACGTGGTCGCACCTCAATTTCGCAGTGAAATCCTGCCCTTTTTGGGCAAAGAGACTACCTTTTGTTTTTGAACCCTAGCTCTGCAGGCACCTTGGGAAACCTAGCAAACCTATACATTTTTTAAAACTAGACACCCAGGGGAATTCAGGATGGGGTTACTCGACTGCCTACCACCAGGTTCTGTTACCCAGAATCCCTTGCAAAGCTAAGAAATTGAAAAAAATAACGCATTTTCCTCACATTTCTGTGGTGGAAAGTTCTGGAATCTGCGTGGATCAACAAATTTCTACCCACCCAGCGTTCCCCCGGGTCTCCCGAAAAAAAGTACCTCACTTGCCTGGGTCTGCCTAGTGCCTGCGACAGGAAACAGCGCAAAACGCAACATGGTCGCACCTCAATTTCGCAGTGAAATTCTGCCCTTTTTGGGCAAAGAGACTACCTTTTGTTTTTGAACCCTAGCTCTGCCGGCACCTAGGGAAACCTAGCAAACCTATACATTTGTGAAAACTAGACACCCAGGGGAATTCAGGATGGGGTGGCTCGACCGCCTACCACCAGGTTCTGTTACCCAACATCCCTTGCAAAGCTAAGAAATTGACAAAATAAATGCATTTTCCTAAAATTTCTGTGGTGGAAAGTTCTGGAATTTGCGTGGATCAACAAATTTCCACCCAACCAGCGTTCCCCCGGGTCTCCCGAAAAAAATGGTACCTCACTTGCCTGGGTCTGCCTAGTGCCTGCGACAGGAAACAGCACAAAACGCAATGTGGTCGCACCTCAATTTCGCAGTGAAATCCTGCCCTTTTTGGACAAAGAGACTACCTTTTGTTTTTGAACCCTAGGTCTGCCGGCACCTAGGGAAACCTAGCAAACCTATACATTTTTGAAAACTAGACACCCAGGGGAATTTTGGATGGGGTGACTCGACTGCCCACCACTAGGTTCTGTTACCCAGAATCCCTTGCAAAGCTAAGAAATTGACAAAAAACGCATTTTCCTCACATTTCTGTGGTGGAAAGTTCTGGAATCTGCGTGGATCAACAAATGTCCACCCAACCAGCGTTCCCCCAGGTCTCCCGAAAAAAATGGTACCTCACTTGCCTGGGTCTGCCTAGTGCCTGCGACAGGAAACAGCGCAAAACGCAACGTGGTCGCACCTCAATTTCCCAGTGAAATCCTGCCCTTTTTGGGCAAAGAGACTACCTTTTGTTTTTGAACCCTAGCTCTGCCGGCACCTTGGGAAACCTAGCAAACCTATACATTTTTAAAAACTATACACCCAGGGGAATTTAGGATGGGGTGACTCGACTGCCTACCACAAGGTTCTGTTACCCAGAATCCCTTGCAAATCTAAAAGAATTGTGAAAAAAATGCATTTTCCTCACGTTTCTGTGGTGGAAAGTTCCGGAATCTGCGTGGATCAACAAATTTCTACCCACCCAGCGTTTCCCAAGGTCTCCCAATAAAAATGGTACCTCACTTGCGTGGGTAGGCATAGTGGCTGCAACAGGAAAAGGTCCAAATCGTACGGTGGAGAATTTAAAATACCCTATAGCAAAACAACCTTGATTTTTGGGGGGGGGCACCTGTATTTTTGGCCCGGAGTTCGGCCGCCATCTTTGGAAACTACCAAACCCAAACAGTTCTGAAAACTAGACACCTGGGGGAGTCCAGGGAGGTATGGCATGCGTGGGTCCCCCAATGTTGTGTCTAGTTTTCAGAACTGTTTGGGTTTGGTAGTGTCCAAAGATGCCTGCCAAGGCCCGGGCCAAAAGCACAGGTGACCCCCTCAAAAAATAAGATAGTTTTGAGAAAGGTAATTTTTAAGTCTCCACCGTACGAATTGGGCCTTTTCCTGTTGCAGCCACTATGCCTACCCACGCAAGTGAGGTACCATTTTTATTGGGAGACCTTGGGGAACGCTGGGTGGGAGGTAATTTGTGTGAGCCTAGTGATGCCATGCTTTCCCACACAAAAAAGTGCAAAAAACCAGATTTTTTTCAGCTAGAATTGAGGTTTGCAAGGGATTCTGGGTAAAGGAACGTTGGAGGATCCACGCAAGCCATACCATACCTCTTGCAAAAGCTGGTGGATTTGACAATGGTGACAATGTCAAAACCACCAGCTTTTGCAAGAGGGGTTACCTGGGTTTTTGGCCCCGTGCTAGACGGCCATCTAGGGAAACCTACCAAACCCACACATTTCTGAAAAGTAGACACCCGGGGGCTTCCAAGGAGGTATGGCTTGCGTGGATCCTCCAACGTTCCTTCACCCAGAATCCCTTGCAAATCTCGATTATAGTTGAAAAAAATCAGATTTTCACACATTTTTGTGTGGGAAAGCGTGGCATCACTGGGCTCACACAAATTTCCTCCCACCCAGCGTTCCCCAAGGAAACAGCGATAAAAATGGTACCTCACTTGCGTGGGTAGGCATAGTGGCTGCAACAGGAAAAGGTCCAAATCGTACGGTGGAGAATTAAGTTTTCAATTTGAGAGCGTGCGATTCTTGGGACAATATTGCATAGAAATTGTGACAGACAATTTCAAGTTTGCAGGAGATTGTGGATAAAAATCAACAATAGAATTCACCAGAAAGACATGACCATATACTCCCATGGTTTAACAATAATATTTAAATTTAGTAAGTTATTTATAACTATAATATACACCTTAACAGAGTTACTCAAAAGTCAAACATTCAAGCAAGGCTATCTATTCCTCAAAGACACACACATACAGGTTGGATTTGGCACGAGGGCGAGTGATGGTTCAGTACATAAAATTTTATTAACAAGATATTTCAAAAAAATGAAATGCTCTGTCAATAAATAAATGCATAAAAACCGAACCAGTGACTCGCAACTCGTGAGCTGTAAAGCCACGACAAGCCACCAACCGTTTTACGGGCCATTCACGCACCTTTCATACCTGATACAAACCAGACCATTGACACCATCCAGAAGGAAAAGCAACACATTACAACAATCACAATAAGGGACAAGGTACACCCTACTTCAGAAAGAGAAAAAAGACAAATATTACTGCACAGTCATCTAATCCGCAAGCACACACACATACTGGTTGGATTTGGCACGAGGGTGAGTGATGATTCAGTACATACAATTGTATTCGCAAGTAATTTCACAAAAATGAAATACACTGCGTATAATTGAAAGTATGATAAACTGAACCACTGACTCACAGCTCGTGAGCTGTAAAGCCACGTCAAGGCACCAACCTCTTTACAGGCCATTCATACACCTTTCGTATGTGTGACACATACAAAACATTCACACCGCCAGCCGCGGACCCATCACATTTCAACACTCACACCAGCAGACAGCGCCATTCAAGGGCCCATCACTTTCACACGCCCACATTTCTGACACTGCAACTACACAAAATGATGGACTGCTTGGAGTGTCACTCAACTAGCAGTGTGTGTAGTGACCAACAGAAAGTAACTACTCACACACTGCCAGCCGAGCGCCAGTCCACCCACACCACCTTCCAAGCACCAGACCATGTCACCGCCAGCCAAACACCACTCAGCACGCACCGACAGCCAAGTACCACTCCACACACACCACCAGCCAAGCACCACTCCACACACACCGCAAGCCAAGCGCCACTCCACACACACCGCCAGCCAAGCACCACTCCGTGCACAGACAGCCAAGTACCACTCCATGCACACCATCCAGCCAAGCGCCACTCCACACACACCACCAGCCAAGCACCACTCCACAAACACAACCCCAGCCAAGCACCACTCTGTGCACAGACAGCCAAGTACCACTCCACGCACACCATCCAGTCAAGCGCCACTCCACACACACCGCCAGCCAAGCACCGACAGCCAAGTACCACTCCACACACACCATCCAGTCAAACGCAAGTCCACACACACCGCCAGCCAAGCACCAGTCAATGCACACCGCCAGCCAAGCACCAGTCAACGCACACCACCAGCCAAGCGCCAGTCAATGCATACTGCCAGCCAATCGCCAATCCACGCACACCCCAAGTCATGCGTCAGTCCACGCGTACAGCCTGCCAAGCACCAGTCCACGCACACCGCCTGCCAAGCACCAGTCCACGCACATCGCCAGCCAAGCGCCCGTCCACACACACCACCAGCCAAGCGCCCGTCTACAGCGCCAGCCAAGCGCCCGTCCACACCCACCGCCAGCCAAGCACCAGTCCCGACACACCACCAGCCAAGTGACAGTCCATGCAGGCCGCCAGCCAAACACCAGTCCATGCACGCCGCCAGCCAAGCACCAGTCAACGCACACCACCAGCCAAGCGCCAGTCAATGCATACTGCCAGCCAATCGCCAATCCACGCACACCGCCAGCCAAGTGCCAGTCCACACACACCGCCTGCCAAGCACCAGTCCACGCACACCGCCTGCCAAGCACCAGTCCACGCTCACCGCCTGCCAAGCACCAGTCCACGCACACCGCCTGCCAAGCACCAGCCCACGCACATCGCCAGCCAAGCGCCAGTCCACACACACCGCCAGCCAAGCACCAGTCCAGACACACCACCAGTCAAGTGCCAGTCCATGCATGCCGCCAGCCAAACACCAGTCCATGCACGCCACCAGCCAAACACCAGTCCACGCACACAGCCAAATAATTTTTTTTTTAAAACAAAGAAAAAAATTACAAACCATTTGGAACTAGATACAAAACTACAACTACAAACAGCGGTAACTAAAAAACAAAATACTAAGGTCACAGGTGCAACTGAATAACCAATAAAAAACATTACAGACCGGGCAGTAGACCATTAGACTCACGGTAGCTCCCAAAATTTCTTTTGAGTGTGATACATTCTGAAACATCTGGGCACACACAGCCCAGGATGAGAAGGACAATCGGCACAGTGCACATGAGTATCCTTCCGCACATCTCTTCGATATCAGACTTTACATCTCTTACATGGATTGTTTTTTTTGGGCGTGGGAGGAATGTAATCAGGAAAGTGGCGATCTCGCAATCTAGCCACTTCTCCACCACTCCGACTCTAGGAACATGTGCCTGATCCACAACAACAAGGCTGCCTATCAGAGACTCCTGAAACTGAACATAAGTCAACTTTGACGCAGGAGAACTCTCCTTGTACACAACAAAAGCATTAAAAGTTGCTATATTAAACAGATGGATGGCCAACTTCTTATACCAAATGTAAGACTTACGAATAGCAGTGTAAGGTTCCAACCTCTGATCTACTCTGTCAACACCACCCATGTGCTTATTGTAGTCTACAATGCACACAGGTTTACGCACTTCAGCAACCTCACCGCAAACAGGCACAGATGTAGTACTTTCATCATGGATGGTAGTCAGCATGTACACTTCCCTCCTGTTGACAAATGTTACAGCTAACAGTTCATCACCATGCAAGGCACTACACTGTCCCCTCTGAAGCTTTTTGCAAACAAGCTCTTTCGGATAACCTTTACAGTTAGAGCGGATTGTGCCACAGGCAAAAGTGTCCACTTTCAACTACTCCTTAAACAATGGCAAAGCAGTGTAGAAGTTATCAAGGTACAAATGGTGGCCTCTGTAAAACAGTCCTCTAGCAAGATCTCGGACAATTTTCTGCCATTTGAAAAGTGGACGGACAACCAGGGGGGTCAATAGTGTAATCCATTCCTTACCAGTGTACACACGTAAATTGGAGACATATCCTGTCCTACTCTCAGCCAGCATATACAGCTTAATTCCATAACGTGCCCTCTTGCTAGGAATGTACTGTTTAAAAAGTAAACGACCCTTGAACAAGACAAAAGACTCATCAATAGATATTTCTTTGCCTGGAGTATAGATCTCTGAAAATCGATCTAGAAAATGATCAATAACAGGCCTAATCTTAAAAAGGCGGTCACAGTCAGGGTGATCTCGTGGCAACGCCAAAGCATTATCAACGAAATGCAGCATCCGAAGCAAAAGTAAATACCTATCACGACTCATAACTGCAGGAAATATAGACGTTGCCATCAAGGGACTGGAAGACCAATATGAAGCCAGGGAAGGCTTCCTTATTAAGGCCATCAAAAAAGTCAAACCTAAAAACCTCTTCATCTCATCCAGATTTGTGGGAGTCCAACGGGTAGCTCTAGAGTGGGGCCCAAGTTGTTCCTCAAAAACTGTTCCACATACAAATTAGTCTGCTCAACAATCTCAGCCAAAAAGACATCATCCATGAACAACTTAAAAAACTGTATAGGCAAGAAACTTTCACAATCCACTCTACACCCTGCATAACCAGTAAAGTCAGACAACTCCGGCTGCACCATGTTTGGACCAACCCAGAGTCCAGCACTTCCAATGGGAAGGCTTGCAGCACCAGGCTGCAAGCAAGGTGTCTCTTGCACCATCGGCACATCAATCTCCTCCTCTAAAACAGGCACTTCGTCCGCACTGAGAGTGGATTCATCATCCGATGATTCCATGTGGAGAGAAAACTCACTGCCTGAATCATCCCCTACCTCCTCTCCCTCAGACGCACTGTCAGTCTCATAATCCAGCTCAGAGGAAGATTCAAGAAGCAAACCAATCACCTGCTGAGCAGTCATTCTACGGATAGCCATAATGCTAACTAAAAAAGATTATTTGTCAAACACGTGAACAACAAATCCTTTGAAAAAAAAAGAAATAAACACAATGTTGCTTTATCTCACAGACCTATATACTCCAACAATATACCACTCACTTGACAGAAGCAGTTAGGCTCAGCACCACCTACTCTGCACAGACACAGAAAGGATCAACAATATCCTACTAAAAAAGAAAAAGAAAAAAAAAACAAATTACACATAAGACAACTCAAAACACATCGCAATTAATTTCATGCTCAGAACACAAATACAGCCATTATGACAGCACTTACAAAAAAAGACATTTATGCATAACAATAATACTCATTTGAAGTAAACCCTACAAAAATGTTTTTCTTACCAAATGAATGCAAATACACAAAACTGCAGAACAACCACTGCCGAAACCACAAACAGGAATCACAAGCTTTACACTACAATAAAAAGGAGTAGAAAAAACATTACAATCACATATTCAAATAATGCACCAGTCAACACACAATACACCAAAAAAGGTAAGGGGTAAGTGGGCCTAAGAGTATAAATAACATATTCACCCCTGTAAAAGGGGAGAAACCCTTGCCCTTGAGGCCACCCCCTACACATGGCTTCATTGGTGGTCCAGTGGGCCAATACATTACCAAACATTCAATCTGCCATAATAAATTGCACCCATTGGGGAGCAACCCTTGCCCAAGGGGCCGCTCCCCCCACACATCCCTGGTGGTCTAGTGGGCCAAATGGATACTGACCTTTGCCTTAGGGGTCACTCTCCTTCTAAACATCCCTGGTGGCCTAGTGGAACCTACAAAAAACAAAAATACTGGCTTGATCTGCCCCCCCCAAGGGAGCAGACTGCCAGAAACATGCCCCCAAGGGGAGTGACCCTTGCCCAAGGGGCCACTCCCCATAGACCGCAAAATCTGTGGTCCAGGCAGCCAGAAAAATACAAAATATATGGGGGGCAGACACCGTAGACATATTTGCACCCCTTGGGGAGTGAGCCTTGCCCAAAGGGGCCACTCCCCACACACATCCCTGGTGATCTAGTGAGGCCTGAATGGAGAGTGACCCTTGCCCAAGGTGACACTCTCCTTATACGCATGCCTGGTGGCCTAGTGGGCTACAAAAAACAAAAAGCATGGCTTGATCTGCCCCCCCACGGGGGCAGACAGCCAAAAACATGCCCCCAAAGGGAGTGACCCTTGCCCAAGGGGCCATTCCCCATACAGTGTTACATTGGTGGTCCAGTGGGCTCCACAATTCATAAATATATGTCCTGCCCCCCCCGGGGGGGGCAGACACTGTAAAACTTTATGCACCCCTGGGGGAGCGACCCTTGCTCAAGGGGCCGCTCCCGGAAACAGAAATCAAAAAAAAAAAAAATCGAACTATTCTGCATTCCTGCTGCACGACCCAGCAGCAGAAATGCAGAAAAGAGGCACCGGGGGAAAGGCAAACCCTTTTCTGTCCCCCGATGCCTCTCAAACAAAAAAAATGCAAAGCGATCGTTCTCCGTACCTGTTTCCCCACCGAGGCGCAGCTTGGAAATGGCGGCTACCGGTGGGGAAACAGAAAGTAAACAAGTGCGGACATCAGCGCGGCTCGCGCACTGACGTCATCAGTGACGTGGGAGGGGCGGGTGGGGGAGGTACGGTAAGGTCTTCCCCTGCCTCCCGAGGCAAAAAAAAAGATGGAGGACACGCGGGGGGAGCACCAGCCCTCCTCCCGCAGGTAGGCGCCATGACGGCCGGGAGCCGTCATCAGCACATGAGCACTGTGTGCCATGACGGCTCCCGGCCCCGTCATCAGCATCGAAGGGGTTAACTCAAGATGGCATCATAGGATCTGTCCTCAGGGATCTGCTGGCAGCAGTAGTACATCATTTCCAGGAAGGACACCATTCCTTTCTTGGTGGACAATGGCTGCATGCCCTGAATCAATGTTGATTCTGTCAGGTGATATTCAGTATGTACCTTTGGATACCACATAAGACACCTCTTCTTAGCAGCAATGTAATTGTGATAATGAGGCATTGTATTAACTCTCTGGATTGATTCTAATGCTGAAAACTCTGAGGAGATAACAATACTCTGCCTCTACATGTGTAGAAGATACTATACTATTGGTGTCACACGTAACAGGCAGTAAGGGAGCCATATTGTGTGTTTATCTGGCGTAAATCTTGTATGTCCTGTATTGCCTTTGGGCAGTGGAATAATACTATTATTACAGGGGCACATGTGATTTTTAATTTTACCCTTCAGTAAGAGAGACTCAAATGCAGGCTTTATTCCCCCTCTGCCTGAGGTGACAGTCTGTACTTACGTAAATAAGATAACTCAACATTTTTCTTAAGTGCCGCTTCATGAGGAGGACATGTTTTCCTCATGTTTTGAGTTTTGCTCAAACCTCTGAGTTCACTCGTTCTAAAACCTTGCTTTTTTCCATCTGTAAAGTGATAGTCCCTACTATCATATCAAACTGCAGGTTGGTCATTCTGAGCATGCATATCATCCAACACCATTCCTCATTATCTCTCATCACAGACACAGTTCTGAATGGAAATGTAAAATCCTTAGTTTTAGGCAAGTCCTCAAGGTGATTGACCATGGGGCCCAGATATTTAGGGTAAAAACCTGGTGCTTCAGCTATAGACATGTGTGGTTCTGAAGCTGGCACTAAAATAATCTTTATTCCTGTGGTCCTAGCTCAATGCTCACCACTGGAGTTAGCACTCTATTAGACAATTCAAATCTGTCCTCAGTTACTTGTAATACAATCTGATTTATTGAAAAACATAATATTGCAAAAAGTTGCTGCAGAGCTATCTCCACAGAAAATAGTTGGGCACATCTGGTAAAAAAGGAAACTTATTGGTCATTCTATAATCATCAACAGATATTTGTAGGGGTCTAGTTAACTCTTCCTTCATCAGCATTCTATTCACAGCCTCCGTGGTCACTAGAAGTTGGTCCTTTTCTTCACCTCCTATGTAGTTGGAAACATGGCATTGATCTAAAGGAACACGTGACCCAACGCCACCTCCGCAGTTTATTTTTACCAGAGTTAACATAGTCTGCTTGTAAGTTTTTGTTTAAGAATATAGCAGTCCATCTGTGGGAGGCAGAGGACGATGAGAAGCCCCTACAGGCTGCCCATGATTTAAACATAGAAAATTCTGGGATTTTTATAGTCGAGATGTGGGTTTCTTGTAAAAGAATTACCCCAGGATTTTCCGAATTTAACCATACTTCGATGGCACGCATTTTTCTCTGATTATTCAGCCCATTTACATTAAATGAAACAACTTTCAAAAATAACCTATTAGCCATAAAAAAATAACTTCTCTTGCAAAAATAGATGCAATAAAACAACATACCAATAAAAAACAACCTGCTTCATTTTTCCCCTTTCCATGCAGTGTCCCCCTCCACGCAACACCCCCGATCCCCATAGTGTGGCCCTACCTTCCTCCCCCACGCTGACCACACAACCCCTCCCCCTAACAAGTCGGGTGTCCTATTATTACACCCCTGGGACCCCCTCCTCCTAGTCCGCCCCCCAAGTGAAATATCCACAACCCAGTGATTCCATCAGAAACATTTAGTCATATCCAGAGGCTAAGTGAAAAAACCTAAATCTAAACCCTAAGAGAGCAATTCACCCCTTACGACCCTGTGAAATCTCCTTTAATAAATCATGTACCTCATCCAAGTCCGATAGCATATGGAATTTGCCATTCACCAATACTTTCAATTTCGATAGTTGAGCAATCGTAGCCTTGGCACCATTTGCCTTGAAAAGATGGAGAATTTTGACAAATTCCTTTAACTTACGTGCTGCTGCTGACATATCTGAAAAAATTCGGCACTTGGTAGTCTCATTAACTGCAAATTGTCTTTGCTGAATCGCTTTAGACAATATAGTTTCTTTTATGCGGAAGTCCGAGAAATTTAGAAGAATTGTGCGCGGCAGTGTGGAGTTAGGAAAAGGGTGGGCAGGCACCCTATGTGCCCGTGTTATAGTCAGATACCCTTCATGTTCTGGGATTACTTTTTGTTTTAGAAATGTCGTCGCCCGTTGGACTGTATTCGAGCCCTCCTGCCCTTCAGGAACTCCTACAATTCGGAGATTGGATCTTTGTGTATAATTTTCCAACTCATCCAATTTTATTTCAAGCGCCCGTTTACTTTTATTTACCACCTTGACCTCTTGTCTGACCTCCGTCATCCGGTCCTCTTAGGTTGAGATTCGAAATTCTGCTTCTTGCAGTCTCAATGGAAAGCTTGCAACCGCCTCCTCAATTTTCTCGAGTCGATGATGGATAGAGGCTAACTCAGCTCTCCGGAATCTTCTCACCTCTCGGACTTCATCCAGAATTAAATTAAGCATATCCTTTACTGTCATCAGGTCCTCGTTTGCTGATTCCGTATTCAAGCTAAGGATAGGACTGAAGGGGTCCACGACAGAGGGTGATTGATTTTCTACATGATTGCTCAAAGAAATTGGCAAAGTCGGCTTTGGAGATATGGGCAGTGTTTGTATCTGTGACTCCACCCAGGATGATTTCATTTTGAAGTCAAGGGCACCAGATACCTCCTTCGCCTGGCTGTTACCTTGTGCTGTTTTGAGATTTCCAGGGCAAAAGTTCTTTTGTACAGTCAGCAGCAAGGATACCACATCTTGGCGCAATATCCAACCAGACAGTGATGCACCACGTGGTCCAGGATTGATTTTATGGGAGTCGGCTGTAGCCAGCTTTGCAGGGCATGAAATAGTAACTAATTGAGAGACCTCTAAGTTTCCCCCCACAGGCTGCGAAATTTGAGCAGGGCGAATAATGAGTTGTGCATTAGTTTTATTTACAAACAGAGGATACTGTTTTGGCTCCTTAAGAGCAGCAGGATTTTCTTTTATAAGGCCATTGAGTCCATTCTTCTCCACTTGAGCTCCTACAGGATTAGTAATTAATGCATTCACCTCCTCCTCCAATGTAGTATTAGCCACGAAGCTAGCCTGATTTGAATGCTCAATGGACGGTGACTCTTGCCCATCAGAGCTCTCCATAGACTCCTTATTCATCAGCCTAGCTGCTTCTTTAACTTCCTTTGCCTGAAGCCGACGGGCCTTGGCTTTAATCCTTGCATTTAGTAATTTGCCCATATTCTCACTATTTCTGCAGCCTTGATAGCAATATAGCACAGTATTTCTTGCAGGCGCACAATTCCACGATATAATCAGAGTGTGTCAGACAGTGTGCTTTCTTACTCCCTTCCCCTTCTGCACGAATACCTGAAGTCCTTCAGTGAGTGTCTGCATATATCAAATATATCAAAAGATAAAGTAAACTGTGCAGAAATGTATCCGTCAAGGGGTTTTTTAAAGGCTCAAAAAAGAGTTTACTGCAGTTCAGAGTCCCCAACCAGCTTCAAATCGACGATTAAATCAGCAGCTGCACCCTCTTTGCTCCCTTGTCTCCCTCCACTCTCACCTGCTCAACTCTTCCAGCTGCCAGGAGAACCAGGGATGCAGGGAAAAACTTGGTGTTGAGCACGGGTGTGTAGAACTGCTGCCTCAGAGAATCGAGACTCTTCACCAGGAAACTGCCTCCCTGCTGCGGCTGCCACCGCTGTAATCACACTGCATATAGTTGCAAAAACACGGCCGAAAACGGACGAAAACGACGCCTCCAAAAGCCATCAAAGTGCCTCAAATCGGCACTTGAACGCCAGCCAGCCTGCACGCCGTCCAGAAGGCCGGCAGCAGCATCACCAGCAGTCGGCCATCAGTGTGGGATGGAGCAAGAAGCTCAGGTGATCACTGTGAGAAGTTGGCCTGGTATATGATGTTCACTGTTCTAGTGAGCACCTTGCACCAGTCCAAACAACCCTTATGGTGATGGTTGTAAAGTCAACCTTATAGACCAGCTATCCTAGTGGTAGCATGGACAAAGCAGTCTTAGGCTAAAACTTCAGAGAGCATGTGAAGCAAGCTGTTTTACCATATGTAACCCCTTGAATACCAAATGAAAGGACACCACACAGGTTATATATAAAATATATATGTATTTATTATAAACACAACCCCTCTGAACTCTTTATGAGGTCAGAGGACAAAGCACATAACAAGTTACTTAATTATCATACAATAAGTTGCACAATATACAGTAGAGCCCTAGGGGCACGTAAAACCATATACTAAAAAAGTGGTATAAGAACCACGTCACGAATACAGGATAGGCCTAGGGCCTAGGGAATCGCTGGGGCTATGCTGAGCTAACAAGAATTAGGGAGCAGGAGGCCCACGGGATGCGTGTGCAGTGTCTATTCACACATGCGAGTTAACATAGGGAAACAATGGGAACGTAAGAGTTAGAAACTAGTTCTTTTAGGACACTTCCGGATGTACAAGGAGAAAGCCACTGAAAACTAGGACACTAGGATAGTTAATGCCTACAGGAGCACCGGAGTGCCTGCGTTACCTCACCCACAGGAGCCGGGTGTATAGTTGTGAAGAGTTGTGTCGGGTTTCGTCGCTGATTCCTGTGGAGACCTGTAAAAAGATGCTGCAGGCGACCAGGAGAGAAGTGTCCAGTTGGATCCAAGGACGGATCGAGGATGAAGAGTACCCGAAAGCAGAGGGGACAGAGTCTGGGTCACTAGCCAGTGACCAGGAAGGAACCGGGAAGGAACCAGGCGATGTCGCAAAGCAATCAGGTGATGTTGTGAAGCTTGACTCTGCAGCCACGTGAACCAGGAGGTGTCAACGACAACCAGGAGCTGGATACAAACTGTCCCACGAAGGATCTCACTGTTGGCGGTGTCGGCTTCCGGACTGGAGTCAACAGGCCTTGGCAAATGCAACCCATGCAGGAATAGAATATTCGCTTCGGGTTAGACCAGCAAGGTCTATGGGGCTTCTCCTTTGCAGAAAAGCAGGGGCCCACCTGGAGCAACCAGGAAGGTGGTTCAGATTCAAAGGTTCATCGTCACAGAGGCCACTAGCCTCGTGGAGTGTGGAGGGCCGTGTGTGGGTGCAGAAGGTGCTCGGGCTGGGGCTTCTCAATCCCCAATGCACAACTTCGAGGGTGCCTCAGAAGCTGCACAAGTAGCAAAGAGCAGGCTTTTCAAGATGGCAGGTGCCACGTCTCTCGTCGACTCCACGGGTCTAAGCTTTGCTGTGGCTATGGATCAGGGTCAAAGAAGTCTGGAAGTCTGGCTCTTGTTGGACTCCGTGCTCGGGCTCTGGCAGGAGCATTGACAAAGTAAACCGCATATCGCTGGATGGTGCCTGTTTGCACAGGGTGGTCACTCCTTGACCACAAGGGAGATTCTTCAGTCTTCTAGTTGCAATAGAATGTCGAAGGTCCAGAGTTTCATTTCAAGTTTCAGTTCAGGATAAATCTAAATTCTCTTGACTCAGCTCCTACCTATTTCCTAATCTGAGGGGCTGGATTACCTGCTAGGGCCCTCCTATGGATGGGACCAGGGAAGGGGGTGGTTACACCCCTTTCCCTTTGTCCATTTTCATGCCAGAGCTGGAACTGGAGTGCCCCAGCAACTGGTTTGAACCGGGCCATGCATGGGACACCTTGTGTGCCCGAGGCAGTGTCTCATTTCATTCAGCCCTCCCTGCCCCAATACACTATGGCCTGTCTGGGGTGGTGCTAGCACTTCCCAAGACAGGAAACCTATTGTCCAAGCCTCCCTCACTGGAAGGACTTCCAGCAGTAGGAGGTCAGACTTGTGTCTGTGGCAGCAGCATCCATTTTGTGATGCTGAGGCTCTGGTTAACTTTAACCGGGATTAACAGGAACAACATGTCTTCTCCCTCTAGAAGGGTGGATTGCTACCCCCGTCGCCAGAATTGGTGAGGGGGTAGTATTCCAAAGCATATGACACCTTACACGACATGTTTTGATAAAGCCAAACCAGAGTTAGCATTTAACCGCGAGGATTATAATGCACTTAAGTTAAGATTATATGGTATGGCTATATCATAGAACAGCTATAAGGACATGGTTCCGAAAGCTGCAGACAGGCTCAGCTCATGCTAGAGCCTCATATCACATAAAACCAAGCACTCTGCCTTCAGGATTGTTAAGGCCTGCCATAGGAGTGACTTATAGGTATATATGTGTCTATATATAATGGTAGGTATAGAAATAATATACCTAAGCAAGGGGTGATTACACGACCTTGTCTCAGCTGAGTGATCAGCCAGTTGTGTCAGTTTGGATGGCCAGCCAGAGGTGGCATAAAATATGCTGCAGCCCCTGGTAGGCCTTGGGTGCACCTATGCCCTGGGTACCTATGGTACACTATACAGGGACTCACAAAGGTGACCCAAAATCCAATTAGGTATGTACCTAAAGTGCATGGAGTCCATTTTACAGTGAGAGCAGATAGCCTGGGGCCCTGATTATTTATTTATTTATTTGTTTTATTTTTTAAACTTGTAACGCGCGACAGCTACCCAAGAAGGGTTTCCCGGCGCCGAGACAAAGAACAAAGATGGCAGGGGATTTCTGGTTAGTCAAGATATTATTCGAATAACCAGGTCTTGACGTGCTTTCTGAACATGGCATGGTTTTCCTCCCTTCGAATGTAGAGAGGGAGTGCATTCCAGAGGGATGGTCCTAGGTGGGCAAAGGATCTGCCTCCCATTCCAGCAAGTTTGAATCTAGGTACGCAGAAGTTGGCGGCTGATTGCGATCGAAGGGTTCGTTTGGGAGCATAAGGATGAGCCAAAACTAAAAGGTATTTTGGTGCGGTACCTGCTTTGATTCTGAACATATAGTTCAGGGCTTTGAAGCGGATTCTGTTTTCGATCCTGAGCCAATGGAGCTCACGACGGTAGTTCGAGACTCCGGAATTTTTTGGGATTTTGCACAGTAGTCGAACAGCTGCGTTTTGGGCAAGCTGCAGCCGACTGACTACCACTTTGTTGGAACCAAGGTACAGAATATTGCCGTAGTCAAGCCGAGATGTTATGAGGGCATTGACTACGCTTTTTTGAGTAGAGGAGGGCAGCATCCAAAGGATTTTCCTCAGCCATTTGATGATGGTAAGGCACAGGCCAACAACTTTGCTGGCCTGTTGTTTCATGGAGAGGGAACTATCCATGATGACTCCCAGATTACGTACTTGGGTGACTGGGGTGGGAAAATTTCCCATCTGGTTGGGCCAGTGTGAGGGGTTCCAAAGATCTTGAGGTTTCCCTAGTAGAAGAATCTCTGTTTTGTCTCCGTTAAGCTTTAATTGATTTCTTGTCATCCAATTTAGGATGTTTTGAAGCCCTAATTTGAGAAGGGATGGAGCTAAAGGACAAGATTCAGACAGGGAGAAAATAATTTGGGAATCGTCGGCGTAGGTCATACGGGTGAGACCAGACCTCTCCGCAAGATCGGCCAGGGGTCTTAGGTAAAGGTTAAAGAACAGGGGGCTCAAAATAGATCTCTGTGGCACTCCGTGCGGGGCTTCAAAGGTGTCGGAGCAGGCCAAGGAGGATGTTATTTGGAATGTCCGTTGAGCCAAAAAGGACCGGATCCATTCGAGCGCTTTCCCACAGACTCCGTTCCTGTATAACACCTTGATGAGTGTTTCGTGGGAAATGGTGTCAAAGGCCGCGCTCAGGTCTAGAAGTACGAGCGCGACCGTTTGACCATTATCGAGGAGGTTCCGGATATGTTCCGTAACTCCTAGAAGGGTGGATTCTGTCGAGAAACCAGCTCGGAAACCCGATTGCGAAGGGTGCAAGAGCGAATTGTTTTCAGCAAAGGTGGATAAGACTGAGTGGACGTGTCTCTCTAAGCATTTGGAGAAAGCAGGGAGTAGAGATGTAGGTCTATAGTTTGCTGGGGTTTCTGGATCTGCTGTGTTTTTTTTTAGCAATGGCGTTATCATAGCGTGTTTCCAGAGGGCCGGGACTGTTGAAATCTTAAATGATGAATTGAGCATATCCACGATAATTTCCAGGGAGCGATCGTCCAGTTGTTTAAGTACTTTGATGGGAATCGGGTCCCGGGTGGAGCCGGATTTGATGGTCTTAAAGATGGTCTTCAGTGTGTTAACCTTAATGGAGGGCCAGGATTCCAAGGTATTCTCAGAAGGGGAGCATATTCAGTGTTAGCCAAAGAAGATGGTACATTGTTGTTGGTTTTGATGTCCCTGATAATTTTCTCGATTTTTTCGGTAAAGAAACAGGCTAGATCTTGGCATTGTTGAGTATTTAAGGGGGGAGCCGTAGCTGTGGTTTGTGCACCCGCAAGTTCTCTGACTTTATTAAACAAAGTTTTCGGCTTGTTGGTTGCTTCCCTGATAGTGTTTGCAACAAACAAGGCTCGCGCTTTCGCGCACGCAGTGTGGTATAAATTTCTGGCTTCATGGTAGGTCTTTTTTATGTCAGGGGCGTAGTCTTTACGCCATTGACGCTCGAGTGCCTTGCATTTCGATTTCTCAACTTTCAAGCTGTCATTAAACCATGGGGCAGGGTGACGGTGTCTATTTCCTTTGTCAAGAGAGGTGGGTAAGCAGTGGTCAGCGGCTTCACTGAGCCATAGTTGAGTGGCTACTGCTAAGCTATCTATGTTGTGGCCTGTTCTGGGGGGGGTTTCATGGAGTGCAGAGTTAAATTTTGCCATGTCCAATAATTTCCAGTTTTTCCTGGGCACGGCCAGAAAAACAGACTGCGTGGTAGTGGAAGGTGGGAGATTGATGCTGAATTTTACTAAATGGTGATCAGACCAACAAATGGGGATGGTGTCAAGCCATTTTAAATCATTAATGTTAGAAAGGATGGGGTCGACCAAATGGCCCGCTTTGTGGGTAGGTCCAGAATTGACCAACGTCAGGTTAAAGGCCGTCAGATCCTCTAACAAATTCGAGCAAGAGGGGATAGAAAGGTCGTCAAGGTGTAAATTAAGGTCCCCGATAATTGAGAAGTTTTTAGAGGTTAGGAAATACGGGGTGATATGATTGGCTAGATTTGACGCCCATTGGGACGAATTGCCAGGGGGCCGGTATATCAATAGGCCAGACATCGTAAAGTTCGGATTCAAAGATATTTTAAAAGAGCCGGCTTCACAGTCAGGGATGTCAACTGGATCTAACGTACATTTCAAATCTCTATTGAAGATGATTGCAATTCCACCACCAAGTTGTTGATTTCTATCTATCCTAGTGATTGCATAGTTGGCGGGGAGGGCAGTAGCAACGTCCGGGCCAGCACTCTCGTGTAGCCACGTTTCTGTCAGGAAGAGGACGCTAGGTCTGTCTTCTAGTAGGAGATTAAAGATATCTAATTTGTGTTTTGGTAATGAACGGCAGTTAGTACTGTAGAACAAGTGTTCTTGTGTCTTGACATTACGGGCTGTTTTCGTTTCCTGTGCCTCCTCCCGGAGTCAGGGTGATTAGCAGGATCCCAGGCCAACTAAGTCGAAAACCAGCAAAACACTAGGCAAACTAGGCAAAAAAATCTGGGGTAACCATAGTCAGGTATCCACCTTTCTACAATCACGCGGAGGCGTGGAGCTCCGCCGACATCCTTCCTCCCGAGCAGTCCTGACTTGTTGTGAACAGTTACATTTGTAGCTGGGCCCTCTCACCATAAAGTAGGACTGTCAATGGTATTTTTAAAAACTTTAAAAGTGATATGGCTATGGAGTCTCTAGACTGAATGGCTACACCACACAGCCTGCATCTTAGCCACTTTAGTAATTGCTCTCCTATCCCTTTTCTAAAGGAAATACTAGGACGGCTGCAGCCGCTGTACTGCCAAGCTCTATCTGGCCTTAAGAGTTGTGAAGTAGTTTCCATGTGAATAGTTAAATGGATGTTATGAAACCGCACTCCTTATGCCTATGCCTTGTATGCAGTACTTAATTTGCACAGTAATGAGTGCCAGGGCTCTCGTCAGGAGGCCACTGCAGATTCCACCACAAATTGCCCCTGCTACGCTGCCAATGATAGTAACAACACAACTAATAACCTCACACTCCTACAAGTGTGACAATTCTGACTATTTCATGTCCTCAAAGCTGTAAGAATGGCTTGGTGGCAGGCAATTGTAATTTTTAATCAATATAACTGTTCTCGTGTGATACAGCACCACCTTGTGGCAGGTTGTCAGAAGCACCAGTGCTGACAATTAAGTGCTAGTGCCGAGCACCGGAAACCACCGCCTCAAATTAAGCACTGCTTGTGTGGTACTAAAGGATCTCTAGCACCTATTAACACCAGTAGGGAAAAGGAACCTGCTGAAGAACTGGCTTAAGAAAATTTGGAATGGCTTTATGCACCTAGAAATCCTGTGCAAAAGGGCAGGCAAGAATTTGAAATTAATGCGGTGTATACCACTGAATGTTTTGCCTTGGTTGATAGTGAGCATAAAATAAAGTGAAGTAAAAACTTTCTAGTCCTTTCACAAATTTGCAAGAAAATGGCAGTTGAGTAAGGCTCCGAGAACATCTTGCCCTAGCACAATCCAAACCCATCTGTAGGCAGACATAAGACAAACTGCTGTACAGTTTTACAAAAGATTTAATTAGGTTTAAGGTTGTCATATTGCACATATGCAGAAGTTACTCAAACTTTCATTTGTGTATGCTTACTTTAACCAAAAGTAACCACTGAATGTGAAAACAGGGAATACAAGTAGTCCCAGAAACAAATCCATATGCCCACCTACATGTTTCAGCAGAGCGTGAAAACCTTTATACAGTGTTTCCTTTCAATGCATGTACACAAGTTCTGAAAATGGCCTTTTTATTGTTATATCCAAAATGGCCGTGGACTTTTCTTATATATGCTGCAGTCTCTGTGGTGAGAGTTTTTTAATGGAGTCCGCTTGTCTCCAGAACTACTCACTGCTTTGCAAACCTTTGGATGAAAAGTGTTTAAAGCTAATCACGACACCAGTTTGGTAACAGCAGAGCTAGTGAGGCCTAACTAATACAGAACTCGGCATCTGACACTTAAATCTGTTGTCATAAATGTACGTCCCCTGTCTCCCCACAGTTATCAGATGCCATTTAGTGTGTGTTTACATTTCCCCTGTCGTGCGTTTTGCCTATTTCAAAGACCCATCAGAACTATGCATGGCCAGAAGCATGACTGAGGACCGAGGAGGCCATCTTGTCTTGCATATGAACGTCTAGAAAGGTAGGAAGCTTTCATGGCGGCTGCCACAAGGATCTGAATACGCCAGAGTACATGGGATGCACTGCAGCCACTAGGCGCTAGGCCACACCGAAAATGAAACATAATCTTATCACTAAGTTGCAGGAATATTGGACGTGCTATTGTCTGTATACCTTTAAATTAAAGTTGCAGGAATAGTTGACATTCCATTGCCTTTTATATTCTTCCTAACTATGGGACACTCCTGCCTTCTGCTTGTACCTGCGACTTGTGCTCCCTGGTAGCATGAGGACAGGGGTTAACGTTCGTGCATCGTTTTACTATTACCTGGTATACTGGTGGAAATCAGCGACAGTCAAAGATTTCCAAAACTTGCCCCCCAGTCCTTTATACATAAGGGAATAAGGATAGAAATCTAAACTTTCTTCTTTATGTATTTCTGTGTAGCGAACTGTGAATATAGAAATACGAACTTAGGGGCATATTACCTAGAAGTTGCGTTAATGAACGCACATCGCACATCTTCATATCGCCAACTATCGTCGGATTTTGTCGCCGTGATAGCGCGCAATTATCAATGCGCATCACGTAGGCGAAATGAAATCCGGCGATAGTCGGCGATATGGTACATTAGCGCATGAAAACAAACGTTGTTTTCATGCGCTAATGTGTGCATTGATAATATGGGGGGGTGGATTCAGCTTTATGATCCACACCCCCATGTTATCAATGCCTAACACCTGGTCAGAGCAGGCGTTGGGAGACCTGCGATAAACGAGTTTATCGCAGGTCTGCCTCTCCCAACGCCTGCCTTGGTAATAGGGTGTTCCCACCTCCAACCACATTTTACATGTGGTTGGAAGTGGAAACGGCCACTTTGCATGTCATTAGCGATGTTTGTAGCCGACATGCAAAGTGGGCTTGAGCCAGGGGTTAAAATGCTCTGTGAATAGGGCTCTAGAAGTATCGCCGCTTTCTCGGCACAATTCGCCGAAAAAGCGGCGATATTTCCCCTTGCTAATATGCCCCTAAAACCCCAGTACACTAAACGTCGAGCTTTATTTGTCTGATGCGATACGTCTGTGCTGTGTTTCAATAGGCTTGAATATCTCGAGGAGTAGTTTGTCCAGAGCTCTGACCTACACTGCCCTAAATATTCCTTAAGCTCAAAAAAGAATTGTTGAATAGAACAGCACACGATGGACGCCCCCAGTCATTTAACATTTCCTAATGGGTTGACTTTGCAATTACTACATGCCTCTGAAACACCTTGGAACTCTGAGTACATATCTTCCAGAACACTGTGTTATTTTTTTGTTTCCTACTTTACCAGGTCATGGGTAATGCCTTGGTATGCAAAGTCCACTCTGCCAGTGCATTAGAGTTACAAATGCCTGGGTAATTGCTAAAAGTGCAATTCTGAGTAATTTCTGAGAGCTGCTGTCTTATTTGTCCAGCATTATTTTTCATAAATGCTCCATCTTGCGTTGTACTTCCTGTAAACAGGTCATTTTTATGCCGCTCCTTGTGCTCCCTTTTAACCCCTTCGACGCTGATGACGAGCTGGGCTCGTCATGAGGTAGCCTCCTCGCACGCTCATGACGAGCCCAGCTCGTCACGTAAAGTGCGCTTTTAAAAAAGTCAGCGTACGAGCGGAATTCCGCCCGCACGCATGCGGTTAAGTCATTGTAAACACCACTGGCACATGTGCTATTTTGCCGCCTGTGTTCACACTTCTCTTGGAGCCTGCCTGGATGCAAAGACATTTTATTAATGCTTAATCACATGATCTCTCATTTGGAACATGGTATAGTGTTACCATCTTCTAAAAGATTTTCTCTTGGTGGGGAAAATATTAAGAATGCAGCCAGGGCTCTGTTTACAGCTGCATGTGAACTCATAAATATTGTCCTGCAATAAATGACACAGCCATTGGTATGCAGGAGAAGCCGCCCCAGCTTCCTGCCCCTGTGATCAGAGTAACTTAGCTTTTTCAGAGAGTTGTTTGGTCATGCTCTTGTCTTCAGGGTTGAAATGGGATAAAAATAGGATCAGGCATCACAATAAAAGTGGCCTCCATTAGCTAAGATGAGGTAAGTAAAGTTAAAAAAACTCAACAGTAAAAACTGGTCTACCTGGACATAAAACTGGCACATACCGACAATCTATGAGGCACGCAGATGCCTTCACAAGCATGATTCAGTGTGAGGGAAGTGGTGGTCCTATTTAAACCTGAGGGTAAAACTATGCTCCGCTCACGGAGTTTGCAGATTTTTGGCAACTTCCTCTTCTGCGTAGAACGCGGAGTTACTGAAAACTCTGTGCTCTGCACCCAAGCAGGGTTTGTTTTGTGTTTGTGCGCTCAAAATGTGTTTTTGCGCACGCTGGAGAGACTGCTATCGCCAATGAGATTTCCCATCCGTTCGCAAGCGCCACAAGATTTGGTAGCCGGCCGCACTGTCCTCCAAGAGTGTGCAATCGCAAACAAGTCATAGGGGAGGGCCATTGAACTTCCGGCGGACGTTTTGTGAAGAGCACGATCCCAAACACGCAGAATTTGCAATCTGGAGAAGAGACTCTCTCGAGCAGCATCAACATTTTCCCAAAATGATGATTTGGATAAATAAAAACTCCCCAGATTGACATTTGGCTGTACTTTTTTGTGCAAGGAGTCCTTTTTCTTTTTTTACTTTTTTTTAAGAGGAAGGAAGTGCCCATGTGTCTTCCACTTCCTGTTCCTGTGCAGCAGGCTCCTCCCAGTGCTTTGTACATCTACTGTTCCCTTTCATTTGGATCTGCATCATATATCATTGGATTTGAGGACTTTTGGATTTGAGATTTCACAAGTAAGTTGGAAAATTGATGTTGTTTGATTGGTGCATTGCATCTACTTTTTTTGTACTTTTCATCATTTTAAAAAAAAAAATATTGTGGTGGGGCCTGTAGTAGGGGCCTAGTTCAAGTTGTTTTTTTGTTTCTTTGTATGCAATTTTTCTTCTAGTTTTCTTTTATAAAGGAAACATGTTGCAAAGTTCACTACATTTCCTCCAACTTTTGAAATCAATTTGCAATATTTATTTAATTCACTAGCCCAGTAGCCTGTCAGTATGCCTTTTAAGCCATTAGGCCCAGAGCTACTCATGGATACATGAAACTACTGTTTCTGCGGTGTCTGTTGAATTTAAACATCATTTAGGGTATGGACGGCATTGGATTGAAATGCAAAATGTGTTTTTTGGGGGTTTGTAGTGTAGTATGCAAACTTATTTTAGCCCCGTGGATTTTCATTTTTGGCATTGTTGTATTAAAGCTGTGTGTTCAGCATGCCTCCTTTGTCTGGTCAGTGTGTGAGTGTGTTTGTTTGTCATAGTGGGCTAGCATTTGCCTTGGCCTAGCCTCTCCGTGTGGCCAACGGCCATTTTGTAAAGTCTGTGTCCATAATAGACCTGCCATTGTTTTCCAGGCCTCTTGCTTGTTGTTGTGAGTGACCATGTGGCTGGTGGCCATTTTGCGGTGGTGGTAGTGCTTTTGCCATGTCTTTTTTCCTTTGTTCCTCTTGGCTTATTGCCTACTGTGGCCTGCCTGGCCATGTGGCTGGTGGCCATTTTGTGAAGGCAACCAGTCGGCTTTTGCCATTGGACTGAATTGTCTGTCTTTTCTTTCTTGTTGTTGTGGCCTGCCAGGCCATGTGGCAGGGCGCCATTTTGTTAAGGCAGCCAGTATGCTTTTGCCATAGACCTGCATTGTCTATCTTCCCTTTCTTGTTGTTGTGGCCTAGCCATGTGGCTGGCACCCATTTTGTGAAGGGGCAGCCAGTGTGCTTCTGCATTAGGCCTGCACGCCTTCTTTGTGGTGGCCATTCCTTCTTGCTCGTTGTTGTTTTGGAACATTTGCTTGCAACTTTTTCTTCTTTTATGTGTTATCCAGCGAAAAATGTAGTGCAGTTCACTAAGTTTTCTAATAAATTTGTAATAGTATTGATTTGATTTGGTTTTATTCACTATGTGGCCTAGTCTGCCAATGGGTTTTCCAACCAATAGGCCTAGGCCAGGACTACTCATGGGTGCATGAAACAACTGCTTCTGTGGTGTCTGTTGAATTTAAACATAATTTAGGGTATGGATGGCATTATATTGAAATGCAAAATTAGTTTTTTGGGCTTTTTTCACTAGCATTCAGAGTACGATGGGATTGTAATAAGTATGCAGGTGACCCTACAGTGTAACGGTAGTCACGGGTAGGGGGCGGCGACTTCTCTCAACACATTTTTTGATTAGAGGTTTAAGCATTCCCGATAACGAGATGGATATATTAACCTCCCCACTCCGGTCTGTGAGATGGTATTATGTGATTAGATTCTTCAGCAAAATGTGATTAAAGCAACGGGGACATAACCAACGAATTGGGTATGATAATCAACTGTCCATCTTTATTGATTTTCAGGCTGACAACAAGCAGTCAAGGTGGAATACCTTAGGAGTGTGACTGTACACATATAAATGTTTAAATGAGAGGGGGTCGCCGGTATGCCTATGTGGGGCAATCAAGTGGTAAATATATATCAGCAGGATGAGTTTTCAGTGGTAATTGATAAGGGATCTGTGGATTCCTAAATGTTATACTGACAGTGTGTTGCTTGTTTTTATAGTCTTTATCTCCCCCAGGTAAAATATACACTTGATAATATTGCAGTGTGGTGACAACTGACCCTTGCCCTGAAGAAATTGCCATAAGATTGATTAGGCAATGAAACATGTTGGTCCTCTATAAAGTAGTAGATAGGAGGCAACAGAGTGTCTTTTTAATGTAAGCAGACTCACAGCACAGAATAAAAAAGTATAGCTAGTGGATGTTGAGCTAGTTCTTAATTAGATACGGTGGTCCCCAAGACTGGGTCCCACTTTATCGTTTAGGGTTCAGAAACGGTGAGCATGTAGATCAGCTATCCTTGTGCTTATGTCACGATTGTTTTACACTTGCCACACTTTTAATAGTGTTTTTTTCATATCTATTGCACATTTTCTGTTACAGTTTGGTAGTTGCTGATGATGAGAACCTGAGCCTACTGGTGAGAACCTATCAGTGGACTCTCAAGGTGTTACTTCCTTGAGTCACTTCAAAGCTTTTCATCACTTTTTCTATACTTTTACCACTCATTGGTACACCACATGTTGGGTTATAGGCAGGGGGAGACTTAGTGAGATTTTAATAGAAAAAGGACGGGCATTACCAGAAAGAGACAGTATACATATAACTGCCAGTATAGCACACAGAATTGTGAGGGTTCAATAGTGATATTAGGAAATCCAATTTATGACTGTTCTGGTAATTGATCAGGTCCATTTTGTGGTGTGACAAACCAAAAATTGCACCTGCAGCAGGGGTGTCAGTGAAGCAAGCTGGGAGCAGCACCCCCGGATCAGTGGACCCACCCCACCAACCTAGGCCCAAGCCCAAGTCTGTTGCAGAGGCGGCCAGTCTAATCAAGACAATGCAGACAAGCACTGATGTTGAAATTGACTTATTGTTATCGAAAGTAGTCCCTAATCAATGCAGGGAACTGAGATAAGTGGGCAGCAACAGCAGCAGCCACCCCCAATAGTAGTTGTTCCTCCCGAAGTAGGGGCAGTTCAGCAGGATAGAGCTTCCTGCATAGGAAGAAGAGCAAGCCACTCTTCAGAAGATCCATTGTCTTCCAGATCCCCAAGCAAGGAAAAGGAGGGTTAGTCCATCAACTTCTTCTGCAAGCCCCCCTTCTGATGTGCTAGACGCCACTTGGATCCCACCACCATTGAGAGTGAGACACACCACGTGACAAGGCTAGGGAAAGGAAGGTTCCAGAAAGCCTTAGATTTATGGAGGTGGACGTAGAAGAGGAGGATAGTGATGAGCCAGTCATGACCATGGACATTAGTCTCACCCCAGAGAAGACTGCCATTACCCCATCCCAAATTTCAGTGAGGGATATTGTACGGATACCACCAACACAGATAATACCACCAACGCCACCCCATCTACAATATTTTACCAGCAGCCACGTATATCCACCAAAAGTACCACCTCAGTAGAAGTAGGTACTGCAGAGAGTCAAACTTCACGCCCACTTACCAGTTTATTTGGATTTGCAAGTGGCACCAGCAGCAGCACCAGAAGATTGACCTCCCCAGTTTGCGACTTCTTTTCATATGCACCAAGGAGGTGAACATTGCTATATGCTCCATTTGTGGACAAAGTATTAGTCGAAGTAAAAACAACCAAGTACCTAGGCACACATAAATAGTAGGTCTATACAGTATGTACATATGCAAGTACTACAGTATAATACATATTAGATGGAAGGAACGGTCGTCAGAGATGTTTGTATATTAATTGGTCTTTTATTTCCTTTCGAGATTCAATGATCAGGGGACAAACCAGCCGACAAGTGTTTTGTCACATTTAGGAGAATTGCTCCGCAACTTCTTCAGGGCTGTATAAAGAAGAAGTGAGTCTGGATAGTCGCTCAGCCGGTGATAATTCCAACCCGGCCGGTCTCGGTCCAGTCAAGGCAAATGAGGTTGTTCTTGTGTTTCAGGCGTGCAGTAAAAATAGCATCCCGCACGAGTTGATCGGGACTCAATCAATCGATCAACGTAGGGCTGGACGCCGTGAGGGAGTTCAGAAATCAGAGATTGTAACCAATATTTCCAACAATGCGATGAGTTCTCACGTTGATCGATTGCTTGAGTCCCGATCAACTTGTGTGCAATGCTATTTTTACCGCACGTCTTGATTTCCCTGACTGGACTGAGCCCAGCCGGGTTGGAATTATCACCGACTGAGTGACTATCCAGACGCACTTCGTCTTTATACAGCCCTGAAGAAGTCGCGGAACAATTCTCCTAAATGTGACAAAACACTTGTCGGCTGGTTTGTCCCCTGATCATTGAATCTCGAAAGGAAATAAAAGACAGAACAATATACAAACATCTCTGAAGACCGTGCCTTTCATCTAATATGTATTATACTGTAGTACTTGCATATGTGTTAAGGGTGGGCGTAGTTCGCGAAGTAGCGCTACGTGAAGCTACGCGAAGTGCACTTCGCACTACGCGAACTTCACGTAGCACTACGCGAGCTGCGTAGTAGCATGTTCGCACTGTGCAAGATGCGTTTTCAATGATTGCACAGTGCGGACAAGCATCCGGCACTGTGCAAGCATTGAAAACGGCATCTTGCACAGTGTGAGCTGTAGTTTTCTGCTGCTCGAGTAGATTATTACTCAAGCGGCAGCTTTCTCAACGCGAACAGGTAGTTTCTCATTGAGAGCGGTCGCGAGCATGCGCAACCACTCACAATGAGAAACCTGACCTCCTCGCGTTGAGAATCTCGCTGGGGTGTCATTTTGCTTGCTCGCGGTCGCGAACATGACGTTCAGGACCGCGAACAAGTAAAACATGACCGCTGCACTACGCTACGCTGCACTACGCATGTTCGCACTGTGCTACGTGTAGCTCGCGTAGTGCGAAGTTGCGAAAACTTCGCAAACTCCGCGAGCGTAGCGTAGTGCTTCGCCCAGGGTTAATATGTGTCCATATGTATAGATTAACTATTTATGTGTGCCTCGGTCCTTGGTTGTTTCCTTTCTGTGTAAGTTTTGCCCACACTCAATTGAGGGGTTATAGGGCTAATCCCCTCTCCTAGCTGAACCATACTGATTGTTTTTTATATTTACACTTTGTACGTATATGAAGCAGAGCGCCCAGATAAATCCCTGACTACAAAAACCCTCTCTTGAGCTTTATTAGTCGGAGTAAACTCAGTACAAACTATGGTACTGGAGGCCAAACAACCCATCTGAAAAAAATACACTTGCTCAGTGGGAGGTGCCCCTTAAAGTCCATAAAATGGCACCCATTGCTGTTGGTGGGGATGAAGAAGTAGAAGATATGATCTTGGTGGAAGGTGAATAAGAGGAACACTTTTTCTCTAGGACACAAAATAGCCCGTTCCTAGCAGTGCAGTGGTACCGCCCACATCCTCAACAGCAACATCGCAGTGACACTAGAGTAAGAGTCAGGCTGAGACACCAAGGGGTCTCAGGCAAGAGAGTACCACAACGAAAAAACATGCGTTGAGCCTAACAACATCTGGCGTCAAGAAGCCACCAGCATCAGTGGCACCAGAAAAGAAAAAAATTCAGGCTACTATTCTCAGCGTGTTTAGGTCAGAGGGATAGTACGAACGCAACCGCCCAACGGCGCGTTTATACAATGCAAAGCGGGCTAAAATTTTAGCGCTGGGCCTCCTCCCTTTTCCTTTTGTGGAAGGGGTGGGTTTTCTTGAATTTGTGACAGTCATCTGCCCAAAATGGAATGTTCCCAGTCAGTCCTATTTCGCCAGAGCTGCTGTTCCAGCACTACATCACAACATGCTGGAATTTCTTGGACAAGTTTTGCAATAGAGTGCTGTTCACACTATCCACCTGACAACAGACATGTGGACCAGATGCCAAGCCACTAATTACATCTGCATCACTGCACCTCTTTTGTGAGGGTTAGAGAAAAGATATCTGCAGCAGGTCTTGTTGACACTGCTGAGATTTTTAATGCCACTCAGATACATGCAACTGTAGCCATGTTCGCCATGGAAAAATCTTATACTGATGCAAACATTTTGGAAGACTTTGACAGCAGGGTCTTTGAATGGCTGTGCCCAATAAGGCTTAACATTGGTTTTGTTGCCACAGACATTGGCGGTAATATAGTCAAGGCCATGTCTGAAAGTGGCTATTTCAGGGTCCTGTGTTTGGTGCACGGAATTAACATAATTTTTCAAGACTTTCTGCAAAAGAGCACATGCAGGAGAATCTGCACACATATCAGCCATTCTTTTAAAGCCCGGAAGTAGATGAGGATCCTTTAATGTGAGCATAGCATGCCAATTGACACACTCATCCAGGAGGTGTTAAGACGTTGGAACTCAACTTAATACATGCTTGAATGTCTGTTTGAGCAGAACAGACCAATCAATGAATATGTCATGCAAAGAGGGAATGCTACTGTGAAAGGCATGATCATTGTGAGGAAGCAATGGGGCCTAATTAAATACCTGACAGAGATGCTACTTCCTTTCGAGCTCTTTACATGTGAAGTCAGCAAGGAGGACTGTACTATGGGCCAAGCTATCCCATTGTTGTACATGCTACAGGAACAGCTGAAGGGGGTGTCTGCAAAGTAATCAGGTGAGGAGGAAAAAGAAGAAGCATATGAGTTGGTGGGAAGCTTAACCCTTCCCTTATCTGAAAATACAAGGGTGCAAAGAGGCATTGTGTCATCCAACCATTACATTTCTGCCACAAGTCTAAATCCACGGTAAAAACCAGTACTGAACACATTGATTCCTTTTTTAGAAGGGGATGCTGCCAAGTACAAAACTTGGATAGCTGCGTAAGCCAGTACATAGAAAAAGAATGGCCGGGAATTAGAGGCCCGCTACTCCAGGTCACAACAAGTACTGCAGGGCAGCCAGTGTCAAGTTCAACTTCAGAGCCTGAGCGCAGTGTGGTTGGCTCACAGCAGTCAAAACCAACAATACCAAAAACAACATCAACAACTAGAACAGGAGCATCAGCCGCACCAAAATCGGCACAGGAATGGTTTCTACAACAAAGGCTTTTTAGGTCCAGTGCTGAGGTAAAGGTAAAAGAGGCCGAGCAAAGGGGAGCACCCCTGAGCATTGAGCTGATGGTCCAGGCCTATCTGGATGACCCAACAGAGGTCTTCATTGATCAACACCCATTGCTGTATTGGTATGGGAAAAGGCACCAATGCCCAGTGCTCAGCAGGCTGGAGATAAACTATCTGGCTTGCCCTGTCGCAAGTGTCTCTTCTGAGTATGTTTTCAGTGCTGCTGGTGCCGTTCTGACATTGAGAAGGACCAGTCTCTCACCCCAAAATGTGGAGAGGTTAACCATGATCAAAATGAATCAGCACTTTATACCACCGGATTACACCATATCTGAAGTAGGACAGCAGGAAGATGATGACAGTGATTTAGGTCATGGAAGTAGTGTGTTAGATGGCCTACTTCTGGGTGAGGCACCTGAGTTTGAGGATGAGCTCTACTTCCCTGACAACTACGATATTTTAATTTCGAGTTACTTTCTTTCTTTCTTTGACACCCCCCATAAAAGTAAAAAAAAGATGTAGCTAAGTAACAATCTTTACTTTATTATATGTGTGTCACTGTCATGCTGGTTCACAAATCCATCCCCACCGACTTTTTATTGCCGGATCAGAGTTACAACTGTGTGCAGTCAGTGAAGAAGTAAGTCTACTCCTCCGAGTCCTGCTCCTGTCCTGACTCACCCTAAATCTATTTCCCTCAAGCCAGACATTGGATGGAGAATAGTACAAGAAATGTGAAATGTGTGCCTGGCTCATCAAGTCCCTCTAAAGAACCTGACTATAGCTATCCTCCTTTCTGAGCCTAGAAGGACTGACCCGTGAGAACAGGTAAATGATGGTATGCATTGGACGCTGACTCTGACTGATTGGTGTGTGTGTTTTGTTGCGCATGATATCTACTAGTATTAATCTACACACAAAAAAGTGATTCAAGTCAATGTTTCCCTTCTTGTTGTTCAATAACAAAATTGTACTACTGCAGGCCGATCCATTACATTTTTGATTCTGGACTCACTCAGTACACTACAGAGTTGGCCACCATGACGGCCATATCATACTTGCAGTCAGTCAGTAGCATCGGAGATAATTGGTGGAATAACTCGGGTGTTTCATGAAGTGGCCTAAAACATAAACAAGTCAACAACAACACCAGATCTACATGTCTGTGTAGTGGTGTAGGTGAGCGTAGAGGTATGACTGACAGCGGTACATTGATTTAGTTACTTAGGGGGTCATTATGATGGTAGAAGGAAAAGCCCTCTGACTGCCTACATTTACTGCGGCACAACCGGAGGTCACATTACGATGCAATGACTGCAAAATCTGACTGCGGTGGACGGATTTCGCAAAAACCCATCCGCCACATCCAGAAAACCAGAAAATCCAACCGCGGCGGACAAAAAATGCAGAGGAAAGCACCAAAAACGTCGATTCACAAGCAGAATGACCACAAGTGAAATTATGATAAGATTGTGGAGCAGGCGGAATGATCATTGTTTTCCGTCCGCTGCGTTCCTGCGAAAAGATGAATGGCAGAGCTGGTGGAATGATCACTGTATTCAGACTGCTGCAGTCACGCAGAAAGTTCAATGGCAGACCTGGCAGAATGATCATTGCGTTCAGACCGCTGCAGTCTTGCAGAAAGAAGAATGGCGGTCGAATGCAAACCACACCATAAGGTTTCTAAGTGCGCCTTTCTTTTCCACTGCCCTTAACCCTATTTGACACACCCCAATGACACACCCCCATGACTTTGAAAAACAAACAAATCCCAGGTCAGCATAGAGAACACACCTGACATGAATACTCCATTTTCACACACCCACATAGTTGAGTATAAAGCCAACCCCTTCCTTGACCAGCATCTTTGCACAACTCCAGCAGTGAAGGGCCAAACACCACAACTGAAAGGAGAGGAAAATCATCACACATCACACCATCACAACCACCCACTCCAACAATATCAACACACACCTCACACATCTCCACTGCCACCTTCCCACCTGCACTAGTCACCTATTTGCACATCACACACCATGCCACCAAAAAAATGCCCACATTCACAGAGTTGTAGGTGATGGTAGACAAGATAATTAGAGTAGAACCACATTTGTTTGCAAGCATGACCCAACAGACATCACTAGTCAGAAAAAATCAAATGTGGGAAAGGATAGTCAACAAAGTCAATGCATTAGGGTCCAACCTGAGCACGCTGCGTGACATCAAGAAGAGATGGCATGCCCTAAAGACCAGGGTGAAGTACTGTGCCAACGGGAACCATGAGGCGGCTCAGAGAACTGGCGGAGGCCCTCCCATTTCGCCACTAACATTCACTGAAAAGGGAGGAGATGGTCTTACCATACGGCATCCAGAGAGTCTCACAGTAACCAGAGAGTCTCTCAGGAATAGCTGGGGGAGTGGAGGCTGGTAAGTACCAACAAATGTATCTCATCACACTGCCATGTACTGTCTTGCACAACTATAAAGCTACACTTCCTAGACCTAAATGCACTTACGTACAACACACTGTTCACAACACATGTCTCACATATCTACCATTTTCTTCCTCTGATTCACCTCAAAGGTAGCTAGCAATATTTCCATGGGGGTATGTGTACAGGTAGCCAGCACTACAACCCCCACCAGGTACCCTTGTCCCACAGCTGAGCAGGATGGAACACTCTCCCACCCAAGAACCATGTGTAACCTATTCCCTTCCTCTGCTCAACATTACAGGGATGTAGCCTCCTAAACAGGGAGGGGGTGTGTACAGGCAGCCAGCACTACAACTCCCACCAGGCACCCTTGTCCCACAACTGAATAGGATGAAACACTCCCCCACCCAAGAGCCATGTGTAACCTATTCCGTTCATCTGCTCCACTTTGCAGAAATGTAGCCTTCTCATGCACTCTTGCATCACCCCTGAGCAGGATGGAACACTCCCCCCACACAGAACCATGTGACAACCATCTCCCTCCACTGTGCCACCTAACAGGTATGTAGTCATTGCCTGCACCATGTCATCCTCCTCAAAATGCATATGACCAACACATATGACCAACACATCCCTCACCAGTTAGCCAACTCTCTACAGATAAAAAATTCACATTCAGTGTGCACACAGCTCAGCCCATTTAAATGCCACAGCATTTAAACTTTGAATCACAAAGTCACATGAGAAATAAAACCGGGCCCAGTCATGCAAAGCACATAATGCAATGTGTGATTCCCATTCCTTCAAAGCATTAAGGCTCATAGAAACACAACACATGCATGGTAAATATGTCAAATCAATCCTAATTTTAAGACTTTTGGTATTCACAGAAGGCATTTAGGAGTCCTAAAGTTAGGACTCCTAACTTCTGTGAATACCGAAATGAGTAAGTGCCTTCTGTGAATATCAAAATAGTAGTACGTTTAGGATTTTTTCTTAAGTTAGTTCTGTGAATCGGGCCCCATGTTATTAGGCTAAAAAACTGCTACAAATAGCTAGTAATTTCAATGTAAAATATTTTGCGTATCAAATGAAACATCCAAAACTGTGTCACCAAGGTTGTGTAGTACACCTACTTGGCAATCCAACCTCTGGCCAACAGGAGATTCACAAGCAGTAGCTGGCCAAAACACCGCCAACCAGCAGAGCCAGTCTCCCCCAGGAATGTGAACTCTCTAATGCTGATTCTCTAAGTTTTTCAGATAATGAGCAACAACCTGGCCCCTCAGGACTGCCAGGGCACACTTCGTCTCAGGGCCTCATTGTGGCCACCACAACTATCAACACACCAGCGATAACCACTGCTCTGAACCCTGCTACGACCTGTGCTGCAGCCACCTCTACCAGCACCACTGCTGCCTACAACACTTTCCCTGGCTCAGTGGTTATCAACACCACCACACAAGCTGAGGATGCCGGAGATCGTGTGCGGGTACGTCGACAGCCAACACCACAGGTCTTTATCAGCAGGGCAGGTGGGAGGGCAACTGTGAGACAATCACCTGAGGACACTGAGATAGAAGCTCTGGCCGCCGTCGCAAGAGTCCTTGGTGCATATCAACAGAACCAGGGATAGATGGGCCAGGTTGTAAAAGAACTGCATGAGCTGCACCTGCTGCAGAGGTCCATAGACAATTAAATAGGACAACTGGTGGATCTCATGGGCCAGCTTGTGAGTTTTCTGAGGGACATACAGGCTGCTAAAATGACGGCAAAACCCCCCTCCAGTGGCCAGCCTGCTGAAACATACACCACCTCAGCTGCGGCCATAGAAATGGGTGAGTTGCAAGACAATGACTCCTCAGACTACTCTATTTGTCTCTTTTCTCCTTTACCATCATTGACAACTCATACACTCGCTATGCAAAAATACCTTACATCCACTTTAATTTTAACACAATCTAATAGAAAATAAACACTATTTTCACACCTATGCCTTTCTGTCAGTTCGATGTTTATCACAGTATGAACAATGTCAACTCTGATTCCAATGTACCACAAGCTCTGATTGTTATGAGAGATTGATGGGGCGACGAAAACCTAGAAAGACACAGGAGGATGACATTCAGTTGTCGGGTGATGCCATTAAAGCAACAACACACCACTGGTCAACACCTTTACAAGATTCATCACACATAACAATGACCAACACCATCACCATAGACATGAGGTAAGTGGAAACCAATACACTGTACAACACACATCAGCCATTAGCAGTGAGCCAACAACAGCCAGCATTCAAACACCTCATATATGCTTCGCCACTAACAGCAAAGCCAACAGAAAATGTCATAGTTGTTTAATGGTAACTTACACTCAAGAGAAGAAGTTTGTCGATGAGCTGTTGACACAGGTCAACACCCTCCTCTTCTCCACTATCATCGTCACTGGGCATGTGTGGATTTACAGTGGGGGCATCTGCTGCTCATCATTTTCCAGAATCAGGGGGATCTCCTTGCACAAGGCCAGGTTGTGGAGCATGCAGCAAGCAACTATGATCTGACACACCTTTTGGGGAGAGTAGAGTAGTGTACCACAACTCTTGTCCAGACACTGAAATCTAGCCTTCAGAAGTCCAAAATCAGGCTCCACTACACGACGTGTCCTCCCATGTACATCATTGAAGCAAACTTCCCCTGGGGTCCTTGGATTCCTCAGTGGGCTCAGCAACCAAGGCCGGTTGGGATATGCAGAGTCACCTAGTTGTAAAAAACTCAGACCAAGTTTGTAATACAAAGTTGAGGAGAACAGCATGTCACACGTGCAGCATACTATTTGACACAGCTTGCTCACCAATAAGCCACACACGCTCCAGATGCAGATTTTTCATCAATTGTGGAATGATGCTGTTATCCCAGGTATTTGGCAGATACATGGGAGATAATCATATCCGCTTCGCATACCACTTGCACATTAATGGAATGGTAATGCTTCCCGTTACGGTAGATCTGCTCACATGTTTGTAGTAGAACTAGGCCAATTGTGTGTGTAGTAAATGGCTCCAACAATATTAGGTTGTGACCAAGTTCATAAATTCCCCCATTTACATCTGCTAATTCATGTCTCCTTGGAAAGTGGATGTAGCAGTCCTTGTAGGTCAGCAATGCGGACAGGACATCAAGCAGCACCATGCTGAACATAGGTTGAGACATCCTACCTGTGATGGCCACATGTACTGAAACGAACCAGTGGCAAAGAAATGCAGTGCGGCCATCGCCTTTACTGTTGGTGTCAAAGCTGTTGGATATAATCTGTGAGGCCTCAAATGGGGCTCCAACTGAGCACATAGCTCTTGAAGAGTAAGGCTATTCAGATGGAATTTCCTTATGATGTCCTCATCCTCCATGTTCTCCAGCCCTGGGAAAGGTTGATGCACAGTTGGTCATCTCCTACGTATTCTGAAAAAAGACACATGTAAATATGAGTCAGAGATGAGATGTGGCAAACATCTTACATAATGACTAACACAGCCCCAACATTGACAGGAACGTGAAATCAGCTTAATGCACAAGTCACATGCACAGACACCTTGATCTCATGTAGTCATTCATGTGGGCAGGATGTTCACACTAACCACGGCCAAATCAGAATCAGACCATGTGAATGGTATATGGTGCACTCCAACATCTTGTGTCACCAGCCCTGGGTGTAGCTGACACAGCACATGTGGTAAACAGCAACAAGGCTGAGTTGTACGTAGCTGCTGTCACAGCACAACCTTCTTGCTTTAGACTCGCTAAGCACAACATCATTACAAAATGAGGACAGTGAGTGTAAGCTGGAGAACTATCAATATAAATACAGCACTGTATACAGTGATATAGGCACATTATGTGGTCAGTCCATAAGGACTGTGGGATGAATTGCCATTTCACACATTGGTATGTTCACAAAAATGAGACTCAATTACACCTCAAATTTGTACACATGCCCACAAAGATCAAATTTGACATGTGAGTAAGTATATACCTATGCACTTAATAATGTGTACTGGCATGACATGTGTGGGCATCATTGAATTAAATGTCACACTCTCATTTCACTTTATAACTAGGTGCAAGAATATAGTGTAAATATATAGTAATCAGTGATGCAATTTGCAAAGTGACAATGCTATAGCACAATGTCTCCAAGGTGCGGTAGGCATCCACCGCCACTGCAGTACCAGGCATTGGACACAATTGAAAGATGCTGGATTGTGGTAGATACCACCTACTCTCCCTGGGGTGACACTGCCTATGCGAAAGTCATTGCAGTCAATCGGAGCAGCCATCGTGGTAGTGCAATACATTTTTGAAACTCGCGGTAGGCGTGCACCGCAACTGTGGTTACAGGCATTGGACACAATGGAAAGATGCCGGATTGCGGTAGACATCACCTGGCTCCCACAGTGTGACACCGCCTTTGTGAATGTCATTGCAGCTAATGGGAGCCGCCATCGCAGTAGTGCAAAACATTTTTGAAACTCGTGGTAGGCATTGACCACCACTGCGGTCACAGGCACTGGATACAATTGAAAGATACCGGATTGCGGTAGACACCACCTTGCCCCTGCGGTGTGACACCGCTTCTGCGAATGTCATTGCAGCCAATGGGAGCCGCCATTGTGGTAGCGCAAAACATTTATAAAACTCGTGGTAGGCGTGCACCGCCACTTCGGTCACAGGAATTGAAAGATGCAAACCAGGCAAACCAATTGCATCAGCAGAGTACCACTGAAACATCCCTAAGGGGTATATAAATGTCTGTGAGATAGCCACACCTGTCACTTGTATTCAGACACTGCTGCCTGCAATTCATCAATACCAACTGCTGCTGTACCTCTACTCTAGACCCAGTCATGGCACGTACATTGAATATCAGGGCCCGCCCCTTCACCACAGAGGAGCTGGAGGTCCTGGTAGAAGAGGTCCTTGGTCAGAACAGGCGGCTATTTGGTGCTCCAGAGGTACTGGTAAGTGTATGTGTAAAAGTTTGAGAGAGCTCAAAATGCTCACATGATGTTACTGTATAGTAGTATGTGGCTGTGAGTGCAAGCCAAAGTTCATGCATTAATATTTTGCAAACAGCATGGTCCATTCGTGACCTTGGACTTATTGCACTTGAGCATGTGGGGAGGATGGCAACATAGACACTGGTGCAGCTCATTTGAAGCCAAATATCACACATGTTGTTCTGAGACTGGGTAATGTAAATGTGTGAGACACTGCCTAGCATGATGACTTCACATCAATGGGGTGTATAGCACTACTTCCACAGATCCCTGACTGTATGTAATGATGTAATGGACATACTGTGGTTTAGCAGTTATACAGTTACACTACTGATTTGAGACACTCGACCTCTGAACACACATTCCTAGTGCCATGTAATGTCATAGTTCATTAAGTGTTCATATGTTAATTTGTGACATGTCAAATGTAGATTGGAAAGAGGGTAGTCAATAATGTGTATACAGCTTTCAAGTTCACCCTATGGAGATGTGGATATCCGGCATTTGATAGCAAATGCTACTGTCAGTGTCTACTACTACTACTACCACCACCATGGTAACTTTGGAAACCAAACCATCATCACCATGCAGCCATCACTTTGCCTAAGTAAGTATAAATAAACATCAATCAAAGGTAAGAGAAGAAGTCTGGGGGGAGGCATAATTGGTAATATGGAAATTAATTCATTAATTCATACACCCACACCCTTCCAAGTCCAGTTGCAGACAGCATAGACTAGGAGCAGACACTGACAGTACTAGTAGGACAGGTCACAATTGAGGGTACCCCATCTATCTGTTGGTGTGTTACACTATCAGCAGATTATTATTTCAATGAAAAACTGGCTGCAGCCCTGCAGCAGCAAAGGAAACTATGTGAAGTAAAAAGGTAATCATCTACATCGTATGTAAAGTAAATATAAATCATTTATTCCCCTAACAAAATAAAATATTGGCAAACCTACAACACCTGACCCACCCCTCTCCCTAACCCCAACCAATGTCCAAAGATTGTCCACTCCCAACTCCATTGTCCATAAATATCTAAACCCCAACTTTTTTCCAAAGCCCCATTACCAGCCACCCATAAATACATTTAAAAAAGGAGAAAGGATATGGACTTCCAGCAACGGGCATGCAGTCGCTGGTTAATCTCCAGGACCTCCTGTACCCGCTCCTCTAGGCGTGCCATCTGAAGGAGTATGCGGCACTTGAATGCTCTACAATTGCTCCACGGGGGGACAGCAGTGTTCAATCAAGATGAAATGCGGTGGGCGGCTGCCAGGCCACGGCACCGTACCACTGGGGGGGACTTGCAGGGGCCCGGGGCATTGGAGGAGGTTGCAACTGCTGCTGCCTCCTCCTCCGCCAGAGCCATCAGCCGCTGGTTTTCTGTACAGATGCCCTCCAGCTTCCGGCGCTGGGCCATGGCGGATAACTCCTTCCTGGTTGGTTGGGAATAAGTAGCTATATCAAAAAGGAAAAAGACAATATTAACCAATACTCTTCGCAAAACAGTAACACAAAATTAATTATACACACAGTGGCACAGTAGCACTAGCACATACAGTACATAACATTTGTGGTATCCTCTCCTTTCCTCTGCCTCTAACATTTGTGGGAGTTTCAGGCATTACTACTACTAGGCACTAATATGGAGTAGAGAAATATTTCTCTTCTCTCTCTCTCTCTAGTTTAGCTAAATTAACCTTGTAGGCATGCCACCTCAGTCACCTTTCACTGTAGACAGACATACTTGTGTTGCAGACTCACGTTATTTTTATTTACTGCTATCTGCAGGTGGGGCAGCTGTAGTCTACAACTACACAATTATCTTATTTTGCTATTATGGTCATACTCTGTTACATCAATGGCAACTGCTCCATTTCACTTTCACCCTGACTACTACAACAAAGCAGATGCTATCTGTTCCAAATTATCATCTATTATATATGGGACGACATGTAACCATGAAGCCGATAGGCCACCCATGGCAGGCTGACTCAGTCGAAAATGACATAGGTAGAAACTAGGGAGTGGGCTTCTGAATTGGAGGAAGGCACTTGATATTGGCTGGGTGTGGGTACATTTATACACAATATATATGCTATGCTTGCAAACTACTGTCAGTCAAGGGAGTATTCTAAAATACAACCTTGAATCAAAAACCTTGAAAAAACCAGTCCTTGTTTCTCTTACCAGCGATTTTTCCATTTATCATTGCATTGCTCCTCTAGCATTATATTTTTTTTATTTGAATCTCTTATTCTATTCCCCTTGGCTTTGCTACTCTGCCACAGTTTATTTTTCTTTTACATTGTCTTCATCCAGTGACAGTCTCCACCTGTGCTATGATGATTGTACCATCCAGGCATCCATCCATTTAAGGTAAAAATGGCTACCATTCTGAAATAATCCCTCAACAAACCTTTCACCAACATCATACATTTGTAAACATTTTTTAACCACCACCCATGCATCCTTTCTTGCTTGCCTTTGAGTTTGACCCATGAAACCCCCAGAGGATTCTTCATATCACCCATACAGTTTCACCCACCCAGGCAGGCTTATTTTCTTTCACCTTGCACCCATCCTTCACCCACCCATGCATCCGATTCCTATCAGCCACCTATGCATTCCACGCATCCTTCTCTGCCACTCAAATATTACATGTCGCCTGTCCTTCATCCTTCCATCCTTCTTTCACTTTTCGTTCAACCAAGTCATCAAGGTAGTATTACTCTTATTCTTCTTCATAAAACTGTCCCAGCTGACTTGGAGTCAGATAGAAGAGGCCATTAGTTACTCAACTCCAGCCGCTAATGCTATTTCTAATGCTAAGTAAAGGATGTCTTCTACAACCATTGTTCACAACAACTTAGTCTCTCTCAAAAGTACAGTGTGTAAACCCTTGAAGCAACTGTATAACTATTGTCAATAAGTTAGGAATATAAGTACAACTTATCACTTGCCACTGCTGACGCCTCACCCACCCCTGCAGCAAGCAGCTACCGCATCTGCCCGCTCTGGCATTGCCTGTCCCGCCACTGAGCGTGGCACTGGTGGTCGGTGCGCCTAGAAAAAAATCACACATTTTTTAGATGCCTTATACGCCTCCCCCTATTTTTTTGAGAAAATACAATACATACATATACCACATACATCACTAGTACAAATCAGGTACTAGAGTAGAGTTGACAGTAGTAGTATGTCCTATCCTATCAGAAATAGTAAAATATCTGATTGGACATTTTGTTGGTGTCAAATGTCGAAAAGCCGCTAAAGATTAAGAAGAGGACAACCCAAAGGACTGGACTCAGTGGCTAGAGCTATTGGTGATTCTGAATTTTAAAACTTTTTAAAAATAAAGAGTGGCCAACAGGGCAAGCTACAGACACACTAATAGTAGAACAAAGTCAGAGGCAGTTAGATTGATGTGAAAAAATAACATAGACACTAGAAACAAATATAACTAAGTAGGTAGGTAATGAAGAGATAGCAAGAAATTAGAAACAAATAGATCGAAGAAGATTTGGTAAAAAAAGAATTAGGAAATGGAAATAATAGTTTAGAAAAAATAAGGTGCAGTAAAAATTAGGGAAATATAATTATTAATATTAACAACAGGAGGACTTACTGGGGCCAGCAGCAGAGCCCTCGGTAGAGGAGCGACCCTGGTCCTGGGAGGCATATCCAGCTCTGAGTTCTGCCTCAGAAGACCCCGTTGTCTTCTTGCCCAGGGATGCTGATCATGTAAGATATAATAAAGGGACAAAAATTGATTGGTGTAAAACAAATAAAATATTTTTAAAAATGCTCTAAAAAAATTTTGGGACAGGAAACAACAATTACAATAAAATGTACCTATCTAATCTGATAGACTAGTAGTAGTATTGTGGACTGTCTAGGTATTATTTATTAAGTCAGTGTTCCATTCTGATTCCAGCATCCTAAACCTGTAAATACCACCTTGCCTAGCCCGCCTATTCCAGACACATTGGAAAAGAATTGCCCAAAAATATATTTGCTTCTTCTAAGTTTACATTTCATTCAAAATCATCAATCAATCAACCTCCTTGAAGGGCCAATTGTTCAGTAGGTCTGCATTTCCATTTATTTTAGTCCTCAAAAATACAAAGATGGACGCATGCATATTGCATACACCAAATTTTTGGTTGGTTGCTGCTGAAGTGCTGATGAGTTGCTATATTACTCACTCACTAACAAACTACAAAAGGTTCTTCTAAGGACTGGAGTCAGCAACACGTGATGAAGGATGTGTCACGCCACATACCACTACAAATTACCAACTAATACTAAGAAACTAAACTACCTACCTACCACCACTATCTTAGTGAGAGGACAGAGGAAAGGAGTCTCTCTTGTATTACCTAACTTAAGTTCTCTTAACTCTCTTACATAATCATCCCAAGCAAGCGCAAAAGTTACAAACAAGTAAGATTAGTAGTGCCAAGCACCTGCCTAGTGTCAAGAAGAATAACAATCACATAATATGAGATTTTCAAACAAAACTTACCTGCATGTAAGCAGCAGCCTTCTTGCTATTTGGGAACGCACACAAATACTATAATTAGCTACTCACCAAGCCCCACTATCTCAACACCTAGCAGGTCCTGCTCCCGGTCCAAGATGTTAGACCACCGGTGAGTCAGCTGGTTGTGGGTGTGCTGGACCTCAGAGAAGCAAAACACTGCTCTTGTGTACCCTCACCCAGGGGCGGTGATGCTCCTTGGTAGCGTAGCCAGAACCAGGCCTGCCGTCTGCTGGCAAGGTTAAGGGGAGGTGCCGCTGTACAAAAAAAAAAGGCTGGCCAACTCCACCTCTAAGAATATGGCTCGGGGCTGCACCCCTTCCAGGCGTTGTCTTCCATAAAGAAGGCAGCTCTTGGCCGCACTAGCCTTGGCCTTTCCCTACTTGCTAGCCTTAGCCATGGTTCTGGGGGGGCGTAAAAGAAAATGTAGAAGTAAAAAATAAAATCAGGAGATGAAATACGAAAGAAAAAAAATGAAAAGCAAATAATAGAAAAACAGTACAAAAACGCAGTATAAGTAGAAATCAAATGCAAAATATACCCTTAGGGATAGAGAGGGATTGATAATAAATAAAGAAAATCAGAAAAACAGTGTAAGAAACAAATGATTGAAAAGATTGGAGAGGGATGAAAAACAGGACCCAGAACCATGCAAAGAGTAGAAAAACAAGATGGCCGCGCTCATTGGCGACCGCGTGGTGAAGTTTGAGCAAATATTTCTTGCCGAATACGCAATCTGTGTTGCCGAACATCAGAAATGTCTTGCGAGCATGTGGAAAAAGCACCTTTAGCCTTTCAAACCTGTCTCTGACCTGTCATTGCAGGGCCCGTTCGTGCAGTTTACTGCTACTTTGACTTGCCATTTAAAAATACATGCCAAGCCTTAAACTCCCCTTTTACTATATGTAAGCCACCGCTAATGTAGGGGCTATGTAGCTAATAGGACAGGGTGCTGTGTAAGTAGAAGGTGGGGCATGTACATTTAAGTTTTGAATTTCTTAGTAGTGACAAACACCCAGATTTGTTTTTTTTTACTACTGTTAGGCCTATTACTTTCAGATGTTAACACTGGGAATTCCTTACTTGAGAGGAGTAGCTGTTTTGTTTTATTTCTTGGGAGGGGTATTGATATATGCTCTTTACCATATTTAGTTACTCTTTACTGGTAAAGTTGGCCTTAAGATTGCTATTTTAGAAAGGTCACTTCCAGAACGTAGGCATTTCTCTGCTCTTACAGTTCTGAGTGCATGCAGCCTGGCTCCAATACACATCTAGGCTGGGTGACAGCTACACTGTGTGCCTCCATCCCCCTGTCCACACTGGCATGCAACACTATTTTACAATAGTCAATTAGTCTCCTCCTCCACTTGAGCTGCAGGGTGTATGTGGTGGTACGTTTTAAACCTTTCTCTCCTGCCAGCTGTTTAAACAAACTTTCAGTGTTTTTCAACATATGGGGGCAAACCAACATCCATTTCGTTTAGAGTTCATGAAAAACCCTGTGCACCCTTCACTCCCAATTCACACCCTGAAAGATAAACACAATAATTGTATCCTGCAAGAAAAGTTGTTAGACAGTGGACCGAAAGAGAGCGAGAGAGATATTCTCCACATATAAAACAAATACAGCTATTGATCAATGACCAGTACATTTTGTGAACATTTTAAAATCATTTTCCTGTGTTCTGATGCAACCTGCTAACCAGATGGTACTTTCATCATTCTCTGGGAGGGTGCCCCTTCTGGGATTCCTAAATGTCCTTCAGTACAGGCTCTCCTGCATGGATATTACAATCCCCTAATAGTACTGGAAGGGAGTAACTTGTAGTTAACTCCTCAGTCCCCTGTTTAACTCCCCTAGAGGAAGGGAAAACCCTCTTTTATTCTATGTGATGGATGGCCAGAGCGACAAAGGTACTCATCACAAACACTGGTGTGAAACTCAAGACAATTCCAGTCAAGGCACCATTTGTCAGGTAACACCTTTTGCAACACCAACACAAACTCAAATAGAATGTAAACAACAATGTGACAGTAAATAGGATTGCAAAAAAAAGAGAAATTTTGTCCAACGTCGTTCTCATGGAGGTTCATATATCTCTCCTTTTTATTAGGTCATCAAATCAGCAAAAATATACAGCCAGCCAATCAGATCCCGAAAACTTAAAACCCTAACTTTTGGTATCACCTTTTGCAACACCCCCGGAAGCAATGAAAGAATGACATCAGGCACAGTGTTGCCTGGGAACAGATGAAACGTATTTGTAGGTACCAATGGTTGATGGCCAAAGAATAAGAGCAGACACAAAATCCGAGTGTGCAATACTGACAGGGTTCTTTCCTGAGTGACTGGTTTTTGGGTCTAATATGCAGTACAGAAATTCAACATAATCACAACCAAAAGGTCACAGTGCCGAACATGGGAAACCCTAGAAATGCAACATAGGCACAATACTAAATATACAGAAATGCAATGTAGGCATAAATGAACAACCTGATGAGCAAAATTAACATGGAAGTAAGGAAAAGCAAAGTCACCTCTTAGTGACCTCATTGATTGGAAGCCTTGGTTCAGGGCTGGAATACGATCTTGAAGGAGGGGCTGGTGTACCATGGAGGACCTGAGCTGCAGCTCCGAGTAGCTTGTTACAGGGAAAAGTGAGATGGCTCAGTAGGTTTACGATAGTACTGGTGAGAAGTGGAACTCAGTTTGATGCCTAAGGGTGGGAATATGGGTATATATATTTTTCCCAATCCCAACATCTTGAATTCAGCTAAAACTACAAGGCAAATCACAAACATTCACACCCTTTGTACTCCCAAAATGTAATATTACCAATGGCTTGTGAGACAACTTGATAAACAATAACAATGTTCACAAGGAATGACATTTCATTCAACCGAGTAGAACACAGACTATAGCCTATAACCTTATTCAAAACAAAAAAAGCTTATTACTTCAAAAGCTAGACAACTAATTACATCATTCACCAAAATACATGATTTGCCAAAGTTACACGCTTATCTCTATACTTCAAAAGAATAGGAAGGTCTAAACTGAATTGGTCATCAATTTTTTAAAGGGATGATTTACATTCATATGTTTGGAATCCTATAGATGACAGGCCTTCCTTCTGACATGTAGAGAATCTTAAGGAGCACTTCTATCACTCATTATTTTCATATATTATAAGCAACCACTAACAATACCCATCTCTGAAGGTGAGTAAATCACCCCTTAACAACATACAGAGATACCAAAAAGTGCATATGGTGGGCCAGCACAATTTCACAGTATGTTAATGCTCAGCACTAACATCTAGTGTTATCTGCTAGTCAGGAACACAAATCCCAACAAAGCCATCCAAGCCTACCATCTTTGATTGATAAATGTATTATGTTGGTTAACAGTAACACATATTATTTACTTTTCTTAGAGATTTCTAAATGGGCTATGTAATATATATACATTTTAAAGGAAATAAATACCCAGCAAAGACCGAAGTTGTGGTTTGATACAGACAAATAGACATCCTCTTTTTGAATGTCTGACAAAATATAAAAACACAAAATATCGACCTACAAAAATATCGGAGCAATACTATCGATGTCAACAATATCGACATCTTATCTACAAAAAAGTACATAAATATCGAGAGAAAAAATATCGATGTCAAAAATATCGTTTTTTTAAATATCGTTTTTTAAATTAAAAACATATGTAAAATTAATTTTAAAATACTTACAAATATAACATAGTACAAAATATATTATATTATTTAAAATTAATAAGTAGTATACATAATTTAATAAAAATAATTAAACATATACATATAATATATAATATGTATACTTAATAATAAGTTGTAATATTTTTTGCCATAACTTATAAATAATTAGAAATATTATATATTACAAATTCATCTCTGCACATAAATTAATAACATACATAAACATTAAATAATTATGCAAAACAAATTAAAAAAAAATTATTTACTTTTAATATTTTTAAAATTAATGATATACTACATTAACTAAAACAATACAAAAAAAATTACGTAACAGTGGGAATAAAATACTATTCCAACTCCCAAAAAAACAACAGTAAGGAAAATGTTGGATAGCGTAGGGGTAAAAATTACTATTCCAACTCCAGAGAGTGCAACAGTAGGGAAAGTGTTGGATAGCGTAGGGGTAAAAATTACTATTCCAACTCCAGAGGGTGCAACAGTAGGGAAAGTGTTGGATAGCGTAGGGGTAAAAAGTACTATTCCCACTCCAGAGAGTGCAACAGTAGGGAAAGTGTTGGATAGCGCCGAAGTTAAAAATAATATACTTATAAATAAATTAATATTTTAAAATATTTTTAAAAATATGTATTACATTAATCTAAACTATTTACAAATACCGATAAATAATTATTAAAAAAAGAATTACCAATTAATATTTAATATCCAATAAATTATCAATACCCAACTAAAAATGTAATGACTACTTAATTAAAAATCAATTACTTTACACACTATTAACGCACAACAAACGCAAATAATAAAATAATACACTTAACATAATTATCAATTAATCAATTAACTAAAATTAAGTACCAATTAATAATTAATTAACAATAATATATTTCGCAAAAACAATTAATGAAAATAAATTATTACTTAATTACTTCGCACCCTATTCCCCTATAAACTCATAACCAGCTACAGAATATAATTATCAATTAATCAATGAATTAAGATTAAATACCAATTAATAAAAATTAATTACCAATTAATTAAAATTAATTTATAATCCCTAAAAAATTAATAATTAATTTAGTATAATTAAATTACTTCCCACCCTATTCCCCTATAAACCCACAACCCGCTACGGTACTAAAATACAACATTTACTTAAATTACATTTTAAAAAAAACATATTTAATACATAATAATATACATAAATATCGTATAAAAATTGATATTAGTAAAATCGATATTATTTACCTCCGAAATTCTGTCCCTTCGATATTAAAAAAATCAATATTACTTATCTTCTATATTCTGTCCCTTCGATATTAAAACATCGATATTATGGTAGGTCGATATTAAAAAATCTATATTTTGTCTGCCTACCCCTCTTTTTATATGAAAACACCAATCTACTGAGAACTATGTCCTACTGACCAAAGGCATTGGCTTTAACATTTCCAACATTGCCAAAATGCAAGCCCCCTTTGTTATCACAACTAAAACTGCAGAAGAGTTGCCCCACCTCCACCTGCAGATGAATATGCTGCAGGCTCGTCTCTTAAGTATTAAAGTTACTCATTAGTCCACATGTACTGTCAGAATTCATGCTAGTATTAATGATGCATCAGGATGAAAAGCACACATTGCCTGGGAAACTTCTAAATTACCCATTATGTAAAACAATGCAACCAATGCAGAAACTCTGTAGTGGCAGTACATAGTGGCAGTACATAAAACAGCAGCATGACGAAATTAGTATACAACAGAATAGTAAATTTAGAAACCGTATTTCCTATCATATAAAATCACCATTATCATACAGGAATCAATCTACACGATCAGAATCCATCCCTCCCTAGAATGAAAAATACCACTGCTGAGCAAGTATCTACATTGCCCAAATTGTGCAGCATTCAGCAACATTATCAGAAAAATACTAGTATCTTTGTTAGAAATTGGGTCTCTAGTTGGCAGAGGTTTGCACCCAGTTCTAGTATTACCTTGATTCCATCATTCTTTCCAAATTGAAATTTTCCTCTATATTTAGTTTATAGTAATTCATGTTTCTGGAGCATTGCTTTGAGTGTGCTTACTGTCAGATTACATTTATTACATCTAGTATCTTTACAAATGCTAGTAACCTGGCCAAAGTGAGGGTATTGTGTGTTTTCTGCATGGTCATAGTATTTTCACTATGTTAGCCTAATGGTGCACATTGTTGGCCTTATTTTTCTTTGCACACCTTACTCACCATTTTGAAGACCAAAGACTCCATGAAGGAATCTCACTCTGCACATAACGATTGGTCCACAGCCCAAGTTACAAGTTCCAAAGGACAAACATGCTCTCCGGTCTCAGCCGATGCTGAGACAGTTACCGGGAACATGCATCTGCGTTAACAGTGCCTGTATCTTGTGATCCATGTGGTGAATCACACAATTCCTTGTAAACCAAAGACTCAAACCTCCCACTATGTAGACAACCCAACTTGTACAAACTAAATCTTGATGCTGGTCAGAACTTCCATTAGACACCTGGTATCAATCCTGGAGAAATCCAGACCCGCTCCTGACTCTGATCCTACAGTGGCCAATGAGAAATTTGGTAACTGGATCAATAAGTCATTAGAGTTAGTTCTTCCCTAAAACAAAAATCCAGCTTCAAAAAGGACCTAATAAAGCGGCTTGGTATACTCCAAAGCTCCGAGAATTGAAACAAGTCTGTAAAAAGACAGAGAGGGGCTGGAGAAGGAATTATTCCCCGGACAGGAAGCAGGAATACAAGAGCGCTATCAAAACTTATCAAATGGAAACTAGAAATACTCAAGCTTGCTATTATTAGAAGATTATAGTTTCTTCCGCCAACTCCTTCCGTGACGCCTTTCATATTGTCAAGAAATTAACGAATGTTCCCTCTCTCCCTGACCCCCCCACTACTTCAGATTTACGTTGTAATGAAATTTAGGAATTTTTTAACAATAAAATTGAGAATATCTATAAATCCTTCTCTTCCACCAAAGATTCCATTCTTATACACTATGATAAGCCCCAGATGGAGGATAAGGAAATGTGTCTAGCAGCTTTCCCTATAATGGACTACAACAGTCTGTTAGCCACTGCTGATCAAGTTAAAAGTGGCTCACCTAATGACCCTGCTCCAATCAGGATGATTCTTAAACAAGCAATAGGGACGGTTGGCCCGGTCATCTTAGACCTGATTAACTCATCCATTCTGTCCGGAGCAGTCCCCCCCTCTTGGAAAAAAGCTATGGACAGAGCTTTACTAAAGAAATCCACCTTAGATCCTGACTGTTTGGCCAACAATCGTCCAATCTCACTCCTCCCGGGAATTAGCAAAATCCTAGAGAAACATGTAAATATTGCCCTCTCTGCCTATTTTGAATCCAACCACCTTCTTCATCCACCCAAACAGGATTTTGTTCCGGTCACGGCACAGAGACAGTGCTCCTTGGCGTCATGGAAGACTGGCGAAAAATCCTTGATTCAGGAGGATCATCTGCCGTGATCCTTTTGGATTTGAGTGCGGCCTTTGATACGGTGAATCACCGTATCTTAATTGGCCGTCTCAAAAATGTGGGTATCTATGGAACAGCCTTAATTTGGCTGATATCTTTCATGGAGGGACGATCCTTCCAGGTATTTGAGGGTGAAGCCACTTCTAAGTCTTGGCCTCTTTTATGTGGAGTCCCACAGGGCTCGTCGTTAATCCCGGTGCTTTTTAATGCTTATATGGCTCCGCTGGCAGAGATCATACAACCTTATGGAGTGAACATCATAACATACGCTGATTATACTCAGCTAGTGGTTTCTCCTAACCATTCTGATACATCCACTCCCTGTCTTCACACTTGCCTTGAATAAGTGGCTAAATGGATGAACCACTCCTATTTGAAGCTAAAAGGAGACAAGACAGAGCTTATGCTCCTTGGTAATCCAGCATTATTTAGACCGATTGAGATGTGGCCGACTGCAATGGGATTAGCATCCATCCCCAAACCACACATAAAAAGCTTGGGGTTCTGGCTGGACTCAAACCTTACTCTTAAAGTCCAAACCAGAAAAGTAGTTGCTGCCTGTTTCAGCATGCTTAGAATGCTTTGTAAAGTACTCCCTTTACTTCCATTTCAAGCAAAAAAACTTGCAGTCCAGGCGCTTATTTTATCACGCCTGGACTTTAGTAATGTACTTTACCTAGGGGCCCCTGAGGCGGTGCTCTCTAAACTTCAAATGAATCAGAACTGTGCGGCAAGAACCCTTTTGGGAATCCCTTACCGACAGTCAGCCAAATCTGCCATAAAAGCTCTGCATAGGCTGCCCATTCGGGAGAGAGTCCACTTCAAAGCGCTTTGTATCACTCACAAATTGCTTAGAGGGAATGGACCTAAGATCATCTCCTCCCTAGCTAAACTATATCAAGCTAACAGGCCTCTACGATCGGATGAATTGCACTTGGCCTGTGTACCAAGGATCACAGAGCCAGAAGTGGAGGTCGGCTCTTTTCCTACAATGCCGCCAAGCTTTGGAACTCCCTCCCACTTCAGTTGCGGAAGGAAACTAACCATCTGAACTTTCGCAAGATGTTGAAAATGTGGCTCTTTCCCAGATAAGTTTTAGAGGCTTCTTGCAGTTTTTTAGCGCTGGGATGCCCATGGGTAGCCATGCGCTTTACCAAATGCTACTTCTATTCTATTCAATTCTATTCTATGTTGCAAGCCCAAAGGACAGTTCGGGAAATGGGTCACTAGGGAACTCATCAGCAGTGCAATGTCCAAGGCAGTGGATGTTTGTGAAGCCAGGCATATATCCAGTGTCCTTTTGAAGGGAATCAGACGCTGTGGAACACAGGTTGCATGCAGGTACACCAGGCAGGCCGAAATGTCAAAGACCAATCAAGATCTAGTTCTTGTAGAAGAAGCATTCCAAAGATTTGATTTACACAAATTTGATAATGTTGGAGTGATGCCAGTTCGAGAGTGCCCTCGAAAAGAGCAACCATTGAGGAGAAGTAGTAACAGGAGAAGAATGTCACAAATGAAGAATAACAGCAACAGGAATCCTCCAAATATACTAGCGAAAATAGAGTGGATAAAGGCCATACAAAGATGTTCTGCAAAAAACTAACAAGGCCTGCACCCACAACTTAAAAAAAGTGTGCAAGGCCGGCCATACTGGAGGCATGAAATATTTGATGTACTAATTCTCCGAAATGCAGTTGAAGGTCAGTGTTTGAAAATGACTGTATTTCACTCAAAGTCCAGACCACCTGCAATTAGAAGGCCTCACGAGAAGATGTAAGAGCTACTTCTTGCTGAAACAATAATGCTTTGAGTCTGCCTAGTTTGTTGAAATCTGCCTTCAAATTTGGAATGGAAGGCCATAGTGAGCTATCTACAATCCCTTGTGGAGGGGGATACAAGGTATTGCTGCAATAAGTGACTAAATGGGAAACTGACCAAATATATGGGACTCCAGTCCGCATTTCGCAATAGTCATGATCACTGAGTATGAGATAACTACAGTTAGGGGGTACTGTAATAAAAGGGAGAATTGCGGTAATCAGGGCTCCTTTTAAGTAACAAGCTAAATTTGGTGCTGAAGTGCTACATGCGCCGCATATTTTTATGTATTCCCAAACAAGTGAAAGTCTGATAGTAGAGTCGCTTTCTTCACCAGTGAGAAAAACATCCTTGTCACTATGTTCACAATGATAAGCAAAGGGGAATGACTATACTTCAAGTATGTAACTGCTACCTAGGGGTTCGTATGCCTACCTACAGGAAAATGTTTCATGCAGGCTGTGAATTAAAATGCCAAAATAGATAGTGAAATAACCCAGTGTATTAACCACAACGCCAAAGCTGTTTCATCTTTGGTGAATAGAAGCTGTTCTAATTTCTCCAAATGCAGCATTGAATGGGCGCCATCTTTTATGGCCATCAGTTCTTGTTTACATGTTAAATTAAAATCAGTACAATTTTAGTAATGCCATATTTTTAAGTGTTTTAAGCGTCAGCTAAACTGCCTGACAGACATAAGCTGACTTTGCCCATAATACAGCGTTGACATGTCACTTTGCACAATATAAATAACAGACAACAAAATGTGGTTTAGGGTGTAAATACAAGATGCCAGCATATTAATACTATTATCAACCACAGCTAGCACTTTCTCCAAATTATTTTGGTCTCTTCGTCTCAAACATGAAGCAGCTTCCATTTGTGATGATTTCCAAATTTTATTATAAGTAGCATGTATAAATCTTTAGGAACGTGGAGATTTGGGACCCAAAAGAAAATCTTACAAATTCATATCCTCAGACAGGAGAGAAAGGTGCTGTTTTACTGCAGACAGTGTGGAATGCTCCAGCCATTGTTGACATAACTGTCCCAACGAATAGGTGGTACCAATACAGAATGTGTTGACTGAGGATATAAGAGACCAAGGGCCTCATTATGATGGAGGATTTTCCGCCTCCTCCGGGCCAGCGGAAGCCACCTCCGGCCCGGAGGAGGCGGAAAATCCTCTGCGGAGTCACCGAAGACCCACCGCCGCATTATGATGGCTGGTGGGTCTTGGTTTCTGTCCGCAGCTTTTCCGCCGCGGTCGGATTACAACCGCGGCAGAAAAGCTCTCATTTGGCTGGCAGTGTCTATCAGACACCGTCAGCCAAATTAGGAAGCATTTGGAAACATGCTTTTCCGCGGCGGTTTTTCCGCCGTGGAAAAGCATGTGTACTTTTGATTTTGGGGGCCCGTTGCGGGCACCCAGGGTGTAGGCAGGTGGGGGGTGCACATGGGGGGTACCTATGGTACCCCCCAGTATTTACATGCACAAAGTGGCAGGCACCGCGCGGTGCCTGCCGCTTTGTGCATGTAAATGTTAAACATGCACTTTTAACATTGCGGAGGGTGCTGCTTGAAGCAGCACCCGCCGCAATGTTAAATATCCAGGATGTGACCGCCAGGGTGGCGGTCACATCCTAATTTGCACGGAGGGACCGCCACTGCCCCTGCGGACGGTCCCTCCACCTCTGGGGTGGCGGACGGACGCAAGTCCGTCCGCCATCCTAATCGGCCCCATAGTCTTCTTGATCTAAACCCAGATGTGGAATTAAGAAAATGAGCATGACAACCATTTATGTCTAATGGCCATAATAACTACTCACCAGCACTCAAACACTAGGAATTAATTGTACCATTCTGCACCATGCTATTTAATTGCTCTTAGGTGTCATTTGTAGAATGTTCTACCAATTATCAAAACCAGCAACAAAGGGGGGCGGACCTAGCCTGCAACGGAGATGGCCGCTTGAGCCATCGGCTCCTCCGCCGCATTTCATATCCTGATAAAATATCCTGAGCTGCCGGACTGTGTGTACCGCTGCACCAGATCGCGCGCGGCGCCTAATTTAGCCCCCGGCTCCGTTTGGGCCTCCGGGCCTCCAACGCACGGCGGCGGCGGCGGAAAAAGACCCCTGGGAAGCCGCGGCGAAAATACTACGCTTACATATATGGGCTCTGATTGAACACTCGAGACTAAGTGGGGGGCGCAGTGAATACGTCGGCCTAGCGCTGAAGGGAGGGGACGTGAGGCGGGGGATCCCCCCGATCTCTGTCCTTAGCTCACAGATCATGTCGCACGCCCTGTTTTTCCGCCACACATCAGTGTCTATGAACTTCCCGAAATTGTGGAGTGGAGTAATGTCGAGGTTTGATCTTGAAGCCTGCCCCTGTCTGAAGCCGGGGTCTAGAGTGCTGCCCTGCCTGGTCCCGATCGAACGACAGCGGACTGACGAGGGCGGCTGGGTCCGGTCCGTTGGCATTCGGCATCTTTTAATCTGCTTTGTAGCCCATTTGCTGCCCGGTTTCGTACTGAAGGCTAGGAGACGTGTGGCGCCCAAGGCGGTCTGGCGGAGGTCCCGGACCCGGAGACCTAGTGTTCGCCTCGCCGGTGCCTTTGTGTGCGAAATATGGCAGGGCGGACTGAGTGCGGCCCGACATTGCGAGCTGTGCTGGCAGCCCTCGAGGCACTTCTAGTGACAACGGAGGCCTGGGTCTGTAAATTGACGTTGGCGGCAGACGGCATTCAGCGATTGGGACCGGACCCTGATTCATCGCTCGGGACTCGATGTGCGGCCCTATTCTCGACAGACACCCCGGTGGCGCATTTGGACCCTGTGCACGGAGATGTGTTCACCCCCCCAGAAGTGGAACTGCATGATCATGCTACGTTCTGTGTATCGACTGTGGGGCTTGACTCATTGGATTCGCTATCAGTGGACCATCTAACTGCTATTTCCATTCTGGTACCTTCGTATTGAGACTGTGGACTGAGTAGGACTGTGTCGCACCCCCTTCCCGGCTGGTTCACCAAGATGGCGAAGGAGGGGACGTGTAACCGTACAGTCGGGGAGGAGTATCGTCGGCATCGGCCACGTACTTTGGGGTTTACCATCTATCCTTCATCTCGCAGACTGTATTTCGGCGCTTTCTTTATGTCTTTTGACACTTTGTGGAGAGAGTCCTACTTGTCGGGAGGAGGCAGCACGCTTGATCGAAAGGAACAGGGCTGAAACTGTTGTTTTGGTTTTACTGTAGAGGTCTAATCGGGGACGGGATTTGCTCCATCGGGGTTTAATTACCTCTTATATTTCTTTTCTCTATATTTTGGGTTTTAGTCATTTGGGGCGACAGGCACGCTGCTAGTGGGGGTAGGCCATAGTCACCTGCAGGGGTGCAGGGTGGGGTGGTTTTTTTTGCCTTTATTCGTTTCTATGGCCTTTTTCTTTTTTGTTCTCTTCCTTTCCTTTCTCTTGTTTCCTATTTCTCGGGTCAGTGTTATGGGTTCGTTTTTGTGTTTATTATTGATCCTTCTTTATTTGTGCCAATACTTCTATGGTACTATTTGTGTCGTTGGGCGAGCGCTTCACCTGTGCGAACTGTGATTGAATGCTTTCTAATCCTGAATCCTATGCCTCTGCGTCATTAATTTAAATGCGAGCGTTCTAATTGTGGTTGTCTTTCTACTTGGCAAGCCGTTCATATGACGTTGTATTATTGTATGGCACCTGATCCTTCATTTCTTATATTATAAAAGGGAGCCTTTTGAATTTGTACTTTAGTTGGTGCACTCGATGGCACGTTCTCAATCGAATCTATGGTGCTTCCGCTTCACGGGCTGCTGAGTCATGCTCATTTACTGTGGTGGAACCTAAATAGCGGCCGGCCCTGGTGGTTGTAGGCCCATCTCTGTAATTGTTTGACTTGACAATAAAGGCTTTAAAAAAAAAAAAAAAACAGCAACAAAGGGAAGTGTCAGGCATTTATTTCTTTAATTCTAGCCAACCCTAAACAAGTAGTCTGGTGCATTGTTGTATTCAGGAAAATCATTTGTTTGGTAATTAAACAGGCTTGAAATAAGGTTCCTGTGCCTTGAACCTGCCAAGACTTTGTACCCCAAATCAATTTCAAATCAATGGTGTCCTCCCGGTAATCATAACCTTTAAACGGGCCATAGAAATGTTGAACACATATGGTAGAAACTTAAAACACGTATGGTTTTTGCAGGATATCCCTAGTCCCGAATATGTTGAAAGGAACTTTATCCCAAATAATTCCATCAGTACTGGAATGGCTGAAATGTTAATGAGGGACAAGTCTTTTCATTTTATGCGATGAAGGATAGTGGGGGCCAACAGCCCGTCGGCCAGTTCTGTAGCAGAACATTCTGAAAAATAATTGCCAGTGATCAGTAAAAAAATTAATTGTCACAAATCCAATCCACAAGAACAAAAAAACAAGGAAAGTATGATCCAGACATATATCCAAGAAGGGACTACCGCGAACATGGCAAGTCGCTGGCATTTGGCCAAAGATGCTGCTTCACCCTTAACATAAGAAATAATCATTTTGGAGATTACAGGAACTTTTCCTACAAGTTTCATCCCTAAATCGAGTGCAGGACTTGCCCCATTCTCATTCTGTGTCTGCTTGAGGGAGTTTGGTAGAACGGCCATTGGCAGAGTACGATGACAAAGAGTGTAGATTGGGGCAAAAATAGTGCCCCAGGTGTTTCAATCGGCCATAGGAGGAACCAGGCCAGTGGGTAAGCACATAGTTAGAATTCTGTGCTTGCCTTATGGTCCAGTAAGAGGAAACAGCTTCAAGTTGATCTATTTTTTGGACAATCCATAAGGGTATTTATTCACAAATTGTGGGTCTTTTTCCCATAACTGAATTAACAATTACAGGACTAATAAAATGACCGGAGGTACATGTGGTTGTCCCTGCAGGGCAAGTCTAGCAGGTCCAGCTAGCAAGGTGCATGCAAATAATTGGGTTATGCATCAATATAAAACAATATGAACATTGTATAAAGCTCGAGCCTGCACTAAATTGATATTACCAAAATCCGAATACGGGGTATAGCCTGCTAGTGCCGGCCAGGTGGCTCCTTCAATACTTAAGTGGCCCATTCAAACAGTGCCAAGCATGTGGGGAAGGCTGCCATTAAACCAAGGGTCCCAGACCATAAGTGGAATCTCAGTAAGAGCATGTGGTCGATATACAGCAGGAGCTGCACTACTTGATATTCATTGAAAGTATTTTCATTTGCATCAACAGCTGGGAAAGTGACCCATGAATAAAATACTTCAAAGCAGAACACAGCATCCACTTCAATGACAAGAATCACATTACATTTTGAGTTACTGCTAGGCGGCAAATACACAGCAATAGCTAAAGATTGAGCCATACCTAATGAAAAAGGACAACAATTGTAGCACAATCAGGTTGTATATACTTTTTAATATTCAAGCTTGAAAAACCAACAGAACTAGGTGCTACCTAATAACTGTGGAGGAGAAATCTCGAACACCATGGACGTCTCTGGGAAACTGTGCAAGAGCATTGTGGACAAGCACACAAACTACTCAGGATTCCTGCAAGTAAGTACTGGACCAAAGGTTTGCGGCGCCTTGTTGCCGGGATTCTACTCTAAGAAAAGAACTATACTTGGAACCATGGAACAACAGTATGAAGGGTCTGGGTCATTATACCACCTCAGTATATATGAGTCCTAGTCTGACTAGCTATAGTACCTTACTTGCCCTCCCAACATTACCAAGCTAAACAAGTGAATTGGCACCCCAGAATACAACACTCTAAACCCTATCGGGGATTACAGTAGCAGAACACACCCTTTCGCTCTCTCACTTGCACTCGTCCACAATAAGCTAACCAGGAGACACAAAGACAGTTTAGAATATTTATTTAAACTATTGTGCTCTGAAGTGTAGTATATATGCCACAATTAGAAAACAAATGCTGACTAAACATTCTGTTAATAATTCATAGATCATGAAAAGCCCTGTCATTTTATAACAAAACTTAACCAAAAAAACTCTCCCTTGCTAATGAAGCTAAATGATTATATATTAAATATGTGTAGGATTACCAGCAGAACCAGTATTTAGGATTCATAGATGGACATTCTACATCTCTGCAGATGCAGTGATCTTGTCTCAGAACTTTTGTTCCATGTACCTGTTTTTTGCTCAAGTGCTTGTCTATATGATAGGACATGTGTGCACATAGTCAAAAAGAAAGTGTGTGTTGTTGTGAAGTCAAGTAGGAATGAAATTACACCTGGCTGAAAAATTCCCATCAGCCCACCATCATGGCGGAGGCATCGCCATGTGGGATATGGATGGTATATTCCAAGTCTCACCCAACCCATCAATAGATGGTGCAGAGACCGGAAGATCGTATTCGCCTTCTAGCCACAGTGTATTTCAGAGTGGTGCTGATGAAAGTGCAGTGCTCAAGAAAAGAAAGTGTGAGGAAAAAGGTTAAAAACAACTACTAGGACAGAAATTATGTTTATTAGGCACTGTTCTAGTGTTGTGATTAAGAACATGCGCTTTGTAGTCTGAGATTATAACTACAATGTGGCGCAGTGCAGTGTGGTCATCATGTTTCAGCTGTTAAAGACATTATCCAGCTTTCGTCAGGACCGATGACAACAAAGATGCAACTGCAAAATTATGGAACGGCAATTCAATTGAAAAAAGTAGTCCTACCAGAAATTTGGAGCCCCAATATTACCCGGAGGAAACTCAAGATGAACTGTCCTTATCCTAAGGAGAAAAATAATGTTACCAATAGAAATAGTGGTAGTGCTAAAAATAATTTCCTTAGTGATCAATAGATAACCCAACAAACAACAACAACCGACACACAAATAGTGAGGAAATTATCCTTACATAAACAAGAGGCACAAATACTCCTGTGTTCACAGATGTCAAACATATTAGTTTGGGAAATAATATGAAATTGTACTTACCCAGCATTATGTGGGAAGTAACCTCACCTCACCCGGCACCCGCTCGGGAAAAAGAGGCCCCGCTCTGTTAGAATAGGAAATATAGCTATAGTGTGCAGCCTTTACCATATATGAAAATCACAATGTAAAAGGTAGATATATTGAATAAGTCCTATCATTAAAACCCAATTGTCTCAAGGAAGAAGAATGGCTCACCCTTTGCCAGAACATTGACTAAGCTGGTCAATTTAAAAGTGATGTATTCCTTATGCTCTAAGCCAAAGCCCTTCAATAAGAAACCCAAGATGTTGGGGCAGAGCAAAGAATAGTAATGAAAAGAAAGAGAGCGCAGCCCTACCTGTCCGTCGGTACCTCTGGCCAGCATCCAAGTGGGAGTGGAGGTAGCGAACAGGTAGGGAGCGCGCCTTTTATATGTATCTTAATTGGCTCAATCTCGTTATTGAGCAAGATAATACGAGCAATCAGCTCGTCGAACAGCCCCGTGTACAACAGGGTCATTCTACGCATGCTCGGAAGATGAACAAATCCCGACGCATGCGCTAGCTCGAGCCGCTTAAATGCATGTGCGCGATGGCCAGGGCAAGCAGCATGCTATTGATCGCGCAGTACTGCGAGTGCACGGGACACTCCGCAAGGCCTTGTGTATGTATTCGCGCATGCTCTGTGACATATTATAGCGCAAAGGGCACGAAATGTTCGGTCGCGCATGCGTGGTGCCACATGATAGCGCGTGAAAGAGAAAGACTAATAGTCAGCGCGACATGTAGCCACTAATACACATGGTTGTAAACCTTAATGCTGATGCAAGCGAACTGTAACTGACCATACTCAAAAAATAAACATGAATGTTGCAACCATTACGGGGGCAAATGATCCAAGTAGAACATAAGGATCATGATTTAATGATAACATGCAATTTAAAAGTACATAGAAATGCAGGTTGAAAGTAACATATGCCATAAAAAAGCAGTATGCTATTGATCGCGCATGCGCAGTACTGCGAGTGCACATGACACTCCGCAAGGCCTTGTATATGTACTCGCGCATGCGCTGTGACATATGATAGCGCAAGGGGCACGAAATGTTCGGTCGCGCATGCCACATAATAGCACATGAAAGGGAAAGACTAATAGTCAGCGCAACATGTAGCCCACTAATACACAAGGTTGTGAACCTTAATGCTGGTGCATGCGAACTGTAACTGGCCACACTCAAAAGATAAACATGAATGTTGCAACCATTACGGGGGCAAATGATCCAAGTAGAACATAAAGATCATGTATCAATGATAGCATGCAATTTAGAAATACATAAAAATGCAGGTTGAAAGTAACATATGCCATAAAAAGCAGATATATGCAGAAAAACTGGGAATACTGCAGAGATGGTGTTCTCATCCTTATTAGGCGGATATGTGAATGACAGCTATAATAAACAATCCAAATGCGTACAAGACTGTTTTAGAGTGCTGTCCAAGCAATATCGTCATTCAAACCCCTTCTGTCACTTTTGAGTGAAAAAATCCATTTCTGTTCTTTGATAAAAAAGAAATCTGGATATGTCGCTAATGTGAGATGGAATATAAGGCTGTTCCAGAACGACCCACCTCAGGTCTTCTGCAGAGTGTTTATGATTAAGAAAATGATCTGTAAGCCTGGTCGATTGTTTATGGCAACGGATGGTACTTTTGTGTTCTCCAATCCTCAACTTTATTTTCCTAGTAGTGAATCCTATGTATCTCAAATTGCAGGGGCAGGTGATCATATATATGACTCTCTCTGTATTGCAGTTGGTGTGTTTCTTGAGCAGCCATGTTTTGCCTGTCCCTAAGTCCACTTGTTCAATTTTGGAAGTTTGAGCGCAGGCACTACATGACCCACATGGGTAGTGACCCTGTACTGGTGGAAGCTCCCAGAGTGTGTTGGATCTAGACATTTCCAAGGGTTGTGGTCTCGTGTGTACTAAACTGTCACGAAGACTAGGTGCTCTTTTGAAAGAGAACAAAGGTAAAGGAATATTCTCATTGGTGATATTTAAAATATTCCAGTGTTTCCGTATCGTCTTTTGTATACTGCTGGAAAGCACACTATAAGTACTCACAAATGTGAGACGCTCCAAAGGGGGTTTCTGTTGTCGTTTCTCTAGTAAAGAGTCCTGATGGTTATTCGATGCACGTTTCCATGCTCTCTTGACCAAGTCTTTGGGATAGTGTCTTGTTTGCAATTGTTGAGACAGATGATAGGCATGTTTATCAAACAAAGTTCTGGAAGAGCAGTTCTTTCTGAGGCGGAGAAACTGGCCAACTGGTAGATTAGCTCGTAGAGAGTGGGGATGATGGCTGTTGAACAATAAAAGGGAGTTCCTAGCCATGGGTTTGGTATAGAGCTCACTTTCCAATTTGTCTCCCACCGGAAAGATTGAGAGATCCAAAAATGAGAGTCTCTCATGACTGAACTCAACTGTAAATTTAAGATACGGGTTCTGGTCATTCAACCATTGGTGAAACAGTTGTACCTCATTCGATGACCCTCGCCATACCACCAGGATGTCATCTATGTACCTCTTCCATAGCACCACCTGGTGGAAAAAAGGGTTGCTATGGTTGAGGACATGGTCTTGCTCGAATTGGTGGACATAAAGATTAGCGAGGCTCGGGGCAAAAATGCTCCCCATTGAGGTCCCAGAAATCTGGAGGAAGAAATCGTCTTCAAATTTGAAAAAATTCTCGGTCATGGCTATTGTAGCACAGTCCATGATAAAATGAATGGGGGTAATGCTGTCAAGGTCACGTTGGGACAACAGATGTCTGATGGTCTCTAGAGTTTCCAGTTGTGGAATACAGGTGTAAAGCGACTCAACGTCGAAGCTGACAAGTAGGTCAGTCTCGACGTTGAAGTCTACATCTGGCAGCATTCGCAAGACATTAGCCGTGTCTTGTAGAAATGTGGGCATAGCCTTCACAATCGGTTGGAGAAAGTAGTCCACGAAAGTGGAAAGCGGCTCCAAAAGGGACCCGATGCCCGAAATAATCGGGCGTCCCGGTGGTGGTCTAGTGGCTTTGTGTATTTTGGGCAAGCAGTAAAATCCTGGTGTGACCGGGGTTTCTGTGACCAAAAATCTTGCCTCATGGGGTGTAATCCATCCCTCAGCACTACCCTCGTCTACTAAGGTCTTAATTTTGACAAGAAGGCGAGGCGTGGGATCTATTGACAAGCGACGATAGAATTGTGCATTGTGCAATTGTCTAAGACATTCTTGTCGGTATTGAGTAGTGTCAAGTATAACCGTCGCGCCCCCTTTGTCTGCCGGTTTGATCGTGATCAACGGGTCTTTTGACAATGTGATCAATGCACTTTTTTCTTTCTTAGGGAGATTTTTGGAAACCTTCTACTACATCATCATGAAGCCTCATGATGTCATGAGTGACTGCTTGCTCAAACGTCGTTACCTGAGAAGGAACCAGTTGACTAAGGGGGGTGAAGGTAGACTTTGGGCGTAGCCCAGTGTTTGTTTCCACCTGATCTAAAATATTATCAGAGTCAGGTTTGTCTCTAAAAAAGAAATACAGGCGTACCTTCCTGCATCAAAGTTCCAAAGGCTAAACAGCTGCAGAGAAAGAAAGTGTTGGAAAACACAGGGATACATCAGTTCCTGAGTTATGTTATGTTATTAATACTTGTAGAGCGCGCGATTACCCTAGGGTGTCCGGGCGCTAAGTATTGATTGCCTGGAGAACATAACATAGGTCTAGCAGCATGAGAAAAGCCATGTCTTAAGGCCTTTACGAAAATAAATAAGATAATGGGGCATTTCTGAGTTGGAGCGGGAGTTCGTTCCAGGCTTTAGCTGCACAATGAACAAAACTTCTACCTCCCCAATTTATTTTTTTAAAGAGGGGGGAGGGGGGTTTGAATAAGTTTAGATCCTGAGGATCTCAATGTCCTCCCTGGAGTATACCAGGAAAATTTCTTCTGCAAGAAATCCGGACCAATACCATTGACCGCCTTAAAGACAATAGACAGAGCTTTAAAGCGTGATCTTACCGGAATTAGGTTGCCAGTGGAGTTTTTTAAGATCTCCTTTGACCGAAGTGAACCTTGATGTTCCGGTCAGCACTCTGGCTGCCACATTCTAGACCAATTGCAACCTGTTCAGATGTTGTTTTTGAATATTAAGATATAAACTGTTGCAATAGTCGAGACCCAACATTATGAGTGCTGTCACCACAGTCCTTAGATTATCTTTGGTCAGGAAGACCTTTATTTTATTAATAATTCTGAGGACCATAAAACATGCTGAGATCACCATGTTAACTTGATCTGCCATGGTCAATTTATCATCCACAATGATCCCCAGGTTTTTTGCTTTCCTAGATGGTTCAGGACACAAACCCAGGTCCTCCGGCCACCAATCCGGTGTCCAGACCAAAGGATTGTTACCAAATTTCAAGACCTCGGTCTAACTCGCATTTAGGGGTCGATTATGTTGGCGGTGAATCTGCATCCTCCGGGCCGGTGGAAGCCACCGCCGGCCTGGAGGATGCGGATTCACTGCCAGGGTCCCTGTCAACACCACCCGCCAGATTAGGATGGCGGTTGGATCAGTGGCGGACGGCAGGTCCATCCGCCGCTGATCCGCGGGGTGTAGACGGCTATTTGGTGGCGGTGTCTGCAAGACACCGGCAGCCAAATTAGGAAGCGTGTGTAAACATGCTTTTCCGTGGCGGTTTTTCCACCGTGGAAAAGCATGTGGACCTTTGCTTCTGGGGGGCCCTTGCCGCCCCCAGGGTGAAGGGGGTGGGGGTGCACATGGGGGGTACCTATGGTACCCCCCTGCATGTGCATACACTAAGCGGCAGGCACCGCACCGTGCCTGCCGCTTTGTGCATGCAAATGCAATGCATGCATTTTTAACATTGCGGCGGGTGCTGCTTGAAGCAACACCCGCCGCAATGTTGAAGATACAGGATGTGACCGCCAGGGTGGCGGTCACATCCTAATTGGCATAGAGGGAATGCTGCTGCCCTTGCGGACAGTCCCTCCACCTCGGGGTGGCGGAAGGACGCAAGTCCGTCCGCCATCATAATCGACACCTCAGTTTTAAGCAGTTGGAGGACATCCAGGCTGAGATAGAGCCCATACACTCATAGAGGCGCTCACCCGTCTTTTTCTCCGCTCCTTCCATCGGTGACAGCACAATTTGAGTGTCATCAGCATAGGAGGTGAGCTGGAAGCCAAAGGATCTAATGATACCGGCCAAAGGAGCCACATAGATATTAAAATGTGTTGGGCTGAGTGCCGAGCCCTGTGGCAGCCCACATGGAAGGGTAAACGGTTCTGAGGTGTTTCCGTCAAGGTCAACTGTTTGAGATCTATCAAATAGGAATGATCGCAACAATTCCCAGGCTGAACCCTTGACTCCTATATAGCCGGTTCAGTAGAACCTTATGGTGCACTGTATCAAAGGCCGCAGATAAGTCCAAAAGGATTAGTATGGCACTTCCACCGTTATCTACTGCCTCTCTTATTTCCTCCGTTGATTTCAATAAAACCAGCTCCGTGCTATGAAAAGCTCTGAACCCATACTGTGATGGATCTAAGATGTTATTAATCAGCAGGAAATCGCTTACTTGTCTATTCATTTCTTTTTCTAGCAATTTTGCTGGCTGACGGGAGCCTGAAAATAGGTCTGTAATTGTTAGGCTCTTTAGGGTCTAGCGACTGTTTCTACAAAAGTGGCAACACAGAAGCAGTTTTCCATAGCTTGGGAAAAATACCAGAGGATAGAGCTGCATTAGGCAGAGGTGTGAGTGCCGTTTCTTTCAAATCAGGGATTTGCATAATGATCCATACTGGACAGGGATCACTGGGTGTGCCAGGTTTGATTAGATCCAGTGATTTGATAGTATCTACTTTTTCCATAGGGGAGAATGAATCCAATAGTCTCACAGGGGCGGTACCACATTTGCCATCATTCCTGATGGAGTTATCCTGATTATTATTGATCCAATCTACTAAAGAGGAAAAAATAGTTTCTACTTTTTCTCTGAAAAACCCTGCAATCTTGTTGCAGAATTCTGGATCCCCCTGGCTTTTAGCAGTATTGGGGCTGGATAGTTTAATGATGGTCTTGAAAAGTTCCCTTGAGTTAGACTCAGCCTTGGAAATTTGCCGAGAAAAATACTCCTTTTTTGCTGTTAAAAGCATTTCTTTGTAACCAGAGATACAGCTTTTAAGTTCTTCTCCATCGGATAACGTGTAATGTTTACACCATGTCCTTTCGGCATGTTTGCAGGCTAATTTCTTGGTCCTAAGCTCAACTGAATACCAAGGAGCTGTAGGAACGGCTCGCCTAGGCATCCATTTTTTGCGAGGCACTAGCTGATCACATGCACCAGAAAGCCAGTTATTATATAAAATTGTGGCCTCCTCCACATCTGCCGAAGGGTGGTACATGGAGCTTTTGAGGATAGATTCAAGACTTTCCACATCTATCTTACTCCAAGCTCTGGTAGTAATCTCTGTAGCCTGTGTCCGGCCCGGAGAGTGTATTAGGTAGTTATTCAATTCAAATTCAATTGCACGGTGATCTGACCATGAAATCGGAAGCACTGAAATGCCAGCTAATTCTTTAATGTTGGAATAGATACCATCCAGGGTGTGACCTTTATCATGAGTGAGGGGTATCACCAATTGTTTGAGACCTCCCAGTCCCATGATTTGCTCCAACTTGGCTGTATTGGGATCATCGACAATTTTGAGATGGAAATTGATGTCCCCCAATACCGTGAAGGCTTCCATGCACAACCCCTGTACCAAGTGTTGGTGCAGGGAGCTGCGCAGCGAGGCTACTCGCTGCCAGGCAGGACTTGGCGAGGCTTTGCAGCACCCAGTTTCACTTTCTGAGAAGCGGGCAGCTGTACGAGGGACTCGGCGAGGCTTCACGACAACAGACTTCGGTTCTGAGAGGCTTTCCACTGTTTTGCGATGCTTCGCGGTGGTTCTTTCAGAGATAAGCTGTAAAACATACCCCTGAGGCCCTGTAACTGGAAGGAGGGTCCTCAGGCAAAGGTAGAACTCACACATGGTAGAGTCCAGCAGCACCAGCAGATTTACAGGAAGTCTATTGTATCCCTGAGACTTCTTAACAGTAGGCAAGCACACACAAGCCCTTGGAGAACCTTCACAAGAAGGATACACAGCAAAGTCCAGTCCTTTATCCTTTCCTTGGCAGAAACAACAACTGCAGGCCAACCCCACATAGCACACAGCAAAGGGGTAGTACTCCAACTCACAGCTTTCCAGCACTTCTCCTTGGCAAACATTCCTCTTGATTCCAGAAGTATTCTAAAGTTCTGGGGTTTAAGGACCATACCTATACCACATTTTGTCTTTGTTCTCTTTGTGCAAGGGTATCTGAGCCCAGTCCAAACCAGTTCTGTGCTCACTGGTACAGTGTGACCACAGGGGTGGAGACAGCATTGCGCAAGGGAGACAGGCCCTATTCACGTGCAAGGGAAACTCCTCCCACTACTCTAAATTCAGCAAAGCCCCATTTATCTCAGTTCTGGGTCATCCAGGAAGGGTCAGGCACACCTCAACCCCCCAGTGGATGTCTACAGTGAATGCACATCCCCAGCCCCTGTCACTCAAAAAACAGACTCTCAATACACAAAATAGCAGAGGCACACAGATTGGTTAAACAAAGAAAATGCCCACTTTCTAAAAGTTGCATTTTGAAACACACAATTTAAAAACCACGTTTACTAAAAGATGTGTTATTAAGTTCTGAGTTCAGAGAGCCTAAACTCTATGTTTGTAACCTTGTCCTAATCGGAAGTTATACTTGTAGGATGTTACAAGGTAACTCCCATGTTAGCCTATGGGACAGATAGCCTTTCAACAGTGAAAAACGAAATTGGCAGAATTTCACTATCAGGACATGTACAACACACCAGCACATGCTTTTACCTACACTGCACCCCGCCCATGGGGGTACCTTGGGCCTACCATAGGGGTGCCTTACATGTAAGAAAAGGGAAGGTTAGGGCCTGGTAAGTGCAGATTAAAACTGCGTGCAGACACTGCGGTGGCAGGTCTGAGATACCTTTTCAGGGCTACCAATGTGGGTGCCACAATCAGTGCTACAGGTCCACTAGTAGCATTTGATTTACAGGCCCTGGGCACCCACAGTGCACTGTACTTGGGCCTTATCATAAAATCAAATAGCCAATCATGGAAACACCGATCCCTAAACGCAATTTACCCAAAGAGCATATGTACTTTAGCAATGCTCAGCACTGGTAAAGTGCCCAGAGTCCTATTGCAAATTAACACAGGGTCAAAAACAGGATGCCAAAAAGCAAAATGTCTGGGGGTGAACCCACTGAAAAAGCCAGGACTAAAACACATGGAAAACTATAATGGGCCATGCAGGAAACAGACTACAGTTCCTAAGGGAGCAGAGGTGATGATGTGTTGATTTTGGAGCAAAATGGCTTCAGAACCCACTTCTGAGGCTGAGGACAAGGGGGCACCTCAGGCAAGGGAGGACTCACCGATGACAGAGTCCAGAAGATGAAGCAGGGTTAAAGGAAGTCTTTGATGGCCCTGAGACCTCACGAACAAGAAGCAAAGCAGCAAGTCCTTGCAGAAACTTGGATTTAGGGATGTAGACAGCAGGGACTGTCATTCTCACACCCAGGCAAGAAGCAGCAGGCAGCAGTCCAACAGAGCACAACTAGTAGCAAAATGACAGTCCCTCCTAGAGCACACCACTCAGCAGGCAGCAGGCCAACACAGCAAAGCAGTTAGCAAAGTGGCAGTCCCTCCTGCAACACATCAGCTCTTCAACCTGGCAGAATGTCCTTGGTTCCAGCTAAGTTCTGATTTGCGGGTGTCAGGGGTCCAGTGCTTCTACCCAAATGTACCTTTGACATGGGAAGACTTCAAAGAGGCTGTTGAAGATCACATGGTGCTTCCCTTTCCTGCCCTGACTCCAGACTCAGTAAAGGGGGCTATGCAGCTCTTTGTGTGGGGACAGTCACAGCCCTGTTCAGCTGCAAATGTCAGCTCCTCCCTCCCAATCTACTTCAGGAAGGTCCATCAGCCTGGTGATTGGCCACCAGAATGCAAATGCTATACTGCAGCTCCTTTTGTGAAATTGTTTACAGGGAATGCACAAAGCCCAGCTGTCACATAACCCAGACATGTATTCAGAGACAATCAGAGGCACAGAATGGTATAGTACAAAATAACCAACTTTCTAAAAATGGCAATTTCAGACCTGACATTTCACACTCGAGTTATGATGATAATTGTGAGTCCAGAGACACCACATTCCAAATTTCTATCTTCGACCCATTGGAAATAATACTTCAAAGATGGTTTTGTTTAAGCTATGGAAGGGATAGGCCTTGCAGTACTGAAAAATACATTTAATAGACCCTCTGGAGTTTGTGAAGAATGTATTTTTTTGCCCCATCACTCAATCAAGAGGTGGGCTACATTGTGCTGTTACAGCCCCCATGCAGACGGTGATCTCTCCTATTTAGCCAACAAGTTAACTTCCATACAATCTGAACTGAAGAGTTAAAGACAAAAATCTGGCAAGGGAACACATGAATTAGAATGAGGAAATAAGGGAAATACAGAAACATGTTGATACAACTCAGAAGATAAAAGCAAATGTACCATCTCCATGCATCGTATCCTAGTACTGACAGAGGGGGAGGCCCCTTGTGAAATGAATGTACCTTATTGGGATGCAGGATAAATAGAAGTTAGCCAACTTTTATCTCCTACATGGCCCTTACTTGTATGCTCCGAGTTGTACATTTCAGGATCGTAATGTTTCTTTCATTTACATTTTTTTGTCATACAACACTTTTAGCACACGTCTACTTATACATGCCGTGTTTTGGGGTATGATAGAAAGACTTGTGATACCCACTCGACAAAAGAAGCCCTCACAAGGAAGCGTTCTGTTATTGGTCACCAAAGAATTGAGTTAAGACGTGTAGGACACAGTAAATATTTCAGGAAGGCACCCCAGCTTTGGCACACGAGGAAGTGGCAATATGGACCGACTCATGTGCACCCAAGAAAGAAAATAAATATACAAATAAAAAAATATTAAAATGATAAAGAACGTGTCTACATTGGTCAAGACTGTGATGCTAGGCTGATTGATTAAGAATGTTTGGAGTATGCTCACTAGAATCGACTGTGTAAATATGGCTGATAAATGTATAAGCAAAATACAAATTCAATATGTGCATTTCAAATAAACAATTTGTTATCACATCATTATTTCTTTTAAATGTTAAAGAGTTTGTTAAAATAGGATGGTTAACAGGATTTAGAAAACTTGTCCTGAAGATGTTAGTGAAGAAATCACAGGAAACCTGAGCCCCGCGTCATGTACTGTCTCGAAGAAGTGTTAATCTGGCTGCACACAGTAGCAAACAGGCGACCCTCTGGCAAAACAACTGTTTGAAGTCTTTCTTTGATGGACAAGAGCTTTCAGCCTTAACTGAGGTCACTTACTGCGAGGCCCATTCACTTTGTGCTGCGGCCTGTGACGAGCAGTCGGTGAGACAGGCTATCATCGACAGCCTAATTGCTGAACACCCCTGAAGCCATTCGCAGTAATCACTCCTGTATAGTCATTGGAAGTGGAGGAGCCACAGGAACCCCCCACCCCCATAACAACATCCCGCAAATAACACACAGACACAAGTGTTAAGATTGGGAAAAATTGCTGCAGGTTTATTGTTACATACAACATTATGTAATCACGTTGGGTTATCTTACGGGCAATCCAAGGGCAGGCCGCATTCTCGCCACCTGCCCGCCTGATGAGCCAATCAGCACAGTGGCGAACCACCCCGCTGCTGATCATTATGGTAATAAACTACTCACGCCCCTTGCGGGGCGTATCTAAGCAACCCCCGGTTGCACAGGCCCACAACCGCCCGAAGGACTACTGGGGCGCCGTCTCGGATTCCTAGCCTCACATGAGGTTCTAGGTTAGGCTCTGGCACCCCTATGTGCCCGCTGAAGTACTGATTCGCACCTCTCTGTTTCCGGATTGCCCTGTAACTCCACCTGCAACGAAAAAGGAAAACACATTAAAACTCCCTCAGGAGCCCCCCCATAGCTGACACTCAGGGTTAGAGGTAGGGAGGGAAAGAGTGTCCCGACGTGTTCGACGCAACGTCCGGAGCGGCAAAGAGGCCACCACAACGGCCAGAGGAGGAGATATACCCTCTCCCTGCCAGCCCCGGACGTGCGTCATAGTTCCGCCCACCTCCACCGGGCAACCTGCCCTGAGGGGTGGCAACTATTAGCTGGGGGTCGGGGGCAGCCCTACGTGACTAAGGGCCCGCCCTCCTGATGGCCACCGGGTGGCCTCGGGCAGGCGCATAGTCACTTCAGGGCCACAGGAACCCCCCACCCCCATAACAACATCCCGCAAATAACACACAGACACAAGTGTTAAGATTGGGAAAAATTGCTGCAGGTTTATTGTTACATACAACATTATGTAATCACGTTGGGTTATCTTACGGGCAATCCAAGGGCAGGCCGCATTCTCGCCACCTGCCCGCCTGATGAGCCAATCAGCACAGTGGCGAACCACCCCGCTGCTGATCATTATGGTAATAAACTACTCACGCCCCTTGCGGGGCGTATCTAAGCAACCCCCGGTTGCACAGGCCCACAACCGCCCGAAGGACTACTGGGGCGCCGTCTCGGATTCCTAGCCTCACATGAGGTTCTAGGTTAGGCTCTGGCACCCCTATGTGCCCGCTGAAGTACTGATTCGCACCTCTCTGTTTCCGGATTGCCCTGTAACTCCACCACAGCCTGTGCGATGGTCCCCGCCGTCGCACGGGTCCCCCACCAACGCTACTCCTTTTACCTGCAACCCTTGCTCAGCAGAGCCTTTTTTTAAATTGAGGAGGAATAAGTCTAAGCCAACCGGCGTCAGGACTCCATCCACCTTGAAGTAACCTTTACTTTGTCCTGAATCATTTCATGTCTGAAGAAGCCCCGACCCCTCTGTTGGGTAACTTTCTTCATGGCACAGAGCTTCCTTCCTAAACTTTATAATTGCTTGGCACAACTTAGCACCTCACCAGGGACATAAGAAGCATGCCTGACGAAACGCAGGCCCTTCTGCCCCTAATCTGCCGATACCCTGGGTCTTATCCCTCACAAAATTTGTGTACCATCCCTGGTTCGAGAGTCATATTACCAGGAATGACAATGGGAAGAAGGGGCCCCTACTGTTGAAGGCGCTTCGTGTCAAATTAACGGCGTTCCAGCACCAGCCCTGACACTTGAACACCCTTCACGACAAGCAACAGCAGGCTACACCCAGCCAGGTTATGACTACTGCTGTAACGCCACTCTCCGCACAACATAGAGACAGTGTGCCTACAATAACGCTTGTGCTGCTATCCTACAAGCGCACAGAGGCATGGAAGGGATAATAATATCCTTTTATGAATAGGACGATGACCTTGCATGTGCCAATACAAGATTGAAAAGGTATAACAGCAGGCATCACCCGCCCTCTCGGGTTTAGTCTGGGGACAGCTTTAGGCCATGCTACCTTTCTGAACACTCTCTGGCTGCATGCCAGCCTTGAGAGCAGAGGTGGCAGCCCCCAACGGGATGAATGGCTGGAGAACCTTTTCCCTTGCCTCCGCAAACCAGCTCAATCAAGGCACGCAAGCATATTTTTATCCATTTGGTATTTGGTCAAGGGACCCAGGTCAGCATGGCTGAGAGGTAACCTGGGACCGCAGGACGTGAGCGAGGAAGGACTTGAGGGTCTCTACAGGGTAATAGCAGGGGTCACCCAAGGGGGCCAACCGGGTAACCGACCCTTTGCCTGTCTGATCTGTTTTGCAACGTCTGAGAGTGATGTACAGGCTAGCTTCAAAACTTATGTCCGCCACCCCTAAGACATCCCCAGCCAAATCTGACTAAGATCGCTGTCTGTGGGATTACTTAAGACCACCACAAAGGGATTGCCGGGACAGATCTAAGTGCCCCCTTGAGATCCCTACCTGCGTCAGTACATGCCTGAGCATATACCCCCGAGGCGCCGTTCTCCAAAGTCACTGAACTGTGCTTCGTGAACGCTTATGCAACTATACCCCAGCAAGTACAGAGGGGTATTCAGTGCGCAAAGCCTAGGAGGACTTACATTTTATATACAGGCTTGCCAATGCAAACAGCTGGTATCCCATGCCCCTACGACTTGGGGGCAGCTCAACCATGCTACCTCATGAATATCTGGTCTATACCGTTGACTTCGACCCCCGACCTAAGGGATTAATAAGCTGAACCAAGGTGCTCCCAGTATAGGCCAACTCCTCACCTTGGGGGGGGCACACGGGAATCTGAAGGATACTTAAGTTCACACAAGGCTGTTTCAACGCAGCCCCGGGGAGCCCAACCCCGCTAACCCAGTGAGAAACCGTGGGTCCAATTCCGGCTAGGAGCCCAATGTGCAAGCCAACGCCTTAATATGGAGAGCGAAGAAAAGGGGGTCTGGAATACCAGATAGACATTCAGTGCCTTCATACGGCTGATATTTCACTTCCTGGGCACTTCTATATTGAGAGTCTTCTGGGGGCCCACCTCTATAGGTAAGCTTGGCAGTCCCGGCTCAGGCAGTGGCGCAATTGCCCTGCTAGTACATGAACTGAGTAAAACTGCAGGCTGTAGACCCTACATACTACTGAGAAGCAGCTGGTGTACCCGAGCTGAAGGCTCAGCGGATGGGCTGGTTTCCCGCATCCAGAGCCTTGGGAGAACTGACAGACGACAGCAGTATTAGGAAGAGCAAATTGACTATTGTTCTACATAGGATAAGTAAAACAGTGCAGGTCCCGGGAATGCGCATAAGAAGGACAGACTACCACTTGGTAAGGCCCCAGGATCGTTATGCGCAAGGTTATATATGTCCTTTTAGCTCAGGGCTAGACCTAGGTTTTGCTACTGTTCTAATATGACGCATAGAAAGATAACCCATGGGATCTCTTCTCTATCACCATCTGGCAGATAGCCAGCAGGTGGCGACAGTGAGCTATTCTAGCACCACTGACCTCCAGCACCCCGTGATCACCGAACCACACACATCCATAAGAATGGTGTTATGCATGTTAGTTGGCTGATGATCTGTGTGTCTTTGAAATGAAAATCACACTACAGGCCTCTCCAACCTGGAGGTAGGGCTGGGAGATGTCGCTATGGCATTCATTTTAGGGGTCACGTGGCTTGCTTCGGGTGCCCCGTTGATGGTCTGTGCACTGGAGACTCATTCCTGGTAGCACCTCTTCACTCATACCCCAATCTTTCCTAACGATAGTAATTTTGTTTTCAATCGGTAATCGTTTGTTTTATGAATATTTTGTTAAATGTGCAATGCACAATAACGCATCATCTCAGCACCTTCTATTTAGTGTATACTGAGGCGCTCTGACAATCCTAATACTACTAGCCACACTAAGAAGCAATCGAATGACGAATGACGAAATGCACCTAAAACAAACGGTATAGTACCGTTCCCTGACATCTTTAGGCGCAATAATGGCCCACGGTATATAGGGACACATTTGCACGCCCCGTGCGTCACCCCTGCATCACTTTAACATGTGAACAGTGACGCAAGGGACCCGCAAATCCGCCCCTTAGTGCGCTACCTTCAGATATTTGTGATACCGCCGGCGTGTGTATAGAGAATATACACCTTCTGTGATCAGTAAGCATATGCTGCATATTTCTTACAGAGTAACGAGTGCAGGGCCTTCATCCCAATCCGCAGAATGATAGGTAGCGCCAATACTGCCTCAAAGCGCTATAAGTCGGCAAAATAACAAAAGTGTGGTTCGTTCTCCAGGTAGGATCCCACAATAATTTTAACGCGAACTGGACCCGAAGACATCGGATATCAGAGAGCTTTACGCAAGCACGAGTTTCACACCTTCATATTTGTTAGGTAAAGGGGGGGATCTGCCCAGAATCACAGGATGTTGAGCGTCCCCGCAGGGACCGAACCCGGTTCCCCAACTTGGAGGTGGACGCTAGCGCCGTAGACACTCGTCTTACATTAAGGCCGGCCAAAGGAGGAATTTGCAACCACGCGTGAGGAATGCAACAATGGCTACTTTGTGGGGCCCAAATATTTCACGAAGACCCCAGCTGAACTCGAATAGAGGTGAGTGTCAGGGGGGGGGTCCGCCATAAATTGTCAAGAACAGCCTCGATAAAGGGCTGAGCCGATGAAAGAATGTGTGAGGCGGGAGGAGGCCCGAGAAATGGATGAGGCGAGGCTGGGAAGGATCCCAGTGCATCTGGGAAAACCCAGCGCTGAATAATGTGCATTTCAATATAAGAAAGGGCACTGTGCGTCTCCGTACCGCACAGCGCTGCACACCGTGGATTTCATGAAAAGGCACTGCGCCTCTCCTTAGAGCACAGCGCGCAGCACTGTGCAGCGTGTATTTCAATAGAACGGGCACAGCGCCTCACCTTAGAGCACAGCGCTGCACACTGCATCTCGATATACACGCGCTGAGGGTCACATTGGAGCACGGCGCAACACCCCGTGCCTCTCAACGAAACACAGCGCTGTGCATCTCAGAAGAGCACAGCGCTGCACACTGTATCTCAATCTAATACTGCACCGCATCTCAGCGTTGCTTTTGCACATTTCAATATAACACAGCATCTCAGTAGAGCACAACGCTGCACACTGTGCATTTCAATATAACAATGTTGCGCGTTTCAGTAGAGCACAATGTTGTCCACTGTGCCTAGGATATGGCAGCACTGTGCATCTCAGTACCGCACAGCGCTGACCCTGCATCTCGATATAACCACGCACTCGGTACTCTGCTTCTCAGTACCGCACAGCGCGAACACTGTGCCTCTCGATATCACAACGCACTGAGTGTTGTAGTAGAGCACACGCTGGACACTATATCTGGATATAACACAGATATAGTGTGCATTTCAATCTAACACTACGCTGTGCATTTCAGATCATCATTTCTCTCTTACACGACGCTGTGCATTTCAGATCCTCATTTCTATCTTACACGACGCTGTGCATTTCAGATCATCATTTCTATCTTACACGACGCTTGTGCATTTCAGAACAACATGTCTATCTTACACGACGCTGTGCATTACAGTAGAGCACATCGCTTAACACTGGGCCCTTCGATATACACAGTCATTTCTATATTACACGACGCTGTGCATTTCAGAACATCCTTTCTATATTACACGACGCTGTGCATTTCTTAAAAGCACAACGCTTTACACTGTGCATTTCGATATAACACTTCGCTGCTGTGCATCTCAGTACCGCTCAGGGCTGGCGCTGCATTTCAGTATAGCACAGCGCTCTGTGTCTCAGTGGAGCCCAGACCTGTACACTGTGTATTTCAGTATTCACAGCACCGTGCCACTCTGTAAAACACAGCGCTGCATGTTATGCGGGCACTGTACGATGCATACCTCAGTATACCAAAGCACTGTATACTGCATCTCAGTCCACTTCAATTCAAACAGACTTTGTATCGGTCTCCAACCCCAAGCGTGTCGCCCCAGCAGAACTGCGAAACCCTTGAAAAAAGGGGGGGGGAGCGGGCACGAGGGAGGGCTATTGGCGGGCGCAACACCGCACGCATGCCTGCCCCCCACCTCAGTAATTTGCCGCGACGGGTGCCAGAAATATAGGGGATCGTCCATAATTAAGCGAGCCCCTGATCCCCTCCCCGCCGCCCGACCGCGCTCCTACGGCTGGCTGCACGACGGTGCGATGTATGGGACTGAGTATATTACTGAGGTCATTCCCCTGACATTACCGGGCCGGAACAAAACAAAACCACTCACCCCGCACAGATGGCGGAGTGCTGCTGTGTGTGAGATGACGGAAGTCTTTCTTACAAGCATACCGCGACACCCATTGGATGACACAGCTGAGACAGCTGCCACCCAAGCGACCAGGCCAGAAAACACACGTAATCCCCTGGGCGCGCCCCTCCCCTCAAAGCATAACATTACTCCAGGAAGGAGCGCGCAAGGGAGAGGCCTGAAACAAGCCTGGAAACGCTGATCAGTCGGAGCTCAAATAAGGTACCCCTGTCCTTGCTGAATCAGCGACGTCAGTGTCACGATATTGGTCACCACCGCAGCGGATTAAGCTCACGGATTAAGCTCAACCGAGTTACCAAGCAGCGCGACATTGTGCCTGCTAGCTGCTGAATGACCCACACCAATACTCGTGGGGTTGTGCCCAATTGGCACCCGCAAAGGATCGCACAGATGCCCGTATTTAGCAGCTGTGAACGTGGTGCGTGAACAGGCTCGTGGATCGGGTGGGGTAAGTAGGGGCCGAACAAGAGGGAGGGGCATCGCACGAGGGCGCCCTCCCCCAACAGCATGTTGCAGCGCTCCAGTTCGGCTCCACTTACAGCCGGAGGCCCGCCATGCAGTACACTAATCACCGGATCTCGGAGCAGGCGAGGCACACGCAGCTTTTTGTGGCCCCCTGTGCCGAAACAGACCAACTTTTGTTCGGGCCTCTCAGTGAAAACCTTCAAAATACTGCCCCAGGACAGCATTAACAGTCGGAGCCTTATCACGTGCTGGGCAGACTCATCCAACAAGTATGAGCACACGATGGCGATAGTACTACCGCCTAGCAAATGAGCATCGGCACCACTAACATTTGCCTGCATTAATTACACCGAAGGAAGTTAAGAAAATAATAATTTGCATTTCTAGTTTTATATAGCACGCACTAGACCTGAAGGTATCAGAGCACTGTAAATGAGCACCAGATCTGTTACCGACGGCTACTTTCAAATTTGTAAGGCACGGGGAAATTGAATCCCATACCGAGACTCGAACCCTATCCTCAGCTCTGCGGTCGACCGCCCTAGCCGTTAAGCCACGTTCTCTCCCTAATGTTACGGCATAGCAGACTGAGCATGGAAAGGATATAAAACATTTCCCTGCATATTCCACTCGAAACACAGCCTAAACAGTAATCCTTATCCCCGTGTTAGGCTGACTAACCCCCTAGCCTAACAGTCCTCACCTCGTGCCTCTTACTAAAACTTTGATAATTTTCCTACCTTGGGAAAATTCTACAGCATTGGCAGGATTCGAACCCTGGCCTGTGAGGGCTGTCCACACCAAAGGAACGAGCCTTACGTTTGAGCTATAGCTCCTTGGTAAACATGGCAGCGTAGCATAACAGTGCTAACAAACATGGCAACGTAGCCTAACGATCCTAACCTCGTGCATATGCTAGGCTGACTCCCCCCAACTGGCGGCGATGCGATAAACGGCATAAAGCGTGGATGAATCTACTTTTGCCCAAAAGCACCGGATCAGTAAGGTAGCCACGAGGGGGAGACAATGAGGCATCGTAACAACATGAGCACAACCTAGAACATTTGCACGCCTGTTACGGGCCTGAGCACAACTTAAACATTTGCACGCCTGTTATGCCCACATTGCGACCACTTAAGGACGACATGCATAATTATGCACTCCGCCCCTCACCATGACCCAGAAGGAAAGGATGGCATACACTCCGGGGGCCCCCCGCCTTGCCCACGGAGACGGTCTTGGTCCCCGGCACACTGCACGGGTCCCCATGGAGTGCGGTAGCGGCTAAGTGCGGGAAGCGCTGGCCCCATTATGAACTACCGTGGCACTGTGCAGCCTCCCTGCGGTGATTTTCGTCCCTTCCGACCTATAGCTGCGCTATTGACCCCAAGAGCGCAGGCTGAAAGAAGGGTGGGGGCGAACCTTGCGCTCTAGCCCCCGGTCCTGAAGCCCCGCCACCCAAGGGCAGGAGCCTGGCCTTCGTTGCCTCAATACACGCCGGACCCGCACGAAACAACGGCAAGACACCCACATGTCCGAGTGAGCACAGCCCAAACACATGGCCTGAGCGGCCCTCACCCCAACTTGCCCTCGGGCAGTCCAACCTCGACGATGACCGGGTGAAGCCATATCCTGAGGACAGATCTAGCAATGGGGATTCGACTCATAACGCAAAACTGCCAAGACAGACGAGCGGTCCAACGCCCGGCAGTATGCCCCAATGCCCTGAAGCTTTTCTACACTCGCAGACAGGGGTTCGAACCTGCACCCTCCGTACGCACGCCAAGCGGACGCTGAAATTATCGGCGCCAGCCTCTCACATCTCTACCTCTCCGTCGCAAAACCAGGGAGCCTGACCAAGTACGGAGGAGCTCTTAAATCTGCCCCTTCCCCTGAAAGCATTATAAACCAGCAAATGCTGGGCAGGCCTACCGGAAGGTGCTTCGGGGAGAGGGGGGCAGCCACTCACCCCACTTGCAGTTCCCTCAGACGGCTTGAAACTCAGCACGAGTGAAGATGGCGGGACGGACAAACGGCGTGTCCCACGAGGCAGTGGCCACGCGTGCTCGGAGTGAGGAGAAAGAGTGTCCCGACGTGTTCGACGCAACGTCCGGAGCGGCAAAGAGGCCACCACAACGGCCAGAGGAGGAGATATACCCTCTCCCTGCCAGCCCCGGACGTGCGTCATAGTTCCGCCCACCTCCACCGGGCAACCTGCCCTGAGGGGTGGCAACCATTAGCTGGGGGTCGGGGGCAGCCCTACGTGACTAAGGGCCCGCCCTCCTGATGGCCACCGGGTGGCCTCGGGCAGGCGCATTCACTTTGTGCTGCGGCCTGTGACGAGCAGTCGGTGAGACAGGCTATCATCGACAGCCTAATTGCTGAACACCCCTGAAGCCATTCGCAGTAATCACTCCTGTATAGTCATTGGAAGTGGAGGAGCCAGCTGAGGCCAAACTGGATTTTCACTCCGGTCAGTCTGTCTCAGGCTATTAAACGAGGCTAACAGGTCAGCACCAACTAGCTTAGGGGGGTAATTTAAAGATAAAACACTCATGTTAAGAGTCAACTCGACAAATGATAATCACATTGTTCTACGCTAATTCAGTCTCAAAATAAAAGCGACCAACCATGTGTGTCTTCCACAGTGGTGAACCAAACATGAACATGGACTTGTTTTGAAATGCAATATTAGAAATATGGCAGCGTCCAGAAGAGGATTATGGGTTATCAAACAAAATGAGATACTGCAACCCAGATAGCATCTCCCTTTTCAATACAAAACGATTATGCATTGAAATTATTGGTCGGGTTACATCACATAACCGTTGCCAGTGCATTTGTGACACGACCCAGCCAACTTGTGTGCCCTGTCTGTGCTAATAATCTAGCAAAGTGCAAAGTGGCACTCCACAAACACTGACATTATATAAATATTTAAGAGGCTGAATTTTGTCTGCAAATTCTTGTGAATGTCTGGAAATGCAAAGAGTATGGAGTGAAAAGTAAAGCAGACAGAGGCCCATCTCTGTATTCACATTGTCAGCAGGAGCTAGTGTGCGCCCTTGACACTTCTTGCCTTGGAAGTCTTCTGGGGAGATACCTCTTTGTCGCTCCCTTTGCTTTGCGACTAGCAGGAACTCTGGTAGTGCAATACCACTTTTGTGCAGTGCAATGCTGGATTTTATAAAGAGAAATCCTGCCAACTCTCGAAGTGTAAGCATTGGAATTACAAAAACTAATTGTGCCTCTGGTCCAGATGTTTGCTTAGCTCTCAACTGGATTTCGATTGGACCTGCTCTGTCGAGCAAGTTCGGAATGCTGACAACAACCACCATGACGTGCAAGATGCATATGCTGATGTGAAGAACAGGACGTCTCAGGAGGCATTTTTCAGAATCAACAGCAATTGAATTCTTGCTGAATGGTCCAGAATGCACGCCAGTTGGACAATGATCACAAATTGCAAGGAGCTTGCTTTTTAAAGGTGAAGTTTGCCATTTGATTTTTAACCATGGGCTGATGACATTAAAAACTGCTCACAAAAAGTGGTTGTATGACTGACTTTTGCCACCCGTCTTTCATTTTTTAATGAGGCCTATTTAATAATAGACATAATGCTTTTAATTTGACTAATCCCTGGTAATCTCTCAGAGTAGCATTTCAACCTACCTTTTATTTTTGCCCTCAATGTCACCTCAGTTTGCACCCAGCCACATGCAAATTAGTCTCCTACAGGAACAGTCCAGCCAGAGCTATCAGGCCAGGTCCTCCCAAAACTAGTGCACAAGCATCCCAAAACTGGTTTCACCAATATTGGGGCTCATCAGTCAGGTGTATCTTGGTTCCAGCGCGCAAGTGAGTATAGGGCCCATGTTTGGACATATCCTGCCACTTAGGGTGGTATATCAAACACACAAAAGGCGATGGGGGAATGGTTGCAATGTTTCCAACGATTGGCAATCACGTGGGGTAGTATTCCAACCAATGATTCTTTTGCCCTCCATGCCACCTCAGTTTGGACCCAACTATATGCAAATTAGTCATGAACCTCCTCCAATAGGAACAGTCCAGCCCAAACTACCAGGCCAGGTCCTCCTTGAACTGGTGCACATGCAACCCAAGACCGATTTTGCACTCATTGGTGCTCAGCTGCCTGGTGTAGCTTGGTTCCAGTGAGCATGGGTCCCACATCTGGAATTACCCTTGCCACTTACGGCAGTACATCAAACATACAAAAGGTGATGGGAGGAATGCTTGCAATTTGTCTAATGCTTTGGATAGCACTCCAACCCATCGTTCTTTGGCCTACTATACCACATCAGTTTGGACCAAGCCATATGCAAATCGGTCTTGACATTGCTCCAATAGGAACAATTCAGTGAGAGGTGCCAGGTCAGGTCATCCATGAGCTAGAACACAAGGACCCCAAGACTGGTTTCCCCAAGATTGAGGCTCATCAGTCTAGTGTATCTTTGTTCCAGTGGCACAGTGAGCACAGAGCCTACTTCTGGACATAGCCTTACCCCTTTGGGCAGTTCATCAAACACACAAAAGGTGATGGGAAGTGTCAGGTTCCACCTTTTCGGTTCCTCAGGGTTGAGCTGATGCTGATGCTCAAAAGGGGTCCACCTCTCAACTGCCTCCAAGTCCAGAATACAATTATACACAGACTTGTGGGATAGTCAAGTGAGGGAAGGAAAGGGTAGGGACTGCGTGGAGGGAGACCTGAGAAAGATACAAGTAACATACAGTTAGTCACATCCTGATGCTATTGAATAGAAATCAAACAACAGCCCTCACCCAAGTTTCTTTGGCGAGATTAATCACACTCTACCTGTAAAATAAAGAGGAATGGCCTCATCAGAAGAGAGAAGTTACCTTCAGCCGGATACTATATGCAAAGAAAGAGTACACAATGAAACTAGTTCAAGCCTAGGTAAATGTATTCTTCTCCCACCTTCACTTAGAGATTGGTGTTATCTTCTTTCCTACATACCCTTAAAGATATCTGTGGTTCCAATCTAAAGTAGGCACTTATGTCTGCACCCCTCTGCCTTTTCTCTCTTCTAGGACAAACAAAATATAAAAGAACTAAACTTTAGGTTTATGAGCACGAATTGGGGCACAATCTCTTATTGTACCATATATAATCATTCATCATAAAGGCCCATTGTTAATAACCACAAAGCCAGCAACATCGAACAAATGTTCAGATATGATGTCAATGCAAACCATAAATAGTTGTGTCGGTGCTTGGCCAAAATAACATGAACACAGGAATGAAAAAAGGTTCTGAAACGGTACCGTGTATGATCCTGAACCGGTACCTTTACTTCCGTGTTTTCTTCTTTAAGGGAAAGGGAAATGCACCACCACGCTCCTCTGCATGAGACACCGTCCTGTGGTCTCGCCAACAGAGGAGTGATGCACCAAAGAAATGCCCAAAAGCGCTCCTCTGCAAGAAACCACTTACGAGTGGTCTCGCCAACAGAGGAGTAGAGCGCCAAAGAAATACTCAAAGAAAGTGCTCCTCTGCAAGAGACCGCTTGAGCGTGGTCTCATCAACAGAGTAGCTAAGTGAATTGCCTCCGAAATGACATTAAATGAGCCCGTAACAATCAGACCAACTTCTACGAGCGAAAAACGGAAACAAAAGGTTACCGTTTCCTCCGCCGAACAGGAAACCAGAAGATCCAACAAACTGGCCATCAACTAGGAATAATAGGCAGCGTCTGATATTCCTGTGGCGGCTATATCCGGTGTGGGTGCCGCCGCGTCACGTGAGGCGTGACTCGCGCTATGCCCATTGAAAAATGTAGTCTTTCCTCTCGGCACTCTCGTCTTTTCTGCAGTCAGTGCCTAACCAGATTTCACGGCCTGACAGGAAGAATGCTTTCTATGTGTTTAAACCACTGGCAATCACTCAGGGTAGCATTCCAATCCATCGTTCCTTAGCCCACATTGCCATCTCAGTTTGGACCCAGCTATATGCAAATCAGTCTTGTTTTGTGTTAGACCTGGCCCCATTGGCTTGGGTTTGCCCTGTATTTTTGCCTTTGCCTCCTGTGTTTTTGCTGTGTGTTGGACTTCGGTTTTGCTGGTCTAGATGCTTTGGACACTTTGCCACAGCTGTTCAGTGTCAAAGTGCAAGTGCTCCCTTTGTAAAGTATTATTATGGATTAGTGAGTCCCTGATTGACATATTTGATTTACTAGTCAGTACGTAGTACAGTGCACTGTGGGTGCCCAGGGCCTGTAAATCAAATGCTGCTAGTGGGCTTGCAGCACTGATTGTGCCACCCGCATAAGCAGCTTGTACATGTAACTCAAGCCTGCCATTGCAGAGCCTGTAGGCAGTCTAGTGCTCCCATGGTGACTTCATAAGTGTACCCACTTGCCAGACCCTAACCTTTTCTTTTCTTACTTGTTAGATACTCCTAAGTTAGGCCCAAGGTACCCCAATGGGCAGGGTGCAGTGTATGTAAAAGGTGGGACATGCCCTGGTGTCTGTGGCTTGTCTTGATAGTGAAATACTGCCAATTTCATTTTTCACTATTGCAAGGCTACCTGTTCCCATAGGATAAAATGGGGAGTTTGCTTATAACATCTTATAAACATAACTACCCCTGGGAACAAGGTAGGAAAATAAAGTTTAGAATGCCTGAACTCAGAAAATTAAAATGCATCTTTTAGTGAAAGTGATTTTTACATTCTCTGCTTGAAAATACCAGTTTTAGAAAGTAGGTTTTTTCCTGCTTAGCCATCCAGTGTGCCTCTGCCAGGATGTGTATTGTCTGTCTGGCTTTGGCTGGAGATGAGCAGTGGCTTCTGAGAATCTGGGGGGTCAGGGTTGGGCTGAATAAACCTGGGCTGCATTTGGAGTAGGAGATTTCCTTTCACCTGAATGAGCCTGGTCTGCCTGACACAATGCTGTCTCCACCTCCTGCCAGGAAGCTGCACCAGAGAGGACAGAACTGGTTTTGACTGAGCGCAGCGCTTCTCTGCCACCAGAGAACAAATAATTTTGCTGCATAAAAAAAGGGGCCCAGACCCCTGACTTTTAGATCCCTTCTGGGAAATCAAGAGGAACCTTTGCCAAGGAGAAGAGCTGGAGAAACTGGAGGAGGAGTACTTCCCCTTTGCTGTGTGCTGTCGGGAGTTGGCCTGCAGTGGCTGTTTCTACCAAGGAAAGGAGAAGGACTTTGCTGTGTGCTGTGTCCCCTGCTTGAGGAAGATTTCCAAGGGAGTGATGGGGAGCTTGCTCCCCTGTTCACGAGGTTTCAGGAACATCAAGGACCTGACCAAGCTTATGGGCACCGCCTCTGAAAAAACTGGTTTCAGTTGCCTGTAGAAGAAAAGGGCAACCGACTCTGTCACCGAGTCCATCACAGGACTCTGTGTCCTAAGAGCACCGTAGAGAGCCCCGCCTCGTTTTGCAATGCAACCCTGGTCTCACCGACTTCGTCAATGAGCCGCTTGCACCGCGTCCTGTGGGCATCGCACTCCGCTCTGCTTCGCTAAACGCGCCACTGACGTCATCGACTCAGTTGCTGCCTGACTCGAACATCGTACGGCTCCGTTGCCTCACCGTGACCTGCCAGAACCGCATGGAGCACCATCTCAACATGCAACACAAGCCTTGGTCTCACCGACTCTGTCAACGAGCCGCTGCCTGCACTAAGCAGTGACGACACCACATGCTGCAACGCTTCCATCTCACATCGCAACCGGGACCGTTGCGCCGGATCGACTTATTCCATTGTGTTGGCTGTAACAACAATAGGTACTGTCTCGGTCTGTTGGCGCTTTAGCTAGCCCGTGTCGACGCGGTTGGCTGTAATTGTTAGACTCCGGTTCAGTATTGCGGTAGCCCCGGACAGAGCTACCGAGTCGGAGGAACTGTATTTTCATGTTTTTCTTGCAATTTGAAGGTTATTTGCACAATAACTATTTTCAAGAGTAAAGTATGTTGGTTTTTTGTGGTTTTTGGTCTTGTTGGTTTAGCTAAAGTTTGCTTATTTTTCTAAACTGGTATGGTGTCCATTTGAAGTGTTTTCACTGTGTTACTGTATGCATGCACAAATGCTTCACAAACTGCCTCTGAGATAAGCCTGTCTGCTTGTGCCAAGATACAAAGTGGGTGAGCAGGGGTTATTTTAGAAGTGTATCCCCCTTACCATGACTATGTAGAAGGGTCCCTACTTGGACAAAGGTGCAAACCTCTGCCAACTAGTGACCACCATTTCTAACAACCCTGCTCCAACAAGAACAGTCAAGAATAAATTCACAGGCCATATCCTAACTGAACTGGAGCACAAGTGACCCATGATCGGTTATGCCCTGATTGGGGGTCATCACTTGGGTGTAGCTTAGTGCCCTTGACACAGTGAACATGGGGGCCACTTTAGGGCATACCCATGTCACTTAAGGCAGTACATTAAACACGCAGATGTTGATTAAAGAAATGCTTGTAATTTGTCTAACCAGTAGCAATCGCTCAGGTAGCATTCCAACCTATCATTCTTCTGCCCTTCATGCCATCTCATTGTTCATATAGGAACAGTCTAGCAAAAACTGTCAGACCAGGTCTTCCCTGAACCAGTGCACAAGGAACCCAAAACTGTTTTTCCCTCTTTGGAGCTCATCAGTCAGTAGTAGCTTGCTTCCAGTGGTACAGTGAGCATGGGACCCATGTGTGGACATATCCTTGCCACTAAGGGCAGTCCAGCAAAGACACAAAAGGTAATAAGAGGAATGTTTGTAATGTATCTAACCACTTGCAATAACTCGGGGAGCATTACAACCCATGATTATTTTGTCCACCATGCCATGTCAGTTTTCACCCACCCATATGCAAATCAGTATAGGCCCTGCTCCAATAGGAACAGTCCAGGCTGAACTGCCAGGCCAGATCCCCCCTAAACCAAAGTACAAGCAGACCAAGACCAGTTTCTCCCTGATATGGGCTCATCATTCTAGTGTGGCTTGGTTCCAGTGGTATGTTTAGGCATAGCTTTGCCACAGTGGTACATCTGACATACAAAAGGTGATGAGATAAATGCTTGCAGTTTGTCTGACCACTGAGAATTGCTTGGAGTAGCATTCCAGCTCATTTTTCTTTTGCCCACAGTACCTCCTCAGTTTGGACCCAGTCATATGCAAATAAGTTTGGACCCAGCTCCAATAGAGCAGTCTAGCTTGAAATCTCACGCCAGGTCCTCCCTAAGCCAGAGCACAAGCAACCCAAGACTGGGTTTGCCCTGTTTGGTGCCTGCAAATTCGTGCCTGACAGTTCCTATTAGATCAGGTTCAAGGTTGAGTTGCATTTCTCTGGGTCAAACTTGGGTGGTATGATGGGCAACTGCCAGTGGTTAGCAAGCAAGTATTCTTCCCATCGCATTTTGTGAGTTTTGTGTACTAGTAGATCACATTGTAAAATATGCAATACCCTGGGTTGTAGACAACCTACGTTATGAATATTAGACAGGAAGCTATTTGCACTTCGCTGTCATTGACTACAAGCACTGCGATGGGGTCTGCAATGAACAACACAGTTTAGTTCTATTCTTTGACTGGAAACTTGTTTTAATGCAGACAGTGTTCCTTAATGGTAAATGTGCAATATATATATATATATATTGATCGTCTTTCTTGCCAATAAAGACCCTTGATTACGAATCTCACGGAGTCGGTGCCTGCTTTTGGAAAAATTTGAACACAGGATTGGGTTCACATATATATATATATATATCAGAACCAGGGAAGCAACTGCTGAGGCACGATTTGAAAGCCTCTCTGCGAGTATCCCGGTCGCTAATGAGGCTATACCAATTACCACAAACAGTGACGCAAAGACCTTGATCAAGAATCTCGAAAAACTACTTCGAAGCGAGCTTGCCAAGTGGTGGGAGAAAAAATCACTTGAGAAGTACCGAGATGCCAATAGGGTTCCCAGGGGATTAAGAAATCTCACTGTCCCGACCTACGAGAACCCTGACCCTTTGATGTTACAAGAATGGGCGGACAACAGTTTACAAGGTTCCTTGAATATGGTCAATATTTTGATTAAATACGCCGAGTCTGATCGTGATAAACTGCTGGTAGAAATTGACAAAGTACAAGCATTATTGGAGGCTACTGGAGAAACTGATTTCATAGCCAAAAGTAAATCAGAGATCGATATCCGCATTAAAAAACTGGAGGATACCATAATTGATCGGAAAATCACTAAGTTTGCCAGGGACAGAAATGATTATGCTACTGGCAGAATCTTTACCTTCTCAAGGAAGTATGACAATTTAAAGCGCAAAGCACTATCTAACAGCGGAAAGCCAGCAGGCGGTCAAATTACCGCCACTAATCAAGTCTCAGTTTTACCTATTGACAACAGCGACATTTTGTCAATCAACTCATTAACCTCCAACAGTGAAGACGAAGGAGCCTCAATATCCGCCATCCCCAGCATAGGCAAGAATTACACGGTGGTGGAGGAATTGGGTTTTGTGAACGAGGACCGGCGCTATTCCCTGCGCTCCCGGAATCCTCAAAACCAGGCCGGCAATCAGTCAGCCAGCGCAGGCGTACAAGGCGGAGGATCCACAAAAAGAAATACTTCGCAAGCAAGAACCAACAGGAACTGGCGCAAATAATCAACACTGTTGACAACACCGTCATTAACCTCACTGATACTGTTCTCTCCAAGGCGGAAGAACAGCTACTATCTCTTGGTCTCTCCTACTGTCCACCCAATAGATTTTCCTACAATCAAACTCGGATAGATCTGTACAAATTCGTTAGGAAGATCAAATTAATTAAGTATTTTAAACTCGAGGCCAGGCGTAAACAAGGTGTGGCAAGTGACATTCCTACCAATATGGCACCTCAGCTCCAAGTACAAGACAATACTGGCTTGCAAAATCTGTATGACCTAGCCTTTGATGATTCCTCTCAACCTGTTCCTACTGTCAGCCAGGTGGTCAATGTGAATCGAACAGTGCCGACACCCTTTAAACCTAAATCGACATTTTTTCCACTCATGCCTCGCGATGCTGTGGATATATTCAGTGATCGGGTCATCATTGAACTCAAAGCTCTGAACAGATCGACCTTGGGTAAGCACAGACAACTCAAATACAACGACCAGCAATATAACCTGCTAATCAACAAACTTAAATCCAACCACAGTGTGATTGTAAAGAGTGCCGATAAGGGCGGCAACACTGTTTTATGGAAGACATCGGACTATATCGAGGAAGCTCAGAGACACTTATCTGATTCATCATGCTATATTTTGTCATCACAATTCACTATGGTTCAAAGTCAAAACCAGATACGTAAGCAATTGAACACTTGGAAAAGACTCAATCTTATAACTAAGGAGGAATGTAATTATCTAAACAAAGACCATCCTGTAACACCTTGTTTATACTTCTTGCCTAAAGTTCATAAACTTATTACCCCTACCCCAGGTCGTCCAATCATATCGGCCATTGGGAGTATGACAGAGAATATCTCCAAGTATGTGGACTTTTTTCTTCAGCCCCATGTTGCAAGTCTCCCCTCTTACTTGAAAGACACAACAGATTTTTTAACCAAGATCCTAACTGTTCACTGGTGCAGCGATTTTTTGTTTTTAATCTTGGACATTGAATCACTTTACACCTCTATCAATCATCACCATGGTATCAATGCATGTCAATACTATCTGAATACACGTGCCATATGCTTCAGAGAACACAACTCTATGCTTATTGCATTGATCAGATTGTGCCTAACCTCCAATTTTTTCCGTTTCCAGAATAACACCTATCATCAATTGCGTGGTGTGGCGATGGGCTCGTGTTTTTCCCCAGCTACTCATGTCTTCATGTGGGTTGGTGGGAGGAACACGAGCTCAGAACCACATACGCACACTGGTCATCTCACATCGCTCATTATTGGCGCTACATTGATGACATCTGCATCATTTGGAAAGGTACACAGGAGGAAGCCCTTTCATTTGTATCTGACTGTAACACCAACTCCCTCAATCTGAAATTCACTGCCAATGTAAGTGTTAATGAAGCAGAATTCCTTGATGTGCATCTATTTGTTAAAGACAACGAACTCGAGACCAAACTACATCGTAAGAGCACTGCGGGCAATGCTATCTTACATGCGCGCAGTTCTCACCCGACACATACCATTCGCAGCATTCCTTATGGCGAATTCATCAGAATTCACAGAATCTGCAGTGATCATGACTCTTTAACCACATGCCTTGAGGAATCCAGACAGCGCTTCATAAAAAGAGGCTATTCCAGAACCATTCTTGATCAAGCTTTAGTTAAAGCTTTATCAGTGGATCGTGTTTCACTTCTCACATCTAGCGACTCCATCACTGCTAGCACTAACAACACACAGGATACCACCCACTGTACAGTCAGATTGATCACTACTTTTTGCTCACAAGAGCGTAAGATTAGGCGCATCATTGGCACTGAATGGCCTATTATTCTGACTGACTCTATTCTTGGCCCATTGTTACCTGAAACACCTACAATTACATTCAGACGTGCGCCTTCCATGCGTGATGCTCTGGATAGAGCAGCACCTGAAAATCCACCTAAAATCAGTAAAATTAACAAAATGGGCTTTTTCAAATGCACATCTTGTCGTGCCTGCAATTTTGCCACTAACACCACTCATTATGTCACTGCGTTTAGCGATGTACCCATCCTGATTAACGAATATCTAACTTGCAGATCTGAGTTTGTTGTTTACAAGCTCAAATATACATGCAACTTGGAGTACATAGGTAGCACTAAGCTGCCTGTTCATCAAAGAATACTCCAACATATTAGAGCCATTGTAAACAGTGACAGTAATTACCCTGTGGCCAGACATTTTGAGGCAATTCATGAGAAAAAATTGAAAGACCTACAATATACTGTTTTATGTTCGGTACCCCAACCGAGCCACGGCGGTGACCGCGAAAAACTACTGAGACAACGTGAATCCCAGCTTATCATGTCACTCGACACTAAGGCCCCAAACGGTTTAAATCTGACGGAAGATTTGAAAAGTTTCCTCTAATTTTGTTCTGTATTTGGTTCTGGTCTTAGTTCTTATCTGCCTCTTTCCTAGACTGTGATTACATTGTTTTTTTCATTTATTCCTGTTCGAGAAACTGCTGCATCTAGTGGTCTTGGTCTATTTGTGTTTATCTGCTCTGATGCTTTTCGCATCGGATCTATGGAATTTTCTTACTTAGCATCGGTGTTAGTTTAACCCTTGCTCCTTTCAGTACCTATCCTTTTGCCTCGTAGTAAATTTCCCTTGTTTTTCTCTGGACTCCTTTTTATCACTTAACATATTTTTCGGTTGGGCCCTTTGTTTTCATTTCTATTTTTCCATATCCACTTTAGGATTATTTTTTATACATGTATCTTATGTTTAGCACTTCTTTTGCATCACATGACTCATATTATTGTTGTTTCTTCTAGCTGATGTGGCAGTCCTCTATTTCTTAACAGTAATGTGGTTAATTTCATTCAGGCACTATGTCTTGATGTTTCTGACACGTGTGGTTCATTCAATGTCGTTGGCTTATATTTGCTCCTTCTGGTCTTTTTTTGGCACTCAACACAGATTCTGGCACTATGCCATTATACTTGCTCGTTGCTTGTTGTGGTGCTTTTATTCCAGCATTTGATTATTTACAAGTCTGTTTTGAGCTATTTTTGCCAATGTCATTCATTTCGATGTGCTTTTTTACTACTACGTGTCAGATTTCTGTATTTATACCTATTTACATATTGTTATCAATTGTTTATTTTGCCACTTTCATCTTTCATGTTCGTATTTCACTGTCATGCCGTTGCAATTTTAAAAATAGTATTTTTTTCACTACTCTTTTCTTTTCTTGTTTGGGCGTGTTCCCCCATTTAAGCCCCTCCCTGTGTTGTGTATAAATACCTTCATTTTTTTCTGAGTGCTTGTATGTGAACAAGCTCCCCTGCGGAGCGAAACGCGTCATTGTGTAATAAACGTTTTTCCTGCATACTCACTTGAGTTGGATCGACTGTGAGCTTTTCTGGCCGTTTGATGTGGCGTTCTGAGGTTTGCACCCTGCCGTAGCCTGTCGTCCATTGACGTGTTGGGATTTCTTCTTCATATATATATATATAAATTCACTGAAAAAACCATAGGTTTCAGGAGTTATATAGTTAGGAATTAGTTTTTTTGAAACAATCCAAATATTTATTTATATATATCCACTCATTCTTCAATGTAAATTGCTATATATATAATGCATATTTAAATAACGAAGCAAACCACATTCACTAGATGATTCATCAGTGATGTCATCAGTGATGTCATTTGAGATGTCATCAGTGATGTCACTGACCATGTCATGAATGATCTAATATGTGACATCATCAGCAGTGGATTGCGGGTGCGCAAAATATAGTTAGTACAACTAACTATATAGGAGCAATTTCATTGGTTTTGTATGAGTAAAATGTCCAGCTAACTATAACACCACTAAAACTTATAGTTTTTTGAGTGAATTTCAAAGTTTCAAAAAAACGAATTCCTAACTATATAACTCCTGAAACCTATGGTTTTTTCAGTGAATTTCAAAGGTTTTTTTAAATGCTAATTCCTAACTATATAAGGCCTGAAACCTATGGTTTTTTCAGTGAATTTCAAAGGTTTTTTAAATGCTGATTCCTAACTATATAAGGCCTGAAACCTATGGTTTTTCAGTGAATTTTAAAGGTTTTTTTGAAATGCTAATTCCTAACTATAACTGGTGTGTAACCTATGGTTTTTTCAGTGAATATATATATATATATATATATATATATATATATATATATATATATATATATATATATATATATATATATATATATATATATATATATATATATATATATATATATATATATATATATACAATTTCTATGGCAAAAGGAAACCCCTCATTTTGTTCCTTTTCAAATTAAATGTATTAAGTGTTACCACTTTATTCCAATCAAGATGACTTCAGGTGTGCCATACTTTTGTCATAAGTAAGACTGTTAGCGTTCTAGTTGTTCTTTAGAACACTCTGGGACATTCTGTCATTGGGCTATAGTTGGGCTACATCTGGCTGATATTTGGGCTACATTTGGGCTCTTTTGTCTCTGGTGGCCATCTTGGGAGACTGCATATCAGAATTTTTTTAATGAAATATAAGAGGATTTGAGAAGTCACTCAAAATGTGCCTAATTTTTCTTTCTTCAGCACTAATCATAATTTCTATGGCAAAATGAACCCCCTCATTTTGTTCCTTTGCAAATTAAATGTTTTAAGTGTTAACACTTTATGCCAATCAAGATGACTTCAGGTGTGCCATACTGTTGTCATAAGTAAGACTGTTAGCGCTCTAGTTGTTCTTTAGAACACTCTGGGACATTCTGTCATTGGGCTATAGTTGGGCTACATCTGGCTGATATTTTGTCTCTGGTGGCCATCTTTGGGCTACATTGGGCTACATTTGGGCTCTAACATATATATATAGCCCAATGTAGCCCAATATATATTTTTTCAAAGTTAATTTTTGTAAAAACCACTGGAGCACATATCTTGAGACATAGCAAAGGCACATCGGGCTACCAGTCCCTACAATTTTGCCAAGTTTGGTGGAAAACCATTCAGCCGTTCGGGCTAAAAGTGAGTCCAACCGCCCTATGGAAATTAACATGGGGAAAACACGTTTTGGGACCCCCTTTTATCTCGGCCCCCGCTTGACGAATCCCCCCAAACTTTCAGGGAAGGAGCGGAGCGCCGCGAGGCAAAGTTAAGGAAAATTTCAGGAAGATTCCTCAACCGGCGCCAAAGTTATTCCCAATAGAATGTTGCGATTTCCCTATGGAAAACAATCCTAACTATATATACCTACTGGCTATCGCCAGTAGGTAATAAAAATTCTATGGCAAAATGAAACCCCTCATTTTGTTCCTTTTCAAATTAAATGTATTATGTGTTACCACTTTATTCCAATCAAGATGACTTCAGGTGTGCCATACTTTTGTCATAAGTAAGACTGTTAGCGCTCTAGTTGTTCTTTAGAACACTCTGGGACATTCTGTCATTGGGCTATAGTTGGGCTACATCTGGCTGATATTTGGGCTACATTTGTTTTTTTTGTCTCTGGTGGCCATCTTTGGGCTACATTGGGCTACATTGGGCTACATTGGGCTACATTTGGGCTCTAACATATATATAGCCCAATGTAGCCCAATATATAATTTTTTCAAAGTTAATTTTCGTAAAAACCACTGGAGCACATATCTTGAGACATAGCAAAGGCACATCGGGCTACCAGTCCCTACAATTTTGCCAAGTTTGGTGGAAAACCATTCAGCCGTTCGGGCTAAAAGTGAGTCCAACCGCCCTATGGAAATTAACATGGGGAAAACATGTTTTGGGACCCCCCTTTTATCTCGGCCCCCGCTTGACGAATCCCCCCCAAACTTTCAGGGAAGGAGCGGAGCGCCGCGAGGCAAAGTTAGGAAAGATTTCAGGAACATTCCTCAACCGGCGCCAAAGTTATTCCCAATAGAATGTTGCGATTTCCCTATGGAAAACAATCCGAACTATATATACCTACTGGCTATCGCCAGTAGGTAATAAAATTTCTATGGCAAATGAAACCCCTCATTTTTTTCCTTTTCAAATTAAATATATTAAGTGTTACCACTTTATTCCAATCAAGATGACTTCAGGTATGCCATACTTTTGTCATAAGTAAGACTGTTAGCGTTCTAGTTGTTCTTTAGAACACTCTGGGACATTCTACATTGGGCTATAGTTGGGCTACATCTGGCTGATATTTGGGCTACATTTGGGCTCTTTTGTCTCAGGTGGCCATCTTGGGAGACTGCATATCAGAATTTTTTTAATGAAATATAAGAGGATTTGAGAAGTCACTCAAAATGTGCCCTAATTTTTCTTTCTTCAGCACTAATCATAATTTCTATGGCAAAATGAACCCCCTCATTTTGTTCCTTTGCAAATTAAATGTTTTAAGTGTTAACACTTTATTCCAATCAAGATGACTTCAGGTGTGCCATACTTTTGTCATAAGTAAGACTGTTAGCGCTCTAGTTGTTCTTTAGAACACTCTGGGACATTCTGTCATTGGGCTATAGTTGGGCTACATCTGGCTGATATTTGGGCTACATTTGGTTTTTGTTGTCTCTGGTGGCCATCTTTGGGCTACATTGGGCTACATTGGGCTACATTGGGCTACATTTGGGCTCTAACATATATATAGCCCAATGTAGCCCAATATATATTTTTTCAAAGTTAATTTTCGTAAAAACCACTGGAGCACATATCTTGAGACATAGCAAAGGCACATCGGGCTACCAGTCCCTACAATTTTGCCAAGTTTGGTGGAAAACCATTCAGCCGTTCGGGCTAAAAGTGAGTCCAACCGCCCTATGGAAATTAACATGGGGAAAACACGTTTTGGGACCCCCCCTTTTATCTCGGCCCCGGCTTGACGAATCCCCCCCAAACTTTCAGGGAAGTAGCGGAGCGCCGCGAGGCAAAGTTAAGGAACATTTCAGGAATATTCCTCAACTGGCGCCAAAGTTATTCCCAATAGAATGTTGCGATTTCCCTATGGAAAACAATCCTAACTATATATACCTACTGGCTATCGCCAGTAGGTAATATATATATATATATATATATATATATTTCTTTTTTTATGTTTTCCATGTGTGAGCACTTTAGGTGAAGCAGGCAGTAGTTTGTAGTTTCTAGGACCACTACCATCTGACACCCAATAGGCTTCCACCGTCCCGGAGATCAACCAACATGATTCACCAAGGGTAATCTGTTGCAAGGGGACTCTTTCCACTTGGGATCAGTAACTACCTCTTCTGAGATGTAAAAAACTGATCAATGGTTCACGACTTTAATTGTGGTAACAAATATTTTGTGACTCACAATTAGGAGAGTAGCCACGTTTTAGCAGAGGCCGCTCCCCGAAGGGTGCCTCGAGGGTCGGTGCCATAACGGCCGCCCGAGCCTACAAGGAACGGATCCGGTTTGCGCTGGTTAGCACTGCCGGTAATAGCCGCATGGCGAAAAGCACCGGCGGCCCTCTCCTCCCCCTCCCCAGGAAAAAAGGGAAGAAGGAAAGGGGAGGGGGGTATAAGGCGACTCTCCCCCTGGGCAGCTCACCTTTTACAACAGAGAGCTGGGGGTACCAACGTTTTTTGGTAATGGAAACACAGCGGTGTGTAGAAGGAGGGCCACTCACTCTGGGATGCCTCACGGCTGGGTGAGTACGCCTGACAAAAATCGGGGTAGCAAACGTAGACGGCACTCGCAGCCTAGTCCCCGCCAGACGGCAGGGTGCAGGAGAGACTAGCAAGGTAGCGAGTTGTGGCCTGGCTCCGGGAAAAGGTTACCCCCCACACGCAAAGGGGCATGGAAAACAACAAAGAATAATCTACAAGCTGTTAGGGTGATTTACGACCCTAGGATATGCAAATGAGCAAAAGACAAACCAGTGATTTATTGCCAGCCGATGATTTATAGCTGATGATTTATGATGCCCGTGCAGAATGATTTATGACAACAGAATGATGACAGATTTGTGACAGAATGATTTATGACACCCCAATGATTTATGACCATGATTTTATGGCAGCTGATTTATGATGATCAGGCAGAGCGATTTATGACAACAAAATGATGACAGATTTGTGACAAAATGATTTATGATACCCGATGATTTATGACCCATGATTTATGATGTTCAAATGACACTGAGTGATAACCAATTGTGATAATGTATGATAATGATTTATGACTCTGGCCCGAGAAGGTGTCCAGGGGAGTTGTACACATATGACGTATGTAATCAGTAATAAAACTGCGGCCAACAACCACCACAAAACAATGACTGTTGGCTGTGTGTAGTAATACAGATATATGAGTATGGTACGGTTCCGGGAATGAGCATAGTGCGGCTGTTCTATATCACCTCCTAATTCCATTGAACAGATTGCAAACCCCATTTTGTGAGTCACAAAGGCTTTTATGAATCATAAAATTGGCTTACTACGTTGCACATAACACTTTTACGTTTGCAAACCCTGCGATATGGCGAATTACTGGTTTTTTAGAAAGTTTAAATGTTTAGTGCATGGTGTCCCACGTTCCGTGTACTTTAAGATTATCCTACATGCCCTGCAAAGTGCTTTAGAAAACTTGTGCTAGTTGTATGAGCGTATCTTTTCATCCTTGAATCGACTCAGTGCAGAACCATGAATCGAATTCAAACAGGCATGGATCTGAATAACCATATTTTAAATCCGGCTCATTGGGGTATGGACCTGGGCCAACATTTCCCATTGCTAACGAGTGAAATATTTTCAGACAACAATAGGGGACAAAGAAAGTACAGCCGCCCAGAAAATGGTGGTTGGGTTTTCCCTTACGAAACATAGATTACTCATATACCGTAAAAACAATGCTCTTTTTAACAAAGCATGCTTTTATGTCTGGCGTGTGGGTGAGTGAACAGGGATGGCATCTTTGATAGAACGAAGAGTGTATTTAAGATTCAGTACTACTTCCCCGCGGCTGGAGGCCAAACGCAACGGTCTGTAAATTGAACAGCAAGCAGGGCAGAGTGCTGCTTTAACTGACTATGGATGATTGCTTCCTCTGCACACAGGTATCCGTGATATTCATCAGGCCTCTTGACCAAACACCTGCACGGGCTGACGAGATTTACGATGACAATGGCTGACTGACGATTTGTTTTCCTAACCTGTCGTACTAATCCTGCGGGTTTGCTAATTTAGGACAAGGGCTCTTTATTGCAAGATTTCAGGCATGCTTTATGGCGCACATCTGTACTAGAGACAGGGGCGCTCTGCCAAAAGCTCCCCCCCCCTCATTTCCATAAATCTGCGGTAGGAGTATCGAGGCTGAGGAATGTCTGAGATTGAAGACGTCTGTTGGTTCCCAAACGTGTAGTGGCACGGGAACTTGTCAGAGACACTGCGCAGCATTCCTCCGAGGTGTTAATAGCTTATAAGCCTGTCAAGAATGTCTCCGTTTGTTCAGCAAAGACAATTCACTGGTTTACTAGAAAGGTGTAACATTTCCTACAGGTGAGCTCGAGCGATCAGGGGATAAAGGGGGAGCTTTATTTGCACATTCAAAGGACATATTATGAAGCTTAACCTGCTGCGTTTGATGTGATGTCAACCCTGAATGCTTACAGCTCATTTTAACGAGGCTTGTACCTTTTGAAGTCGTTGAACGTCTCTAATTGCAAACCCGAGCACAAGAAAAGAGCAACATGCGATCTGGTGTGCTAAAAGGGGGCACTGATATTCCACCCCAAGCAATGGGCAAATGAGCATTCCCTCTTCTGAGGGTCGCAGCAAGTCAGAAGGGGTCGAGAGATCAGTGGCTTTAACATTGTTGTCACAAGCTTGAAATTATGTTGTACAAAAACTAGCATATGCAACAGCACTTTATCGTTGTATTAAAAAAAGTTGAATTAATTCAAAGTTGTTAAAAATATTATTAAGAATACAAATAATTCTGATTATTTAGTAATAATTAGACCTTGCAATCGCAAATCCCAAAAAGCTGTTTAAATAAAAGCGATCTGTTTTTTAACTGACTTTTTATGCTGTAAATGGAGGGTCCATTTCGCAAAGGTAAACATAGAGTAAAAGTCTAACGGGCATATTTACAATATAATGATTCAGCGTGACACTACATTCCATCTTGCTGCGTAGAACTGCGTCATTAGGAAAGTGCAGGGATGTCTTATTTACAATAGGATGCATGCCTGTGCTCTCCTCTGCGCCGGCGCACTATAGGTTGCCCAGTGCCAACGCAGACACCTTTGCAGCATTGTGCAAGGGTGCCAGCATTGCGATGATGAATGTTTTTGTACGTGACCCCTTCCTGCAAAAAACAATAATTTATGGTACTTTCCTCCTTTTATGTGTGCTGTAGCACATCTAGAAAGAGGAAAAAACAAGGAGAAATAAAGGCAATTCTCCACTAATTCATTCCCAGGTTTAGGAAACCTTATAAATCTTGGAATGCGTCAGAATCCATGGGTGTTGAGTGGGAACAGCCACAGCAACACTCATGGAATGCCCCTTTCACGCATAGTAATGCGTGAAAGGGGGTCTTATTTACACAGCAATGAAAAGCCACTTGGGGGCTTTGCGTGGCCTTGCAAATATGGGACAGTACACTGCGCCACCAGATCGTATAAAATGTGGTGCTCCAGTAGCACAAGGGGTTTGTAAATATGCCCCTAAGTTTACGACTTTCAGCATTCACAAAGGTAATTTACAAGTAGTATCTTCAAATTAGCACTCAGGGCGGAATCTCCGCACTTGTGGTGAGGGTTCCTCACCCGTTGCGGAATCTCCGCACTCGGGCAGAGGGAGTGTAATTTCATACACCTGTAGGCAATTGACACCATCTGCAAGACCTGCACTACAAACCAATAAAAGCAGCACATAATCAAAGCCCTGGTTTGCCCACACAAAATCTTTGCCTGCCTGCTCTGTACCTTGCCTCAATAATGCTATTATTGAGGAAGAAGAAAAACTATTCTGAGGAGAAGATCACCATGATCCTGGAATACATTGTGAGGCACCACAAAGTCTCCATGGTTTCCCCACTACAGAACCAGACCCACACAGAAGGCAGCCCTATGGCAGTAATTAGCTGCTGCAGTCACAGCATTTGGGGAGGATTTCCGCACTGTAGCGGACATTAAGAAGAAGTGGCAGGATAATAAGAGGCGGGTAAAGGAGAAGTACTCCAGGATAGAGGTGGTCAGAGCTCTCCCTCCTGGCGTATAATGCTGACCCCGCCTCATCTCCACCATCCTCCTCCACATGCTCCATGGGCTGCCTATGAGTGATGACCTCCATGTGGTGTCAGGTGATATGTGATGAAACTAACACTGATATTAATTTAATGATGTCTGCAATACACTATGACTGTGACTATGGATGTTGTCCCAAGATAGTTTAAAATGCATGGTGAGTCATACTATCATGTGTCTAATTTCATCCATTGCACTACAAGTCCCAGAATCCTTTGTGATCGAAATGGCAAACCCATTTCCTCAGTCCCAAACAGGGGCCCATCACTGATGGTGTATTCACCTAAAGCAGGTAAATGGCAATACACAATGTGCCTCTTCTACTTACCATTACTGTTAGTGAAGGAAGTGGCCCAGCTAGGGTCACCCGGGTCACTCTCGACTTCCTCTTGCCTTCCAAGAAATGAAGAGTCAGTGATGTAGTAGAGAATACAAACCAAGTTATTTTATTGTAAAATATGCTGCAGCAGAGTCCAGTCTGACTAGCCTTGTTAGACGCTACCGAGGGGACTGACTTTCCCCAGCATAAAGGTAACAGTTATACATTTCCACAATTGGGGAGGGACACGCCCACTCTGTAACTTTCCACAGGGAGGCAGCTTTAATAAAGGGTCACACAAAGATGAGCTAAGAGTCTGAGACCGGGCACACACTGTGGCTCTGGAGAGGTCATTCAGTCTGTGCTTGTAGCTGGAATAGTAGGAGCACCCTCTATCTCAGGGAAAGGTATGCATTAACAAGCAACTTTCTCAAGCTTCAGTGAGGCCAATCCTTGGAGACGCGAATGCATCTCAGCAGCTTTCTTCTGAGACAAGCAATAGGAAACAAAAACTTAGTTTCAATCATAGGGCGAAATGGAGGCTGCATGAGAGAAAATGATGGCACAGATGCCAACCTAATATGCATAACATCTATACTTATTAATTGCGTGCACATGCAACCTGAATTAAATAAAATAGCTACATAAATGCTAACATATTATCAGGTATAATACGAACGATATGGCAGTGAGGTATTTCAATTCTAACAGACCCTAATTTTAGCACTAAAAAGCTATCAGGTTAGGGCCTTTATAATTCTAAAGTTAGAAACGACTGTTCAATCACAGACTACGGTTGCCATCTGAACCAAATATTCTATGAGGCTAAACGCACCTGGTATCAGCATTGATACACAACAAGCACAACAGGCTGGGTGACAGGGTATGCAGGAACATATTCTTCGTGTCAGCAACTCTTTTGGCTCAGGGCAGAGACATACTTTCACGTGGTAGCTAATAAGATGTATGATAAATAGACAAGGCAACAAGTATTAGGGAAAAAGAAAAGAGAGGCAACATCTCTCAGACCATTCCCTCATAGGCAAAACATAAGTGTGAAAGTAAACATTATGAAGTAAGATCCAATGCAAACTTTTTGTCAAGGAAGCTATCAGTAAAGTCACATGTACTCTTACCCATCTTAGTCTCCCGCGCCCCCTGTGAGGTACTGGGTTTTTAAGAACCGGCACAGAACCGGTAACCCAGCGGTGTCAGGGTACACCCAGAGACCTCGGGTTCTTCCTGATCCAGACCACAGAAACTCAGAGTCTTCTAGGTGAAGTCAAAGATTTGTTTATTGGCTGCAACCAATGTAACAAGTGTCCTAGAATTACAACACGGGGAAGTATATTCTCAGGAGACTGCTCGAATTTACAAAGTCAGGCTTCTCTCTTTATACAGAATATTCAGCTTCAGGCAAACATTCTTCGAATTTGTAGTATGTCATTTACAGTTATTGGTTTACAAAAGAAAAGCAGAGTCATGATGACATGTACATATTTCACGTCGTGCTGCCCATAACAAATCACCAGGCAAGCCCCAACATTTCATCAGATATCAGTGGACCCCCAATAAAAACAGGCACCTCCCCATCATAAAGTAAGTGAAGCAAAAGAGTAGAGACAGATGTGAGCAAGATATGGCAGGTGTGCGCGCTGAAATGGTTTTATGGCTTGTTGAGCCTAGATGCTATCTTGCTCGGCCACTGGGAGGGGAACTGACCTAACGAGTTCGGCCTGGGGCAATGGTTCCAACTTGCACAGGTCATGGAAAAGTCGATTAAGGAGTATGTGTCCTTGTGGAATTGAATTCAACTGGATTAAGGCCTATGTAAAGGGCAACACACAAATGGAAGCCAAGGGTTCAGAACGCAAATGACGATTTCGAGGTGAAATTGTCACTCGAATATGCTGAAAATATATGTACATGATGTACTCGTCATGCTCGGTCTTTTGATACAAAATTCGTCATGTTTCGACGAAGTTTTAATTCTCGAGTCCAGAACGATTACACGAATCCAGATTTTCAGAGCCACAATCCCTCCTTTTGCCCTTACATAGGCAATTAATCTATCCTCATGTTAGTCTGAGTCCAGATCTATATTCCTAAAGTCATTGAGATGTTACTGTAACATCATTCTAGTACTTAGTTCATCTCTTGACACAGGCTTCCTTACACATGATGTAGCACAGAGGCCACATATTGCAGGAGCACACTGTATGCATAGACAGAACAGGAAAAGAATGGCTAAGACCATACCAATGACCATTAGAATTTTCCATCCCCAGGCGGATATCAGTTCCCAGAACCATCCCATAAATGACCAATCTCCTTTATCCACATGAATAGATTCGGAAATCTTATGTAGTTTGGAGATGGCCTGGTACACTGTTGGAGCGTTATCAGGGATGAAGATACAGCAACTCGATTGGATCAATCTGCATACTCCACCTCGGTCTGCAAGGATGACATCTAAAGCGACCCTGTTCTGAAGGGTCATAAGCCGATCCGACTGGAGCTCAGCAGTCAGGTTACTAAGGGCACCAGTAGTTTCTATCACGGTGGACTCAACTACCCTTGTCAATTGCCTTATGTTTCTGCTGTTAGCCATGGATCCCCAGAACGGCAGAAAACCCTTTGCAAAGTCTCCAAATTCTTGACCTGCAGTGTCTTCTTCACTCAAAACACCTCTAACTATCCTTGCCCTATGGTAGTCTGCCGCTGCTGTGTAGGTGGGAGGCAACAGGAAGGAAACAAAACATGAGCCCGAAAAGTCAGGGGGCAACCATGTATAGGCTCTATCATGGCAGACGAAATAGGTACCCTTAGCTGCTAAAAACGCAGGGGAAGTCTGAGATCCAAAAACATACGTTTTAGTACAGACACTCTTCCCTAACTGAGCCCTGGGATTCGTGCCATTACCTTGCAGACACAGATAACCCTGATGGGGTACAATCCAAATCGGGGACGATCTCTTAGCTTGCTGTTTTTCACTCAGGGTAGCTCCATATCCAGTCATGTTCCATCCTATGTATAATAGTGTCTCATCTCTAGGGATAGTCTCATAAGAAATACCTTCCTTAATCATGTCAACTATACCTTTGACTAGAGCACTTTTTCTAGGATTGTCTGTTATAGAACGCAGGGGGTAGATTTCGTGTGCATATATGAACATTGTCCTATATGCCCATACAGAACCATTGTGACTAAATGGCAGGACCAAATAGGGGATACCTTTATCCGTTGTGTGAGGCATAAGACCGCACACCCAGCAGTTAGTTGTGTTCATTACAAGCTGGTGTTGGTGTAACAACTGAACAAAGGAGTTATTAATGAACTCCAATCTCCTATTTGATTCGTGGTCGGGCAGAGGGTGGAAAGAATGAGCGGAAACAGTAGGAGGAGGTATAGGTGATGCAGTGGGCGCAAATGTTACATGGAAAGAGAATAAAACATAACTTATCAAAAAGATCATTACGCTGAATAGCATGAAAATACACAATATTATAAAACTTTTCTTTGTCATCGTGGTACACAGTCTCTGCTTAAAGTTCATTTGTTTGGCAGGTCTCTGCACATCGGGAAACTCCATCCTCTCTAAAGTGCTGCCCGCGGTGGGAGGTTGTCTCTGCTAAGGGATGCTTCCGTCAGTCTAGGGCAACTCCCTTGGACCAACCAGAACTACCGACCTAACGTCATCAGCTGCACCCCAAAGACTTTAATCAACCGCGGCCCTAGCAGCGGAACCCGGATGGCGGTTCGAAAAACAAAAAATGAGCAAGTTTCTTAGATGGGAGAGCTGCACTTTCAAAAATAGTACTTGGGGGAAAAGAAAATATCTTTTTATTTGTCCATGGATCTTAGTCTCAAATTGCAAAAGAAATTATTGTATTAGTTAGTTTTTCTTGGCCTCAAATTATACCGTTGTTTCCCAGGTATTGTCTGATCAGAGAACAAAAGGTCAGGCTCTGTAATGTTCACTCGCTTGGATGGTGGCACAGCCTTGTGCAAAATGTTTTCGTTTTCTTGTTCAGAGTCAGTTTCTTTTACATGCGAATCATTAAAAGGGACAGTATTTGGCACGTTCTGGGTCAGCGACACCCTCCTGGACCCACTGGTCATAGGGCAGAGGTAAGGGTACCTTTTTACAGTGGACCCCGTGGATCCAGTCCTTCTTCCCTTCCACTCGAACTGCCGATCTGGTATAGAGAAGGATGAGGTGTGGTCCCATCCACCTGGGCTGGTCGTTTTTAGTCCTTTGGAAATTCTTTATCAACACCCAGGATCCAGGGTTTATGGGGTGTCCTGGAGTATCAGAGGCCGGAGGCAGGGAGTCATGTACCTGTTGATGCAAAACACGCAATTTAGCCGTCAATTCATACAGGTAATCAAGCAAAATAGGGTGTTCTAGCTCGCTGAACTTCGTGGGCCTAGGCACTCCCCATATGTTGGCTGGCCGGCCAAAGACAATTTCATAAGGGCTGAGTTTCACTCGCGAATGCACAGTCATTCTGGTGGATAGGAGTGCTAAGGGTAGAGCATCAGGCCATTTAAGACCTGTGCTCGCTTGGATCTTGGCCAATTTAGGTTTAAGCGTGCCATTGTAACATTCTACTAATCCAGCTGATTGGGGGTGATTTGCAGCGTGGAACTTCTGCCTAATGCCTAGCCCTTCACACACTCTTTTCATCACACGACCCACAAATTCACTTCCATTATCAGACCAGACCATTCTAGGCATTCCAAACCTGGGGAAGTACTCTTTCACAAGGGCTTTTGCTGTGGACAAGGCAGTATTGTCTTTCAGGGGGTATGCTTCTACCCATCTTGAGAAAGCACAAACAACAACGAGCACGTATTTTAAGTTGTTGCACCTCTCCATGTGTATGAAATCTAGCTGCAAAACCTCGAACGGATACGTAGGAGGTGCAAAATGACCAGCTGGAGTTGAGGTTCCCCTACCAGGATTGTGCTTCAGACATACCATGCAATTCTTGACAACATTCTCTGCACACTTGGGAATCCCTGAATTCTTCCACACTGGGGCCAACAATTCGCAAATCCCTTTCACGCTGATATGAGCCATTCCATGAGCCATTGTAACCACTGCAAGCACATATGCATTGGGTAACAACCATCTCTGATGCTCTGTCAATTCAATCCAACAACCATTTGCATCCATTCTACCTGTACTCTCTCTCCACGTGCTCAACTCTTTCTCTGTTGCCTCAGCTTGGATGGACTTCACACTCTCTATTGTGTCCTCACATATTCCAACATCACCAGTCCATCTTTCAGGGCCTGCAACATACATTCGGCTCATCACATTCTTTGCCGTTTCTTTAGCGATCTCATCAGCAAATGCATTCCCACGACCAACATCATCAGTCACCTTCTTGTGAGCACTACATTTCACAATCGCCATTTGCAGGGGCAAGGTCAGTGATTCAAGAAGCTCATTTACCAACTGACCATGCTGAATCTTAGCTCCATGCGAAGTCAGGAACCCACGTTCTCTCCACAATCGGCCAAAACTGTGAGCCACTCCAAACGCATACTGACTATCAGTGTAGATAGTCACTTTCATTCCTTTAGACAATACACATGCTCTCGTGAGTGCAACTAATTCTGCAGCTTGAGCTGAACCATGTGGTACTCGTGCAGTTTCAACAACTGTGTGCAAAGTTGTGACAGCATATGCTGCAGTCACGTTACCATTTGGGAGCTTGAAGCATGAACCATCCACCCATAATGTACCATCACATTCAGCAAGAGGAGTGTCAAATAAATCTACTCTCCCTTTTGTCTCTTCCTCAGTTGTGAGAAAACAATTGTGTTGTTCTAAAGCATCTGATTCCTCTGCAATTGGCAACAGCATAGCTAGATTTAAGGTACTGCACCTTTTTATGTGCACATGGATCGCTAGCAGTGTCAATTCGTAACTGGACAATCGAGCACTAGTTAAGTGCTGTGTCTTGGTTCTATTTAACAATGTGTCTACTGCATGTGGGACCATCACGATCAGTGTATTATTCATTACTAGACCAGCAGACTCGAATAGAAACAGCTGCTGCTGCTGTGGCTCTTAAACAACTTGGCAATGCTTTAGCTACCAGATCCAAAGTTGACGAAAAATAGGCGCATGGGCGCTGCCTACCTCTAAATAACTGAGTCAACACAGACAATGCACAGCCCTCCTTCTCGTGGACATACAATGTGAAAGGCTTACTGTAATTGGGGGTACCTAACACAGGAGCCGAACATAATGCTGTGCGTAATTCGAGAAAACTTTTCTGACACTCTTCAGACCAAGGAATGGGATCGGGTGTACCTTTACACGTTAATGCCACCAAGGGTTTGGCCAATAACGAAAAATTTGGAATCCACTATCTACAGTACGATGTAATGCCCAAGAAAGCACGCACTTTTTTCTGTGTTCTTGGCACATTCAATTTCGCTATTGCCTGAATTCTTTCTGGGGTCAGTTTCCTTCCCTCCTTCGATAAGAGGTGACCTAAGTAGGTCACTTCTTGTCGGCAATATTGCAGTTTGGAAAGTGACACCTTGTGATGCAGATCACACAGATGACGCAATAATGTCAACGTGGCCTTTTTACAGATTTTCTTAGTATCTGCAGCAATGAGCAAATCATCCACATATTGTACAAGAGTAGCACCTTTAGGTAAAATATTCGTATCAAGCTGTGTTTTTAGCGCTTGACTGTATATTGATGGACTTTCACAGTAGCCCTGAGGAGCGCGTTTAAAGCGGAAGCTTCGACCTCCTAAACTGAAGGAAAAAATATCCCTGCTCTCCTCAGCAATTGGGATACTGAAGAAAGCATTCTTCAGGTCAATCACCGAAAACCAAGAGGCAGAGGCTGGAATCATAGTCAATAATGTGGTAATGTCGGGTACAACTGGAAATTGTGGCACAACAATTTTATTCACTTCTCTAAGGTCAATCACGAATCTGTACACAGGTGGTTTAGAAGGGTCAGTTCGTTTTAAAACAGGCAGAACAGGACTATTGCAAACATTGCCTCGTGTTTCTTCAATGACATCTTTTTCAATCAATTCGTAAACGATCGCTAGCAAAGCTTTTTCACCCTCACTAGAAATTTTGTATTGGGGAATTCGTGGCATTTTAACGTTGGCTTTCAATGTTACAACATATGGTGGAATTTCTAAAAGACCCACATCATTTGGACCAGTGGCCCAAAGAATATCTGGGAGAAACGACAATTCTGCTGGAAGTTCATCTCTCGACAAATACATGGGAGAAATTACTTTCTTACCTAAAGTAAGTTGTACTCCTGACGGAGAACAGTACAAAGTTGCATACAATCTCTTTAACAAATCTAATCCTAGCAAGTTTTCACCACAACCTGTTTTCAGAATGAGGGGTGCTTCGAATTCACAAGGACCAACAGAAAGAGACAAAGGGTCAGAAATCGGATTCCTAACTGGGGCGCCAGAAAAACCTACAGAAACGTTTATTTCGTCAGACAAATGTGCGCCAGGGAGTTTGGAGTGCATAATAGAACTCTTTGTAGCACCAGTATCCAACAGAAAAGGTTCTGACACACCTGATGTAATCACCTCAACGTAAGGTCCACTCTGATCTACTGGAACTGAAACAACTCCCTCTCTTTGTCTATGGCTGTCCTAGCAATCATTATTCTCCAAATACTAATCTTCTGTATAGTAATCATGAACGTAGTATTGAGCTGTCCTGTCAGATACGTTATTTTGCTGATCAAACCTGTTCATAGAGTTTTGTGGTGGAAGGGGACATGCGTTCTGAGGGGCGTTTCCACGCCCTCTACCTCTAGGTGCTTGTTGACTGCCACGACCCTTCACACCAGAAACTCCATTTGCACGTTGTAATAGAATAGGACAATTATACTTGAAATGACCTTCTTGTCTGCAATGTGAACATTGGTTGGGGCCTACAGGGACACGTGGCTGAGTGTACTCGACTCTTTGCGAGTTCCTCTGATACTGTTGAGGCTGCTGGAAATTATTCTGGTAGTGATTCTGGCTACCATTAGTCTGATTACCACCACCACGTGGCGGATAGGCTTGCTGTAGCAGAACCTTTGTTTTTAGTTCTTTAGTTTTCTTTTCTACTCTATCTTTCTCGTCCTTGTCTCTATTTTCGTAATATCGTGCAGTAGCCAATATCTGGGCTGAAGATGAGACTGCCCAAGAACTTTCTGAATCCTTTAACTTTTTACACAATTCTGGAAGCAGATTGTGCACGAATTTATCGACAAACAATCTCTGACCACCTTCTGTGGTCATATCTTGACCGCTGTGGTCAACGAATGTTTCTTCAAATCTGGTGAAGAAATCTGAGACTGTTTCTTCTTTCTTCTGCTTGCATGCAGACAACTTATCCCAATTTACACGTATTGCAGGCATTATCGTTTTCATGTAATCTACTATTTTACCAGGGAGTTCTGCTATCAAAGGCTCAGGCTTAGCACCACCAACTTGTCGGGCATCTGCAGCAGTAATATTAGCCCATGAGTCACCTAATTCCTGATCATGATCTATATGACGAATTTTACCCCATAAAGGCTGTGGAACAACATTCCCAAATAGCATATCGATATCGGCTAAATTCATTATACATGACCCAGCAGTTTGCGACAACTCTTTGTAATACCCTGCAGGATTTTTACGCGGATCGGGTAGTGTTTGTTTGAGTGCTAAAACTTCAGCTCGCTTCCATGGGACATGTACCCATACACGCTGAAAGTGTGGCAGGATAGGTGGGACAGCAGTTGTGTCGCCCTCTCTCCATTGTGGGGGAACTTCTCTCATAGGGTATTGTCGCGCCTTTTTCCTACTAGATGTACTATGTTCAGATGGTGACCCAGAACTGCTTCCCTTACTCCGATATGATAACAACATTTCAACTGCTTTCTCCACATCTGGACCTACAATCATACCCTCTCCGAACTTAAACCGTACACGACACATCTCTTGTGGGATGCCTTCCAGATCATTGTCTTCTAAATCCTCGCAAAGAAAAACACACATCTGTTCAAAAACATATCTCTGTGTCGCTGCTTCCCATTGATGAAAGACTTCCATGACAGACTGTACCTCATATTTTACAGTGTCCATGACCCATTTCCGTGCTAAACTATTCAGTGAATCTCTCTCTTGATAATCAGGCAGTCGACTTCGCAACTGTCTTCTTCCCATGTTAGGGGTCATAGTAGGCGACCCGAAAAGAGGTAAAAGAAGGTTAGTAACAGTGCTGGCCATTTTCTGCCGAATGGAAGGTGAAACTGAAGGAAGAACGGATGGAAATACGGGGTGAGATAAGGCAGGGGCAGAGATAGCAGTAGAGGTATCAGGGGAAATAGAAGGAGCACTAGGCAAAATCGTAGAGGGAGCATTAGGAGAAGTAAAAGGTACATTAGGCGAAATCGTAGAAAACACAGGTGAAGCAAGTGTGGTTGGTGGGCCTGGAGCAGGCTGCACCATAGAGACAGGAGCCAGCTGGAGAACAGCTGGAGGGTGCTGTGGAAGAACAGGAGGCGTAGTTTGCGCAACTAAAGGTTGCGGGGGTGCCGTGGCATTTTGCCCATAGGGGGGTGGCGAACTTAGTAAATGCGACATTAATGGGTCTTTTTCACGCTCTTTTGCTGCCTCTTGCTGAAGAGACGGCAAAACTGGATAGCATTTGTCTACTGCCATTTTACGTTGCCTGTGCAATTGCTCACTCATCTGCTCTTCTTCATTGTCTTTAAACTGTATAGCAGCTTGTATTACTGAGAGTCCCTCTTCTCTCTTATTTTTCTTAGCTAATTTGATTTCTTTTTGTTTGGCTTCTTTACGCCATAAGCGGAAAGAGTCAAACATTGCCGGCCGGGCTTTCTTTTTAAAGAGTCTAACTTCAAGGTTGTCTAAGATTTCGGAATCAAAACTACCATATTGGGGCCATTTTAAAACACCATCTTTCCTGGTGTATTTAATCCATACTTCGTTGTAGGTGATGGGGCCTACCCCATGTTTCACATATAGCTCGTAAGTTGGAGTTCCAACTGGAGGAACTGGACATGAGTCCTCCAATCGGGAGTCCCTATTATTAAAATCAAGACAAAACTTCCAAGTCTAAGACTAGGCATCTTCGCTCTCTAGTCTAGTTCCAAACTTTAAAGGATTATCGATTACGATATTTCTCGTGAATACACGAGTCCTTCGGTTTTGGTGCTTGCAAGTACCAACAAATTATCCCAAAGGATACCCAAGACTAAGACCAACTAAGGACTGGGAGACGCTCCACTTATACTTAACTGAAAAATCGATGACGTCACCAGAAGACTCGTCTTAGTGTTTCGCTCTACCAAACTTCAAGGGTCCAAATCAGGGCGATAGCCAGGGCAGCAGTCCTCGTAGCCATCGGGAAGCGGGGAACCTCGCAGCAAAGACCTTCGGACCACGTCGACATGCAGGGGTCGATGAGGTGGTTGGCCGTCCTCTGGAATTTTCACACGAAGCTCCTCACGATCCTCTGGCTGACTGGTACCACTGGAATCGCCCCAAACGTTGGGCGCCAGCTGAGGTACTGGGTTTTTAAGAACCAGCACAGAACCGGTAACCCAGCGGTGTCAGGGTACACCCAGAGACCTCGGGTTCTTCCTGATCCAGACCACAGAAACTCAGAGTCTTCTAGGTGAAGTCAAAGATTTGTTTATTGGCTGCAACCAATGTAACAAGTGTCCTAGAAGTACAACACGGGGAAGTATATTCTCAGGAGACTGCTCGAATTTACAAAGTCAGGCTTCTCTCTTTATACAGAATATTCAGCTTCAGGCAAACATTCTTCGAATTTGTAGTATGTCATTTACAGTTATTGGTTTACAAAAGAAAAGCAGAGTCATGATGACATGTACATATTTCACGTCGTGCTGCCCATAACAAATCACCCGGCAAGGCCCAACATTTCATCAGATATCAGTGGACCCCCAATAAAAACAGGCACCTCCCCATCATAAAGTAAGTGAAGCAAAAGAGTAGAGACAGATGTGAGCAAGATATGGCAGGTGTGCGTGCTGAAATGGTTTTATGGCTTGTTGAGCCTAGATGCTATCTTGCTCGGCCACTGGGAGGGGAACTGACCTAACGAGTTCGGCCTGGGGCAATGGTTCCAACTTGCACAGGTCATGGAAAAGTCGATTAAGGAGTATGTGTCCTTGTGGAATTGAATTCAACTAGATTAAGGCCTATGTAAAGGGCAACACACAATTGGAAGCCAAGGGTTCAGAACGCAAATGACGATTTCGAGGTGAAATCGTCACTCGAATATGCTGAAAATATATGTACATGATGTACTCGTCATTCTCGGTCTTTTGATACCAAATTCATCATGTTTCGACGAAGTTTTAATTCTCGAGTCCAGAACGATTACACAAATCCAGATTTTCAGAACCACACCTGGATACAAAAAAACTGCCATATTAACCATCATTATAGGCATTTGCCCAATATACACATTCATTTGCAGTACGGAGATCAATAAATGTCATATCTGGAACAGGGGAAAAGGAATTAAATGTACACCAATTGAAACAATTAAATTGTCAGTGTATGTCTCCCTGTGCTCCCCTCTGTGAGGCGCCAAAATGTCAAACATGTGTTCAGAGGGAACAGACGTCACACCAATGGCAAAAATGCACAGAGTATCTTAACAGATCACCCTGACCAAACAGGCCCATTTTTATTTATTTTTTATTTTTTGGCACACGGGGCTGCAGAGAGCTGCTCTTCCTCCCTAATGGACAACCGAATGGGTACACATTTCTCTGTTATATTCTTCTTTTATCAGAGGAAAGGACATGCACTAGGGCCAATGGGAGTAAAACAAAAAAAATGGGACAAAGTTCACAGCGTCAATCTGGGTCCCGCTGGCGGACCCCTATCGTTCATTAGGCAAAGGCGCTATTGAGCACCTGCTGTGGAGCTGTCCGTTGAGCTCAGATTCCGATCCAATGTTGCAAGGCAAAGAATCTTCTTATCAGAAACACTGTTCGTTTTTTATTTTGCCTTGTTCGGTGACTGTCCGATAGCGCACCAATCTCTCTTTCCCTGCGCTATCGTTGGTACCACGGGCCGGGTACACTCACCCTACTCCTTCAACAATGCAATACACTCGTACTAATCTGACTGTCCCTTTGGTGCACTGCTTCTCCATTGGAGCATAAATTGTATCATGTCACTCCAGACACAGAGGGGTCAAGGAAAAGGGGTCAGACTCAAGGGAACCAAGGGACAGGGACTCAATGGGCTGGGACTTAATGACAGGTGGACCAAAAAACTGGGGCTCCTGGATAGCCCGTCTTTCTTTCCTTTCTTTTGGTGGTCCTGCCCCGTCCATCACTTCTTTGCTCTGCAGCTCGGCCTCAATTTTATTCAAGTGGATGGTCCATAACGAGGAGCCAGGCTGTGCATCACGTCCGGGCCCCTTTGAGGTGACTGCAGGGCGTCCCGGACCTATTAGTGAATAAAATGCAAACTTTCAGTTAACTGGCAAAGATAAAACTTTATATAATTGTTTCAATCAGGACATCCTCTGAATGACTATATATGTCCATTCCTATATTATTTGTCTAAAAAAATCTCAAAAAGGAAACATGTGTGGTGCAAAATTAACAGCAGCGTCTGGATACCCCTTCCAGAATTGTGCGTCATGCGCACCATACAGTACACGGGTTGAGCAATGTCTCATCATACCCACAAGAAATACATATGCATCTGGCAACATTCTTCTTTCTTCCCTGGCCTATTGAGTCACCATCCCTTCAAATGTGCCCTACTTTCAACTTAAACATCTTGACTTCCGGTACCCACCCAGCAGGGTCTACTACAAAGATTCTTTTCATTTCAGTTTGATCATTTTGCTTAGCTGTCTGATCTGAAAACATTATCTCTTCCCACATCATCAGTTACTTCCCGGTGGGCACCACACTTACTTACAATTCACAACCCAGTTACTTGGGCTAATTGAGGAGAGACTTGTGATGTCTCTGAGACTATATGTAGTGTTGCAGTAACATGAGCAATAGTGGTGGTGCCACCTGAGAATTTAAACAATAGCTACCGACATATAGTTCCCATAAATATCAGATAACAGAACATCAGTGGAGTCCACCCATCCCTTCATCTCCCTTTCAATTCCATCATTTGGCAGAAAGGAGGAGCAGTAACATGGCTGACTTCAAGGTGACACATATTTTAACTTTTAATCATGATTTCTTTTCGTAAACAATGCTAATTTATGGCCGGTCAGACGTGCACTGCTGAGGTGCTGTGTCTGTTTATTCAGGAGCATGTTCACAGCTTGGTGTACCATAACTAAGGCTCCTGGTTTTCTGTTTAAATGGATTTTTACATATAAATACAGACAGAAAGCTTTTCGTTTTGTGTCTGTATTTATATATAAAAATGGGAAAATACTAACAAAACCAATGCTCCTCCTGACTCTGTGCTCCTCTTTAAAATCCGAGTCAGAGGTGCACAGGGGCGTCCAAAAGAAACAGGAAACTGCTGCCCTGAAACTGCTCCAGAGAAGGTGGGGGGCTGGGGGGACTGGGAGCGCCGTGTTTGCAGAGACACTCCAGCACCCCCTCACAGCAGCAGTTCACGCAAGATAATTGTTGGAGCAGTGCCAAGCAGCCTATGTCCATTAAGAGGTGTGAAAACACCCCAGGACATCGGCTGAAGCTCCAGCAACCTTTTGTTTTTTAGCTCTCACGTGCGGTGGATGTAGGGCACAACTGGAATTGGGGGTATTTTGCCACAAATCAGAGTGGGCCCGTGAGAAGGGTGGGTCGCTTCAGTGATTAACTTGTAAAACAATTAGTGCTGGGGCTCTCGTCAAAAGGCAGATGGCATCAGCCCATTTCTCCTGTTAGCACCACCTACAATAGAACCAACTACTAATCTTGAAAGTGTGGGGGGGTGGCTTAATAGGCAGAGCTGCCTTCAGGCCGAGAAACTAGGTTCGAGTCTGGGGTGGGCTCAACATCCTGTGATTCTGGCCAAATCACTAAATCTCCCCTTAAATAAATGTGTCCTTAGCTGATGCTTATGAAATGTGCTGGTGGTATTTAAGTGCTGCTGCTGATCACTGGAAACCACCAACTCAAATTTAGCACGGAGTACCCTTGCCTCATGGAAGTTGTAAAATCCGACGTCTACAGGTAGCAGCAAAACACGTTAGTGCGTGACACTTTCTGTTCTCATTTTTATACCATCATTAATAACCCTGAAATAAGTAAATGAGACAGGCAGCTAAGCATGTAGGGTGCTAAGACCAAGGACCAATTTTCTATCCACAACAAAACAAAACTATTGATGACATCAGAAAATGCAGGGTTGACACGAGAATATTTGATAGGGGGTGAACAACAAAAGACAGCCAGAGGGGACACCCATCCATGCCTCTCCCACCGAGATTTCTTGATTCAGAGCTTTCCCAGTGCCCAGCAGCTGGGCCGGGAGCTCAGGGTGGTCCATTTCTGCAGGGGTTCATTCCTAAATCCCCCCACCCCTTTTACATATGGTGCCGAACATCTCCATGGGGAGCTCATATCATGTGTCACACAGGCCATCCACGCCCAGTGCGATACCCAGCCAAGACTAAAGGCTGTGTTCTGACTGACTTATACAGAAATTCACATAAATCCAAACAAGTGGGGCCTTTGAAGGGCTGGTAGGGTTCGGCAGAATCAGTCACACGTCAGCCTCATCAGACCTGTGACATACTGTCTCCCAGCTTGTAGTGTAGTTCCTATATTCCCAATAGGCTCTGCGCATTGGAATAATATAAACAGCAGTGTAGACGTAGGACTGAGGTCGACTAGGTCTCTACTGACTATATTAGACTTAATTAGTTTTGCCAGCTAGCTCAGAGGTCACTAGAAATTTTCTCGAGTAAACAAGGAGGAGTTTAACTTCCCTGGATAGACAAGAAGGGATTAGCTTCTGACAACCATATAACATGACAACTTTGCTCCCTCAGAATAAAGAGTGTATCTCTAGAGTCGTGTAAAAAGAATAGACAACTATTTCACTCAGTCAATCGTGCATACTTAGTTTTACCAGAGTGCAGAGAAATAGAGAGACGGGCGTTTTCAATAAAAGGTGTTATTTATTGAGCAGTCTTCTTTCTCATGCAAGAGAAATGAATTGCCACAATTGCAATACTCGTCATGAAGTAAAGTGCGTACAGTAAAAGGAGTATTATGAAATAATACTGTAAAAGCATTGATATGGCTTCTTAGCCATGTGATACTTTAAAATGGATAAAATATATACATACATAAATACATTGACTAACGTCCTCAACTGGTGCTTCTAATCTACGCCTACCCCGGTGTACCTGACCTAAGCCTAATACTTGGAAAGGAGTAAGTAAGTTGCAGTTTAAGTTAAGTTGGGTTTTGCCAAGGATCTGAATCAAGAATTCTTTCAAGGGTTTAGTCAGCTCCGTACCTTGGTTCTTAGAATGAAGGAGGTCTTGTATCTCTCTCTCAGGACTCGATATCCCAGCAACCCGCAAGGGAGGCTGAAAACACCGGAGCTGGATTTTCTCGGCTGGAGAAAAAGACAGCGTCTTCCTCAGTGCGTCAAAAGGGGAGGGGCGGCTTCCTTCGGCTCCTCGCATCAGCTGGGCATCCGGGCAAGTAGATAGCCGCTCTGCTCCAAACCACCGTGTGTCTGCTTAAGGCAACGTTGGTATATTTATACCTGAAAGGTGCCGGGTTTGACGTAAGGTTGAACATAAGACGTCACCAAGAACTAAAAGTTCTTTCTGACTCTAGGAGTTCTTGTGCAAATCAAAACAAGAGCAGGGGGATTTCCCGGGCTGCTGGAGGCTTGGTTTGTTTAAAGAACGCGTTGTACTTTCTAGGAGTCTAGGGGAGTAGCCTTGATGTATTTGGACTGCATGGGCTATTACTAAATATGGATATGATTCTTATGCCTTTATAAGGATACTATTTATTATAACCATATTATAACCATATAAGGGCATAAATCGGGAATATCGAATTAGTGTCCTAGATAGAAACACAACACCCACTCCACGAATTAATGTCCATCATTACTAAAAACTAAGCAATATTAAACATAACGATGCATGTGTGTTTTCCAACCCACCCCAAAATACAAATTTCGCATTTGAAATGGTATATGGTAAATACACGAAAATGAGTATTGGTACTGTATGCTTTTCAAGCAGTGTTATCATTCAGTTAAATGCATATATATATCAGCTGAATGAATTGCGAAAATTACACATGAAATGGCTCTGTATACAGAAAAGAAGGTCGAGACCATTCCATCACATATTTATACAAATGCTGTACATGTGCTAGAGGCTGAGGTAAAATATTGTCTCTAGAGTTCCTAAAATAGAAGCTCTGTACTCTAAGAATAGTTCTACTTTAAGCAGAGTACTTTGTGCCAGAAAAAGGGTAAATATTTTGGAAGTGAAAAAAAATAAATTTCGCTCTCAAGGGAAAAATAGTTCCAAATGTTTTTCAGTAGCTGTGTTTATCAAACAACTGAAGGCCGAATTCGGGGTTCAGGGAATGCTGTGTCCTCGTTATTTTTAAAAGTTATTCTTTTTGTTCAGGGGAGAACATCATTTCAGACAGACTCGCAAAAAATTGGTCTACAACATCAGATGAAAGTTCGACCAAGTTCGAAAATGCTGAAATTGTGCATATGTGAGAATGATTGCTATCATCGATGTCAGGATCAGCAATGCTCACAGAAGGTTGTACCTGTTTGGTGCTGCTTTCCTCTCGTACTTCACCACCACCTAATCGTAGTGGTGAAGTCTCAACGAATGCCGTCATCAGAATCGGTATTCACTGGGGACAACACGATGCATGAGTCGTTACCGGACCTAGCAAGGTATCTATATCCATTGGTACTGCTGATGGTAGTGTAAGACAGACATCCAACGCGCATTCTTCTCCGCATAGCAGACATCGAAGCACAGGTAAGATGCAATCTTGCCAGATAGGTCTGAGTGAAAGAAACCAGGTTGCACTTAGATCTCTTAGCCGGGCTAATCCGAGGACTTTAGTGATGCGGTCCGGTAGCGTATAGCTAGGATCGTTTCTCCCATCGTTGCTGGAGTCTTGTCTGTGGCTTGGCTTGCCATATCGGAGCAGAAGGATCAAAAATAAAATTCCTGCTACGAGTCCCAAAAGTAAAGGCAGACCGCCGAAGACAGAATGGACAAAATTCGGAAAGATGCCCAGAACTGTTTCAAAGGGTGTTAACAGTCCCGAAAACATTGTCTTAAATACATGTGCGATGCCACTGGTATCAGACATGTTTAAAATTTGGCTTAACATTTCTACAAAATGTACGGGGCTATTTGTTGATAATAGGGAATGTATCTCTGCTGCTGTCCTTGCAATTTGCAGATCATACGTCTCTTTGGACGAGGTTAAAGGCACAGTTGTTTGTAAAAGAATGGATTTCATTCTGCTTAAAGTATCAATTCTAATAGAAGAGATATTCAAAGAAGGCCATAATCCCGCCTCCATGTCTGGATTGCTGTTTGGGTACAATACTTGCATACAGCAAGTGACCATGGAACTAACGCTCATGAGATAGGCTTTTCCTGGCACCATGCCACAACAGCTGTGGTCACTTATTAGAACGTAGCTGCCGTTGGAAAGCTGTCTAAAAAATGGCTCTATCTGTGCTGCAGGAGTGCCGTGCAGGTGACATGAAAGGTTATTTGAAGACCCTTTGCAGGCTCCATTCAAGTTAATACCTTGACACAGAAGTGTACCACTCAGTGATTTTTTACAATTATTACCACTAAGAAATACCTCCTTTTTCCCTTCACTATAACATTTGTGTGTATAAGGTGATTTCCATGTTGACTTGATGTATCCTTTACCCAACCTTTCATACAGGCCTGCTGGTATATATTTTTGGCAATACTTAAACTGGAAAGTTGTTATTGGGATTGTAATCGTCCCATGTATTATCCATTCAATGACAGGTCTCTCTGACATTGTCAATGGTAATCTCTCAAGTTTTTCAATTCTCAGAATCGTATAGTCTGCTCCTTTTTGTGCCAAACTGATTTGTTTATCAGTAAGGTTAAAGATAGAGAATAATGATGTTACGTTGATTAAACGCCATGGCATGTAGCCTGAACGCAGATTTTGCAATGTCCAGCCAAGCTGTACAATAGAACGCAATTGGGACTGACCATGTTGTAACATTAGCAAGTCCTGCTCTATTATGTCAATAGCAGATGATACAATGTTGTCCAGTGAATATATTCTGGAGGACAGAGTTGTTAACCCATTGTCCACTACAGAAAGTGATTTTTCCAAATTAATACGATCAATTTCTCGTATTTTTTCAGCTGTTTCAATTTGTGTTACTTTCCAAGCCTCGTTGTAAGCAGCGTAAATCCCGACGTATATGAAACGTTTTTGACGCTGTTTCCGTGGTCCCAGTATGAAATCACGCAAGTCAGCACCATCTTTAAGTAAAGTCAAGTTTTGCCTTATTTCAGCCAGTGTGGATTTCTGTAGCCATTCAAGGCAGAGTTTCCCTACACTGTATGTTGTAACTATCCCTGGATGTTGTCTCTGGGAGTATCTAGGGTCTGGCCTTATCTGTTTAAACCCCTGTATTTTGTTCAGGAATCTATCTTGACAGTTCTTTGCGTCTGTGGGCCAGATCAACCATTTTTTCCAATCAGGATGTGTTCTGTTTTGGTGTAAAATATGGGATACGTCTATCTCCACATCTGTAGTGCTATTACAATCAGGCATGGGCTTCGGAATAGACGGTTTATTTAAGTCTTTTATCTTGGCTAAACCAAGACAGGTTGTTTGCTGAATGGTGTCATTCAGGAATATTAATTGTTCTGGGATCATGCAGGCTCTAAATAATGCTTCTAAACCTTGGACCTGCCATTCTTTTGTACCCCAGATGGTTTTTGTTTCAATGTTGTTTTTCCAGAATTCAAAACCAAATGTAGTCATTTTTTCATAAAATGTTTCAGAATAAATAAATTTAGTATTTGTCAACATTGTTTTCATTCCTGTCTTACTTGACATTCTAAAATAAAACGTTTCTGCATCACTTGTGTTAAAACCTGAGAAGTATGGGAATTTCTCATAAAATGTTTTCGAGCTGCCTTTAGGCGGTGTTGCACAATGTTCCCATTGATTATAATTTAAAACATTTCTAGGTTGAGCAGATGTATGCAAATAGTGATGACCACAGTGATTATAACAGTATAACTCTTCATAATTTGACGAACCCTGCACATAATCATGTTCTGTACATTTAGCTGACATTACTAAATCTGACATCATATTATTAATATTTTCAAAGTCCCAATCATCAGAAAAAGTACTTGGTTTTACAAAGTCACTTAAACAAACCTTGAACTGGTGTGGATATTTCAAGAGCTCAATGGGGCCATAAATTTCATGATCCGTTTTGTCCCATGCTTGGATTGGCTGTGATGTTCACTGATGACAGATCTCTTTTCTCGATGTGAGAGGATGTGTGAGGTTTTAGGACCAAGTTGATGTTCTGACTTGCTGTGTCCATTGTACTATTTGTTCTATCAATGAATTTTCCCAAACATAGAACCATGATGAGCCAAAGCAGGAGGAAAAGTACACCTAACACAATCCAAAATTCAATCCATGGTGAAATCAGATAGGTTTCTTTGAGGTGATGAAAGAGTTCAGTTACTTTGTCTTTGAAAGTTATTGTTGCTGGCGTTTCTTCATGTTCACTTGGATCATCAGAAAAGTCATCGAAATTGATGAAGTAGCCAGATGCAGTTCTGTCAATTGTTGGAAGTGCTTTCGTATTTTCTTTTGTCTTTGGATCTTTCTTTGAGACATTAGTATAGTCCGATGCTACATCGTTGTAGATTGGTGTTTCTTGACGAACGGAGTTTGCATCTATTATGTATGTATAATTGAGTGGATAGCCGAGAGGTAATGCTGCATAGTCGCCTTTTAATGAGGCTTTGACCGCTAGCATGGTTTCTCCGTCTATGTATTTTTTAGAACGCTTTTTTGTGGCTACGGAAGCCGGTAGGACCGCTTCAGCTGTGGCTTTGTTAACCAATGAATTCCCTGCAACGTGAACGCCATCACGTCGATGACTCAGTGTATGTATCACGTAAGTCTTTTGTAGTTCTTTCTGCAAAAGAACTACCTGTTCCCAGAGCTTTTTATGCTTTATTGTGGCACCTGTGTCATCTTTGTAACCGTTTTGAATCCAGATCTGCATGTCATTATTGTAAGACTTGACGCAGTAATGCGAATCGCACACTATTAGTGTGGGGAATTCGCGATCGGCATTTTCAAGCGCCATCTTTAAAGATCTTATTTCAGCTCGCTGAGCTGAACAGTTTCTGAGTGATTCAGTCTTTGTGACTATTGGTCGGAATTTACCAAAGCGCTAGCGACCTTTAACAATCGCGCATGCTGCGTTGTAGGATTTTTCTTCTACATCGTAGTGTTGTGCAAACTAGTCCATGTAGATTGCACATGTGTATTGTTCGAGAGGCAGAATTTCGATTGGCAGAGGATATTCTTCTTCATATTCTAGATTTTCTAGTTTTTTTCATTTTCGGGTCAAAATAGTATTTCACGTCTTCTGCAACAAGAGAATTTTCCCATTGTAACCACTTTGGATCTAATGCCACAGCATTCAAATTGCGTGGGCTTGTTAATGCTTCAAGGGCTGATTCTGCTGTTAAAACAGTTATTCTTCGGCCTTGGGCTTAGGCTCTTTCTTTTGCTACAGCAGTTTGAACCGATTTTAGAATTTTTTAGTAGAACTGAATTTCATTTCAGCTTGTGTGTACAAGTGTGATTTATAAGCTATTGGTACCGTTTCTCCCTCATTAGAGGTTAGGTACGTGAATCCGCATCTTCCTGGGATGACTCGGATTACAAGGTTGCGTTCGTTTTCCTGAGTTAGCAATTTTGTTTTAGTTAATATGTCTGTTTGCAATGATCTTAAAATTTCTGTGTGTTTCTGAGTCCAATTTATTGGTTTGAAATCAGGTTTTATTTATTCATAGAGAGGTTTAACTCTCTCAGCATAATTTAGAATGTATGTTCTTACGAAATTCAGGAAACCTAGTATTGATTGTAAGTTCTTCAGCGTTTTTGGAGCTTGGAGTACAGCACACTTCTCTAAGAAGTTGTCTGCTAGGCTTTTGCCTTCACTTGATAATTCATATCCTAAAAAAAGGACAGTTAGATGGGCAATTTGTGACTTTTTAAAGTTGAATTTGTAACCCTCAGCTGCAAACCCAAGTATTATGGTGTTCACTCTTTTCAAGTGTGTCTCCAGGTCATCATCTGTGAGATAGATGGCATCGACATAAGATAATGCCTCATCATCATATATTTGTAGTAACTCTGTTACTCTTGCTGAGAATAATCCTGGGCTATTCTTGAATCCCTGTGGGAGTCGACAGAAGTGTTTTTGCGACCCCATTATTGAGAAAGCGGTCAAATACCTGCTTTCAGGTGCAATGTTTTGACAAAATAATCCATTTGAGATATCTAATGTTGTTTTATATTTTTTGTGCACAATGTTATTCATTAGTGCTGCACTGTGTGAGTTTTGTACTGCAAATGTTTTGCAACAGGAGTTTAGATGTCTGTAGTCCAAAACTAGACGATATGAATCGTCTGGCTTGGAGACAGGAAACAAAGGATTGTTCATTTGTGAGGTGCATGTTTCAATCACCACCTGGTATTAAAGTTGATCTAAGATATCCCTGACTTGCTTTTTAGCTTCTTGTTTGACTGGGTACTGCCTTTGTGCAGTGGGTTGATTTTTTAACTGGATTTTATGGTGAGGAGAATCCTCATCCCATCCTACATGATTTTTATATAATGCAGGAGCTTGGGCCACTGCCCATTTTCTTGCAAGTGTATGTTTTTTATGAATTGGAATATGATTTGAGAAGGCAGGCATAATCATTTCTTCGCCATGAGGGCACTCCCTGACAAACTCTGGTGGCCAGACTTTCTCAGCTAACAGGATGTCATAGCCTTTCAAAAGGTTATCCCAAAAGAGACCCCTTACTTTCCTAGTCTTGTCCCCCTCTATACGTAATGTGATTTCGTATAATTTATGGGGTTTGCTAACTCTGGTGTCTGCAGTTTCCACTTTAATGTACTCATTCGTGTCCACTGTCTCCAGAAGATTCATCAAGATCTTGCGAGCTATGGTCACTTCTGCTGCGCTGTTTAGCATTGTCTGGGCCCACTCTCCGTTTTTCAGTTGTGTCCTCAGTATCCTCGGCATGTTTTATTATTTTAATACTAGCTACCTTCTTTCTTGGAAATTGTAATTTTTTACTTTGATGAGCAGGTTCCTTGTCTTTGGACTTGACGTGCTCTTCCTTGTGTTCTGACCGTCCTCTTCTTTCCGATTTCTGTGAGGAAGTCTGAAAAGATCGAGAGGGACGTGTATCAATATCTTGATATCTGTCAGGTTTTCTTAATTTATCCCTATCTCTAAGGTTGTATATTTTCTCATAGGGCTCCCTCTGGGGAGACTTGCCATCTCGTTCTGGAGATCTATCTCTCCGTTGAGGAAGCCTTCCTCTGGACTGGAATCGTTTTTCGTTGGGAGTGGATTGTTTATTTCCATCCCAACTCTTTTTTGGAGCGTTTAGATTATTTTTAATAAATGTTTTTTCAGGTTTTTCAAGTAGTTGGGGTTTTACTGGCTTCCCACCCAAACTATCTCTACCTAGTTCTTCATAGGATTTTACTATGATTCTGGCAAGTTCAAAAGGTTGTTCTGCTATATCTGTTTCTTTCGATTTCTGGCATGTCGCCACAGATGCTGCTTCTCCCTTTATGTTGGCTAATAATATAGCCGAGACCTGCTTGAAGTCTTTTAGTAATTTCATACCCAGAGTTAAAGCAGGTTCTGGACCATATTCATTTTGAATCTGTCTTAGTACGTCTGGTATTACTGCCATGGACGGAACAGCATGTGTTTTTGTGCATATCGAAGCAAAGACTGTGCCCCAAGTGTCACAGTCCTCCACATGTGGTGCGATCCCCATTGGAAGACAGATAGTCAGAATTCTGTGTTTCTCAGTAGGCGTAGTATCAGGAAATACCGCCTCTATTTGAGTTATTTTTCGTGCTAACCAGAATGGAATTTGTTCCCGTTTTGCGGGTATTTTGCCAATGGCTGATTGTCTATTTTGTGGTGTGATTTTATTTGTGTTCCCCTGGTGAGGGGTGGTCTGTGGAATTTGTATTGCTGGTTGGACTGTTGAAGTCTGCATTACATATTGGACTAATTTTCTATGTATTTTAATTAGCAATTTTAGCTGAGTTAAAAGTTCCCTGGTCTGACATTGTTTCAATGTCTGGATGTGGTGTGTAGCTGGCTAGAACCGGCCACGTGGCTCCTGGTCTACCTAGTGGACCGAGCCTGCTGATGTGATTTTGATGTTTTAGGGCGCCATTAAACCAGAGCAGGTGCTCTTGGTAAGTTAGTGGGATTTCAACGTCCTCGAAAGGAGCGTATTCATTCCGAGGTTCCCCTATTTTGTAATAGTGGAATTCGTGTGTCACAGCATTTGCTGCTGGAAAATTTATCCATGAATAGAATACCTCTGTCTGCCGATATTCATGGGCCTCTACCACGAATATTACTGTACCACCTTGTGATGATACTCCATTTTCTATACGTTTTTTAGTTATAGTTCTTCATACATTTACCGGAATGATTATAGCATTCGGGTCTTCATCTCGGAGACTTGTGTCATCCGCTAGGAGTTGAGCTGCTAATCTAGCTCTCTCTGTTTCTTCTTCACTTTCCGTCATTTTTACTAACAGAAAGTTTTTGTTGCAGATCAAGTTTCAAGGAAAACAAAGATTAGGTGCACAATATTTTGGAACACTGTATCCTTCAACGTTGACTAAACCAAAAACTATACATAGGAATCTCTTCCTACTAAGTTCCGGCGGATTTTAACCTTTTACCCACTCCAGACGTCTATTGGAGTTTTTACGGGAAAAGGGGTCTGTGTGAAAAAGCACGACTGAGTTACTCTAATGTCTTGCGTTAGATTATCGCCTTACCAAACGTTGGGCCCCATGTAGTGTAGTTCCTATATTCCCAATAGGCTCTGCGCATTGGAATAATATAAACAGCAGTGTAGACGTAGGACTGAGGTCGACTAGGTCTCTACTGACTATATTAGACTTAATTCGTTTTGCCAGCTAGCTCAGAGGTCACTAGAAACTTTCTCGAGTAAACAAGGACTCATAGGTTCAGATGGTCCGTCCATCACCAACCCCTTTTGTACCACTTTGTTCGCCATAAGTTGGCAGGGTATGCTCAGACGTGAGTCCCTTGCTCACTTTGCCACTGGATTCAAGCAAGCCGGGCTGAAGACGGCTGAAATGCCAGAAACCGGTCCTCGGAAGCTTGTTTCCGGTATCAGGGAAGGCATGGCTTGGCAGTTCGGGCTGGACTGTTCCCATGAGGCACAGGGTCAGACTGATTTGCATATGGCCATGTCTGAATTGGGGTGGTAGAGTGGGCTAAAGAACGGTGATGTATTAAACCCAGATCTGTTGACTGGGTGTGAGTGTTTGATTGGTTCAGATGCTCCGTCCATAACCACCCCCTTTTGTACCACTTTGTTCGCCATAAGTTGGCAGGGTATGCTCAGACGTGAGTCCCTTGCTCACTTTGCCACTGGATTCAAGCAAGCCGGGCTGAAGACGGCTGAAATGCCAGAAACCGGTCCTCAGAAGCTTGTTTCCGGTTTCAGGGAAGGCATGGCTTGGCAGTTCGGGCTGGACCGTTCCCATGAGGCACAGGGTCAGACTGATTTGCATATGGCCATGTCTGAACTGGGGTGGCAGAGTGGGCTAAAGAACGGCGATGGATTAAACTCAGATCTGTTGACTGGGTGTGAGTGTTTGATTGGTTCAGATGCTCCGTCCATCACCACCCCGTTTTGTACTAGTTTGTTCGCCATAAGTTGGCAGGGTATGCTCAGACATAAGTCCCTTGCTCACTTTGCCACTGGATTCAAGCAAGCTGGGCTGAAGACGGCTGAAATGCCAGAAACCGGTCCTCGGTAGCTTGTTTCCGGTTTCAGGGAAGGCATGGCTTGGCAGTTCGGGCTGGACTGTTCCCATGAGGCACAGGGTCAGACTGATTTGCATATGGCCATGTTTGAACTGGGGTGGAAGAGTAGGCTAAAGAACGGTGATGGATTAAACCCAGATCAGTTGACTGGGTGTGAGTGTTTGATTGTTTCAGATGCTCCGTCCATCACCACCCCCTTTTGTACCACTTTGTTCACCATATTTTGGCAGGGTATGCTCAGACGTGAGTCCCTTGCTCACTTTGCCACTGAATTCAAGCAAGCCGGACTGAAGACGGCTGAAATGCCAGAAACTAGTCCTCGGAAGCTTGTTTCCGGTCCTGGGAAGGCATGGCTTGGCAGTTCGGGCTGGACTGCTCCCATGAGGCACAGGGTCAGACTGATTTGTATATGGCCATGTCTGAACTGGGGTGGCAGAGTGGGCTAAAGAACGGTGATGGATTAAACCCAGATCTGTTGACTGGGTGTGAGTGTTTGATTGGCTCAGATGCTCCGTCCATCACCACCCCCTTTTGTACCACTTCGTTCGCCATAAGTTGGCAGGGTATGCTCAGACGTGAGTCCCTTGCTCACTTTGCCACTGGATTCAAGCAAGCCGGGCTGAAGACGGCTGAAATGCCAGAAACCGGTCCTCGGAAGCTTGTTTCCAGTCCAGGGAAGGCATGTCTTGGCAGTTCGGGCTGGACTGTTCCCATGAGGCACAGGGTCAGACTAATTTGCATATGGCCATGTCTGAACTGGGGTGGAGGAGTGGGCTAAAGAACGGTGATGGATTAAACCGAGATCAGTTGACTGGGTGTGAGTGTTTGATTGGTTCAGATGCTCCATCCATCACCACCCCCTTTTGTTCCACTTTGTTTGCCATAATTTGGCAGGGTATGCTCAGACGTGAGTTCCTTGCTCACTTTGCCACTGGATACAAGCAAGCCGGGCTGAAGACGGCTGAAATGCCAGAAACCGGTCCTCGTACGCTTGATCCCGGTCCAGGGAAGGCATGTCTTGGCAGTTCGGGCTGGACTGTTCCCATGAGGCATAGGGTCAGACTAATTTGCATATGGAAATGTCTGAACTGGGGTGGCAGAGTGGGCTAAAGAACGGTGATGGATTAAACCCAGATCTGTTGACTGGGTGTTAGTGTTTGATTGGTTCAGATGCTCCGTCCATCACCACCCCCTTTTGTACCACTTTGTTCGCCATAAGTTGGCAGGGTATGCTCAGATGTGAGTCCCTTGCTCACTTTGCCACTGGATTCAAGCAAGCCGGGCTGAAGACAGCTGAAATGCCAGAAACCGGTCCTCGGAAGCTTGTTTCCAGTCCAGGGAAGGCATGGCTTGGCAGTTCGGGCTGGACTGTTCCCATGAGGCACAGGGTCAGACTGATTTGCATTTGGCCATGTCTGAACTGGGGTGACAGACTGGGCTAAAGAACGGTGATGGATTAAACCCAGATCTCTTGACTGGGTGTGAGTGTTTGATTGGTTCAGATGCTCCGTTTATCACCAATCCCTTTTGTACCACTTTGTTCGCCATACGTTGGCAGGGTATGCTCAGACGTGAGTTCCTTGCTCACTTTGCCACTGGATTCAAGCAAGCCGGGCTGAAGACGGCTGAAATTCCAAAAACCGGTCCTCGAAAGCTTGCTTCCGGTCCAGGTAAGGCATGGCTTGGCAGTTCGGGCTGGACTGTTCCCATGAGGCACAGGGTCAGACTGATTTGCATATGGCCATGTCTGAACTGGGGTGGCAGAGTGGGCTAAAGAACGGTGATGGATTAAACCCAGATCTGTTGACTGGGTGTGAGTGTTTGATTGGTTCAGATGCTTCGTCCATCACCACCCCCTTTTGTACCACTTTTTTCGCCATAAGTTGGCAGGGTATGCTCAGACGTGAGTCCCTTGCTCACTTTGCCACTGGATTCAAGCAAGCCGGGCTGAAGACGGCTGAAATGCCAGAAACGGTCCTCTGAAGCTTGTTTCCGGTCCAGGGAAGGCATGGCTTGGCAGTTCGGGCTGGACTGTTCCCATGAGGCACAGGGTCAGACTGATTTGCATATGGCCATGTCTGAACTGGGGTGGCAGAGTGGGCTAAAGAACAGTGATGGATTAAACCCAGATCTGTTGACTGGGTGTGAGTGTTTGATTGGATCAGATGCTCCATCCATCACCACCCACTTTTTGTACCACTTTGTTCGCCATAGGTTGGCAGGGTATGCTCAGACGTGAGTCCCTTGCTCACTTTGCCACTGGATTCAAGCAAGTAGGGCTGAAGACAGCTGAAATGCCAGAAACCGGTCCTCGGAAGCTTGTTTCCGGTTTCAGGGAAGGCATGGCTTGGCAGTTCGGGCTGGACTGTTCCCATGAGGCACAGGGTCAGACTGATTTGCATATGGCCATGTCTGAACTCTGGTGGCAGAGTGGGCTAAAGAACGGTGATGGATTAAACCCAGAGCTGTTGACTGGGTGTGAGTGTATGATTGGTTCAGATGCTCCGTCCATCACCACCCCTTTTTGTACCACTTTGTTCGCCATAAGTTGGCAGGGTATGCTCAGACGTGAGTCCCTTGCTCACTTTGCCACTGGATTCAAGGAAGCCGGACTGAAGACGGCTGAAATGCCAGAAACCAGTCCTCGGAAGCTTGTTTCTGGTCCTGGGAAGGCATGGCTTGGCAGTTCGGGCTGGACTGCTCCCATGAGGCACAGGGTCAGACTGATTTGTATATGGCCATGTCTGAACTGGGATGGCAGAGTGGGCTAAAGAACGGTGATGGATTAAACCCAGATCTGTTGACTGGGTGTGAGTGTTTGATTGGCTCAGGTGCTCCGTCCATCACCACCCCCTTTTGTACCTTTTCGTTCGCCATAAGTTGGCAGGGTATGCTCAGACGTGAGTCCCTTGCTCACTTTGCCACTGGATTCAAGCAAGCCGGGCTGAAGACGGCTGAAATGCCAGAAACCGGTCCTCGGAAGCTTGTTTCCAGTCCAGGGAAGGCATGTCTTGGCAGTTCGGGCTGGACTGTTCCCATGAGGCACAGGGTCAGACTAATTTGCATATGGCCATGTCTGAACTGGGGTGGCAGAGTGGGCTAAAGAACGGTAATAGATTAAACCCAGATCTGTTGACTGGGTGTGAGTGTTTGATTGGTTCAGATGCTCCATCCATCACCACCCACTTTTGTACCACTTTGTTTGCCATAAGTTGGCAGGGTATGCTCAGACGTGAGTCCCTTGTTTACTTTGCCAATGGATACAAGCAAGCCGGGCTGAAGACGGCTGAAATTCCAGAAAATGGTCCTCGGAAGCTTGATCCCGGTCCAGGGAAGGCAAAGCTTGGCAGTTCGGGCTGGACTGTACCCATGAGGCACAGGGTCAGACTGATTTGCATATGGCCATGTCTGAACTGGGGTGGCAGAGTGGGCTAAAGAACGGTGATGGATTTAACACAGATCTGTTGACTGGGTGTTAGTGTTTGATTGGTTCAGATGCTCCGTCCATCACAACCCCCTTTTGTACCACTTTGTTTGCCATAAGTTGGCAGGGTATGCTCAGACGTGAGTCCCTTGCTCACTTTGCCACTGGATTCAAGCAAGTAGGGCTGAAGACAGCTGAAATGCCAGAAACCGGTCCTCGGAAGCTTGTTTCCAGTTTCAGGGAAGGCATGGCTTGGCAGTTCGGGCTGGACTGTTCCCATGAGGCACAGGGTCAGACTGATTTGCATATGGCCATGTCTGAACTGGGGTGGCAGAGTGGGCTAAAGAACGGTGATAGATTAAACCCAGATCTGTTGACTGGGTGTGAGTGTTTGATTGGTTCAGATGCTCCGTCCATCACCACCCTCTTTTGTACCACTTTGTTCGCCATAAGTTGGCAGGGTATGCTCAGACGTGAGTCCCTTGCTCACTTTGCCACTGGATTGAAGCAAGCCGGGCTAAAGACAGCTGAATTGCCAGAAACCGGTCCTCGGAAGCTTGTTTCCAGTCCAGGGAAGGCATGGCTTGGCAGTTCGGGCTGGACTGTTCCCATGAGGCACAGGGTCAGACTGATTTGCATTTGGCCATGTCTGAACTGGGGTGGCTGAGTGGGCTAAAGAATGGTGATGGATTAAACTCATATCTGTTGACTGGGTGTGAGTGTTTGATTGGTTCAGATGCTCCATCCATCACCACCCCCTTTTTGTACCACTTTGTTCGCCATAAGTTGGCAGGGTATGCTCAGACGTGAGTCCCTTGCTCACTTTGCCACTGGATTCAAGCAAGCCGGGCTGAAGACGGCTGAAATGCCAGAAACCGGTCCTCGGAAGCTTGTTTCCGGTTTTAGGGAAGGCATGGCTTGGCAGTTCGGGCTGGACTGTTCCCATGAGGCACAGGGTCAGACTGATTTGCATATGGCCATGTCTGAACTGGGGTGGCAGAGTGGGCTAAAGAACGGTGATGGATTAAACCCAGATCTGTTGACTGGGTGTGAGTATTTGATTGGTTCAGATGCTCCGTCCATCACCACCCCCTTTTGTACCACTTTGTTCGCCATAAGTTGGCAGGGTATGCTCAGACGTGAGTATCTTGCTCACTTTGCCACTGGATTCAAGCAAGCCGGACTGAAGACAGCTGAAATGCCAGAAACCGGTCCTCGGAAGCTTGTTTCCAGTCCAGGGAAGGCATGGCTTGGCAGTTCGGGCTGGACTGTTCCCATGAGGCACAGGGTCAGACTGATTTGCATTTGGCCATGTCTGAACTGGGGTGGCAGAGTGGGCTAAAGAACGGTGATGGATTAAACCCAGATCTGTTGACTGGGTGTTAGTGTTTGATTGGTTCAGATGCTCCGTCCATCACCACCCCCTTTTGTACCACTTTGTTCGCCATAAGTTGGCAGGGTATGCTCAGATGTGAGTCCCTTGCTCACTTTGCCACTGGATTCAAGCAAGCCGGGCTGAAGACAGCTGAAATGCCAGAAACCGGTCCTCGGAAGCTTGTTTCCAGTCCAGGGAAGGCATGGCTTGGCAGTTCGGGCTGGACTGTTCCCATGAGGCACAGGGTCAGACTGATTTGCATTTGGCCATGTCTGAACTGGGGTGACAGACTGGGCTAAAGAACGGTGATGGATTAAACCCAGATCTCTTGACTGGGTGTGAGTGTTTGATTGGTTCAGATGCTCCGTCCATCACCAATCCCTTTTGTACCACTTTGTTCACCATACGTTGGCAGGGTATGCTCAGACGTGAGTTCCTTGCTCACTTTGCCACTGGATTCAAGCAAGCCGGGCTGAAGACGGCTGAAATTCCAAAAACCGGTCCTCGAAAGCTTGCTTCCGGTCCAGGTAAGGCATGGCTTGGCAGTTCGGGCTGGACTGTTCCCATGAGGCACAGGGTCAGACTGATTTGCATATGGCCATGTCTGAACTGGGGTGGCAGAGTGGGCTAAAGATAAAGAACGGTGATGGATTAAACCCAGATCTGTTGACTGGGTGTGAGTGTTTGATTGGTTCAGATGCTTCGTCCATCACCACCCCCTTTTGTACCACTTTTTTCGCCATAAGTTGGCAGGGTATGCTCAGACGTGAGTCCCTTGCTCACTTTGCCACTGGATTCAAGCAAGCCGGGCTGAAGACGGCTGAAATGCCAGAAACGGTCCTCTGAAGCTTGTTTCCGGTTTCAGGGAAGGCATGGCTTGGCAGTTCGGGCTGGACTGTTCCCATGAGGCACAGGGTCAGACTGATTTGCATATGGCCATGTCTGAACTCTGGTGGCAGAGTGGGCTAAAGAACGGTGATGGATTAAACCCAGAGCTGTTGACTGGGTGTGAGTGTATGATTGGTTCAGATGCTCCGTCCATCACCACCCCTTTTTGTACCACTTTGTTCGCCATAAGTTGGCAGGGTATGCTCAGACGTGAGTCCCTTGCTCACTTTGCCACTGGATTCAAGGAAGCCGGACTGAAGACGGCTGAAATGCCAGAAACCAGTCCTCGGAAGCTTGTTTCTGGTCCTGGGAAGGCATGGCTTGGCAGTTCGGGCTGGACTGCTCCCATGAGGCACAGGGTCAGACTGATTTGTATATGGCCATGTCTGAACTGGGATGGCAGAGTGGGCTAAAGAACGGTGATGGATTAAACCCAGATCTGTTGACTGGGTGTGAGTGTTTGATTGGATCAGGTGCTCCGTCCATCACCACCCCCTTTTGTACCTTTTCGTTCGCCATAAGTTGGCAGGGTATGCTCAGACGTGAGTCCCTTGCTCACTTTGCCACTGGATTCAAGCAAGCCGGGCTGAAGACGGCTGAAATGCCAGAAACCGGTCCTCGGAAGCTTGTTTCCAGTCCAGGGAAGGCATGTCTTGGCAGTTCGGGCTGGACTGTTCCCATGAGGCACAGGGTCAGACTAATTTGCATATGGCCATGTCTGAACTGGGGTGGCAGAGTGGGCTAAAGAACGGTAATAGATTAAACCCAGATCTGTTGACTGGGTGTGAGTGTTTGATTGGTTCAGATGCTCCATCCATCACCACCCACTTTTGTACCACTTTGTTTGCCATAAGTTGGCAGGGTATGCTCAGACGTGAGTCCCTTGTTTACTTTGCCAATGGATACAAGCAAGCCGGGCTGAAGACGGCTGAAATTCCAGAAAATGGTCCTCGGAAGCTTGATCCCGGTCCAGGGAAGGCAAAGCTTGGCAGTTCGGGCTGGACTGTACCCATGAGGCACAGGGTCAGACTGATTTGCATATGGCCATGTCTGAACTGGGGTGGCAGAGTGGGCTAAAGAACGGTGATGGATTTAACACAGATCTGTTGACTGGGTGTTAGTGTTTGATTGGTTCAGATGCTCCGTCCATCACAACCCCCTTTTGTACCACTTTGTTTGCCATAAGTTGGCAGGGTATGCTCAGACGTGAGTCCCTTGCTCACTTTGCCACTGGATTCAAGCAAGTAGGGCTGAAGACAGCTGAAATGCCAGAAACCGGTCCTCGGAAGCTTGTTTCCAGTTTCAGGGAAGGCATGGCTTGGCAGTTCGGGCTGGACTGTTCCCATGAGGCACAGGGTCAGACTGATTTGCATATGGCCATGTCTGAACTGGGGTGGCAGAGTGGGCTAAAGAACGGTGATAGATTAAACCCAGATCTGTTGACTGGGTGTGAGTGTTTGATTGGTTCAGATGCTCCGTCCATCACCACCCTCTTTTGTACCACTTTGTTCGCCATAAGTTGGCAGGGTATGCTCAGACGTGAGTCCCTTGCTCACTTTGCCACTGGATTGAAGCAAGCCGGGCTAAAGACAGCTGAATTGCCAGAAACCGGTCCTCGGAAGCTTGTTTCCAGTCCAGGGAAGGCATGGCTTGGCAGTTCGGGCTGGACTGTTCCCATGAGGCACAGGGTCAGACTGATTTGCATTTGGCCATGTCTGAACTGGGGTGGCTGAGTGGGCTAAAGAATGGTGATGGATTAAACTCATATCTGTTGACTGGGTGTGAGTGTTTGATTGGTTCAGATGCTCCATCCATCACCACCCCCTTTTTGTACCACTTTGTTCGCCATAAGTTGGCAGGGTATGCTCAGACGTGAGTCCCTTGCTCACTTTGCCACTGGATTCAAGCAAGCCGGGCTGAAGACGGCTGAAATGCCAGAAACCGGTCCTCGGAAGCTTGTTTCCGGTTTTAGGGAAGGCATGGCTTGGCAGTTCGGGCTGGACTGTTCCCATGAGGCACAGGGTCAGACTGATTTGCATATGGCCATGTCTGAACTGGGGTGGCAGAGTGGGCTAAAGAACGGTGATGGATTAAACCCAGATCTGTTGACTGGGTGTGAGTATTTGATTGGTTCAGATGCTCCGTCCATCACCACCCCCTTTTGTACCACTTTGTTCGCCATAAGTTGGCAGGGTATGCTCAGACGTGAGTATCTTGCTCACTTTGCCACTGGATTCAAGCAAGCCGGGCTGAAGGCGGCTGAAATGCCAGAAAATGGTCCTCGGAAGCTTGATCCCGGTCCAGGGAAGGCAAGGCTTGGCAGTTCGGGCTGGACTGTACCCATGAGGCACAGGGTCAGACTGATTTGCATATGGCCATGTCTGAACTGGGGTGGCAGAGTGGGCTAAAGAACGGGGATGGATTTAACACAGATCTGTTGACTGGGTGTGAGTGTTTGATTGGCTCAGATGCTCCGTCCATCACCACCCCCTTTTGTATCACTTTGTTCGCCATAAGTTGGCAGCGTATGCTCAGACGTGAGTCCCTTGCTCACTTTGCCACTGGATTCAAGCAAGCCGGGCTGAAGACGGCTGAAATGCCAGAAACGGTCCTCTGAAGCTTGTTTCCGGTCCAGGGAAGGCATGGCTTGGCAGTTCGGGCTGGACTGTTCCCATGAGGCACAGGGTCAGACTGATTTGCATATGGCCATGTCTGAACTGGGGTGGCAGAGTGGGCTAAAGAACAGTGATGGATTAAACCCAGATCTGTTGACTGGGTGTGAGTGTTTGATTGGATCAGATGCTCCATCCATCACCACCCCCTTTTTGTACCACTTTGTTCGCCATAGGTTGGCAGGGTATGCTCAGACGTGAGTCCCTTGCTCACTTTGCCACTGGATTCAAGCAAGTAGGGCTGAAGACAGCTGAAATGCCAGAAACCGGTCCTCGGAAGCTTGTTTCCGGTTTCAGGGAAGGCATGGCTTGGCAGTTCGGGCTGGACTGTTCCCATGAGGCACAGGGTCAGACTGATTTGCATATGGCCATGTCTGAACTCTGGTGGCAGAGTGGGCTAAAGAACGGTGATGGATTAAACCCAGAGCTGTTGACTGGGTGTGAGTGTATGATTGGTTCAGATGCTCCGTCCATCACCACCCCCTTTTGTACCACTTTGTTCGCCATAAGTTGGCAGGGTATGCTCAGACGTGAGTCCCTTGCTCACTTTGCCACTGGATTCAAGCAAGCCGGACTGAAGACGGCTGAAATGCCAGAAACCAGTCCTCGGAAGCTTGTTTCTGGTCCTGGGAAGGCATGGCTTGGCAGTTCGGGCTGGACTGCTCCCATGAGGCACAGGGTCAGACTGATTTGTATATGGCCATGTCTGAACTGGGATGGCAGAGTGGGCTAAAGAACGGTGATGGATTAAACCCAGATCTGTTGACTGGGTGTGAGTGTTTGATTGGCTCAGGTGCTCCGTCCATCACCACCCCCTTTTGTACCTTTTCGTTCGCCATAAGTTGGCAGGGTATGCTCAGACGTGAGTCCCTTGCTCACTTTGACACTGGATTCAAGCAAGCCGGGCTGAAGACGGCTGAAATGCCAGAAACCGGTCCTCGGAAGCTTGTTTCCAGTCCAGGGAAGGCATGTCTTGGCAGTTCGGGCTGGACTGTTCCCATGAGGCACAGGGTCAGACTAATTTGCATATGGCCATGTCTGAACTGGGGTGGCAGAGTGGGCTAAAGAACGGTAATGGATTAAACCCAGATCTGTTGACTGGGTGTGAGTGTTTGATTGGTTCAGATGCTCCATCCATCACCACCCACTTTTGTACCACTTTGTTTGCCATAAGTTGGCAGGGTATGCTCAGACGTGAGTCCCTTGTTTACTTTGCCAATGGATACAAGCAAGCCGGGCTGAAGACGGCTGAAATTCCAGAAAATGGTCCTCGGAAGCTTGATCCCGGTCCAGGGAAGGCAAAGCTTGGCAGTTCGGGCTGGACTGTACCCATGAGGCACAGGGTCAGACTGATTTGCATATGGCCATGTCTGAACTGGGGTGGCAGAGTGGGCTAAAGAACGGTGATGGATTTAACACAGATCTGTTGACTGGGTGTTAGTGTTTGATTGGTTCAGATGCTCCGTCCATCACAACCCCCTTTTGTACCACTTTGTTTGCCATAAGTTGGCAGGGTATGCTCAGACGTGAGTCCCTTGCTCACTTTGCCACTGGATTCAAGCAAGCTGGGCTGAAGACAGCTGAAATGCCAGAAACCGGTCCTCGGAAGCTTGTTTCCAGTCCAGGGAAGGCATGGCTTGGCAGTTTGGGCTGGACTGTTCCCATGAGGCACAGGGTCAGACTGATTTGCATTTGGCCATGTCTGAACTGGGGTGGCAGAGTGGGCTAAAGAACGGTGATGGATTAAACCCAGATCTGTTGACTGGGTGTGAGTGTTTGATTGGTTCAGATGCTCCGTCCATCACCACCCTCTTTTGTACCACTTTGTTCGCCATAAGTTGGCAGGGTATGCTCAGACGTGAGTCCCTTGCTCACTTTGCCACTGGATTGAAGCAAGCCGGGCTAAAGACAGCTGAATTGCCAGAAACCGGTCCTCGGAAGCTTGTTTCCAGTCCAGGGAAGGCATGGCTTGGCAGTTCGGGCTGGACTGTTCCCATGAGGCACAGGGTCAGACTGATTTGCATTTGGCCATGTCTGAACTGGGGTGGCAGAGTGGGCTAAAGAACGGTGATGGATTAAACCCAGATCTGTTGACTGGGTGTGAGTGTTTGATTGGTTCAGATGCTCCATCCATCACCACCCCCTTTTTGTACCACTTTGTTCGCCATAAGTTGGCAGGGTATGCTCAGACCTGAGTCCCTTGCTCACTTTGCCACTGGATTCAAGCAAGCCGGGCTGAAGACGACTGAAATGCCAGAAACCGGTCCTCGGAAGCTTGTTTCCGGTTTTAGGGAAGGCATGGCTTGGCAGTTCGGGCTGGACTGTTCCCATGAGGCACAGGGTCAGACTGATTTGCATATGGCCATGTCTGAACTGGGGTGGCAGAGTGGGCTAAAGAACGGTGATGGATTAAACCCAGATCTGTTGACTGGGTGTGAGTATTTGATTGGTTCAGATGCTCCGTCCATCACCACCCCCTTTTGTACCACTTTGTTCGCCATAAGTTGGCAGGGTATGCTCAGACGTGAGTATCTTGCTCACTTTGCCACTGGATTCAAGCAAGCCGGACTGAAGACAGCTGAAATGCCAGAAACCGGTCCTCGGAAGCTTGTTTCCAGTCCAGGGAAGGCATGGCTTGGCAGTTCGGGCTGGACTGTTCCCATGAGGCACAGGGTCAGACTGATTTGCATTTGGCCATGTCTGAACTGGGGTGGCAGAGTGGGCTAAAGAACGGTGATGGATTAAACCCAGATCTGTTGACTGGGTGTTAGTGTTTGATTGGTTCAGATGCTCCGTCCATCACCACCCCCTTTTGTACCACTTTGTTCGCCATAAGTTGGCAGGGTATGCTCAGATGTGAGTCCCTTGCTCACTTTGCCACTGGATTCAAGCAAGCCGGGCTGAAGACAGCTGAAATGCCAGAAACCGGTCCTCGGAAGCTTGTTTCCAGTCCAGGGAAGGCATGGCTTGGCAGTTCGGGCTGGACTGTTCCCATGAGGCACAGGGTCAGACTGATTTGCATTTGGCCATGTCTGAACTGGGGTGACAGACTGGGCTAAAGAACGGTGATGGATTAAACCCAGATCTCTTGACTGGGTGTGAGTGTTTGATTGGTTCAGATGCTCCGTCCATCACCAATCCCTTTTGTACCACTTTGTTTGCCATACGTTGGCAGGGTATGCTCAGACGTGAGTTCCTTGCTCACTTTGCCACTGGATTCAAGCAAGCCGGGCTGAAGACGGCTGAAATTCCAAAAACCGGTCCTCGAAAGCTTGCTTCCGGTCCAGGTAAGGCATGGCTTGGCAGTTCGGGCTGGACTGTTCCCATGAGGCACAGGGTCAGACTGATTTGCATATGGCCATGTCTGAACTGGGGTGGCAGAGTGGGCTAAAGAACGGTGATGGATTAAACCCAGATCTGTTGACTGGGTGTGAGTGTTTGATTGGTTCAGATGCTTCGTCCATCACCACCCCCTTTTGTACCACTTTTTTCGCCATAAGTTGGCAGGGTATGCTCAGACGTGAGTCCCTTGCTCACTTTGCCACTGGATTCAAGCAAGCCGGGCTGAAGACGGCTGAAATGCCAGAAACGGTCCTCTGAAGCTTGTTTCCGGTCCAGGGAAGGCATGGCTTGGCAGTTCGGGCTGGACTGTTCCCATGAGGCACAGGGTCAGACTGATTTGCATATGGCCATGTCTGAACTGGGGTGGCAGAGTGGGCTAAAGAACAGTGATGGATTAAACCCAGATCTGTTGACTGGGTGTGAGTGTTTGATTGGTTCAGATGCTCCATCCATCACCACCCCCTTTTTGTACCACTTTGTTCGCCATAGGTTGGCAGGGTATGCTCAGACGTGAGTCCCTTGCTCACTTTGCCACTGGATTCAAGCAAGTAGGGCTGAAGACAGCTGAAATGCCAGAAACCGGTCCTCGGAAGCTTGTTTCCGGTTTCAGGGAAGGCATGGCTTGGCAGTTCGGGCTGGACTGTTCCCATGAGGCACAGGGTCAGACTGATTTGCATATGGCCATGTCTGAACTCTGGTGGCAGAGTGGGCTAAAGAACGGTGATGGATTAAACCCAGAGCTGTTGACTGGGTGTGAGTGTATGATTGGTTCAGATGCTCCGTCCATCACCACCCCCTTTTGTACCACTTTGTTCGCCATAAGTTGGCAGGGTATGCTCAGACGTGAGTCCCTTGCTCACTTTGCCACTGGATTCAAGCAAGCCGGACTGAAGACGTCTGAAATGCCAGAAACCAGTCCTCGGAAGCTTGTTTCTGGTCCTGGGAAGGCATGGCTTGGCAGTTCGGGCTGGACTGCTCCCATGAGGCACAGAGTCAGACTGATTTGTATATGGCCATGTCTGAACTGGGATGGCAGAGTGGGCTAAAGAACGGTGATGGATTAAACCCAGATCTGTTGACTGGGTGTGAGTGTTTGATTGGCTCAGGTGCTCCGTCCATCACCACCCCCTTTTGTACCTTTTCGTTCGCCATAAGTTGGCAGGGTATGCTCAGACGTGAGTCCCTTGCTCACTTTGCCACTGGATTCAAGCAAGCCGGGCTGAAGACGGCTGAAATGCCAGAAACCGGTCCTCGGAAGCTTGTTTCCAGTCCAGGGAAGGCATGTCTTGGCAGTTCGGGCTGGACTGTTCCCATGAGGCACAGGGTCAGACTAATTTGCATATGGCCATGTCTGAACTGGGGTGGCAGAGTGGGCTAAAGAACGGTAATGGATTAAACCCAGATCTGTTGACTGGGTGTGAGTGTTTGATTGGTTCAGATGCTCCATCCATCACCACCCACTTTTGTACCACTTTGTTTGCCATAAGTTGGCAGGGTATGCTCAGACGTGAGTCCCTTGTTTACTTTGCCAATGGATACAAGCAAGCCGGGCTGAAGACGGCTGAAATTCCAGAAAATGGTCCTCGGAAGCTTGATCCCGGTCCAGGGAAGGCAAAGCTTGGCAGTTCGGGCTGGACTGTACCCATGAGGCACAGGGTCAGACTGATTTGCATATGGCCATGTCTGAACTGGGGTGGCAGAGTGGGCTAAAGAACGGTGATGGATTTAACACAGATCTGTTGACTGGGTGTTAGTGTTTGATTGGTTCAGATGCTCCGTCCATCACAACCCCCTTTTGTACCACTTTGTTTGCCATAAGTTGGCAGGGTATGCTCAGATGTGAGTCCCTTGCTCACTTTGCCACTGGATTCAAGCAAGCTGGGCTGAAGACAGCTGAAATGCCAGAAACCGGTCCTCGGAAGCTTGTTTCCAGTCCAGGGAAGGCATGGCTTGGCAGTTCGGGCTGGACTGTTCCCATGAGGCACAGGGTCAGACTGATTTGCATTTGGCCATGTCTGAACTGGGGTGGCAGAGTGGGCTAAAGAACGGTGATGGATTAAACCCAGATCTGTTGACTGGGTGTGAGTGTTTGATTGGTTCAGATGCTCCGTCCATCACCACCCTCTTTTGTACCACTTTGTTCGCCATAAGTTGGCAGGGTATGCTCAGACGTGAGTCCCTTGCTCACTTTGCCACTGGATTGAAGCAAGCCGGGCTAAAGACAGCTGAATTGCCAGAAACCGGTCCTCGGAAGCTTGTTTCCAGTCCAGGGAAGGCATGGCTTGGCAGTTCGGGCTGGACTGTTCCCATGAGGCACAGGGTCAGACTGATTTGCATTTGGCCATGTCTGAACTGGGGTGGCTGAGTGGGCTAAAGAATGGTGATGGATTAAACTCATATCTGTTGACTGGGTGTGAGTGTTTGATTGGTTCAGATGCTCCATCCATCACCACCCCCTTTTTGTACCACTTTGTTCGCCATAAGTTGGCAGGGTATGCTCAGACGTGAGTCCCTTGCTCACTTTGCCACTGGATTCAAGCAAGCCGGGCTGAAGACGGCTGAAATGCCAGAAACCGGTCCTCGGAAGCTTGTTTCCGGTTTTAGGGAAGGCATGGCTTGGCAGTTCGGGCTGGACTGTTCCCATGAGGCACAGGGTCAGACTGATTTGCATATGGCCATGTCTGAACTGGGGTGGCAGAGTGGGCTAAAGAACGGTGATGGATTAAACCCAGATCTGTTGACTGGGTGTGAGTATTTGATTGGTTCAGATGCTCCGTCCATCACCACCCCCTTTTGTACCACTTTGTTCGCCATAAGTTGGCAGGGTATGCTCAGACGTGAGTATCTTGCTCACTTTGCCACTGGATTCAAGCAAGCCGGACTGAAGACAGCTGAAATGCCAGAAACCGGTCCTCGGAAGCTTGTTTCCAGTCCAGGGAAGGCATGGCTTGGCAGTTCGGGCTGGACTGTTCCCATGAGGCACAGGGTCAGACTGATTTGCATTTGGCCATGTCTGAACTGGGGTGGCAGAGTGGGCTAAAGAACGGTGATGGATTAAACCCAGATCTGTTGACTGGGTGTTAGTGTTTGATTGGTTCAGATGCTCCGTCCATCACCACCCCCTTTGTACCACTTTGTTCGTCATAAGTAGGCAGGGTATGCTCAGACGTGAGTCCCTTGCTCACTTTGCCACTGGATTCAAGCAAGCCGGGCTGAAGACAGCTGAAATGCCAGAAACCGGTCCTCGGAAGCTTGTTTCCAGTCCAGGGAAGGCATGGCTTGGCAGTTCGGGCTGGACTGTTCCCATGAGGCACAGGGTCAGACTGATTTGCATATGGCCATGTCTGAACTGGGGTGGCAGAGTGGGCTAAAGAACGGTGATGGATTAAACCCAGATCTGTTGACTGGGTGTGAGTGTTTGATTGGTTCAGATGCCCTGTCCATCACCACCCCTTTTTGTACCACTTTTTTCGCCATAAGTTGGCAGGGTATGCTCAGACGTGAGTCCCTTGCTCACTTTGCCACTGGATTCAAGCAAGCCGGGCTGAAGACGGCTGAAATGCCAGAAACCGGTCCTCGGAAGCTTGTTTCCGGTCCAGGGAAGTCATGGCTTGGCAGTTCGGGCTGGACTGTTCCCATGAGGCACATGGTCAGACTGATTTGCATATGGCCATGTCTGAACTGGGTTGGCAGAGTGGGCTAAAGAACAGTGATTGATTAAACCCAGATCTATTGACTGGGTGTTAGTGTTTGATTGGTTCAGATGCTCCGTCCATCACCACCCCCTTTGTACCACTTTGTTCGTCATAAGTAGGCAGGGTATGCTCAGACGTGAGTCCCTTGCTCACTTTGCCACTGGATTCAAGCAAGCCGGGCTGAAGACAGCTGAAATGCCAGAAACCGGTCCTCGGAAGCTTGTTTCCAGTCCAGGGAAGGCATGGCTTGGCAGTTCGGGCTGGACTGTTCCCATGAGGCACAGGGTCAGACTGATTTGCATATGGCCATGTCTGAACTGGGGTGGCAGAGTGGGCTAAAGAACGGTGATGGATTAAACCCAGATCTGTTGACTGGGTGTGAGTGTTTGATTGGTTCAGATGCTCCGTCCATCACCACCCCTTTTTGTACCACTTTTTTCGCCATAAGTTGGCAGGGTATGCTCAGACGTGAGTCCCTTGCTCACTTTGCCACTGGATTCAAGCAAGCCGGGCTGAAGACGGCTGAAATGCCAGAAACCGGTCCTCGGAAGCTTGTTTCCGGTCCAGGGAAGTCATGGCTTGGCAGTTCGGGCTGGACTGTTCCCATGAGGCACATGGTCAGACTGATTTGCATATGGCCATGTCTGAACTGGGTTGGCAGAGTGGGCTAAAGAACAGTGATTGATTAAACCCAGATCTATTGACTGGGTGTGAGTGTTTGATTGGTTCAGATGCTCCATCCATCACCACCCCCTTTTTGTACCACTTTGTTCGCCATAAGTTGGCAGGGTATGCTCAGACGTGAGTCCCTTGCTCACTTTGCCACTGGATTCAAGCAAGTAGGGCTGAAGACAGCTGAAATGCCAGAAACCGGTCCTCGGAAGCTTGTTTCCAGTTTCAGGGAAGGCATGGCTTGGCAGTTCGGGCTGGACTGTTCCCATGAGGCACAGGGTCAGACTGATTTGCATATGGCCATGTCTGAACTGGGGTGGCAGAGTGGGCTAAAGAACGGTGATAGATTAAACCCAGATCTGTTGACTGGGTGTGAGTGTTTGATTGGTTCAGATGCTCCGTCCATCACCACCCCCTTTTGTACCATTTTGTTCGCCATAAGTTGGCAGGGTATGCTCAGACGTGAGTCCCTTGCTCACTTTGCCACTGGATTCAAGCAAGCCGGACTGAAGACGGCTGAATTGCCAGAAACCAGTCCTCGGAAGCTTGTTTCCGGTCCTGGGAAGGCATGGCTTGGCAGTTCGGGCTGGACTGCTCCCATGAGGCACAGGGTCAGACTGATTTGTATATGGCCATGTCTGAACTGGGGTGGCAGAGTGGGTGAAAGAACGTTGATGAATTAAACCCAGAGCTGTTGACTGGGTGTGAGTGTTTGATTGGTTCAGATGCTCCATCCATCACCACCCACTTTTGTACCACTTTGTTTTCCATAAGTTGGCAGGGTATGCTCAGACGTGAGTCCCTTGTTTACTTTGCCAATGGATACAAGCAAGCCGGGCTGAAGGCGGCTGAAATGCCAGAAAATGGTCCTCGGAAGCTTGATCCCGGTCCAGGGAAGGCAAGGCTTGGCAGTTCGGGCTGGACTGTACCCATGAGGCACAGGGTCAGACTGATTTGCATATGGCCATGTCTGAACTGGGGTGGCAGAGTGGGCTAAAGAACGGGATGGATTTAACACAGATCTGTTGACTGGGTGTGAGTGTTTGATTGGCTCAGATGCTCCGTCCATCACCACCCCCTTTTGTATCACTTTGTTCGCCATAAGTTGGCAGCGTATGCTCAGACGTGAGTCCCGTGCTCACTTTGCCACTGGATTCAAGCAAGCCGGGCTGAAGACGGCTGAAATGCCAGAAACCGGTGCTCGGAAACTTGTTTCCGGTCCAGGGAAGGCATGTCTTGGCAGTTCGGGCTGGACTGTTCCCATGAGGCACAGGGTCAGACTAATTTGCATATGGTCATGCTTGAACTGGGGTTGCGGAGTGGGCTAAAGAACGGTGATGGATTAAACCCAGATCTGTTGACTGGGTGTTAGTGTTTGATTGGTTCAGATGCTCTGTCCATCACCACCCCCTTTTGTACCACTTTGTTCGCAATAAGTTGGCAGGGTATGCTCAGACGTGAGTCCCTTGCTCACTTTGCCACTGGATTCAAGCAAGCTGGGCTGAAGACAGCTGAAATGCCAGAAACCGGTCCTCGGAAGCTTGTTTCCAGTCCAGGGAAGGCATGGCTTGGCAGTTCGGGCTGGACTGTTCCCATGAGGCACAGGGTCAGACTGATTTGCATTTGGCCATGTCTGAACTGGGGTGGCAGAGTGGGCTAAAGAACGGTGATGGATTAAACCCAGATCTGTTGACTGGGTGTGAGTGTTTGATTGGTTCAGATGCTCCACCCATCACCACCCCCTTTTGTACCACTTTGTTTGCCATAAGTTGGCAGGGTATGCTCAGACGTGAGTCCCTTGCTCACTTTGCCACTGGATACAAGCAAGCCGGGCTGAAGACGGCTGAAATGCCAGAAACCGGTCCTCGGAAGCTTGATCCCGGTCCAGGGAAGGCATGTCTTGGCAGTTCGGGCTGGACTGTTCCCATGAGGCACAGGGTCAGATTAATTTGCATATGGCCATGTCTGAACTGGAGTGGCAGAGTGGGCTAAAGAACGGTGATGGCTTAAACCCAGATCTGTTGACTGGGTGTTAGTGTTTGATTGGTTCAGCTGCTCCGTCCATCACCACCCTCTTTTGTACCACTTTGTTCGCCATAAGTTGGCAGGGTATGCTCAGACTCAGACGTGAGTCCCTTGCTCACTTTGCCACTGGATTGAAGCAAGCCGGGCTGAAGACAGCTGAAATGCCAGAAACCGGTCCTCAGAAGCTTGTTTCCAGTCCAGGGAAGGCATGGCTTGGCAGTTCGGGCTGGACTGTTCCCATGAGACACAGGGTCAGACTGATTTGCATTTGGCCATGTCTGAACTGGGGTGGCAGAGTGGGCTAAAGAATGGTGATGGATTAAACCCAGATCTCTTGACTGGGTGTGATTGTTTGATTGGTTCAGATGCTCCGTCCACCACCACCCCGTTTTGTACCACTTTGTTCGCCATAAGTTGGCAGGGTATGCTCAGAGGTGAGTCCCTTGCTCACTTTGCCACTGGATTCAAGCAAGCCGGGCTGAAGACGGCTGAAATGCCAGAAAACGGTCCTCGGAAGCTTGTTTCCGGTCCAGGGAAGGCATGGCTTGGCAGTTCGGGCTGGACTGTTACCATGAGGCACAGGGTCAGACTGATTTGCATATGGCCATGTCTGAACTGGGGTGGCAGAGTGGGCTAAAGAACAGTGATGGATTAAACCCAGATCTGTTGACTGGGTGTGAGTGTTTGATTGGTTCAGATGCTCCATCTATCACCACCCCCTTTTTGTACCACTTTGTTCGCCATAAGTTGGCAGGGTATGCTCAGACGTGAGTCCCTTGCTCACTTTGCCACTGGATTCAAGCAAGCCGGGCTGAAGACGGCTGAAATGCCAGAAACCGGTCCTCGAAAGCTTGTTTCCGGTTTTAGGGAAGGCATGGCTTGGCAGTTCGGGCTGGACTGTTCCCATGAGGCACAGGGTCAGACTGATTTGCATATGGCCATGTCTGAACTGGGGTGGCAGAGTGGGCTAAAGAACGGTGATGGATTAAACCCAGATCTGTTGACTGGGTGTGAGTATTTGATTGGTTCAGATGCTCCGTCCATCACCACCCCCTTTTGTACCACTTTGTTCGCCATAAGTTGGCAGGGTATGCTCAGACGTGAGTCCCTTGCTCACTTTGCCACTGGATTCAAGCAAGCCGGACTGAAGACGGCTGAAATGCCAGAAACCGGTCCTCGAAAGCTTGTTTCGGGTTTTAGGGAAGGCATGGCTTGGCAGTTCGGGCTGGACTGTTCCCATGAGGCACAGGGTCAGACTGATTTGCATATGGCCATGTCTGAACTGGGGTGGCAGAGTGGGCTAAAGAACAGTGATGAATTAAACCCAGATCTGTTGACTGGGTGTGAGTGTTTGATTGGTTCAGATCATCCGTCCATCACCACCCCCTTTTGTACCACTTTGTTTGCCATAAGTTGGCAGGGTATGCTCAGACGTGAGTCCCTTGCTCACTTTGCCACTGGATTCAAGCAAGCTGTGCTGAAGACGGCTGAAATGCCAGAAACTGTTCCTCGGAAGCTTGTTTCCGGTCCAGGGAAGGCATGGCTTGGCAGTTCAGGCCGGACTGTTCCCACGAGGCACAGGGTCAGACTGATTTGCATATGGCCGTGTCTGAACTGGGGTGGCAGAGTGGGCTAAAGAATGGTGATGGATTAAACCCAGGTCTGTTGAATGGGTGTGAGTGTTTGATTGGTTCAGATGCTCCGTCCATCACCACCCCTTTTGTACCACTTCATTCACCATAAGTTGGCAGGGTATGCTCAGACGTGAGTCCCTTGCTCACTTTGCCACTGGATTCAAGCAAGCCAGGCTGAAGACCGCTGAAATGCCAGAAACCGGTCCTCGGAAGCTTGTTTCCGGTCCAGGGTAGGCATGGCTTGGCAGTTTGGGCTGGACTGTTCCCATGAGGCACAGGGTCAGGCTGACTTGCATATGGCCATGTCTAAACTGGGGTGGCAGAGTGGGCTAAAGAACGGTGATGGATTAAACCGAGATCTGTTGACTGGGTTTGAGTGTTTGATTGGTTCAGATGCTCCGTCCATCACCACCAGCTTTTGTAGTAACCTAATATACATAACATCTATACTCATTAATTGCGTGTGCATACGACATGAATTAAATAAAATAGCTACATAAATACTAACATAATATCAGGTATAATACGAACAATATGGCAGTGAGGCATTTCAATTCTAACATTAGCATGTACATGCACAACAGTAAATATGTGACAAGTTGCACTTACATTTCTTGGTCGCTGACGTTTCTCTTGTCTCTCCTATTGCCACATATAGTCAGACTACAGTCACCCACTGTAGCAGAGGCCCATGTACCATCTACCTTGACGTTGCAGAGAGGCAACGTCAATGGGCATATTGACGCAAACCACAGCAGAAACTGATATGTAAAAAGGGCCAGGAGAGGGTCCAAACTTCAATATTGTTACCAGACAACCCATAGATATATGACATACAAACCACCCCAGTCCCATTCCAGTTCCAAACCTGTGAAATGAACTAGGAAATGTCATGCATCACGTGTCAACTAGATTGTAGATTGAAAATCTACCTTTCATTGTAGGCTCACTGATGTCCAGGAAATCACTTCCCACAGCGTTCTCTGCTAAACATTCGGGTGTGACATCTGATCAGGCACCACACACTGGGCGGATGCAGGATCCTGGTTAATATACCTAATAATGACCCAAATGCTCAAGGTCCTAAAAAGTGGATAAAATGCCAACAGTATGTTGTGTGTCTGATATCACTGTTGTCACTGATCTCAATGTGCCCATATATGGTACATTAAAGTATACTATGTCATACCATGTTGGCTAACGATAAATAATGTACCTTGTGGAAACATTATTTATCAGGGGTGATGAATGTTGCCTTATAATCAGGCCCTTAGTGGTCTACCTGTCAACCCTAAAACCATGTTAGATGGTCTTAACATCTAATCTGGACCACAAGTGTTCTTTCAATTGATTAAGTACATCAGAATAATAGCAGCAATTTTAGTTCCTCTTCATGAGGTTTATTGTTTAAATTCTGCGAGTGTTTGTTGGTCATGTTCAAAACTAAGGGGCAGCTTTATTAATATTTCATTCAACACAGCAAGGCAACTTGCTGTGTTTGGTTGCGTGAATGGGACAGAGTAGAAATGTGCCATAACTTCTAAGACATGACACACTTTGGCTTTATTCTAACGCTGGTATACTATATCCTGCCTAGTGCCAACGCAGGCACCCTTGTGTCATGTTGCAAGGGTGTCTATGTAACAGGCAGGATTGTTTTCATGCAGGAAGGCATACCTTCCTACACAACAACATCAACAATCCTAAGAGGCACATTATTCTTTATATGAGGGCTGCAGAATGAGGAAGTAATTGAATTGAATTCCAATTATATTTATATAGCGCATAAACTACCCTGAGGCCTCGCAGCGCTGGTGTCTAGAATCAGAAAAATAACAGGGCACGGTGCTAGCAGATGGTTCCCAACAGATGAGTTTTAAGGAGCTTTCTAAATGCCAACAGATTGCTATTTTCTCTGAGGGTAAGGGGAAGGGAATTCCAGATTTTTGCGGCGTTGAATGAGAACGAACGGCCACCCCTGCGGGCCTTGTTTATCTTATTGGAGATGGCCAAATGTCGTGAGCTAGAGCGCAAAGTTCTGTGGGGGAGATAAGGAGTGACTAAAGGATGCATGGTAGCTGGACCGGTCCTCCATATAGCTTTCTGGGTCAGACACATGGCTTTGAACTGTATTTTGGCTGCGATAGGGAGCCAATGTAGTTTCCTCAAAACAGGTTTAGCAGACTGCCAGCGTGGGATTTGGTAGAGCAATCAAACTGCACAGTTCTGGGTTACCTGAAGCTTGTTAATTGCAGCCAGGGGGGCTCCCAAGTAGAGAGCATTACCATAGTCCAGACGAGAGAGTATCAGGGCCTGGACCATGATTCTCCTTGCCTGGAACGGGAGTAAGGGGAGAATCTTTCGGAGCATTCTCATTGAACCGTAGCAGGTAGATGAGGTTTTGGTGGCCTGAAAAGTGAAATCGAGGGAGCTGTCCAGCCATATGCCCAGGCTCTTTATTTGTATCTTTGGGGGAGGGGGGGTGGCAGACAGTTTGGCCATGGGGGGCAAGAATGTTGGGCGATGGATTGCCTAGCAACATGATTTCTGTTTTTTCCCCATTTAGTCTGAGACAGGAGAGTTCCTTACACCTGGCTACCGCCTCTAAGCAGGGACCCAAAGTGCTAGAGGACCCCTCAGCTTGATTTAGTGAAACCACAAGCTGAGTGTTGTCTGCATAGGTGATGATTGTAATGCCAAATGGATGGACTAGCCCTGCCAGAGGTCTCATATAGATATTAAAAAGCGTGGGGCTCAGGGCAGAGCCCTGAGGAACCCCACAGCTGAGTGGGAGCTTGGTGGAAACAACCTCTCCCTCAAAAACCCGAAAGAAGCGCTCGACAAGAAAAAAGACAAGCCATGTCAGTGCTGCGCCCGACACTCCCATGCCACTAAGTCAAAGGGTTTAAACAAATGTACCGCCCAGCAGAAAAATCTACCTCTGGCCGTTCTGCCGGGGGTTTGTTGACCTTGATTTCAACATGCTTATTAACTACCGCTTTTCAGATACCTGTGACGTCTAAGTGGCTTTTGGCTTGCAGAATACAAACATCATTTGCTGATAAAAAATATGAAAGTATGTTGATCCTAAATGTGTATATGCAGTGGAGCTCAAGGAAGGAATATGGGGAGGAACTGTTATATTTTAAGAATTATATGGATACGCTGTGTGATAAGTATGGAAATGATTTAATGTTGTTACTGGGAGATTTTAATCACAAACTAAACCCAAAATTGACTGATCAGTTGTATAGTGAAATTCTAGATGCTTATGAAGTGAAAAAAGCAGAATTCCTGGAAACTAAAATATCAACTGATGCGGCCAACTTGGGAACCTTTTTAGCGACAAAAAGTTTATTTCGTCTAAATGGGAGGATATCGCAGGGTTGTCCAGCAAAGAAAAGTTTTAATTATGGGACGCAAATTTGCCCAATAGATTATATATTTATGTTGGCTTGGAATTTTGAGTTGATAAAAGATTTTAGGATTGTCCCTGCGGAATGTAGTGATCATAAAATGTTAAAACTAGAGCTTGTAATCGCCCAACATTTAGCATGTGATATAGTTATCCCCCAAGAGATGGATTATCCAAAGCGGATAACCACTCGGTTAACTGAAAAACATATTGAAAGGTTAACTAGCCTGCAACAAAAGGTGCAATTAGGTCACTTGTGCGGCCAAAATTTACCATGGTATGTTGAGAAAATAACTCAAGTAGTGGAAAGCATAAGAGTAGAATTAAGGTATGATGAAAGCGCCAATAATAACAACGGAAGGTCACAAGCAAAGCGAGAAACTTGGTTTAACCAGGAATGTCTACTAAAGAAAAGAGAAGTTAGGCGAGAAGAACGTAGCCTACGGAACAAATTTGTGCAAACCAGGGCAGAAAACCTAATAAAAATAAAGAAGGAATATATCACCCTAATCCGTAATGCTAAAAGGACCTATAAAGAAATGTGTTGGGGCAAATTATTGGAAGCAATCGAAGCCTAAAATACACGGCAGTTCTGGAAGCTAATCCAGTCAGCAACGGGACCTTCGGTTGCCCCAATGATCTGCATAGTGGAAGAGGGCGCATGGACAGAGTATATACAGCAATTATATGCCCCGAGGAGAGGGACTGGAAACGAGGCAGCTGGGGACTGGCATGGCCTAGTAGAGGATCTAAAACAAGAATGTTTAACAAAAAATGTCCTTAGAATAATAAAGACACTGAACCTAACTAGGGCTGCAGGCCCAGATAATCTACCAGCCCTGATATTAAATTCAAATCAAACCTGGTGGGCAGAATTCTACGCGAAAATGTTTACCTTAATTTTAGACCAAGGGATTATGCCCCCAAATTGGAAGGGAGCCATAATAAGACCGCTACACAAGAAAGGGGATGTATATGCCCCGAAGAATTATAGGCTAATCAACCTATTGGGTATAGGAGAAAAAAAATTCTCTAAAATAATCCTTAGTAAGCTAAAAGGTTGGGTGGAACATAGATCTATCATTCCGGTTGAACAAGGGGGCTTCAAAGAAGGCCACTCTACGATAGATCATTGTTTTGCACTGTGGGCCCTGGCTAGGAAACCGATGGAACAAAATGGCAAACTATTTTGCTGTTTCGTCGATTTCCAAGCGGCGTTTGACACAGTAGACCGAAATAGCCTTTGGGAGGTACTGGAAAACTATGGAATGCCACAGGGTATATTGAACATCTTAAAAGAATTACATAGTGGTAATTGGGCCCAGGTTATTAGAGATATCAAAGGCTCTATAACCCAGAAAATTCCAGTAAAGAATGGTTTGAGACAAGGGTGCGTTTTGGCACCCTTGCTTTTCTCAATCTTCTTGGCAGACCTCCCAGCGACTTTGGAAGCTGAAAAAAGTGCGAGCCCACGTATGAATAATAATAAAGTGTCATGTCTTTTTTACGCCGATGACCTAGTGATCTTGGATCAAACAGAAATTGGCCTACCAAGGAGACTAAATGTGTTCAATAAGTACTGTGATAAAAAGCTCTTAACAGTGAATATGGAAAAAACAAAGATCCTATGTTTCGGAAAGAGGGTAAACAATTTTAATTGGTTTTTAGGACAGGATAAACTAGACATAGTATATGAATATAAATACTTAGGCCTCTGGTTTATTAGCGCATTAAAGTGGAATACCCACTTGAAGGCACAGACGGCAAAGGCCTACTCGTCGGTCTGTGGGCTGAAAAAATTCAACAAAGATTATGGCGATATGTCGCACAGACCACTTTTGAAGGCTTTTGAAGTTATGATCCCCCCACAAGTGCTTTATGGAGCAGAGGTGCCTTTTCTGAGTTGTAAAAGAGGGTGGGACCGGGAAGAGGGAAAAATTGTGAAAATGTTGTTGTCCTTACCAAATAGTTCCATGATACAAGCAATTAGAATGGAGGTGGGTTTAACATCATGGGAAGTAAAGTCCCAATTGTCTCTAATAAGATTTTGGAACCGACTGGAGCCTGGGGGTGAAGAGAAGGTTTCAATTTGGTGTAGAGAGGAAATTCGAGTAAGCAGCTTACGCTGGGCGCGTGACGTGAAGAAAACCCTCCAGATGGTAACTGCGCACTTGAAATTGAGCCTTTCCCCACCACTGCTGAATATAGTGTGCACTAAAAAGATGCTTAGAGACCAAGGGCTTGAATACTCTAGATCAAAAGACATGGACTATCCAAGGCTAAAAAAATCAGTGAATGGGGTAAAAAATGAATGGGAAAAGGAGGTCCAGTTCCCATACCTGGATTTACTGCCCAGTAGATGGCTAAGACATGAAATTTTGAAGGTTCGGGTGGGGTTAAACCCATGGAAGATTGAAAGAAAAAACAGAGTGGGACTGATCGATCCGGATGGAACTTGTAAATGTGGTCTAGGAGTAAGAAATTATATTTTACATATACTGTTTGACTGTACTCGTATTTTAGCAATTCGAAAAACTTTTTTACGTCCAATTTTTTTAAAATATGAGGTGACCTCACGGGCTGATGCTATTGACCTCCTTACAGAAATGACATTTTTGGATATTACAATTGCGTTGGGGAAATTTCTGAAAGCAACAAGAGAATATGTAACGGAGGCAACAAAGGAGAATGGGAGAGTTTAAAAATTATAGAGTATCCCAATTTTATGTGTATGGTTCTCATAAGAGTTGTAAATGTATAAAATGAATTGTGGTTTTAAATATTTTATACTTATGGTTTTACAAGTGTTGTAAATGTGTAAAATGAATTATGGTTTTAAATGTCTTATCACTATATGCGATCCATTGTTCTATGTATGGTTTATAGACTATTGTCTAAATAAACTTTGTTATCAATCAATCACTAAGTCGATGGACTAAAATGGCATGATTGACCGTGTCGAACGCAGCACTGAGATCCAACAAAATGATAGCTGTGTTCCCTCCATGGTCCAGCAAACTCCTCGTCTCCTCTATCACTGCCAGCAGGGCTGTCTCAGTCCCATGCTGGGGACGGAAGCCCATCTGAGAAGTACACAGCAAGTTGTTGTACTCTAAATACTCAACTAGGATGTTATTGATGTGCTTCTCAACCAATTTGCTCATCCAGGGCAGAAGGGAGATAGGGCAGTAGTTAGATAGATTGGATTGGTCCAAATTGGGTTTCTTCAGAATGGCCCTGACCATTGCACATTTCCATGATGTGGGAACTACACCCGAAGTGATCGAGGTGTTAAGAACATCGAGGATTGCTGGAAGGATCGAGTCAATGACCGAAATGAGATATTGTGGAGGGACTGGATCGTTGGGGGAGCCTGAGTTGACTTTGGAGATTATTGTATCCAGAGAGGCAGTGTCTAGGAGAGTAAATTGTTCCAGCATGCAGGAGGACAGGAGGCTAGGGCTAACTGTTGCAGCTGCATCTAGCTCAAAGTTATTGGGGGCAAAAGAGGCATAAATAGTTTGAATCTTCTGGTAAAAGAAGGTTGCTAGGTTGTTACACCGTGGAAGTGCTCCATCTAATGGTACTGGTTTTTGAGGAGGAGTGATTCATGATTTTGCTATCTGAAAGGTTTCCTTAGGTGAGTTGGCAGCTGTATTGATTTTTGTCTCATACAAGAGAGCTTGTGCCGCTTTAATTTCGGTTTTGTATAGCCTAATTGCTATCCTGTATTCTAACTTTCTGCTATGAGAGAGGTTTTGTCTCCAACTCCTCTCGAGCCTGCAACAGGATTGTTTTAGGTCCCTCAGTTTGGATGTGAACCATGGGGCGACTTTTTGCCTCTTTACGCAATGAATGGATTCCTGAGTGAGAACTAAGTCAAGGATGTTTTGAATCCAATTATTGAAATTACTGCTGGCCACATTGGGATTAGAAGCCTTCGCAGGTTTAAGGTCAGCAAGAGCAGTTTTCCATTGATTAGGGGAGAGTTTGGACCACTTTCTACCCCACTGTTTTTTGGGTTCTTGGGCAGATGGAGATCTCTCAGTTACCCAAGTCAAAGGTATTAAGTAATGATCTGTCCAAGGAAGGGGCATGGGCGTTTCAGTGGCCAGGATTTTGATGTTACTAAACACATGGTCTAAAAGATGGCCTTTATTATGTGTAGGGGAAAACCCTTTTTGTACCAAGTCAATCGCTTGAAGGCTCAGCAGAAGATTATTGACTGAGAGGTCAAGAGAGTTATTCAAGTTGCCTAGCACAGTATAGTTGGCAGAAGTAAGCGCTGAATTGGCAACTAGGTCAACAAGGTTAGAGATGAAGGGGCCTAATGCTCCTGGAGGTCGGTAAATTAGAAGACCGGAGAAGCTATTTGTCGAGGAAAATTTTAGCGAAAAGGACATACTTTCACAGTCTAAGAGTGTGGTGGGGATGATGCGACACTTGTATAGATCTTTATAAATTATTGCTAGACTGCCCCCTCTACAGGAGGTGCGATCGGCTCTATTTATTATGTAGCCTTGGGGGAGGGCTCGTACAATGGCCGGGTCGGCTTCCAGCTGGAGCCAAGTCTCCGTTAGAAAGAGTGCGTCTGGTTTGAGTTCTTCTATTAATAGAGCTATTTCAGTGCAGTGTTTAGGCAGTGATCTACAGTTGAGAAGGAACATCTTCCATAAGCTGGAATTAGAATGTCTGCCGGTAGTGTTAGGTAACAGCTTCAAATTGCAGTGTATGCAGTGGGTCGTGGAGTCTTTAAGACGCATAGAATGTAGTCACTTCGGGTCTCCAAGGGGTCTTAACGTATGTAAACATGAGGGGTCATAAGTAATTAGGCCCCTAGCCAGAGGACCAAAGTTTAGGACCCCTGGGCCCGGTCGGGCGCGGACTGGCGCAGACAGGCTTTCCTTTGGCGCGCCTTCGGCGCGCCCACTGCGCGCGTCCGCTGCGCGACGATGTCATGTGCCCTTATGTAGATTGGGTTCCTAATGAAGCTAGAGCGTCACCCTGCCAAGATGGCCGCCCGCTAATGGCACCACCAGGAAGTGGTATGCTCTGTGATCTCCCTCCACACAATCAGCACCAATTAGCTGTGATGGACCGGGGAGTCAGCGCGCGAGTAAAGGAGTGCCCAAAATCAATTTTTAAAGGGTGAGTGGCAAGTTAAAACAATAACAACAATATAGCACAGTAGTTGACTCTATAGCGCTAGCGCAGCAATGACCTGAAGGGCTCAGATTCTAGATCCTGCGCGTTGACGCTCTAAGGCTCTAAATAGTCTGGGTTCCTAATGAAACTAGAGCGTCACCCTGCCAAGATGGCCGCCCGCTAATGGCACCACCAGGAAGTGGTATGCTCTGTGATCTCCCTCCTCACAATCAGCCCCAATTAGCTGTGATGGACCGGGGAGTCAGCGCGCGAGTAAAGAAGTGCCCAAAATCAATTTTTAAAAGGTGAGTGGCAAGTTAAAACAATACCAGCAATATAGCACAGTAGCACAGTAGTTGACTCTATAGCGCTAGCGCAGCAATGACCTGAAGGACTCAGATTCTAGAGAAATATAAATATTTCTCTTTGTTATGCCTCTGTCAGTTAGGTGCTCCCTTTCGAGGGAAACTCAGGGTTACAAGTCTTTCTAAATCTATTTGCATCGAAATACATGAGTAGGTGCATGGGACTGCTCATGCATCACCCATGTAATGCCTAACGGATGCAAAATAAGCAGGGCTTTCAGTGGGATGAAAAAGGTGGAGTTCTCTAATTACCTGGGTTATTAGGGGCTTAAACATGTAAACTAATTTTCTGTGATTCCCGTGGGGGGCCACCAAACTAGTATTTTGATTCCTCCCTAAGGTTTTTATTAAGGATCCAGCTATAAAGCACAACAACTGACACTCAAAAACCTGTGATGACTATTGGACAATGTTAATTGTTTAAGATAAATCAGTAACAACATTGATTTTGTTACAAGAAATTAACATGTAAAATGTTTCATTTCCGAAATTTTGAGACTGTGAATTAAACATTACTGAGGCCTGTGAAGGGGGTAGGCGTTTTCAGAGGGTCTTAGTCTCTCTTTGTTAGACATGTATGCCTTTTTTCTCCATATCTAACACTTCGTGTCTTTCCTCTTCAGCACCCTCTGTGTATCCCCTCCTGAATGTACTTCACATGCATTCCTGAAAGTACTGCATTTTCTTTCACTTTTGTCGTGTCAATATTTTGAAAACTGTGTACCCCCTTGACACTCATTTGCACAGAGTCAGATTGCAGCTGGAATACGTGATCATTGCTCTGTGCGATCTGCAAGGAGAGCAAGGATTGGATAACCATGAGTATTTTAAGACTGATTTGACCCTCTGACAGGCACAGTGAGAAACTCGCACTGCCTTCAGCCTCCTCTCCAGAGCACTCAATCATCTTATCAGTTATAAACACCTCGAATCAACTAAGTTGAAAGTATGTACTATACAAGAGAAATATTCTACAAGAAACAAAATACAGAAACACAGCATCCTAGAAATAGCTGACAATACACTCTTAGCAAATGCAAGATTAAGCAAAAGATGTAAACTACAAAGAGGAACTAAACCACTGACATTACCGTACCATTTTTCTATGAATTTTTCAGTAGTCCATCAGCAATTTTGCATTACAACTAAAGACATGTATAGGGAGCCCAATAGGGACCTGTTTCGATGCCCATTTTTTGTTTCTATTGGGCACTCCAAGCCCACTTAAGCCCTGAAAAGAACGCACAATAGCGCTATTTGATGTGTTACGTTCCTTTGTATTTACTAAGCAATGAAAAACCACGCAAATTGACAAGTCTTAGTAAATGCCAAAACGGATATTGCATTAGGGCTGCGCAACAAAAGTGAAGCAACCACTATGCAAAATCTTAGTATATCTGGGCATGCATATCTAAAATAAGTTCCTAGCCTTACCTTCAAGCAACCTATATCAAAAGGCCATTCTCCATCTGTGGGCAGAACGCCTTTAAACTCAATTTTACCCCACCTTCAAGGCATCCAAAGGTTAGAACATGCCTTTTTAGGTAATTAGTCCGGAAGTCCCGCATTCCCTTCATTCTCTCATCTAGATATCAGCTAATTTTCTATACTTTACCTGACCACTCATGATCTATGTACAAACTGACCTTTCTTTGTTAAATGGATCCCCTTTTACCTTTCTCTCTCACCTATTACCTTGTAGTCAAGTGAAGTCCGTGTGGCAAGCTTGTGGTGGTGTTTTTCATTGATTAGGGCCTGGACTGGTGTGGCAGTAGCAGGTACGAGAGTGGAACTCCACTTTTTCACCTGAGGCCTGTCTCATTAAGCCTTCTACCAGAATGTCTCAGAAGGCTGCCGCTGCGCCACATTCCTGAGGCCACTCATTGGTCTACCTTCTTAGACCAGCAACAGAACATTTTGTAAGGTGGTTGTGTGCATTTTTGTTAGCTGCCTGTGGACGTGCCTTCTATGGTGAACTGAGGTGAACTGGGGGCCTGCCATCCTTGCAACTGTTGGGTTTAAGATACTGTATACCTAGGCCAGATTTAGCCTCATAGAAATAGACTTCATCCAACTCATCTGAAGGAGAGTGGAATAGACTCTTTGATGGGTCTTAACAAGGGAGGACAAATCTGTGTGCTTTACGTTGAGTTCATGATAGTGTTGTCACCAAATGGGCATCCTGGGAGGTGGGTCTGTATGTGATGGAGAAAGCAACTAGTGCTGCAGGCATCCCTGAATGTTTCTTGAGTGGAAGTAAAAGACCAGCTGCACCTGATGTCAGTCAGTTTTAGCAGTCTCTAAAAACTGATAGGAGAAGTAGGGAAACAGATGATGTTAAGGAGGCTCTGTGTGGCACTTGCTCATGCAGATAGAAGGATGTGATGTATTTGAGAGACTCTATTATTAGTATATTATTAGTATTTTACTAGAGCATTAAGGTTTTCTGCCATGCAAAAATATTGCGACCAGAATATTGTGAAGGAAATATATATAGGTAAGTAAATGTTTACTATGCATGCTTCTACTTATAAGCAACTGTATACATTTCTGTGAGATTAAGAATTGTAAATATATACTTAGTAGTATATACTTACTTTCATGATATTCTGGTTTTCCATATTTTGGCCATGATTTTTTGCATGTCTATATTTTTGTACTCAACATTTTGACATAAAATCATTTTCTGGTTTGCACTTAATTATTAAATAATAAATATGTTATCCAGAAACATATCAGGTTCCGTGTTGCTCTGGAGAAGGCCAGACTGGTATAACCCATAAACACAAACCCCAGGGCCTTTGATTAGGCAGAGTGATTTGGTAACGTTGGTTGTTACTGAAGATATCAAGCAGTGCGTCCATTGTAGTACTCAAACAATCTTTGTATCTTGGATGCATGCACAGATTCAGTGCAGGGCAAACTGTCTGCTGTCCTTTGTTACAATAAACTAGGGGTTACAGAAAAGTGAAGTAAAGAGTTCTACAAATATCGAGCTGACTATGAGAAACCCTTGAAGACGACAGGCAGTAATTATTATAAAATCAGTTGCACGCATTATGATGAGAGGAAGCTGCCGCGGAGCAGCAAGTTGCTACAATAAGTGCAGAAGACTGGCTAACTGAAGACCCAAGCACAGAAAGACAATTACCAGACTGCAAAAAACAATGGCAATAAAGCAACAGACAGTGAGTTAGCTCCAAAATAGCTAACGCCGTGCTCCACCACTTTAGAAATGCAGGGCTACACCGTATTTGCAATAATTATATTCCCTGCTCTGGCACCAAGGAGCATATGTACAAGGAAAGTGTTAAAGTGTGTCGTTAACCCAGGAAGGCTAACAGCACGCTCCGTCACTTTAGAAAAGCAGGGCTGCACCATATTTACAAGAATATGGTGCAGCCCTGCGTTTCCCGCAGGGCTGGAACTAAATGTAGCTGCCTAGTGCCAATGCATGCACCCTTGCACCATACTGCAAGTGTGCCAGCGTTGAGGGGAGTGATTGTTTATGTGCAGGAATGTGTCCCTTCCTGCACATAAACAATCTGAAATAGCGATTTGAAACTTGCATTAGGCAGTACACTTAGAAAATGCGAAACGTAATTTTTTATGATTGTTTATGTGCAAGAAGGATCCCTTTCCTGTACTTAAACAATAAATGGCCTTTTGCTGTTTCTATGTGTCCTACACAGCGCTGCACACTTAGAAACAGCAACAATTAGGAGAAATGAAACATTTCTCCTTGTTGCGCCTGTTTAAGACCAGGTTTTCCCTGGTATTATTTTAGTGCTGCTCCATATTTAGGCTGCCTTCGTAAATATGGGGCAGCGTCAAAATCAATGAGTGTTGTGGTGGAACTCCCACCGGAATACCCAATGCCCGCCCCTTTCACACTAAGAACACTTGCAACTACATTGGGCTCCTGCTTCCACGTTCTAAGTCTTCTGAGGAAGGTGTTCCCTCTCCTTCCTACAGGCATTAGTGGTAAGTCGTCTCGACTACTGCAATGCCCTTCTAATTTCAGCCAATGAGGCCTCTCTTAATAGACTTCAGGTGTTTCAAAATACCGCTGCCTGACTGGTCTCCAGCTCTCCAGCAAGGACCGCCTCTTTGCCCCTACTACAGGGACTACACTGGTTACCCAAACGTAAGCTATCTGGCCGACAGACTCACACATTATCAACCTCCTAGAACACTCAGATCTGGTGTCAAATTGCTTCATAGGGTTCCTAGGATTAAGAAATCTAGTTTAGGAGGGAAAGCCTTTTACCACTTAGCCCCCTAATACTGGAATCAACTTCATTTACACCTCCACGAATTCCCTAATTATCTACAATTTCTATGAGAAAATCGCAATTTGAGAATCGCAAAGGACACCTGTTGCACCCCTGGAATGTGCCTCTAAGTACATGTGGCGCACATACGCATGTCTGTGCACCACATGGCACTTTGAATTTAAAAAAAAAATGCATTTTGAAAGGAAATCGCAAAATACCATCTACTTGGAGTAGGTGGTATTTTGCGATTCCTTAAGCTTAAATCGCATTTTAAAATTCACTCCTACATAGCATTTAAGGAATCGCAAAATTGTGATTCCTTAAATGCTTGAGCAAAATAAGGAATCGCAATTTTTGCGATTCCTTATATTGCTGATATGCACCTACATACCAAAGCACCGTTTGCGATTCGCAAACACCTACCTACATATGCCCCCAGATCTGTTGAAATACAGGCCCCTTGTTTCAGAAAAAACTGTAAAGATGCTGAGAGAAGATGGCGCAGAGATTATAAAGAGGAGGATAATGCCATTTATAGGGCCGCCATTAAGAAATACCAGGCCTCGGTTACAATAACAAAACAATGCTATTATGAAGGTATGATAGCTATAGTTGATAATAAGCCCCGATACGTATTTTAAATAGTGTTAAACTGTTATCTCACCAAAGGCTTTTCCTAAAAGTTTGAAGCATTTGGTTGAAAGGTGCAAGCAATTGGCTTCTTACTTTGTTAACAAAATTGATGATATTCAAGCTAGCCTGAAAATAACCCCACTGCATGACTCAAGCCCTACTATCTATATTGAACCAACTAAAGCAGTAGCAGGCCTATTACTATGCTTCGGCCCCAAAACTCTGGATGACACCATCTCAGCTAATGTCAGCCTTAAGTCAGGATCACCCTCTAATCTCTGTCCCCCTAACCTTATAGCTTTGGAGGTTGAAGTGATCAACCCCCAGGAGCCAGTACGCCTGCCTCCCTGATACCTAACACTATATTAAAGGATAGGCTTTGTTACTCTTATGCACTTTTGCGTGAAACTGGTAATAATTTCTTAGATCCTACCAGACCAAAGCACGATTGCAACCAGCTTTCCTTGGGTGAGCTGGAAGGCCCGGTCACTTGTCTCTTCTGCATGTTCCCTTGCCTACCTTTAGCATTTAAGGCCCTGGTTAGTTCTGCATCTTCTTTATCTTCATTGAGTGGGTTGAATTTTAGCTCCCCAACCAACTTGTTTTCTTTCTTTCCTTTAGTGGCAGTGGCAGGGCCCTCAACAACAGCGTCCCAGTGTTCATTTTATGGTATTTATTGTAGTATTAGGTTGCTATCAATGCATGGAAATGAAGTCTGGGATATTTTGACATCTCTTTTCCCTTTTTCCTCTTTCTCCTGTTTTCTTACGGAATCCTGGCTAAATGCTTCTGCTCTTTCCTGCATTCCTCTTGCCTTGCCGGACAACTATCAACTGTTTAGACTGGACAATTCAGACCTGGCAGTAGAGTCGTTATTGCCTTTTGTAACTGCTAAGGTTCAAAACATTGATTCTTTTATTGAGGAGTGGGTCGAAATGTATATTGTCAAGCTTGAGCTGGATACTGGTCCTCATTGGAAGGGAGCACTCATTTATCACCCCCCAGGATACAGGAAAGGTTTGAGCCATCTCCTGACTGAGCGCATTACCATCTATGTACTTTCCTCTAATAACTTTCTCCTGCTGGGAGATTTTAACTTCCATGGAGAGGACGTTTCAAAACCAGAGGTGTCTGGTCTTTTTGAAGACTTAGAAACACTGAACCACAACCAATGTATTGCTTGCCCTATGCATAGCGGTACAAAAGGGGGTGGTGATGGACGGAGCATCTGAACCAATCAAACACTCACACCCAGTCAAAAGATCTGGGTTTAATCCATCACCGTTCTTTAGCCCACTCTGCCACCCCAGTTCAGACATGGCTATATGGCATGTCTTGGCAGTTGGGGCTGGACTGTTCCCATGAGGCACAGGGTCAGACTGATTTGCATATAGCCATGTCTGAACTGGGGTGGCAGAGTGGGCTAAAGATCGGTGATGGATTAAACCCAGATCTTTTGACTGGGTGTGAGTGTTTGATTGGTTCAGATGCTCCGTCCATCACCACCCCCTTTTGTACCGCTTTTGGCCGCCATAAGTATGGCAGGGTATTCTCAGACGTGAGTCCCTTGCTCACTTTGCCACTGGATTCAAGCAAGCCGGGCTGAAGACGGCTGTAATGCCAGAAACCGGTCCTCGGAAGCTTGTTTCTGGTCCAGGGAAGGCATGGCTTGGCAGTTCGGGCTGGACTGTTCCCATGAGGCACAGGGTCAGACTGCTTTGCAAATAGCCATGTCTGAACTGGGGTGGCAGAGTGGGCTAAAGAACGGTGATGGATTAAACCTAGATCTTTTGACTGGGTGTGAGTGTTTGTTTGGTTTAGATGCTCCGTCCATCACCACCCCCTTTTGTACCGCTGCCCTATGCATAGAGCAGGCCACACACTAGGTCTGCTTTTTACTAACTCTCTACTATTGGTTATTGAAACCCTCTTCCCTTTACTTGACAGATCACTAAGTAATCAAGTTTCAGTTTGCTCTGACTGACATAACAAAGCAGTCGGCTAGAGCAGGGAATTATACCTGTAGAATGTGGAATAACATCTTGCTAGAAAAGATCTTCAAGGCTGTGTCATGGGGAAGGGCGACCCAGGTTCCTGATATTAATGTTGTTTGAAACAACTTCCATTGTGCCCTGTCTATGGCACTTGATAAAATTGCGCCCATAAAATTATCCAAACAGAACTCTTCCAGGCCACATGCCCCCTGGGTTTCTAGTTCACTGAAGACAGGGTGCAAAAAGCTGGAAGACACTGGTGCTGCACAAAAACCCAAAACGACAAAGCAGCCATTAATTCTGTGCTATGATTACCATGTGCACTTTAGGAAGACTATAAGAAGTTTTATCTGCAGTCAGATCACAAGTGCAGGCAACTCTTCCAAAGAGCTCTATAAAGTGCTCAATGATTTCACCCACCCTCATGCCTGCTCTTCAGCCATTGCTGCCTCTCAGCAACTTTGTAATTCACAAGCTGATTTTATGATGACAAAATCGATGCTATTTACAAGAAAATCCCTACAATCCCATGCCGATCAACCCTATTTCATATATGTTGTCTTGTAATGACTCTCCTCTGCTTTTGGATATGTTTGATCCCCTCACACAAGATCATATTTTAACACTCTTGTCTAAACGCCAAACTGGCTCTCCCGTGGATGCCTTTCGCCCTAGGATCTCAGCCACTCTATAAGCAGTGTTAGCTCCAGCAATTCTTTCATTATTCAATTTTTCTCTTGAATCTGCTAAACTGCCATCATCTTGGAAGATGGCTTTTGTCTCCCCAATCCTAAAAAACCTAATATCACCCCCAAAATTTGACTAACTACCCTCCCATGTTCTTCCTCCCTTTACTAGGCACAATGCAAAAAAATATGGAATGAAAAACAGCTTATGTCATTCTTAGATCAGCATGAGTTCCTAGAGATCAGTGACCACTCTTTATTGGGCTTCAGAGTGCCACGCAAAATTAAGACTGCATTGGTGCTATCACAGATTCCATCTGTCTTTCTTTGGATGCAAATACTGCTGTCATGCTAGTGCTGCTGGATCTCTCTGTGGCTTTCAACACAGTTTCTTATGCAATACTGATTACGAGACTGAATGATATCAGTGTCAGGGGTACTGTCCTGTAGTGGTTGGCTGATTTTTAGGAAGGTCGGTCTTAAACTATTACTCCGGATCCATTCACATCTCGTATAGGTCCTGTATCACTAAAGGAGTACAGCGGGGCTGATCGCTGCACCCAACACTGTTCAATATTTATGTTGCTCCTTTGGCCCAGAGAATGTATGACGTTACAACGCATACATTCACAACGCATGCCATCACAATGCAACTTTTACAACGCAAAATCCATTACAACGCATGCTATTACAACGCATGCCATTACAACGCAGTTGCTATTACAACGCATGCCATTACAACGTAAGTATAGGTAAGTATTTAATTTTATAAATATTAATTTAATTTTAATTTTAATTAAATTTCAAAATGTGTTTATTAATTTGTTTTATTTAATTTTTAATTTTATTTAATATATTTTAATTTACTATTCTAACTCCTTGGGGGTGTAATAGTAGGGTAAATGTTGGATAGTGTAGGGGTTAAAATTACTATTCTAACTCCAGGGGGGTGTAATAGTAGGGTTAGTTTTGGATAGTGTAGGGGTTAATATTACTATTCTAACTCCAGGGGGGTGTAATATTAGGGTAAGTGTTGGATAGTGTAGGGGTTAAAATTACTATTCTAACTCCAGGGGGTGTAATAGTAGGGTAAGTGTTGGATAGTGTAGGGGTTAAAATTACGTTTGTAACTCCAGGGGGTTTAATTTAAATAAATTAAATTTAAATTAAATGTAATTAAAATATTAATAATCATTTGAGCAAATTAAATTATAATTAAAAAATATTAAATGTAATTAAAATATTATAAATATTTTAAATACATTAATTTATATTTAATTTTTTTTAATTAACATTAACAATATTTAAAATAATTAAATTAATTTTAAATTAAAAGATTAATATTTAAATTAAATACTTACCAATACTTACGTTGTAATGGCATGCGTTGTAATAGCATCTGTGTTGTAATGGCATGCGTTGTAATTGATCTTGTGTTGTAAAAGTTTTGTTGTAATGGTAGTGCGTTGTGAGAGTTGCGTTGTGATGGTTGTTTCCCGGCCCAGATTATTAAAACATCAGGATTTGAAGTAATTTTCTACGCTGATGATAATCCGCTAATCATCTCTTTGGGACAGGACATTGATGGTACCAGATGTTGTTTTCAAGATTGCATGAGGAACATTGCAGCCTGGATGTCCAAGAACTGTCTTCAGCTGAACAGTGTGAAGAAAAAGATTCTATTGTTTGGCAAATCGCAACATCTCTGGTGGCCTTCTGAACTGGGACCTGCCCCCTGCCCAAGTCATCTGGCAAAAATCTGGGTATCAAACCATAATCTATCCCTGAAAAGTCATGTAGCTGCCATGAGAGGTTCATGTTTTGCTACCTTGCAGCTCATGAGGAAAGTTTTCCTCTGGCTTCCATCCTCTGCCAGGAAAACGCTGATCCAGGCTTTGACAATCAGCCATTTAGACTATAGAAATGTTTTGCTGATGGCAGCCAATGACACCCTTTTGATTAAATTGCAGGAGGTGCAAAACACAGCTGCCCAGTTAGTCTGTAATCTCCTGGCAGGCTTCCACTCTGCCCTTACCCTCCATTACCTTCACTGGCTTCTGGTCAGGAAGGTCATTATCTTTAAGATTTGTTGTCTTGCCCACAAAGCCTTATTTGTCAGGTCTCCTTTGTATCCTAAAGACAAACTACGCTACTATTGTCCCTCTTGCAAATCAAGATCCAGCGATAAGGCACTGCTGTCCATTCCCCATGCCATCAGGACTCCAGGGCAGGGGGGTGCTCTTTTAGTAACCTGGGTACCTTGACTTGGAACAAACCGCCACTTGACTTCTGTCTAGCTGAATCTGAACAGCGGTTCAAAAAGAAGTTGAAAATCTGTCTCTTTTCTCAAAGCTAATTGTCTACCATGTCTCAGCACCAGGACACTCATTGGAGTAGCTGTGCACTCTATAAATCCCCTTTGTATTCTTTCATTCATAAAAAGGGGTATTAGAGCATTAGGTAAAGCTTAACAATGGTAGGATCATGTATTTTTGTGAACAGGTCTCTCACACCTGCGCATTGTGATCATGTTTCAAAAGAATGCACAATTGCACATTCTTAACTTTGGAAAGGAGGGGGGCGGGTGGCCAAGCCGAGCTGCAAGATGGCCGCTTAGTAAAGAGGCTCTGCCAGGCGAGCACACCATCCAATAAATATCCTTCTTTCTACCCCTCAATCTATAATTCCAATCAGGGCATCAACAGTGGCTACGGTCGGTGCACACACCGGTACACCTGGAGCGGTGCTATGCTGCCTATTGCTGCAGCTGTGGAACTCGTGCAGTTGCGGCCTACCTCTGGCCTGGAGAAACGTTCTTCAAACAAAGATCCTGCGGTCGAGGCTGCTGGGGGCGGCTGTGGATTGCACCAAGTCCGTAACTACCTGGGATGCATGGGCGACACCCCTGCTAAGGAGACTGCAGTGCCCGCAACTGTGAAACTGGAAGCCCGTGGAGGCACACGTAACACTGCGTCCGCTGGAGCCGCGGCATGCGCAGTGACACTACCACTTCCGAAGCTGCAGCACATCGACCCATCCTGACTATTCAACACGTTCCTGCGGATGCGCACTGTAGTGTGTATGACTGGGACAGTATGAATGTGAGGTGAGCTGCGCTGCAGTTATGTACCTTCCTGTTGCGACCCGCTGTGGAGCTGTGCAGGTGACTGGAGAGCCCTGAACTGGTTCCCTGAGCGGCCGGAAGAGCACACGGGTCACCGCGGGGGCTAGGAAGACTCCATCAGCGAGCATCTCGATGAGTGGAGGAGCGGCGGCGGCACCTGCCCTCGCATCTGGGAGGCAAGAAGAACTGCCGAGATAGCCGCTGCTGAGAGCCCGAGACTAGGGGGGTGGGAGTGGCACCCCTGCGGCCCCCTCAGTGCTAATGTGCACAACGTAGGCCTGTGTTTTGGGATTGGCTTCAGGCCTAGACCTTGCATCTCCTCTAGTCCAGCGGCTCCCACTAGGAAAACAGCGTGACCCTTAGGGGCCCGACACACTGTGGAGAAACTAAACTGCGCGACACTCAGGCAACCACTGTGCGTGTGGCTGGGGCATGGTGCACAGAGACCATCAATAGCTTGTGTGACAGAGGGCCCCCAGAGAGAGAGATGCCCGTTAGCAGCCTGCAGCCCAGCAACTCGGGACAGCCATGAAGAAAAAGCGGGGTACCCCCCATGTAGAGGTCGCCACGGTTGCTGACCCCATACATAAACAAGTGCAACACGGTTCTGCCCATCGCCAGTTAGGAACTACAGTGTTTATTCCATATCACTCAGGCATTGCTCAGCTGGGCTAGTTCAACGGTGTGTTTTCCAGGGAGGGGCACTACATTAAATGGCGCAATGGGGAAAAAAGACAATAAACAGACAAAGATATGCTTCGACAAATCCTCCACTAGACAGCATGGCACAGAATCGGTGCTGCCAACCATAGTACCAAGAATCCAGATGAGTCTAACCAGGAGGTGCAAGTCAATCTGTGGGTGATTGACTCCAAGCTGGATTCGCTCGTGGTGCAAATGGATCATGTCTCGCAGAAAGTTGAGAAACATGAAAACAGACTTGACGCACTTGAAACTCGAGTATCAGACTCCGACGACCAACAAACTGAGGCGCAGGATCAACTCCTTTGAATGGCCAAAGTGTTGGATGTGATAAGCGTATGTAACGAAGATCTCAAGCGAGATCGTGATGAAACAACGTTCGCATAACAGGAATTCCAGAGTCCACGAACATAACCAACATGGAGAAATACATAGCAGGGCTCCTGAAAGGCCTGTTCAGCTCTGACCTTTCTGCCCTGTTTCTGGTGGAACGGGCTCATTGCACTCTGGGTCCCAGACCACCCCCTGGAGCTAAGCCCTGTCCGATAATAGCCAGACTATTGAATTATAGGGCGAGGGAGACTGTGTTATGGATGGCCCGTGAGCAAGGAGAAGTGCACTACCAGGGAAATGCCATTGCACTGTACCCAGACTTTACAAAGGCAGTACAAGCTGCTCGTCGAGAGTTCATCCCTGCTAAAAATCTGCTCCAAAAAGTGGGCACCAAATACGCAATGCTTTTTATCTCACCAAGCTCGAGTACAAGCCCATGATCTCCACTGACGCAAGTGCTGCCCTAAAATTCGCCAACCAACCAGCAAGGAAGCAACATGGCAGAGATGGAGCAACTGCCAGCTCACTGGGAAGCCAGCTAAGTGACAGTGACTAAATAACCACTAGTCCTTGATGATGCCCAGGGCAATGGCCACCTCCCTTACTGGGGTTGCTACACTGGGGGGCCGGGAGTGGTGCTTGGCGTCATGGAGCAAAATAACTAATACAGTCTGGTCTGTTTTCCTATGCGGCCCCTAACTCAGAGCCCTGGGGCATACATGATTTGGGCACCCCTACTCCTCTTTCCCTTTTATTTTAAAACAAAGCAATGTCTTCTCAATGGCCACCCTGTTCTTTAGCGACAGGGCAGTATGCCAGCAACCCCACGCTCCCCTCGGGATAATTCCCTTTAACCCTCAGATTCAAGGGCGAATGTTTTTGGTGGGATTGTTAACCTGGGTATCGCAAGCTGATTGGGGGGTTGGTGTGGGAGGGGGAAGGGAAGCGAAAGTTGTTGTTATTTGTTGTTCACCACAGTAGGCAACAGGCATAAATTCACTAGCCCTACAAACAGGGAGTAACGCAAACTATCCAAGCACTATCACCAAACGATTTGCGGAACACCCCGCAGCAGCCACTGGCTCTACTCCAGGCATAAGTAAGCCAGACTCACTCCTATAGATGTATATGCTGATATAATTAGCATATAGATGTCAAACCTAAACTGCATCACCTGGAACGTTGGAGGTCTGAATGACAATCGAAAAGCTAGGCTTGTACAGTCGGATGTATGACGTTACAACGCAGGCTATTATAACGCCTGCCTTTACAACGCGGTTTTTACATCGCATACCATTACAACGCATAGCGCTTTTGGGTGTTGGATAGTGAATAGTTTAATTTACTAACTCCAGTCCCCGTGGACACTAGGGAAGGTTATTGGATAGTAAATTAACCTATTCCCTATCCTAGAGCGCCCCCCAGCGCAATGCGTTGTAATAGTTTGCGTTGTAATGACCGTGTTGTAATGGTAGTGCGTTGTAAAAGTTTCGTTGTAAGTGATGTTTACCGTACAGTCATATCTTACGGGACACACAGCTGATATTTGTCTCCTACAGGAGACCCACCTGAAGGACACAGCCCGGTTCAGGCTGGCCTCCAATGTCAAAGCCCAGCTCACCTGAGTTTCTGTTCAGTTCTGATGGAGGTTGAAGACAGTCCGACCCCACCCTGAAATTGCTTGTTCCAGCACACTAGTTTTAGACAGTGCACTAAGAACCAGAAGCTCAAGGGAAGGGGGGAAGTGGATAAAATAAAAAAAGAGAGACAACACCGTTCTTGCGTTTCCACTGTTGAAGTGCTGCTAAAATCTGAGGCCCTCTCTGAATTCTGTAGAAACTGGTGCCTCATGAAACATAAACAAAGAACAGGTAAGTGCAACCTATTCCTAAATGTGTTCCTGACTATCCCTTTATCTATTAGAAATTCTCTTCTAAAAGTACCTCTTGGATCCTGGTCTCTAGCTTCCAGGTTTGGAATGTGTTCTGGGATGTGCTTTCTATTACCGTAAAGCTTCTCTAAAATTAAACGAATACCATTATCAGAATTACCAATATCAAACATTCACCTTAATATAACTGAAGCCTAAATTCTTGATAGCAAACTCACTTTTCACCCATTTCCAGAATTTTTATAAAACGAATACTGTACTTTTACATCAAAATACAGCAGGTAATTTGTGCAAGTCCTTGATTTACTGTTTGCCTTGCTGTCAATAGTTTCCACTGTTCGATTCGTAAAAGTTCCATATAAAACAATGTTTATTTCACAAAGTTCCACAAAGTATTCTTGTAACAAAGGGTTTGAATCACAATGTTCGTGGAAGGTATCTTGTTCCAAATTGTCTATACACGAATCCAGAAATCGCTGTCAAAGTTCTTTCAGGTAATAAAAAGTTTTGCACTTACTTGTTGCTGGAAAGGGATACTGGTCAGTCTAACCTTGTCCTCTCTCTCTTTTGCAGGTCGATTGTATTGGACAGGAGAGGGGCTGAGGCAAGGAGGAGCCGGAAACCGGAAGAAGGAAGAGCCAGCAGCCGCGCCCGTTGAAGCCGATGAAGGTCTGTAGAGAGCAGGAGTGCCAGCGCGAAAGGATCTGTTCTCAGGTAAGCGGGAGGTACACGAGCACAAGCACTGGGTGAGGCTCGGGGGCTGCCTTTTATAGACAGGGCTGGGTGTGGTTCGGAGAGCTGGGTGTGGTTCGAAGAGCTGGGTGTGGCTGGAAGAGCTGGGTGTGGTTCTCACATGCTGCACATGTTCTTGAAAGGTGTGCAGAGCTTCAGTTATTATGCAAATGAGTTGAATTAACACATGACCTAGGGAGGGGTGCTCTAAAAAAGCCTTGGTAAAAGCAAGGTCCAATGTGTAAACAAGACAGCAATGTCCAAACTTGTGAGTACATTGAGCAACATACACAGAAGCCTAAGGGGGGGGCTGAGATAACAAGAAAGGCTTTCAATGGTATGTTTAAAAGAGAGCTATTACAGAGACCACTAGTGCAATGAGAGGGGACATGCTCTTTGCTGTGCACAAACCCTAACATCCAATAGGTGGAGCGAAGTATATACTTTCAATTACTCCAGCTTTTCCTGAGTGGTGGCAATATTGATCATTAGAGGTGCACCCTGCAGCTAATGCAAGAGCTTAAAGACGCAGAAGGCCGTTGTATAATATTACTAGGGTCGCTCTTCTATCAACAGGTTATTGTTACTAACACATACGGCACCAACACCGATGATCCCGCTTTCTTCCAACATGTATGGCATAAGATGCAATCCCTGGGGAGCGCTGTGATACTGTGGGGAGGTGATTTTAATGTTGTTTTCTCACTCACAGAAGACAGGGCTGGTAACTCACTCACACACCACCCGCAAGCGGCAGCTGCCCTAAAAGGTTTAATGGCTGACCACCAACTGATAGACTCCTGGCAGATATTTCACCCTACCACCCGCGAGGGCACCTGTATCAAGCAACAACACCAAGCTTGGTCCAGATTATACTTCTAGCTAGCATCCAAAGACTTACACTCCTGGGCCAGTGCGGCCACACATCATGCCTGCACAATGTCGGATCATGCACCAGTCATACAAACTCTCTCCGTACCAAAACCCTACGTACAACCTTTTGCCTGGATCCTCCCCCGTAATGCACTCTTGGACACGGTCTTTTGTGAGGGGATTCAAAGGCAAATAACAGAGTACTTCGAACATAACACTGGGTGTCAGTGGACACTGCCGGAGCACTGTGGGAGGCGTTCAATGTGGTGATTCGCGGGTCCTGCATAGCTCTTCAATCTGGGGTGCTACGAGATATCCTGGGTAGTTTGGGACAGTTAGAAAGAGAAATACAAACATTTGAAATGCAATACTTTCACTCACCGTCTGCGGCCACATTAGGGCACATTCGCAGTAAAATAACAGAGTTCCAAGTAGAGACAACCGGGGAAACAAACTTCTTACATAAACACGCCACTGCACGCAGATACGGTGAGGGAGATAGGCCCAGAAAACTCTAGCTAATCTCCTGACGCCGCCCAGAGGTTCACAGTATATTTTAACACTCACCACCCCTGCCGGCGAGACAGTGTTTACACCACCTGCCATTCTAGATACCAGTAGTTATACACCTCCCAGTCCAGCCCACCTGACTCAGTGCTGCAGGATTATTTTGATTCAATAGAGCTCCTATGACTAGGTAGAGCGCACCGTGATTATCTGGACGTCCCATTTACAGTCGATGATGTCCGTCGGGTTATATATGATTTTATAAGGAGTATTCAGAGATCATCACTCCTTACCTCCAAGCAGTTTATCAAGAAGCCTTGCAATTGGGGATTCTGCAAGGGTCTATGAGGGTGGCATTTGTTATTACACTGCTAAAACCATACAAGGACCCCTCGAAATGTGATTCATATCGCCCATTATCGTTGATCAATCTAGACGCCAAGGTCTTTGCCAAACGCTTGGCCAACAGACTCCAGCCATTGCTCCCGCTGATAGTTAAGCCAGACCAATCTGGTTTTGTGCCGGGGTGGTCCACCTCACATAATCTCAGGACGTTATTTGCATTGATACACTATCTCACACCCCATGTTCTGGCAATCGCGGTACTCCTGGACACTACTAAGGCGTTTGATTCCCTGGAATGATGTTTCTTGTTCCCGCTGCTTTACAGGCTAGGTCAGAGCCCCCTTTTCATACAGCAGATCAGGCTTCTCTACACTCTATCCACAGCGCACCTTAAGGTCCATGGCATGGTATCTGATCCCATAAACATCACTAGAGGAACGAGGCAGGGTTGACCTCTGTCACCTTTATTGTTTGCTATCGCAAGTGAGCCACTGTCAGCCAGGATCAGGCAGCACCACACAAATCAGGGAATCGGATTTACCACATGAGGGCTCACTGTGTCACTGTATGCAAATGACTTCACTTAATACATGACCAACCCAAAAGACAACTTTGCGCCTATGGCACGAGAGCTGGTGCTATATGGAGGCATGTCGGGCGTGTTGATTAACTGGGGTAAATCAATCATCATTCAATACCATATTTCATGTGCAGAGGGCCCGACGAGCTATCTAGTCTTCTGGATAAGCAGTAACATGCAGGAAATCTGGACAGCCAACTATGGCAGGGTGATAGACCATAGAAGGAAAAGATGGAAAACGCTTCCCCTTTCCTTGGCGGACACATTGCTATTACAAAGATGATCATCCTGCCTAAGCTATTGTATTTATTAGTCAACATTCTTATACCGCTTATGGTGCAATTTTTCAAACGCCTCAGATTAGTCATGATTGAACTGGTTTGGGCGGGGGGGTCAACCTAGGATATCCTGGGAGATACTGATGCTGTTGCTGTCACAAGGGGGACTGGGGTCCCTGGACATTGCCCTCTACGCTTACAGAGCCCAGGCACTATACTTACATTTTTGGGTACACCCCACACCATTCCAGCCTCATGTGGCAGTCGAGGTTGGCAGGGTGGCACCTCTTCCCCTAAGCATGGCCCTCTACCAGACATTCAAACTCACACGTTACAAAGTGGACCCCACAGAAACCCTGCTTTGGGCCTGGAGAGTTTTGTGCAAATGGGCAAACACAGACACACTTTATGCTACCTCTATGCCGCTAGCAAATAACGCGCTGATCCCTCCCCTAATGGATGGCAAGGCGCAGGCACACGCGCAAACAAATGGCATCTAGACTGGCCAGGATCTATATCCAGGAAACCATGTTTTTAACACTTCAGCAAATGTTCGGCCTTGCACCTCCCTCAGCGCTGGATATGTTACTATAATATCAGCTGTGCGCTTCATGCAGGAGTAGGTTTAATGCAATTCCGTCCCCACCCCAGATGTTGCCGGCACTTGAAAATTTTAAAGCCGTAGAATCGGGTAGGAAACTAGTCTCACGCATATACACTATAACACCGAGAGACTTCCCCATAGTGGTGCTAGCGTCACATAGTGCATGGGAGGCGGACCTGGGGGACAAGAAAACTGATGAACAGTGGGACTTCAGCTGCAGGCAGCTGGAGCAGCTGTCTCCTAACCACCGCCTTAGGCTTATTCACCTAAAATACATTCACCGCCTCTACTGCACCCCCAATCAGCTCCACAGGATGGGGCTACGTCCTGAAAATAACTGCTGTAGTTGTTGGCCCCCCAAGTGACCTTCCATCACCTGGCTTGGGTCGTAGGCCCGTGGCCAACTTTTGGTTAAAAATACTACACCACATCAAGAACATAACTGGGCAGGAGCTGCCTTGCACACCACTGGCGGCGTTGCTGGGAGTTGTTCAAAACATATCCCCCCAGCGCTGCTATTGCTGATGGCAAAGAGACAAAAGGCCCTACACTGGGGTGCCGCTTCTTTCCCGACAGCAAGGAACTGGGTCAAAAATTTCATATTCTGCAGAGATAAATTGTCCTGTTACTGGGAGCTCTTCGGACGCAATCCCGCCCAAAGGACATCTGGGGACCATTCACAAGTTGGCTAGGTTCCGCAGCAGCGGATGACCCATAACACCAAAAACATTGGTGGACTGACCTCGGTCTGCATGGCACAAAGGGTTGGAGCTAAATATAACTATGGCTGTAATGTATTGTTTATGACCTGTGTGATGTGAGCTGTGGGAGAATCACTGGTCTGTACTCCATTTACTGTGATGTGAAAACATTCTACTGCCATGCAATGTATTTTTGTACCCCTGGAAGGACGGCTCTCTTAATAACCACATAAATTATCGCAATTTTGTGTTATTGTTTCTTGTCTTATACGAAATGCCAATAACAATTATTTTAAAAAAAACTTTGGAAAGGAGAAGTAACACATCTCTACCACACAAGAGGTTGGGAAATCTGCTAGAGAGAAGAAAAGAAGAGGGGGAATGAGTAAGGGAGAGAACTGAAGGGGTGGGAGGGGAAGGGCAAAGGGAAAGAAGCGAAAAATAAAAATAGGTAAATAAGAAAATCAATGGTAAAGAAATGAGGCCAGAACTGGGGTGTGGCACAAAGTAAAATGTTAAAGAAAGTAGAGTTACAAATAATATTAATCATAACCAAAAATTATGAATTTAAATAACATAAAAGTTCTTTCATTTAATGTTAACAAGCTAAATGCCTCCCCCCCAAAAAAATATGCTGCTGTCACATTTACATGAACTACAAATAGATCTGGTGATATTACAAGACACTCATGAGAACTCAATATAAGAAAATGTAATTCCTTGGGTGGCCGAGGTTTAGTACTGAACACCAATTGTAACAGTAAGTGGGGTTGCATTAAAGAAATGAAGGAAACGTGGCTAGTGTATTACACGGGAACTAAAATAATTAGAGAGGGAAATGGATATTAACTGAGATGGCAAATGCCAGTAACTGACTGTTGGTTCTTACTGTGGCCTAGTAGTGGATGATGCTCATCTTTGCATGAAATAATGATAGATTTAAAAACAGTACCAATCCCAATTATAATTGGTGGAGATTTCAAAATCATTTTGAATAAAATGGATTAAGAATATATGAAAGAAAACGCTTCAAAGGATATGATGTGAAATTGAAGAATGTGGAAAATCCTTAAGGAACAAGTTAAACACTATAGATTGGTCCACTCGAGGTAAAGCAGTAAGTCACCATTAGTTCATATATCCATACATACTCCTCTTTTTGCCAAAAATATTCAGTCTTTATTTATTGAGTCCTCATCAATAATGTAACCTGTTTCATAGATTTCCAACAGATACAGCCAGCCAACATGTGTTTTGAGGACAACTCCTCCATCAAGACAGGAACCCTGAGTTTACTCATCGCCATTCAAGGTGAACATGTGCTGGCTGCCTTCATCAGTTGGAAATCTACTCAATGGGGCCTTTTCTGGAAGTAATATAGGTAATATATGTGTGTGTGTATATATATATATATTACCTACTGGCGATAGCCAGTAGGTATATATAGTTAGGATTGTTTTCCATAGGGAAATCGCAACATTCTATTGGGAATAACTTTGGCGCCGGTTGAGGAATCTTCCTGACATTTTCCTTAACTGTGCCTCGCGGCGCTCCGCTCCTTCCCTGAAAGTTTGATGGGGATTTGTCAAGCGGGGGCCGAGATAAAAGGGGGGTCCCGAAACATGTTTTCCCCATGTTAATTTCCATAGGGAGGTTGGACTCACTTTTAGCCCGAACGGCTGAATGGTTTTCCACCAAACTTGGCAAAATTGTAGGGACTGGTAGCCCGATGTGCCTTTGCTATGTCTCAAGATATGTGCTCCAGTGGTTTTTACGAAAATTAACTTTGAAAAAATATATATTGGGCTATATATATGTTAGAGCCCAAATGTAGCCCAATGTAGCCCAATGTAGCCCAATGTAGCCCAAAGATGGCCACCAGAGACAAAAAAAAACAAATGTAGCCCAAATATCAGCCAGAGGTAGCCCAACTATAGCCCAATGACAGAATGTCCAGGAGCGTTCTAAAGAACAACTAGAGCGCTAACAGTCTTACTTATGACAAAAGTGTGGCACACCTGCAGTCTTCTTGATTGGAATAAAGTGTTAACACTTAAAACATTTAATTTGCAAAGGAACAAAATGAGGGGGTTCATTTTGCCATAGAAATTATGATTAGTGCTGAAGAAAGAAAAATTAGGGCACATTTTGAGTGACTTCTCAAATCGTCTTATATTTCATAAAAAAAATTCTGATATGCAGTCTCCCAAGATGGCCACCAGAGACAAAAGAGCCCAAATGTAGCCCATATATCAGCCAGATGTAGCCCAACTATAGCCCAATGACAGAATGTCCCAGAGTGTTCTAAAGAACAACTAGAACGCTAACAGTCTTACTTATGACAAAAGTATGGCACACCTGAAGTCATCTTGATTGGAATAAAGTGGTAACACTTAATACATTTAATTTGAAAAGGAACAAAATGAGGGGTTTCATTTTGCCATAGAAATTTTATATATTTGAATTTGAATTTGAATTTGAATTTGAATGTGGTTTTCTAAAGCGCGTAGCTACCCTAGGGCGTCCCAGCGCTGGCATACGACCTATTATTCCGGAGGGGGGAGAAGGGAGGTGAAAAAAATATATATATATATATATATTCACTGAAAAAAACATAGGTTACACACAAGTTATAGTTAGGAATTAGCATTTAAAAAACGTTTGAAATTCACTGAAAAACCCATAGGTTTCACACCAGTTATAGTTAGCTGGAAGTTTTACTCGCATAAAACCATTGAAATTCCCACGTTATAGTTAGTTGGACTCACTATAACTTGCACGTCTGCAATGCACTGCTGATGACGTCACATATTACATCACTCATGCATATATTTAAATATTTAAACATTACTCGCTAATATATGTATTCACTAAGATACACTTAATAAGCCAGTTAACCAATCAATTTTTTTTTTAAAAACACTGAAAAAACCATAGGTTTCAGGCCTTATATAGTTAGGAATTAGCATTTAAAAAACCTTTGAAATTCACTGAAAAAAGCATAGGTTTCAGGCCTTATATAGTTAGGAATTAGCATTTAAAAAACCTTTGAAATTCACTGAAAAAACCATAGGTTTCAGGCCTTATATAGTTAGGAATCAGCATTTAAAAAAACACCTTTGAAATTCACTGAAAAAACCATAGGTTTCAGGCCTTATATAGCTAGGAATTAGCATTTAAAAAAACCTTTGAAATTCACTGAAAAAACCATAGGTTTCAGGAGTTATATAGTTAGGAATTCGTTTTTAAAAAACCTTTGAAATTCACTCAAAAAACTATAAGTTTTAGTGGTGTTATAGTTAGCTGGACATTTTACATGTCAGTTGAGATGTCATCAGTGATGTCACTGACCATGTCATGAATGATCCAATATGTGACATCAGCAGTGGATTGCGGGTGCGCGAAATATAGTTAATACAACTAACTATATAGGAGCAATTTCATTGGTTTTGTATGAGTAAAATGTCCAGCTAACTATAACACCACTAAAACTTATAGTTTTTTGAGTGAATATATATATAAATATAAATATCGCCGCTCCTCTTGCACCAGACTCACGCACTCAGTACACGGGTGCTGTATGCGGGGGGTTGCTCCCGCAAATATCACGCTCCTCGTCTTCTTCCCAATTCAAAAAGACACAGCACTCACGGGGGAGAGTCATAAATTTCATTTGACTCTCACACGCACCAGATGCGTTTCAGCATTCGCCTTCCTCTGTGGTACGAGGGCGCGCCAAAAATGGCCATCTTTTATTGTTACACCGTGATCACTTGCTCCTAGAGCATAGGCATCAACAAAGGACAAATGCATTAGTACAAACATAGGTGCCATTTTGTAACGGTGTACCATAAACTCAGTATATACATAAGTACGTGTGAACTTAATGTTCATTTGCCCATATTCAAGCTACACAAGAATATAAATTCATTCTTATTGCTCATTCCATAATCACGCCCTATACGGGCTTTGTCCAATCTTAATACAGCGCCTTCGCAATTCATCATGCCCTGTATGGGCTCCGTCTCTACATGTGTCACTCGTCCAATGTATACAAATCATTTTGAAAAATAAATACATAAAGGTGCACCTGACCTCCACCAAATTTAACATAAAACACAAATGAACAATCTAAACCATATACTAAGGTTACTTTTTCTATCACGTTTCTTTAGGACAATCCATCATCATCTTCCTACTACTATGCATTTCATGATTTAATCAAAACTTAAATAGTAAAGTGCAGGACTCTCATATAGGGCATGCTCTTATGTCAACGTACACAGAGTACATACTATATCTTATAGTTAGTATACATGTGGATCCCTCTTTCCTTATTTCTACTACATATTCGCCACCTCGGTTGAATACAGAGCCCTTTATCCCAGATGTACCGTTAATTCCTCATTACTATTCAGGCCCCCAGGTACTTTAGTACAAAGATCGATAATGTATCTAGATTCTAATCTTCGTAATCTCATAGTTCTGTCTCCCCCTCTTATGTTCATAGGGACATGATCTATGGCAAAATAAGATATCAGGTCACTTTTGCCGTCATGATATTTTTGAAAATGCCTAGCTACTGGGTAATTGGCATCACATTTATTAATGGCCCGTAGATGTTCTAGTATGCAAATTTTTGTTTGGTGTATCGTGCTGTCTATATACCGTAATCCGCAGGGGCAGATTAAACAGTATACGGTATAAGATGTGGTGCAGGTCAGGAATTCGTTTTTAAAAAACCTTTGAAATTCACTCAAAAAACTATAAGTTTTAGTGGTGTTATAGTTAGCTGGACATTTTACATGTCAGTTGAGATGTCATCAGTGATGTCACTGACCATGTCATGAATGATCCAATATGTGACATCAGCAGTGGATTGCGGGTGCGCGAAATATAGTTAATACAACTAACTATATAGGAGCAATTTCATTGGTTTTGTATGAGTAAAATGTCCAGCTAACTATAACACCACTAAAACTTATAGTTTTTTGAGTGAATATATATATATAAATATCGCCGCTCCTCTTGCACCAGACTCACGCACTCAGTACACGGGTGCTGTATGCGGGGGGTTGCTCCCGCAAATATCACGCTCCTCGTCTTCTTCCCAATTCAAAAAGACACAGCACTCACGGGGGAGAGTCATAAATTTCATTTGACTCTCACACGCACCAGATGCGTTTCAGCATTCGCCTTCCTCTGTGGTACGAGGGCGCGCCAAAAATGGCCATCTTTTATTGTTACACCGTGATCACTTGCTCCTAGAGCATAGGCATCAACAAAGGACAAATGCATTAGTACAAACATAGGTGCCATTTTGTAACGGTGTACCATAAACTCAGTATATACATAAGTACGTGTGAACTTAATGTTCATTTGCCCATATTCAAGCTACACAAGAATATAAATTCATTCTTATTGCTCATTCCATAATCACGCCCTATACGGGCTTTGTCCAATCTTAATACAGCGCCTTCGCAATTCATCATGCCCTGTATGGGCTCCGTCTCTACATGTGTCACTCGTCCAATGTATACAAATCATTTTGAAAAATAAATACATAAAGGTGCACCTGACCTCCACCAAATTTAACATAAAACACAAATGAACAATCTAAACCATATACTAAGGTTACTTTTTCTATCACGTTTCTTTAGGACAATCCATCATCATCTTCCTACTACTATGCATTTCATGATTTAATCAAAACTTAAATAGTAAAGTGCAGGACTCTCATATAGGGCATGCTCTTATGTCAACGTACACAGAGTACATACTATATCTTATAGTTAGTATACATGTGGATCCCTCTTTCCTTATTTCTACTACATATTCGCCACCTCGGTTGAATACAGAGCCCTTTATCCCAGATGTACCGTTAATTCCTCATTACTATTCAGGCCCCCAGGTACTTTAGTACAAAGATCGATAATGTATCTAGATTCTAATCTTCGTAATCTCATAGTTCTGTCTCCCCCTCTTATGTTCATAGGGACATGATCTATGGCAAAATAAGATATCAGGTCACTTTTGCCGTCATTATATTTTTGAAAATGCCTAGCTACTGGGTAATTGGCATCACATTTATTAATGGCCCGTAGATGTTCTAGTATGCAAATTTTTGTTTGGTGTATCGTGCTGTCTATATACCGTAATCCGCAGGGGCAGAATAAACAGTATACGGTATAAGATGTAGTGCAGGTCAGGAACTTTTTAATCAGCCTGGTGTTATCCCCCACTCTATACGTTGTAGTCCTTGTGGGACCACTGAGCAGGCCTAGGGGGTCAGGGTGTGTCTACCCTGCCCCCTTTTCACGGTTTGCAGCGTTTTTTGGTTTCTTGTGCCTCAGTTCTACCGAGGCAAAAGATGGCTGCCAACACTTCCTGATTTTGACAGTTGTCAGCCAATTAGCGTTCAGCTCGTGCACGGCAGGGTGCTTGTAGGCTGCGCATAGGGTACGCGGATAGATACGCGGATCCACCACACCCATAGATATATAAATGACTTTAACTGTCATTTTCTCAGGAACTACTTAACGGATTTACACCAATTAAGCAAAAGGCAAGAGTCTGAACCAAGGACTACCTCTTTGCCAAATTTAGTGTAATTTCGTTCAGCAGTTCGGGCTGTAGCTGCGGCTCAAGGTCCTATGGGAAATTGCATGAGGGAAAATGTGTTTTGGGACCCCTTATATCTCGGACCCTCTTAACCAATCACCACCAAACTTTCAGGGAAAGAGCAGAACTGAGCTGTCCAAATGTTTGGAAAATTTCACACACATTCATCATTCGGTGCCAAAGTTATTCCAAATAGAAAGTTGTGGATATCCTATCAATAATAGGTCCTAACTATAACTACCTATTGGCGACCGCCAGTAGATAATATATATAACACTCTGCAAATGCACCTCCTGGCAGAGTACGGGATGGGGAAGGTGTCTAATTTAGTCCTGAGGGACTTTGGGGGCCAAAAAGACCTCCTGGTACCTCCTGTAAGTCCCATGCAGCGAAATTCCTGAGCACTGGTCGGAGGCCCAGCACCCTTTCTCCACCACTCTGCAAACGTGACTACTAGTTAAAGAAGTGTGTGCAATGTTATAGTGTTCGCATTTGTGAGAGTTAGAACTATTGGCAATGTAAATGTAATTTTTTTTAAATGTTTTTCGGAGTGAAGGGGATGTACGTTTTATGTAGTGAAATTATGTGGATAGAAAGTATGTGGTATTTATTTCATAGGGATTAAGTAGAGTGGGATTATGTGTTATGGAGAGTATTTATGTGGTATGGTAGTCTGTTGTGGAGTGGTAATGTCAGGTTTAGTCTTCCTCGTTTCCATGGAAACTCAACTATGAACTCAATGAGACAAAAAAAAGAAGGAATCACTGGGGAGAACTTCTGGACCCAATAAGAACCAACAGAGGTGTAGAAAGAGGCAACAGAGTTGCACCAAGAGGGAAGAGGGATGCATAAAGAGACAAGAGAGGTACAGAAAGAGGCAGCAAGGGTGCAGAAAGAAGGAAGCAAAGAACAGACAGAAGTAACCGTGGTGCTGAAAGAGGCACAAAGGGTGCAGAAAGCGCAAGAGAGTGCAGAAAGAGGCAACAGAGGTACACCAGGTGGGGCTGTATTGGTGGCTTCTTCAATAAAAGTTGGTGAAAACTATTGACCACCTAGAACAAGCTAGCTTAGATAATTTTTTTACTATTAAATACTTGACCACCTAGAACAAGCTAGCTTAGATCATTTTTTTACTATTAAATCTTTAATTAAGTCTGGCAATAGATTGGGAGAGAATGGGAAGCAACCACATATAGTTGATAAAGACCAAGGAGTCGTGTTGGTAGACTTACAATCCCCGCCTGCAAGTGTTACTCCTGTCCAGGAAACCAAAGGGGAGAACAGTAAGAAGGTATCTAATCCATTGTCCACTAAAATTATTAGTAATAGTGAGAAAACCAATTCCATTAACACTACTAATAGGGGTTGTAAGGATAGTGTAAAAAACCCATCTGCCATAACTAGCAAAAATACCATACCTTTGCCGATCGGATTGGGGAAAACTATGGCCAAAAGGCCAGGAAATGATAAAATCCCTTCCAGTATTGGTAACGGGAACAAGGTGGGGTCTACGACCCATATAGCAATGGGTGGTGGTCCCACGAGGGATGCCCCTAGTATCGGGAACGGGACTAATACTGTTGCGGCAGTGGAAAATATCCTTACACAGTGCCGTGTTCTCCCAGAGCAAGTACTAACAAAACCCCATATAATTAAATTCCGGACTAGGATCCCCCCAGTACAGCTCACCCCGGACTCCTACCCATATGTGGCCATACTTACTAATGTTCCACCCCTAATGGAGGGCCATAGAGAAACTTATGACATGCTAAAAAACAAGGCCATGCATTGGCTTCGTGTCAATAGACCCCTGCCTGGGGGAGTGGATGGCCTGATAATTGGGGTAAGAAGAGTCGATTGGATAGGGAATACACTAAAGAAGCAGGGGGGTGAGTGCATTATAATTAACTTTCAGGATCCAAAGGTTGTGGGGCTGATAACGGGACCTGGTTGGAATATTAGTATTGGTGGGATTGGGGTTGTGGACCTAACTTTCTTTTATCCCAGACCGGTTATCTACCCAGGGGGTTGTAGAGAGCAATTGCGATCTAGTCTCTGTACTGGGGTTGAGGCTGTCCCCCCTGCTGTGTCCACCTTAGGAACAAATAATTACCTTATACCGGCATTTATCCCCCAGAATGGGCAGGGACAGATGAGGTGGGAATATTGACAGAATCCAGATGAGCAATTACATCTGGAAGGGGAAATGGTTGGGGGAAGTAACCCTGTTGAACTAATGATAAACAATGAAGATGAAATGAGTTTAACATCTGAAGCAGTGAATGCGAGTGATGGGAGTATTATTGCAAGCCCGGCGGGCTGTGTGGGTGAACTATCAATCCCAACTACTATCTGCATGAAGGAGGGAATAGCTGCTAATTGTATAAACACTGTTATAGGAGAGGATTGTGATTGTGGGACGCTGGATGACTTGTTGCCCATGGCATTTATCGAAAAGGGGACTTGTATTGAAAATACCCTGGAGAGATTTTTGTCATGGAATGTAGCGGGGCTGGGGGCTAGATTGTTGTCACAGCATTGGATTGATTTTGTAAGTGGGTTCGAAATGTGCCTATTCCAAGAGACGTGGGCTTGCGACCCAATATATTTCCCAGGATACTTAAATTTTTGTATACCAGCTACGAGAGGCCCCAGGGGTAGACCTATGGGAGGCCTCGTAATTTGGATCAAGCAAAATTCAAAGGTTAAAGTAAAAATTATTGATCTAGGGTGCAAGGATATACAATTATTAAGACTATCTGTAGGAAAGGGTGGCCTGATAGACATTTATAACATATATGCTAGGGGCAAGAGTCTTGGTAATTCTGCCACCCTAGAGGTCTTATCTGCCTCCCTCAAATCCCAGTCACTTGGAAACAGAGTAATTTTGGCTGGTGATTTGAATAGGACATTTGAGCCTTTAGAAAATACTGCATATCCAATAGGAATGGAGGAAGACGCCCTTTGGGGCATCCCAAATCTAAACCTCATACCTGTGAAGCGGTGGTCAAAAGATATTTTATTGTTGAATGTGTTATGTCTAGAGTATGGTTTGAGGGCCCTTAATGGCAGGACAAAAAGCGACCAAGGTGGCAATTGTACATTTGATAATGGACATAATAAAAGTAGGATTGACTACGTCATCTGTAGTCTTGAGTTATGGTGTGGCGTGGGTGACATGGAAATTGTGGGGAGAGTAGAAAGTGACCATAACCCCCTCTGCGTCTCCCACTCATGGTGGAAGGCCGCACGAACTAACTCAGTACCAGGTAGTGGGAGCGTACCTGTTATGACTAATGACTCAAGACGGGTGAGATGGCCATATGTCCTGGCCAATTTGTCCACTTTGGAGTCCATTAAACTGGAGACAGACAATGCTATTGCTGCCATGACGAAAGTAGACCCGGTAACACCAGACTCTGCCCAAATAACTAATATACATGACACATTCTTCTCCGTGATAAAACCGCACTTTACCAAGTCATCAAAGACTAACAGAAAAGCACCAATTACTATGGCGTCCTGGTTTAACAAACAGTGCAGGGTAGCCAGACTGGAGTTGGGCAGAGCACTCAAAAGCAGGGTCAAGGCCTCGATTAGCGCCACTAGGAAACATTATAATGATAGTATCCGTAAGGCCAAGAAGTTGTGGGATGAGGAGTACTGGGAGGAGCTACTCGAGGCTTCAGGGCAAAAGGATTCCAGACTTTTCTGGAAAACTGTGAAATGGGGAAGAGGGGGCGCCCCCAACAATCCCGACAACAATGTCGATGAGGCATTGTGGGTCGAGTATTTTAAACCCCAGTATGCTGAGAGTAGGGATCTAATGGCCTTAGAACCAATCCCTATGGTATTCTGCAAGGGTGATTTATTTTTATGCAAGGACGCGGAACTCGTCATAGCAAGTCTGCAGGGGGGGAAAGCCCCTGGGCTAGATGGAATCCCCTCAGACATTTTTAAACACGACAAGGCCCAGTGGGCAAAATACGCGACCTTGTTGGGAAATGGCCTAGCGAAAGGGGCAAAAATCCCAAATATATGGAAGGGGGCAATAATAATACCGATCTTTAAGAAAGGCGATCGGTCACTCCCGGCAAATTATAGACCAATAAGTTTGTTGGCCACCATGCAAAAAGTGGTGGGGAAGATGTTGGTTGACAAACTTATGGCCTGGGTAGATGACAACAATGCTTTATCCCCCTTCCAGGCAGGATTCAGACGTGCAACTAGCACGGTTGACCAAATTTTTCGCTTCACCATGCTGCGGTGGGGGACTGTACGCCTGGGCAAAGGCAGGCTCTATGTAGCATTTGTAGATCTCAGGGCCGCCTTTGATCTGGTGCCAAGGCGTACGCTGTGGGAGGTCCTGTACAAAATAGGGGTCCCACCTGATTTGCTCACGCTGATAATGCGTCTGCATGAAAGCAACTATGCAAAGGTCCAGTGGGGGAGGAATGGGGAATCCACCACCAACTTTCCAGTTGAGCGGGGGGTCCGGCAGGGATGTGCTATGGCACCCCTGCTGTTCTCCCTGTTCATTAATGGCATAGTAGACAGGATGTTGGACGCAATGGTTGACGCACCTTCGTTAGCGGGCATCAGAGTTCCAATTGTGATGTTCGCTGACGACACTCTGATCGTGTCTAAAACCCCGTCGGGTCTCCAGCGTGCCTTGAACATTTTTGACTCATTCTGTAAAGAACGGGGTCTCGAGGTCAATGTAAACAAAACCAAGTTGATGGCCTTTGGGCAAAAGCGTCAATCTCGACCCAATGTATTTTTGAACAATATCAATCTAGAATTGGTAGATGTTTTTACATACCTGGGGGTCGAGATATCAAGTAAACTCGGTTGGTCAAGACACATAGAGAAGGCGGTGTTGAAACACCAGCAGATTTCTGGAGCACTCAGGGTCGAGCAAGTAAAATCCAAAACCAGGCCTATAAAACCTGTTCTCATGGTTTATGACGCAAAAGCCCTGGGCGCAACCCTCTACGGGGCTGAAGTCTGGGGCTTTGAGAGTCTTACTGCCCTTCAAAGATCCGAGAACAGGTTTGTGAGAGGGATAACTAGTCTCCCTCAAAGTACCCCACTGATACCGCTTGGTTTAGATTTAGGTAGAAGATCGCTTAGTGACCGTGCCCGACTGAGGCCTATCCTTTATTGGAGACGGCTATGGACAACCGTGGAAATAAGACATTACGCTGAGGGGTTCTTAGCATTAGCCAAACTAGATGTTTTCCATAAAATTACATGGTTAAAAATGCTAAGGGATGTCCTTGCAGAGCTTGGGCTCTCCAAATTGTGGGAAAACCCCCTCGGGGAAGTATTCCCTAGTAAATCCAGTATTAAAGAACTATATTGGAACCACATTGATCAAAAACTTTGGAGGAGCGTAACCTCGGAATCCATGGGGGGTAGATTCCTGGAAATTAAACAAAAACCATCCTTAGAAAAGTATTGGGACTGTATAACTGTTCCAACAGATAGGAAATTATTTTTCCAGTTAAGGGCAGGCTCTCTCCCCCTGAGGTGTATGACGTCCAGGTGGAAAACTGGAGGTAGTGCGTGTTGTCCGTCATGTGGGGCCCCCAATGAAAGCATCGCACATTTTCTTTTTTCGTGTGTGGCTTATGCAAATCCAAGGAAATCCTGGTTAGCTCCAGTTTGTAGGAACCTCGGTGTCCTAAGTGGTGTTGAGGGGCTGAGAATTATTTGTTCCTCCACTGAAATGTTCATCGTACTCGGAACTGCCAAATATCTGGGGTGGGCATGGTCCTTAAGGAGGAGGGCTCTATCCACTAATGTGTTCTGAATTCTATATTTTCCCATTTTCCCATGTATGACTTCTTCTTGCAGACAGCAATTGGGAGATATATATGAATTTTAACTTTAAAATGCGGTTAACATGTATGGTATGAGTTTTTATTGCATAAACTCGGGAATGGTCCGTAACGCGGAGGTTTCTGTATTGTAACATGCATTTAGTTTCCGCATATTATGAAAAAGCTTATTTTAGCTTCAATTGATAAACAATTTTTATGTTTGTGTATTATGTATTTTTAACTACAAATTAATTGTTATAGAACGTTTGATGTTTTTAAGAAATGTATGCAATTTATATGTGTTTGCTTTTATGAGTGTATAACTCGAATAAAGCTTTTTCTACCTATTGCTCATGGAGTGATGTCTCTGAAGTTCTGGGGCACTTGGAGATATATATAGTTAGTTAGGACATATTATGCATAGGAAATCCGCAAAATTCTATTCCAAAAAACTTTGGCGTTGATTGACGAATCTTTGCAAATGTTTCCAAACTTTTGGCCAGCTCTGGTCCGCTCCTATCCGGAAAGTTTCACTGTGATTCGTCAAGTGGGTGCCGAGAAAAAAGGGGGATACCAAAACGTGGTTTCCCTATGCAATTTCCCATAGGACCTTTAGCCACAGCTACAGCTTGAACTGCTGAACGGAATGACACCAACTTTGGCAAAGAGGTAGCCCTCAGTTCAGACTTGTGCCTTTTGCTTAAATGGTGTCAATCTGTTCAGTAGTTCCTGAGAAAATTACAATTAAAATCATTTATATATCTATGGGTGCGGTGATCAGCGGATTCTGCGCGCATTGTCATCTTACCATAAGCGCACCCTTCCGATCACGTGCTGAATGCTAATTGGCCTTCAAATGGTTGTCAACATTCGAAAGCAGGAACTGCTGGCAGCCATTTTGTGCCTTGGAAGAAGCAAGGCTGAGGAAGTCAGTGGAATATGTGTGCAAAATGTAGAAAGGGGGCAGGGTGAAAATAATTGTACCCTCTAGATCTGCTTAGGGGGTCCCAGGAGGACTCCCAGGGCCCACAATTTTGCGCGAACTCTGCCATAAAATAAATAAAATAAAACTGAGCTTTTTTTATAATTAGCCCCTGGGGGGGCTAAATACCGGGGGCAAAATTATTACATTTTATTGGGGGCCCAGAGGGGACCCCCAGCCCCGGGGATCGTCACACTCGGGGCTAAAAAAAATGGTGGGGGGAGGAGTCCAAGGTCCCCAAAGCGGCAGGGACCACCACCCCCGCAGCTTTATGTATTGTGGGAGGGGGACTGTGTGACCCCCCTCCTGGAGCACTCGAGGGCTCCGTTACCCCCGGGCTACAAAAAAAATGGTTGGATGCGTGACTTTTAATTTTACCGTAAAAAAATAGCCCCTATCAGTAATTTCTAATATCCCCGGGGACCCTATTCCCCGGGTCTTATAAAGAAATGTTGGGGACCGTGGGGGGAGCCTCAATGCCCCCACGGTCCCGCCGCCTCCCCGCGTCCTTCGGGAGTCGGAATTGCTTTTCCACATGGGGAGATGCTAACTTGCATGTGGAAAAGCAATCTGGTTTGGATTTTGAAAGTGAGAACAGATTTCACTGCTCTGTCTTTCAAAATCCAAACCAAGGGGCATATTATCAAGCAGGGCGCATCTGTAGGGTATGTGCAGGTTAGCTTAGGGGTACCAATCACTATTCTAACTCTGGGGGGGTTGCATCTATAGGGTAAGTTCATGTTAGTGTAGGGGTAACAATTACTATTCTAACTCCAGGAGGGTGCAACTGTACGGTATGTGCTGGATAGTGTATGAGTAACAATTACTATTGCAAATCCAGGGGGTTGCATCTGTGGGGTATTTGCTGGAAAGTGTATGAGTAACAATTACTATGAAAAAGAAAGGAGTTAAAGGAGAAGGAGACATGCACTTTCATGGTGAACCTGGAAGAAGAGTAAGTGACGAGAGATGATTTTCGACGTGTTTAGGCTTGAGAGCCTGGTTAATCATTAAGTGAGGTCTGGCAGATAAGTGTGTACTTATAGTGCAAGAAGCCTTTCGGGGTCTTGTGAAAGCAAGTCATCTTCAATAATTGCCTCACACTGCGTGTACTTGCAAGGTCATCTGATTTGCTCGTTTGTTAAAAACAGAAACTTTCTACACCTCTTTTTAATTGGTTTAATTGTAAGAAGACGTATTACCGACCAATCTCTTTCCTTGCGCAGGTTTTGAAAAACATTTGATTGGCTGTTGTGTGGTTAACTCTACCTTCCTGATCCTAATGTTGATTGACTTGTTTTTTTCTATGTGACGTTACGATACCCTCACCATGTACGTAGCCCATTTCGTGACGCACTTTATTTTACAATGCGTTTCGAAAACTAGTTGTTGTAGGGTGTTTTTAACTTAAACTGTGTACTCTGCCTACGAGTTTGGTGACTGTAAAGGTATTTTCAATATTATTCAATTTTCTATTCTATCATAATTGTGCTGACTTTTCTCCTTTAGCGTGGAGTACTATGTTATTTTATTAAATGTATAACTGTTCAAACCATCCTTGAAAGAAAAATGCTCATATTTTCAAAATATTTTTATTAAGTCTTTTATATTCATCATATGGGTGAAATGCAAATTCTTTTTTACATTCATTGGTATCACGCGTTGGACCACATTTTTTTTATTTTATCACAAGCACTCATTCCTTATGTTTACATTATATAAGTGTTGCCCCATCATCTTTATTTTAATGTTAGGGCTTTTTTACTTTCAGATAAAGTAGAAGTGCTACGACAAACACTCCCTCACTATTTCATCTTTGTTTTTTTATGCACATTTCATGTCATTATTACATTTTACAATCATTTTAAAAAAATGAAAGCATTAACATTAACATTAACATTTGAAGACACAAATATATTGTTGTTTTGAAAAACAAGTGCTTGCGAAGATAATCCTCCTGTTCTTCGCGAGTGAAAATTGGTAAAAGCACTACTCAATATAAATACTTTTAGCCCATTTTCACTCTAGAAGATAAAGAGTATTCTCCTTTATTCCAAAGTATTTCCTTTTTTCGTCAATAGTTTATTTATACTCCATTTTTCAATCATTAGCAAATACTTGCATACTAAAAAAAATATAATTTATTATTGTTTCAAATTCTCTGTTGAAAGTCATCCAACTCCACTTCAAGGATCATAAAGTTGAATGTAAATTAAAATATACATTAACAATATGATTCCTCTGTGGAAATGAAAGATTAACTCAAGATGATGGCATTGCTCCTAATCATTACTTTGCACGTAGTAATTCCTTAATTAACCTATATTTCTTGTAATGGTTCTTTCGTCTACTTGTTATTATATTCCATTTAAACTTAATCATACCACATTCTATAATCATTTAAATATTTTGCTTTCTTTTTTAAGAATATCAAACATATACCCATTCAGATAATTTACCAATCTTCGATATTCTTTCTTTCCTCCGTCGAAATTCATCCAACTCCTCTGGAGGGAACATAATGTTTAATATATTTTTAAATATACATTAACAATATGTTCCCTCTGAGGAAATAAAAGATATTCTCAAGATGCTTCTGCAGCCCCGAATCATTACGTTGCTCGTAGTTTCTTCGCCCGTATTGATTCTCTGAAACAAAACTAATCATCCCACGGGTGTGGTTTATATACTTTTTGGTTCCTTAACAGTCTATGGGATCAATTTATTGCTCCTCCCACTTTTAAGTCACATTTTTCAGTTGACAGGTGTTCTCATTTCCACTGTTTTACTACGTCACGTGTTTATGTAAACGTGCCTGTTTCCATACTTTTTAACTTTCGTATAATTTCTAAAATGCTTTATATAAACTAGATTTTCTTATTAAAGCATTTCTATAGGTTACTTTTTTAAATATGAGTATTAACATTCATTCCCCTTTTTTCCGACTTAATATTCTAGTAACTTCCCTTTTTAATTTTTTTTTTTGATTCTTCATTACCCTAAATTCCTACTTTCCCTGCATCCCATCCCAGAGATACTCTCTATTAAATTTAGAGTATTCTAATTTATATCCGAGTATTAATTTACCTAATTCCATTACTCCGAGTTTTAATACATTTATTTATCTAATATTTTGAATCCTACTTTATACACTGCAAGGGATACTGTTATTTGTTTAGAATCACAGTATAAATCAGTTTCCATTTGGCAAAATTGAGAGAGAATGATTTGGTTGGTTGATGTATTTGCAGTTACATAAGTACGTACACTCTTGCAGTAAGCCAGGCTTTAGGGTGTGCAGTGCTTCAAACTCCTATGCATTATGCATGTAGTGGTGTAACCACTGATCCAGCGGCCTATAGAAAATATGTCATAATACTACGCTACCTAACTTCACCACACACTCTAAAAATCACCACTTAAAAACATGGACCCATTAACAAAACCTGACATATTTTGACCAACTGAATCATGTGGCCTAATTAAACTTATATACAACTTATATACATTTATATACATCCGCGGTAAATAAATGACATTATTTAAACAAATCCTAACTATTTAATTGGCCACCATGGTGATGACATCTAGCTAATGATAACCTGCACTCCCGAAAAGATAAGACCAGCTTGTTTTCAAAAGTAAGATTTTATTAGCTATTTATTTGAATTATAAGAATATAGTTTTATTTTAAGCATTTTATTAGAATCGTTGTAAGCATATTTGTAAGCATCATATAGAATTCAGATTATTTGCAAAGAATTATAAGTTTAGCATTTTCTCAAAACCTAAGTCCCTAAATTAGCTAAATAAATGGAAATAAAGTAAAGTCTTTATAGTATCTTAGGTGCTCCAAGTAAAGTCCGACAGCACGACACTCTCATCCAAAGGTTAGAAAGCAGCAGCGTGACCCATCTACAGGGCATGGGTCTTTATACCTTTCTGCGCTAAACTAATCTAAGTAAAAGTAAATCTTTCTGCAAAAGTCGATGTCCCATTGGTTCATGAGTGACAAGTGACATGTCACCCCATTATTTCAAAACATCAGATCCGTCACTTTCTTAGACTCCATTGTCTCTACTGTACGTGCTCCGAGGCTTCCTTTGCTTGCAACATGTTTGTAATAGTTTTTCACTGGTTTCATTTCACTTCCTCGGATGCCAAGTTATCAAATGTTCCTTCTGCCGGTTCCTGACCTTGGCCACGTCCGACCAGAATAATGTCAGAGCCTCATCGTAGTTCAACAAATGTTACTTCGATGGAAAACTTTAGAAAGGACATCTCAGACTCTGTGCAGAAATTAAATTCATCATTTTAGTAAACTCGAGTGAACTAGGCCCAAAGCAGTCAATTTAATTTCTCTAATGTATAAACAAACACAAGAAAATAATTAATGAAAGAAATATTATTCATTCTGTTTCCACCCTTTGTTTGCTAATTATTTAACCCACCCATTAGTCTAATGTTACCTAGCACAGAGCAAACAAATAAAGCAGCATTTTATATCTACCAGTCTTCATAAAATCCACGAAATCCTTTATGCACCTATAGTGAGTAGAATGACATCACATAGACAAGGAAAGCAAAATAAGCACATGCCACTTTTAAAATTCAGCTGCAGTTAGTTATGACATGACAAAATGACAAAATTAATTTATTATTTTTGCACGAACAAAAAGATGCAACAGTAATGCACATTTATGAGCACATGTGTTAGTGTTCCCGCGTGTAAAAGTTTAATCTAAGTTGAATTAAGACAAACACCTCACAAATCATTAGTAAGTTTATTTAATGTTATGGAAGTGTAAATTTGCGAGTTGGAATAAAAAGAAATTCTCTATCTCGCTCCATCAACTCCCTCATCTGGTGATTAACAAATCACCACACCACACCCAAAATTTAGATAATTTAAACTAATTAGAAAATGATTCAAATTCACTTGAGTTAGTATTCTAAAAATGTGTTTCTGCAAAATCTCTGCAATTATCATAACGAGCCCTATGTAATTCTTGTAATTCTTTTTTCTTTTTCTTCTTCCTTTTTTATTTTATAAATTCTCTTCTTTCATTTGTTTCTTTCTCTTGTATAATAAACAACCAATCTTTGTTAGAACTATTATAAATATTATCACAATCAAAGGTGTTAAAATCTTGCCAAGAACTGAACCACCTATTTCTTGAAACCAAGTTTTTATAGCCTGAAACCTTTTTGAAAGTCGTTCTGAGAAATCTTCCTCTTCTAATGGAACTATCTCTGAATGCATCTCTGTAATATTCTTAATATACATATCAATATTTTTACTTTCGTCAGGTATGTAGGTACAACAATGTTGTACATGTAAGATGCCACAAACTCCTCCCTCTTTTGCTAGAAGTATATCTAAAGCAAGGCGATCTTGCATCTCCATAGTTCTAATTGCAATGACTTCAACATTCACTAATTGAAAGCCATCTGCTGTATCAGTGGATAATCTAGCAACAATTGTGGATAATTTTCTAATTTTCCCTGCATTCAAGGTTATACCTACTATGGGTATCACTGCTTCAAAAATATCTCCTAAAATTTCTGTGAAACTTTCTCTTTTATATCTATTTACACGATTATTAATTTTGAACAGTCCTTCTGTATTTCTGTCAACATGAAATATCTTTGGAAAAACAATTCCAACAAAACAAGTCCCATACCAGTGGTCTGGGAGATTATAGTAAGCTTTGTCACCACAAATAAAATAAATCCCAGGAAAAATTGGATCCTTGCCACCTTTGTGTCTTCACAATTACTAGCACCCACAAAATAATTATCAAAAAGTGTATTATCTCTTCTAATACAAAGCTTACCACTAACTGGTTTATCTATGTGAATTGCAACATTATCAAAAGTTTTGCCATTAAGCTTCTCATCTTCTTTTTGCCAGAACCTAGATTTAATCTGCTTAACTAATTCGTTCCTTTTATAAATTGCTCTCCTCTCCTCAACAAGGTTCAGGAAATTCTTTCCTTCAGTACTTAGTTTACAAGTTAGATTATTCTTATAAGCATATTCATAAGTGAGTTCGTTAGTTACTAGGAAAAATTCCCTCATCTGTTTGGCTTTTTTATGTTTATTCAAAACACTCTCAATTTTTAAGTTCGCAAAAATGTCATCAAAATTTGAATAATAGTATTCTAAACGTCCAGTCTGATAGAACAAACTAGCTAACACACTACATGTTATACCATATGTAAGAGGAAGCATATTGTATGTTACTCCCTCAGAAACAGAAGCAGGTAACTTTACACAAACATAGCAGTCTTTAGCGTCCATTACTTTAACATATTCTCCTAAAAGCCTTGTGAATGTATTGCTTGAAAAATCACTAATAGATTTGTCCTGATGAATTTCAGGTTTGTGATCAATAAGTTTGCTTGTTGCACTATGTTTGTTTTGACTAATTGAAGCTTTGCTTGTCATATTAACTTTGTGTAAATTTTTGTTGATTTCAAAAGGAATAACAACAGCTAAAACTAACCAGAGCAGAATTAACACGAGCACACATACCAGAGTCATCTTACAGCATCTCTTGAATATAGAACATTTTGAAGTACTCCGTTCCATAACTTAAGGCATTTTTTTTTCAAACTTTGTCTTAGAAGATAAAAAGAACAAAAAATTATTTTAAAATATTAATTTTTAAAATGTACACCTCCCTTTTAAAAGAATATTTTTTTTTTACCCTAACAATGTATCTTCGACCTTATGTCACAAATAATTTCCCAGCTAAACAAGTTTTCTTGGACCTTGTGTCACCTAACACACTTTCTTCTACCTTTTGCCAAATAATAAAAAGAAAAACCCAATCTAATAAATCAGTACTTCAATCATTGTCACTAATTTCTTCAATTTCATCTTCCTGACTGCTACTATTAATCTCAATAACAGGAGGAATTATCAGATAAGTCCATTCAGGAGACTTATATTTCTGATTAGGCTTCACAACTCTCTTAGTTTTTCTAGACACTACTTCTATTTTCCTCCCTTTTTCGGCTTTCTTTTCAGGCTCTTTTTGACTAGTGATTTCATCCACCTGCTCCTTAGAATTTTTAATTAGCCTGACTCTCAATCTTCCACTTCCGTTTGGCCACAAATCACCCTTTCTCAAGATCTTTCTTTTCGGTTCTGAAACATTTGTTTCTGACTTCCAAGATCTTTTCTTTACTTTTCCATCTTCATCATTCACGTCACTTTCTCCAGAGTCACTGTCAGAAATTTCAATTCTTGACACAGGAACTTTTCTACTCGGCAGTTTCACTCCGTTAGGAACTATACTTTGTCTTCCATCACTGGTACTTGGTAATTCGTTCTCCTCCTCTTCTTCAATTACCTTCAACTTCCCAGTTCCTGGATTACCGTTCCATCTCTCAAAGCTTAGTTTCTGCTTTTCGATACTCTCCTGGTCAGAAATTTCTATTGTCTCAGTTTCTCTGTCTTCAAGATTTTCAATAGATTTTACTCCATTTACTTTCTTGACTGATTCTTCTGCTACTTTCTTTTCTAGCAGATCTTCATTCTCAGAATCTATTTAAAAAATTTCCAAATCTTTTCTTGTCAACTCTCCATTCACAGGTACAGTTCCCAGATGTCGACCTCCTTGTCGATCTTCAAAATCTGGAACTCTCTCACTTTCTACTTCAGAATCTGAATCTTCTGTTGAATCACTTTCTTCATCAGAATTATCAGGAGTAGGCACTGGAATAGTATGACTGGGATGAATCCACCTTTTCAATCCTTTACATTTTACTGCATTTGTAGTGACTAGAATTATCTGCCTAGGTTTCTGCCACCTAGGAACCAGACAATTTCTTCTTCGATGAACTTTTGTCCTGACCCAATCTCCAGGTCTCAGATCATGAGTCTGTACTTTTTCATCTGATTGTGCTTCAGTTCCCACCTGATTAGACACAGAAGTCACTACGTCAGACAGTCTCTTGCAATATTCTAAAATAGCACTGTCATTAATGCTCAACAACTTACCAACTGGAACAAAAGCTTGTCTCATGACCCTGCCCATTAAAATTTCATGAGGACTCAAACCTGTCTTCTTATCAGGTGTACTCCTTAATGACATTAGAACCAGTGGAAGAGCATCTGTCCACTTTACACCTGTATCTAGACACATTTTTCCAATCCTGTTCTTAATTGTTCCATTAATCTGCTCAACAACTCCAGGTGCCTCTGGTCTGTATGCACAGTGTATTTTCTGCTCAATATTTAATGCTTCACAAATTAATTTCATAAGTTTGTTATCAAAATGGCTTCCTCCATCACTTTCAATAGTGACAGGAAAACCGTACCTTGGAATGATTTCTCTAAGCAACAATTTTGCAACTGTAACTGAATCACAATGTCGAGTAGGAAAAGCTTCTACCCATCTTGAAAATAAACAGACAATCACAAGAACATATTTCAAACAATTGTGTAGGGGCATCTCAATGAAATCCATTTGCAATCTAGTGAAAGGACCACCCTCTCGACCTATAATTCCTGTACCTACAATTGACTTTCTGTTTGGATTCATTTGCTGGCAAGTTAAACACCTCTGACAAAAAGACTCAGCAATAGTTCTAAATTTGGTATTAAACCAAGTCTCTTTAAAAAGTCTGATCATGGAATCTCTTCCAATATGGCCAGGACCATGATATAATCTGGCCATGTCAGCAATTAAACAATTTGGTAAAACTACTCTGCCATCTTTGTAAGTCCATATTCCATCCTCATCACGTGGTCTACATTCTGCCTTTAACCACGAATCCTTTTCCTCATCATCAGCTTCATTTTGCAAATCCCTGATTTCCTGCCATGTTTCCACTACCGATGTTAGCATCAATGAATTTGAATCACGTTCTTTGCTTTTTTCCCGATTGTATGCACGACAATTTTTTGCACAGTATTTTGCTGTCTCGTCTGCATAAGCATTGCCTTTGGAGATAAAATCCACACCTTTTGTATGTGCTGCACATTTAACCACAGCAATTTCTTTAGGTAATTGTATAGCGTCAATCAATCTTTTGATAAACACTGCATTTTTAATTGGTGACCCTGCTGAAGTTAAATAGCCTCTCTGAGACCAGAGCTGTCCATAATCATGCACAGCTCCGTACCCATACTGGCTGTCAGTTATTATGGTAACTCTCAAATCCTTTGATATTTCACAAGCACGAATTAAAGCAATTAATTCAGCCACCTGTGCTGAACGAATTCCTTCAAGACATGATGCTTCTTCAACATCTGCAACTGTACAAACTGAATATGCTGCTTTTAAAATACCTCCTTCTGATCTCAAACAAGAACCATCCACAAAGTAAACAAAGTCTGATTCAGGCAAAGGAACATCTTTAATGTCCTGCCTAGGCTTGGTGCAATATTCCATAACATCCAAGCACTCATGTTCCACATCATTTTCATCAATAATTTCAGAATCAGGTAACAATGTGGAAGGATTCAGATTCACACATCTTGCAATAGAGACATTATCTGCTCCCAGAATTATTTTTTCATATTTAGTCAACCTACTGCTAGTCAAATGCTGAGTTTTACCTCTTGTCAGTAATATTTCAACAAAATGAGGCACCAAAACTTTCACAGGAAATCCCTTTATGATTCCTTCACTCTGCTCAAGACTGACACTTGTTGCAGCAACTGCTTTTAAACAGCTTGGTAAGGCTTTAGCAACTGGATCAAGAACTGCAGAGAAATATGCAATAGGCTTCTTTAGATTCCCATGTCTTTGAATTAACACAGACAAAGCACATCCCTCTCTTTCACTGCAATATAGTTCAAAACCTTTCTCATAATTTGGCATGCCTAAAGCTGGAGCTTCACACAAGCTTCTTTTTAGATTTTCAAAAGACTCAAACTCAGTTTCATTTAAAACAATTGGGTCTTTTACATCTGATTTTGTCAATCTCTGTAGTGGTTTCGCAATTACCGAAAATCCACTTATCCATTGTCGACAGTAACCAACCATTCCCAAAAACATTCTGACCTGTCTTTGTGTTCTTGGAGGTTGCATTGCTTGAATCATTTTAATTCTCTCAACTGTCACTTGTCTCTTTCCCTTTGCAATTCTGTGACCTAGATATTTTACCTCCTGTTTACAAAACTGCAATTTAGCTGGAGACACCTTATGTCCCTCATCTGCTAAATGATTTAGCAGTATAATCGTGTCTGTCACACATTTTTCTCTTGTTTTAGCAGCAATCAACAAATCGTCAATATACTGCACCAACGTTGACCTGCCAGGTAAATCTAGATCTTCCAAAGATCTTTTTAACAGCTCATTAAAGATAGAAGGACTTTCTGTATACCCTTGAGGAATTCTACACCATGCGAGGGTCCTACCCTGGAATCTGAAAGCGAAAATTTCTTGACTCTCAGGATGTAATGGTACATTAAAGAACGCATTGCAAAGATCAATAACAGTATACCATTCTGCATCATGTGGAATCTGATACAAAATGACTGCAGGATTTGGAACCACAGGACAACATGGTACGACAATCTGATTAATCTTCCTCAAATCCTGAACAATCCTATATGTTCCATTCGATTTTTTAATTCCCATAATAGGTGAATTACAAGGACTGCTCTCAATTTCTTTTAAAACACCTTGCTTAATAAATTTTTCAATCACAGGAATAACTCCCTCAATTGTCTCTGCTTTCATTTTATACTGAGGAATATTTGGAAATTCTATTCCCTGCTTTAAAGTAATTTTGACTGGATCGACATGTTTCATCAGACCCATCTCATTTCCAGTCAAATCCCAAATTTCAGCTTTCACTATTTCTTTGAGCTCTTCTGGTAAATTATCTTTTTCAAATGTAGGAAACAATTTTGTTGCTTCTGTTTCTACCAACATCATAGTCATTCGATACAAACCATCTTCTTCCATTGTTTGCAGTTCAACTCCCTCAGGAGAAGAATATATTCTGCAATTCATTTTGCACAATATATCCCTTCCCAACAAATTCACAGGACTGCTGTTACAAACCACAAATCTGTGTTTGTCTTTAAAATTTCCAATTTCAACTGGTACTGGATCAGTTAGATCCGTTCTGATCTGTTGATTACTTACTCCAACTACTTGTATTGTTTCCCCAGAGAGAGGCAGGTTTTCAATTTCCACTGATCTAACAGTAGAACGGGTAGCACCAGTGTCCACTAAGAAAGTGATGTCTACATCATTAACTTTCCCATTTACAAATGGACCAGACTGGTCAACCTCAAGAGTGGCTCCAATAACACACTCTTCCCCCTCTCTCGGGCACCGTCAGAAGTAATCATCAGAATCACTTTCTTGTTGCTCAGTTAACAAAAACTGTCCTGAAGCATTTTGCACAATTTGCCTTTGGGTTCTTATTACCTGATCATCTCCTTGAAATCCCACACTTGGATTATATTTTTGACTTCCCCCACAATTAGGAAAAGGAGGTTGTGGTATTTGATTTTGCTGGTGATTCAATTGGTTTTGCAGCTGTCGCTGAAGACTCAAATCATTTAAATTCTGTTGCAACTGTAGCTGTCGCTGCAGATCAACATCACTCTGCATCTGTGGATTTAACAATGGACTTTTTAAATTTCTAGGTGGTTTCTTACACTCGTCTCTCCAATGTCCAATTTCTCCACAATTGAAACAAGGTAATTTCTGTTTTAATTCTTCAACTTTAGGATTACATTTTCTGTTAATATTAAATTTAAATTTTCCTTGACCTTGATTTGAATTTTGAGTTTGAATAAAATTAGTATTTTTATTTCCAAGACTAGCAATCTGTTGCTCAGCCACTTTTACTTGAGCCCACATCGCTTTCTCCTTAAGCTTTTTCTGCTTCACTTCTAACTCATCACTGCAGTATTTAGCTTTTCTTAAAATGTCATCAACTGAAAGTGATTGCCAACCGACAATATTATTTCTGATCATTTCTCCAACCTCTGGTCTGAGACCATAAACGAATCTATAGATAAAATGACTCATATCCTTTTCATCCAATTTCTCATAGCCACTGTATTGTTTAAAAACTAACAGTAACCTCTCATAAAATGAATGAACTGATTCTTTCGGTTCTTGATTAGTTCTATCTATCTTAACCCAGTCAACCTCTTTTGGCGGAATTTTTTGTTTTAACCAGTAAATCACTTTTTCATAAAAATCCATTACTATCGGAGCTGGAGCACCTGTTTCTTTAATTCGTTCAGGTTCCTCTTTTGGCCAACTTATAGAAATTTTACATTCTGTCCAAAGATCTGATGGGACAACAATGTCAAAGAATCCATCTAGATCAATCCACAGAACCTTTGAGACTTTTATAAACCTATCTACCTGACGGTACCACTCAACAGGCTTTTCTCTTAATCTAGGAAAGTCATTTGTAAACAATAAAATGTCTTGTCTTGACCAAGGGACATGAACATACCCTCCACCTGCAATCTCTCTCATTGGAAACTGTTTTGACAATTTTTATAATTTCTCATCTTCCTTCTTTCTTGTCCATTTCACTCTCCACTTACTCAACTCACGTAATTTTTTGATGTAAACAATTAATTCTTTTATATGCATTATTCTTCCCATTGAATTCAAATGTTCAATATCCTTTTCTGTAAAATCTAATCTATAATGTTTTCCAAAATTCTTTTGCCTGTTCAAATCAATTTCAAGTTCTGCTGCCAGTTCTTCTAATTGATCATATTTGTTTTTTGTTTTCCACTGAATACTCTTACAGATGAACAGGAGTTCATCATCACAATAAAATTTTAAACTGTCAGGACCAATTGTACCAATAATTAACTCTTCCAAATTAGCTTTTAATTTTGCATCATCAAGTTTGGAATTTTGTTTTCTAATTTCAGAAGTTTCAGCATCAGATTTTGTACCCATTGGTAATTTTGAAAAAGAACCTTCATTAAAAGTTAAATCAGGCATTCTAGTTTTGGCAGAATTAATTTCAGATAAATCTGAGTAAAACTTTTCAGCAACCTTTTGAATCTCAGCATTTAGAGTAATTGTTAAACCTGTTTTGTTAATTTCTTTTCGTTCAAAAACAGGCTGAACAGGACCAATCGTTACTGGAACTGTCACAGCTTCCATGCCTTTCGTTATTTGTTGAATTAATTTTTCTTTTGAACGTATATATTCAGAAGTATTTTCGATTTCCTCATCCTTAATTTCTCTTAATACATTTTTAGGAGGTTCTCTATCCTTCGGAATTAACGAAAAATGTCTACCTCCAATACAGACATCAGCATTTGTTCTGGTTTCTGAATTTTCCGGAATTTCAAAACATTCAGAATTATTTGGATATAGTTTAGAAGATTCACTAATCGGAGGTGCACTCGGTGTAGTCTCTGTAGAAACCATCGGAGTAGACCATGATCGAGGAGGTCTCAAAGGTTCATTTCTTTTATTAGAAGTGAAAATTTCTTCTAAAACTGCATCTTCAGTCTCACTTTCTACAAGGGCATTATTTTTCTTTTCAGTTCTTTTTTCACCAGGAGATCCTAAAACCATTTCTCTAATTAAATAAAGTCCATCACTCATGCTTCCCTGTCTCCACATTCGCATTCTGTCTTCATGTGTTTCTCTTCTATAGCTTGCTTTTTTAGGAGGTCTTTTAATACCACTCGCTTCTCTTTGTAGTTGAAACCAATCCAATCCAATCCAAAAAAATCTTTATTTCGGCCATTAAGACCATAAAAGATGCATAAAAAGACATACAACATTTAAATCAACATTTGATACATGTTATACAATGAATACAAGTTTTGGGAGTAAAAGTTAAGTGAGATAAAAATGAGTAGAAAGATACATCACAATTATATAAATTGAGTTTAAAATAACATGTTGTAAAAACTTTGCCGCAAGGGGCTAAAATTTGGTTTAAGACAGTGGCCGGAACTATCGTCCTATGTTGGTAAGGCCTTAATCAGCTTGGACCTAATAGTTGAAACATTTCATCCTCCCATTCAACTAAAGCTTCAAATTGAGTAGGTCTCGGCTTTGGTATAAGAGCATTCATCTTTTCTCTTAAATTTCTTAAAACTTTTACATTAAAAGAACCATCGTCCGGCCAAGTCAAAACACCATCATCTTTTGTGTAGTGTTTCCAAATATCAAACCACAAAACAGTATGATAACCATATTCACCTTCCATATACGCTGCAGGTGTTTTATATTTTTGAAGTAATTTACCACCTCTCGTTTCTATTTTCTTGTCAGGTGAAATAACATTTTTACGTTTCTGAAACAACGTAGGCTTTTTCTCAACATGTTTAAAATGATAACTCATTTTTAAGAGTCAAATTCAATTGATAAAATTGTTTTAAAATTATTTCCGGGATGTTCCGCAAAATCCAGCCAATCCGTGCGCGAAACACACCAACAAACCAATCAGGATTGAGCTACGTCACCACTTTGCTCACCCAATAAAAATCGAGTTTTACTGAAGAGCCAATCAGCTATCAGCTCATCAGAGATTTAAGAGCCAATCAGAACACAGCTCGTGACGTATGTCACCCAATCACAGCGCGGCTCTGTGACGTACACAGCAGCTGCGGTTTCTCGCGTCTCACCCTCAGAGCTCACTCCTCCTTCACAAAACCTTTTCACAGCGCCATTTTAAGAACGCTTTTTCGATGAAAATAAATTTTAACAATGACAAGAAAGACTCATCTGACTGTTTCTTTAATAAATGATAGAATTACATTCATTCAAGTATTCTCAGCTTGGAATAGTCGGCCCTATTCTCATAGAATAATTTTCAATTGCCAGTAGAGCAACTCTTACTCTACCCTTCTAACAAGTAATTAATGAACTCGTTTTCCTCCAGAATCCACAACTAAGTGACAATTCGAAAGTTCGACTTGAACATAATTACAAAACAATCACGCACTTTCAAACGGAAAGACCCTAAAATCAAACACACATGAAATCCGTACAGGACTCTCACCTGTTTATAGATATCATGCACCGTTAATAAAATAAACAACGTTATCCGTACAGGACTCTCACCTGTTTATAGATATTAAGCATGTTATCCGTACAGGACTCTCACCTGTTTATAGATAATCATACACCGGCGTTAAATTACCCTTCACTCAAGCTCGAATATATACTATTACTCTTATCACAGTGAGTTTTAGAGCGGGCTCATTGTCCCTATTCTCATGCTGTTCAAATTTCTTAGATAATCCTCACTATACAACATTCACACCTAGCCCTAACATGTGTTGCACGGCCACAACACTAGTGATACACGGCGATACCACTACACTGAAACAGATCAAATGTACTGTGTGACTACCTTCTCATCACACTATCTGTACCGGTACAACTCACATATAGCACGAAAAACAAACTCAACATGTGTTAAACATCGATCCTATACCTATACCATAATACATTGGTTACCATAGCAACCATCCAAATCTGCTACCAGAAGAATTGATCCAGCGGCCTATAGAAAATATGTCATAATACGACGCTACCTAACTTCACCACACACTCTAAAAATCACCACTTAAAAACATGGACCCATTAACAAAACCTGACATATTTTGACCAACTGAATCATGTGGCCTAATTAAACTTATATACAACTTATATACATCTATATACATCCGCGGTAAATACATGACATTATTTAAACAAATCCTAACTATTTAATTGGCCACCATGGCGATGGCATCTAGCTAATGATAACCTGCACTCCCGAAAAGATAAGACCAGCTTGTTTTCAAAAGTAAGATTTTATTAGCTATTTATTTGAATTATAAGAATATAGTTTTATTTTAAGCATTTTATTAGAATCGTTGTAAGCATATTTGTAAGCATCATATAGAATTCAGATTATTTGCAAAGAATTATAAGTTTAGCATTTTCTCAAAACCTAAGTCCCTAAATTAGCTAAATAAATGGAAATAAAGTAAAGTCTTTAGAGTATCTTACGTGCTCCAAGTAAAGTCCGACAGCACGACACCCTCATCCAAAGGTTAGAAAGCAGCAGCGTGACCCATCTACAGGGCATGGGTCTTTATACCTTTCTGCGCTAAACTAATCTAAGTAAAAGTAAATCTTTCTGCAAAAGTCGATGTCCCATTGGTTCATGAGTGACAAGTGACATGTCACCCCATTATTTCAAAACATCAGATCCGTCACTTTCTTAGACTCCATTGTCTCTACTGTACATGCTCCGAGTCTTCCTTTGCTTGCAACATTTTTGTAATAGTTTTTCACTGGTTTCATTTCACTTCCTCGGATGCCAAGTTATCAAATGTTCCTTCTGCCGGTTCCTGACCTTGGCCACGTCCGACCAGAATAATGTCAGAGCCTCATCGTAGTTCAACAAATGTTACTTCGATGGAAAACTTTAGAAAGGACATCTCAGACTACGTGCAGAAATTAAATTCATCATTTTAGTAAACTCGAGTGAACTAGGCCCAAAGCAGTCAATTTAATTTCTCTAATGTATAAACAAACACAAGAAAATAATTAATGAAAGAAATATTATTCATTCTGTTTCCACCCTTTGTTTGCTAATTATTTAACCCACCCATTAGTCTAATGTTACCTGGCACAGAGCAAACAAATAAAGCAGCATTTTATATCTACCAGTCTTCATAAAATCCACGAAATCCTTTATGCACCTATAGTGAGTAGAATGACATCACATAGACAAGGAAAGCAAAATAAGCACATGCCACTTTTAAAATTCAGCTGCAGTTAGTTATGACATGACAAAATGACAAAATTAATTTATTATTTTTGCACGAACAAAAAGATGCAACAGTAATGCACATTTATGAGCACATGTGTTAGTGTTCCCGCGTATAAAAGTTTAATCTAAGTTGAATTAAGACAAACACCTCACAAATCATTAGTAAGTTTATTTAATGTTATGGAAGTGTAATTTTGCGAGTTGGAATAAAAAGAAATTCTCTATCTCGCTCCATCACCACCATCACATTTGTGCTTCAGGACTAAAATTTCCCACTCACTAAACAAACCAGGGGTCTACAGCCAGTAGCTCGGGAGATACTGGCAGGTCACCAGCACCCTGAAAGTAACTCTCAGAGGTGAAGCCAAACCAAGCCAACCTCAGAGATTCTATGAATATTAAATAAGGTAGCACTACTCATTTCACTACCCTTAAGAGTTGCAGACAGCCAAACCAATGGCAGGGCCTGTTGATAACACTCAAACACAAACTGTGGTGGCATATCAATTAATAAATTAGGAATGTATAGAGCGCAATACTCACCTGTGAGGGTTTCCAGGTGCTGGGGCTTCATCTGATGTTGAGGGGGAGTTCATTCCAGGTCTTGGCCATAAATGTAGGATAAGGGTGTGCCTCTTGCCTGGTTCCTTGGATACAGAGGATTTCGGCCAAGGCCTGGTTAGCGGAGTGGAGGTTTCTTTTTGGGTTGTAGAAGGAGATTGAGGTATTGGAGTCCGATGTTGTGGAGGGCTTTATAGGTGTGTGTGAGCAGCTTGAAGGTCACTCTTTTTTTCGATGGGGAGCAAGTGGAGTGCTTGTTTATGCTGGGTAATGTGGTCTTGTCGAGGGATGCTGAGGATGAGTCTGGCTGTGGTGTTCTGGACAGTCTGAAGTTTGTGGAGTAGAGATTTGTTGATTCCGCCATAGAGGGCATTCCCGTAGTCCAGACTGCTGGTGATGAGTGCATGGGTGACGGACTATCTTGATTCGGGGGGTGGGTCCATTTGAAGGACTTGGTGAGTATATGGAGGGTGTTGAAGCATGTGGAAGCTGCAGTGTTGGCCTATGGGTCTGTCACATGAAACATGTTTATCCACTTTAAATCTAAGTTGGGGAGACTTAGTGCTGTGGTAATACCATTTGTGGCACACTGCATGTGATGATTTGAATACTCCTTGATTAGAAGCATTTAATATTGATAAACGTTTTCCTAGCATTCTGCTGATAACTTCACCTGGAATTTTTGGGTGGTTACTACTGATAATTGTGCTTAGGGTGGTCATAGTGTAATGTTAATACATACCCCCTGGACAACCCCTACACTTTACAAACACCACTACACTACCCTAAAACCTAAAACACTACCTCCAGCATGAACCTCTACACTACACAAACACCACTGCACTACCCTAAAACACTATCCCCTACAGTGGACGAACAACACTGCACTATTCTAAACCCTAAAACACTACCCCCAGCACGACCACCTACACTACACAAACACCACTGTACTACCTTAAACCCTAAATCTACCACCAACACGACCCCCAACTCTACTCAAAGACCAATGCACTATCTTAAACCCTAAATCTATCCCCAGCACAATCAGTTCACTACACAAGCACCACTACAGTACCCTAAACGTAAAACACTACCCCAACACTTATAAAAACAGCACTTCATTTACTCATATAGATAGTAACTCATAGTTAGTGTTATAAAATCACTATTACAAGTATACAGTTATCTATACAGTTACTCATGCGATCACTGAGTCATATGTATACTTCTTTATATACAACAAATGTCACATACACTGCCTTTTATTTTTGTACTTTGTTGCACATGTACCATTGAGAGATATATTTGCTCATCACCACACCCATAAAGATATTAACTCACCCAAACAATTGTTATAACACGTAGTCTTAATGTCATATACCTACTGAATCAACTATTCACACATCTTTCGGCAGTCAGACACCCCCCACTGAACCACGCACACATTCACTCTCCTATACAAATACTCAGTTAACTAATGAATAAGTAATATAGACTTTCACGTAGCTAGTAACCAACTGGTGCAGCAAACTACAGAACAACTAACGAAGTGATACAGATATTCACACAGTTTAGTCAGTATCCAATATATTTAGTGAGACACTATAAATTACTCAAGTAAACAATCAATCACACTACTACTAAATCGTTTATCCAGATTTTTTTATATCCACTCATTCTTCAATGCAGACTGCTATATTTATAATACATATTTAAATAACAAATCAAACCACATTCCCTGGATGATGTCATCAGTGATGTCATTTAAGATGTCATCAGTGATGTGATCAGTGATGTCACTAACCATGTCATGAATGATGTAATATATATACGTAAAGAGCTGCATATGAAGGGGCCGTATTTAGAAGGAAAAGAAAAGTCGCGCAGGGTAAATTTATGTCTCCTTGTAAATATGGAGGAGCCACCTGCGCAACCAGTACGTCACAAACAGTGACGTACTGGTGGCGCAGAGAGCTTGTAAATCTGCTGCAGAAATGTTTTAATTTCTTCTCATTTTTTTCTTCCAATATATGCTACAATGCACATCATACATTGAAGGAGAAAAATGCCTTCACTGATGGTTTTTGTGCAGGAAGGTGTGTCTTCCTGCACAAAAACAAACTCCACACGACACAGATATTCTTGTACCATGGTGCAAGGGTGCTTGTATCACCACATGCTTGCAGTTTAAGCAGCAGTGCAGAGGGAAGGACAGACTTCCAACATATTTTTGTACATATATTGCATCCCTGTGCTTAGGAAGTAGTTCAGCACGCTGTAGCTAAAGAGCTTACAGTGTCATGCTACAGCACTTCCTTATAGTTCTGCAGTTATACATTCACCATATACCACAAATGCATTCTTTAATCAATTATGCAGTACGTATACATTTATGTAAACTTTCACACACTAGCATATAAATTTAGCTCTTTATTTACCAGAGTAGTTAGTTGTGAAAATAACTTTTTTTTGTTTTTTGAACTTTTATATTTTTTTGAACTTTTTTTGTTTTTTGTTATTTTAAAAAGAAAAAAAGTCAACAGGACGAACAAAACCATGAACTTTAAGGGAATGAAAAAAACTAGAATTGATGGTTATCAATTGCTCTGCAAACTAGGTCTACTGATTGCTCCCCATAACAAATTAAACGATTGCACTTCACGCAGCGCAATCTAACTTTCACGAATTCGGGACGTATGTCTGGTTGTGATGTTGAAGGTGATGCCCAAGAGGTACTTGGTATTGCCGGTGGTGGAGGTGCATTTTGGCGCAGTCTTCTACATTCTTCTTGAGCATAGGTCACAGGATGCAGGGTTTGGAGGTGCTTGCACATACTAGCAGTGCCACATGAGTATTTCTTGTTTGGATATCCTCTGGACAGTACTGCCTGCCAAATCTTGCATATTACTTTGGTGGCATTACATTTCTTTTACCCCTCCGGAAAAGTAAAAAAATTCCACACGATGGATGTGTATCTTTTGGGAGGGTGAGGTTCTGGTAGAAATTGTTCAGTAACAAAATCATCAGAATCAGATGATTCTTGCAGTGGTGTAGCCATTTTTGACTTAAAAAAAGAAGTTCAGTCTTCCAATTAACGAAAAGTGACGTTCTTTTCAGGATAGGTCTTCTCCTAGGGAAGGTCTAACAAGTGTAATTGAAATGGGTGGGGTTCTTCAATAGTTAAATCAGTAAGTGTTATAAACCAATGAAATCTCTTTTTTTTGGTCACATGGGATCTGCGTTGGGTGCGTACAAGCAGCACGCATCTAGCGCAACTTCTCCAAATTGTTTTAAAAGTAACATACGTTTCTTAAAAGTAAAAGAATCTTATTTGTTTCCCCTTAATATTCATATTAAAAACATATATACATTTTTTTAATATCAAAAATGTCACTCAAGTCATGCACCTACCGCGTTGCACATGTAGATAATGTCATGCGGAAACGCGCGCGCGTGGTGTGGCGTGATACGTATATGTTGCGTATGCGCCTGAAGTCACGTTCGGGTCGCATAGCAATCGCGCATAAAAATGCGCACCCATCGCACACCCTACGCGGATCCTACAGAACAATTGTAAAATGGCGGCAACGTTCTGCACAGTAATCGAGAGAGGTGCACTTTGGGTGCGGGACTGCTCAAACAATTGTAAAAAAAAAGAAAACAGAAAGTATTCTAAAAATGTTTTAAACATTTAAAAAAAAATATATATATATATATATTACATAACATATCTAAACATATCTAAAAATAAATGTATTTAAAAAATGTGTAAATCAATATCGAAGAAATAAATATAACAATTAAGACATTTAAAAATTGTTATTGAAAAAATCTTTTGAAATCACTGAAGAAAACCTAGAGCTTCAAGCAGGTTATACTTTGGAATTATCTTTTAAAAAACCTTCAAAATTCACTGAAAAAACAAAGGTTTCAGGCAGGTTATAGTTAGGAATTAGCATTTAAAGAACATTTGAAATTCACAAAAAAAACAAAGGTTTCAAGCAGGTTAAGGTTAGGAATTAGCATTTAAAAAACCTTAGAAATTCACTGAAAAAACCATAGGTTTTAGGGGTGTTATAGTTAGTTGGACATTACACTCATACAAAACCATTGAAATTCCGCCGTTATAGTTAGTTGTACTAACTGTAACTCTCGCGCCCGCAATCCACTGGTGATGATGTCACATATTACATCATTCATGACAAGGTCAGTGACATCACTGATGACATAATTTTTCAGTGAATTTCTAAGGTTTTTTAAATGCTAATTCCTAGCTATAACCTGCTTGAAACCTATGTTTTTTTTTCAGTGAATACGAAGATGCTTAAAACACTGCATGAAAATACTAAGTGCCGGTTTGCATTCATTGCGCATGCTGAAAGTAAATGACATTCAGGCTCCGTGGATTATCTAATCAGGGACCAATAAAACATAGTCATTTCAGAAAAGCAAGTGATGTGATTATTTTCCCATGAACAAGACTTGAGAAAGGAGTTGAAACGCGTTGTGACAGAGAACATTTGCAAGCAACTGATGAAATTTGTTTATTTAATAAAGCACTGGAAACTTCAAGGAATCATGACTCAATGGCTTTTTCTGCTCAAGAGAAAGATTGTGTTGGATATATATATATATATATATATATATATATATATATATATATATATATATATATATATATATATATATATATATATATATATATATTGAAATTCACAGTGTGCAGAAAAGCAACTCGCGCACTCGGTAGTCAGGATATATCGTTGACTGAGTAAATAAAATACCCGATATATCCTGACTACCGAGTGCGCAAGTTGCTTTTCTGCACACTGTGAATTTCAATTGAATTTTCGGCTGATGGGTTCGCCGAGGGAACGCGCCACCCGACCATGGGAGTAGGATCCCGGAAGAGCCCTTTGTGCTACAAATAATATATATATATATATTCACTGAAAAAACCATAGGTTATAGACCATATATAGTTAGGAATTAGCATTTAAAAAACCTTATTTTACTCACACAAAACCATTGAAATTCCATATATAGTTAGTTGCACTAACTATATATCGCGCACCCGCAATCCACTGCTGATCATGTCACATATTACATCATTCATGACATGGTCAGTGACATCACTGATGACATCACTGATGACATCTCAAATGACATCACTGATGACATCACTGATGACAACATCCAGTGACTGTATTTTTCTGTAAAGTTAAAATATGTCTTGAGTGGATGTATAAGTGTCTGGATGAAGGATTTAGTAGGTGCATGACTGACTGTATGAGTGAGTGATTAAATGTGTCTCACTGAATGCATGGGTTAGTGACTAAACTGTCTTAATTTGTGCATCATTATGTCTGACGTTCTGTAAACTGCTGCATGTGTTGATCATTAGCTATACGAGAGGCTATATGTGTTATTAATTGGTTGCCCAAGTATTTCTATGGGAGATTGAGTTTGTGTGGGGGTGGCTGGAAGGTGTGTGACTCTATGCATAGATGTGTGAGCAGTTTATTCACTAGGTGTATGAGTTCAAGAGTGCATGTGGAAACAGCTACATGGGCAGTTGACTGTGTGCATGAGTGTATTGATGAGTGAATGGATATCTCAATGCTACATGTCATAGTAAGTACATATGTAAAACACAGTACATGTGAGAGTTGGCATATATAAATAACTGTGCATGAGAGCCACTGAATGAGTGAGTGGTTGTATCGATCATTGTGAACTTGTATCAGGGATTGTATAAGAGAGTAAATATGTGTTAGTATATGTTTCAATAAGTAAGGTGTGTTTAACTGTATAGTTGAAGAAATGGAGGTGAGATTGTTTCTTTGCATGACTGACTGGGTGTGTGAGTAACTCCATGGATGAGTGGCAGTGTGTGAGTGTCTGTATACACTGAGTGTATCTAAGGTTATATTAGAGTCTGAAGAGGTTTATCGTATTAGCACAAGAATGATGTCAAATGAGATGTCATCAGTGATGTCATCAGTGATGTCATTTGAGATGTCATCAGTGATGTCATCAGTGATGTCACTGACCATGTCATGAATGATGTAATATGTGACATGATCAGCAGTGGATTGCGGGTACGCGATATATAGTTAGTGCAACTAACTATATATGGAATTTCAATGGTTTTGTGTGAGTAAAATAAGGTTTTTTAAATGCTAATTCCTAACTATATATGGTCTATAACCTATGGTTTTTTCAGTGAATTTTCAAGGTTTTGTAAATGCTAATTCCTAACTATATATGGTCTATAACCTATGGTTTTTTCAGTGAATTTTCAAGGTTTTGTAAATGCTAATTCCTAACTATATATGGTCCATAACCTATGGTTTTTTCTGTGAATTTCATTGGTTTTTTAACAGCTAATATCTGTAGCTGTAAAATGTATTCTTCTTTAAATCCAAAAATATATTTTATATGTTTATGAATAATTTTTTTTTTAAATATTATTTTTTCTTCGTTCCCGCTTCGCAAATCGGGAAGCTTCCCGTTAGCTGACCTTGATGCCGCGAAATAGACCGCGAGCCGGTAAACGTTTCTTTACCGCAAGTGCCGCGTTACAAAACAACATCGTGACGCCTCCCGTCCGCATGACGTTTCACGTTGTCGCGTGATACGTCATATGACGTACTACGTTAGCGAACTGGTACGCGAAGCGAGTCGCAAAGCGCAGGTTTCTGGAAGCAAACCGGGAGGCCCTGCAAAGCGCTTAACGTAAACACAGCAAGTCATGTGACTTGGTAATAACACTTTTCATTGGTTCATTTCACTTTTGGTTTCCTAATGATGTAAGACTAGGTCATATAATCTAAAATGAACACTTTTGATTGGTTGAGAACTCTTGTTTTTCCCAAATGATGAAAATCCCTCCTTCTTTCCTCACTCTGACTTTCATCATTGTGAGAGAAAGACCCTTTGTGATCACTGAGCAATGGCTTCTTTAGTAGCTTCAGCTGGTGCTTCCCCACCACCTCCACCACATCCAAGGAAGAGTGGACCACCTGCTCAAGTTATAATTCAACAAGAAGAAGAAGAAGAGGAACAGGAGGACGAGCACGAAGAGAGGCAGTTTTTGCCTGAGCAGCCCAGGACGTCTCACCGGAAAGAAAACTTCATTTGGCAATTTTTTTAAATTCCCAAAGGTCAGAAAAAAGTAAATGCAAGATACGTAACTTGCCTTATATGTCAAGATAGACTGTCCAGAGGGACCGACAAAAAATACAGTTTCGGAAACTACACAATGCATCGCCATATGACTAGGTGGCATCCTAACAACTACAGTGCTGCACAGTTTCGGAACGACCTAGATAATCTCCCTATTATGGCCAGAAGATCTGTTGTACCGGAAGTAACGGGACCAGAGGGCAGGGAGATGGTGCCAAATATACAAATGAGATTTGGTGATGTAAAACACATCTGCGCATTTTGCGATGGATTCATTTCCTACGGACAAAAAAGCATCACTCTGATCAACAGAGCTATTGACTATCATATGCAAGTTTGTCCGAAACGCCCAAAATAATAAATACTTCTTTTTTTTGTTTTGTTGCTCCTGTTGAGCCCTTTACAATGAATCGTTTTCATTGCCCCCTCCAAGAAAAACCCAAAAAAATATAAAACTGTTCCGAAAAATTCAAAAACAGTAAAAAAATGTTCAGAAAAATAAAAAAAAAAGTTCTTTTCAGAACTACCTCCCCGTTATTAAAAAATTGGTACAATATTTGGAACTGTGCCAACCTCTATTTCTCTTAGTTCGCTTCCCAGTTCGCTCGCCGGTACGCGAACCGGAAGCGAACCAAAAACAGTAAGTATAAGGGAAGGAAACAGACACTTATGTTAAAAGAAAGACAGCTATAGGGGAGTAAACTAGAGATACTATTACCCGTAATCCACTGCTGATGATGTCACATATTACATCATTCATGACATGCTCAGTGACATCATCAGCAGAGGATTGCAGGTTTTTTGGCAACATGCCTTATCCACGGTTTAATAACGCTGCCTTTTGCTTTATATAAGTTTTCAAATTGTATGAAATATATACCAATAGGTCGTTATGAACCTTTAGGTAGTGCTTTTCTTCATGAGGTCTGGTCGCTTCCATACACATACAGATGTTTCAAAGATGATCAAGAAGTTTATCTGAATGGAGAGGAATGCACTGAGACGCCAGATCATTCACTAATGTGTAGGCACATACAGTTACACGGTTCATGCAACAAACACCGACCAAATATGGCTTGCGTGTTGCAAGGCACGCCAGTTCCTGCTATCATCCCCACGTTCAAGTTGTTGGAAAATGGTAGTTATTTGATGCTCAATAATGAAGATTGTTCTGAGTTAATTAAAAGTATTCCTTTTATCGTAACAGTAAGTGAACGGGTTATTTGCTGCAGAAATGTTCTATTTCCTCCCACACATGAACATAGGGAGTTTTCAATCTGGCCACAAATACCAACCTTGGGACACGTTTCAACGGCATGGCAAGAATAAGAGCTCTTTTGTCTCAGAGAGAGGTGGCCTTGAGTTCGGCCCGTGAAACTTTCGTACTTCACATAGCGAACACCCGTACAGAGGTGCACACCCTTTTCAATTAAGATTTGCCTTTCAATTTCAGCAACATGTTTCCGACTATCTTTAACGCATCCTCCACAAAGTCCCTGGCGCACTTTTTTAAAGTTGTTACCAGTGGTCTCGTGACTTCATTTGAGAAAATCTTTGGAGTCATCCCTGCTTCCTTTCATTCTATTTTCTGCACTCTGGTTCGTGGATTGGCATTTTTACTTGCATTACCAGCGGACGCTCTTGTGCTTTTTTACATTTTTAAATATGGATGTCCCTCCTATGCAACCTCCCACCCTGCAGCTGCTGACACTGTTCCGCAATCGCATGCTAGAATATTATGGCACAATGCCGTTGGCGATATTAAGCACGGCATATGGATTATCTTTTCGATTCTCCTACTTCACCTGTGTCCAGCCTGTATTTCACTGCCTGACCTGTGATTTCGATTGGGCCATTGATTTGTGTCTCTGCGGACCGGTTTCTCCTGACGTCGACTTTAATCAGCTGATGACTCCTATCATTACTCACGAGTTGGTTTGTCCTGGCGAAAGGATTATGGCTGTGGCATTGATGCATGGACTACTTGGTCCCTGGAATTTACTGGCGGCAGCACAGTCTTTCTTGGAACAGAGCTTTCTTGAAAACCCACCGAGCTGTCCTCTGATGGTGATAGAGGATCCGGTGCTGGGAGAGCACGTATGTTCTTTTCCGCTTTTAAATTGGATGGCTGAACTGTTTTCGGATGAAGACGGTGACTTCCTATTGGAGGCTGTTGCAGCTTATTTTGCATACACAGTTATGTCATAGACCTTTTTCATGTTTGATATGCTGAGTACTAGCATTTCATTGACAATTCATTGACTTATTTGTCAAGTTTTTATTATTTACCTTGCCTATTGGCTTAAGACTCGATAAAGTACTTGGCTGTTTTATTTTTCTTTAGCATTAAATTTTCCTAGTTTTTAATGCTTTACCTTGCGGACCGTCCACATATAAACTTGCAATCTGCTCTCATGAGATGGCACTTCTATTATCTTATTCAGTTCGTTTCCGGATCATGAGGAGGTGTCATCTAGGTCCTGGATATCTTTACACCGTGTTAAGTTAGCATGGGCTCATTACCGGTTTAAACGCCATTTTTCCTTTTTTGCAACTTCTGCACACGACACTTAGTTGTTGCTTTAGCTTTCCACCTAGTAGTTCATCGTGGTTTACATGAGAATAATATGTTATTGGTCTACTATCTGCTTTACTTGTTAAACTATATCTGTACAGCGAGTGCTAAAGTTTCAAGAACAACACGATACAGAATTGTTATGAGGTCTGATCTCCACGACTTCATACTCATAACATAAGTGCAACTTCTGCCAATTCTGGGCATGAGGCGGGTTTTATATTGCTTTGCCGAACACACATACACAACAGTTGATGCGGTTCACATGAAGAGAGAGCTGGTGTATGCTGATGTGATTCCTTCAAATCTAAGACACTAAAGTATGGGCACGCCCTAAACCAACACAAAGAGACCTTCTTAGCAAATAATATAATATGTGTATTAGGGAGGGTGAGATATAAGCAGCCGCGGGCCGTGGAGGGAGTTACGATGGGGCAGGGAGGCGGGGAGGGGGAGAAGCAGGGTGGAGCCCTCTCTACCTTGCCCCTCCGCCTCCCTGCCCCACCGTAACTCCCTCCACGGCCCGCGGCTGCTTATAAGTGTTGCTAACTCTTATTCATTTACAGCATGTTAACATACTGTCACCATTCGCTTTTTATGTACTAGTAACTATGCTGGTAATTTTGCTACTGATAATATGTGTACTTGTATTCTCCACCCTGCTTCTCCCCCTCCCCGCCTCCCTGCCTCACCGTAACTCCCTCCACGGCCCGCGGCTGCTTATAAGTGTTGCTAACTCTTATTCATTTACAGCATGTTAACATACTATCACCATTCACTTTTTATGTACTAGTAACTATGCTGGTAATTTTGCTACTGATAATATGTGTACTTTTATTATCTAAGGTACTACGCCTGAGAAGACGGCATTGGTAAATAAACATTTCAAATACACATCTGTTCTTCTTAACTCCATGTTCTGGTTTCTAAGAAATCTATAACGACCGACTGTTCATGAGTTCCACGTATCCTGAGGTACTATAAGTTCATATTCTGGATTGTCTAAACATTGAGAGTTTGTTATATCCAATGTGACACTGTACCTAGCTTGCTAAGGAGTTTTTGATTACTAACGTGAGTTTTGGGACACCCTAATTCGCCGAGGTTCCAATCCTCTGTCCACAGTTCTGTGTGAGAACAGAAACCCTGCGACAGGGGCACCCCCGACCCTTGCTGGAGCTTCATCACACTTGCGATACAACTCCAGCAATGCATTCGCCGAGGTTCCAATCCTCTGTCCACAGTTCTGTGTGAGAACAGAAACCCTGCGACAGGGGCACCCCCGACCCTTGCTGGAGCTTCATCACACTTGCGATACAACTCCAGCAATACGCCACCTTTACGGCACAGATACATCACGCATCTGTGCTGTTTTTGCCCCATGATGCGCCGCATTGTAAATGCAGCACACCATAGGTGACGGAACAGCGGCACAGAATGACTAACACATCCCTGGTGATGCGCCAGTCATCATAAATGTATCCCTATGCTTCTTATCTTGTTAGAGATGAACCGCCATATGTATCATCAAAGTTTTTTGCATTTCCTAAATAGCGAACTTTAAGGAATAAATAGCGAATCTTTACCATTCCTAGTTTGCGATGAGCTATTTGCTAATTAGCCGAATGTAGCCCAATGAAGCCCAATGTAGCCCAATGTAGCCCAAAGATGGCCGCCAGACACACAAAAAAACAAATGTAGCCCAAATATCAGCGCTGTTTTTGCCCCATGATGCGCCGCATTGTAAATGCAGCACACCATAGGTGACGGAACAGCGGCACAGAATGACTAACACATCCCTGGTGATGCGCCAGTCATCATAAATGTATCCCTATGCTTCTTATCTTGTTAGAGATGAACCGCCATATGTATCATCAAAGTTTTTTGCATTTCCTAAATAGCGAACTTTAAGGAATAAATAGCGATTCTTTACCATTCCTAGTTTGCGATGAGCTATTTGCTAATTAGCCGAATGTAGCCCAATGAAGCCCAATGTAGCCCAATGTAGCCCAAAGATGGCCGCCAGACACACAAAAAAACAAATGTAGCCCAAATATCAGCCAGATGTAGCCCAACTATAGCCCAGTGACAGAATGACCAATCAGCTTCGCAAACCTCCGTTACGCGAAGCGGAGCGCTGTTACAGATATATATCTTTTTTTGAACGTTAATTTCTCAAAATCCACTGGAGCACATATATTGAGACCTAGCAAAGGCACATCGGGCTACCAGTCCCTAATATTTTGCCAAGTTTCGTGCAAATCCATTCAGCCGTTCGATTATTATTATTTTTTTTTTTTTTGCCCCGCGGGGCCCTTTTAAAACCTCCACATCAAACCTAGGGGGTCAGCGAGGATCTACTATGCCCCCTTATAGTTATTTCCCCCTTTGTTTTGACCTCCTCTTGTCTCTCGATCCTACCGAGAGACAAGATGGCGGCCGCTACGGACTGTTTGGAATGTTGACAGACGCCGGAGAACCAATCAGCTTCGCTTCACAAAGCTCCGTTGCGCGAAAAGTCCGCGAACCAGAGCGCTGCCCGGTCCGCTGTTACAGATATATATCTTTTTTTAAACGTTAATTTCTCAAAATCCACTGGAGCACATATATTGAGACCTACAAAAGGCACATCGGGCTACCAGTCCCTACAATTTTGCCAAGTTTCGTGCAAATCCATTCAGCCGTTCGGGCTAAAAGTGAGGCCAACCGCCCTATGGAAATTAACATGGGAAAAACGTGTTTTGGGACCCCCCTTTTTTCTCGGCCCCCCCTTGACAAACCCCCCCAAAATTTTCAGGGGCTGCTCAGAAACAAAATGTGCCATTTTCCTGAAAATTTCAGCCAATTCCGTCCACAAACGCCAAAGTTATTAGACATAGAATTTTCAAAAAACCCATAGAGAAAAAATCCTAACTATATATACCTACTGGCGACCGCCAGTAGGTAATATATATATATATATATAGATATAGATATATATATATATATATATATATATATATATATATATTCACTGAAAAAACCATAGGTTTGACACCAGTTATAGTTAGCTGGAAATTTTACTGACATAAAACCATTGAAATTCCCACGTTAAGTTAGTTGGACTCACTATAACTTGCGCGCCTGCAATGCACTGCTGATGACGTCACATATTACATCACTCATGACATGGTCAGTGACATCACTCGTGACATCACTGATGACACCATCCAGTGAATGTGTGTCTTTCTGAAAAATAAATATGTTTTATATATGTATATGTAAAGGTCGATGGAAGAATACATGTTTAAATAAGTGTCTTAATGGATGTTTTAAAAAAAAAAATTGATTGGTTAACTGGCTTATTAAGTGTATCTTAGTGAATACATATATTAGCGAGTATTGTTTAAATATTTAAATGTTTGTATCAGTGTTTCACTTTGTGTATAAGTGGCTGCATGGGTTGGTGAGTAGCTACATGTGTGTGTATATGGGTTATTAGATGTATTTTTTAGTATCAGTATGAGTGTCTGTATGGTTTGGTGGGGGTGTTACTTAGCACATAGATGCATCAATGACTGACTCACTGTTTGTATGTGTTTTGAAGACAGCATATGTGCAGGACTGTATGGGTGGATGAGTGTGTATATGTATGTGTTAGTGAGTGAATGACTGTCTCACTAGTGTCTTTATCAGTAACTACATATGTTTTAATCTAGTATATGTGAGTATTGATGTATATAAGTGAGTATATGTGAGAGTGAGAGATTGAAAGAGTTCTTGTTTAAATAAGTATGTGTTTCTATAAGTGATTGTTTAAGAGAGTAAGTATGTGTAAGTTTCCTTAGAAGTAAGGTGGTAGTGTGTGTATAGCTGTATATGCAAATAAATGGATGTTCAATAGTTTATTTGCATGTGTGATTATGTGTGTGAGTAACTTTTGGATGACTGTCGGTGTGTAACAGGATGTATAGGTGTTTCACTACATATGATGAGTGAATATATGTATGAGTGACTATATAGAACTGTTGGTGAATGAGTGGATGTGTATATAGATGGTGGTATTACTGAATTGGTTGTTGTAACTGGTATGGGTATCTCTATTTTTTTGAAAATTTTAGTTTCTATTTTTGAATATGTGTTTCAAGGGTTACATTACACTGAAAGGAGGTCTGTCACTCTGTCACAAGGATGGTGTCATCAGTGATGTCATGAGTGATGTCACTGACCATGTCATGAGTGATGTAATATGTGACGTCATTAGCAGTGCATTGCAGGCGCGCAAGTTATAGTGAGTCCAACTAACTATAACGTGGGAATTTCAATGGTTTTATGTCAGTAAAATTTCCAGCTAACTATAACTGGTGTCAAACCTATGTTTTTTTCAGTGAATTTAATAGGTTTTTTAAATGCTAATTCCTAACTATAACTGGTGTGAAACCTATGTTTTTTTCAGTGAATTTCATAGGTTTTTTAAATGCTAATTCCTAACTATATGAGGCCTGAAACCTATGTTTTTTTCAGTGAATTTCAAAGTTTTTTTTAATGCGAATTCCTAACTATATAAGACCTGAAAGCCCACCAGGAATCTCCAGTATGCGCCAGGGGACTGCATTGCAGAGAGGTGTAATGAAGCCACGCCCCTTTTTACACCTCTCTGCAACGCAGCCCCCGTGCATGTTTGAAGAGGGGGAACTAATTCCCCTTGCATACTGGGGGCCCCTGGGGGCCAACTAGCCCACCTGGAACCTCCAGTATGCGCCAGGGGGCTGCATTGCAGAGGTGTAATGAGGCTATGCCCCTTGTTACACCTCTCTGCAACGCAGCCCCCTGCCGCGTTTGCAGAGGGGGAACTAATTCCCCTTGCATACTGGGGGTCCCTGGGGGGCAACTAGCCCACCAGGAGCCTCCAGTATGCGCCAGGGGGCTGCATTGCAGGGAGGTGTAATGAGGCCACACCCTTTTGTACACCTCTCTGCAACGCAGCCCCCGTGCATGTTTGAAGAGGGGGAACTAATTCCCCTTGCATACTAGGGGTCCCTGGGGGCCAACTAGCCCGCCTTGAACCTCCAGTATGCGCCAGGGGGCTGCATTGCACAGAGGTGTAATGAGGCTATGCCCCTTTATACACCTCTCTGCAACGCAGGCCACTGGCGCGTTTGCAGAGGGGGGACTAATTCCCCTTGCATACTGGGGTCCCTGGGTCATATCTGCCCAAACACCGATATTCCGAACGATTGAAAATGACTTTTCTTGAGAAACATTTGGATTTGGATTATCATGTCCTATACTTTGGAATTTTTGAAAGACTGACTTTGAGGATGCTATAAATTACTCAAGTCTGCCCGAATTATGTGGGTAAAATTGATACCTAGTCACTTTGAATAAGAATGTACTTACGTCTCGTCTAACATTTGGAAGAAATATCTAGTTATATGACAACAGGATACCGACATAACTTGAAGGAAATAAGAACGCCCTGAAGAAGTTCTGTTGTACAGAACGAAACGTTTCGGCTGGCTGTGGTACATAAACTTAAGGAAAATAAAAGCATTTGAATATACACCAAGATTCAGCGCTTCAATAAGGACTCTAAGTGATATGATTTGATTGGACTTATTGTGCAAGTGGTGCTGTGCCAAACTTTGGAATATTCTCCATTACTCTCTACTACTTACTCTCTCCTACTCCACTACTCTCAAATACTCACTCTCTACTACTCATTTTCTACTACTCTACTACTCTCTACTACTCTCTCTCTACTACTCACTCCCTACTACTCACTATCTACTACTCTCTACTACTCACTCTCTACTACTCTCTCTCTACTACTCACTCATTACTACTCACTCTCTAATACTATTCTACTACTCACTCTCTACTTCTCACTCTCTACTACTCTCTACTACTCACTCTCTACTACTCTCTCTCTACTACTCACTCTCTACTACTCACTCTACTACTCACTCTCTACTACTCTCTACTACTCACTCTCTACTACTCTCTCTCTACTAGTCTCTACTACTCACTCTACTACTCACTCTCTACTACTCTCTACTATTCTCTCTCTCACTCTCTACTACTCTCTACTACTCTCTACTACTCACTCTTTACTACTCTCTACTACTCACTCTCTACTGCTCTCTACTACTCACTCTACTACTTACTCTCTACTACTCTCTACTACTCACTCTCTACTACTCTCTACTACTCACTCTACTATTCACTCTACTACTCTCTACTGCTCACTCTCTGCTACTCTCTCTACTGCTCTCTACTACTCTCTACTACTCACTCTCTACTCTCTATTACTCACTCTCTACTCTCTACCTCTCTACCTCTCTACTTCTCTCTCTACTAGTCTCTACCTCTCTACCGCTACCTCTCTACCTCTACCTCTCTACCTCTACACCTCTACCTCTCTACCTCTCTCTACACGCACACATATACACATATATATATGCATATATATGCATATGCATTTATATATATGTATGTGTATGTATATACATACATATATAAACATATATAATCTGTATATCTATATAAATACAAATATAAATGCATGCATACATATACATATATGCATACAGATGCATGTTACTTACATGAAAGTTTAAAAAACAATAATAAAAGCAAAGCTAAAAAGCCACCTCATTACAAACAGAATGGCTTTAACATAAACGAGGGCGAGATCTATTGCATTTTCAATGCTTGTTTACTTTGGTTCCATCAAGAAGGCATTCAGATGTGTCACACATTTGCCATAAATTCTGAATGTTAGCACTCTAGTTGCTCATTAGATCACTGTAGTAAAGCTACTGCTCACCAGGGAAGTCTGCTGCTGGTATTCAAAGTGCATGTTTCAGTCTGCATGTCAGAATTTCTTTAATGAAATTGAAGAGGATTTGAGAAGTCACTCAAAATGTGCCCTAATTTTTCTTTCTGCAGCACTGATCATACTTTCTATGGCAAAATATACCCCCTCATTTTGTTCCTTTTTAAATAATATGTTTTAAGAGTTACCACTTTATTCCAATCAAGATGGCTTCAGGTGTGCCATACCTTTGTAATAAGTAGGACTGTTAGCGCTCAGTTGTTCTTTAGAACACTCTGGGACATTCTGTCATTGGGCTGTACTTGGGCCCAAAAAAGAGCCCAAATTTAGCCCAAATATCACCGATATTTGGGCTAAATTTGGGCTCTTTTGTCTCTGGTGGCCATCTTGGGAGAAGTGGATTTGAGAAGTCACTCAAAATGTGCACTAATTTTTCTTTTTGCAGCACTAATAATACTTTCTATGGCATAATATACCCCCTCATTTTGTTCCTTTTTAAATTAAATGTTTTAAGAGTTTCCACTTTATTCCCATCACGATGGCTTCAGGTGTGCTATACCTTTGTAAGTAGGACTGTTAGCGCTCTAGTTGTTCTTTAGAACACTCTAGGAGGCTGCAGTAGAACACAAAGGAATCAACTGACAGTCTCTGTCCTTGTTGGATGTACATGTTTTACTGAGAATGTCAGACTTCATTCTCACATGACTGAGAAAGATAATGTGAATTTACAGAAAATATACTTTCAGTTTAGCTTATAGATCCCCTTCCAAACCACTGTGGGAAAATCATGAGATATTAGTTTTCTTTCAAACATGATTCATGATATCACAGCAGAAGGCTTTTTCACATGGTAAAATCACCTTAGAACACACCACAATTCCTAAAATGAGTATGGTACCATCAACAAATGATTTATAATGTAACTAAAGTCCTAAAACCCTCTATTAACTACAATGCTTTTTAATGAGGTGCTATCATGTATATTGGTCCCAAGATGGCTGCCAACACTTCTTGGATGAAGTGCTGACAGCCAATCAGATCAGATGTGTGGTTAGGCTCCGCCCAGATATATATATTTTTTTTAACCTAAATTACTAAAGATCCACTGGAGCACATATCTTGAGACATAGCAAAGGCACATCGGGCTACCAGTCCCTACAATTTTGCCAAGTTTTGTGGAAATCCATTTAGCCATTCGGGCTAAAAGTGAGTCCAACCGCCCTATGGAAATTAACATGGGGAAAATACGTTTTGGGACCCCCTTTTATCTCGCCCCCCGCTTGACGAATCCCCCCCTAACTTTCAGGGAAGGAGCAGAGCGGAGCAGGCCATCTTCTTTGAGAAATTTGCAAAGATTCGTCCACTGGCGCCAAAGTTATTCCCAATAGAATGTTGCGGATTTCCTATGGAAATCAATCCTAACTATAACTACCTACTGGCGACCGCCAGTAGGTAATATATATATATATATATATATATATATATATATATATATATATATATATATATATATATATATATATATATATATATATATATATATATTCACTGAAAAAACCATAGGTTATAGACCATATATAGTTAGGAATTAGCATTTACAAAACCTTGAAAATTCACTGAAAAAACCATAGGTTATAGACCATATATAGTTAGGAATTAGCATTTACAAAACCTTATTTTACTCACACAAAACCATTGAAATTCCATATATAGTTAGTTGCACTAACTATATATCGCGCACCCGCAATCCACTGCTGATGATGTCACATATTACATCATTCATGACATGGTCAGTGACATCACTGATGACATCACTGATGACATCTCAAATGACATCACTGATGACATCACTGAAAATCCCTCCTTCTTTCCTCACTCTGACTTTCATCATTGTGAGAGAAAGACCCTTTGTGATCACTGAGCAATGGCTTCTTTAGTAGCTTCAGCTGGTGCTTCCCCACCACCTCCACCACATCCAAGGAAGAGTGGACCACCTGCTCAAGTTATAATTCAACAAGAAGAGGAAGAAGAGGAACAGAACGACGAGCACGAAGAGAGGCAGTTTTTGCCTGAGGAGCCCAGGACGTCTCACCGGAAAGAAAACTTCATTTGGCAATTTTTTAAAATTCCCAAAGGTCAGAAAAAAGTAAATGCAAGATACGTAACTTGCCTTATATGTCAAGATAGACTGTCCAGAGGGACCGACAAAAAATACAGTTTCGGAAACTACACAATGCATCGCCATATGACTAGGTGGCATCCTAACAACTACAGTGCTGCACAGTTTCGGAACGACCTAGATAATCTCCCTATTATGGCCAGAAGATCTGTTGTACCGGACGTAACGGGACCAGAGGGCAGGGAGATGGTGCCAAATATACAAATGAGATTTGGTGAAGTAAAACACATCTGCGTATTTTGCGATGGATTCATTTGCTACGGAGAAAGAAGCATCACTCTGATCAACAGAGCTATTGACTATCATATGCAAGTTTGTACGAAACGCCCAAAATAATAAATACTTTTTTTTTGTTTTGTTGCTCCTGTTGAGCCCTTTACAATGAATCGTTTTCATTGCCCCCTCCAAGAAAACCCCAAAAAAATATAAAACTGTTCAGAAAAATTCAAAAAAAGTAAAAAAATGTTCCGAAAAATAATGAAAAAAATATAAAACAACAAAAACAATAAAAAAAAAAGTTCTTTTCAGAACTACCTCCCCGTTATTAAAAAATTGGTACAATATTTGGAACTGTGCCAACCTCTATTTCTCTTAGTTCGCTTCCCAGTTCGCTCGCCGGTACGCGAACCGGAAGCGAACCAAAAACAGTAAGTATAAGGGAAGGAAACAGACACTTATGTTAAAAGAAAGACAGCTATAGGGGACTAAACTAGAGATACTATTACCCGTAATCCACTGCTGATGATGTCACATATTACATCATTCATGACATGTTCAGTGACATCATCAGCAGAGGATTGCGGGTTTTTTGGCAACGTGCCTTATCCACGGTTTAATAACGCTGCCTTTTGCTTTATATAAGTTTTCAAATTGTATGGAATATATACCAATAGGTCGTTATGAACCTTTAGGTAGTGCTTTTCTTCATGAGGTCTGGTCGCTTCCATACACATACAGATGTTTCAAAGATGATCAAGAAGTTTATCTGAATGGAGAGGAATGCACTGAGACGCCAGATCATTCACTAATGTGTAGGCACATACAGTTACACGGTTCATGCAACAAACACCGACCAAATATGGCTTGCGTGTTGCAAGGCACGCCAGTTCCTGCTATCATCCCCACGTTCAAGTTGTTGGAAAATGGTAGTTATTTGATGCTCAATAATGAAGATTGTTCTGGGTTAATTAAAAGTATTCCTTTTATCGTAACAGTAAGTGAACGGGTTATTTGCTGCAGAAATGTTCTATTTCCTCCCACACATGAACATAGGGAGTTTTTAATCTCGCCACAAATACCAACCTTGGGAGCAGATTTCAACGGCATGGCAAGAATAAGAGCTCTTTTGTCTCAGAGAGAGGTGGCCTTGAGTTCGGCCCGTGAAACTTTCGTGCTTCACATAGCGAACACCCGTACAGAGGTGCAGACCCTTTTCAATTCAGATTTGCCTTTCCATTTCAGCAAGATGGTTCGGACTATCTTTAACACATCCTCCACAAAGGCCCTGGCGCACTTTTTTAAAGTTGTTACCAGTGGTCTCGTGACTTCATTTGAGAAAATCTTTGGAGTCATCCCTGCTTTCTTTCATTCTATTTTTTCCACTCTGCTTCGTGGATTGCCATTTTTACTTGCATTACCAGCGGACGCTCTTGTGCTTTTTTACATTTTTAAATATGGATGTCCCTCCTATGCAACCTCCCGCCCTGCAGCTGCTGACACTGTTCCGCAATCGCATGCTAGAATATTATGGCACAATGCCGTTGGCGATATTAAGCACGGCATATGGATTATCTTTTCGATTCTCCTACTTCACCTGTGTCCAGCCTGTATTTCACTGCCTGACCTGTGATTTCGATTGGGCCATTGATTTGTGTCTCTGCGGACCGGTTTCTCCTGACGTCGACTTTAATCAGCTGATGACTCCTATCATTACTCACGAGTTGGTTTGTCCTGGCGAAAGGATTATGGCTGTGGCATTGATGCATGGACTAATTGGTCCCTGGAATTTACTGGCGGCAACACAGTCTTTCTTGGAACAGAGCTTTCTTGAAAACCCACCGAGCTGTTCTCTGATGGTGATAGAGGATCCGGTGCTGGGAGAGCACGTATGTTCTTTTCCGCTTTTAAATTGGATGGCTGAACTGTTTTCGGATGAAGACGGTGACTTCCTATTGGAGGCTGTTGCAGCTTATTTTGCATACACAGTTATGTCATAGACCTTTTTCATGTTTGATATGCTGAGTACTAGCATTTCATTGACAATTCATTGACTTATTTGTCAAGTTTTTATTATTTACCTTGCCTATTGGCTTAAGACTCGATAAAGTACTTGGCTGTTTTATTTTTCTTTAGCATTAAATTTTCCTAGTTTTTAATGCTTTACCTTGCGGACCGTCCACATATAAACTTGCAATCTGCTCTCATGAGATGGCACTTCTATTATCTTATTCAGTTCGTTTCCGGATCATGGGGAGGTGTCATCTAGGTCCTGGATATCTTTACACCGTGTTAAGTTAGCATGGGCTCATTACCGGTTTAAACGCCATTTTTCCTTTTTTGCAACTTCTGCACACAACACTTAGTTGTTGCTTTAGCTTTCAACCTAGTAGTTCATCGTGGTTTACATGAGAATAATATGTTATTGCTCTACTATCTGCTTTGCTTGTTAAACTATATCTGTACAGCGAGTGCTAAAGTTTCAAGAACAACACGATACAGAATTGTTATGAGGTCTGATCTCCACGACTTCATACTCATAACATAAGTGCAACTTCTGCCAATTCTGGGCATGAGGCGGGTTTTATATTGCTTTGCCGAACACACATACACAACACTTGATGCGGTTCACATGAAGAGAGAGCTGGTGTATGCTGATGTGATTCCTTCAAATCTAAGACACTAAAGTATGGGCACGCCCTAAACCAACACAAAGAGACCTTCTTAGCAAATAATATAATATGTGTATTAGGGAGGGTGAGATATAAGCAGCCGCGGGCCGTGGAGGGAGTTACGGTGAGGCAGGGAGGCGGGGAGGGGGAGAAGCAGGGTGGAGCCCTCTCCACCCTGCCCCTCCCCCTCCCCGCCTCCCTGCCCCACCGTAACTCCCTCCACGGCCCGCGGCTGCTTATAAGTGTTGCTAACTCTTATTCATTTACAGCATGTTAACATACTGTCACCATTCGCTTTATATGTACTAGTAACTATGCTGGTAATTTTGCTACTGATAATATGTGTACTTGTATTATCTAAGATACTACGCCTGAGAAGACGGCATTAGTAAATAAACATTTCAAATACACATGTGTTCTTCTTAACTCCATGTTCTGGTTTCTAAGAAATATATAACGACCGACTGTTCATGAGTTCCACGTATCCTGAGGTACTATAAGTTCATATTCTGGATTGTCTAAACATTGAGAGTTTGTTATATCCAATGTGACACTGTACCTAGCTTGCTAAGGGGTTTTTTGATTACTAAGGTGAGTTTTGGGAAACCCTAATTTGCCGAGGTTCCAATCCTCTGTCCACAGTTCTGTGTGAGAACAGAAACCCTGCGACAGGGGCACCCCCGACCCTTGCTGGAGCTTCATCACACTTGCGATACAACTCCAGCAATGCGCCACCTTTACGGCACAGATACATCACGCATCTGTGCTGTTTTTGCCCCATGATGCGCCGCATTGTAAATGCAGCACACCATAGGTGACGGAACAGCGGCACAGAATGACTAACACATCCCTGGTGATGCGCCAGTCATCATAAATCTATCCCTATGCTTCTTATCTTGTTAGAGATGAACCGCCATATGTATCATCAAAGTTTTTTGCATTTCCTAAATAGCGAACTTTAAGGAATAAATAGCGATTCTTTACCATTCCTAGTTTGCGATGAGCTATTTGCTAATTACAAATTACCCATTCATTTCCTTCATTTCCATAGGGCGGTTGGACTCACTTTTAGCTCGAACGGCTGAATGGATTTCCACGAAACTTGGCAAAATTGTAGGGACTGGTAGCCCGATGTGCCTTTGCTATGTCTCAAGATATATGCTCCAGTGGTTTTTACGAAAATTAACTTTGAAAAATATATATTGGGCTACATTGGCCTATATATATGTTGGAGCCCAAATGTAGCCCAATGTAGCCCAATGAAGCCCAATGAAGCCCAATGTAGCCCAATGTAGCCCAAAGATGGCCGCCAGAGATGAAAAAAAACAAATGTAGCCCAAATATCAGCCAGATGTAGCCCAACTATAGCCCAGTGACAGAATGACCAATCAGCTTCGCAAACCTCCGTTACGCGAAGCGGAGCGCTGTTACAGATATATATCTTTTTTTGAACGTTAATTTCTCAAAATCCACTGGAGCACATATATTGAGACCTAGCAAAGGCACATCGGGCTACCAGTCCCTAATATTTTACCAAGTTTCGTGCAAATCCATTCAGCCGTTCGATTATTATTATTATTATTTTTTTTTGCCCCGCGGGGCCCTTTTAAAACCTCCACATCAAACCTAGGGGGTCAGCGAGGATCTACTATTCCCCCTTATGGTCATTTGCCCCTTCGCTTTCGCCTCCTCTTGTCTCTCGATCCTACCGAGAGACAAGATGGCGGCCGCTACGGACTGTTTGGAATGTTGACAGACGCCGGAGAACCAATCAGCTTTGCTTCACAAAGCTCCGTTGCGCGAAAAGTACGCGTCCTGGAGCGCTGCCCGGTCCGCTGTTACAGATATATATCTTTTTTTAAACGTTAATTTCTCAAAATCCACTGTAGCACATATATTGAGACCTACAAAAGGCACATCGGGCTACCAGTCCCTAAAATTTTGCCAAGTTTCGTGCAAATCCATTCAGCCGTTCGGGCTAAAAGTGAGGCCAACCGCCCTATGGAAAACTCAATGTTAAAAACACGTTTTGGGACCCCCCTTTTTTCTCGGCCCCCCCTTGACGAACCCCCCCCAAATTTTCAAGGGCTGCTCAGAAACAAAATGTGCCATTTTCCTGAAAATTTCAGCCAATTCCGTCCACAAACGCCAAAGTTATTAGACATAGAATTTTCAAAAATCCCATAGAGAAAAAATCCTAACTATATATACCTACTGGCGACCGCCAGTAGGTAATATATATATATGTATATATGTATATATGTATATATATATATATATATATATATAGTACATTTAAAAAAAAATTAACAGAGGGGAGATGTATTGTCTTGCAAGTTAGCATTGATGGAATCCTTGTGGCTCCTGATGGTCTCCTTAGAGCTGTGACATAAGTGCCAGTGTGGAATGCAAGGAAGGTTGGTTTAGAATGTTGAGTTTGCAGTCACAAAAACATGAATAAGGAAGTGTAATACTAAGCTCCAAATGTGGCATTGTCATTGCCGGGTACCCAGGCTGGGAAGGACGCTACACTTTGTATATGAGAATATGTCATTGCAGGATCTGATATTTGTTAAAAATTATAATTTTTAAAATTATTTATGGTATGAACCCCCAAATTCCAAGAACATTATGCAACAAAGAAGCAAGTCAGTAGTCATGCAAATATTAAAAGTGGCCTAGGTTCTTACTACAGAGAGAGCAAAATTATAGTCTATTAAACTAAATATTGGAGGTGCTTGTACAGGGCACATCCTGAACTCAAGTATTCAAAAGTGTGCCCATATGTGATAATAAAGAAAAAGGAGGCTCTATGAAATAAAATATTTGCCTATGGTCACACAATTTGAACAAGCAGAGAAGTCAATATTGATTCAGGTTACCTGGTTTCACATTTCTACAAATTCAGCCAACGGATGGGTATCTTTGTCACTCTCTCTCTCCCCCATCAAAGGTCACTGTATTGCCTTTCTTTCCTAGCTTAGGGTGAAAAGAACTGACACAGAGATAGTGAACCGAACTCAGGGCCTCCAGACTCAACTGCAAGAACAAGAATGCATTTATTTTGGTGGTGTTACGCCCCAAACATCCCACCAAATCTACACCCCTGAGAGGGAACTGATTTAGATATGGGTGGCTGCTATCTGATGTGGCATGGAGGCAAGAAAACAATAGACATGCATGCAGTATTAGGTATTTACTAATGTGTAAGATTAATTCAAGGATCCCACTGATCCCCTTTTTCTTATCCCCTGGGTGATGTCCTAAGTGAAGCAGTTTGGCATAGATGTTGGTCTCTGCTCACTGTGCCAAAGGACCGAAACGTCACGCTTTTGAAGAGGCCCAGATAGGCTCTAACCAGTTTGGGGCTCAGTGTAGTCCCATTCAGAAGAGAACTAGCCTGCAATTCATTCTGGGCTATTTCAATTTGAGCAAAATCAAGGCCGATTTGCATAGGGTTGGTTCCTGTCTGAGGTAGTGTCATAGACAAAAGAATGATGGTCTAGAAAGAGTCCTGAAAAGTGATCAGTGGATGAGATTAATTCAAGCATTCCACCCATCAAATTTTTGTTTTCCTTCGTGTAATGCCCTTAGGACGACAGGTTTACCTAGACATGGTCCCTTATTCACTGTGACACAGGACTCAGGCTGCAGCCAACTGAACAGTCTGAAATTGCTCTGGGTTTGCTTGTGTTCCCATTCAGATGTGGCCTAGTCTGGATGTTTGGGCAAGATCATTCATATTGTAGCAGGGCCAAGATTAATTAGCAAATTGCAGGTTTCTGTCTTAGGTGCAAGGCCGGACTGGCCATACCGGGCATTAGGCGTTTCCCCATGAGGCTGAAAGGGTGGTTGGTGGCTTTTGTTACTGGGGGCTGGTTTTGTAGCAGCGCAGATGTTTTAAAAGCACTGCAGAGTTCCTTAAACATTCACGCAACAATAGAAGTGCCAAGATAACTTTGGTAATTAATGTACCTTCTGGAGAGAGATTGGAGCTATGTCTAGTGACAGTTTTGACTCATCTAAGGATTTGCAGACTGTTAATATGCCTTCTACAAAGAGTGTGTACTTGTTATGATCATTACTTTCAAAGAATCTTTGATCTTGCTCCACGCTAGAATGTTAGGCTGACGGCACTCGGGGAATGTTGTTTTTGCTTATTTCCCGAGGTGGTCGGATGCCAGGTTGTGTTCTCCACTAAACGCCTTCTTCAAGATATCCAGTCTCTAGTCTTCATTTCACCTTTCATCACAACAAACTTGGCTACGATTCTTCTCTTCAAGGACGACTTTTGTGATGTTTGGAAACACAACCTGGCAGTTGTCGCAGCTGGCTGTTTTCTTCGTGCTCCTTTCAGATAGTGGCTCTGGTTGTCTTTTCCATCATCCTGCCGGCATCTGCGAGGTCTGTTGGTCGAGGCATTTTGCAGCAAAAATGTACTGTTTTGATTTGGAGGAGGCGGCCCCGTAATGTAGTGACAGTTGAAGTTGCGTGTCTGAGCTTGTGCTGAAACTCCACTACGTTGTTTGTGATGTTAAAAGGCACTATTTCGTCACTGGAACGCATTGCCTTTAATGTACATGGTGTGTACATAAGCACGTCATCATGGCACCTCGCATACGTGCTGCCATTTTGTATTTCCTCTGTCAGCTGTTTACCTCGCAACAGTTGAATCTGATTGCAGGAGAGTAATTTATTTATTTGCAGCAGCTGTTCATCGTAATGCCAGCTTAAGGTACATTTGTTTCTTTGTTTACCGGCTTAAAGTACATTAGTTCTTTACTTCTTACCTGTTTTGGGCAACACGGACACAGTGATTTGCACACCTGACACTTTTACTATTTTGAAGATACATACAAAGTAGTCCTTCTTCTTACAAGTACGTTCTTCTTGTTTTAAGCAACATTTGTGCAGGTGCCTTCACGGTGACTTGCACACCTTGAAATTAACAACATTTGTGGAACAAATATTTAACCAACGTTTGTGCAAGCATATTCACGTTGACCTGCACACCTCTGTATTACCAGCACTCTCTATATTACTACTTAAAAGGAAGTGTTTTTACTTTGACAACACTGTATTAGTAATTTTACGTTCTTAATCCTCACAAGACTTTATGTGTTAGGAATGGCTACGCAATCTAATGTAAATGTGCCTCCCATGTTCCTTCCCCACCCAGGCACACCCCCCATAATCTGGGAGGACTGGGTAGAAATGTTGGAAAACTATATTATAGCACTAGACGGTCAAAAATCTTCACCTACAAGGAAAAAAGTTTTGTTATTGAGTACTCTTGGGAGGTCAATGCATTTTCAAATATTTGCCTGTAGCCATTGGTCCTAATGGCCAACCGATGGACGATGTGTATAAAGAGGCTATCAAAAGACTAGAAATCAGACTTGCCAAGGTAGTCAATCTATTCATGGCTAGATATAAGTTCTACACGCAACCTCAATCTGACAGTGAATCGATAGATGAATTTGTTGCTAGATTGAGGGAGCTATCAGTGAAGTGTCGTTTTGGAATGATGACTGATGAGCTAATCCACGATCAGGTAATTGTTCAATGTCGTGAGAGGAAAATTCAAGAAAGGTTATGGGCTACAAAATACCCCTTGTTGAAAGATGCTGTGGATATGTCCAAAGTAATTGAAGAATCTCAGAAGTGCATTAAACAGTTAGGAAAGGACAAAAAGATGAATGATATGGCTAGTCTTGATAATTCTCTTAAAGAGGATGATTCTGAGGTTAATGTAATTTCAAAGAAAAATTCGAATCCATCCTCTAGCTCTTCTTATAAAAGTAGAGGAAGAGAATGTTTGTGGTGTGGATTCCAATACCACCTAGCTGATTAAAAAAAAATGTTTGCCATTGACCAGGTGTGCAAGAAATGTGGTCAAAAAGGACATTATGCACAAGTATGTGGACAAAGTGATGGTAATGACAAATCCAAACCCAAAGTTAATGTAATGCAGTGGGATTCTGAGTGCATGGAAAGTACTAATAGGGTTTTAGTAATTGAAGAATTAAAAGAGAATATGATTTCAGAGGTTGGTGAGGACTCTAAGAGATTGACCAGATCCAATGCCATATTTGAGGTTTGCGGTCAAGATGTAAGTCTCATGGTCGATTCAGGATCAATGTTTACAATTATTACTGAATATTTCTTTAGATCTGTGTGGGGAAACTTTCCATTAAATGCCAAAAACATTAACCCAGTAAGTTATTAAGGTCAAACCATTGAGTTTTTAGGATGTATGTTTGGTGTAATTCGTTTTGATACCAGGAGTACGGAGGGGAAAGTTTATATTGCCTAGGAAGGTCCCCCTATTCTGGGCTTGATGCACCAATACGATTTACATATTGTGATAAATCCTAGGTCTCCCAACTCAGTCACGGTTGTGGATGATGGAGTGCAAATTGAAGACATTTTAAATGAAGCATACAAAGATTTTGAAGATAGGCTTGGCATGTGTGAAAGGTTATTCTCATAAAATCATATTGAAACATGATGCTTGCCCCATTCAGCATACATTTAGGCGAGTACCGTTATCAGTTAGACAAGGGCTTAAAGAATTATTACAAGACATGCTGAAAAAGAGGAGCCTGTAGAGGCATCTCCGTGGATTTCTCCTGTTGTTATATCGCAGAAATCTGATGGCAGTTTGAGATTTTGCATAGACTTGAGATCTCTTAACATAGATATCGTAACTGATACATCCCCGCTACCCAATATCAATGAGTTGTTGCAGTCAGTAGGTGTTGGTAAGTACTTTTCAAAGATTGATTTGCAAAGTACTTATCATCAGATTAAACTGCACCCTGACTCCAAATCGTTGACTGCTTTTATCACTACAGAGGGTACATTTCAATTCACTTGTATGCCATCCGGCCTAGCGTCAGCAGCGAGTGTTTTCAGAAAATTATGAGCAGTATTTTTGAAGGAGTTAAGGGTGTAGTCTATTTCCAAGATGATATCTGGATTTCTGGTAAAACCATTGAGCAACGCAACGCTCTCTTGAAAAAAGTTTTATGGAAATTAGAGCAAGTGGGAATGACAGTGAATAAAGAGAGGTGCACGTTTTCAACAGAACAGATAGAGTATCTGGGATATATCATATCCAGCGGAGGCATTGTTCCTAAACACAATATTTTGGAGGTAATAAAACTTGCACCTTGTCCTAAGGACAAAGATCAGCTAAGCTCCTTTCTATGGCTAGCTGAATATTATTTGAAGTTTGTTAAAGGGTTTGCCAGCACAACTGAACCTTTAAGGTGTCTTCTTTGCAAGGGATGCAAGTACGTCAGGGGTGAGGAACAACATAAGTCTTTTGAACAAGTCAAAAATGAAATTTGTGGAGCATGCGGTGACGGCAAGAGAAGATGGCCGCCACCTGAAGAGCTCCGTGATGACGAGCTACGCTTGTAAATAAAGGGAGATTTTTTTCATCAGTGCTAAAGCACGAAAATGTTAATTTCGTGCATCGGAAGGGACAAGGATTAAGGAGGCAAATTTTTAGACCAAAAACTGTCTTTTTGACACCCTTTTTCTCTGGTTCTCCACTTCGCCTCAGTGCTTCCCCACAATGCAGCTGCCATTTTGTGCACCTCTAACGTCGAACTTTTCACCGCTGTAATGCTGTTTTACCTTCATTCTGCCAACTCATTCCATTAAGGCTTCACTCTAATTTGCCCAGCTGCAGATAAGGAACTATTTATTGTAACTGTGTCACTCATACTTCCATCTACTTGCTGCCTGTACTTGCTACCATTATCTCAAGAGTCACACTTTTTTTTTTTGCCGTCTATAGACTCCGGATTTAAGTGTTGTTTGCGCAACTCATTCTCAACTCTTGTATAAATGCGCACAGGCACTGTCGGTTTTGAAGAATGCCTTCACTGTTTTGCGCTGCTTCTGGTCTGAGGTACAATTCTACACAATAATATTTGTTCGAAACAATAACATCACACATACTTATTTTGCTTCACTACAATATTCCTGCTACCTTGGAGTATTCCTCTTATTTTGAGGTGTCTTCATCCAGCTACGTATTTCAGGGCCTTTCAACATGGATTCTTCACACCCAACTAAGCTTCATGGGTCTACTGGGGCCACTTGAGGAAGTCGTCAGAATTCAACTGCTAATACCAGCAAGCGACCCAAGAAAGACCCATCTTCCCCATCAAAATCACCTCTTACTCTCACGCTAGAGGGGATTATGGATGAACTGCACCTTATTCGACCTTTCATGATGGATACCACTGCTACTCTTCAAAGAATTGAAGATAAATGGTCTGGCCTGGATTCAAGACATTCAGACGTTGAACTAAAACTGAGTGATGCACAGGATGTTGTTGCCAGAGTGGAAAGTCTTACTAAAGAAGTCTCTCAACTTAAGAAGACTACAGATGATTTTGAAAACCGCAATAGGTGCAACAACCTACGAATTTATGGGATTCCGGAAGTTTCTGAAGGCTCGGACATGATATCCTTTTTGAAGACTCAAGTCCTGCAGATCGTTGGTCTCCCTACGTCCACTGACTTTAATATTCAAAAAGCTCACAGATTAGGACCCCAGAACGCCTCCTCCTTAACTAAACCAAGAGGTATTATCGCTTATTTACTTCTATATTCCGACCTACTGATGATTCTCAGGGCTGCCAAACAACACAAGCAGATGTTTTGATCTGGTCATAAAGTCTTCTTCAGCCAGGATGTCTTTAACCGCCCGCCGGCGAAAAGAGTTCCTCGACCTCAGACCTGCATTGAGATCTATGAATGCACGTTATGGTCTTATTCACCCCTGCTTTTTCAAAGTGACCTATAAAGACAGAACTTTCTCTTTTGAGGATCCTGCTGACCTTCAGAATTTCATACACACTCATAAAGGAGAACTCATGGAACTGAGCAAACCTTAAATGTCATGTTGCTTGTTCTATTTTCTGCTCATTACTTCTTCAATATGTTGGTTGTAAAAGTTAATTGTTTCTCTTTTAGTTCTCCCCCCCCATGTCTCTTAGGTCTTCCTTGTGTAGTGTTGCTGCAGATGTTCATACCCAGGTTGCCCTCACGTTCATAATGTTTGCTTCATTCCACTGTCATTTTTTCCTACTGTCTGGTAATTTCCCTGCTTTCTTGTATTATCCGTCTACTAATTTTGTCTACAGACTTTATTTTTGTCATTCTTCCCTATTATACCATGATAGACCTGTTTCTCCTTGTTGTTCCCCCTTTTTGGAGTGGCTGTTTTGTTCTTCGCCACCCCCCTCCCACCTTAATGTTCTTCCTATGGCTGTACTTTATGACTAAAACCACTGTGCTTTCTGTCATCTTCCTTCTTATAACTCTTATTGGGTGACTACGCTTTCCCTTTCTCCTCTTCTCTCCTTTCTTCCACTTCTTTTCTCTTTTCTTCTCTTCCTTATGTAGATCCTCCTCCAAACTTATTCTGCCTACACTTTTATACTTGTCTCTTATATTACTTACTTGCTCTTTTCTATGTTTATCACTATGATACATAAAGCGATATTCTCTAATTTCCTTCCTTTGTGTTCCTTTAACTTAAATATATTCTATGGGTACATTTGGGCCTTTTGTTTGCTTCATTTTCTCTTCATTTTCTTTCTTAATGGCTAATTTTTCTTTTTGATACCTTTTTGTATTAGCTTCACTACTCATTTTCTAAGTTTTATATTTCACTTTTGTTTATTCTTATCTAAATTCTATTGATGAAAAGTTTACATATCATTTCATGGTTCTGAAGGCTTGGACATGATATCCTTTTTGAAAACTCAAGTCCTGCAGATCGTTGGTCCCCCTAAGTCCACCGACTTTAATATTCAAAGAGCTCACAGATTAGGACCCCAGAACACCTCCTCCTCAAGTAAACCGAGAGGTAATATTGCTTATTTTCTTCTATATTCTGACCTAATGATGATTCTCTACGCTGCCAAACAACACAAGCAGGTGTTCTGGTCCGGTCATAAAGTCTTTTTCAGCCAGGATGTCTTCAAGCTAACCGCCAACCGGCGAAAAGAGTTCCTCGACCTCAGACCTGCATTGAGATCTATAAATGCATGTTACGGTCTTAATAATCCCTGCTTTTTCAAAGTGACCTATAAAGACAGAACTTTCACTTTTGAGGATCCTGCTGACCTTTGAAAATTCATACACACTCGTAAAGGAGAACTCATGGAACTGAGCAAACCTTAAATGTCATATTGCTTGTTCTAATTGTCTGCTCATTAAGTCTTCAATATGTTGGTTGTAAAAGTTATTTTGTTTCTCTTTTCGTTCTCCCCATGTCTCTTAGGTCTTCCTTGTGTAGTGTTGCTGCCGATGTTCATACCCACGTTGCCCTCACGTTCGTAATGTTTGCTTCATTCCACTGTAATTGTTTCCTACTGTCTGGTAAGTTCCCTGCCTTCTTGTATTATCCTTCTACTATTTTTGTCTACGGACTTTATTTATGTCTTTCTTCCCTAATATACCATAATCAACCTGTTTCTCCTCGTTGTTCCCCGTTTTTTGGGTGGCTGTTTTGTACTTCGTCACCCCCCTCCCACCTTAATGTTCTTCCTATGGTTTTACTTTATGACTAAAACCACTGGGCTTTCTTTCATCTTCCTTCTTATAACTCTTATTGGGTGTCTACGCTCTCTCTTTCTCCTCTTCTCTCCTTTCTCCCACTTCTTTTCCCTTTTCTCCTCTTCCTTGTGTAGATCCTCCTCCGCACTTATTCTGCCTACACTTCTATACTTTTCTCTTATATTGCTTACTTGCTCTTTTCTATGTTTATCAATATGATGTATAAAGCGATATTCTTCCTTTTAGTTCCTTTAACTTAAATATATTCTATGGGTACATTTGGGCTTCTCTTTTACTTCATTTTCTCTTCACTTTCTTTCTTAATGGCTCATTTTTCTTTTTGATACCTTTTTGTATTTACTTCACTACTCATTTTCTAAGTTTTATATTTCACTTTTGTTTATTCTTATCTAAATTCTATTGATGAAAAGTTTACGTATCATTTCATGGAATCTTAAAGGTATTCGTAACCCTGTCAAGAAACAACGGATATTGTCTCACCTTGCTAGATTGAAATGTCATGTTGCATTATTACAAGAATCGCATCTTAAGTCACAAGATTTGCCTGCATTACGTAAACAATGGCTGGGTGAGATTTTCAGCTCTCCTGCTGTTAATAACAAAAGTTGAGTTGTTATTCTATTTCATAAGTCATTGAATTTTAAATTGCTAAAGGAATTTAAAGACAAGAACAGTAGATGGCTTTTTCTAAACACTGTAATTAATAATACCCAATTTTCTTTTTGTAATGTATACAGCCCCTATGGTATTGATCTATCCTTTTGGCATGAGCTCTCTACCCTTCTCTATTCCCATGCTGATGAAAATCTGATCGTAGGTGGTGATTGTAATCAATTTATGGATCTCTTCCTTGATCGGAAATCCCAAACCAAATACGTCCCCAACAAGATGCAAAAGTCTTTTCATAAGGCTATTATTTTCAGAGGACTTGTTGATGCATGGAGAACGTACCACCCTGATGTTTTAGAATTTTCCTTTTTTTCCCCAGAGCACGAATTACACTATCGAACAGAATATATTTTTCTTACACAACAAATTTTACAATTTATGACCAATGTAGAAATTGGCAAATAAATATAAATGGAACAACCTCTTATCTGGCCTTTCATTTTTTCAATATGGTAATAACTCTAATCAATATATTTCCTCTCAGCATAGAGTCTTAACGCACAGATACACTTTCTTATTAGTTTTGTTTATTGATCAAAAAATTTTATTTTTTATTTTTATATATTTGTTTATTCTTTTCATACTCTTTTTTTTATTTCAATTGTATAAGCAAGCATATTTGTACATAAAATGCAATCACCCTACTGTTTCAATTAGAAAAGAGACAACCTTTGGCTTTTCTAGACAGTACTATATATTTCAAGTGACCTCCAAAATTACTCATCATTCTTCCATTCTCTCCTTTCATTCTACCCATACATACCAACTATCATACCACACAAACAAATTCACAATAAAAACACATCTGAACAAGAGTCCTACTCGCTAATTCTGTTTGTATTTTATCCATAGGTTCCACAATTTAACAATAAAACACAAGTCCATCAATTTAGTTTTGATTAGTTCTTTTTTTTTGGCTTGGTTCCTGGGTGGGGCTCTCAGATGCGTATCACTGGCCTATGTACGTTTCGGTGAAACCAGATTTGTGTCACCTTCATCAGGACCAAGAAAGTATATATTCCATCTTTTAAATGGTCTGGGGGTCTATATTTCTCACGAGTGTGGAGATAATGGAAGAATGATGAGTAATTTTGGGGGTCACTAGAAATATATAGTACTGTCTAGAAAAGCCAAAGCTTGTCTCTTTTCTAATTCAAACAGTAAGGTGATTGCACTTTATGTACAAATATGTTTGCTTATACAATTGAAATTTAAAAAATGAGTATGAAAAGAATAAACAAATATATAAAAATAAATATATATATATTTTTTGATAAATAAACGAAACTAAAAAGAAAGTTAATCTGTGTGTTGAGACTCTATGCTGAGAGGAAATGTATTGCCTAGAGTTATTACCATGTTGAAAATAAGAAAGGCCAGATAAGAGGTTGTTCCATTTGTATTTATTTGCTGTTCCCCCCCCCCTCGTAGGCCTCAAAGTAACAGGGGGATTCCTTTATGTCCACACATTGTAGGAGTAGGCTCCATTCTCATTTCAGATCATGCCCCTGTTATTTTAGACATGGCCTACCCTTCGCAAGCACCTACACCTAGGCGTTGGCATTTTTACAACTCCCTTCTCTTGGACTCTCAGTTTGTAGAACAATTCACACTGCTTGCTAATGAATTTTTTCAGAACAATCTCTCCTCTGTCTCTCAATATCATTTTATTTGGGATGCCTTTAAATTGACTGCTAGGGGTTTTATTATAGACTATGTGTCACGAAAAAAAACTAAGCTTTCTCACACTCATCCTCTATCTTGAAACAGATTAAATCATTTTCTAGCCTTATTAATGAAAAAATGCAATATAATAAACAGTCCTGGAATTCCGCCTGTAATAACCTCCTTAAATTCAATGCTAAAATGTATGATGGTTGAAATAAGGCAGGTATGATCATGCTCGACGCGGAAAAAGCGTTCGACCGAGTGGGGTGGGATTATCTCTGGGCCGTTCTTAGGGCATTTGGTTTTCAAAATAACTACATTGGCTGGATCAGATCCCTGTATGACCAACCTACAGCTAAGATAAGCTATGCAGGCATGGACTCTACCAAATTTCAGATAGCAAGAGGAACTCGGCAGGGGTGTCCTCTTTCACCCCTACTGTTCGCTCTTTCTTTAGAACCATTTTTAAATGCACTTATTACTCAAATGAATATTAGTCCTTTTCAATTTGGTAGACATGCTTTAAAAATAACCGCATACGCGGATGATATAGCTATCTTTACAACCGATGTAGTTAAATCACTACCCTTGATCACTAGAGAATCAGAAGATTTTGGGAAGGTTTCGGGGTATAAATTAAATTTAAACAAGAAGCAAATTATAGCCAACTATAAAACACTGATTCCAGTCCCTGGCATCTGTACTAATGCTACATATCTTGGAATAAAAATGTCAGCTCATCTCGGAGACTTAATCGCTCTCAACTACAACCCACTCTTGAAAGAAGTAGCACTGTCTTTTAAAAAGTGGCACAAGATCCCATTGAGTCTTGTCGGCCGGATCAATCTTATTAAAATGAAAATTGTCCCCAAATTTCTTTACTTATTCAGATGTATCCCCCTTCGACTTAGCAGTGCTTTTTTCAAAAGACTTGATGGGTTATGCAGTAGCTACATATGGGGCTATAAGAAAGCCCGTAGATCTATTCAATCATTGAAACTTTCCACTGAGAAAGGTGGACTGAAGCTCCCTGACTTTAAACTATATTTTTTTGCTACTTTTTTCTCTCGTATCCGAAGCTTGCTAACCACTAAACTACCTCAACCTTTTTATTATGAGTTCATGTTAGGCTCTGATAGTAGCCTTTTTCTATTACGGGTCCATGATCCCAATTTTTTCAAACGGGTTAAATTTAAGACTGCTAGAGAAATTATCGCCATTTGGAACACTATTATGAATTGTGGGAAATTCTCTTTTTTTCATTCAAATTTACCTTTATGGGACAACCCAGGCCTTCCCGGAATCTTCTCTGATGGGACAGGTATCTTCTGGGCTAGATGTGGGGTTCGTACATTAGGAGACCTGTTCGGACACGAGGGCTTTTTAGATTTCATGTCATTAAAAACTATATATAAATTGGATGATGCTATGTACTTTAAATACATACAAATGAAAGACTTTTTAGTCAGAAAAATGAAAATTAAAGATGCTAGCCAATCAGAAATTTTAAATTATCTGTATTCTAACAAAACTAAATCAATTATTAGTGAGGGGTACGCATGTCTAATAAATCTAAAAATGGACGACTGTAACAAACTCGCTATAAAATGGACCAATAGGATGGGTATAAATATAACACCAAACCAAATTTCGGGTTCATTACGCCGAATCAATCAGGCTGTTCAGTCCTCTAGCTTAAGATTACAGCACTATAGAACTATTTGTCAACTCTACTACACGCCGCAGAGAATATCTAGCTGGGCAGGCAACAATGATGTCAGTAGCCGCACGAAGTGTCCTAAATGTGAATTACACGCTGCCGACTTAGTTCATATGTTTTTTTTATGCCCGTCTTTGACTGAATTCTGGGGGAAAATAGAAGACATACTCTCCTTTACACAAATAATCAGCCCGAAATTCACTGCACAGTTGGTCTTACTCGATTTGCAGGATACAAGTAACATATCTAAAGACCTCATCACTATCTTAATTGCCTGTGCACGACTGGTCATAGCTAGGGCATGGATCTCTCCTCATCCCCCGCATATATCGGAATGGTGGGCTTTAAGTAAGGAGATACAGCTGATGGAATTTTCACTAGCAAAACTAAGGGGACCTAAATCTTTAAGGAAAAAAGAGAAAATCTGGAGACTTTTTTTATAACATTATTGTTTGGTTGATGCTGGCTAAAATCATTACATATTCATTTATTTGTTTATCCATTTTTTTCTTCTTTACATATGTTCCTCTGTATTATTGACTATCGTATAAGATCTTAATGCTCTATGAATTTCTTATGTCTTTCTTCTTATATTTCTTATGTATGTGTCCCTTGCAATGATCAATAAAAATATTCAAATAAAAAAAAAAAGAAATAAGGCAGGCAGATCCTTGGCTAACTATCTTAAAATCAAAAAAGTAAAATTTAAAATTGTGGCCATCACGGACAATTCCGAAAGTCGGCATACTTTTTTTTTTTTTAAGATTTCAAAAAACCTTTATTGTATATATAAAGCACGGTACATCAATGCAATGTGGTCGGGCAACTGTGTATCATATCATTTTACAGAGTATTAGCATCTTCTCGTGCAAAGCGTCTTATATGAGGCAGTATCAACTTACGAAACAACAAAAAACATTTGCCCCCTCTCCCACCCATCCAACATTACCCACAATAAGTCAATATGGGAAGCATATCCGAAGTAAGCGGCATTCTCAAAGCCTAAAACAAAATTTATGAGATGTGGATGACATTGTCTACCATTAGAGGGCCAACCCGGCTCAAAATGCAGGAGAGCATGACCTCTTCTGTGCCTAATCCAGCCCGTGGGTGCTCAGCCCAACTCAAACGACCCTGAAAGAGTCCTCCGGAGACCCTTGCACATAGAGTGGACTGTCCAAGAATGAGAAGCATGTGTACAACCGCAGGTGTAGTATTAAACAGTAGACTGTGATGTATTGGTGTCAGCAGCAGCTATCCTCTCCTGCCCGTCCGCCTCGTCCGCACGTTGCCGAAGGAGGTAGGACATGAATGGAGCCCAAATGTCTTTTGGCTGCGATCTCGGAGGCAGTAGTTCTGCGTAATCATGTATGAGTTCCTGCCACTTGGACATAGTCCGAATCCAGCACTTAAACTTAGGGGCTCGTCCCCGTCCCCAGCGGCATGCCACCAATCGTTTGGCCAGTAAGAGACTGATTGCCAGGAACTTTCTATGCATAGTTACTACAGGCTGTGTCAGTCCCAGCAACGCCTTCAGTGGGCAGGGGGTCACTGTAACGCCCAGCATATCAGAAAGCCCAGCAAAAACCATTGACCAGTATGCAGCAACCTGAGGGCAGGACCAGGATAGGTGAATGAAGTCCGCCCCAGCTGCACTGCAGCGTAGGCAGCAATCAGTCTCATGCAGGTGAAATTTGTGCAGCCGAGCAGGGGTGTGGTATACTCGGTGTAGGAATTTGTAGTGTAAAAGCCGTAACCAATTGTTACCTGTAATTGCGTTTGTTGGTGTGCAGCTAATATCCCATTGCTCATCTGACAGTGGCGCTGCAAGGTCCTTATCCCATTCCAGCCGGGCCCGTAATAGGGTGGAACGCGGTGCTTCCTGAACATGTTTGTAAAGCATAGATATACCATGGCGTGGGGCATCTGTTTGTAGTATGGTGTGTAGTGGCGCAAAGGTTTCAGGCTCACTAGGGAATGAGGGGGTGAGAGCTCGGATGTTCTGCCGTAGCCGAGCAAATAGAAAGGTATCCATAATCTCTCCCCCAAAAATTGTTCAGTGGTCCCTGCAAATAGAGATCACCCCACAGGCAATGTCCCAGCTCCGTAAGCAGTTTGCGACAGATCGCCTCACAAGTGACTTGTAGCCGGGGATCATTTTCCAAAGGCAGTTTGGGCGAGTAAAAAAACGGACTCTCCAAGGCATGCACCAGACGACACCACGCTGCCACTGTACAATCTACTGTGGAAGGGTTGCGGTCCCTGGGCCTCACCAGGGTATGTATATATCCAGTCTTGACCGTAGGAGCCATGTGGCCATCCTCCACGGCCAAGTGCGCCATGTATGGCGGCAGATGGAACCAATAAACGGTGAAGTGTGCTTGGGCGCAGTCATAGTATCTTTCGAAGTTGGGAACTTCGAACCCACCCTGGTGGAAAGGCAGCATAAGTGTGTCGAGGCTGAAATGTGCCTGTTTCCCGCCCCAGATCGGTCTCGTCAATTGGGACTTAATGGAGCGAAAAATGAATCTCCCTGGATTGTACAGAATATTGACAAAGAGATACAGTAGTTTCGGCAGTATTACCATTTTGGTAAGGGCATCCGTCTGGCCATTGAAAGTGGGAGACGTATCCATTTGGTGACACAATCTGTTATTTTAACAATTGCAGTGCCATAGTTAGCACGTATCATGGTCTCCTTTTGTCTGGTGATACGAATGCCTAGATACGTCAGTTCATCTTGTTCCCACACAAGAGGGTAGTCCAGTTGGTGCGGGTCTGTATTGTCAGTTAACGGGAATATTGCGGATTTGGTCCAGTTGATTTGCACGCCAGCAATGCCACCAAATTTTGTGATTTCGCGCTGCACTGGATTTAAATTATCTTGGGGTTTCTTAATGTATAGCGTCATGTCATCCACGTAGAGCGAGACAAGCAATTGCCGGGCTGGATAAATGAGGGCGCGGTGAATGTGCTTTTGACGGAATTTCGCGGCTAAGGGCTCAATAGCGATCGCAAAAAGGATAGGGGATAGAGGGCATCCCTGGCATGTGCCTCCATGAACGGTGAAAGGGGTGGATCTGGCTCCATTGAGCAGCACAGTGGCTGTCGGCTGATGATATAATAGCCGCACCCAGTCCATGAAACTGAAAGGCATCCCCATGTGTTGCAGTGTGCCCAGCAGGTAGTACCACTCTAGCGAATCAAAAGCCTTGGTGGCATCCAAGAATACCACCACGGCCTCACAACCTGGGTCAATGTCCTGGAGTACCGCATGGAGGGTGCAGAGATTGTGTGAGGTCGCCCGATTCGGGACAAAGCCAGCCTGATCTGGCAGGACTAAGCGCTCCATAAGGAGGTTGAGGGGTGTTGCAAATACTTTGGCCAAGATCTTGGTATCGCAGTTTAAAAGCGACAGGGGGCGGTAGGAGTCACATTGGGTGGGGGGCTTGCCAGGTTTGAGCAGAGTAGTTATGAGCGCTTCACGCATAGTGCGGGGGAGACTACCCTCGTCAAGTGCCGCCTAAAATACTTGTTTTAAAATGGGGGCTAAAATAGGAGCAAAAAGTTTATAAAAATCGATAGGTAGGCCATCGGACCCAGGGGCCTTGCCAGACCGCATCCTCATGATAGCCTCAGTTATCTCATCAAGTTCCAATTCTAGATGAAGGAATTTCTACTGGGTGTCACCTAGCCAGGCCAAAGCAACGTCGTCAAAATAGGCCGGGAGGTCAAGAGGTCCCACCCTGTGCGAGGAGTAAAGTGTACAATAGTGTTCCTGGAATGTGCGGAGCTGGTCAGGGAGGTTCCTATATGCGTTGCCATGAGCATCGTGTATTTCGGTGACATAGTTGGCAAATTTAGGGGTTTAATCGAGTCCGCCAACGCCCTCCCAGGCCTGTCTCCCTCCCAATAAATGCGGGCCATGTGTGGTCGTCCCAGAAATTTACATTCCCTATCTGCTACCGTTGTGCATTCAGTGAGCTTGTCGCGCATGCGGGCCTGAGCTGCTCAGTCGCCAGGGCGCTGAGCAATGGAACTCTCGAGCTCGCGCAGCTCAGTTTCTAAATTGTGTAGGTCTGTACGTAAGGATTTCAGGATGCCGCCACCCTTGGCTATACACCAGCCTCTGACTGTGACATCAAAGGCCTCCCATACAGTCGTGAGACTAGACACAGAGGACATGTTACGATCAAAAAAATCCCGAATGTCTTGTTCCATTTCAGCCTTAAACACAGCATCTCTGAGATGCGCCGGGTTAAGCCGCCAACTCAAGTAAGGGGAGCAGTCAAGAGGAATTCGAAGTTCTAAGAGGACTGGAGAGTGGTCCGAGTACGTGCGAGCTAAGTGTGATGCATGTTGTAGCCCGGGTGTCTTGCCCGCCGACATGAAGACATAGTCTAGTCGAGCCCAAGTGGAGTGTATGGTAGAGTAGTGTGTGCCTTCCTTTAGGGTGGGATGGGCGTGCCTCCAAGCATCTATCAAGTTATTATCGTCTATTATATCACTGAGCGTTCTTTGCGTGGTAGTGTAGTGAGATGGGAGTGGTCGCGATCTGTCCATGAGAGGCCTCAGCGCTGTGCTAAAGTCCCCTCCACCGGATGACATACTTAATTCCCAGCGTCTGTATTTCCCCCCACAGTATAAGCAAAGCATTAGGATTGTCGACATTTGGGCCATAGTAATTGGCGAATAGAACGTCATGTGCATGTAGGCGCCCCCACACCAAACAAAATCTGACCTCTGTATCATTGTCTATACCTTTGGGCGTGAATGCCACCCCACGCTTGATTAGAATGGTGACGCCTCTGGAATAACTGAATAGGAAGAAAACGTGCGGCTAGTGGCCCACCGGGAGGCAAACTGTGCAGTGCTGCTGGGTGCTAGGTGCGTCTCCTGTAGGAGGGCAATGGTTATCCCATGTCTGTCTAGATACCCCAATATCTGCCTGCGCTTTCTGGGCTCGTTTAGGCCTCGAATATTCCAAGAGGTCAGCTTAATGGTTTGGAGTGCCCTATTCTTGCCAGGGGAGCCCATTGTTATACTTGTCATACAGTTTTTGGCAAGGATGTGCAGAAAGTCTGGTTAGAAATATCCAAAGGCCCTTTGTGCCAGATTCAGAGTGCGGTCCTGATATAGATAATACTTCGGCATGCATTAAAACAAGTTGTCCAGTTATCCCTCCCACCTCCCACTCCGGCATCCCCAACTTGCCGGGCATTACATACCCTCCCACAAAACTAAGACCCATCAAAGAACAGTGTTCCCCCACCAGAGCAAACGTGGAGGGGGATTAGGGGTTCGCCCTGTAGAGGGGGGAAAGTCACTAGGGGCACCCGACCTGCCCATACATCTCCCTTCTTTCACCCAGAGATACCACAGCCAAAGGCGAGGTACACGAGTATGGGACTGAGATGAGTACCTGAGCTTTACCATGAGTGCATATTTAAACAGAGTTAAGCAGTCATATACATCACCAAGACAGTTCAGAGGGTCACATCATATTGAGGTGGCAAGGTACTCCGCCGGGAATTGTCGAAGCCATATGAGTCAGTCCTGCTGGGAAAGTGGAGAGGGCGATGTGGAGCGGCTCCTGGAGTCAGCCGCCCTGGATGGTGCAGTTCTGTGGCACTTGAGATATTCTTCAGCTTGCTGCGGGGAAGCAAAGAGGTGTTGCTTCCCGCGATGTGTGATTTTAAGTTTGGCCGGGTAAAGCATGGCATAGGGAATTCCCAGAGATTGCATCTTTTTCTTCACTCCTGTAAATTTACGTTGTGCCTCCTGCACCGTTAGTGTGAAGTCCGGGTAAAAAGACAGCGTAGTGTTCTCGTATGGAACGTTTTGTTTTTCCCGGGCCACCGTAGAACCGCATCCCGGTCCCGGTAGTTGAGAAAACGAGCAATGATAGGCCTGGGTGGGGCACCGGGAGAAGGGCGGGCTGCCAAGGATCGGTGTGCCCTCTCTACAATGAGGTGTGCAGAGAAGGAGTCCCTGCCAAAAAGGTCGGCCACCAGCTTTTCTATGAAGTCCTCCATACGTCCCGTGTTGGTTGTCTCTGCAAGGCCCAAAATTTGCACGTTATTCCTTCGAGACCTAGCTTCGAGGTCCTCATTTTTGTCCGCTATGATTTTTAGCATCTTGTCCATCTGAGTGACCTGGCGGCCGTTAGCTGTAGCGGTGTCTTCCAGATCAGAAATTCTGCTCTCAGCTTCCTTTAGGTGGGTATCATGCTGGCTCAGTTTAGCCACCACGGTGTCCATTCTGGTGTTGAGCGCATCTATTTTGGAGTCGATCGATGTGAGGCTTTGTTTCATACCCAGAAGGAGTGATTTCCAGTCCTCATCAGGTGGGGCTGCAGCCCCACAGCCATCCTGCTCCGCAGGCTGGGATTCACGTTTTTTCCGGGACTCGAAGGGCAGTTTAGATTGTCGGGTGTCACTCCACCCCATTGTGTAGTAAGATACAGAGAAATTACGATGGAAGCCGTCCGAAGTGGCAAGGAGACAGTGAAGCCGTGCAGCAGAGGGCGTCAGGAATGGCAGGAGGGAGCGACGAACAGCAACGACCAGGGTGGGCCAGAAGTACCAGCAGTGAAGTAAAGGCGGAGGACGTTCAAGCCGCGGGGTATGCTAGGCCCGTTTGTTAAGGCAGGCGCCCAGGGAAGCAAGCGGCAGCCAGTGGAGTGCAGTAATGGAAAAGAGGCAGCGATCTTGGCTCGACCTCCCGCACTGTGAAGCAAGCGGAGGGGGTGACCGGGCAGTGAACAAGTGTAGGTGCGGAGCAAATCCAGCATGGGGCAGCACAGGAAATCCGTCCACAGTAGGGCACCCAGGGGCAAGCAGTCCAGCCAGGCGTAACCGCAGGAGGGAGGAGGGCACGTAAGGTGGCAGGCAGATTTAAATGGCGGCTCAAGAGTTCACCTCCCCCGCATCCACGCGGGGCTGGATATAGCTTAGGCGGCACATGCCCGGTCACAGCATCTGGGGGGAGAGTACACCCCGAGAGTGGCAGCAGCAAAACAGTACCATAGCCCCACGCACAACAATAGCCTCACAGGCAGGGTCCGGGCAAGGTACAGAGGTCCAGCCGGCCAGTGGAGAGAGGGCCACTGGAAGTCTGGCAATAGCTCAGGGCGCAGCGGGCCAGTAAATAAGTGCTTATGCCCAAAGTGTTTGCATCCCAAAGAGACGGGCCCTCTGCACTGGGGAGAGGCTTAGGGGGAGGTGGCAGGCATTAGGACGGCCACACCACCGGTGGCACACGCGGCGGGCCCAGCGTAGCGGGTGGTCGAGGTGGCAAGGCGTCAAGCAGGGCCTCGCGGCCACCTCAGAATGGTGTCTGCAAAGTCACTGCGGGGCCAGGGCGTCTCGTGTTGCACAGGAAGCGGCGAGCGCCGAAAGTGATGGGTGATGGGAAGAAGGCCTAAGTCCCCGTCCTCGAGTGGTGTCCTCAGCCGGTCGAGAGGTTAGGCCCAGCGGGGCACCTCTCCGCAGGTATGGAGCACAGCAGGTGCGGGAGAATGTAGGCGGGCTCCTCACCTTGGTCTTTGGGCAGGTTGCAGGCAGCTCCAGACGGCGATGCAGGCGCTCACCCCTCCCACCGCGGGCCGCTCGCCCAGGCAGTATCTTCAAGTCCGGATAGGCCCAAAAGCCACGGACCCGCGTGAAGGCAGCAGCCGGGTCCTGGACTCCAGTGGCACAGGGCGAAGTCCGCGGGAAGATCCAGGCGAGCGTGGCACTGTATTCCCAGCAGATAGCACAGCTTATTTAGTATTTGCGGAGTCCTCACACCTTCGCGGTAACAGCGGTGAGAAGTTTGGCAATGATATGCACATCAGGATGGTATGAAGGATGGTGAAGTGCTCAGATGGGCGGAGCCTCACAGACGCGCGGCCATCTTGGTCCAGTGCCACCTAGCACCCCCCAAAGTCAGCATACTTCAGATACTAAAATCTTAGATTGCTTCCCTGATTTTTATACTTCCCTTTACACACCGGAATCCTGCCCTTCTCCTGATCAACTTGACTCCTTTTTCTAAAATAGCACTAAATATCCGGAGAGTAACATCGATCTCACATCGTTGCATGTCCCCATTTCAGAACAAGAGATCATTGAGGCAATTACTCTTTTGCCTAAAGACAAGACACCTGGCCCTGACGGCTTTACTGTTCGCTTTTGTCTCCACTTTAAATCATTTTTGGTCCCTCAACTCTTCTCTTTGATCAACCATTTTCATACCATTGGTGCATCACAAGGCTCTTTTACCCAGGCAATGCATTGTTTAATACCCATTAATTACAGGCCCATCTCTTTGATTAACACGGACTGTAAAATCTTTGCCAAATTACTCGCCCTTCGCATTAATAAAGTAATCCCTGACCTTGTTAATATATATCAAACTGGCTTCGTCAAAGGACGCTCTATCACAGACAACTCACGTACCTTTCTTAATATTATTTATTTGGGTTCTAAAACTGATTCACCTATAGCTGCTATCACTTTAGATGCTGAAAAAGCATTCGATAGGCTTAATTAGGAATTTATTTTTGGTGCATTAAAATGGCATGGTTTTAGCCCTTCTATCATTAAATATATCCAGCTGTTATATTCTTCTCCCACTGCTTCAGTTTGGGTTAATGGTTGTCAATCTCGTTACTTCCCCCTCGGCAGAGGAACTAGACAGGGGTGTCCCCTTTCCCCACTTTTATTCATTCTTGCCTTGGAACCCTTTTTAAAAAAAAATTAGACGCACTTCTCGCTATACAGGTTTCCAATTTAACAAAATTGATATTAAATTTACTGCATATGCAGATGATACTTTATAATATATTTCCAGTCCATCTACCTCCCTACCGGCTTTCTTCTCCTTACTAAAAGATTACTCTATCGTTTCTGGCTATAAATTGAACATAGATAAATCGGAAATCTTGCCCTTAAATAAGTTCTGTCTCCCTTCTATGTTTCAGGATTCTGACTTTGTATGGAAGCATATCAAATGTCTAGGCATCCTTTACGCCAATACTGTTCGGGAAATCATTAAATTTAACCTCGCTGACATACTTAAAAAATTATCCGATTTGATTGAGGGTTGGTCTCCCCTTTTTAGGGCTCGGGCCTAAGCCACCACGAAGTGGAGGCGGAGCTTCCGAGCTCTTATGTGTTCAAAAAAAAATGCAGAAAGGGGTCCGGCTGGGACATTCCGTAGTTTTTAATGGCATCTGCCTAGTGATTCGTCTTCGCTGTGCTGTGTATTTAGTAGCGTTGACGTGATAGGCTATAAGTAATTTACGCGTGCCCGATGTGGCATATTCTGTGCGAGAACGAGCACGGCAGAGTGATTAATCTTAATTACGAGCTGTCAGAGTGCCCGTGTAATGCAATCCAGATGGTGCGAGCGCGTTCACCATTGCATTGCATACAAAAAAGTCATCTGATCTCTTCAGTGTTTCATTTAACTTAACATACATTGCACTCTAACACTACCATCAGAAAAAAATATGCAGCCGTTTGATAGAAAGTTCTTTTTTTTCTGCCTGATTGAGATTTATTTGAATGCTCCAAAAATGCATTTATCCTCGGCGGAGCAGGGAGGCGTCACTATCCTCCACAGTCACAGACCATGCTGTTGTTATTTCAACATTTGACTGTTGCTCCATCCGCAATCTATTTTTTTTGTTGTTTCTATTCTGTTTTTGGATATGGGATTCTTTGACAAGTGAATGACCATTAGCGAAGAGTCGAACTCTACGAAAGATTGTGTGGGCACCTATTGGGAACGCATGAGTTGCAACTACTCTTTTCCAGAACATGCGGTATTAAGAAATGTGGAACAGAGCAGTGTAAAATGACACTAGTATTCTCGTGTGTTTACAGTAATGCTGTGGTGTCTTTTTTCCTCTTGCAAGGGTGTAGTGCAGAGGCGTAGTGCAGAGGCGTAGTGCGTAGTGCAGAGGTGTAGTGCGTAGTGCAGAGGCGTAGTGCAGAGGCGTAGTGCAGAGTGGTAGTGAGTAGTGCAGAGGTGTAGTGCAGAGTGGTAGTGCGTAGTGCAGAGGCGTAGTGCAGAGTGGTAGTGCGTAGTGCAGAGGCGTAGTGCGTAGTGCAGAGTGGTAGTGCGTAGTGCAGAGGCGTAGTGCAGAGGCGTAGTGCAGAGTGCAGAGGCGTAGTGCGGAGGCGTAGTGCAGAGTGCAGAGGCGTAGTGCAGAGGCGTAGTGCGTAGTGCAGAGGCGTAGTGCAGGGCGTAGTGCGTAGTGCAGAGGCATAGTGCAGAGGCGTAGTGCAGAGTGGTAGTGCGTAGTGCAGAGGCATAGTGCAGAGTGGTAGTGCGTAGTACAGAGGCGTAGTGCAGAGTGGTAGTGCGTAGTGCAGAGGCGTAGTGCAGAGGCCTAGTGCAGAGTGGTAGTGCGTAGTGCAGAGTGGTAGTGAGTAGTGGTAGTGCGTAGTGCAGAGTGGTAGTGCGTAGTGCAGAGGTGTAGTGCAGAGTGGTAGTGCGTAGTGCAGAGTGGTAGTGCGTAGTGCAGAGGCGTAGTGCGTAGTGCAGAGGCGTAGTGCAGAGTGCAGAGGCGTAGTGCAGAGTGCAGAAGTGTAGTGCAGAGGCGTAGTGCAGAGTGCAGAGGTGTAGTGCGTAGTGCAGAGGCGTAGTGCAGAGTGCAGAGGCGTAGTGCGTAGTGCAGAGGAGTAGTGCAGAGTGGTAGTGCGTAGTGCAGAGGCGTAGTGCAGAGGCGTAGTGCGTAGTGCAGAGGCGTAGTGCAGAGGCGTAGTGCAGAGTGCAGAGGCGTAGTGCAGAGGCGTAGTGCAGAGTGCAGAGGCGTAGTGCAGAGGCGTAGTGCGTAGTGCAGAGGCGTAGTGCAGAGGCGTAGTGCAGAGGCGTAGTGCAGAGTGGTAGTGCGTAGTGCAGAGGCGTAGTGCAGAGTGGTAGTGCGTAGTGCATAGGCTTAGTGCAGAGTGGTAGTGCGTAGTGCAGAGGCGTAGTGCAGAGGCGTAGTGCAGAGTGGTAGTGCGTAGTGCAGAGTGGTAGTGCGTAGTGGTAGTGCGTAGTGCAGAGTGGTAGTGCGTAGTGCAGAGGCGTAGTGCAGAGTGGTAGTGCGTAGTGCAGAGTGGTAGTGCATAGTGCAGAGGCGTAGTGCGTAGTGCAGAGGCATAGTGCAGAGTGCAGAAGCGTAGTGCAGAGGCGTAGTGCAGAGTGCAGAGGCGTAGTGCGTAGTGCAGAGGCGTAGTGCAGAGTGCAGAGGCGTAGTGCGTAGTGCAGAGGCGTAGTGCAGAGGCGTAGTGCAGAGTGGTAGTGCGTAGTGCAGATGCGTAGTGCGTAGTGCAGAGGCGTAGTGCGTAGTGCAGAGTGCAGAGGCGTAGTGCATAGTGCAGAGGCGTAGTGCAGAGTGCAGAAGCGTAGTGCAGAGTGCAGAGGCATAGTGCAGAGGCATAGTGCAGAGTGGTAGTGCGTAGTGCAGAGTGGCAGTGCAGAGTGGTAGTGCGTAGTGCAGAGTGGCAGTGCAGAGTGCAGAGGCATATTGCAGAGGCGTAGTGCAGAGTGCAGAGGCGTAGTGCAGAGGCGTAGTGCGTAGTGCAGAGGTGTAGTGCGGAGGCGTAGTGCAGAGTGCAGAGGCGTAGTGCATAGTGCAGAGGCGTACTGCAGAGTGGTAGTGCGTAGTGAAGAGTGGTAGTGCATAGTGCAGAGGCGTAGTGCAGAGGCGTAGTGCATAGTGCAGAGGCGTAGTGCGTAGTGCAGAGGCGTAGTGCAGAGTGCAGAGGCGTAGTGCATAGTGCAGAGGCGTAGTGCAGAGGCGTAGTGCAGAGTGGTAGTGCGTAGTGCAGAGTGGTAGTGCGTAGTGCAGAGGCGTAGTGCAGAGGCGTAGTGCAGAGTGCAGAGGCGTAGTGCAGAGGCGTAGTGCAGAGTGCAGAGGCGTAGTGCAGAGGCGTAGTGCAGAGTGGTAGTGCGTAGTGCAGAGTGGCAGTGCAGAGTGGTAGTGCGTAGTGCAGAGTGGCAGTGCAGAGTGCAGAGGCGTAGTGCAGAGGCGTAGTGCAGAGTGCAGAGGCGTAGTGCAGAGGCGTAGTGCGTAGTGCAGAGGCATAGTGCAGAGGCGTAGTGCGTAGTGCAGAGTGGTAGTGCGTAGTGCAGAGGCATAGTGCAGAGTGGTAGTGCGTAGTGCAGAGGCGTAGTGCAGAGGCGTAGTGCGTAGTGCAGAGGCGTAGTGCAGAGGCATAGGGCTGAGGCGTAGTGCAGAGTGCAGAGGCGTAGTGCAGAGGCGTAGTGCGTAGTGCAGAGGTATAGTGCAGAGGCGTAGTGCGTAGTGCAGAGGCGTAGTGCAGAGTGGTAGTGCGTAGTGCAGAGGCGTAGTGCAGAGTGGTAGTGCGTAGTGCAGAGTGGTAGTGCGTAGTGCAGAGGCGTAGTGCAGAGGCGTAGTGCAGAGTGGTAGTGCGTAGTGCAGAGTGGTAGTGCGTAGTGGTAGTGCGTAGTGCAGAGTGGTAGTGCGTAGTGCAGAGGCGTAGTGCAGAGTGATAATGCGTAGTGCAGAGTGGTAGGGCGTAGTGCAGAGGCGTAGTGCGTAGTGCAGAGGCGTAGTGCAGAGTGCAGAGGCGTAGTGCAGAGGCGTAGTGCAGAGTGCAGAGGCGTAGTGCGTAGTGCAGAGGCGTAGTACAGAGGCGTAGTGCAGAGTGCAGAGGCGTAGTGCGTAGTGCAGAGGCGTAGTGCAGAGTGGTAGTGCGTAGTGCAGAGTGGTAGTGCGTAGTGCAGAGGCGTAGTGCGTAGTGCAGAGGCGTAGTGCGTAGTGCAGAGGCGTAGTGCAGAGTGCAGAGGCGTAGTGCAGAGGCGTAGTGCAGAGTGCTGAGGCATAGTGCAGAGGCATAGTGCAGAGTGGTAGTGCGTAGTGCAGAGTGATAGTGCGTAGTGGTAGTGCGTAGTGCAGAGTGGTAGTGCATAGTGCAGAGTGGCAGTGCAGAGTGCAGAGGCGTAGTGCAGAGGCATAGTGCAGAGTGCAGAGGCGTAGTGCAGAGGCGTAGTGCGTAGTGCAGAGGTGTAGTGCAGAGGCGTAGTGCAGAGTGCAGAGGCGTAGTGTGTAGTGCAGAGGCGTAGTGCAGAGGCGTAGTGCAGAGTGGTAGTGCGTAGTGCAGAGTGGTAGTGCGTAGTGCAGAGGCATAGTGCAGAGGCGTAGTGCAGAGTGCAGAGGCGTAGTGCGTAATGCAGAGGCGTAGTGCAGAGTGCAGAGGCGTAGTGCGTAGTGCAGAGGCGTAGTGCAGAGGCGTAGTGCAGAGTGGTAGTGCGTAGTGCAGAGGCGTAGTGCAGAGGCGTAGTACGTAGTGCAGAGGCGTAGTGCAGAGGCGTAGTGCAGAGGCGTAGTGCAGAGTGCAGAGGCGTAGTGCGTAGTGCAGAGGCGTAGTGCAGAGTGCAGAGGCGTAGTGCAGAGGCGTAGTGCAGAGTGCAGAGGCGTAGTGCAGAGTGGTAGTGCGTAGTGCAGAGTGGCAGTGCAGAGTGGTAGTGCGTAGTGCAGAGTGCAGAGGCGTAGTGCAGAGGCGTAGAGCAGAGTGCAGAGGCGTAGTGCAGAGGCGGAGTGCAGAGTGCAGAGGCGTAGTGCAGAGGCATAGTGCAGAGTGCAGAGGCGTAGTGCAGAGTGCAGAGGCGTAGTGCAGAGGCGTAGTGCAGAGTGCAAAGGCGTAGTGCAGAGGCGTAGTGCAGAGTGGTAGTGCGTAGTGCAGAGTGGCAGTGCAGAGTGGTAGTGCAGAGTGCAGAGTGGCAGTGCAGAGTGGTAGTGCGTAGTGCAGAGTGGCAGTGCAGAGAGGTAGTGCGTAGTGCAGAGTGGTAGTGCAGAGTGGTAGTGCGTAGTGCAGAGTGGTAGTGCGTAGTGGTAGTGCGTAGTGCAGAGTGGTAGTGCGTAGTGCAGAGTGGTAGTGCGTAGTGCAGAGTGGCAGTGCAGAGTGCAGAGTGGCAGTGCAGAGTGCAGAGTGGCAGTGCAGAGTGCAGAGTGGCAGTGCAGAGTGCAGAGTGGCAGTGCGTAGTGCAGAGTGGCAGTGCGTAGTGCAGAGTGGCAGTACGTAGTGCAGAGTGGCAGTGCAGAGTGGTAGTGCGTAGTGCAGAGTGGTAGTGCGTAGTGCAGAGTGGCAGTGCAGAGTGGTAGTGCGTAGTGCAGAGTGGCAGTGCAGAGTGGTAGTGCATAGTGCAGAGTGGCAGTGCAGAGTGGTAGTGCGTAGTGCGGAGTGGTAGTGCGTAGTGGTAGTGCGTAGTGCAGAGTGGTAGTGCGTAGTGCAGAGTGGTAGTGCGTAGTGCAGAGTGCAGAGTGGCAGTGCGTAGTGCAGAGTGGCAGTGCATAGTGGCAGTGCATAGTGCAGAGTGGTGGTGCGTAGTGGTAGTGCGTATTGCAGAGTGGTAGTGCGTAGTGCAGAGTGGTAGTGCAGAGTGCAGAGTGGTAGTGCGTAGTGCAGAGTGGCAGTGCAGAGTGGTAGTGCGTAGTGCAGAGTGGCAGTGCAGAGTGGTAGTGCAGAGTGGCAGTGCAGAGTGGTAGTGCGTAGTGCAGAGTGGTAGTGCATAGTGCGTAGTGCAGAGTGGTAGTGCGTAGTGCAGAGTGGTAGTGCGTAGTGCAGAGTGGCAGTGCAGAGTGGCAGTGCAGAGTGGCAGTGCAGAGTGGCAGTGCAGAGGCAGTGCAGAGTGGCAGTGCAGAGTGGCAGTGCAGAGTGGCAGTGCAGAGTGGCAGTGCAGAGTGGTAGTGCGTAGTGCAGAGTGGCAGTGCAGAGTGGCAGTGCATAGTGCAGAGTGGTGGTGCGTAGTGGTAGTGCATATTGCAGAGTGGTAGTGCGTAGTGCAGAGTGGTAGTGCAGAGTGCAGAGTGGTAGTGCGTAGTGCAGAGTGGCAGTGCAGAGTGGTAGTGCGTAGTGCAGAGTGGCAGTGCAGAGTGGTAGTGCGTAGTGCAGAGTGGTAGTGCAGAGTGGTAGTGCATAGTGCAGAGTGGTGGTGCGTAGTGGTAGTGCGTATTGCAGAGTGGTAGTGCGTAGTGCAGAGTGGTAGTGCAGAGTGCAGAGTGGTAGTGCGTAGTGCAGAGTGGCAGTGCAGAGTGGTAGTGCGTAGTGCAGAGTGGCAGTGCAGAGTGGTAGTGCAGAGTGGCAGTGCAGAGTGGTAGTGCGTAGTGCAGAGTGGTAGTGCATAGTGCGTAGTGCAGAGTGGTAGTGCGTAGTGCAGAGTGGTAGTGCGTAGTGGAGAGTGGCAGTGCAGAGTGGCAGTGCAGAGTGGCAGTGCAGAGTGGCAGTGCAGAGGCAGTGCAGAGTGGCAGTGCAGAGTGGCAGTGCAGAGTGGCAGTGCAGAGTGGCAGTGCAGAGTGGTAGTGCGTAGTGCAGAGTGGCAGTGCAGAGTGGCAGTGCAGAGTGGTAGTGCAGAGTGGCAGTGCGTAGTGCAGAGTGGCAGTGCGTAGTGCAGAGTGGTAGTGCAGAGTGGTAGTGCAGAGTGCAGAGTGGCAGTGCAGAGTGGCAGTGCAGAGTGGCAGTGCAGAGTGGCAGTGCGTAGTGCAGAGTGGCAGTGCAGAGTGGCAGTGCAGAGTGGCAGTGCAGAGTGCAGAGTGGCAGTGCGTAGTGCAGAGTGGCAGTGCAGAGTGGCAGTGCAGAGTGGCAGTGCAGAGTGGCAGTGCGTAGTGCAGAGTGATAGTGCGTAGTGGTAGTGCGTAGTGCAGAGTGGTAGTGCATAGTGCAGAGTGGCAGTGCAGAGTGCAGAGGCGTAGTGCAGAGGTGTAGTGCAGAGTGCAGAGGCGTAGTGCAGAGGCGTAGTGCGTAGTGCAGAGGTGTAGTGCAGAGGCGTAGTGCAGAGTGCAGAGGCGTAGTGCGTAGTGCAGAGGCGTAGTGCAGAGGCGTAGTGCAGAGTGGTAGTGCGTAGTGCAGAGTGGTAGTGCATAGTGCAGAGGCATAGTGGAGAGGCGTAGTGCAGAGTGCAGAGGCGTAGTGCGTAATGCAGAGGCGTAGTGCAGAGTGCAGAGGCGTAGTGCGTAGTGCAGAGGCGTAGTGCAGAGGCGTAGTGCAGAGTGGTAGTGCGTAGTGCAGAGGCGTAGTGCAGAGGCATAGTACGTAGTGCAGAGGCGTAGTGCAGAGGCGTAGTGCAGAGTGCAGAGGCGTAGTGCGTAGTGCAGAGGCGTAGTGCAGATGCGTAGTGCAGAGTGCAGAGGCGTAGTGCAGAGTGGTAGCGCGTAGTGCAGAGTGGCAGTGCAGAGTGGTAGTGCGTAGTGCAGAGTGCAGGGGCGTAGTGCAGAGGCGTAGAGCAGAGTGCAGAGGCGTAGTGCAGAGGCGGAGTGCAGACTGCAGAGGCGTAGTGCAGAGGCGTAGTGCAGAGTGCAGAGGCGTAGTGCAGAGTGCAGAGGCGTAGTGCAGAGGCGTAGTGCAGAGTGCAAAGGCGTAGTGCAGAGGCGTAGTGCAGAGTGGTAGTGCGTAGTGCAGAGTGGCAGTGCAGAGTGGTAGTGCGTAGTGCAGAGTGGCAGTGCAGAGTGGTAGTGCATAGTGCAGAGTGGCAGTGCAGAGAGGTAGTGCGTAGTGCAGAGTGGTAGTGCAGAGTGGTAGTGCGTAGTGCAGAGTGGTAGTGCGTAGTGGTAGTGCGTAGTGCAGAGTGGTAGTGCGTAGTGCAGAGTGGTAGTGCGTAGTGCAGAGTGGCAGTGCAGAGTGCAGAGTGGCAGTGCAGAGTGCAGAGTGCAGAGTGGCAGTGCAGAGTGCAGAGTGGCAGTGCGTAGTGCAGAGTGGCAGTGCGTAGTGCAGAGTGGCAGTACGTAGTGCAGAGTGGCAGTGCAGAGTGGTAGTGCGTAGTGCAGAGTGGTAGTGCGTAGTGCAGAGTGGCAGTGCAGAGTGGTAGTGCGTAGTGCAGAGTGGCAGTGCAGAGTGGTAGTGCATAGTGCAGAGTGGCAGTGCAGAGTGGTAGTGCGTAGTGCAGAGTGGTAGTGCGTAGTGGTAGTGCGTAGTGCAGAGTGGTAGTGCGTAGTGCAGAGTGGTAGTGCATAGTGCAGAGTGCAGAGTGGCAGTGCGTAGTGCAGAGTGGCAGTGCATAGTGGCAGTGCAGAGTGGTAGTGCGTAGTGCAGAGTGGCAGTGCAGAGTGGTAGTGCGTAGTGCAGAGTGGTAGTGCAGAGTGGTAGTGCATAGTGCAGAGTGGTGGTGCGTAGTGGTAGTGCGTATTGCAGAGTGGTAGTGCGTAGTGCAGAGTGGTAGTGCAGAGTGCAGAGTGGTAGTGCGTAGTGCAGAGTGGCAGTGCAGAGTGGTAGTGCGTAGTGCAGAGTGGCAGTGCAGAGTGGTAGTGCAGAGTGGCAGTGCAGAGTGGTAGTGCGTAGTGCAGAGTGGTAGTGCGTAGTGCGTAGTGCAGAGTGGTAGTGCGTAGTGCAGAGTGGTAGTGCGTAGTGCAGAGTGGCAGTGCAGAGTGGCAGTGCAGAGGCAGTGCAGAGTGGCAGTGCAGAGTGGCAGTGCAGAGTGGCAGTGCAGAGTGGCAGTGCAGAGTGGTAGTGCGTAGTGCAGAGTGGCAGTGCAGAGTGGCAGTGCAGAGTGGTAGTGCAGAGTGGCAGTGCGTAGTGCAGAGTGGCAGTGCGTAGTGCAGAGTGGTAGTGCAGAGTGGTAGTGCAGAGTGCAGAGTGGCAGTGCAGAGTGGCAGTGCAGAGTGGCAGTGCAGAGTGGCAGTGCGTAGTGCAGAGTGGCAGTGCAGAGTGGCAGTGCAGAGTGGCAGTGCAGAGTGCAGAGTGGCAGTGCGTAGTGCAGAGTGGCAGTGCAGAGTGGCAGTGCAGAGTGGCAGTGCAGAGTGGCAGTGCAGAGTGGCAGTGCAGAGTGGCCGTGCAGAGTGGCAGTGCAGAGTGGCAGTGCAGAGTGGTAGTGCAGAGGGCAGAGTGGCAGTGCAGAGTGGTAGTGCAGAGTGCAGAGTGGTAGTGCAGATTGTCAGTGCAGAGTGGTAGTGCAGAGGGCAGAGTGGTAGTGCAGAGTGGCAGTGCAGAGTGGTAGTGCAGAGGGCAGAGTGGTAGTGCAGAGTGGCAGTGCAGAGTGGTAGTGCAGAGGGCAGAGTGGTAGTGCAGAGTGGCAGTGCAGAGTGGTAGTGCAGAGGGCAGAGTGGCAGTGCAGAGTGGTAGTGCAGAGGGCAGAGTGGCAGTGCAGAGTGGTAGTGCAGAGGGCAGAGTGGCAGTGCAGAGTGGCAGTGCAGAGTGGCAGTGCAGAGTGGTAGTGCAGAGTGGTAGTGCAGAGGGCAGAGTGGTAGTGCAGAGTGGCAGTGCAGAGTGGTAGTGCAGAGTGGCAGTGCAGAGGGCAGAGTGGTAGTGCAGAGTGGCAGTGCAGAGGGCAGAGTGGTAGTGCAGAGTGGCAGTGCAGAGTGGTAGTACAGAGTGGCAGTGCAGAGTGGTAGTGCAGAGTGGCAGTGCAGAGTGGTAGTGCAGAGTGGCAGTGCAGAGTGGTAGTGCAGAGTGCAGAGTGGTAGTGCAGAGTGGTAGTGCAGAGTGCAGAGTGGTAGTGCAGAGTGGTAGTGCAGAGTGCAGAGTGGTAGTGCAGAGTGGTAGTGCAGAGTGCAGAGTGGTAGTGCAGAGTGCAGAGTGGTAGTGCAGAGTGCCTAAAACACATTGCCATTTACAATGCCATTATCTCTAACTTAAAACAAACCCGAGCCCTAATGCATTCCTAATGCTTGTTCTTTCTTGGTGGAGTCGTTTAGCTACAATTAAAATGATGCTCCTCCCAATTATTATTTTTTATCTCTCTATGCTTCCTGTTTCTCTCCTCAGCTCTTTTTTTAGTACTATTAATAGTTCCTTATCCAAATTTCTCTGGAATAATCGTAAGCCCAGAATTTCACTTGCCGTCTCAATTGTCCAAAGATTTGGGCGGGGTACACTTTCCCAACCTTAAACGCTATCATTCTGCTTTTACCTTGAAGCAGATATGGCCCTTTTTATCCAACTCCACAGTTTCTACTATAACAGCATGGAGCTTATTGGAACAGGCCCAATATTCTCATTTCTCCTTCATTTCAGCTACCTGCTCTCTCAACCTCCGAAACGTTTTTCTTCTCCTATTTTAGTTCACTCTATAGCACTGGCTAGTTCTTTGCTTAACACCCAACTTTCTTCTATAGATGTCGCCTTACACACTCCACTTTGGTACAATAAACACTTTAAGATTCGCAATAGAGCCTTATTTTGGAAAGAGTGGATTGACAAAGGTATTATCACACCTGCACAGCTCATGAAGGATGGGTCCTTTATGGATTTTTCAGATATTCAAAAATCCTATTGTATCTCGTCTTCACATGCCCCACATTACCCCTTGTTTAAAGGAATCTCTTATTAGTCTTTCTACCCAGTTGACCACTAGGGTCACTTCCGATCAAACCCCCTCACCCTCTACTGATTTCTCTATTCAACTCAAAGCAGCTGCTATATATAAATGATTAGCTCATTCCACGAAGGATAGAATTAAATCGAGTCTGGAGCTTATATGGGAAAAAGACTTGGACTTAGATTTCTCTTTTCAAACATGGGATTCCCTTTGATCCAAAATACATACTTCTTCACGCTCTGCCAGCACAACATAGTCTTTATATTATTTTTATAATAGACTCTTCTTTACTCCTGCTAACTTGCATAGATTTAAACTACCTAACTCCTCAAAATGCTGGTCCTGTCCCCACGAATATAGTGATTTTCTACTCATGTTTTTCCATTGTCCTTTAGTTAACTCTTTTTGGTCTCGTATTTGGTTGAAATTGAATGAAATTTTATCAACAAATGTCCCCTTCAATATCACACATGTTTTTCTAGGTAGCTGTTTGCCTGTCTGGGTTACTCATAGCAATGTTGGTACATTTATTGACTTGTTTATAGCCATCACTTTTCAGATTATAACTACCAATTGGAAGGATATTTCAAAAAGTTTGTATCAAGCTGGTGGAATTTGCTTTGTCACCATCATAGACTGTACTGAGCTTATGCCACTTCCACTGCATTGTTGATCAAAAAAGACTTGCTGTGGTCACCATTAACATCTTTTCTTTCCTGGTTGAATACTTGAAATTGCTTATACAAGAATGCTTACTCTAATTTCTACTTATTTTATATCTCCAACTTTCTCTATTTTTTGTCTTATTTTTTATCTTTTTGCACACTCCTTTTTGAGGATTTACACATTCCTTTATTCCCCCCTCTTCCCCTCTTCCTCCTCTTTCTTTCTTTCATCTCTTTTTCTCTCACTTTTAAAATCATTAAAAAGCATTTGATCTTTGTACAGGTTTTATTCTTAGAGATTGTTGTTATTCTTTGTACTTATTTATTTATTTATTTTCTTTTTTCTTCTCTTATACCATTATGCCAAAATTTCCTTAAGTACTAATCCTATTGCCCTATGACTTTGTACTGATGTTTTACTTTGTTTATTACGTCAATACAGCATTCTAAACAAAAAAAAATTGTAATGTTGGGATATTGGCCTCATTTAATAGGTCATGCATATCCTTTCTCACGGTTGTTGCCAGCATTTCGGGCATTGGTGTGGTGCTTTCTCAATTTCAAAGTGTTACTGAAAAAACTGTCGCTTTTGCTTCTTGTACTCTCACTCAGGCTGAGAAAAACTACTCAGTTATTGAAAGGGAAGCGCTGGCTGCTCCTTGGGGTGCAGAGTACGTTAAAGTGTTTTGTGCGGTGCCAAATTTGTATTGGGAACCAATCACGAACCATTGATCAACATATTATCTGCTGGTGGTGCGGGATAAGGTTCTGTGCATTTGGCTAGGTTTGCAGGCAGACTGCAAGAGTATTTGTACGATGTAGAATTCATCCATGATAGGAGAAATTCCCAAGCAGGCTGCTTATCTCGTATGTTATTGGAGTGGGAACATGTTGACAAGAATGTTGTAGAAAGACTTAAATATGAAGAAGCAGTGGCTCCTGTTTGTGATGTACAAGATTGTAATTTCGGTGAGTTTTCCAGGAGGCAGTGGGAGGAAGGAATGCGGTCTGATGTCATTCTCAAGAAGGTGATGGACATAATTACATTGGGTAGTATGGTGCCTGTGTCTGCCAGACCTTATTGTAAAATTATGGATGAACACTCTTTAACTGGGTCAGATGTGGTCATGAGAGGAGATTGTTTTGTCCCGTCTAGTAAGTTGAGATATCAAATTTTAGACTTGCCCATGAAGGCCACTTGGGACAAGGCATGACTATTAGAAGAGTCAAAGAAGCCTTCTGGTAGCCTGGTATGGATGATCACATCAGGAGATGGGTTCAAGAAGGTGGTTTGTGCAAAGAGAGTGAGAAGAGATTGAAGGTTGGAAATCAGAGCAGTATGGGGCAAATTTGTGATCCAGGCAGGTCTTTGAGCACAATTTGTTTAGACTTTATAGGTCCACTTTCTGATCTGTCTTCGGACATGCGGTTTGCTGTGGTGCTTGTGGATGTGCATTCAAGGTGGCTTACTGTTAAGTTTTTGAGAGAATTACTACTTTTTCCACTATTAAAGTTTTAGAGGAGGTTTTATTAGAGGAAGGTGTACCACATACTTTGATCACAGACAATGGGACCCCTTAGTCTCTGGTGAGATGCGTTGCTTCTTGGAGAGATGTGGAATTAAACATTCTTCTACTTCTATTTATAACCCCATGAGTAACGGTACTTTTGAAAGGGCTAACAGATTAGTGAAAGGGACTGTTCAGTTAGCATTGTCTAGTGGTAGGTCGCCTAGTCCACTAGTTCATTCATTCATTCATTAAGATTTATTGCGGCAATTTCAGCCAAAAAAGCACAGAATTTATATTTTCTAATACATTAAAACATGATCAATAGCAACATTATGAATTGCAATTTTCAGTCCAACAAAATCATACATTGGGCAAAGTCGCAGTAGTAGAGCAGGTAACCAACCATAAAATTAAGACTACAAAAACATAATTTAAGTTAAAAGGTTAAAAGGAGACCTAAAAGTCGATGAGCATTAATTTTTAAAAAAGAGCAAAACATCCCGCAGAGTACATAGGAAGGTATCCAGAGAAAGAAAATCACTAATAACTAGATAGCTTCCTTTACCAAAAACATACGTTTGAGCCACATTGCAAAGAGAAATTTTGAACAAACCAGCGTATACTAGCGTAGTGTCAGATTTCAAGATCCTAAAAAGATCTCGAAAGTTTCTAATGCCCATGTTTTTACACAATTGGATGATCCACTTTGCCCTAGAAGGACATTACATGGGTCAGAGTTTCCTCCCCCACCATGCAGCCTGGGCATAAGGACTTTGAGTGTCCAGCCCACTTATCAGTTACTGCATAAAGCGGGAGGGTTCTGTATCTGAATTGCAAGTATAGCCTCCTTGCTAGCGGTGGCTGGATCTGATCTAAAATCGATTCAAATTGATAAACTGATTTAAAATCCAGAAACACATGTGTTAAGCTTATTATAGCTACTCCCTGGATTACTCTTGTAAGCTTATAAGCTCCCACAGTCTTAGATTGTTGGCTTTTAGAAATAGCTGGGCATGCTTCCTCGGGCGAGGCCCATAGGTCCTCCATGCGTATGGCGCGGAAGGAATCCTTAATAAACGGCAAACAGGGTATGCGACCTACAGCCCCAGCAATTAAAGTACCACTTTCAATTCATCCCTGTAGTGCCTTAATTCAGGTGTGCTCCACAGCTGCTGCCAATATAGCAGCGGCCTAGCCGAAATAAAGTCTTCAATTGGGAGAATTCCCAGGTCCATTCGTAGCGGGAATAGGGGGGTACTTATTGGTAAAGCTACAATATTCCTTATAAGCTTATTTTCTGTGAGTTGAAGGCATTTGGGTGAGCAGTGACCCCAGAGTTCTGCCCCATAAGTGGCCGCCGCCCTAGCTTGGACTATCTCTCAAGTATTTGGCTTAAGGTCTTTGTCGTACAGGACTTATGCACTTTCATTAACCCTCCTACAGCTTGTGTTAATTTCAAATTTGCCTTAGCGATTTAGGTGCTCCATCCCATCTTGTCATTTAGTGACAGACCCAAGTAGTCAAATGTTTTAACTTGCTCTAGCGGTCTATCATCCATCAGAGGATGTGGGCAGTTAGTGGTAGTGGCATTAAAGACCATATATTTTGTTTTGTTAATATTGACCACCAATTTTCGCAGAACTGGACAAATTCATTCATCACCCTCTGCATCCCCATTGGTGACTTAGAGAGGAGCAGGGTGTTGTCTGCAAACATTAGAGCATGAAATTTAGATGACGCGAATCTTGGAGCATCTAGATCTTTTGCGAGAAGCAGGTCATCTATCAGACCATTTAGAAATAAGGAAAAGAGTGTCGGGCCAGTACGCAGCCTTGTCTGACAACCTTTCTCACCGGGAAGGGCGCTGTTAGAGAATTGTTCTTCCCATATCTTACCCTGGCATAGGTGTTTCCATGAAGGCGTTTAAATTGAAAACAAAGATATGGCTGAACCCCCATGTCCAGTAAGATCTTCCATAACTGGTCATGGTCCACCATGTCGAATGCCGACTTCAAGTCTACAAATGTAAGATACAAGCTCCCCTCTTCTAAAACTACATGCTTCCAGTACATTAACTGGAGCCTGAATAATTGGTCTGTGGTCGAAATTTTCGATCTGAATCCTGCTTGTAATGGAGTTAATATATCTCGGTCCTCAATCCAATCCTGTAGTCTGCCCAATAATATCCTTCCGTAAATTTTCGGTGTGACATCGATGAGACTGATTGGTCTGTAATTCGCAGGCTCAATCGGCGACCCTTTTTTGAAAATGGGCACAATTTCAGCCCCTGCCCATGTTGAGGGTAATGGAAGGCCAAAGAGTATCTCATTAAACAGCAATAAAAGATACAGTGCCCATACTAACTGTTCATTTTTAAACAGATCCCAAGGGATCCTATCCAAGCCAGGGGCCTTATTAGGTAGTAATTTTGCTAAGGCTAATAGGACCTCGGCACTTGTGAACGGGGGTGTTTCCTGTGTTAGTTCAAAGTTAAAATAACAATGGGGTGAATTACTATCCGGTAGAGGAGGCGACGATCCAGAATACAATTTTTTAAAATATAGAAACCATGATTGTTCGTCACTGGTAGGCTCAATATCTGTCCTTCCCTCTGATTTCCCGGTGTGAACCAGGTTCCAAAATGATCTGACATCCTTAAGTTCTAGGGCAGTCTTAATGGCCTGCCATCTATCATCCTCCCAGTCCAATTTAGGTTTTTTAATTATTATTCTAAAATCAGCGCTAGCATCCCTAATGCGAACCCTGTCACTCCCCTTGAGTGCACAGAGCAATGCCTTTTTGGCTACCCTGCAATCCATACTATACCAGGATTCTTTCTTAGTCCTGGATTTCCATTTTTTGCGAACTGTCATTAGAAAAGAAAAACTCAGCTAAAATCTGTAGCATTTTCGTATGTATTTCCCCAAAGTTGGTTAAAGGGGCCGTATTTGATCTGTTGTCAGTCAGAGCACTGGCCTTTTCCAATAGGAGAATAATACTAGTATAGAGCTTAGGCAAAATGTCCGGTGACTGGTTTATTTTTGCCCACCTTATGCGCCTACCACCATGTAGCACTTCTAAATTATTATAAAGCGCAGTCTCTTGACTAGTGGCCATTCCCACCAACTGGTAATCCAGATTCATAATCAGTGGGTTATGGTCACTTTCAGGGCGCACATTGACTCTAAAGTCAGTGACATGGTCCCAGAGTTCCACACTAAGCATTAAATAATCAATTATAGTTGCTACGTCACCTGACCTAAAAGTGGGATTACCCGGATTATCTCCATTAAACCTCCCATTGCATGCTCTTAATGAGTAGGTCAGAGTAAAAGTTGTTAATTGTAAAACGAGAGATGACCACCCCCTAGTGGGGTAACTGTTAGAAGGGGGATTGACCATACTAAATCCTCATTGGAACCTATGGACTGTGTCATCCCATTGAGTGGCTCATAGTGACAATTAAAGTCCCCCCCAATAATGAGGTGGGTACCACCCTCAATTGAGCACAGAATGTCTGTCAGGGAATCTATAGTTGAGGAGGTGGCCCCGTATTGTACAGGCCTCGAGTAGACATTGACAACAGCTTGTTTAGGGAGGTTGCTGTGTATCAGGAGAATACACTTAATATCAGGGGAGTGCGTGTTTACACGCCTTATTTTAAAGCCCAAATGAGTACCTACCCATATGCAAAGTCCTCCCGATGGTCTACCCATGGGCCCCTTTGAAGCTGCTTTGCAATATGCCACATATCCTGGTCTATACTGGGAATCAATTGCCCACGTTTCCTGGAATAACCAGATCTCATGTCCATCAATGAAAGCCCCCCAGTCCGGTTGGTCCATTTTGGACACCAGACCTGCAAAATTCCATGATAGGATTCTAAGGCCACCAACGTCTAGGCTTTTTGCCCATTGGGGGCTTATCTCAGGTATCTCGGCCGGACCTTGAATAACAGTTTCACCGTGTCCCCTAGGTCCCTGGTCAAGTACAAGGTCTTCACAACTTGGGACATTAGTTCTGGTGCAATTCTCCCTCACATCAGCCGTTAAGGGGCACAGTGTTAAGTCATCCAAGGCCATCCCCTTGTTTACCTTTGGCACAATTCGAAGCAATATCCCCCTTCCCAGGACCCCACTAGATATTGGTGATAGAATTGGCGTAACATGGCTATTGGTTGGCGCGGGGGTTAGTCAGTCCACCAGATCTAAACCACTGAATCTATTACTAAGTGGGACCATATATTGCAAACCGTTGCGACCGACCCTATTCCCTTCTTGATGGTCAAAGTTAGACAATTGGTTTAGAGGGCAGTAAAAATGACTACGGTTGTAGGCCCTAATAGTTGTACCTGTGGGTCTCAACGGCCATGCACATATGTGACGTACTGTTCTCGGGTCTCTAAAATTGACAACGATGCAATCCCCCACTGTGTTCTTTGGTTGATTCCCCACCCAGCTCACTCTCCTGACACACAATATCTGACTGCGAACTTCACCCGGAAGGGGCTTGTTAGCGTTTAGCCAATGGATCGTTTTACATTTAAGCTGGTCATGTGTTTCCTGCTTTCCCTGTTCCAGTTCTGGGACCCCCGTCAATATTACCACATATGGCGCACAATGTGGGGGAAGATCCAAGTGGGGCTGATTAATCTTTGCCACCATCCCATTGTTGGTTCGCTGGCCAGACATAACCTTTCTTTGCGTATTTGGAGCCCCCAAAGACGTTCCCTCATGATCCCGTTCCCGAGTACCGCCATTATTCACCTCAACCCCTACATTGCTTACAGCACTTGGAGCTAGTACTTGTACTATCTCATTGTGAATAAGTCTAGAAGGGGCTCCACTATCCCCGGATCCCTCCTTCAATATAACATTTGATCTATCAAGGTTTACTATAGTGCTCTTGATAGTGTCCACACTAGACAGCATCATTCCTTCAAGTTTGTCCAGCTTATTTTCAATGTGCATTAGTCGATCTATTAGTGGTTTCAGGGACGAGGAGCCCACCAATCCTCTGCCAGTTAGAATCATCTATGTGGAAAAGTCTCATGTCGGGATCAGTCACCTTAGGTATACCGGCCATAGTGTTGCTATCCTGGGCTATTTGGGTAGCGGAAGAGTCTAGTATAGCCTCATTGTTATTTTTAGTTGGCTTAAAAGCTTTGGATTCCTCCCCTTAAGTCAACTAGTGAAAGAAATGTTATGGGCCTATCGTTCAACTATATACAGTGTCACTCACAAATGCCCATTTGAGCTGATGAGAGGGTGTTTGCCTGGTTCCATGTTGGTTCCCTCTTGGTTACAAGATTGGGTGATGAATGGGTGTAAGCAGGTTCACAAGGAGGTGTCATCTAAGTTCAAGGTTGAAGACTGGGTAAAGGTGAGATCTGGTAGGTTGAGAGGCTGTCTAAGAAAGTTTTCTGGTCCCTTTGGTGTTGTTAGGGTTGGAATTGTTTTTGTGGTCATTAAAGGTGGTCAAAGATGGAACTTCCATGGAGTGGCATTATATCAGAAAGGTGGTCAATGCCCGGCACAAAGCAATAAGTCTTCAGGTTGTTCCGGAGCTATGTTCATGCCTGATTTTGCTCATTCTTCAAATTCACTTTGAAGTGATGGCAATGTTATTCCAGATTTTTCAATGAATGATAGTGGCAGCAGTTTGGAATCTACTAGTGATTCAGTTGCAAAGGAGGATGTGGGTGTTAAAGTTCGAAGACCTCCCTCTTACTTGCAGGACTATGTCAGGATGTAATTTTTCTGTCAATATTTAGGTATAGAATTTGCAAGTTTTTCTATTGAAAAGGAGGATGTGGATGGTGTTAGAGTTTGTAGCTCTTCTCCTTATTTGCAAGACTATGTTAGGATGTGATTTTTTCCTTACTTATTTAGGTATGTTTTAGTATTCATAGTTTTTATCTTTGGTTTCTTTCCATTCTTTTTCATTTCTGTTTGTTTCTTTGTATAGGAGGAGGATTTGTTATGTTGATTACTTACTTGGAATCTTTTATCTTGCTCCACGCTACCATGTAAGGTTGACAGCACTCGAGGAATGTCAGTTGCAGCTGATTTCCTGAGGTGGTCGGATGCCAGGTTGTGTTCTCCACTAAACGTATTCTTCAAGATATCCAGTCTCCTGTCTTCATTTCACCTTTCATCACAACAGTACTAAACAGATAACAGAACAGTATCTTATGTGCATAGCTCTGTGGATTACTGCTTTTGTAACAGAGACCCTTTTGTTTTTTTAGTTAATAATTTTATTGAGTTTTAAAGTTGACATTGCTATGTAATGCAATATTGACAATTCAACAAAGGTAGTAGTACTCAAGGGTAATGTCACCATCTAGTTCGGAATAAAACAGTATAATTCTATTTTTCTCAATGGCATCCATTTTACATTGTGTAAACAACAGAGAGAGAGCGCTTGCTCAATCCAAGGGAAGAGAGTACTCTTAACAAGTTAAACAAATTATCCCTTGGACAGCAATGCCAATAACAACAGAGCCTTATAATCACTTAGAGTGTGACTTATATTCTGCACGAAACTCAATAATGCAACTTGCCAATACAATAATACCAAACCACCCCAATATATATAAAATCATAAGATAAATCACTCATTAAAGATGTTACAAAACATGTTTTATTAAAACAAACTAATATAGCAATGTTAAAATTTCATTACACAACCTCAATATCACAATCAAACATATTACATAATTCATAAAAAACACACATTAAAACTTTCTACTATTATACAGTACACACATTCACATTCACACCAACATGTAAAGAGAAGAAAGACTAAACAGTACACTTTGTTTTTAGAGAAACGTATCCTGGGTAACAATACAACAGCCTGGCCTGGATACAATAATTATTCTAGCATCTGCAGGGCAATAAGCAATGTATAGGTGCTCGGGCAGTGTTCACCCTTCCCTGGTAGTGTAAATACATTAACAACAGGATTGAAAGTAGAGATCCTTTTGTTGCTGTGCAGTTTATTAGTTACAATCATAATCTAGGCTAGAAAGTTATGTTTTTTGCTTAGACTTTAATTATCTTAGTTTTTCTAAGAAACGTTTGTTTTGGTAGAAACAAATTCTTACTAGTAAAGTCAACCCTATACACTGTCTTATTTTCGGAATCTTGTTTGTGCTTTCACAGACCAGGGACTCTTAAAAAATGGCTACCAGTATGGATGTGAATCCTACACCTTGTAGTCTGCTTTGTCTTATGTAACATTTTCTATACACAGATTTATACATGTATGCTTAATTGTCTCTGTATGTGTGCATGATGTAAAATGATCAGACACCCTACGCTGGTATGAGAAGCACTATAAAACAAATGAAAAATATGTGAGAGTGGGACTATGGAGAGATTAGAGGCACTGTTGGAGGGTTATAGTGAGGGAATCATTGTAGAGCCCCAGTAATGATTGACGTATCCTGGTGCACTGTAAGGTGATCATTTACTGTGCTTTAATAACTAATTCCATTGAATATATAATGAAATATTTGTGGTAGAATGAACCATATTTTCCCAAAGTTTTTGAGGTAATCAGGTTCACTCGCTATGCACCGTATGGGGGCTGCTCTGAAAACATTTGCAAGGGCTACCTTGGGTTCCCAGTCCAACACTGCTGAGATGGCATGGTAGGCAAAAGAATTATAGGATCCAATGTGGCCCAGGTGGTTGACAGTAATTCAAGCATTACCCATCACTTTTTTGTTTTCCTCATAGGAATGCCTGAAGTGCTCATGGGTATGCTTAGATATGAGTCCTGTGTTGACTGATGCATAGGACTAAAGCTGCACCCTACTAAAGAGGTAGAAAGAGGCTAATTATGGTCTGAGGTTGCTTTTGATTAAGCCCGGGCGGTGCTGGCATAGTACCACTATGATGAGTTCCACAGAGTTGGAAAAAAACTCAGTGGAACTCCGATCCCCTCCAACCTCCCCAATTTCAATCAATCAATCAATCAGAACATTTGTAAAGTGCACTACTTACCCGTGAGGGTCTCAAGGCGCTGGGGGAAGAGGAATGCTGCTACTTCTCGAAGAGCCAGATCTTGAGGAGTCTTCTGAAGGTTAGCAGATCCTGGGTCTGCCGTAGGGGAATGGGGAGTGTGTTCCAGGTCTTGGTGGCGAGGTGGGAGAATGATCTGCTGCTGGAGGTTGCTCTTTGGATGCAGGGGACTGTGGCGAGGGCAAGGTCGGTGGAGCAGAGCTGGCAGTTGGGGGTGTAGAAGCTGAGTCGTCTGTTAAGGTATGCTGGTCCTGTGTTGTGGAGTGCCTTGTGTGCATGGATGAGGAGTTTGAAGGTTATCCTCTTGTTGACGGGGAGCCAGTGCAGGTATCTCAGGTGGGGTTGATGTGGCTGCGGCAAGGGATGTCGAGGATCAGGCGTGCAGAGGCGTTCTGAATGTGTTAAAGTCGTTTCAGGAGTTTGGCCAAGGCTCCCGATATAGGGGGTTTCCGTAGTCCAACCTGCTGGTGATGAGGGCCTGGGTGACCTGCTTTGTCATGGAGAGGGTAGAGTCGAGGATGAACCCCAGGTTGAGTCGGTGGTCGGAGGGTGTTGGAGCTGTTCCCAGTGCGGTCGGTCACCAGGAGAATTTAATTATAAAAAAAGGCACTTACCTGCTGTGGTGTCTCCAGGCTGCCTCCTCCTCGCCTTGGTCTCTCTCTCCTTCGCGTCGTTGCCGTACTCATCCATGGAAACCCCTATGTTGTAGGTCTTGTGTGCATGCATTGATAAGTGCAATGAGTATGCCCAAATAAGTGTCCCTTGCTCACTGCTCAGCAGGAATCAAGCTGAGCCCTGCTGATGAGTCCTAAGTAGCCCAACACTAGTCCAGTATTTCTGGTCAGAAAGGACCTAGTGTAGCAGTTGTGGATGGAGTGCTCCTAATGGAGCAGTGTACAGCTGATTTGCATTTGATTATTCCCTCTTTGAAGTGGCATGGTGGGCCAAAGAACTATGGCCTGGAATGTGATCCTGTGTAATTACCAGTGGCTGAGATTAATTCAAACATTTCATCTATCAATTTTATTTCCTCGATGTGATGCCTTAAGTGCAACAGGTGCACCCATATGTGAATCCTGTGCTCACTGTGCCTCACAACTCAAGCTTTCCCATACAGAAGAGATCCAAATAGATCAAAGCCAGCCTAGAGTTGCTTGTTCTCTAGTTAAGACAGGACCAAGCCTAGAAGATGAAGCTGGAGTGCCCCTGTTTGCATATGGCTGGTACCTGTCTGAAATAGAGCCAAGAGCAATATCTAGCAGGGATAAATTTAAACATACCACTCATCACTTTTTTGTTTTCCTTTCCCTTGCATGTTAACATTTTCTCCTTGTCTTTACCACTCTCCTCCCTCCACTATCTCCACTGTTCACCTTTTAACGAGCACATTTGCCCAAAGTTGCCTCTTGCTCACAGCAAGATGTAAATGTGAGCATTAACCCCCATGGAAAAGAGAATACCATGTGCAATGATGCCTGGTATAGCCTGGTCTGCAGAGTTAATCCCTGACTGTTCGAATGAGCACCACGAAGCTAGCAGAAACCCCAGCGCCTTTAGACACTCACAGCGATTTACAGCGCTTTAAAAATCTTTGACTAATTTGATTGATTGATTCCTCATTCCCTCGGATTTAATTGCTCAATAGTGGTGGGGTGTTGTCACGCAATATTAAAAATGATCAGTGTGGAGTTTGCAATCCACCAACATTTCGCACTCGTAAGTGGCGTCGTAAGGGTATGTGGAGGGACGCCCTTCGGCAGTTGTTCTGTTTTCATCCTGCATCTGAGATTGGAAGGGAATAGGGAACGGGTTTAATTTTTTTATATTTTTGTGAAACTTGTAAAATGCTAAAGCAGTGTTGCAAAACATTATTTTTGGGTGCCTTGATAAATGTTCAAAGTGGCTTCTGCGGTAATAATCTAAATCTGAATGACCCAGTCAGAGTCTTTCCCATTCAACACTCCCCAATTAATTTTCATACCATTAACAACATTTTGCTTAATTTGATTTAAGTGAAAAGGTACATGTGAACCACTTTAAGTTTAATTTACACAAATGGAAAGGAGGGATTTTCCTTCTAGAGTCTGCATATCATTCTCCAGAATCCCGTCTCAGGTCGACTGGACCTTTTTACCTGTCATAGAATGAATTAGGCAATCTATCCAACAATAGTCAATCAATTTCAACGATTCCCACTGTTTCCCCCAAAGAACCACCGACTAAGGACTAAGTTTGAAGATTTATTACAAAGCTAAAAACAACTGGATGTATATAAACACCTCAGCAAAAGGTTTAGAAGATAAACAGGCACTAATACAAACATAATCCTACGGAAGAGTCTCAGACCGCTCAGGAATAATACAAGAATCAATTCAAGAATCATCAGGCTAACAAGAATTGCTATAACCTGAGTTTTAGTATGCATTGATAAAAGGTATAAATTCAGGTTAATCTGTCCCTACACTGTACTAAGTGACATCCCTACTCAACAATAGCCCAATCTAATAAAGGTGTCAGCAGTGGCGACTTCCAAAGAAGTTCACTCACTTTCTTACGACTTAGTCTAAAGACTCCTCAGTCGTAGCTAAGCTCTCTGCCTGGTCAACCGCTCCCTCTCGCTCCTCAGCTCATCTACTCTGCCTCTCCCCCGGGGTGCTGTCCCTAATACAAAACCCCACAATGCGGACGACACGCCTTCAGGTACGCCCCTCTCGAAGGTGTTGGTTTTCAGATTTTTCCATTATGGCACCTCTTCATCCTTGTTTGTTAAAACGTCCTTGGGTCCCAGGCTCTCCTTCGCTTCAAGTTGCTTCCTTAAATTCCTCGGCTACTCCTCCACGTCTGAGCCTAGTATCCTAACACTCATACACAATGGGCCCTTCTACTTCACTATCTACTTGGTCCTGCACCTGCAAAGGAATACATGTGAATCGGCTCACAATTTCTTAATGTTGCAATTGACTTTAGCTAAAGGTAGCTTTCTCCAAAAACATTTCTACGATTTAATGCTAAGCAAGGCATCTTCGATCAGGCCTACACGATTTCCATGAACTGGGCCTCTGCACGTTTATGTGCCCACATCCTAGCATGAACAATCTCTTTGGTTATTTAAGCCTCCATCTAAAAGCAAAATAAATGTTTCTACCTCAAGCAATTTTATCACTTTTAAAAAGGTACAACTATGAATTTAATAAAACAGATCTAGAGTCACAATGGTGATCTATTAAAACACATCTCTTATTAGTGAAAGCCTTCACGTCAAACGACATCTCTATGTTAAAACGGCATTATTGATTTTCAAAACTCTTAACATTAGCTCTCCAGGTATTTATAATACCAAGTACATTAGTTCTCAGCCCTACATTGCATTTGAACACGATTAGTAAATCCTCTATATATGCGGGTGTTAACTACTTGTACATATGATACACCCCTACAAATTTTACTTCTGTTTGGCGCTCTCTCAGTTCCCCCCTTTGATGACCTGTGTCATCACCATCACCACACCATCCCTGAGGGTAAGAACCGAGTTAAACAGAGCCTGTCGCCACTTTCCCTCGCTTGAGCATCTCCATCGCTCTCAAGCTCCGATATTGACTGTCCTGCAGTCTCTCCATTCTACGCTCTTGCACTCTCATCGATCTTTCCAATCGAGATGACCTATACCACTTGTACACTCTTACCAAACCCCACAACCCAATCACACATGCCACAACTATGATGAGGGGTTTCAGTACAAACCCAAGGAAACTCCTTCCCAGATTTGCAAACCAGTATCCAACATTTCCAAATCCCTTGCCAACCTTCTCCCACACGTTCTCTTGCGTTAAATCCTCAATTTCATAATGAATGGCAGTAATGTTACTTATATATTTCTCCAGATCCTTGAATTGTCTGGAATATACGTGCAACATTCCTGTACCTTCAAAAGTTTACAGACTCCTCCTTCTTTTGCTAGAAGGACGTCTAAGGCAAGACGGTTCTGTAAAACCATTTTCCTTATCTACAGCATCTCACCCTCAACCAACACTAATGACTTAGCTGTACTCATTGATAGTTCATCAACCACAGTTGCCAATCGCCGTATCTTCACGTCATTCAAAATCACTCCCAACATGGGTATCACTGCTCCAAACACATCTCCAATTATTGCACCAGCACTTTCACCTCGCTTTACCCTCGTCTGATGTCCTCCCTCCAAGAGAGCAAAATCCTCAGTATGGTAAATCTTGGAAAAATAATCGCTAGATAACACGTTCCATACCACTTCTCCGGCAATCTTACATACGCATTCCTTCCGCAGACAAAATAAACTGTAGGAATCACCTGCACCACACTCTGCAAGAAATCCTTCGTGTAATACTCCAATGTGAAAGTGTGTTCACACGTAGTATGACCCACATACACATTTTCATAATACGTCTGTGGTCTGTGAGTGCACAAATTCCCTTTCTGCACTTCATCTAGAGCTATCGGACCATAACTCCCTCTTGACCTGTGCTGCTTCTCCTCATCCGTCCAATCAACTTTACCTTGCCCTGAATCTCGCAACTGTATTTGCTTTTTGTACCTGTCCTCCACTTGTTCTATGAACTTTTTCTCTGTCTCTGATAGCAAACATGTCAAATTGTGTTGGTGAGCATATGAGGTGTCTAACTCTTGTGTTGGAATGAAGAAATATCCAAGTCTATCCTCTGACTTATAATAATCGAACTTATTCAGGTGTTTATAAGCAGGGACTTCTGGAAGCACAACATCATAATTCGAAAAGAAATACTCAAAATGGTTTTGCCCATAAAATATGCTAAGCAGCAAACTACATGAAATTCCATATGTCAATGGAAGGTGATGGTATCTAATACCCTCATCTACTGAAGCCGGCAATTGCATACACACATAGCAGTCTTTCGCATCCATCGCATCAAGGTATTCATACAACAACTTTGCATATGCATTCTGCTTAAAATTGCCTTTAGACAGATCTGCATGTAACCTATGACTCTCTTCTACTAGCAAAGCCTTCTCTGCTCCTGATTTGACCTCTTTCTTGCTAGAAGTGGTAGGTGTCGGTGTTCCCTCAACCTCCACTGCCTGCTCGTGTGGTACTAAATAGGAAACTATAACTACTAAGAAAATAAAGAATATCACTCCTCCTACAAGGGTGCCTACAATGCACTTAGCCCTACGAGTCGGGTTTCCAGCCTCCATGGTCTCGGAACAATGTAGTTCGTTCTCAGCAACAACCCAAAGTCTCTTTCTTAGTTATTTGAGTCTCTCGAACCACACCTCTGAAAGCAGAAATCCCCGTTTTAGTTCTTCACTTGCATCAACAACAGACAACCCTAACCCTTCTCCGTCCTCTGTGGAAAGTCCCTAAATTTCTTCTTCTTCCACTCGGCTCTAGGTTAGTTTAACAGCTATTTACAAAAGTCTTTAGTAATCAATGATCACACTTGCTCCAACTGCACTTAGCACGTATTCCAGAAGTTCCATGCGAAGCACAATCGATTCGTGAGATGGTATTTCTGGACCAAATGTAGGAAAAATCAGTCTATTCAGGATTAAATCACGTATCTTGCTTAGGTAAGGGGGATTAGGAACGGTGAGTGTCAGTACGCCTTCGATCTCAACTCCTGGTACCAACAGCACCACATCCAACTTAACATTTGGGTTCGTACTGGTCACTGTCACAGCCCTCACCCTCCCTGATCTCAGCACACCGGGCATCTGCCACAGGGTAGGTCCACTCAGGAGTGGCTTATCTTCGACAAGGTACTCTCACCCTCCTGGACCTTCTCGGACCTCCTTGCTCTATTTCTTGTTCTCCCTCTTCCTGGTCTGATTCTTCAGATACCTGAGCAAGATCTCTTTCGGAAGCCAGTCTTACATTCAATCGCCTCCGCCTCTCAGGCCAATGAGCCTCTGCGCTTCTCACTCTTCTGCTTCTCGTTTGCACACCCTGCTCATCACTACTTTCAGCTTGTTCTGCGCTCAAATCACCTTCACAGCAACTTCCCCATTCAGAGGTAGACTCAGCGTCACTGTCGTCGTGATTTCTTTCAGCTCGATCAGCTGAGTTACCGGCCTCTTCAGACACCCCCACAGCTTGACTTGTCCCCTCCAGTGGATCTTCCTCCCCGGCTGGATTTTCATCTACAAGAGGAGCTGATTCTTCCAGAGGTGCTGGAACTCGTCGGGTGTGAGAAGCATGGACCCAGTTTGGCAATCCTCCACACTTCACAGCAGTGTTCGTCCCCAAGATAACTTGAAACGGTCCTCTCTAGCGTACATCCAGGCAGCTTTTCCTTACGTGTTTCCGCACCAGGACCCAGTCACCCGGACACAGGTCGTGACAAAGGTCTCTAGAACCCGGAATTTCAGCAGTCTGCACCTGAAGGGACACAGAATGGATGACATCAGAAAGTCCTTTGCAATAATCAGAATCAGATCATCTGTGATATTCAGCAAGGCTGTTGAAGGAACAGATGGCAGCCTCATAGCCCTCCCCATCAATACTGTGTGAGGTGAGAGACCTGTTCTCCTGTCTGGCGTACTACGCATGCTCATTAGCACCAACGGTAATGCATCTGGCCATTTCAGGGACGTAGATGAGCACACTTTCGCCATTCGGGCCTTGAGGGTTCCATTTATGTGCACCACTATCAACAGCTACAATGCAGTCTCTGGTCAATGTTCAGTGCAGAGCAGAGCATTTTCACAATTTCGCTATTAAAATGCGTCCCTCTGTCTGATTCCAAAGAGGTCGGAACCCCGAAACGTGGCACAAGCTCCCTCAACAATAACTTTGCAACTGTGGGTGTATCGCACCTACGAGTTGGGTATGCCTCAACCCACCTGGAAAACACATACACGATCACCAAGACATACCTGAGGCGATTACACCTCGGCATCTCAATGAAATCCAGTTGCATCCTATTGAAAGGTCCGCCGGACCTCCCAATGTGACTCAATGTGACTGGTGTTCTTTTCCCAACGTTCATTTGTTGACATGTAACACACCTCTGACATACTGCTTCCGCAGCTGTTCGGAATTTCGGATTGTACCAAATTTGTTTGAACACACGCATCATCGCATCCCTTCCCAGATGTACAGGACCATGTATCTGTCGTGCCATCGGACTCACCAGTTCATTCGGCAACACCGCTCTCCCATCAGCCGAAACCCACAAATCCAACTCTCCTTTGACACAACCGGCTGTCCCCCACACCTTTTTCTCATAGTCTGACGCCCGCTCCTGCATGCTCTTCAACTCTTCCCAGGTATCAGCCACCTCAAGCATCATGTTTAACTCAGTCCTTCCATGCGCCCCTTCGACAGTTTGTTCAGAAAACGAGTATCCCTGCTCGGCACAGTAACGTGCAACTTCATCAGCATAACGATTACCCAGGGACACAAAGTCGGTACCCTTGCTATGTGCAGTACATTTCACAACGGCTATCTCTGCTGGACCCCGCAAAGCCTCCAGCAGTAATCTGACAAATTCTCCATTCCTGATAGGGGAACCCGATGATGTCATGTAATCCCTTTGAGACCACAACTGACCGAAGTCATGAACCACGCCGAACCCATATTGGTTGTCAGTATATATGGTGATCCGAATCTTGTTGGCTGCCAAACAGGCACGCGTCAACGCAATTTTCTCAGCCACCTGAGCGAAGTGTACTGCTTCCAGGCAGGCCGCTTCGACTATTCCAGAAATAGTATAAACAGCAAAAGCTGCTCTCAACTGACCAGTATTGTCCCTTACACATGAGCCATCAACAAAGAAAATTTCATCGGGGTCTATCAGTGGCTCATCAACAATATCCGGTCTAGGTTTGGTGCACAGTTCAGTCACATCAATAAAATCATGGTCTTCACAATCATCGTCTAAGGCATTTGGTAATGGCATCAAAGTAGCAGGGTTCAAGACCGAGCACCTCCTAAGGGTCACATTCTCCGCAGCATGTATAACCTGCTCGTAGCTTGTGAGCCTATTATTTGTCAAGTGCTGCGTCATGGTCCTATTCATCAAGAATTCCACTGAATGGGGAACATGTACCGTCAGTGCATGACCCATCACAATGCTTTCACACCTTTCAATGCTGACACCTGTTGCGGCAACGGATTTAAGACATCCGGGAAACGCTGCGGCTACTGGGTCTAAGGTAGCCGAGAAGTAAGCAACTGGTCTACGGACTCCTCCATGATCTTGTGCTAAGACTGCCAAAGCACACCCCTCCCGCTCACAACAGAACAGTGAAAATGATTTGGCGTAATCGGGCATTCCCAGAGCCGGAGCGCGATACAAGTCCTCTCGCAGCCCAAGGAAAGCCATCATACAGTCTTTGTCCCATGGTACCGGATCACTCACATCCTTGTGCGTCAGTTTCTGCAATGGTTTCGCCTTCAGGGAAAAATTGGCAATCCACTGGCGACAGTAGCCAACCATACCCAGGAACATCCTAACCTCTCTCTGGGTCGAAGGCACCATCATTTTCATGATCGCCTCAATCCTGTCAGGCGACACTTTCCTCTTTCCCTTCTCTATCCTGTGACCCAGATACTTCAGACAAGTACTTCAGACAAGCAGTACTGTAACTTGCTGGGAGATACCTTGTGTCCATTCTCTGCCAAATGGTTCAACAAGGCAATGGTGTCAACTCTACAAGCTTCTTCTGTCTCTGACGCAACAAGGAGATCGTCTATGTACTGTACGAGAACGGAGTTCTGCGGCAGTACCAGACTCTCAATATTTCTTTTCAGCAACTGATTAAAGGTCGATGGACTCTCCGTGTACCCTTGAGGGATACAACACCACGTTAAAACACGATTCTCCAGCTTGAACGCAAAAAGAAATTGGCTCTCTTCATGCAAGGGAATCGAGAAGAAAGCCTGACACAGATCAATCACAGTAAACCACTCAGCTTGGAACGGTATCTAAAACAATATCACTGATGGATTCGGTACCACTGGACAGCATGGCACAACTATGTTGTTCACCTTTCGCAAATCCTGCACAATCCTGAACTTCCCGTTAGGCTTCTGCAAACTCATGATCGGGGAGTTACATGGACTGCCCATGACTTCCTTCAGAATTCCCTGTCTAATCATGGATTCGATCACAGGTTTTATTCCTGCAATAGTTTCCGGAGTCAACTTGTATTGGGGTGTTCTTGGAAACTCAGCATTCGGCCTTACTTGAATCTTAACTGGCTCTACTCCTCTAATCAAACCGATCTCCTCTCCTGTAAAGTCGCACACTTCCTGTGAGACTGTATCCCTCAAATACCAAGGGAGTTCCTCCACGGTTAAAGCGGGATACAATTCTATGCACACACGCGGATTTGCAACCTTAAAGACAGCATCATCATCATTTGTCTGCAACTCCACTCCCTTGGGGGTACAGTAGATGGTACAATTGAGTTTACACAGGAGATCTCTCCCTAACAGACATACAGGACTGGAATCACACACTACGAATTGGTGTTTGTCACTGAAACTTCCGATCTTCACTGGGACCGGCTCAGTCAGTGGGCTCGTCATTCTTCTGTTTGCAATGCCTACAACTTGGATAGTCTGTCCTGAAAGGGGTAAGTTGGGGACTACCGCAGACCGTACAGTAGAACGGGTAGCACCAGTATCAACCAAAAAGGTGGTGGGATGTCCATCTACATCAGCCTCTATGAATGGTCCCCTCTGGTCTACCTCCAGAACTGCCCCGAGGGTACAGTCCACCTCCCCACTCAGGCACCGTCCTGTCACTGGGTCAAAGTAATAGTACTTGTCCCCTTCGACTATGAAAGGCATCTGCTTGTAAACCTTGTTCCCTGTCGAAATCTTCGGGGGCTGGGGAACCGGAGCCCTAGGGGCTGAAGTCCCCCCTTTAGCCATCTTGAACTTTGTTACTGTTACCTTCTGTATCGGAGGGGCTTGAACCTCCTCCTCCTCTTCTTCCTGTGCTTGATTTTCTGGGTTATGGGGACACTCGCGTCTCCAATGTCCGACCTCATGACACTGATGACACTTGGTCGTCTTTTTCAGAGTCGCCAGAGCTATCCTGGGTCTTGGGCCATCCTTGTTGTCCCTTTTTTGTCCCCCCGATTTTCTCCCTAATGTTCCACTTCCTGACTGACCTTGTCCTCCCGATTGCATCTGGACTAACATCAGTTTATCCTTAAGCTTCTTTGTCTTAGAATCTATCTCGTCACTGCAATACCTTGCGTACCTCAAGATCTCGTCCAGAGGCTTGTTCTGCCAACAAATTAGATGTTGTTGTATCATGAGACAGATATCAGGTCTCAGTCCCAGAACAAACTTAGACACAAACTGTCCCATGTCCTTTGGATCCATCACATCCAATCCACTGTACTGCTTAAAAATCTGCAATAATCGCTCATAATACTCGTGGACTGTCTCCTTCGGTTCCTGCCTAGTCCGATCTATCTTCACCCAGTCAATGTCCTGTGGTGGTACCTTAGTTTTCAACCACGTGATCGCCTGCTCATACTTTATCATCACCCTGGGTGAGGGTCCATTCGTGGCAGCATCCCGGTCTGGCTCCACTGTGGGCCATTCAACACTGACCTTGCATGCTATCCACAGGTCTCCTGGAACCACAATGACAGTGTGTTTAGATCAATCCACAGTACCTTTGAGATCTTAACAAACCTCTCTACCTGTTTGTACCATTCCACTGGACTCTCGTGCAACTTCGGAAACGAGTTCGTAAAGGCAGCCAAATCTCCCCTACTCCAGGGTACATGTACATATCCCCCGTGAGCCACCTCCCGCAAGGGGTATGCCTCCACGTGCATCAACCCTCCTCCCGGAGATGTCTCAATAGCGCTTCACCTAACACTCTTTTTCTTTGACCACCTTTCCTCCCATTTGTCCAATTGGATCCATGTTCGGAGTCCCACAACCAATTCCTTGATGTGGGTTTTTAATCCGATCACCCTCTTCTCTTCTAGATCTTGGTCCGAGTACTGCAACCTATGGCCACCCTGTAATGCTTTCGTCCTTGTCAAATCCACAGCATACTTATTCGCTAATTCAGACAATTTCTAATAAGCTGTCCTAGCCCTTCGAGTAACATCTTTCGCCACAAACAACAGTTCATCTGGTTCATAGAGTTCGATTCTCTCTAGTGGCAATGTGCCTTCCACTATTTCCTCCACTTCTGATTTAAGTCTCATCACATCGATCCTTCTTGCCTTTATCGCCACCCTCAACGTACCTTGGCTAGAAGTTCCATTAGAGTCCCTCCCGCCACAGTCCTGACTCACTCGTCTGTCTTCTTCAGGTGTGTTATGGGGAACCCTTCGGTTTTCCCAACTTTCGCGGTCCCACTCCTGTCTATTATCGCTAGGCGTGTGGTGGGACGGCCCCCTACTTTCCACACTTCCGCGATTCCATTCCTGCCTGCTTCCGCTAGGCGCGCAGTGAGACACCCCCTATTTTCCTGGTTTCCATGGTCAATATTCTCCCTCGACCTGTTGCTCTGGGTATCCGCAATCGTTTCCCAAGTTCTCAAATCAGGCCTTAATTCTCTAAGTGACCTTGGCCGTGGTCCTCTCAAGTCCATCGGTCCTCTCATACCCCCCTGCTCTCCAGATGAGTCTGCCGATGCTGCCAAAGGGGTGCTCCTTTCTACAGGCCTTGGCAATTGGCTCCATTCGTCCGCCACATTACTCCTTCCTTCACTGACACTTTTCTCTCTCTCTGTTTGTGGCACACCCTCGCTTTGTGTCTGTTCTGGGTTGTACACTGATACTATGGGACCTATGGTAACAGGTAACGTAAGAGCGTCTGGCAGTCTCTGAGAATCGACACCCTCTTCGTTTTGTACATTTTGTACCGTAAATCTTCCCACTACTCTCGTCCTCGGAGAAAGTTGAGGTGCCCTTTCTCCCTCCATCGAGCGGAACCTGTCCCCTAAGGGGCCCAAGCCGCTCTCCATTGGGATGCCGCCGTCCACGACAGAGGCTTCCCTGCCCATTGCTGGTGCTGGCCTTCCCTCCATCTCAGGAATATATGGAGGTGGTCTCTCCGACAACAGTCTCTCTATCAGGCTGTCGTCTGTCTCACTGTCCTCATCCTCAGTACCCCTTCTCTGCCCATCTCCTGTATTGACCAACAACGGGTACAACCTGTCCCCTTCGATGGTCTGCACTCTCCACTTCTTGGCTAGTACATCCCATCTCGCATCTTGAACCGCCCTAACTGATCTTTTCACTCTTTCTTGTCTCCTATCTCTGTTTTTTTCATGGGCTGCCCTGATCGACCCATTTAGTGCTTCAAACTGTGTTGGTCTGGCCAAAGGCCGCAAAGAAGCCATAGTCGCTTTTAACTGATACAGCACCTCCAATCTAAATGTTCCGTATTTAGGAAAAGTCAATTCCTTGCTTCCGTCTGTCATCTTACACCAATTCTCAAGCCACAATATGGTATGCAACCCGACATTTGTCGCCATATAATGGGCTGGAGTATCCTCGGGTGGAGCCTCTTCCCCACCCCGAGGTTCTAACTTCTTTTCACCTTTGAAACAATTTCGCAACCCTTTTAGCCATTTCATGATGAAAACCACAACGTTTCTTTGTTTACAGCGCTCTTTTACTTCCCGATGACAATCCACCAATCCCAGCGCGGCTCCACACTAACCGTCCTATCGCAGCGCGGCTCCTTCTGACGTCACTCGCCTCCGTTTCGCAGCAGTTCCCCATCTCTCTCAGCTCGTCTCCCGGTCACGCATGCGTCCCAATCATACACTGGAAATGATCACTTCCGACCAAGCAACCACCTCCTTGACTGTACGTCCACAGTCTGACTGTAATTGTCACCGAACTGGCAAATGTCTGTCCACGAAACGACCAGACAATCGCCTCAACTGATAGGTTACAAACACACGGCAACTTCCGACCAGCGTCCGTTACCCACGCACTCACACATTCGTTCTCCCTATCTCGGTCCTGCGGGCGATCAATGGTACCTCATGACCCCCTTAACAATGGTCGACAATTACTATGGGTGTTCGATACACCCGAACCACTTAAACTCCCCTTGAGCCTAAGATTTCACTGGTTGCGCGCGCTCACAACCTGTTCTCCTTTCACACCACAGGCACTCAACTCCGCAAGACAATACAACACAACAATACAACGTAACACCGCAATCTAACAATGCATGACCCTTTTCATACTCACTCTCTTACGAGCTGCTGCTTTCTGCCACACCGTCACTTTTCATCAGTTTCCAAGGAACGCCATCCTCCGTCCGCGACTCTCTGGACGCTCGTCATTGGATCTCTATGGGCCTTGGGGAAATCTCAACCTACTCTAGATTGCCCTCACTCCAGAAGATAAACCATCCTACTCTGCTACCAACTGGAAAGGCTGGATTTTCCTTCTAGAGTCTGCATATCATTCTCCAGAATCCCGTCTCAGGTCGACTGGACCTTTTTACCTGTCATAGAATGAATTAGGCAATCTATCCAACAATAGTCAATCAATTTCAACGATTCCCACTGTTTCCCCCAAAGAACCACCGACTAAGGACTAAGTTTGAAGATTTATTACAAAGCCAAAAACAACTGGATGTATAAACACCTCAGCAAAAGGTTTAGAAGATAAACAGGCACTAATACAAACATAATCCTACGGAAGAGTCTCAGACGGCTCAGGAATAATACAAGAATCAATTCAAGAATCATCAGGCTAACAAGAATTGCTATAACCTGAGTTTTAGTATGCTTTGATAAAAGGTATAAATTCAGGGTAATCTGTCCCTACACTATACTAAGTGACATCCCTACTCAACAATAGCCCAATCTAATAAAGGTGTCAGCAGTGGCGACTTCCAAAGAAATTCACTCACTTTCTTACGACTTAGTCTAAAGACTCCTCAGTCATAGCTAAGCTCTCTGCCTGGTCAACCGCTCCCTCTCGCTCCTCAGCTCATCTACTCTGCCTCTCCCCCGGGGTGCTGTCCCTAATACAAAACCCCACAATGCGGACGACACGCCTTCAGGTATGCACCTCTTGAAGGTGTTGGTTTTCAGATTTTTCCATTATGGCACCTCTCCATCCTTGTCCGTTAAAACGTCCTTGGGTCCCAGGCTCTCCTTCGCTTCAAGTTGCTTCCTTAAATTCCTCGGCTACTCCTCCACGTCTGAGCCTAGTATCCTAACACTCATACACAATGGGCCCTTCTACTCCACTATCTACTTGGTCCTGCACCTGCAAAGGAATACATGTGAATCGGCTCACAATTTCTTAATGTTGCAATTGACTTTAGCTAAAGGCAGTTTCTCCAAAAACATTTCTACGATTTAATGCTAAGCAAGGCATCTTCGATCAGGCCTACACGATTTCCATGAACTGGGCCTCTGCACGTTCATGTGCCCACATCCTAGCATGAACAATCTCTTTCAAAAGTCAAAGTCAAATTTATTATGATTTGGCTCTCGATGAGGGCCACATAAAAAATACACACATAATAATACAACATAGTACATAAAAAACATCATACGACAGAGAAAACAGCCACAAAGTTATCTGCAAGTAAGAGAATTATCGACATCTCCCGGAAATTCATTAATAAATATCTAAAAACTCTTTAAAATAATTAAAAATTCTGGAACAGAACAATTCGTTAGGGGGGCAGTAAAGTGCATGGAAGAACATATTTACATTCACAATTCCCAATTGTAAACAAATTGGTTTTATCCATTTTTGGCGCATGGGACACAATACCGGGCAAATAAGCAATACATGATTAAAATCCTGCACAACATTATTACAGAAGTTGCATAGGGGAGAAACCCCATACCATTTTGCTAAAAGGGAATTCAGTGGAAGCAAATTATGACGTAAAAGGTACCAAAATCTACGGACGCCATGGGGAATATTCCAAATTAAATATTGTTGGGCTACTTTGGGAGTATATGTCATGACCAGGACTTCCCTTTCTTTTTTCTTTGGTTGGGCAAGTATATCCGACTTGATACAAAGTTCCCAGGACATTCTTTTTAACTTCAACTTTAACTCTAATGGAGAAAGTAAAAATAATGTACTTTCATCCAGTTCAAGCAGCGATACCGCTTTTCTAAAGTTTTTTACCAGCTGCGAGAACTCATTAAAGTTGCCCAATAGTTCTTTTTTTATAATTTCTCGTAAGGTGCCCGGTTTACCTCTAGCCAAACAGGCTACCCATCTTACAAGGGCTGCCAACCCCTGTGCCCAACAACTTCGAAGTCCGAATTCCAGCCTGCATGATGATGTAGAGCAGGCTGAGTTAAATGATAATATTTTTCTTAGTACCTTTCCTTCCATTTTTTGCATGAAGCCCCATTGTTTCAGCTCCACTAATTCCATTCCATAAAGGAGGGTTGCAGGAATTTTAGTTTGAAATACATCCAAGCATAGGGAGAAATGTCTCTTCCCAGTAGCTTTATACAAAGAACATAATCCCATACCATGGGTCATCGCTTTTCTGGAATTATGTTCGATGTGAGGCTTCTCACTAAGATTAGCAGATATTATTTTGCCTAAAAACATGTAGGTTTTAACCACCTCAAGTTTTTCTCCGCTAAGTATCCAATTATAGCTACTAGACCTGCTTTTCTTCTTTCCAAAGATGCACATAACTTTACTTTTAGAACTATTAATTTTCATATAATGTGCATCTGCAAATTGGTTCAATGCATGAAGACGATTAGAAAGACCTTTCGGGGTCAGATCTAAGACAAGTATATCGTCTGCATACATTAGAATCGATATAGCTGTCCCTCCAATTTTCGGGGCTAATCCCTCACAAACTGCAACTGTAGTAGGTAAATCGGCCGTATACAAGGAAAACAATATGGGTGCCAATATACACCCTTGTTTTAAGCCGTTCAGGGAGGGGATAGAATGAGAAAGACCCCTCTCACCTCCTTGTAGCACCTTACACCATGTGCACGAATGTAAAGACTTAACTAAGTCTAATAGGTATCCCGGCATACCCATAGCCGCCAACTTTCTCCACAGCGTTGGACGATCCACCTTGTCAAACGCTGTGGAGAAATCTATAAATGCTACGTATACGCCACCTCCTCGGACACGAGCATATTTATCCATAATTACCTGTAGCAATGTTAGATTATCTAAAGTTCCATGCTCTTTTCGAAATCCTGTCTGTTCCATAGGTAAAATATTATATACATTTATCCATTTCATTATTTGCAATAACAAAAGTTTAGCAAAAATTTTCCCTATTGAGTCTAATAGAGCTATTAGACGGTAATTAGAGGGGTTGTCCCGATCACCTTTTTTAAAAATTGGGATTAGGATACTTCCCCGCCAAGAGTCGGGGACTGTTCGTAATTTAAAACACGCCAGAAATACTGGAAGAAGAATCCTGCTCCAAGTCGTAACATCTTGTTTGACTATAGACATGGGCAATTCATCAGGCCCCATAGCCCCGGAAGAGCGCATGCTCTTTATTACGGTAGCTATGGATTGCTCAGTGGGGAGTTCCATTATAAAATCGCTATTTAGCCCTGGCACCCAAGGGTCCGCCCCTGCACCATTAGGCGCATATAGGGTGGACACAAATTCGGTCCAGACATCTTCCGTAATAACTATAGGAGTGGGCGTTATTACAGAACCACATCCTTGCCTTATTATGGACCAGAAATCTCTAGAGTTTTTACAAATTGAGGCCTCTCTTAACTTGATCCATAAAATATCTTCTTTTTCTTTTTTTAATTTGTATCTCAATCTTACCCTCCTTCTTTTTAATAAAGCTAACTGAGACTCAATTTCCCCCGATCTATTGAGGTATTGCTTTCTAACGAGTTTATTTATTTCGTTATTTAACCTTAATAGAGGACTAGGGGAAAAATGTTTCTTTTTTGGTTTTCCTATAATCCTAGCCATTGAGGTGACTTTTTTAATAAGATTTTCAAGAAAAAGGAATTCCCTACCTTGACAGTAGTCCAACTCCAATAATAATTGGCTAAGGATATTTTGTACATCCTTACTATTAATATTTCCCCAATAACATCTATCTGTATTGCACTTGATCGAGAAACCTCTATTCTTTAAAGACCAGAGGCTCGTTGCAGGGGGTGTTAATGAGACAGTTATAGTAATTATTTTATGATCACTGAGAGGGGAGTGAGAGATCACCAAATCTTTAAGAAAGGAGAACATATCAAGATCCGTTATTACATAATCCAAAATAGATTCACCCCTAAAAGATACATGTGTATAATTTGCAGGAGTATCTGAAGGCATCCTGCCATTTATAATAATTCCCTCCAGGGAACTAAGTTCCCCGAGGAGAATCTTGCCTCTTTTATTAGTTTTGATTTGGGCAGGCAGGACTGCTTGAGGTATATTATATGCTTCTTCCTTATCTTTATTTCTAAACATGACCAAAGAAGTGTTAGACACTTTACAATTCAAGTCCCCCACCAACAGTAAGTATGGGGGGTGATCCACCTCTATTAGTTGTTTGACATGGGAAAACATACGTTTTAAAACTATCGTGAAAGTATCTTCTGGAGGAATATAGGCATTTAATATTATAAGTGAGGACCGTTGACTAACGGAGTCCATATTGGAAATAGTTATGGATTGGAATAGATTACTCTCGTCCTTATAATGGGAAAATTGCCATTGTAATGCGTTTGATAACAAACAGGCAATTCCACCCTTAGCATGGCCTTTTTTTGATGGAGTTGCAGGAGCCTCTAGGACGAAGTAATCTTTCCCTCCATATGGGAGAGTTTTACACCATGTTTCCTGGATACATATCACATCTGCATTCAAAGAGAAGAGGAAATCAAATTTCTCGGGGCAATTCGTCAAACCGGCGGCATTCCAAGAGACAATTTTTAAACAAGTGTTAAAGATGCGAAAATGGTCGTGGGTTTCTCGAGGTTGTATTTGAGAGAACTCCTGGTAACCAGTTCCACATCAAATTGTCTTCATTTAGAGGAACGTCTGTATTAACAGGTAATGGAAGCACCTGTGAAACCATTCGTTTTCCTCTGGAGACCCAAATTTTTAGGTCTTTATTACACATAGAAAAATCATCCTGATCAGAGGTCCACTTTGTGTTTCTTTCACTAGATGAAAGACCCAAATTATTATTAACAAAGGGTAGCACGTCAATTCCTCTGCATTGAAAGGCTTCCGCTTGATGAAGAACTAAATTGGCTAATATTTTAGAGTAGAACTTTACCCTTGTTCGTTGCCCATTTATAGATTTTATTGGGAGAACTAAATCAATGTCATTTGTTAAAACTAACTTTAAACTTTCTATCTCCTTAAAGCAGTTAAGTAACCAGGATCTATTCATTTTTAGATCTGTATCAAATAATGGGAGAAAATCCAATGACAAAGTATCCACATTTAAAGTAGGGCTTTTTGCTGAATGAGGCATTGAGTTCCTAACTACCTCCGTCTGTGGCCGAAATATGGGTGCAGACGGATTAAATACTCTTGTTACTATCGGCGTATGTATAGTATCTTCGGGACTTATCGATAGAGGATCAAAGACATTTACTAATGGACATGGGACTGCCCCCTTCATAGATGCTTCAACCGGGGTACTCCCACATTCGACATTTATATTACCTCCAACTTCCGTCATACCGGGGATATCTAAAGGTGGATTTTGACCACTTTCTGTAGGAACAGGCATTTCAGATGTTACATGTTTTTGAAAAATAATTTGCCTAGGTCTTTTCTTTTTATATTTACGTATCAGTTTCCTATTTTTCCCTCTTGATTTTACTTTAGCAGCACTAATAGTTCCCGAGGGACCTTCAGGCTCCTTTTTATCTTGTATAAAAATAGGAAATAGATCATGACCCTCCGTTTGCATCTCTACAACCACATTTTCTTCCTGCTCAGCCAACACAGAATCTTTTATCTGTAGCAAGGAAGATGGGGAAGATCGATTAGGGGGCTTATGGATATCCACCTCTATAGACAATCCTATGGGGGCAATTCCCCCCACCTCAGTAGTATTATCAACAACTTTTTGGACAACAGAAACAGAATTAGTAGAAGTAATAAGAGGATTAATCACATTTTCAGCTTTTTTTTGCATTTTGTGCCAGCAACACCTGCAATATCTCAGTAACCGAAGACAAAATACAATCAGAGTTTACAGCAAATTTACCCATTAAAAGTAATATGGAAGACAAGATTTGCTCAAGGGCTATGAGAGACTCAGAAATGGGTTTATCATTTTTTGGATAACTGGATGATGTAAAAGCACAGATCCCCGATAAATTAAGTTCCGGAGATTGTACAGAACTCTGCGAAGAAAGGTTATCTGTGGATTTGACAGAGGGAGTGCTGCTATAAAGTAGCAATCCAGATGGTGTTTCTCCAGTAGGGGTTTTATTAGCCGCTAGATGAAGCAAAGATGGCTTATCCACATATCGTCCGCAGAGTTCCAGATCAATGCTGGTGGATATTGAAACATCAGCCTTATCTTTTTCCAAATTATCATTTCCCATGAGAATACTATGTCCCAAAGCTTGCGCTGGTATTAGCAAGGGATCAGCGCCAGTCACATATGCTGGACATGTAGGGATGTTTACTTCACTTGACTGGCTCAGTGACCTTTTTGTTTCCAGCATAGGATCAAGCTGGCAAGCTCCCTCCATATTAGGACAAAGTTCCAGCTGAGGTAAATAATCAGTATCAGAATTCTTAGGAACTTCTAGGGATTTATTCAGGCTTTTTTCCCAGATTTGAGACAGTTGCATCTGCCCTTTCATAGTATCACAATTAACATATTTTTTCCTCAAATGAATAGGACCGGGTATTGTACCAGGTTTCTCCATTACAACTTTCCCGGACCGGAGTTTCTTTGCCTCCATAGTGCAGGAAAGACTGGTCCTACAGCTGGATTCCCCACTATTGAAGGTAATACACAATATAGAATATAAATGGTAAAAATATTCCCAGGGAGGTGAACACAAGAAACAAACTTGCAGAAAAAGTACTCTGTGACTATAGTCCTATCAGCATGTTTGCATGCCTATAAGGTACAGTAACTCAGGCAGCGAACAAAGAAAACAAACTAAAGTGTTATTAAAAATACCAGGGCCCAGCCCGGCCTACCTCGGCCACTGAGGGCCACAGAGGGCCCGCCCTTTGCCCGGGCTTCGCTCCGGGCGTCCCGCTCGCGTCCCGCGAGACGGGGGTGACTGGTGATTTATGCGCCTCCTGGCGCGCAACTGACGCGAGTAGCGTCGTGAAGGCTCTTGGGGGTTGTAGTTTTGTATCCCCACCGCGCTCCACTCGGCGGCCTCACCCCGGGATGAAGAAAGGGTCGGGCGGCGGGAGGCGGGAGGACAAGAACCACAGCAAGTGATGCAGGCAGCAAATGCAGCTTTGTAGCGGTCAGCAGCAACAAAACACCACGCCAGGAGTCACCCACTCGACCGGGGTGACTGGTGATTTATGCGCCTCCTGGCGCGCAACTGACGCGAGTAGCGTCGTGAAGGCTCTTGGGGGTTGTAGTTTTGTATCCCCACCGCGCTCCACTCGGCGGCCTCACCCCGGGATGAAGAAAGGGTCGGGCGGCGGGAGGCGGGAGGACAGGAACCACAGCAAGTGATGCAGGCAGCAAATGCAGCTTTGTAGCGGTCAGCAGCAACAAAACACCATGCCAGGAGTCACCCACTCGACCGGGGTGACTGGTGATTTATGCGCCTCCTGGCGCGCAACTGACGCGAGTAGCGTCGTGAAGGCTCTTGGGGGTTGTAGTTTTGTATCCCCACCGCGCTCCACTCGGCGGCCTCACCCCGGGATGAAGAAAGGGTCGGGCGGCGGGAGGCGGGAGGACAGGAACCACAGCAAGTGATGCAGGCAGCAAATGCAGCTTTGTAGCGGTCAGCAGCAACAAAACACCACGCCAGGAGTCACCCACTCGACCGGGGTGACTGGTGATTTATGCGCCTCCTGGCGCGCAACTGACGCGAGTAGCGTCGTGAAGGCTCTTGGGGGTTGTAGTTTTGTATCCCCACCGCGCTCCACTCGGTGGCCTCACCCCAGGATGAAGAAAGGGTCGGGCGGCGGGAGGCGGGAGGACAGGAACCACAGCAAGTGATGCAGGCAGCAAATGCAGCTTTGTAGCGGTCAGCAGCAACAAAACACCACGCCAGGAGTCAATCTCTTTCGTTCTTTAAGCCTCCATCTAAAAGCAAAATACATTTTTCTACCTAAAGCAATTTTATCACGTTTAAAAAGGTACAACTATGAATTTAATAAAACAGATCTAGAGTCACAATGATGATCTATTAAAACACATCTCTTATTAGTGAAAGCCTTCACGTCAAACGACATCTCTATGTTAAAAAGGCATAATTGATTTTCAAAACTCTTAACATTAGCTCTCCAGGTATTTATAATACCAAGTACATTAGTTCTCTGCCCTACATTGCATTTGAACACGATTGGGTAAATCCTCTATATATGCGGGTGTTACCTACTTGTACATATGATACACCCCTACAAATTTTACTTCTGTTTGGCGCTCTCTCACAAATGTAGGTAATACGGTTTTAATCAGTAAGTCAAATTCATTTAGTTCAGCAATACCGATCTTAAAAACACAATAAATCAATCGATTAAAATACTTCATCTTACAAATAAAATACGCTATCAAATCCCAGTGCCCACTCCAATGAGAAACAGCCTCTCACTTTTAAATGCTCTTTTCTTCACCCAATATCAGAGCCTCTTGTAGGCATCTTACAAATGAAGATACTTTCTCTAATTCAAGTTTATAGGACAATAATGTGTGTGTGTGTGTGAGAGAGAGAGCGAGAGAGAGAGAGAGAGAGCAAGAGAAAGAGAAAGACACGGGAGAGAGAGAGAGACAGGAACGTATGAGAGAGTGAGAAAGAGGGAGAGAGAGCGAGAGAGGATTTGTTGAGAACCCTATCTATGTAATCCTCAGCTTCCCTCATTGCACTCAATAGGTTTTCATCCACTCTCAGTAACTGTACAATCAATATTAAACGTCACTTCTCTTCAGTTCTAGTCCTGTTGCAGGCTTGTTCTCACATGGCTTCAGGACAATATGCTGAACGTAAGTGGTGTGAAATAGTATGCATCATATTGCAAGGCAACTGTAAACAATCCAAACTGCCATGTATGGCCTTGTAAGGTTAGTTGTGCATGTGCACAGTTAGAGACTGATGGAGAAATGTGATTGTTTAGTATTCAGGAAGCACAGGCAAATCTGTGTCTTAGTTTTTGGGAGTCCAGGTATCCAACCCAGTAACAGTTTCCACCCATTTATCAATATTAACTAAAATATAAACTCATAATTATTTAAAGGTGGCAGAAATTGTTGCATTTGTTGCAGAACCTAAGCAAAACTCGGATATTAAAGACTTATTTGGGTTCCTGTTTTTGCACTATAGGAATTTGAACATTGCATACGTTTCCAATCAAGGGTGTGGTTTCAGAGAATCATTGTAGAACATTGTCTCTATAATAATATTGCCTATTTGTAGTTAAACATCAAAAATCGATGCACAATGGGATGATATTTTTGTAAATGATATTCATAACACAATATTTTAGTCAGCCATAAAAGGTTCTGACCTACAACCCAGTCAAATGAAATACAAGGATAATTCAATGTGACGTGCATCAGGTTCAATTGCTTACACTTCCAGTACTGGAATTTCTCTGTTCATAACTAAAAATCTCTTAGTGTCCACACAATCTTGGAAAGCCTTGATGATATAGGATTGGAAGCCAAACAATCCTGGGGCCTCATTTATGAGAAATGACGCATCGCTGCATGAAAGCAGCGATGCGTCACTTCTCAGTGCGCACTCCTTGCGTCATGATTGATGCGTCATATTTATAATATGACGCATCATGTCGCAAGGAGTTACAGATACGTCAGTATTTCTGACGTATCTGTTGGCGCAAAAGTCACGCATTGCTGGAGTGTGTCACAAAAGTGACGCAACTCCAGCAATGTGTACTTTCACATGGGCAAGTCCCATGTTGTTAGTGTCTGCATCAGTCTTATGCCTGCAATGAAGCAGGCGTAAGATTTTGACGCATTAGTGGCCAAGAAATGGCACAGTGAAATCTTATAGATTTCACTGCGTCACTTCCATGACCCTTTCTTGCGTCAAAACGCCCCCCTTGCATATATTATACCTGGCGCAGGTATAATGTGGCACAGGGGTTTACAAAGTGACGCATCTACCTAGATGCGTCACTTTGTAAATATGGCGCAACAAGGCGCATTTTTTACGCCACTGGTTTGTCACAACAAGTGACGCACCGGCGGCGTAAGACTGACGCACAGCCTTATAAATGAGGCCCCAGATCTCATAAGACTGGTTCACAGTTATTATCTAGAACACCACCTTCCATTTTGAACTAATTTCATTTTGAACTGAGTGGTTCAGTGGACATTCACCAATTCCGGAACAAAAGAATAGCTCACCTGTTTAAATTGTACTTAAGAGGGGACCAATCTCCACTCACCCACCTGCTCGTGCTGCTGCTCCATGTACTACCATTCAACCCCCATTCTTTTTGCCCACGCATCCTTCCCTCTCTTCATAATTTATTAACCTTTGTTATGCCTTGTCGAATTGGCTCCAGCTGTCTACTTGTACTCCTCATCTTCAACTGCAGTTTGTCTTCCATCCCTCACCTGTTACATAATCCGCGCTCTAGACCTCTCTAGCTCCTCCACTCCCTGGCCACAATACCTCATCTCCCTTCAGCTACCTTTGGTACTCCTTTCATGACTGCCTCCAACTTACATACTTTCCCCCCTGGTTTATACTTCAAACAAATGTTCAAAGTTAATCCTTCTTTTTTTTTTTTTTTTTTTTTTTTGCAGAGCAGAGAACAAATATAGCAAATCATTGGTCGTCAGGAGAAAAGCAAAAGAAAAAACAACAGCCATCATCAATCCGACTTTGACGCAAATACACAATATATAAATTTAACATCTGAAACCCTTAAAACAATGATTGGACACATCCTTAATTAAAACAAAACAGAAAGTCCGGAATATCAAGTTTACATCAACATCAAAAGAGTGATTGCACCTTCCCCATCCTAAAATACCCTAAAGTGTCTTGTGCCACATTATCATCAAGATTACGACAAAAGTCAATTGATTTATCTAAAACTGTATGTTTTTTTTCTTCATGTGCAAAATCTTGGCGTTAATACTGTACTTTTCCTTCTTCTCTTTCCCCTTTTTTTCCTTTTTTTTTCCCACCCTCCACTTAGGGGCGTAAAGTGCAGTGCGTTAAAGTGCCAAGTTTTCTAAAGTGCAATGTGCTAAGGTGCTAAGATGCCAAATTATCAAAAAACTTCCAGACCACGTCAAACTTTTTTGATGCACCAACCCGTTTAGCATAGACTTCCTCAAATTTCCTTATTCTTGACATTTTATTTATCCATTTAGGATATAATGGAATCTCTTCCGACCTCCACTTTTAGACAATTAATGAACGTCCTAGTGTAGAGCAGATTAAAGTTAATCGTGAAACCGTGAAAAAGCTTTTATTGTTCGAATAATTAAAATCATTACAATATGCTAACATTCTAAAATAATTATCTAAAAACCAAATTGGTTAAAACTCCTGATTATTGCCACAGTCTAATTTGACCTAAAACATTCGTTACAGTATCATGTTCTAGTAATACTGTTTTAGTGCAAAGAGCGTTTATTTCTAAGACAGAGGTTTGTCCATCTCTCCCCTGCATTCAGACCTGCAGATTTATTTCTGCGGCTCAGCATTTGCGGTTAGTCCTGCACGGATTAGGTCTGTAAATTTCCCCAGCCGTGCTGCTATTTGACTTTCTGTGGACGAAAAGCACAAGTCCGAGATTTCGCTGCATCGCTTGAGGCCCTGAACTCTGCAGATTGGGATGACCAAGCGATGCCTCTCACTGGCTAGCTTTGGGCAGAAACACAGCAAATGATACCAGGATTCCTGATGGTAGTCACAAAGTCTGCATGCTATTAGTTTGTCCGCACGGGCCCAGCTTTGATTGAACTCCACAATGGGTAATGCCAAGAGCCTCATATAAGTAATCTTTTTTCGAACTTGAGTTGATAGTGCTTGCTCAAAATAAGGCTGTGCTTTTCCCACTTTGTAGGAGGCGTCCAGTGTGGAGAGATTTGGATGGTGATGCAGACTTTCCAGATCTCTTGTGAATGAAATGTGCTTCACCTGTCTGTTCACTGCTTGCCATGGTGAACCTTTTTCTTCAAAGATTGATTTAATTTGAGCTTTCAAGGCTGTTGCTGGAGCTCTCAAAGTGCTGATGTAGTATTTTATTGTATCCCCCTGGCAAGAGATATCTGGGCGAGAAAGTCCCAGCTCCAGCCTTACTTTGGCTCTCCTGGCCTGTCGTGGGATTGCCAGCACTTTCTTGTATGTGGAAGATTGAAAGCTCATGTAGAAATTCTCAAAGGCGCCGGGAAAGGTTAGGTGGCCGTAATTAATTGAGGGCACTGTTTTTGCTTTTAGAACTTTCAGAATGGGTTCCGTGAGTGGGCTATATAATTTTCGGTTGAGATTTCTCAAGCTGCAAATAATCCCAGCACCTTTATTTCTTAGATATTTCAGATGAGCAGTTGATTTTGCCCCTTCCGTGAGCCTGAGACCCAAGTAGTTGTAATTTTTGCAAGATCTAATTTGCTGATCCCCTAAGCGCCATTGAGCTGTCTGTTTTCGATGGTACTTTCCAAAGATGAGGATTTTGGTCTTGTCCTGGTTTACCAGTAGGTTGTTCTTTTGATTGAAGCTGTTTAGCGCATCTAAGGCTTTCTGCAAGCCAATCCTGGTATGATCCAAAATTACAAGATCGTCGCCATATTGAAGAATTTGCAGCCTCACGTTCCCCATCTTAGGGATGACTAAGTTTGCCCCTCCAGTGCTTGACCCAGGTCGGATGTATAGATGTTGAAAAGGAGAGGTGCAAGAACCCACCCTTGTTTAAGGCCGCTGTTGGTGTGGACCTTGTTGGTCAGTGACGTTTGACTAGTCTTGATCCTTACCCAGGTCCCTTCATAAAGAGATCTTATTGCCTTTAGCAGCATTTGAGGTATATCCCAGTTGGTAAGTTTTCTCCATAGTGTGCCACGGTCTACCCGGTCGAATGCTGCACTATAATCTACAAAACAGCAAAACAAAGGGGGCTGAGCGGGCTGGATCGCCCGTATGGACAGGTATCCCAGTGCATTGACGTTGTCTACTGTGGAACATTGTGGTCTGAATCCTGTTTGGAAAAAAGGAAGGATGTTGTTCTCTTCTGCCCAGCTTTCCAGTTCCTTCAGCAACACTCTAGCATATGCCTTTGCCTCGATATCTAGCAGGGCCACTAGGCGATAATTTTCTGGTTTTGTGCGGTCTCCTTTTTTGTATATAGAAAATATAATTGAACCTTTCCACGATGATGGAATGGAGGCCGTTTCAAAGGCATGCTTGAAGAGAGGGGTTAGCTGATCTGCCCAGAATCTGTATGCCACTTTGAATACTGTTGCTGGCACTCCATTGGGGCCCGGTGCACCATCTGACCTCATTTTCTTGATCAGGACGATTATCTCTTTTGTGTTAGTAATCGAGCACGTGTCTACTTCTTCTTTGTCTAGTAGATTTTTTTGTTCTTGCTTAACCTTCCTTTCCAGATCCGTTGTGTACAATTGTAGTGCATACTTGACCCACTCCGCTGCTGCCACCCCATTTTCTTTACTTTGGCCATTGTGGCTTAGTTTGCTGATGTATCTCCAAAGTCGAGACTGGCCTTTTTCTTTGAGCATGTTAAATATTTTCAACCACTCCGCCTCGATTTTCTTTCTCCGAAGTTCCCATATTTTTTTCCTATGTTCACTTCGTAGCACTTTTATTTCCACACTGAGGTGATTTGTCTCTCCTTTTCTTCTCGCCTTCAATGCCTTTGTTAGTCTTCGTTTTGTTTGATCTAAATCCCTGGGGTTTAATTGCAGTGGGTGGTTTTGCGGGTGTAGACCTTGAGCGTTCCGGTTACCCCTGTCCTGTCCTAGAACCAATTTTAGTTCCTCCAGTAGATCCCTCCAGTGCTCCAGGGGGGGAGCCAAAGATTGGCGCTGCTCTTTATGGGTGACCCATTCCATAAGAACTGGACTTAGTTTTGTGGTCCATTTTATTCTGTTCAATAACGTATGATACTCTTCCTCGGTTGAGGATCCCAAAGTTCCGGGGAGTTTTGCAATTTTCCCCTTTATGTCAAGTGTGACCCTCAGTGGCTTATGGTCACTTTCCTCTCTATCTCCCACCTCGAAGTCTTTAAAGTAAGTTACCAATTTCTCAGCGATAAAGATGTAGTCAATTGTTGACTTGTTCTTGAATGTGGGCAAAGGCAGCCATTGAGAGTCCACTGCTTTCTTGGGAACCTGAGTGGAGACCATGTTATGCTCATTCAACAGCTGATGTAGGGGCACCACTTCAGTTGCACTAGGTCTGTGTCTTATATCATCTCCTAGGCCCCTGATGTTCATGTCCCCTGTGATAATTGGGAGATGGGAAGCATGTTTGTTAATGAAACTGTCCATTTTTTCAGATAATAGTTTTATGACTTGCTTTTTTGGCTTTGTGGCGGGGTTTATATAACAGTTGATTATCAACAGACGGATTGCGCTGTTATTGCTTTAAAGGCCGGAAATCAAAACTGCTTGGAGATTAGCAGAGTTAGTTTCTATTGAGTTTACCTCTAATTTGCGGTTGTGATTGATGTAAATTGAGAGCCCACCTGCTGCTCTCCCAAAAATATTACTTTTTATTGCAGCAGTGTGAACTTCATAGAAACCTGAGAGAATTAGAGGTTCAGTGGCCCAAGTCTCTTGTAGACAAAGTATGTCGTTTTCTCGTAGGTATGAACATGCTGCCTTGCAATTGAGCATTCTTTTTAGCCCTGCGACGTTCCATGATACAATTGACAGGCGCGGTTTATTCCCCCCTTTTCGGTTCTTGTTCAAAATGCCGTGACCCTTAATACTGTTGGATATGCCGTCGCGGGCTCACGTCTTCCAGTCCCCTCAGCATGTTTTGACTTGCAGAGTGATTTGGAACAATGTGGAACACTGCCCTTTGCTCTGCTGAGCTTATTATCTTATAAGGGGAAACATCATTAACAACGAAGGCAGTACTACGCGTAACGTTTACAACGAGGCACTTACCACGTAAACGTCTTTCCAACGCGTATGCCTTCAACGATCGTATTTACCACGAAAAAAAAAAACGAAGGATTAAAAAGGGGGGTTGGGGGGGGTCTCCCCCCCCATAAAAAAACGATCCCGCCGTGCCGAAAAAAACAGTGTCATAAGAGAGGAAGCGGAATAAACTTCCGCTTCCTCTTTATGACGTAAGAACGACGTGGCAAAGAAGATGAGGGGAAAACGAATTCCGTGGTAACGCATGCGTGGAAAAGGCATGCGTTGCAACGGAATTCGTGGTAACAACATATAACCTCTTATAAGCATTGAGGAGACTCTGTTCCCTTGCCACGCTTATCCCTGTTTGTTTGACTGCCGTCCCCTTTAATACCGAAAAAATCTCCTTTGTTGGTGAGTTTACTGCTAATACATGTGGGTATTTCTCCGGGATGGGGAATGCTATATCAATCCCCCAGTCAGCCATTTTTGCTGTTTTAAAGTTAATCCTTCTCCCTGAATTGTTCACTATCGTTTTTATAATCTCATTATGTTGCGATTGTCTGTAATGTATTGATTTATCTGACTGTTGTTCTCCGCACACTGATTTATTTTGTTTTAGGTGCTCTTTATAAAAATGCAAAAAAAAAAAAATAGCCACAGAAAAGCTGTTCTCCTACTTTTGCAACACTCACTTTTGTACCCAAAACTGTAAACTGAAAACAAGAAGATTATTACCGTATGGCAGAATTTACGTATTTTTAGAACCCTAAACAAATGTAAAACTTCTGTAAAATGTAAAATTTTTAGGAATCTAGAAGTGGAATTTATGTTAGGAAGTTTGTTGGTTTCTGCATCTAACAGTAAGGTCCTGATTTAAAGAGTTTGGAAGACCGTTGCTTTTTCACTAATGTGACGGATATCTCGTCTACCTATTTACAAGTGCAATAAAATATAATACACTTGTAATAAGGTGAACCGTTATGTTTGTGACGAGTAATTCGTTCGCCAAACTTTGAATCAGGCCCTCTGTTAGCCATGCAAATTCATTAGCACTTTATGCCCCCAGTTCACTGAACTAATAATGGTGAAATATCACATGCACAAATTGCACTTATTATTGCAGAAATCGGATATGCTTATAGAATTTCCCTGCAAGACTAGATGCATATTGATAACAGGTCAGTCTGTGCTCATTTACAATTAATTTTCATCTACTCATATACAAGTTCTCACTTGGTGGAATGCTCCGTGCATAAACATTGTGCGGTGGAGTATTGGAGGAAATCCATAACTATTATTAAATTCATGGAGTATTCTTGTTATCGTCTCTAAATGCTAAAAAGTTCCAAACAGGAATAACTCAATGGGAGCATGTTTTTCAGCTTTTTCATGGTGTAAACCGGGGTCCACTGCTTTCCTCATTAGCAGAGCACATCTTTGCTTGTCAAGGTGAGCAAAAATACTTTCAGGATCTGTCAGGAGAGGCTTGTTAGGAAAAATAAACATTTGTAAACAAGAACTGAAGACTATAATTATGGATAGTGATATTCCAGAGTAATTATATGTGACCACCACAACTTCAATGAGTGGTTCAGAAAGCTTTCACATGATCTAAGAAAGCAGACAGGCGCCACAGGTATAATTAAATGCCACAAACCTTCTGTGGTAAACTGATCATCTTTCTTTATTCATGGATTTACATGTTATCCTGTAAAAGCACTCGCCATATTGTAAGCTGCTCTGACTTGATCTAACGTATTCATCCGCTGAACGTTTAATGAATGAGAAACCTCAAGCCTTATCTGAGGAAGACTGGCAGAAACTTGGCTCTAGTTAGGCAAAAAGGGATTTTAAAAACTGCAATGTAAAATTCGTAAAACATAAATGAAATCAGCATGCGGAATCACGTAATTAGCATCAATCAGAATGCAATGTTCGCCAAAGGCTAACAAATTTACCGTCATAAAATATTCCTGCCACTTCCATAAATGTATACTCGCAGTCTGCATTTTAAAAGTGCAGACTAAATAACAAGATGGCCTTATATGAAGAAATAAACTAAAATGTTTTGGAATAAAAATGTAAGGTTGTAGATTTTGATAGCGTTGTTGAAATAGCTGTGTTCATGGTGATGGACGTTCTGGCAAATAATTTGGTAAACCGAAACTATTTTACAAATCACAATTTTCAGTTACAGTGGGACTGCTATAAACTGAGACTTGTCACCTAAAAGACAAGTCTTTAAAAATATGGCCAAGTTCCCTCTGCTTTATTATATGGAGCAGCGCACCATGACTCGGAGATCTCCTTATGGAATATTAGTATAGAAGAAAGTAAAATAGTTTATTAAACTTGGAAAAGTATTAAAAAATAGTTTTTTTTGGAATTTTTAATGTAAATGTATTCTATATATTTATTTTCAATGTAGAACAGAAGAAAAAAATCAATCAATCAATCAGCATTTGTATAGCCCGGCACAGTCACCCCACAGGGTATCTGGGTGATTTGGGTTTACATCAAGTAAATGCTCAGGCACTATTAACAACATTTTGAAATAACTAATTCATGTAATTAATGTAATGTAATTGGAGGCCCACGGGCTCTACCGGCCAAGCTCGACAATCCGGCATAATCCTGCAGGCATCCTTACCCTATCTGCGCACCATTGCTGATTTTTGATTCCCCTTCACGTGAGGCGCCGATCCATCGTGCCGCTGCCTCCCGATTGGGTCCTATGGCGGGAATATGCCATTTGTGACTGACGCTGGGCCTACGTTTTCGAGCCCACGAGGGTCAGCCTTCCCTGTTTTGGACCGCGGAGGCTTCCTGGTGCCGCACACAGCCGTGGCTCACTCCGGGGACATCGACTGCCGTCATCGGGTGCGTGGCGCCACCTCTGTGGCCTTGCTGGTTGGGGGCCCGCGGGCTGTTCCGCCCGGTCTGGGGTGCCTCGGCATAGGTGCTGTTGTTCAGGTGCCTCCCCACCCGCTTCCTGCAGCTGCCGCGGGCACCTGGGCCTGGCGACGTGAGCGGCAGGCCCCCCGCAGCTCACTGCCTGTTCTGCCTCAGTTTGGTGGGCACCCCCCTCCCCACCGGCTGTACATCTGCCTCACCGTACAAGTGCTGCCGCTGCCAGCTCCACCTTGCTCTACACCTGGCCCATCTCTTGCGCTCACCTCCCTCGGGGTGGATCTCCAATCGAAGGCCATGCTGTGGGGATCGGGCCCTGGACCTGCGTGGCCTCGCCTTGCATCTTACCTATGTGCTCCTTGCCAGGGGGGGTGTCGCCGGAGTCTGGCGAACCCGCCCCCCCACCAGCACTGACCTAATTCTGCCGCCATTGAGGCCTGCACACATGAGCTACTGCCCAGGGCGCCTTTGTTGCTCGGCTGACGGCCCCTGCGAGCTCCCAGGGGTGCGCTGGCCCCCAGGATCTATCTTTTGTAATGCCCGATGCCTTCCTGTGCCTTCCTGGCCCAGCCTGGCCCCTTGCAGCCTGTGATACGCCCAGAGCTATCCCTGCCCTCGGCGTACTGTGGCCTGGACTGGCGGCCGAGTGCGTGTCGAGCGGCCATCTTCCATCCTCCTACAGGCATGTTGACTGTCAGCTCCTCTGCGTCTTCCCTTGCCTTGACTTCCGCAACCTTGAGGGATAGAAACTCCACCTGTGGTATGCCTGTCTGACACCGGCTGGAGCCCCTGCTTGCCTTCTACATTTGCCTGTCGTTCTAGTGGGTGGCTGTCACTGTAGCGACACTGTATGCCCACCACCTTTCTACCTTGGAAGCCCATTGCCTCTCATACTACCCCACAGGTCCCTCCTCCATACTTCGGTGGCACCCATTGGGTAGTCCTGTTAGACTTTGATCACCTCACACTGTCTGCTGCTGGCGGTCAGTGTGCCTCTCTCTGTATTGACTGCCTTTTGTCTTGCGTAGGCCTCTCCACTGCTTGCTGGGTCCCTCATCATGGGGAAAACGGACCAAAAACAGCCCAAGATAGCTTTCGAGCTCCGAAGGTCCTCCCGACAGGACGGTGCTGTCCCTGAGGGCGTCAAATCAGCTACCACCTTGGACGCCCCCCCTCCAGGTCGGGAAGATGACCTCCAGGCAATCATGCTGGCCGTGAAGTCAACAGTGACTAGAATCGCGACCCAGCTGGACCAACTCTCTGCCCGTCTGGACACTGTAAATGCCTGCGCTGACTCCTACGACAATCGTTTACTCCTTGTCGAGTCCAGAGTGTTGGACGCCGAGGATGCTGCTACCGAAGACCATCAGAAACTACTCCAGATGGACAAAATCTTGGCAGTCATCCAGGAAAAGAATGAGGATTTGGAGTCCCGCTCCCGCCGGAGCAACCTCCGCATCACGGGTCTTCTGAAGTCCACCAACATTTCAAGGATGTAAATGTAAATGTACAGGAATTTATATAGCGCAAATCACCAAGCGGTTTCTAAGCGCTTGCTTAGGGAACCCGTCCTGGTATTCCCCTGTGAGATAACCCCGGCAGGGTATCCGCAAGGTGAAAGCCAGGCATCCCGCCGCGAGGGGCCGTTGTGGAGGACTTTGTGGAACAGCTGATCAAGAAACTCTTCGGAGACGTCCTCTCTCTGGTGTTCATCGTGGAGCGTGCCCACCGCTCACTTGGTCCGCGTCCCGGTCCCGGGCTTCCTCCACACCTCATCATTGTCAAAATCTTGAACTACCAGGATCAGAACGCCATTCTTCGAGCAGCATGAGACAAGGGCACCATTAACCACCAGGGTAACACACTCTTCTTCTACCCGGACTACACCCTCACTGTGCAAGCTGCCCGGAGATAATTCCTCCCTGCCAAGCGCATCCTTCAGAAGCATGAGGTCTCATACTCCTTGGCCTACCCAGCGAAACTGAGGGTCCGTCAGGGCGATAAAACACACGTCTTCCCAGATCCAAGAGAGGCCTTTGCATTCGCCAAGAAACTGGACAAAGAGGCCCGCTCCTCCCCTCCTAAATCTCAATTCGACCGCGCTGATTGTCTTAGTGACAACGATTGAAAGTGCAGACATTATTCCTTCTTTAACTCTCTTTCTGAACGATGCCTGACACTACCTAAGCTTGGCCCCCCCTGCTTCCTTACAGGGGTATACGCCAAGCTCTGCCATGCCCCCAGGGGATAATTCCTTATTCTTAAGCTGTTCTCTCCTCTCCCAGTTGTGAGTCCCTGTGCTCATCCTAATTGGGAGGTTGGAGTGGGCGCGGGGTTGGAGAGTTTTGTTTGCCTGGGATGGTTGGGTTGGGATGGGGTAGGGGGTTTTTCGCTGGGGTTCTCTGCTCCTCTGTTGGGGAGGTGGCTTCATTTCGCCACCGTTTGTTTCTTAAGTATTGCTTTTATAAGTCATGACCGCGACATTGTATTGTGCTTCCTGCCTCCCCTTGCCTCGAGTCAATTGTTATCCACAGTCTGTGCTCACACTGCTCCTTTAGCCCCTCTTCCCTCTTGCTTGCTGCACTCGCCGGGTTTGGGTGTGCGGGGCTCTACCCCTGCTCACCGGCGCGCTCTGTACCTCTGCGCCATTTCTGCCAGTTCAATGCTTGTGTGTTCTCCTCATGTTATCCTGTTAGTAGACATCCCTGATGTTCTGATTGCACCTGCCCACGACGCCCCCCACCTGCACTGCGTATCGCTAAACTTAGGACCACCTCCTCATGTCTGACATTGTCTGTTGGACCTGGAATGTTCATAACTTTAATGACCACCGTAAGGCCAGATTGATCCACTCCCATTTACAGCGACACAGGGTAGACATATGCCTCATACAGGAGACGCACCTGATGCCCAGCTCCCTCCCCAGAATCCAGGCACGATAATGGGGGGAAACACACTCTTCTACCTACTCTTCATATGCAAGGGGGGTTTCTATTCTGATACGCAGGGGTCTCCCTTGGCACACTGTGCAGGCCCATATTGATCCTGAGGGCTGGTACGTAATTCTCCACGGCTCGCTGTTGGCACAACCAGTTACGATTGCCAGAGTGTGTGGTCCCAACTTGGACGATCCAGACTTCTTGAATCATATATGGCACCTCATTTCCACTTGTGGCCCTGCGGCTGTCGTCTGGGGAGGGGATTTTAATGACACCCAATTGGCGTCACTTGATTGCTCTGGTACTTACAGGTCCCACCCGCGCGACACTTTTTCTCTCATGTCTATTTTAACTGACAACTCTTTGTACGATGTCTGCCGCCACCTTTGGCCTGATACCAGAGAGGGAACCAGTGTCACTGGTGCGAGGGGCTGTTGGTCACGCATTGATTTTTGGCTGACCTCCCCGGACATTTTGACTTGGCTCACCGACGCAACACACATGGCGTGTACCTTCTCTGACCATGCGCCGGTCCTGATTCGCATCCGTCTTCCCCACTCCCCACAACGAGCATTCACCTGGCATCTTCCCCAAATGCCCACCGGGACACTGTCTTTTGTACGGACATTCAAACTGCCATTACTAATTATTTCGACTTAAACACGGGTTCCGTAGACTCATCTTCCATACTCTGGGAAGGTTTCAAGACCATCATAAGGGGAGAATGCATTTCCAAACAGGCCGGTGTTCTTCGTTCTATCCGCTCCACTCTGACCACGCTCGAGAGGGAAATAAAAGACCTGGATGCCGCTCAGGCTGCGCACCCCAGTCCCGATACGCTGGCACAAATATGCCGAAAACACACAGAATTTTTGGAGGAGGCGGACCAAGAACTTTCCTTCTTGGGCAGGGAGAGCCGGGCTCGCCGCTTTGGTAAACGCGACCGTACGGAAGGTACTTTAGCCAATCTCCTCCATCCACCACACGCTGCTTCCTACGTTACCGCCCTTAGCGATGGGGGTTTGTGTAAAACCACCTCCCCTGAGGAGATTAAGTCTGGCTTCCTAGACTTTTACTCACAGTTATATTCTGCTGGTAACCCCCGTCACGGGAGGTGTTTGATCAATATTTTGAGTCTATCTCGTTGGTCTGTCTTGAAGACTACCACCGGAAATATTTAGATGAACCATTCACTAGGGAGGAAAGACTTGCAGCCATCAGTAGCCTACCCGGCGACAAGGCCCCTGGCCTAGATGGCTTTCCGGCCTCATTCTATAAAACGTATGCGGATCTCCTAGAACCACATTTGGCTTCTATGTACAATGAATCTTTTGATAATGGCCTTTTTCCCCAGTCTCTCCACAAGACTATGATAACTCTGCTTCTAGAACGCGACAAGCCGGCTGACCATCGCAATTCCTTCTGCCCCCTTTCTTTAATAAACATTGACAGCAACATTTTCGCCAAACTGATCGCCTCCCGCCTTTTGCTTCTCATGCTTCTCGTTGCTCTTCCAGACCAATCTGGTTTTATTCCTGGTAGAGCCACCTCAAACAAACCTCCGCACAATCTTTTCAGTCCTCCACCAAATCAATCCCAGTCTCCCTGCGGTGGCTGCCCTGCTTGACACTACGAAGGTGTTTGATATGCTTGAGTGGCTCTTCCTATTCTACCTCTTACCGCGCATGGGCTTCAGCGAAATATTTATACGCAAGATCATGCTCCTTTACACCAACCCCTCAGCGCATCTCCGCATCAACGGCCAGGTCTCCGACCCCCATCAGCATAGACCGGGGCACCCGGCAGGGATGCTCACTATCGCCTATGCTATTCACCATTGCAATGAAGCCCCTGGCTGCCAGGCTCTGACAGCACCACACCCATAGGTGAATAGGTTTCTTGGCCAGCTCCCTCCTCGTATCCATGTACGCGGACGACGTAACCCTATACGTCCGTCAACCTCAGGAAAACCTTAGCCCCCTAATTTGGGAAATCATACGCTTTGGTGGACTTTCTGGGATTCAAGTAAACTGAAGCAAGTCGGTGCTGTTTCCCTTAACAGAAGCCACTAAGCTGTTCACACCGGACTTCCTGTTTATGTGGGCCTCTGTCCCCACACGCTATCTAGGGATCTGGCTGAGTAGGGATCTGAACGAACTGTGGAGATCTATCTTCAGTTGTGCAGTCTATTGGTTGGAGTCCAGGATTCCAGCCTGGAGCCGGCATCCGCTATCCCTAGCTTTCCGGATCGCGATCGCTAAGATGGTGGTTCTGCCAAAATTTCTATACCTGTTCTTGAACGTTCCTATCCTTCCCACCACTCAATTTTTTCACAAATTGCGTTCCCTCATCATTTCACTCGTCTGCGGGGGGGGGGGGTAAACAGCCCAGAAGTCTCATACGATATTCTTACACTCCCCATGTCTGTCGGGGGGTTGGGTGCTCCTGATTTCAAGATCTACGCCTTGTGTGCTCAGCCCAGCTTCCTTCACTTCTGGATTCATCCTACCCCTTACAAACCCCACATTGCCATTGAGACCGATATAACATCCCCCTGGCCGTTGTCCATGGCATTGTTCGTGCCGGCGATGCGCCCGTGGGCGGAGGTTGACACAGTCAAAACTTTGCTGGGCTTGGTCCGGCCTTCGCCGGCTATCCAATCTTCCCTTACTCTCTGCCAATGCGGTGCCAATAGTAAACCACCCTGACTTTCCCCCGCTTCAGCCTTCTGGCATGTCTAAGCATGCAACGCGTTTGGGTTTACGAACAGTGGCACACCTCTACCCAGGGAACACTTTTTACTCCCTTCTGACTCCTCTGGTGCATTGGACATGCTTTTGTACTATCAGCTACGTGCTATTTGTCGGAAACTACACTCTACATTTCCTCAGCGCCCCACCTACTACGCAGGCTCTCGACTTTATGTATACATCCCCGTCCCCACACAAATTATTCACCAAACTATATGCTTATACTGTAAGTCCACCTCCATTTCTACAGATCGTGCGTGGGAGGGTTGGGGTGCAGATCTAGGTATGGACATCGTGCAGGCGGACTGGCTATACTGCTGCAACCAGACGAAGAAGCTGTCACCAAACTATCGGCACAGTCTGACACATTTTAAGTTTCTGCACAGGCTGTACCGCACACCTGCTCAGCTCCACAAGCTTGGGCTCATTCCAACTGACGCCTGTATGCGTTGTGCTGCCCCCGCTGCTGACTTCGTGCATTTAGCGTGGTTATGCCCTAAGGTCTCTGAATTTTTGCGGGTGGTGTGCTCCACTGTTTTGGACATCGCTAGTGCTACAGTGCACCCGGACCCTCCCCTCTGCCTACTTGGCTTTGTAAAATTCTGCCCGGATGCTTCTCGACGCCTGATTACGATGCTGCTGGTCCTGGCAAGGCGTAAGGTGGCAATGTGTTGGGGTAGCAGACCTGCTCCTAGGGCTGAGAGCTGGCTGGAGGACATCTCTCAGTGTCAGACTATGTTATCGGAGTTCTAAGACTTACTACAGGCCAAGTCCCGACCGGTTGATATTTGGGGCCCCCTGGTCACATATCTCCACTCCCGTGCCCCTCCCAACGGTACTCCTTCTCCCACGCTCCCCGCCAGCCCTGCGCCCGTTCCGGCCGCCGGAGTTTGCCAGTGACTGCTTCCCCCCTCATTGCAGGCTGCCCCGCCTCACAGCACTCCCCTTTGATGTTATAGCAGAGGGCTGTGACCCTCATGTGGAGAGGGACCTCCATGTGATGTTGCTGTGATTTAAGCCTTAACATGGTAATGTATTTTGCAAAGTGCAGTCGATTTGTTTCCAAATGCTTGACTAGGGCTATACTGTATTAATCTGAGCTGCTATGCAGCACAATGTAATGTGTCTGACTTTAAGTTCCTCAATAAAGGTTTTGAAAAACAAAAACAAAAAATTTAAATACATTAAATTTAATTAAAATTAGTGTTCTCAAGTTTGTCACCACGTATTTAAAGAATGAAACTTTCTCATTATGCATTTATAATTATTAAAAGTGACGCTTACAATTAATTAGAAATACTTTAATTATATTTAATTACATTTATTGTTACATTACTTTTTAATGCAAAATGAGTATTAAGCAATTTAAAAAAAAAAAAAATGTGACATGTTTATATATTCATAACATAAAATTATATTTATTTATATCGGTATATGTTTTCTTATTCAAAAAAGGTATCTTCACATAATGACAATTAGAGAGAGGTCATACTGTGTGTCAAATGTTCTTAGATTAATGTCTTCCCATTCTTTAGGCTGTGTCACTTCCACTTCATTCTTACCATCAGAAAATTGTGCCATATGCAAACAATATATTTTTTCAAGCCAGGGACCATTGGAAAAAAAGGGGAAACATACATTGATGGGTCACTGCTTATGCTCATATCAGCTACTGGTAGTTAAACAGCAATGCAACCCACTATATTGTTTTTTTGATCCTGCTCTGTCACTCAAGACAGAGACCAGCACTATGCAGATCAGCCTTGATTCTGCTCCAAACTACCAAACCAGTTACCATCCACATGGGAACAAAGTCAACCCCACACCAGGTTCAGCATATTTCATCAGGGAGATGCAGCTTGATTTCTATAGCACAGGGAGCACAGGACCAACATCTGGGAATACTGGTTGCACCTAGGGTGTCACTTTGAGGAAAACAAAAAGTGATGAATGGAATACTTGAATTCTTAATTACTCTGGCAGTATGCAAGAAAATCAATTGTTGCCCTCCATGCAGCTCTAGACATAGACCAGTCATATACAAAGCGGACTCAGTCCTGTTTCTATAGGAATAGTCTAACCAAAACTACGAGACAAGGTTACCTCCAGGTGGGCATATGTTAGGGCCAGTTGAGCTGTCTACATTTGAGCAGCACCAAGACTGATTTTCATATGGTTGGCCTCAGTCTAAAGTATCATGTTGGGTAAATATGTTGCTAGACTGCAGCCAAAAGTAATTTCCAGTTGATGAGATGTGTTGATACATTCTACACAGAACCTGTGTCCATATTTAGGTGGCACAGAGTTTGTATGTCTCCAGGAGAAATTAATTAACCCCATGCCTACATTGAAAATATAGAACTGGTACATTGTCAAAGGTAGTTGTAGAAATTACACTTCCAGAAAGATGAATTAAAGTTGTTTGTTCTGGGTACATGGATATCTTCAGCACAGCAGTCCTGCTCACAGCGCTGCCAAACAGTAATGACATGCACATAGAATATCTGGAACAGGACACCCTACATTCTGTCTGGACATTCCAGCTCACATGCTAGCCAGTGTATTATGTAACTATAATATTATTTAACTTCACTAACACTACACATCTCCCCACTCATGAAACATTAAACATTGTACAAGAAAAAACTTTGAAAAACATAATACAAAGAATTTCATAGCAACACTATGACATATGACAATGGTTATATTGTACATTAGGTACTTTACAAACATTTCCAATACTCCAAACTGTCCCATTTCAAATACCACCACATTGCGCTTTACTTCAATTACCTTTAATGGAACAGAGAATTTGCTATCCCCTTTAATGACCACATCACCTCTTTTGGTGACAACCCAATCTCCAACCACAATATTCGGCATTTTCACACCTTTTCTCATATTGTAATAATCTTCAGTAAGTCTTTGTTTCTCTGTAGAGCTTGCCTTGACAGCATGGTGGTCTACCCATAAAGGATCCTTAACAACCAAACGATTGGGATTGTCTTTCCTACATGGTTCTCTCCCTTTAAGAGATACAAAGGGAGAAATACCCGTAATACCATGAGGAGTCGTCCTATGTGCCCAAACTAGTTTCTTTAACTCTTCTTTCCAAGCTAAACCATTAGCTAATGACAATTGGATAGTGTCCATTATTAGACAATTAATCCTCTCTACCATTCCATTGGCTTGTGGTCTATATAAAGCCACTCTCTCATGAGTAACTCCCCATTTTCCATAAACTCCTTCATTTCTCTTGATACAAATTGTACACCATTATCTGATACAATGGTTTTAGGCACACCTTCTTCCATGAACACTTCCTCTAAAAATCCCATCACAGTTTTAGTGTTGATAACATTTGTTGTCTTGTACACAAACCACTTTTTGTGATAATCAGCGAGTACAAAAATAAACCTATTTGCACTACCTAACTTATTTATAGGGCCCAAGAAATCCATTGCTAACTTTTCCCATGGTCTAGCAGGTAACTCAACACACTTAAGTGGCGGTTCTCTCAATGTCTTTACTTTGTCACTGTTAGCACATGCATAACAATTCTTAATCACTTCCTCAACCATGCTATCGAACTTTGGCGACCAATGTTTTTCTAATTCTTCTCTTCGTCATGCTCCTTCCAGGGTGTCCTTCATGAGCTAGTCCAATAATTTGACTCCAAAGGAGGTACAATGTGATTCCTTCTTATTATCTTGACATCAAATATACTCAACTCATCCTTGATATTCCAATATTCCTTTATGTGTTCATCACAACTTACACTGGTTACCCAACCATTCCTGATGTACTCTTTTATTCTTACTAGCACTGGATCATTGTCCATTGCAACGTCCCATACCTCTTTTCATAATGCTACACATTCATGGATCTTACTTTCCCCCTTACTTCAGTTCTAAAATCATTAACTTCTGCAACTTCATTCTTCGTAGGTGGTAGTGATAAGCAATCTGCTACTACATTTTTAAGTCCTTTCAAATATTCCATTTGAAAGTTATACTACAAAACAGACAACATCCATCTTGATATCCTAGGAGTAACTCCACCTTCCAAACCTCTTCCTCCTTTAACCCCTTCGGTGCTCATGACGAGCTCAGGCATATACCTCTCAGGTGCTCATGATGAGCTGAGCTCGTCATGACCACACCCATTTTTATTATGGCCCAGCACAGCAGAGGAATAGCTCCAGCAGCCAAGGTGTTAAATAAATGTATTAGTGGTTTGTGGTCCATTCTATCCTTAAACGGTAAATCCAAAAGAAAGTATTTAAAATGCTTGATTCCCCAACAGCATGCAAGGGCTTCTCTTTCTATTGCAGAATAACTTTTCTCAGCATCTTGCAGCCTCCTGGAAGCAAATCCAATAATTATTTCATTTCCTTCAACAATTTGTGTTAATAACGCTCCTAATCCAACACCACTGGCATCTGTGGTCAGGTAAGTTTTCCCAATTATTTTAAAATGTCCTAACAAAGGAGCTTTCATGATACAATCCTTGATCTTTTCGAATGCATCCTCACACATATCATTCCATTCAAATATCACATATTTCTTCATTTGTAACTTTAGTGGTTCTACAATCTCAGTAAAGTTTCTTACAAATTTTTAGCAATATTCAGCCAACCCAAGAAAGGACTTCAGTTGATTTTTGCTTTCCGGGTTTGGTGCTTCTTTTATCCATTGAACAATGCTTTGTTTGGGTTGTATACCATCACCTGATATAGTGTATCCTAAATATGTAACAGATCCCTTCCTAAATTGACATTTCTCATGCTTGACAGTCAGTCCATATTCTTCCAAACGCTTTATCACCTTGTCTAACAACTCATCATGAAGTATCTCATTCTTCCCTGATATCATAATGTCATCTTGGAAGTACCAGACATTTTCTAGACCTTCAAATACCTTCGTCGTTACCCTCTGAAAAACTGCAGCTGCAGACGCTAGCCCAAAAGGCATTCTCATTTATAAAAATGCCCCTAAGGGGTGATGAAATTAGTCAAATGCCTAGAGTCTATGTGAAGATTCATTTGATGATATGCTGATGTCATATCAACAACTGAAAAAACTTTTCCTCCTGACATAGCTGACAACATTTCTGAAATATTGGGGAGTGGTTTCCTGTCAACCCAAATATTCTGATTTAAATCCCTCAACTCAATACATAGCCAAAATTACCACTTTCCCTAGGAGCTACAACAATTGGAGCCAACCATTCGGATCATTTTATTAGCTCAATTATACCTTGACTCAACAGCTTGTCCAATTCTTTCTGCAAGGATTCCCTCATCATAAGAGGCACATTGCGCACCTTGTGCACAACATGGACAGCACCTTTTTTAAGAATTATTTTGTGACAAAATCCTTTTAACAAACCTAATTCATCATTAAGGACTCGTGGAAATCTTTTTGTAATACATTCTTCAAATGTATCCACAGAATTCACATTATGACTTTAAGGCAACGCTACAATAACAGGATTTTTTGCATTTGGGTCTAACTTTATACCAAGATCTTTTTGGTGGCGCCAACCCAAAAGATTAGATCCATAATTGGTCAAGTATATTCGTCCATAAACTACTTGTTCCATAATTGAGATATTCATCCATTTCATTGCAAGTATATCTATTTTCTTACCTCCATACCCCACAGATTTTATGTCAGGGTCAGCCAATCCACATATTGTTCTCTGGATAATGTATCTTTCGATACTAAAGTGTACATACTCCCTGAATCAACCATCACTTTTACCTGAAAATCATTTAAGTTGATAACGCAATGTGGTTTCTCAAGTTTTTTATCACTTTCCATCTTCGCCCCTTTAGCTTTCCCTTCTCTTGTGGAATCAACCTTGCAAACATGAGTACACTCTTCTCCATCAACGGGTACAATTATCTCTGTTACATGTTCACATGGTAATTCATTTATACTTTTAACACCACTTTGAGTACATCTTGACCTGCACATTTTGGAAAAATTACCTTTTTTCCACAATTACGACACACAACACCCCTTGCTGCACATTTAAAACTTGTAGCAATATGTCCTGGAGTACCACAATGAAAACATTTTATTTCCCTTGTATCTTTCTTTTTCCCATCATCTACTGTATCCTTATTTGCTCCCTCAGAATCTTTCCTCGCAGTATCATTAGAAGAAGTTTTTTGAACAACACAGATTGGAGATACCTAATTGCTAATGTTCGTTGTCTTTGTTTCAATTTTTGATGAATTATCTATTTCTTTCAACCATTTTGAAGCATGTTCCATTCCTTTCACAACTTGGATTGTCGCTTCAAGATCGAGATCTTTCGTTAACAACTTTTCTCTTACTCTCTTGTCATTAGTGCACCTCATCTTTGATCTCTAATGAGAGAATCACTTAAGCTTTCAAATTTACAGGTTAGAGACAACCCACGTAGAGGTCCCACATATGTATCTATATCTTCATTTAACTGTTGCGCTGGTGTAAAAAATGTATGTTGTTCTATTATAACGCTAACACTAACCTTTGTGATAAATCTTAAATCAAGCATTTTGATAGACATTTCATTTACATTAATGGGTTGTCCATCCCCACCCCAAGAGACATTTTTGGTAGGTTTTCATACAGTCTCCTCCCTTCAACTCCTAAGTGATGTAACAATATAGCTTGATGCCTAACCGGTCCATATTTATCCCATCCCCGTCGCCATAAAATGTAGAAATTACACTTCCAGAAAAATGAATTAAAGTTGTTTATTCTGGAAACATGGATATCTTCAGCACAGCAGTCCTGCTCACAGCACTGCCAAACAGTAATGACACTCACATAGAATATCTGGAACAGGACACTCTACATTCTGTCTGGACATTCCAGCTCACATGCTAGTCAGTGTATAATGTAACTATAATATTATTTAACTTCACTAACACTACAGTATTCCCTCATTTGCATGGGCCCAGGCTGTAGTCAAAAGAGCGAGCATGCTGTGCTTTGCATAGTGTAAAATGTAAAGGGAGAAACACACTCAAATCTGGCAGGTAGTGGTACATGCTATTTAAAAAATAATGAAACTTTAAAGTAGCTAACATTATTTTTCATAACATTGGTGTTCATGTAATGACAACTATCAAGGAACAATGGTTCCGTACATGAATCAAGAGTAATGATTATGGAAAGCAATCTAAATGCTGTTGGTTTACTACTTGTGCAAACGGTTGCTTGTCCCAATGTCATGCTCCAAAATATTGTAACTTGAACATAGTTACATATATGTAGAAATACATACAGTGAATCTATAGTTACCTTATTTGCTTAATTTCACAATCTTTATGTTGTCAATGTTCTGGCTATGATGTTTTGTATTAAATGTTTAAAAAGATCACCAAGAACCTCAGGTAATGAGCATAGAAAAAAACAGTGGTCCATGCAGATAGTTTAAAATTCAATACTTGAAAGGACAGTTGATGTCATAATGCTCTAATTGTGACTATATGCTTATTGAAACATATAAACAGACACGTAGTATTAAATGGAAACATTGCAAGGTAGTAAAACAATATAAATTCATATGCACAAATCTAATATTTCAGCCTTAATTTATTAAATTAAAAAACAAATGTGCTTGTACTCAAAAATTGATTCACACAACCATTAACACTAATTTAAAGTAGTGTGAAAATTACCAAATGGGGATGGTCATTTTGGCTTGAATCTGACATTTTCAGATTACAAAGCAAAAATCAACATTTTACATTTTGGTTCATGGACCAGTATTAACAAAGCTTTGACCATCAGGGATAAACGCGTCATCATCAGGACTAAAGAATTTCTAAACCACCTGAAAAAAGAGATAATAAGTAAGTCAATGTCCCCGTATTTTTGTAACATGATCTTTCTGTTAAACACATTTTACTGAGCAAAGAACAAAATTCACTATAATGGATTGCATCCGTGAAGATGTGAAATTGTATCCTCAAACAATTAAGCAATACATTTTTTGTATTCACATTTAAAAAAAGATGAGCTTGACAAGAGTATATTTACTGACAACTAAGTGAAGATTGAGAACTTGCTCAATTATGCCCAAATGTGCCCTGGACCCATATTGTACAGGCAGGATTACTTGGTTAGCTCTCATCTACTCCTCAATTCTTCTATGGGCAATGTGCACAATTACCTTCACCATTGAAACTAGAAGTGAGATTGGTCTATAGCACCATAGGTCTTCTCTGGAGCCTTTTTAATATACTGGAATGAACTTGGTGCTATGCAAAGATTGGGGAAAGCCACATAGTATTGCATTGTTAAGTACAGTTAACAGAATTCCACATTCACGTTATATATCCTCGGGACGCCATCCAGCCCTAGTGCTTTCCTTGATGGACTTTCAATAATCGCTTCCCCCACTTCAGATATGTCAAAATATATGGAAATGGGGAACAGGTGGAACAGTACACTGAGTTGGGGTCCCTAGACGACGTAAAAGAATAAATAGATTTGAAAGGAGCAACCAAAATGCATTATTAACTTCCATGGTAGTGGCCCCGAGAGCTCTGCCATTAGAAACTTTATACCAATGGCCTGATGGAGTGGGATCTCTCGGTATTAGAACTTCAGACATATCACCCAAATAAGGTGGAGGATTTGTAGAGTTTTTTCTGTTCAGAAACACAGGAAAATCTGGTGGTCTCAAATAGAACAAATGCTAATGACCCCCACACCTGGGAAGAAAACTCACATGGTGTCAGGGTCACTAGTATTTTGTTTTTCAAAAACAAACTCCCACTTTCGTAGCCAATAATTGAAAACCTAAAAAGTTTGGTGAGCAGGCATCTGAAACAAGGCACCTGCTCACCAAACCTTCCATGCCCTTATAGGAAGCACCATGGAGCCACATTATAAGGTTTCAGGCAAATAGCCATTACATTACTATACAAATGTGCCAAGGCTGCATTATTACAAATAATCATGTCTTCACTCCCAAGAGGCTATATTGAACACTGGAGAAGCAGGTACAATTTAAATTAGTTGAAACAGCGTCTTTTGTTAAAATGCATATTTAAGCAATGTCCTACACTGCAGACCTCCTGGAACTCTATAAGTAGTATAATTATGGCTGTTTTGTGAGAAGTTATTTAGGCCCCACTTGCAATTCCTGAAATGAAATTCAAATGCACAAATTTATCCGAATAGTAACAGAAGCCCCTATTCTGTTTAAATTAGTAGAAATTGACAAATCAGCATCCGCAAACAGCTAGAGATTGCAGAAAGGCAGCAAAAAGTAGGGCAATATTGGCTCAGAAAAGAAAGCCTCTTTAACACTCCTAGGCCCAGACGTACAACAGTTTTTAGCAGTCATAACTGGAAAATCGGGCCATTTGCGACCGCTAAAAAGGGTTTTAGCATGTATAACCCTATTTTGCTAGTAGTTAACTTATTACCAACTCGCAGAATATGGGTTTGCGAGTCGCTATTACGAAGGGGCATGCCAAGGGCTTCCCTTCCTAATAGCAAGTCGCAGGGGAATTTATGATTGTTTTATGACCGCAAATGGGGTCACAAAGCAATCCCAGTTACCACCAATCTCAAGTTGGTGGTAAGCCAGTTGGAGACAGGAAGGCGTCCCCAGAAGACCCCTTCAACTTTGTGTTTGGCAGCGAAAATATTTGTTAGGAGCAGGCAGTGGTCACATGGACCACTGGCTGCCCTTAAAAAATGAAAAGAAAACATTTCATTTTTTTCTTTTAAACATATCCCATTTTCCTTTAAGGAAAACGGACTGCATTTGAAAATAAAACATTTCTATATTTAAAAATCAAACACAGACATCAAAGTATGCTGTCTCCAGCAGGCCAGCATTTCTGTGATTGTAGCCCTTTCCCAATGAATCGATAAGTGCAACCTGCTTCATGAATATTGATGAGGCAGGTCATTTGCGACCCCACTGGGAATCGCTAAATGTGTCTGAGACACATTAGTACATTACGTTTTGCGAGTCGCAAAGAATCACAATTTGCCACACACAAAAGGGAATGTTCATACATCTGGCCCGATGACTTTAATCTTAAATTGTTTCAAACCTAAAGATGAGTAATCTACTTTCACTATAATTTAATGGTTCTATGATTAAATCCCACCAAATTGCATTCCATAAATTAAAGGGCCCAGACAAAGTTTTGGTGGAACTGGGAAAGTACAAAGACAGAATTACAACAGGGTCTGGAAGTTATATAAAGACTAAATAAATGACAACAACAGTGATAATAATACTAATTGAAAAATTCAAATAATAATAAAAGTAATATTAGATGACAATGATGATGACAATAATAATAATAATATTACCAACAATAATATAAGCATGTGTGTAGGGTTGTATGTATTTATGTAAGGGTGTTTCTAAATTACAAAATTAGCTAAAATGCAGTGAAGCACTAGACTGGGTCAAAGACAAGCATAAAGTCAGCGAGAGATAGGAGATGTAGCTGGGTTGTGCATGGTTAAGTCTTTGGGACCCTTTAAAGAGGTATATTTAACTCTTTCCTAAATTGTAGCAGCACTGGGGTGGGCCTGATGGATACTAGGACATTGCTCTAAACCATGGGGGCATAGATGGAAAAGACCCGGTCCCTTTTTCTTTTTTTTTTCTTACACTTCTTAATCTGCAGTCTGATGGTGTCCTGGCTGAGGTATGCTGAGGACCATCAAAGATGGTAAGCTTGTCAACAAGATAAGTGGGGTGCTAGTATTGATGACTTTGTAAATGATCCAGCTGGTTTTGAAGTTGGTTCAGGCCAGCAAGGGATGCCAATGGATTTCCATCACAATGGAGTCGATGCTATCATATTTCTTTCAGCTCTGAATGAGATGTACAGTGGTGTGTATGCCCTTAAGGGATGCCAGGCTGGAGTCTGGGATGTCATGGAGCAGGGAGTTACTACCATAGACCTGCAACAGTAGGAGGGCCTGAACAGCAGTTCTGAAGTTACATTCTGGAAGAAATGTTTTCACTTTCTTAATAAAAAGAGAAAACTGGTGATAGGACATCTTTTCTTTTGGGCAATTTGTTACCAACTTTTTCACTGAGGGTGTTTAATATAAATATTATTTATGACCAAAGCAATTTAAATTTAAATAATGAAATATTAAACATAACCATGTTCTATATTTTATATAGTTGACTCATATAAAAATATCACTATTTATATTAATGATTTGCTGAGCCCACATTCCACCTCATTCTCCTATCCAACCTCTCCATGATTTCCATCCTTTTCTTTCCTCACATGATAATGTATCTTTTTGTTGATGGGGTATGCTCTATTTCCCCCTCTTTATACTTCCTGAATCCTGCGCCCACCCTCTTGCTAGAAGTATTAATTTACACAGGCTTAAGGAAGAGTCCCATTTTTAGCCCCATTTCTATTTGCCTGCCAATTTATGCACCTCTGTCTTGTTTTGCCAAGTTCTTCATGAGCTCTATTTGGTTTCATTGACTGGCTGCCCATGTTAAAGGCACTTCTTGCTGATACATAAATAACATAAGCTGTATACAACAGCAAAAGGAAATGTATTGCATCAAACCCATGACAGTTGCCTTAGCGCAAAAATATAGCAGTAACAATATAGCAGAAAAATACTGCAAACCTGTGGCAAGCCTAATAACCACCAATTATTCACCATTTATATGCAAAAAAGCAACAATCGGTGATAATACCACATTGCTGGAGGTGCCAGCCAAATTAGGGCATCTCTGTATGATTCTTAATTTTATCTCTGACCTCTATATGAGAACTTTTTTCTAATTTGTTCTTGGACCTGGTCCGCTCTACAGGGTCCCTTCCAAATATTTTGCCTTTACCCTCTACTTTTTGCAACATTTCTTTTGGTGGCCTTAGGACCCATGTTAAAGTGCTTGTTTCCACTCCTCTAAACATGTAAAGATTGGCTTATACCTAAATTACGCATTTAATTTCCATAAAGTGATACTTCATGTAGCCACGGCTTGTGAATTAAATGCTACAAGTGGGCTGTAGTCTGCTTCAGGGTCACATGACTGGGTGTAGTATACTGCAGGGCTTTGTTTATTCATCCCAGACAACCACAAACAATAAAGAGCTTAGGTGTGCCTGGATGGGCTGTTACATTCCATATAGGAATCATAACGTAGGCACCGGTAATCTCATTACCAGCCACCTATATTCTCTAATTACATTACACTTTTCACGGTTTACAGGGATTGCCCATTTACCTAGATATTACACTGGATACAGAAATCGGGTTTTCCCTAGTTTGAAATCTCATACATTATGCAGGAGGGTTCTAGGAAGCACAGCAGGACTGTCATATCCTGTGTAAAATCTATGTACAAAGTTCCTGCCCTACGTCATCCTTAGGCCGGCATAGTAATAAAGCAAGGTAGGACCCCTGGGAAGACCTATGGGTATATATCCATCACATCTTGCTAAGATAGACAGAGGAGACCGAGACTTCCCGGTCGAAACACTGACCAGAGATGCGGAGGTTCCTGCATGCAGACACTCCAGCTCGCAGAGGTCTAACACATCCCTTGCGGGATGTCCAACTAGATACCAGGACAGGGTCCCAGAGTCTCTCACTTCAGGTAATGGAGTTGACTAAATCCTAGAGGGATTCTTGGCTTAACACCTACATACATGCTAGGTACACTTAGATACATCTAGTTAGGGAGACATTGTAGGAGTATGCATCTTTTATCATGTGTTTTATATATTCAGATGTATTCATGACTGTAGTAAGATGGTAGAGCTATACCATCCATTTACCTTTATCGTACTACTAATCATTTATATCTTATACTGCCTAACGGTTGTTGCAGCTCATCTATTCTACACCAGAATAACAACTGTTCAATACATTCTTATTGAAAACGTCCAGCCTTTTTATTCTGTGTATTTCTCTGAGACAGACTAAGTGAGCACGAGTGACTGAGTGAAAAATAGTATATTGTTTCCACGGTCCTGAGTAATCAGGGTTGTCATGTTCGATGGTTGCCAGGAACTATTCTCTCCTTGGTAAAGGAAGATTCTAGTGGCACAGTGAGCTAGTTGGTACAAGAAGGCTAGTAAACCCGGTGGAGGTGATCAGAGTTTGTCTAACACCAATCCACAGAGCATGTTGTCTTAATGTGCAGATCCTGTATATTTTTTATAGGAACACCACGACCGGGCCACGACAGGGCAATTACTGGCAGAATGGGAGGGTACAGCTGCGCACAGCCCTACTTCCACTTAAATAGGCTGTGTTCTGCCTCCACACAAAGGACTGTTTACCCCCTGTAGTTAGTCTAGATTTAGGGCAGGGAAGACTGGATGCCTTCGGACTTCAAAGGGAAATCTTTAGATACTCATCCCACTTCAAAGGAAGGTCTAGGTATAAATATTGAACCTCAGACGCAAACTTGTCAATAAACGTCTGGACCTGTGTGTATTCTGCCAGGGAGAAGGACTGTTTTTCTGCTGAAAGGACTGCCACTGTGCTGGACTGCTGCTCTGAAGGAACTGCTGCCCTGCTGTGCTTATCTGCAGCCTGCTGCCCTCTTGCCTGGGTGAGAAGTACTGGACCTTGATCTGTTAAACCTAGTACCCCCAAAGTGACTTGAGTGCTAGTTGGCTGGTCTCTCAGCGAGAGCCTCAGGGACAGAAGGCTCCAATAACCTTGAACTCAGCACTTCGACTCTGACATCTGTGAGTCTTATCCTGACAAGTGCTGCCACCCCAGTCTTAGGCTCTTGGAAGTGGGCCTGAAGGTACTCCATCTGCCAATCTGTGGACCCAGCAGAACCAATGCATCACGTCTATTGTGAAGGTTCTCTGGATGCAAAGAACTCCACAGCTACATCGGAACCACCGCCTGTGTTAATCTTTCCCCTTGCATCTCTCGTTGATGGCAGCCTGAACAGCGATACAGGTCCTCACATCATAGCCTCACAGATACTCAGAACAGATACATCGCCTCAACTGTGTTTCGCATCCTCGGCTCCAGACTTCTCATAGCAAGCCCTCTTTGGTGGGATCCTTGATGACGACGCAGGACCGCACATCGCAGCTCCTCAGAACTGACTCTTCGCATCAGCTATGTGTCCCATTTTCAGTGTGGAACTTCGAAACGCTCCGCAACCAGGACCTCAGGTACTTTGTTCAGTGGCCTAACAGGTACCCTATAGCCGGCCCATGATCCATCACAGTTGGCCTAAACTTGTGACTTTCCTCCAGTCCGGAGCGACCAGCTACCCACAGTTGACAATTTGTCCTTTTTGGCACTATTTTCATTGAAAAATTAAAACCTGCACATCTCCAGTTTTACTGATTGGATTTTTGTTGTTTTGGTCTTGTTTTATTTATAAAAAAATTACTTTATTTTTCTGATCTAGTGGGATCCTTTTGTGGGTTGTTTTCACTGTGTTGCTGTTTGAAGTGTTGCAAAAATACCTTACACATTGCCCCTAGGTTACGCCTAACTGCTCTGGCCAAGCTACCCAAGGGATGAGTACAGGTTAATTTAGGGTTTGCTTGTGACTTCACCCTGCCAAGGATTTGTCTCCTTTTTATCCCCCTCAATCTGTAACCCATTTTCCTATACTAAAGTTATCAATTTATAAATAAGGCCAAGGAAGAAATGGGAAGAACACTTCTTAAATGCTTGCCTTGGGACTCAGACTGATAATGTTGGCTAAAGAAAATATCATGGTTTCTAAGGACTTGCATTCCCCTTGCATGGCGCAAGTCATCACAAGGCAACACAAGTCCTTCTCTGGGATTTACTAAGCCACAGAAAGGCCTTGCGTGGTTTAGTAAAATTGTGTTACTTTGCATCAGGGAGGTATTCCATGGATGAAACATGGGTGTTCCCATCCATCCATCCATGGATTTTGGCACAATCCCAGATTTAATAAAGTCTGTAAACGTGGGATTGCACCAAAATGGTGCACCTCCTAGATCCAAGTGTAATGAGGAGAAATATCTTTACTGCTCCTTGTTACTCCTTTTTCTATGCATTCTGCATCACACATAGAAAAAGGAAAAATACATTTAAGAGTTGCTTTGGTGCAGGAAGGTACCCTCCCTGCACAAAACAATCCTGCTCGTAATGCACGTGCCCTTGCGGCAAGGTGCAAGGTTTCCTGCGTTGACACTTGGCAGCCTCCTATGCTCCAGTGAAAGGAGGGAGTAGAAGTGCGCCAAATCCCAGTAGTTATGGTGCCTTTTTTCTCTCTCCATTTCACACAACCCGGCGCAACAACTTTGCTTGGTGCCCTGTGTGAAACGTTAGTAAATATGACCCTCAGTCTTTACTCTGGGCGTGTCACTTGTCAAAACTCCTCACAAATCAAAGCTGTTAGCTGCTTTCACATGCAGGGCCTGTAGCTTAGTGCACGCCTTCCCAGATTCCAGCTCATTTAACTTGAACGCAATATAATGTACACCGGTTCACCAAGCCAAAATGATTCTATGTCTGAACATTTTTAACGCTTGATTCCAGGCTTTCATTGTGTGAGGAGCACTAGTTACAAATGAGTGCATGAGTCATCCATCTGTACACACTTTCCAGCAGTGATTTGCTGTTGACTGCTGGCGGTGCCAATGTGGCATGCTGGCAGGTACCTGCTGGAAGGCAATAGCATGACACATCTTTCATTGCCTGCTGAGGGTGAGGAGATTAGGCATTTTCTTTGCTATTACCAACACCTATAAGCAGCTGTGTGTAATCTCTTTTTCTTATCGCTCAAAGCATCAGATGTGGTCCTAGTAACTCAGGGAACAGCAGATATATGCTGAACACAGTGCGCATTTGTGCTCTATAGCAGGGTTCTTGTTGCCAGTAGCTGGGCGAGAGTTTGATAACAGTCTTTCAGTGTTTCTCATCTGTGGGAACAAAATGGAGTTTCCTGGTGGGATCTGTCTCTATTTGCAAACCGAAGAGTGCAAAACGTGGCCAAAGCAAATAAACGTTGCTATTTTTAATCTATTTACCGAGTTCTAAGCCTAAATTTGTATATATACACTAAAATAATCGAGTTCTTTTGCGAAGCACGACCAAATTTTAGCAATAAAATAGTGCAAAACCTGATATAATGTGTATTATTTAAAGTACTTAGGTGTCCTCATTACAAGTTCAAGGCTACTTTTTGATCCCTGTTATACCAAAAGGGCTCCCACGGATTGGAATGATCGCAGCTTTCCACTGATAGATTCAGGCTGGGTAAATCGGCTGGAATTTGTTTATGGGCAAGGCCGACAAACAGGCATTACAGGCAGAATTTGGTGTGGTAAATAGTAATTATGCAGAGTATGCCTCATTTCCAAGTTGAAAACTCAGAATAGAAGGTATTGAGTACACTGGATAATTACCTCATCCTGAGCTAGTGGTATTTATCGGCATGGTAAATATCCCGCACTATTCCACACAAAATGTCCAGTCTGAATGCCTGCCAACTAAATATTTACATATTGATATGAAAGAAATGGTTATACTCATGCTGAGATGGTCAATACTTCGGGTGGAGTTATGAAACCCGCACTTGCTGATTCCAGATGGCAAGTACAACCCAATTTTTTGTGTATCTCAAGTTTTCAGTCAGGAATGGGGAATAACAAGAAGGTCCCTAGATACTGGGCTGATCCCGGAATGTGATATTATGATTCCCAGACCTTACCTGCATGTAGTTACCTCCTGCTTTCAACAGGTGCTAAATGTATATGCACAAGCTTTTGATTTTACCAGGTGTGGAGAGCAACCCTTAAAACTCAGAAATATGGGGTGATTTGGCCACATGTGATACCCATGGTGGTTTTCATGGTTCAGAAAAATATTCTACTCCACCTAACTCTGTTAATGTATATCAAACACCCAAAAACAAAACAACTACATACTTTTCAATGATGATCGTCTGATATTTTGGCAACTTTTTTGGTACCTTTTGCAGTAGAGACAACAGACAAATCAAATGTTGCCTATCCAGTTCTCCTAAAGCCGACAACAGATGTATACGTACTCAGACACAGTAATTTATTTAATAATGTGTTTCTGAATCCCATAATTTTTTTCTTATTTAATCTTCATTTGAAATGTTAGCAACAGAATTGAAGGAGGTAGTATGAGACACCTGCTATGATTCAATTCTTAATTTATATGAAAAATGTTCCCCAAATAAAGTACCATTATTGATAACCATCCCAAAAGAATATACTATGAACAACTCCGACTTCCCTCTGCTCCCATCAAGCAATCAATTCACAAAGACATTTGCGCACCTATGTTCAATTGATATGAGGAAATTACTTTATTTAATAATGCAAATTTACTTTGCAATTCACAAAAGGGAGGCTGATTTGTTCACACACACTGTTATACTAGTGTGTGTAGCGTCTTGAACGCTGAGGGGCAATGTCAACCTAGGCCGCAGAGTGGGGCCTTGCTAATACTCAAATCAAGGACACGCACACACTGACTAGTACTAGGGCCGAAGACCAAGAGCGGTCACGCGCCCGTTTATTTATATCCAGGGGCTAACCCGTCTCTGAGGTATATGCATGCGTGCGTGCATTAGGACGGGCCAGGTGGCTCCGTCATTACATCCCTCCAAACTCACGGATCAATAGTCCACGTCATGGGAGCTTCTTGAAAGAACCCAGCCTGCAGGCATAGTCTCTCAGGCTCTGGCTGGGAGTGGGGTACGGCCTGAGATGGTATCTTTGGCTTCGTTGGCTCTCTTTCGCCCTCTCACTTTCCGGCTGTTCTGAGTGATCTCAGCCTTCTCTCGGGGTACTTTCGGTGGTATCACTTCTCTCCGGTTCAGGTGTCTGCGAGGCTGTTCAGCCCTCACACTGGCTTGTCGGCGTCTCCTTGTCTGCCCGATCACTCTCTTCTTGCTCGGCATCCACAGGTGTTCGACCAGCATCTTCCCGCTCTCCGAGGACAGGTTTGAACCATGACACGTTCCTTGTCACGGCTCTCGCACCTCGGGTTGCGGACACCATGGTGCCATGGACGTTGACAATCTCCCACACCTCAGGCTCATAGGCGGTGTCTTACTTCCAATTGGGATGCCTGTGCTTGAGGACAACTTTGTCTCCGACCACCAGGGACCTTGGTTGGGCTCTTCGAGCTTGACTAGCTTTTTCATTCGTTTTGGAAGTCTTTTCCTTGAAATGGTGGACCGTTGTCCGACCTTATCTCCACAGGCAGGCCCATCATGGCGAAGGTTCTTCTTTCTAGTGCTTTTTTCATGTGCATGAACACAGTGGATGGTACCACCTCCACAACTGGAAATCTTGAGTAGGAGTCTATCACCACAAGCGTGTGGCGCCCGTCTGGGAAGGACCCAAAGTCAATGCTTAGCTTCGATCACGGCTCCAGACAAGGGTCTTCAGTGATCACCGGGTGGGGGACTGGGTCTTGACTTGTGATTGTGCACGAGTGGCAGTTGCTGACTTCTTCCTCCACCGCCGAGTCCATTTCGGGAAACCACACTTTACTCCGCAGTCATGCCTTTGTTTTTGACACCCCTTGATGGTCTTGGTGAGCTAAGCGTACCACCTCTTTCTGTGGACTGCATGGGATCACAATCGCCGTGCCCCAAAGAACTATGCCATGGGGGCCCACGCTGAGCTTACTCTGAGCCCTCCACAATTGTTGTCTCAACTGCTGTTCCGCGGACGTAAAGGCACTGACCCCATCCAGGAAGTGCTTCCAATTGCGGTTTATCGTCGATCAGTGCATCTTTGACAGCCAAGAACGCTTCGTCTTCCTTCACTGACCACGGTTGCCCAGCCTTGGTCAGCAGGCGTAGGGGTTCCGAGAGGGATGCCAAATTCGGGATTAAGCGGCCAAAGTATGTGGCCATCCCTAAGAAGCTTCTGACCTCGGTTGCAGACGTTGGTTTTGGTGCCGACCTGATCGCTTCTGCCTTTTTGGGATCCACCTGGAGCCCATCTCTCGAAAATATGTATCCAAACAACTCTACCGACTCTTTGTAGAAAGAGCACTTGGCCCTATGGAGGGTGAGACCATGATCAGCTAGGCGTTGCAGGATGGCACGGAGGTGTACGTGGTGTTCTTTGAGCGTCTTCGAGAAGACTAGGATGTCGTCACTTAGATTGATAACCCCAGACAAGCCTGACAATGTCTCTCTGATAGCATTTTGGAACACTTCCGCCGCAGACGACACGCCGAAGCTTAAACGCTTGTATCTCCGCAGGCCGACGTGCGTGGAGAGGGTCATTATGTTGCGGCTGTCGGGGTGTAGCTCGAGCTGGTGGTACCCCGCATTTAGATCTAGTTTTGAAAACCACCGAGCCCGTTTAGGTCCGCCACTATGTCGTCCATCGTGGGTGTCAGGTGCCTCTCTCTCTTCACTGCTTTATTGGGTAGACGCATGTCTACGCAGAGACGTATAGCGCCCGGCTGTTTGGGTATCAGGGCGACCACAAGGGGCGACACCCAGGGTGTCGGGCCTGACACCTTTTCTATGACTCCTAATTCCTCGAGCTTCCACAGCTCCTCCTCCACTTGCGGTCGCAGATGGAATGGCACCCTTCTGTGCCTCAGTGCCGTTGGCCTCACAGTGTGGTCCACGTGGATTTTGAACGTCTTCCCCTTTAGGCGGCCTTGTCCATGAAATAAGGCAGGGAAGTCCCGCAGCATCCCATCCGCATGCAGCTCATGCACTTGCCATGCAAAGAATACAAGTTGTAGATCTTCAGCTGTGTGGCAGCTAAGCAGCGTGCCACGTTTTCCTCCAGTGACATGGAACCTCATTTTTACTTCCTGGTCATTGCAGGCAGCTACCACCTCAATTACTCCTCGCAGAGGAAGCGGATCGTCGCTGTCGTAGGTATAGATCTTGGCCTTCGATGGTGATAGCGGCGGGCGGGGAGACGGTTTCCCGTACTGCGTGCTGTCCATCACATTGACGGACGGTCCTGTGTCGATCAACGCCTGTACAGATGATCCAGCTATGCTGATTTCGCACATGGGGGGTGGCCTTCTCCTCGACCCTTCTCTTCCCACGAATGACACGAAAAAGACGTCATCGTCATCATCCAAGTGAAGCGGGGCTTCTCGCACTTGATCCAGGGCGGCGACTGCCGCTGCTGCGGCACACCTTTGCGAAGTGGTTCGGCTTCCCACAATTGGAGCATGTCTTGCCTTTCGCAAAACATTTCCCACCTGCCGGGTGGTCCATGCCGCAGTTTCCACATGTCGTGCGTGGCGTTGTCGGGGCACCCCCTCTCTGGGCAGGTGGCTGACTTCGGATCACGTCCACCTGTTCTTCCTTGATGGTGGGGGCCCTGACTGTGACACCAGGACGTGTCAGAGCAGCCTGCATTTCGTCAGCTCTGGCATTGGAGAGTTTGTGCGATCTGGCCAGAACGAGGATTTCATCCAAGGATATCCGTTGTTGCCTGAGGATGAGGCGCCTGAGTTGCACTGATCTGCAGCCCTGGATGAGTTGCGCGTGTATTTCCAAGTCTCTATCCGGTAGTTCGCAGGCTAACGGAAGTTTCCTAAGCCTCGCATAGAAGGTGTCAATGGATTCCGATTCGTCTTGTCGCGCCTGGCGCAGCCAGAACCATTCGTAGTCAGGGTTCACTCTCGGGTCAAAGTATCGGTTCAGGGAAACGAACTGCCGCATCGTAGTCGTCGGCTTCACCTTTGTCCGGCAATATTTCGAACAGCTCGTAGAGCTCCTCCCCACCATAGCACATCAGTAGCGAGCGTTTAACCTTCCCGTCAGTTTCTCTGACTCCTATAAAGTAGTGTTCGAGCCTTCCTATCCACAAGCACCAGCGCGCTGCTGCTGTGAATGGGTTCGCGAGCTCGCTGAATGGTGGGAGGGGAGCTGCTAGTCCGTGGCCGGGAGGGGCTGGTGCTGTGGCTGCCGCCGGTCCTGCGACATTCGCGCCGACTTGGGGCTGCACTGCAACCTGAGGCCGACCTGCTGTGGAGCATGCTGTGCCGCTGGCGCTGCGGCCGCGCCTCTGGCGCCCGCTTGTTGTACACTCATCTCGTGCTGCGAGTTGGCACGTGGCGGACGCCTGTGGAGCCTGGATGCGCCTCACTGCGAGGCGGGTGGGCGGGGCTTCCTTGTGGTGTGTCTGTGCTGTGGTGCGCTTCGCGCGCTACTGATATGTATTCCTGAGTTTTCCGGTGGTGGACAGCGCAGGGTATGATAGCGTCGTGGGTCTTTAACTCTGCAACCCTGTGCATGTGCCAGTGCTGTGAAGTGTGTCCACTTTCCCCAGTGGGCATGGGGTCTTGACGATTATTAGGCCCTATGGGCCTTGTGGCGAGGTGGGCCTTGGCCGGTGGGCACTGTGCCTGTGACGCCGCCTTTTCCCCGTGGGCTTATGTTCACAATGTCTTGGGCGCAGAGGCCACGAGGCGCAGTGTGCTCCCGGGCAGTGTGCAGTGTCTGAGGATGCACTTACTCCTCTCCAGGTGAGGTTTGAACTGTGCACAGCCGCTAGTCCAGGGCCGGGTGTTTGCCCGCGTGTATCCCTCCTCACTCTGCAAGCGGTGATGCGTAGCGGGAGGGTGCAAGGCCGAGCTGACCCTCCTCCGACCCACACGCAGCCTCACGCATGACATCACTGCCAAGGGAAGAGCGCGAGGGCCGAACCAATCCCCCCGATGTGCTTGTGCTGCACGCTCATAAAGGGGCCGGCACTGGGTGACAAGGCCGCCCATGCGGGGTGCGGCCGCAGACGGAGGAACCACTGAAGCCACGAGGTGAGGCGGGGCTGCACGCGCACGGCCTGTGCTCCCTCTGTCAGGGGCTGAATTGGGACCAGCAGTATTCAGAGCGCCTACCTAGAATTGGTCGCAGCGCTCAGGACTACATCTCCCAGAAAGCCTGTAGGGGAGGAGCATCGTCTATTTCATTCAACAACGCAAGGGCGGAGGTGCGCGTAATCTGCGGTAGTTTCCAGTTCTCCTTCGTCTCGGGTCTCACGCTGGTTGCGTGGAGGCTCCCCTCCCTAAGATCCTGCTGTGCTGTGAACCTCGCCGGATCATCCTTGCGTGCTGTGTCAGCGCGACTCCTCTCAATAGGAGTCACTTATCGGGTGCTGCGCTGAGCACCACTTAGACTTTTCCGTGGAAGGAAGGGTTGTTTGTTTTTCTCCTTTTTGGTTTCCACTATTCCTGGATGTGGCCGATATCTTCGCTCTGAAGGAAGCGCTTATCGGCAATTCATTTCTGGTCGGGGTATCGCGTTGACATAAACGCTCACCGACTAGATTCAGTGTTTCATTTGGTGTCTTAATTCCGCGCTGAAGGAAGCGCTTGGGTTTCAAGGGACCCCAGCCTATGAAGCCGTACATTCTGTGGCCGGGAGAAAACTGTGTATTCTAAATGGTGATTCATTTCGGAACTGTATCCAATTCCTTTTGCGCTGAGGGAAGCGCCTATGGGATGTTGGATTTATCTTACTTTGAGGAGAATTCCACTCCGTACATTGGACCCTGAGTTTATTATTTTTACTTTGCCTCAGTTCGGACATCTACTCGATAATAGAGTACATTATTTCCTTTTGGGCTCGTTTCAAATTCGATCTTGGAAAGGAAGGAGGCCCTGTTCTTTGGAGCCGTGTTCTGTTTAATTTTGGATGAATGTTTGCAGGGTATGTATGCTCATAGATCTTTTCCCGTTTTGGTAAAGAGTATGAATGTCAAGAGGAATATGTAATATTGTGGTTTATCGTTGTAGGAAGGCCTTGAAGTCAGAAGCTGAATTCCACATGATATATGTAAAGCTACAGAAGCCCTCGGCCAGTGGACAGGTACTAGTGAGCACTAGTGAGAATATATGAGAGTAGTAAGTTTAACAGGATTTGTATTAAAACTGTGTTCTTTTGTTTCAGGTCTCCCACTTTCAGAGGGTCCTTCCCTCATAAATTTTTTCCCTCGCCTGACTACCTTACTACTCTGAGTTATTGCTATCCAGAGTTGGGGGAGTCTGGAGGTGGACCCCTTTTTGGCATCACACTGAAACAGAGGAGTGGCCTTGACGCTGACAGAATTACGCGCCCAAGAAATAGTCGCTCCTCTGGTTTCGTGTCATACTCAAACATGGCGTCTTTAGATGATGTTCTGCAAGCACTCGTGCTAGTGCAACAAGAGTTGGCGGCTTCCAAGGCTGAAACCGCAGCTCTTAGAGAGAAAGTTGATAGACAGGCTAGAAACCCATTTGATGTCACGCAGGTGTCTTCACAGATACAGGTTAATGTACCCCCGCCTATTCCGTTGGCCAGTCCAGAACGATTTACGGGAGACCCATCCAAGATACAGACATTCCTTACTCAGATATTGTTACACTTTTCCTGTAAGCCTGCTTCTTTCCCCACTAACCATTCCCGAGTTGCTTTCGCCATCTCATATATGACCGGGGATGCGGCCAATTGGGCGGTCCACTTGGTTAAATATGACGATCCACTCCTGTCCGATTGGGACTCTTTTCGTAGGGAGTTTGAGAGGGTTTTCGATAGGCGTGCTACCCCTATGTCGGCTGACAGGGAATTACTGGAGTTAAGACAAGGGAAGCAGGACTTGGTCACCTATTTGACTAAATTCAACAGGTTGATCGCAGAAACTGCGTGGCCCGAAGAGAAAAGAATGTTGTTGTATTATCAGGGTATAAGAGACGACATGAAGGATGTTCTAGCTCAAATAGATCCCCAACCTAGAACATACACGGATTTAATGAATCTTACTTTGCGTCTCTATCACAGATTAGCAGAAAGGAGGGACGAAAGGGCGTTCGGTCAGGTGGAGAAGACAGAGAAGGGTATTCGACCCTCATCCTCCTCAACTGATCAGAAAGCTGAGCCTATGGAAATAGGAGCAGTTAGAGCCCCGTTGACCAGAGCCGAGAGAGAGAACCGCAGACATTGGGGTTATGCATGTATTGCGGCAAGAAAGGCCATTTCGTGAGAGACTGCCCCACAAAATCCAAGAAATCGGGCATGTCTTACTATAACAAGAAAGTGGCCGTTACTACTGTGCCTTCTCCGAGTTCGGATAGTTCCCAAGCATTGGCAGACGTAACCTCAGAACAGTCCACTGGGTTGCGAGTCCCGTCTTTGTCAGGTCCGGATGTTACTCCATCTGTTTTACACATTATCATGCAAATGAGTCTCACGGATAACAAGGGAGCTCATGACATAGAAGTTATGGTTGATTCAGGGGCTACCGGAAACTTTATTGATAGCGGGCTGGTACAACGTCTAGAGTTACATCGTGTACCTAGGGGTACCCCTGAAAGAGTCTTGGCCGTGGATGGGAAGCCTTTGAAATCAGGTCCCATAACAGAGGTAACAGAAGAGGTAGAACTGATCAGAAAGGGGGATGATACCTTGCACATCGAGAGAATAACCTTAAATATCATAGAAGCACCTCAATACGAGGTAATACTGGGAATGCCCTGGTTATGGAAGCATAACCCCAGGATAAACTGGACCCAAAAGACCTTAAGTTTTGAGTCAGAACACTGCCTACACTCATGTGTTCACCCTTTAAGTACTCATGTAATCGCATTGGCACAAATCTATCACGTAGCCACTGCTGCTGAAAAATAGACTAGGTTACCTAGTGAGTATGCTGAGTTTAGAGACGTATTCAGTGAGACTAAGGCAGAGATATTACCCCCTCACAGGGACTACGATTGTCAAATCAACCTGATTCCTGGGGCCATGTTGCCTTCCTGTAGGGTATATGCTTTGTCAGAACCTGAGACACAACACTTACAAGAGTACCTTGAACACTATGTGGACATAGGATTTAAACCACCTTCCCGCTCACCTGCAGCCTCGCCTCTGTTTTTTATTAAAAAAGCGAATGGTGAGTTGAGAACGTGCCTTGATTATAGGGTTTTGAATAAGATCACTGTGCGGAATCGCTACCCTCTTCCACTCATCCCCGTCTTGTTGGACCAGGTGAGAGAAGCAGTCATTTACACTCGACCAGACCTGCGAGGCGCTTATCACCTGGTCTGGATACGAGAAGGACATGAGTGGAAGCCAGCTTTCAAAACGCGATACAGCCTTTTTGAATACCTAGTGATGCCGTTTGGGCTTTGTAATTCCCCTGCGGCTTTCCAGTTCTTCCTGAACGATGTGTTGAAGAGTTATGTTGACAAGTTTGTGGTCGTCTATATCGATGACATTTTAATATACTCCCAAAACACAGAAAGTCACAGTAACAGGTGTTGCAGAAACTGAAAGAGAATGGTTTGTTCTGCAAGCTGAGCAAATGTGAATTTCATGTGCAACAAGTGGAGTTTCTGGGCGTGATTTTGAGCCCCTCTGGGTTATGCATGGCAGAACGGAAAGTTTTGGCGGTACAAGAATGGCCTACCCCAAAGAATGTAAGAGATGTGCAGTGCTTTCTAGGGTTTTTCGAACTATTATAGGAGGTTCATTGCTCATTTCTCTCAACTAGTCTCCCCCTTAACACGTCTGCTAAGGAAGGGGCTTCATTTCTGTTGGACTCAAGAAGCAATGAGCGCTTTTGAAATCCTCAAAAAGGCGTTCACTTCGGCACCCATCCTTCAACATCCACAAATTGAGGAGCCTTTCGTAGTGGAAGCGGACGCTTCCGATATTGCTGTTGGAGCGGTGTTGTCCCAGCGTGATCGCTTTTCAGGACAGTTGCATCCAGTAGCTTTCCTGTCCAAAAAGTTGAGTCCTGCCGAACTGAATTACACGGTAGCTGAAAAGGAGTTGCTGGCCATCAAGAAAGCCTTTGAGGAATGGCGGCATTATTTGTGGGGGGCCAAACATCCAGTCACGGTCTACATGGACCACCGTAATTTACAATTTATGAAAACAGCTCGACATCTCACACAACGTCAAATGCGATGGATGCTTTTCTTCGCGGAGTTCGACTTCATCGTTACATTCAGACCGGGGTCCGACAACAGAAAGGCGGACGCTCTATCTAGACAGGAGGATGTACTGAAGACTCGAACAACAGCTCCCAAAGCCATCATATCACCTTAGAAGGTGATGTGCTCCCTCACCATGGAGAATTTTCTAGACGAGGTAAAGAACCAGAGAAACCTAGATGGGTGGAAGCAATGGGTCAGTTCCGGTGCATCAAGAACTCTCAAACATGGACTGCCCTTCTATGAAAAGAAGTTGTACCTACCCTCATTAGAGACTAGATTGAAGGCGTTTAACTGGTGTCACGACTCAATGCTGGCCGGACACTCTGGAGGCAAAAAGACCCTGCAGCTCATTCAGGGACAATTCTGGTGGGAATGCATGAAGGACGACATCGGTCTATGGATTCAACAGTGTGAAATCTGTGCCCAAGTCAAAGGAGAGACGTGTAAAGCCAAGGGCAAATTGGTTCCCATGCCTACCCCTACGCAACCATGGCATACGATTAGTCTGGACTTTGTGGTGGGCCTGCCTAAAGACCAAGGTTGCGAAGCTATCATGGTGGTAGTAGACAGCCTCACAAAGATGGGACAATTCCTCCCCTGTAAGAATCTACCTATGGCTGGTCAAACTGCTCAGTTGTTGCTGTCACAGGTGGTGAAACTGCATGGGCTTCCCAGAGTCATTGTTTCGGATCGTGGGCCACAGTTCATAGCCAGGTTCTGGAAGATGTGGTCAGAGCTCTCCAGATTGAGGCGGTCACATCGACGAGTTTTCATCCACAAACAGACGGTCAGACTGAAAGGCTGAATCAGACTCTTAAAACCTATCTCCGATGCTGTGCGAAAGAAGCTGGCGACTCGTGGGTGGACCTGTTGTGGTTAGCGGAGCTGTCATACAACAATTCATGGCACAATTCTATCAAGGAATCCCCGTTCCGGGCTAATCATGGTTTCCATGCTAAGGTTCTTCCGCTCTCAGTACCCTGTGATATCACGAATCAACCCACGGTGGCGGTTCTGATCGCACGCTTGCAGGCCCTGCATGTTCAACTACGTCACAATCTGGACATCGCAAAGACGAGGTATAAGAAGTGGGCAGATCGTACTCGTCAGGACGGTCCTATCTACAGGGCTGGGGATAGGGTGTGGTTGTCCACCAATAACATTCGCTTCCGCTACCGCAGTGTATTCCATACTCGGTTCATCGGTCCTTTCTCAGTGGTGCGCCCTGTGGGCTCTGTGGCGTACAAACTGAAGTTGCCAGCATCAATGCGCCTGCACCCAGTGTTCCATTGCAGTCTGTTGAAACCTGCTGTGGGGGGCGGCTAGACGGGCTATGCCCCCTGTGCTTCGGGATGGGCAACTGGAATATGAAGTACGGAAGGTGTTGGATTCCAAATACAGGAGGGGACGGCTGTGGTACCTTAGCGCCTGGAAGGGCTACGGTTCGGAGGATGATTCATGGGAACCCTCCAAAAATATCCATGCTCCCCGGGTGGTGAGAGCGTTCCATTCACGTTGTCCTGATAAGCCTGGGTCTAGGAGGCGCTTGGGAGGAGGGAATTCTGTCAGGCGCTGAATTGGGACCAGCAGTATTCAGAGCGCCTACCTAGAATTGGTCGCAGCGCTCAGGACTACATCTCCCAGAAAGCCTGTAGGGGAGGAGCATCGTCTATTTAATTCAGCAACGCAAGGGCGGAGGTGCGCGTAATCTGCTGTAGTTTCCAGTTCTCCTTCGTCTCGGGTCTCACGCTGGTTGCGTGGAGGCTCCCCTCCCTAAGATCCTGCTGTGCTGTGAACCTCGCCGGATCCTCCTTGCGCGCTGTGTCAGCGCGACTCCTCTCAATAGGAGTCACTTATCGGGTGCTGCGCTGAGCACCACTTAGACTTCTCCGTGGAAGAAAGGGTTGTTTGTTTTTCTCCTTTTCGGTTTCCACTATTCCTGGATGTGGCCGATATCTTCGCGCTGAAGGAAGCGCTTATCTCCAATTCATTTCTGGTCGGGGTATCGCGTTGACGTAAACGCTCACCGACTAGATTCAGTGTTTCATTTGGTGTCTTAATTCCGCACTGAAGGAAGCGTTTGGGTTTCAAGGGACCCCAGCCAATGCAGTTGTACATTCTGTGGCCGGGAGAAGACTGTGTATTCTAAGTGGTGATTCATTTCGAACTGTATCCAATTCCTTTTGCGCTGAGGGAAGCGCCTATGGGATGTTGGATTTATCTTACTTACTGTTAGACAGCGACCTCAGGGGCGAGCAGGAAGTGTACCTGACCAACCTAGGGCCCCCCTCCCTAAGTACAAAGACGAGCACTGTCGGGAGACTTCTCAGGGGGAGAGTCTCAAATCTAGGATCGTACACACTATACCAGCGCCACACGACAAAGAGACACCACACAGTAGCTTCTTAAGAACGTTTCTTTATCTCGTGATTCAAAGGATCTTTATGATCGGCAAAGGCAGGCAGTTACAAATAGAGCAAGGGCTCAAAGAGTCTCGGTCAGGGTAGGGGTAGCGGGACAGTCTTATGGTTCAGTGTCAATATCGGTGCGTATCCGGCGCACAGCTCTCAATCCTCGAGCCGGGGGATACGATGCGATCTTTGGGGTCCAGCCGGACCAGGAGAGTCAGGGAGCCGCGAGTCACTCAGCAGGGCTCAAGCAAGATGTCGGAGGTCTTACGATCTTCAGGGGAGCCGCGAGTCACTCAGCAGGGCTCAAGCAAGTTGTCGGAGGTCTTACGATCTTCAGGGGAGCCGCGAGTCACTCAGCAGGGCTTAAGCAAGATGTCGGAGTTCTTACGATCTTCAGGGGAGCCGCGAGTCACTCAGCAGGGCTCAGGTGGTTCCAGCAGAAGTCCTTCTCTGCCAAGGGAGCCACGACCACGTCAGCAGGGCTCTCGTCATTCCAGAGTCGAATCTGCCCAACAGTCCCGGAGCATCCCCAGTTATAGGACTGCTCCTCTTTGATCTCCGGAGTTCTGGTATGCGGGGGTCTTAGCACCTGGGGGCCGCTTGTTGGGGTTTCCTGCCACGCGCCCCCTTGATCCATTCATGTCAGGTTCGGGAGGAGTCCCAGACACACAGCAGGCGTGGAGCCAGCCCTCAGGGTGGCCGGAGGGCCAATCGAAACCCATCTCTCGAGGGGAGGTCGGAGGTGTGAGAGAAACTGTGAGAAACTGTGAGAGAAACTGCTCCTCCCTCTCTCACTCAAGGGGAGCGCGCTGTCCTCCAGCCAGGGTGGCGCCTCTCAGCCTGGGCCGTGCTGGATCGGGCGGCCATCTTAGGTGCCGGGAAGTGGGCACACAGGGCCTACGGGCCGGGAAGATGGAGGCACGGACGGGGCAGTCCGGGGACGGGTGTGTGTAACAAGGAGGGAAGGGTTGGCTAGGCCGGGGGACTCAGGGGTCTGTTGTGGGGTACAGCTCGGAAGGGTGTGGCTCCGGGTCAGGGGGGACCACGCCACGAGGCTGGGTCTAACAAATACCACTCTGTACATTGGACCCAGAGTTTATTATTTTTACTTTGCCTCAGTTCGGACATCTACTCGATAATAGGGTACTTTATTTCCTTTTGGGCTCGTTTCAAATTCGATCTTGGAAAGGAAGGAGGCCCTTTTCTTTGGAGCCGTGTTCTGTTTAATTTTGGATGAATGTTTGCAGGGTATGTATGCTCATAGATCTTTTCCCGTTTTGGTAAAGAGTATGAATGACAAAAGGAATATGTAATATTGTGGTTTATCATTGTAGGAAGGCCTTGAAGTCAGAAGCTGAATTATACATGATATATGTAAAGCTACAGAAGCCCTCGGCCAGTGGACAGGTACTAGTGAGCACTAGTGAGAATATATGAGAGTAGTAAGTTTAACAGGATTTGTATTAAAACTGTGTTCTTTTGTTTCAGGTCTCCCACTTTCCGAGGGTCCTTCCCTCATACATTTTTTCCCTCGCCTGACTACCTTACTACTCTGAGTTATTGCTATCCAGAGTTGGGGGAGTCTGGAGGTGGACCCCTTTTTGGCATCACACTGAAACAGAGGAGTGGCCTTGACGCTGACACCCTCCCCGGGTGAAGTGCGGGGCTCACCTTAGCGCCACGGCCTGGCGCGAGATATTCTTCGTGTACTCGGTACTGTGCAGGCCGCATACACGATGAGGTAATGGGGTCGGCACCCGCAACAGTACGGCCTGGCGCTGAGGGCTCAAGCACGATATGAATGCGCGAGCCCTCCAGGCAGGAGGCGGTCACGACAGTGTGCTTCTTCGGGGGCGAGGCATGGGACAGGACCCACCTCGTCGCCAGTGTAGCGTCTTGAACGCTGAGGGGCAATGTCAACCTAGGCCGCAGAGTGGGGCCTTGCTAATACTCAAATCAAGGACACGCACACACTGACTAGTACTAGGACCGAAGACCACAAACGGTCACGCGCCCTTTTATTTATACCCAGGGGCTAACCCGCCCCTGAGGTGTATGCGTGCGTGCGTGAGGACGAGCCGGGTGGCTCCGTCACTTCAGTGTGGTAGTTAATCTACTCTCAATGGAGGGTGAAGGGCATTCCAAGAGGGAAATGCCAAGTAAATTTGGCAATCCTCCACACACTTGTGCAGCGTGTTCACAAACAGAAACATTTACATAAAATGTACTCTTTTTGAGAAAATGCAAGAACAACTGTCAAAGGTGGGATAAGATGGTACGCTACCAAAAATGGTAAGGGCGTAGGGGAAGGAGTTTCAGCTTGCAGAGAATTTGTTCCTGTTAGAGAAAAAGTATATGCACATTTTTAACAATGTCCAATTGTATACATTGTGAGTACTCTTGAAAAACTGCAATGGTTGCAGGTTCTGAAACTATGTAAGAATTTGTAATTAATAAATCTGCACCCAGTCATAGGTGTAAAACTCTGCATGTTGATTCACAATTTGTTTTGTGAGTCGGGGAGTATGTGAAAGGACTGCTGCCTGTTAGACCAAATTGGAAAAGAACAGGAGATGTAGGGGCAGACACAGAGAAATGTAAAGTCTGATCATTACTCAGCTTGATATTTGTAATAACTTGCATATCCTGAGTGAAGTGTCCATTGTGAAAAATATTAAGTTGTTTTCTGACGATAGCCAAGATTTAAAAGACGCAAGCAATTAAATGCAAGCCAGGCACTCTAAATTTCATTTTAGCCAACACCTCGGGCAGTTAAAACATGTTTATCCTTTTGTCACATCTTTTCACATATCAGTCCAACATTTTGTGCTTTTAACCATATCCAGTTGGTATTTAGGTACCTAAATACTTGCCTGCATTCAGTGCACAAAACAGTGAAGCATTTTAGGCTGGAACTTTTTACAAAAAGAGGAGGAATAATCATCACGAAAAAAATACATGTAACAATAAATTGTTTTAAACTGTTTATGCTTGTTCTATGACATTTGCATCTCAGTCTGATGTAACTCAAATATTCTCAACGTTTTATTTGAATAGATTATGTTTTATGGGGATGGAGGCTGGACGTTTTGAATGGTAAAGCCTTTTTTGTACACAACAATATAGCCATCTTAGAGACTGCTCGCAAGTTCACAACCCATTCTACGCCCATTTTTATCCAGTCAGACCATCTGGACAGGAATTTAGAGCAGCACACAAAATAAGTTGAGAATCATATTATATCGTATTTAATTGTGGGAAGGGTTTTTGTTTTACACTTTGCATGTAATGTGAATATGGTTGCTCAGGGCGTGCCTGATTGTAACTAGTTCTTTGCCAGTAGATGTTTATAAAAGTAATAAGGTTTAGTCATATATACATTTAAAGTAATAGTGAGAACGGCAAAGTATGTGCTCCCCTGTCTACAAACAACCAAGAATTACGGAAATATAAAATATTTAGTGTATCTGAGCTACCTTTTGGGAATCTTTTTAACTGGGATACCTTCCACTGTTTATCTCCAATTAAATGGCGCAAAGTGGCCCATGGGGTCAAAGCCAAAGGACAGATCCAAGAGTACCAAATGGGATGGAACTCTATGCCAGCCCCTCCAAAATGTCCGTTTTGAATTCACGTCTTGGCCTTGGCAGCCTGGAAATCATTGGTTAGGCTCATGGTAATCAGGTAACTGGGACAGTTCGACCTCCTCTAAAACTGCTGCAAAATGTGGAAGTTGCTTTTAGGCCTAAAGTGGAGCGTCATGGATGACCCAAAGTTCTTTTTCTAGTAACACAAATACTAAATATTTCTTTAGGCATGTAAGTTTAGCTCTTTCTGTAAATGAATTGTTGAGCAGCAAGCACTGTCTTGGCGTGAAAATGACCTGACAAGACATTCTATAAATAAAACCCACATCCTTCTTAAAAATCACATTGAAGAGGTGACCAAATGTGTTCTCAAATTTTGCAGAACGAGTTGTAGTTTATCTTATGAAGAGGATGCAGACTTTCCCTGCTCTTCTAGTTGTGGTATTATGGTTGCCTATCATAGTCATACATATTCTGTTACGCACCACATGTAACCCCTTGTGTTTCTCTGATCTCTAGTCTAGGGAAGGTATGCCTATGCCTCAGGAATGGCTTCCTGTTTACTCCAGGAAGAATGGCTCTGTAGCAGGGTAGATTCCTAACCGTAAGCCATTCTTCATCTGGCACTAGTCTTGGACTTCCTGTTTTTGGGCTACAACTGACCAATGATTTTTGGGTCTTTGGGTGATATAATAGCAAGTGGTAATGCATCTGTCAGACTATGAAAATAGGTCATATTTACATCTATCAAGGTGTTAATGGTATCTTAAGTGTCACATCTCTCCAATCATTTTTTGATTTTTAATTGCACATTTGTCAAATGAAGATACATAGACACAGGCTTATAGACAGAGATAGTGAAAGACAGATGCATATATATACATATATATATATAGATTTAGCATTTGAAATGTTTAACCTTTCTATGTTATTTTTGTAAGCTACTGTGCTCTTATATTCACACTTCGCCTTTCATCCATTTTTTAAGGTTGTTAGGGCTTTTAATCTCTTTAAACGCAACACCTACTCCTGATGCGTCATGTGATCAAGCTCCGCCTGCGGAGCGAAACGCGTCATGGAGAGCACTTGCTCTGTCAATGCTGCAAATAAATCTTCACTGCAACACGATTAACGGTGTGATGGCGATTTACTGAAATTTATTCTTAAAATACTTTTCTGGAGAGGTGGTCTGCTCCTGTGGTGTCCGCATACATAGCGGTCAGGACTTCTTTTCATATTTGCTGCCGGATCTTGGCTGTTTCCGGTTTGGCGGACCCTCCCGAATCCAAGAGGCACAGCGTTTTCTTCAGCCTACTGCGTCCCGACACATCCTTGACTTCAACTCGGAAGAGTTTTTGTATGCTGTGCCCCCCGCACATTTGAACTTCATTCAGCAACGAGAGCACCGGTTCCTTTTCACGGCGAGGTGTTTGTGGAATCCGCGAGGTCGGCTGACCTACGAGAGCCCTGAACTCCGTAACCGGTAAGGCACCCGGTGCAAACCTCCGTACTGTGAACGGTTGATATATATAGCGGGTTTCGGGACATTCTTCCTCCGTATTTTACATTGACAATCCTTTGCCATCAAGCAGTGTAACGGCATTTTCTGTGAAAGCCCTATATTTCAAACACCTTCTCGATATGATTTCCAGCGACGCGCTCAGGAGTAGAGAGACGGCAGCTGACGCCCTCTATGAAAGGCTACCGGCGGTTAACGATGCACCACCTTCCACTAAAACCACAACAACGACCAATAACAAGGTTAGGGATTTATTACAAAAATTGAAGAAACTCCTCCAAAACGAACTATCTAAGTGGTGGGAGAAAAAATCACTAGAAAAGTACCGTGATGCCAACCGTGTCCCAAGAGGTCTGCGGGTCCTAATTGTTCCCACATATGGGGACCCGGACCCTAAGATGTTACAGGAGTGGGCTGACAACAATTTACAAGCCTTCAAGAATATGCTACACATCTTAATCAAATACGCTGAGTCCGACAGAGATGCTTTGTTAATTGAAATAGATCGAGTGAATGGACTATTAGAAGCCACTGGTGACACTGAGTTGATCAGCAAAACAAGAAAAGAAATATATGCTCGTTTGTTAAAACTTGAAGAGTCCATCAAAGAACGCAAAATACAAAAATTTGCGCGTGACCAGCGTGACTATGCCACAGGTCGCATATTTACTTTCGCAAGGAAGTATGACTCTTACAAACGCAAAGCCTTGTCCAACCAACAACAACAACAAAAAACAGGGCCAACAGCTGGGCCACCGACAAATATGAATACTGATGCCACAGATTCGGACAATCTATCCTTAGCTTCTTACAGTGGATCAGATGATAGCCGTTCATTAACATATGCAGACCCTATCGAATTTACAAACTTCTCTGTTGTAGATGAACTAAATTTTGTGAGCGAGGACCGGAGGTATTTTCTGCGCCCCCGCAACCCTCAACAGCTACAAGGTAGAGCGACAGCCAAAAGCGACGCAACAGGAGGCGCAAAACCAAAGAGAGGCGCAATGAGAGGCAATGCAGGCAGAAATTGGAACAAATAATGGAAGAACAAGAAAATACTGTGATCAACTTAACAGATCTGGTTTTATCTAAAGCAGAAGAGCAGCTTTTATCATTAGGTCTGTCTTGCTGTCCACCTAACAATTTTTGCTATACCCAGGCACGCATTGATGTGTTTAAATTTATCAGAAAAATCAAATTAATGAAATACTTTCAACTTCATCCCATGCAGGTAAACACAGTCAATACAAATCCTGAAGGAAGTTTAGAAAATGCTCCACTACAAGTAAAAAATCTGGGAGGCCTACAAACGCTTCTTTCATTAGCACATGAGGACAGCTCACAAGAAGTACCAATGGTGAGCCAAGTTATCACAGTTAATAAACCGGCATCTAGCCCTTTTCGTGGCAAATCAACTTTTTTACCTCTGATGCCCAAGGACGCACTGATTGTTTTCAGTGACAGAGTAGTCACTGAATTAAAGAATCTAAACAGAAACATTTTGGGAAGCAAAAAACAACAAGAATACAACAACAAACAGTACCAGTTACTAATGAAGAAAATACAAGATAATCCATCTGTGATTGTTAAGAACGCTGATAAGGGTGGTAATACTGTGTTGTGGGCTAAAGCTTACTATCTACAAGAAGCCGTGAGACATTTGGGGGATCCCATGTGCTACACTAAAACCACTAAGTTTGCCATGATGAAGACTAATGAATCTACACGCAAAAGTATTTTCCATTGGCAAAGACGGGGACTCCTCACAAAAGATGAGGTTAAATTTCTAAATGTTCTGTTTCCAATCACACCGGTGTTTTATCTCCTTCCCAAAATTCAAAAACTCACTTCCCCTGTCCCTGGTCGTCCTATAATTTCTGCAAGAGGTAGTATGAATGAAAACTTATCAAAGTATGTTGATTTTTTTCTCCAACCTCACATGACCTCTCTCCCTTCTTATTTAAAGGATACCACAGACTTTTTTGTTAAAATCAAAAACGTTAATTGGTGCTCTGATTTCTGTTTTTTGGTGATGGACATTGAATCTTTGTACACGAGTATTCCTCACTCTTATGGTTTAGAGGCTACTAAATATTATCTGGACACATGAGATGCAGTCCTGCGAGAACATAATGCCATGTTACTGGACATGATACAAATCTGTCTCACGAACAATCATTTCTAGTTTGAAAAATACATTTACCATCAAGAAAGAGGAGTGGCTATGGGCTCGTGCTTCTCCCCCAGCTACTCATGTCTACATGTTGGCTGGTGGGAGGAGCACGTGTTACATAAAATACACCGCCAATGGCTTCCACATCTAGCCCATTATTGGTGTTTTATAGATGACATATTTGTCATCTGGAAAGGTTCGCAGGATCAGGCTAAGTTGTTCGTAAATGACATTAACATCAATACCCGTAACCTTAAATTCACAGCCACGATTACTCCAAACTCGGCTGAGTTTCTAGATGTACAGATTTACATTGAACAGGGCAAGTTACAAACTAACCTACATAGAAAATCAACGGCGGGAAATTCCGTTCTCCACGCTCGTAGCGCCCATCCATCCCACACCATCAACAGTATTCCGTATGGCGAATTTATTCGCATTAGGAGAATCTGCCTTGACAATGATACTTCCAACCAGTGCTTAGCAGAATCAGTGCAGAGGTTTTTGAAGTGGGGATATAATATGAAACTTTTAAATGATGCGCTCTTGAAAGCATCATTATGCTCAAGAGATGAACTTTTGATCCCCACTAGCACAACCTCATCCAAATCTAATTCTATTTGTTCTGTACGCCTTATTACCAACTATTGCACACAGGAACGCAAGATTAGACGGATCATTAATTCATAATGGCCCATTGTGTTAACTGATGTCATTTTAGGCCCCATTCTGCCACAACTACCTGCTATCACCTTCAGGAGAGCTCCTTCAATGAATGATGCACTAGATAAGTCTCAGCCTGGGTTAACGCCCAAATCTAACTGGTTGGCCAAAACTGGTTTTTACAAGTGCACATCGTGCCGTGCTTGCTCCTTTGCCAAAAATGCAACGCACTACAAATCGGCATTTAGTGACAAAATCATTGCAATTAATGAACATCTAACTTGTCGCAGTGAATTTGTCATATACAAACTAACTTGCACCTGTAATCTTTCATATATAGGCAGCACCAAGTTGCCAGCAAACCAGCGTATTCTGCAACATGTGCGAGCCATAGTCAATTCGGATAGTAATTATCCGGTGGCTCACCATTTTAAAGCCATCCACAATAATAAACTTGCAGATTTACAATATACACTGTTGGGCTCGGTCCCAAACCCCGGACGGGGAGGTGATCGTGAAAAACTTCTCAGGCAAAAAGAGACATACTTCATTTTACTGTTAGATTCACGGGCTCCCAATGGATTAAATGTTATTGATGGATTGCATAACTTTTTGTAAATAAGAAATTACTGTGTAAAATACATAGATTTCAATTTAGGTTTGTGGTAGAGACTTCTATTTTGTTATATGGTTGTTGTAAATAAGTATGACATTTTGTCTCCAGTAGAGAGACCAATTCTTTAGTGATGTATCAAACCAATAGGTGGCTTTTCAGGGGGTAATACCGCCATCATTGGACCCTCATTTTCAGAGAGTCATTTGCACTTTTTATGCACTAGCACTTTGTTACATTATGCGAGTAGCAGACTATGATTATTACTATATAGCTAAACTAGGAACTCTTGAAAAGATGGTTATAATGAATACTCTAGCACTTTATTGTATTTAGAAGGAAACTCTGATTACACTATATGCACTCAGTCCATATGCACTTTACATCTGCACTTATATTTGAGTATAGAGTTTAAGTCAGGAGATAATTTATCTGTATTATCTCAAATAGGATGAGAATGAAATTTATGCATTTGCACTTTATTCTCAACTCTATTACTGCATAATAGTGTTTTCTGTTACAATATTGTATATATTTTTGTTTGTTTCCTCATATATATTTGACTTGCATCCATCTGTGTTCCTATCAATTAGAGCACTATGCTCAAACTAATGTGATATTGAGATTTAGCATTTGAAATGTTTAACCTTTCTATGTTATTTTTGTAAGCTACTGTGCTCTTATATTCACACTTTGCCTTTCATCCATTTTTTAAGGTTGTTAGGGCTTTTAATCTCTTTAAAAGCAACACCTACTCCTGATGCATCATGTGATCAAGCTCCGCCTGCGGAGCGAAACGAGTCATGGAGAGCACTTACTCTGTCAATGCTGCAAATAAATCTTCACTGCAACACGATTAACGGTGTGATGGCGATTTACTGAAATTTATTCTTAAAATACTTTTCTGGAGAAGTGGTCTGCTCCTGTGGTGTCCGCATACATAGCGGTCAGGACTTCTTTTCATATATATATATATATATATATATTACCTTCTGGCGGTCGCCAGTAGGTAGTTATAGTTAGGATTGTTTTCCATAGGAAGTCCGCAACATTCTATCGGGAATAACTTTGGCGCCGAATGAGGGATCTGCCTGTAATTTTCCTTAACTTTGCCTCGCTGTGCTCTGCTCCTTTCCTGAAAGTTTCAGGGGGATCCGTCAATCGGGGGCCGAGATAAAAGGGGGGTCCCAAAACGTGTTTTCCCCATGTTAATTTCCATAGGGCGGTTGGACTCACTTTTAGCCCGAACGGCTGAATGGATTTCCACCAAACTTGGCAAAATTGTAGGGACTGGCACCCCGATGTGCCTTTGCTATGTCTCAAGATATATGCTCCAGTGGTTTTATGAAAATTAACTTTGAAAAAATATATATATTGGGCTACATTGGGCTATATATATGTTAGAGCCCAAATATAGCCCAATGTAGCCCAATGTAGCCCAATGTAGCCCAATGTAGCCCAAAGATGGCCACCAGAGACATAAAAAACCAAATGTAGCCCAAATATCAGCCAGATGTAGCCCAACTATAGCCCAATGACAGAATGTCCCAGAGTGTTCTAAAGAACAACTAGAGCGCTAACAGTCTTACTTATGACAAAAGTATAGCACACCTGAAGTCATCTTGATTGGAATAAAGTGTTAACACTTAAAACATTTAATTTGCAAAGGAACAAAATGAGGGGGTTCATTTTGCCATAGAAATTATGATTAGTGCTGAAGAAAGAAAAATTAGGGCACATTTTGAGTGACTTCTCAAATCCTCTTATATTTAATAAAAAAAATTCTGATGTGCAGTCTCCCAAGATGGCCACCAGAGACAAAAGAGCCCAAATATCAGCCAGATGTAGCCCAACTATAGCCCAATGACAGAATGTCCCAGAGTGTTCTAAAGAACAACTAGAACGCTAACAGTCTTACTTATGACAAAAGTATGGCACACCTGAAGTCATCTTGATTGGAATAAAGTGGTAACACTTAATACATTTATATTGAAAAGGAACAAAATGAGGGGTTTCATTTTGCCATAGAAATTTTATATATATATATATATTCACTGAAAAAACCATAGGTTACACACCAGTTATAGTTAGGAATTAGCATTTAAAAAACCTTTGAAATTCACTGAAAAAACCATAGGTTTCACACCAGTTATAGTTAGCTGGAAATTTTACTCGCATAAAACCATTGAAATTCCCACGTTATAGTTAGTTGGACTCCCTATAACTTGCACGTCTGCAATGCACTGCTGATGACGTCACATATTACACCACTCATGCATATATTTAAATATTTAAATATTACTCGCTAATATATGTATTCACTAAGATACACTTAATAAGCCAGTTAACCAATCAATTTTTTTAAAAAAAACACTGTCATGAGTGATGTAATATGTGATGTCATCAGCAGTGCATTGCAGATGTGCAAGTTATAGTGAGTCCAACTAACTATAACGTGGGAATTTCAATGGTTTTATGCGAGTAAAATTTCCACCTAACTATAACTGGTGTGAAACCTATGGTTTTTTCAGTGAATATATATATATATATATATATATATATATATATATATATATATATATATATATATATATATATATATATATATATATATATATATATATATATATATATATATATATATATATATATATGGGCTGGTGGGAGGAACACGAGCTCAGGACCACGCACCAACGATGGTTACCTAACATTGTAAATTACTGGCGTTATATCGACGATGTTTGTATAATTTGGAAGGGGTCAACAGTGGAAGCTAATGCATTTGTCAATGGTTTGAATTTCAATGAATTCAATCTCAGGTTTACCTCCACTATCACAACAGACACAGCAGAATTTTGGGATGTACACATTTTCATTAAGAACAACAAAATTGAAACCCGTCTACATCGAAAGACTACAGCGGGTAATGCAATTTTGCATGCCCGTAGCGCTCATCCTGCTCACACAATCAGCAGTATCCCCTATGGGGAATTCATACGCATTTGCAGGATTTTCAGCGATAAAGATTCCCTTGACATTTGTCTCCATGAGTCCAAACAACGCTTCATTAATAGAGGCTACTCCGACCACATTTTGGAAAGAGCCCTTCAGAAAGCTTGCTCATTTGATCGCAAGACATTACTAGCACCCAAGATTCCCAACACTTCCATCTCTGAATGTACTGTGAGGCTTATAAGCAACTTCAGCACACAGGAAAGAAAGATCAGACGCATTATTTGCACGGAATGGCCCATAATATTGACGGATGTCATCCTTGGGCCATTGCTTCCCAATTCACCAAACATAACATTCAGAAGGGCGCCTTCCATGCGTGATGCACTTGACAGACCGATGCCAGAGGTTCCTACCAAAAAGAGTCTTGTCAATAGAACAGGTTTTTTTAAATGCACCTCCTGTCGGGCTTGCACTTTTGCCAAGAACAGTACACACTATGTCACAGCATTTAGTACAACACCTATTCCCATTCGTGAATATCTCACTTGTAGGTCTGAGTTCGTTGTATATAAATTGAAATGTACTTGCAATCTTGAGTACATTGGAAGTAATAAGCTTCCCGTACACCAACGTATTCTGCAGCACATTTGTGCGATTGTGAATAGTGATAACAGTTACCCTGTTGCAAGACATTTCCGCTCAGTGCATGACAAAAAGCTCAAAGATTTTGAATGCACGGTTTTGTGTTCGGTACCTCAACCCGGCCGGGGTGGGGACTTTTTGAAGTTACTCAGGCAGAAGGAATCACATCTAATACTGTCCTTAGATACTAAGGCCCCTAATGGGCTGAATTTAACAGAAGACCTGAGCAATTTCTTATGATCTGTTCTATTTATTGCAATGTACCTGGTCCTCATTAATTTCTATGATGTTCTCTAGTGCTTGTTATCTCTAAGATTTCTTTCATCTCTGTTTTCTATTACATTGTTTTCACCTCTTGGTTGGCCACGTGGTTGTACCATTTTGTTGATTCAGTCCCGTCTGGTGATTACCTTTAATATAAAGCAATTGGTAATATTGTGTTAGGTATTGCTATTCCCTGACTGCTGACTTATAGTGTGAGACTTAATTGATTTATTCTGTCACATTCTCGGCTGTGGCCTTTTGATATATATTTAGTAATTTTCATTATTTATATGTGCACTTTTCTTTATAATATTTTTTGACACCATAGTTCCTTCTCTTCTTTCAGGCTATATATTTCTGTTGTACAGACTGTGGTAAATAAATAAATAATACCTCTATTTTTGAATAAATATATGAATAACAGATAGCTCAATAAATAAGAGTCAAGATTCGAGGTAGTAGGAGTTTGCAGGTTTAATACAGCATAAAGGACAGGAACAGGACAACCTGCACGGACAAGATCTGGGATGGCTAGCTAGCACAACTTTAATAACAGTGCACAAGTATATATACTAAAACAATTGCATTACAGTGAATTACAGTAGGCGGAGCAGTGGGTGTGGTCAATAGCAGTCGCGAAAGATAAGGGTGAAAGTGGGTGTAACAAGAGGCGTATACATAGACATGTGATGTAAACGTAACAGAATATGTCATAAATGGGGCGGAAACATGGAGGGGGCTACCTAAGGAGCCGGGACCTCTAACCTAATGGTGCGCGCAAACTGACAATGACGTGTTACTAGGAGAAGCTGGGGGCTATGAACTCTGTGCTAGGAGTAGAGACTGAAGTCTGGAGAGTCAGGGCGACATGTACCTAAACCCTATCTAGTACCTGATGTTTAGAGGACATGTTGATATAAACTAAGAGTCAGGAGGGGAGAGGCTAACAGACTCTAAGACTGGAGCATGCATTATTCTACATGTAGTGCGTGATGAAGAATATTAAATGACCATTAAATGCAGTATTTCTCTTACATGGAGACGTAAAGGCTAGACAATGACGGAAACTATTGATGCGATTCAGTATCTTAGGAATGCAGAATAGGACGGCTGGACTGATAACTAGAATCATAACATACTCTTGGCAGACTCGTAGGCAGAGCCAGGCTGAACCGGGCACTGCGAGGCAGGAAGTAAGTGAAGGGTCGAGGATACAGGTGGGGGCTGTATCGCTCCTCAGCGAGGGTTCAGGAGACAGGAGCTGAATCTGGTGTCCGGGCCCTTTTGAGGCCTAGAAACGGGGACTTTTCAATGAAATAACGTGCACACTGAGAAACGTGGCAACGTAACTTTACATAGGCCTAATACTCGTAGCTTTCAAGAGAACTGGAAACTGGCATACTAGAGATGGACACAACTGTAATTGCGTCTTTAATCGAACATGGGGGATACATATGCATATTAATCATGCACACATAACATAAGATGGAGGACACGTAGGGACACAGAACATGGCAAAATTTACTTTTCCACAAGACAATACTATTTACTGTTATCATCATAATGTGATCACTTATGATAATTGACTATTGACATGATGTCACAATATGGGTTTTGTATTTCCATTTAACCACTGTGAATATTCATGATTCTTTTCATTTTATGGCACTATGTCGTTATTCCTTTGGATGGTTCTTTTTATTCATTTTTTTCACAATGTAATAGGAGGATAAATTACATTTATGTAAAAAAGTGAATACTGTTCAACAATGTATTTATTATTCTCCAAAAATGCACTTCATACTCTACGTTTGAAATTTCATAGATTTTCGTGATCACATTATATACATATGTACTGCTAATTGATTTTATAAATACTAGACTGGCCTTTATTATTTTTGGCACTTGCATGTTAGTTAGTGTTTTCACTATTTTCATGATGTAATGCAGAGAAGGCGTATACACTTTTTTGTATTGTCCCACCTTTATTGCTACTATATAAGTCTCTCAGTGTTTTGGGCGCGCTATGTGAACAACCTCCCCTGTGGAGCGAAACGCATCATCTGTCATTGAATAAACCGTCTTCCTGCAAACTCATTGAGTAGTGATTGTTTCCTGGCTATATTCTGCTGCATTGTGTGAGACTTTTGAGGTCCAGACCTATCAAATTCCGCCGTCATTCGACGGAACAAGGACTGCTCTTTTCATATATATATATATATATATATATATATGTCAAACAATTATCCCCATCAGGGGATCAACGAGTCGCACACGAACTTGCCTTGCAGATTTTTATTTCAAGCAGAAGCGGCATTTAGACCAACATGTTTCGTTTCCTCCTGAAACTTCTTCTTAGGTATGCCCCTCCAAATATAGACGCTAGGTCTGCCACAGGTGAGTTTCAATGTTTTTAACCGCCTCACTCCGGAGGCTCCGCCCAATTTGGAATCTCTCCCAGTTCGAAGTGCCTGATGGGCCCTGTGGTTTCTCCAGCGAGTGTCAATATTTGAAACCCTCCAGTGGGTATTATTTTTTACTGCTTGTTGCTGCTGCGAGTTCCCTCCCGGTCAGCCGACTTTGAAAGCTGACAGAGGGCCAGTTACCGGAGTCCAGTCCCCGGGAGCACCGCATTCCCCTTCAGTCCGTTGCCGGTTCCCACCACATGGTTCGTGCGGGGATGCGTGGCGCTACAAGCTTGGCTGTGCGTTTCTCTTCGGCAGAACCAAGCCGATGCATATGTCAAACAATTATCCCCATCAGGGGATCAACGAGTCGCACACGAACTTGCCTTGCAGATTTTTATTTCAAGCAGAAGCGGCATTTAGACCAACATGTTTCGTTTCCTCCTGAAACTTCTTCTTAGGTATGCCCCTCCAATTATAGACGCTAGGTCTGCCACAGGTGAGTTTCAATGTTTTTAACCGCCTCACTCCGGAGGCTCCGCCCAATTTGGAATCTCTCCCAGTTCGAAGTGCCTGATGGGCCCTGTGGTTTCTCCAGCGAGTGTCAATATTTGAAACCCTCCAGTGGGTATTATTTTTTACTGCTTGTTGCTGCTGCGAGTTCCCTCCCGGTCAGCCGACTTTGAAAGCTGACAGAGGGCCAGTTACCGGAGTCCAGTCCCCGGGAGCACCGCATTCCCCTTCAGTCCGTTGCCGGTTCCCACCACATGGTTCGTGCGGGGATGCGTGGCGCTACAAGCTTGGCTGTGCGTTTCTCTTCGGCAGAACCAAGCCGATGCATATGTCAAACAATTATCCCCATCAGGGGATCAACGAGTCGCACAGGAACTTGCCTTGCAGATTTTTATTTCAAGCAGAAGCGGCATTTAGACCAACATGTTTCGTTTCCTCCTGAAACTTCTTCTTAGGTATGCCCCTCCAATTATAGACGCTAGGTCTGCCACAGGTGAGTTTCAATGTTTTTAACCGCCTCACTCCGGAGGCTCCGCCCAATTTGGAATCTCTCCCAGTTCGAAGTGCCTGATGGGCCCTGTGGTTTCTCCAGCGAGTGTCAATATTTGAAACCCTCCAGTGGGTATTATTTTTTACTGCTTGTTGCTGCTGCGAGTTCCCTCCCGGTCAGCCGACTTTGAAAGCTGACAGAGGGCCAGTTACCGGAGTCCAGTCCCCGGGAGCACCGCATTCCCCTTCAGTCCGTTGCCGGTTCCCACCACATGGTTCGTGCGGGGATGCGTGGCGCTACAAGCTTGGCTGTGCGTTTCTCTTCGGCAGAACCAAGCCGATGCATATGTCAAACAATTATCCCCATCAGGGGATCAACGAGTCGCACACGAACTTGCCTTGCAGATTTTTATTTCAAGCAGAAGCGGCATTTAGACCAACATGTTTCGTTTCCTCCTGAAACTTCTTCTTAGGTATGCCCCTCCAATTATAGACGCTAGGTCTGCCACAGGTGAGTTTCAATGTTTTTAACCGCCTCACTCCGGAGGCTCCGCCCAATTTGGAATCTCTCCCAGTTCGAAGTGCCTGATGGGCCCTGTGGTTTCTCCAGCGAGTGTCAATATTTGAAACCCTCCAGTGGGTATTATTTTTTACTGCTTGTTGCTGCTGCGAGTTCCCTCCCGGTCAGCCGACTTTGAAAGCTGACAGAGGGCCAGTTACCGGAGTCCAGTCCCCGGGAGCACCGCATTCCCCTTCAGTCCGTTGCCGGTCCCCACCACATGGTTCGTGCGGGGATGCGTGGCGCTACAAGCTTGGCTGTGCGTTTCTCTTCGGCAGAACCAAGCCGATGCATATGTCAAACAATTATCCCCATCAGGGGATCAACGAGTCGCACACGAACTTGCCTTGCAGATTTTTATTTCAAGCAGAAGCGGCATTTAGACCAACATGTTTCGTTTCCTCCTGAAACTTCTTCTTAGGTATGCCCCTCCAATTATAGACGCTAGGTCTGCCACAGGTGAGTTTCAATGTTTTTAACCGCCTCACTCCGGAGGCTCCGCCCAATTTGGAATCTCTCCCAGTTCGAAGTGCCTGATATATATATATCCAGAGACTGGTGGACAGCAAGAGAAACAGAGATAGCTGGAGAATGATCGAAGCAGAGTAGAGCCAGGTAGAGACACATAGAAATGGAGACAGAGTCAAAGAGAAAGTTAAATAGTTACAGGGACAGAGGTTGCTATGGACAGATCGATAGTGTTAAAAGAATTGTCATTGTGCATATGCCTGAATGCGCATCATACGGCTCATTCCTGTATGAGGCGGTCCCCTTGATGGTGCTGCTCTCTCAGGAGTACGCGCTCCAGCCCCCATGCTATGGTCATCCAAAAAACTGCGGACATGCACTGTGGGCAAGCCAAAGGTATACCGAAGGTGCACCAAAGTCAAGCCTGTCTGCGCCCATTCATGTGCGTCCGGGGCCAGGGGCCACAGCCCTGGTTCTGTTATATTGGAGAGACAAGTCTATTCTACACAAGAACTGTTGATGCTGGGCCAGATGCCTCTTCCCAACTGTAGTGCCATTATGATTGAGTAGGGTTATCTCGACTGTCCGAACTGTGTTTAGCTTCACCTCCTCTATTAACCCCTTTAGTGCTGCCGTCGGCCAACGGTCGTCGCAAGCACTACCTTGCCTGTGCTGCGCAAGTCCGTTGGCCGACGCTGCCGCACCCGTTTCTTCGAACGTTCAGTACTGGCGCAGAACGTTCAAAGCAACAAACAGGTTAATCACCATGTGCACAACACAAGACTTCTAAGTAAAGGGAACAGAGTCAGCTTTCGCTCAACTGGGGACCGCCACAAGGTAACGCTTCAAGGCCCCTGGCCAGTTCACACTAAATTTGTTTTTAGGTCTCGCAAGCGAATGCAGCGCAGCTGCTCCGCTAACGAGCCTCTATTGCTGCCGCTTTCTGTCCCGAAGGGAGACAGAAGGTGGCACGCGCGGACAGGAGATGTGCACGCGTACAGACAGGAGATGTGCACTCCGTACACGTGCACATCTCCTGTGTCCAGAGGCTGGCAGCGCGCGCTTCGCACGCCTTCAGTTTCCCTCCCCCCGTCGCTCCACGGAGCCAGCTTGTTATTTTCTCTATTTGCGGATCAGAATTGGACCTGATTTGTTGGGTCCGTGAAAGGGGGAGGGGAAACCAAAGAGCACACTTTTTGAGTTTGTGTTAGGTGCTGGGCAATGTATTTAAATATGACTGGTGTAAGCCTGTCTTACTGATGACGTGATGATTATGAACTAAATGGCATCATTTGATGACATTGTAGACTTCGTATCGACCGCTGTTTTTGACACAAGTACAGTGTTGTCATTGTGCTACAATCACACCTTGTTAATGAACACCCTACAGCAGCATTGCACTATTTTTAAAGAAGCTATAGCATTCACATATTTAGGAAGTGCGATTGGAGATGTCCCTGAAAGGAAGGATATGATCCAGTCCAGACCTATGCGGTTTTCAAGTCAGATGAACAAGATATTATTTTCAATGTTGTTGAAAGAGGCTGAACAAAAATTAAAAAAAACATTTTTGACCCCACCCTCATTCAGTAGGTCATCTGTGGTGTTACTGTGCTTGATGCTCATCAATCAAACCCTTTTATTCTGCAAAGTTTTGTAGTTGGTGTAGCACCAACTTTTTCAGCCCTGCCCGGCAGCACAGCTGAGATGGACTTTATGTGATCAACAGAGAAAATGCTTTAATAAAAGGTACTTGACTAATAAAGGTTCCCATCAAACTTTTAAACTCTTGTAAAAATGTGCCATTTTAAGTACAGTAGTTATATATGCATTAAAGCACTTTTCCATTTTAAAGAAAATGCATTTGTTTGACATTGTGAGTTATTTACTGTGGTGTTCGGTTCTGAGTTTCTAGCCCACAACACCTTGCCGAATCCGCCTTCGACTGCTGTGCATCAGTAAACTTTTAGTCAAGTTTTACATTTTAAACACTGAACAATGCACTCTCTGACAAATGCAGGAGTAGAGGTGTTGCATTTAAAGCCACTTTTCATAGGCCAAAAGGCACTTGTTGACACTATTCCTGAAAGTTCAGATATCGACTTCGGCTCGATGTCACCTGTCACATGCTTCTTTGATCTTCTCAAGTGCACTTGGTTGTGCACCAGATCGGGCAGACACTTTCTTAGTTCTCAATTCTATTCCCAATACATCTGACTTGAAAGAGACTGCCGGTGTGAGTGTAAGGTGTGCGGTGGTGCATATCGTATAAGAGCTGAAAGATTTGAATTGTTCTACTCAAACTCCCCAAGAGTACACGCATGGAAAATGAGCTTCTGAAATGGGCAACTTTGAATAGGATGTGTAACTATTGTTAGGTAGGAGAGAGGATGACCATTAGGCCTGGGCAATATTTCCATTATGCCACCATAACGTCATGTTACTCAAAAATCTTGTAATTACGGTATTACATGATGTCCTGTAATTAACGTGCCATTTACAGCAAAAAATGTGATTAACTCATGACCACAAGTGATCGACTGGAACAAGAGGGCCTGCTGTTAGCAACGCTTGTGGTTGTTTGGGGCTTTTTCTTTAACGCCAAATGTGTCCTCTCATCCAAAATGAATGGAAGGATGCATTACACGCTAAAATATAGGACTAAATTACTGTTTCAATGCTTTTTCTGAAATTGTGAATAATTAAACAAAAGCAAGTTACGCAAATTTCACACTTGCCAACTCTAACAACAAGCATTTGCAATGCAATAGGTCTCGCATTTTCAAAACTTTTCCCTATTGGTATAGTAAATTACAATGGCTTTTATTATTGCAGGTTTTTTAAACACAAATAAAAGGCATTGGCATTTACAAATGTCAGTAGCTTAAAATCTTGCAATTGCGAGACCTATTGCATTGCAAATGCTTGTTTATAATATTAAACTGTCATTCCTTCCCCAAACACCAAGCACATATTTTGGAGTTTCTAATGGGTAGGTAGCCAGACGCTGTTTTTGTAACAGAGACCGAGCCCCATGAGGGCTCTGCCACTGATGATGTAGAGGCCCTCCCGCTTATTTACAATATTATTAGAATAGATAGGCAACATAAGAGAGGTGGGGGTGTGGCAATTATCTAAAAAAAAAATTTGAGTGAAAGACATAAGATTTCACAGGTCTGGACAGTGAACCTTACTCTTCAGGCTAACACTTACGTCCAAATATACTTTCTTGGGCCTTCTGTTGTACCGTCCCCATGGCCCAGTGTTAAAATGGGGTCTCTCTTTCCCAGATTAGCAGCTCCTTACTTTCTGAAAGCTGCGAATTTTACAATTATGGGCGATCTTAACCTTTATTTAGATAACCCTAAATGTACTGAAAGTAACTTGCTTATGGCGGATTTGGGGGCCATACATCTGAGACTGTGTAATTCTTACCCCACTCATGTAGCTGGACATCTGCTGGATCCTATTTCTTCAAACTTGCCTGACCTTATCAGTTTTCCTCCCTTCCCTCTTTCCTGGTCTAACCATTTCGCAGTGCCTTTTAAACTAAAAGTGATGTCCCCCCTTCCACCGCCCTGTTTGGCCTCAGGTCAGAAAACCAGAAGTTGGGCCAAGCTGAATGTCCCAACATTTAATAAGATCCTGGAAGATAGTAGATCTGACCTTAAACAAATCTCTATAATGGATCAGGAACTCATCCACAACTGGATTATGAGAACAGTAGAAACATACCTCCCTTTTTCGATAAAACGCTCGGGTCGCTGATTGCCTCCAGCGTCCTGTTTTACAGAAAGGCTAAAATGTAAAAAAAAACTCATTGCAAAAAATTGAAAAGGCACTGGAGAAAACACTACATTGAAGAAACTAAATTCACTTATAAAAAGGCCTTCAGTAAATATCATAGTCTTTGTAAAGCCGCTCGCACAGAGTTTTACTCCTAAAGAATTTACAGGCTCAAAACTGCACCAAACCTCTCTTCAAAGTAGTAAAGGAACTAGCTGGCACAGGGACACCAACAACTTCCCTTGTCCTCTACCACAGTCAATGTGAAGAACATGCTCTCTTCTTTACTGACAAAGTTGAGAACATTAATTCCCAGCTACTAAGCAAAATCTCACAGGATGCTTTGTAAGAGGTGGTGAACTCACTTAACATTAGACAGAATCTCTATGCAGCCATTACCACAAACAGTATCAGCTCCTCTCTTACACTGGACACCTGTGCCCCTTGGACATCACTTCCTTCAATCACATTCTCCACATCAGCAAAGCAGGTTCTCCCCTCGATCCCCTACCTTCACATGTGTTGGGGCAGCTGGATCCTTCCATACTACTGATGATAATGGAGCTTCTTAATGCCTCTCTGAAGTTCAGTTCACCAAATATGAAAACAAACAAAAGTCCTCCCTCTCTTAAAGAAAGCAAATCCCGATCCCTCCATTCCATCAAACTTCCACCCTATCTCGCTGCTCCCCATTTTTTCAAAAATTCTGTAGAAGCACGTTCATGGAAGGCTAGCCTCCTTCGTTGAATCTCTGGTTTCTTTACTGAATCTACCCTTCTGGGGGTTACAGAAATGCTAAGACACTGTTTAGATGAGGGTGAAACTGCAACATGTATCCAGTAGGGCCTGGATGGAATGGCCTTGTAATCAATTTGCTCCTTTCTTAATGACCGGACCTTCCATGTCTCATCGACTATGGAGTTCCACAGGGCTCGGTGAAGAGCTCTTTGCTATTTAATGTATATGTTTGCACTTTTGCGGAGAAGGTCCAAAGTGCAGGATTGTCTCTATTTTCTAATGCTGAAGATACACAGTTTGTATTCTCAAGCTCTTCGTCACAAAGACACAAGCCCTCAGACCCCAAATTGGGACTGAGAAAAGTCACCTGCTGGATGCAGAATAACCTGCTCAAACTAAATGGTAAAAAGGATGAAGTTATGATCTTAGATAAAAGACATGATATTTGGGGGCCTCAGCACTGGCCCCCTGAATTTGGAGCTCTAGCCACGCCTGTGAGTAACATTAAGTACCTGGGATTCATTGGGGATGAATCTCTGTCTATGAAAAAAGTAGCCAAGGTGACATCTACCTGCTTTGCAGTCCTAATGTGGTTAAAAAAGATTCTATGGTTAATCCCCTCCCAGAACAAAGAACTGTGATCCAAGCTCTTGTAATCTCAAAACTAGATTATCGTAACGCCCTGAATCTGGGAGCGAATGAAACGACCATTGATAGACTGCAAATGGTGCAGAACACAGCAGCAAGGCTTCTTAATCGCCTCCCTAAGTTTGCCTCTGTCTCAGGGATTTTATGTGACTTACACTGGTTGACGGTGTTGAACCGGGTTAAGTTCAAAGCACTGTGTTATATGTTCAAGATCAAAGCAGGTTTGCCTCTTAAATACTTGAAGGATTTGGTCCCTCTATATCACCACCTATAGTCTCCTGCGTTCTGCTTGCCAGATCCGGTTTCTGGTTCGGAAAATCAGACTGGCACGTCTGAAAGGCTGGTCTTTCTCCTATCTAGGGCCAACTTTATGGAATTCCCTGCCTGCTTCTCTGAGAGATGAGACCTCTCTTCTCGCTTTCCGCAAGGGTTTAAAGACCTGGCTGTTTTAATCAGCTTTCCATGTCTTTTTTCCTGTCATGTCTCCCTACCCCAGCCTGGTGCCGGAAAACGCCTCTGGGTATCTATGCGCATTACACATTTCAGACTAATAATATTGTTATTGATTTCTCTAGGCCTTGAAGAACTTGTGGGCCATTGACATCAATTGCATTCTAAGCCTCGCTCACTATTAGCATGTTTGGAAAACACTCTAGAAAAAAATATGCTAACGGTCTCAACAAGCTAGAGTGGTTTGTGCTCTCAAAGAGAGACAGGATTTAAGTCTATGGTGGATCTCTACCTAACGTTTGACCCATGGCAAGTTGAGATATCATGAGGGACAAGCAGTGATCTTGGGTGTGTCCTACATAATGCATTCCTTAAGGTTACCACCTTGCTTGGCTTTGAGTGTTCCAGGTGATAGCAGATTACACAAGCTCTCCTGGGCCAGAGACTTCTTTATCTGACCACAGCACCTTTCAGTGATTAACAGTAGCAGGAATCACTGGATCTTCACTTTTTTCAAACAACGTACCCATCCAAATAAACCTGTGAAAGCAATACGGCAAAAAGAGACAAATGATTGTGGACGCATGTGTGTGGATACAGCCAGCAATAATAAACAATCTAACCATTGTGCAATGCCATAGCATTACGTGTGCTCACCTGGCAGTTTAACTATTTATATGAAGAGTCATCACTTGTCTTCTACCCTACTCCGCCCTCTAACAAGCATTGGCAAAGCCACTATTTCTAACCTTTGGCACCTATTGACATTGGCATTGCCAATGTCATTTGCCGATGCTGTGCACCATTGGCAAATAAAAAATGCAAAAGAAAAAATGTTTCCTGACATGATGCTTGCATGATGCTAATGTTCCATAACAATATTAACGCTTTGCCATTCAGTATGCGCACACATGTATAATGATGTAAGCAAGCGCATGCATCACCATGCATGCACACACAAACTGAATGATGCAGGTGCCATTTTATTTATATTTTTATTTACCAATCTAAGATGGTGGATGCCACTTGATGCAGTCAATAAAGAAAAACATAATTTTCAATTGCACAAATGGTCTAGAATGAGACTCATGTCCTCTCTATGCACAGACCCCTCACCAGTGGCGGCTGGCACCCTAAATATTTGATGTGGCTACCAAATATTTAGGATACTAGACACCACTGTTTCTGAGTACCTCTAACATAATCAAATTCCTGACATGTCAGGCTCACTGAGGGTCTGAACAAGAAGTGTCCCTCATGTGTGGGACGAGAGCCTTCTTAGACCACATATCCTTTGTTTACTGATACCGAAAGGCAAAATAGAGCACAGGAAGTTTGCGATATCACTGCCAATAACACAAGCTAATACCAAAAACCAAATCATGTAATGCAAAATAAAATACTTTCAAATGTAAATAACATAGCGAAATGATAACAGAAATGTCTTAAAACACTGCCATTCTCCTCAACACTCATATTGTTCCTTTTTAAATACAGAATTTATTTTTCACCAATTCTCCGTCTTTAGAGAATGGAACGTTTTTCAGACCCTCCCAGTTAAAGCGACCTATTTCAGCTGTTTGTAAGTAAAAAATGGATCGGTTTTGCAAGATTTCTCTTTAAACTTCTGTGGACGTTGTTTTTATAATTCTGCTTTGTCATAATATTTAGAGCCACGTCCTGACATGAAAGGTGGCAGGTGAGAGCATTGGGGCTTTGCGGGGGGTGGCCGACCGGAGGGAGGCTCGCCCCCCCGGGGAATTTGGGGCTCGGGATGAAGGGGAGGGGAGGTAAATAAAGAGGACACAGGAAGAGATGTTGGGCAGGTTGGGCTGGGCGGCGGTTTTTGGGCTTCTTTTGGGCTGGGAGGGTTCATAAACGGCCATTTTGGGTCACTGTGCACCATTTCATGGGACAGTGACCCAGCAGCCGGGGAGGTTCAGGGGTTTTTTGTCGTGAGAGGCCGGTGTAGTTAGTAGGGCGTTAGCGCGATCCTTGAGGGGTAGAGAGATTGTGTTTAGCTTACTTGTTGGCGGTCTTGCTGGTCGGTTGCGTGCGAGGTGTCAGGCGGTGGAGCACGGAAGCGGAGGGCCGACGCGAAGAGCGGAGAAGATGGCGGCGGACGCTTTGGCGGATCCTCGGGTGCAGGAAGCGCTGCGCCTCCTTGAGGAGGCGGGCAGGACGGATCTCCTCCGCAGCGATGTGCGGGTAAGGCCACCACGGCACGCTGCTGATGGCGCCGCGGCGGCTGTTGCTGCGTGTGACCCGCCGAGGTCACGTGCGCGGAAGGGGGAGGGGGCGGGAGCAGTGAAGAGGGCGGCGCGCGGAGGCGGCCTTCAAGCGGCTGGGGCAGCGAAGAGAGGTAGGGGTCCGGGGAGGAAGTGCGGTGCGGGGAAGAAGGCACCTTTGGTCTTTGTGGACAATGCCGAGGGTCTGGGGGGGACAGGGGGTGGCGGGGGGGCGGGGGGGAATGGCACAGGAGGCTCGGGCACGGCCGTGGAGGCGGAGATGACGGTACCCGGGGACGCGAGTGGGGAGGTGGGTGGAGGTCACGAGGGGGGAGGGGCAGGGGTGCGGGGCCAGGCGGACGAGGAGGTGGCGGGGGGCCTGGAGGGAGAGGGGAGAGAGGGGCTCGTGGATGGGGCGGGTGGGGGAGCAGGGGGGGAGGAGCAAGGAGGGCTGGAGGGGGCAGGGGGGGAATCCCCATTGATGATTGAGGACACTGAGGGGGAAGATGGGGAGGGGGTAGGGGGAGAGAGTGGGCAGGGAGGGGAGGAGTCCGAAGATGAGAACATCATTCCGCCCAGTAGTAGGGGTTCTCCACGGGGCGGGGGGTGCAGTGGGGAGGGGGGGTGAAGGGGGGCAGACGGGGGCAGGCGGGGGGGTGGGGGATGCACCACGGGGTGGGGGAGGGCGGAGGAGGGGGGAGGTTTTTGGGGGGACCCACCGGGGGTGGGTTCGGGTTCGAGGGTGAGGTAGGGGGTAGCGGGGGGGAGATGCGTGGTTGGGGTGGGTGGGGGGGTCTGGGAGGGGGCACGTGGGGAGGTTCGGGCGGGGTGGGGAGCTGGGGGTGGGGGGAGAGCGGGTGGGGGGGTCGTCCGGCGTGGCGGGGGGGCATTCTGCGGCAGGGGGGAGAGGCGGTTGGGGAGGTAGTGGAGACGGTTTTGCCCCGGCTTGCTGGACTTCCCCGTTTTTCTCTTGGCAGGAGCAGTGGGGTAGGGGCTCGGGTGAGCAGCATGCGGCTCCACCCCGCCGAGTGGATGGGCCGGCTCTGCCTAGTACGGGCGGTCGCGCTCCAACGAGGGACCTGGGGTGGTCAGAAAGAAGATGGACGGGACGTCACTCTCCAACGCCCCCCTCCCGATGGGTCGAACCGGCCGCCGGGGGACGGGGATGGAGCAACGAGGCAGCTGTTTCTTCTGATTACCAACCAGAGGGTAGACGGAGAGTGCATTGATGACGGAGTGTAGGGCCAGAGCGGGGCTGAGCAGAGTATCCACAGGCAGGATTTTGGTTGATGGGGCAGGGAGTGTTGAGCTGGAGTCGGAGGAAGAGGGAGAGCTGAGGGAGGCCGGGGGGGAGGTTTGTAACGTTGTTGGCAGTGTTTTACAGGAATGCCCCCGGCAAGTGGTGCCGCGAGTGACGGCCCCCCCAGCAGATCTGGTTAGGCGGCGGGATCCGGTGAGGACGCCAGCCTTGACGCCAGGTAAGACCAGTACGGGGTCTGGGAGCGGCTTGGGCACGCCTCAGGGAGGCAAGGCGGGAGGAAGTGGTGTTGGAGGTCACCACGTGTCGGTGGGGACGGATGCAGTGGGAGGGGACGAGGTGAGACTGGTGAAGGGTAGGTATGTGATGGATGCCGGTATGTGTACGGAAGCGGAAGGCGGGGCGTCGGGGAGTTCGGGGACGGGCGTGGCGTCTGGCGGTTTGGCGGCGACAGGCGTCGGTGCGAAGGGGAACTGCGAGGGACAGGTCACGAGCGCAGCGTCGGGGACTGCTGGGACGGATGTGGCGTCAGGCGGGTCGGCGGCGTTGAGTGCCGGGGCGAAGGAGAGCTGCGAGGTACCGGTTAAGAAGCTGTCGTACATGGGGGTGGCGAAGCCGCTGGGGGCGCATTTGTCGATGGCGACCAGGGAGAAAATATGGAAGGGGGAGTATGTCGAGATCTTGAAGTTGCTCCATCGGGAATTGATGGCCAAGGAGGGGTCGAAGGAAGAAGAACAGGAATTGGCGAGGCGGCCGAGAGTGCCTGTTACTATTGAAAATTGGTCGGCGGCATTCCTAATATATGCGAGCGTGTACTGTGAAAAGTATCCCGACAGGGCGGTCGCGCTGTTCAAATACATGGACGTGGTGCGGCTGGCGCAAGTGACTTACTGGGGCAATGCTTGGTCGCATTACGACGAGGAGTTTAGGGCTCGCATGGCGTCGGACCCGGAGGCGAAGTGGGGGGAGTTAGATGCGGACCTTTATCAGCAGACGATGAGTGGGGCAAAGTTTGGCCGCACTATCTACACGGCCAGTGGTTTGCCATTGGCTCCCACACCCTTTTCGGCTCGCCCCACCTGTGGGGGGGGTGCGACCGGGGGGAGCCGGGAGCAACCAAAGCGGGGGGGCCTGCTGGGATTTTAACAGGGGTTCCTGTCTCCGGCAGACGTGCAAATTTAGACACGAGTGCTCCTCTTGCGGAAAACGCCATCCAGAATCACGATGCTGGGGGCTTTGGGGAGGCCCCACGCAGGGCCAATATCCGGCTCCCGTGCCCGGCAGGGGGAGGGGGGGGGGAAGGGGGTGTGCGAGTACCTTGGGAAAAGGCTCGTACACCGGTTAGGCTAGATCGGTTGGAACCTTTCTTGGACGTTTATCCGCGGGCGGATGATGCGACGGTGCTGCGTCGGGGTTTCAGGGAGGGTTTCCGGCTGGGGTACGAGGGTCCGCGGATCGCTCGATGGGCGGAGAACCTGAAGTCCATGAACGCACACAAGGGCATCGTCCGGGAGAAGCTCTTCAAGGAAGTGAAAGAGGGGAGGATGGTGGGGCCTTTCGAGGTAGCGCCATTAGAAGATCTGATCATTTCACCCATTGGAGTGGTCCCAAAGAAAGAACAGGGTCAATTTCGCCTGATTCAACATCTCTCATGGCCGGAGGGCGCGTCAGTGAACGATTTTATCTCAGCAGAGTTGGCGTCGGTGTCGTACTCGTCCGTGGGCGTCGCGAGAAAATTGGTGACGACGGCGGGGCGGGGGGCGCTCATGGCAAAATGCGATGTAAAGTCGGCATTCAGATTGCTGCCGGTTCACCCAGCTGATCATCAGTTGCTGGGGATACAGCTCGACGGGTTAATTTTTGTTGACAGAGCGCTTCCGATGGGGTGCTCCGTGTCATGTGCCTTGTTCGAGCGATTCAGTTCTTTCTTGCAGTGGGTTTTTTCCTGGCGCACAGGCTCTGAGGCGATTACGCATTATCTGGACGACTTCTTCCTGGTGGGCAGCCCCGGTTCGACGGACTGCCAGCAGCAGCTGAGCAGTTTTACGGACCTGATGACTTACCTGGGGGTACCTTTGGCGCCAGAGAAGACTCAGGGGCCCAGCACGGTGCTGTCGTTCCTCGGGATAGAGCTCGACTCAGCGGCCATGGAAGCACGCCTACCGGGGGACAAGAGGTCGGCAATGGTGGTTTTGGTGAAGGGAATGTTGGCCAAGCGGAAGGTGTTGGTGCGAGAGGTGCAGGTGTTGCTGGGGCACTTGAATTTCGCGTGCCGCGTGGTGCGGGCGGGGCGGACTTTTTGTCGACGGTTGGGACTGGCCTTGTCTGGTTTGTCGATGCCTCATCATCACGTACGGATATCGGCGGGCGCGAGAGAAGATTTGTGCATGTGGTTGGCTTTCTTGGAGCGATTCAACGGTGTTCCCATGGCGCCGCCGGAGGAGTGGGAGTGGGACGTGACGATGTCATCGGATGCGGCGGGAGTCGGCGGTTTCGGACTTTACTGGGCGGGCCGGTGGTGCGCGGAACAGTGGCCGGAGCAGTGGCAGGCGGGGGGGAGGAGCATTGCTTTCTTGGAGTTGTTCCCGCTAGTGGTGGCTGTGACGGTGTGGGCGCGTGAGTTGGCGCATAGGCGCGTGTTGTTCAAGGTGGACAATATGTCGGTGGTGCAGGTGGTGAACCGGCAGTCTGCGAGGGAGCCCCAGGTGCTAAAGCTGATGCGCGTGTTCGTGTTGAGGTGCCTGGACAACAATATCTTGTTTCGGGCGCAGCATGTGCCGGGAGTGGACAATGACATAGCGGATGCTTTGTCTCGTCAACAGTGGCAGAGGTTCCATGGGCTAGCCACGGAGGCGGCGGCAGTCAAGACGGAGGTGCCGGAGGAGATGTGGTTAGTGGGAGAGCGCGGGTCGTTCGATTGGTGAGGTCGTCCATGGCAGTGTCCACGTGGAAGAGTTACGAACAGGCCTGGCTGGAGTTTCTGCGTTTTGGAGCGGTAAGGCAGCGGGACAAGTGGCGGCGGGAGGAGCAGGTGGTGCAATTCATGCTGGGGTTAATGGACAGAGGCCTGGCGAGAGTGACCATTGCGGGTAAACTGGCGGGTGTGGCGTTTATGGGCAAGCTTTGGTGGGGCTATGCTCCCTCGGCGGGGGAATTAGGAGGGCGTCTTTTGGAGGGTTGGGAGAGAGAGAAGGGGGCCCGAGTGCGGCAGAGGCGGCCCATTACGGAGGCACTGTTGGAGGGGTTGTTGAGTCGGTTACCGGTGGTGTGTAGAGATCAGGAGGAGTCTGTGCGGTTTTCCACATTGATGTCGTGGATGTATTTTGGGGCCTTTCGGGTGTCGGAGCTGGTAGGTTTGAAGGGGCAGGCGGGGTTGACGTGGGGGGACGTGGAGTTTCGGGGAAGGGAGGTCGCCGTGCGGCTTCGACGTTCCAAGACGGATCAGCGAGAGAGGGGCACTTGGGTGTTACTGGGTCCTGGGGGTACTGAGGCGGTGTGTCCAGTGGAGTGGGGGAGGCGGCTGGCGGCCGGAGGAGCGCAGGCTGGTGCGGAGGTTTTTGACAGGAGAGAGGCGGGACGTGTGACGGCCGCGCAGTTGTTGTGGGTCCTGCGGCACGCCCTACGGTCTATGGGTGAGGATCCTGAGGAATTCGGGACGCATTCATTCCGCATCGGGGCGGCGACGGAGGCAGCGCGACGGGGTTGGGGAAAGGAGGACATAAAACGGTTGGGGCGCTGGAAATCAGGTTGTTATAAGACGAACGTCAGGCTGCGAGGGGTAGTGGTGGATTGAGTGGGTGTGTGGACTTGCTGCTTACATGTGTCTCTTTACAGGTGCGGTGGCGGGGCCTACGGTGGCAGCAGTGTCCATTTACGTGGTGGGACATTCCTTTGTAAAAAGAGCAGAGAAGGCTGAATGGGAAAAATACAGGAACCTTAACCTTGAATTGGATGAACAGTTGTTTCGGTGTCATTGGAGAGGCAAAGGGGGTATGCGTTGGCACGAATTGATGCCGGTTTTGAATAACGTTGTACGGGGAGGGGTGTGCCCGGATGTTTTGGTGGTTCATCTGGGAGAAAACGACCTGGTGCAATGTAAGGGATTGGCTCTGGTGAAGCAAATGAGGAGGGATTTATTGGAGATCAAGAGGCAGTGGGCAGGGTGTTACGTTATCTGGTCGGAGTTTATACCGAGGAGATGTTGGAGGGGGGCAGAGAGGCCAGGGGCGATTGACAGAACCAGAAGGAAGATCAACAGGGAGATGAGGGCCTTTTGTGATAAAGAAGGGGTGGGCAGAATGGAGCACCCGGAGCTGACGTATGGAGCGGTGTATTTTTTCTTGGAGGATGGGGTACATTTGTCCAGATACGGGATGGAACTTTATGTTGTACAGTTGAAGGAGGCGTTGGATCGGGCGATAGGGGTAAAAAGGTATCCGAAGGTTCAGAGGTCCTAGGGGGGGGTCGAAAGCGGTAAGGGCTTTCGAGTGGCGCTTTTCCCTAGTTATAATGGGGGGGTAGGATAGGAGGAAGGAGCTGTACTGGCTGAAAGGGAGGGAGTGTACATAGGGCAGAGGTTAAAACAGTTGAGCCAGGCGTTGGGGTAAATGATAAGGAGGTTTATGATGTTGTCGGGGAACTGTTTAGGGGTGGGGGTGGGGGATTGGCAGGTATGTGTATATTTAGTTAGGCCTAGCTTTGTACGGCAAAGGCCAAGGTTGGGGTATGTTCAGGATGCACCTGTTTCCAATAAAAGCGGCCTTTAACACACCTTACACCTGTGTCCGGTCGCTTCTTCCCCTCCCCGTCTCCCGATGGGCCCCAATGGGGCTTTGGGGGGGTGGCCGACCGGAGGGAGGCTCGCCCCCCCGGGGAATTTGGGGCTCCGGGAGGAAGGGGAGGGGAGGTAAATAAAGAGGACACAGGAAGGGATGTTGGGCTGGTTGGGCTGGGCGGCGGTTTTTGGGCTTCTTTTGGGCTGGGAGGGTTCATAAACGGCCATTTTGGGTCACTGTGCACCATTTCATGGGACAGTGACCCAGCAGCCGGGGAGGTTCAGGGGTTTTTTGTCCCACCCGCCCTCCCTTTTTTCTATTAGCTCAGGTTGGGGGGGGACTGGAAAAAGGGTTTTTGTTGGTCGCAGGTGTTTTCTGTGGTAGGGTTGACAAGTGTGTCGCTAGGAGCAGGTGCTGCAGTGGTTTTCTGGGAGTTGGCGCTTTTCCCTAGTTATAATGGAGGGTAGGATAGGAGGAAGGAGCTGTACTGGCTGAAAGGGAGGGAGTGTACATAGGGCAGAGGTTAAAACAGTTGAGCCAGGCGTTTGGGTAAATGATAAGGAGGTTTATGATGTTGTCGGGGAACTGTTTAGGGGTGGGGGTGGGGGATTGGCAGGTATGTGTATATTTAGTTAGGCCTAGTTTTGTACGGCAAAGGCCAAGGTTGGGGTATGTTCAGGATGCACCTGTTTCCAATAAAAGCGGCCTTTAACACACCTTACACCTGTGTCCGGTCGCTTCTTCCCCTCCCCGTCTCCCGATGGGCCCCAATGCGCAGATGCTTGCGCACGTGATCTGAACTTTGGTTTTCCAAAGAATGAATACACGTGTTATGCAAGCTGGTTATAAGTAGCTTCAGTTAAATGTCACATGTAAACCTGCGCAAATGTGCTCTGCCCCAAGTGTTTAAATTAGCAGTAATGACTCTTTTGAAATCAGATGCCAAATTTGCTTTTAAACTTCCTTAACCGATGTACGTAAAATAACTCTGTATTTATGTTTGATATATGCAGGTGGCTCCCATACCTTGGTCTGTATTCGCTGCAGGTTCCACTCCGGTCTCAGCTCCTGGATGAGCTTCTGAGCCCCTGGGGGCACATTGTACTCGTCCACCGAGATGCTGAGGCCCTAGTAGGCAAAACAGCCTCCTGGTAGGGGTAATTTGATGCCCTATATGTCTGACTCCTTGTGCAGCAGCCCACTTCTTTAGTCTTGCACGCTCTGACGGTGTTCAATAAGACCGAGCTCCCCAGCGAATCCAAGAACTGCGCTTATGCTGCATATAATACTAAGCAGAATAAGGGCACTGCTAGGATTGGCTGGGGCATGCAAGGACAACGCTCCTCTGAATACCTAGCCAGCTGTGTCTTTGCTGAGGCAGCTGCACGGTTGCCTTCAATGTTGGAGCCTGAACCGCACATGTCAGACTGGCAACAGCACACATACCGGCAAATCTGACATATGCAACTCAGTTTCAGCCTCAGCTGAGCTCTATACATAGCCCTGCCCACCACCCCCAGACGGAAATAGAATAAATGGAGGGCATGTGGGGCTAATTTATTTGTCAAAATGAGCCTGCATGGTAGTGGCTCGAGGCAGTAGTGGGTCACCACCCCTGCGCCCTTATGAACGGACCACAGCTTCTCACACTCTGCTCACTTTTATAGTTTAGGTCAAAATGTAACCCCTTGCATGCAGTTAAATATGTGTGAGGTGCATTGCAATTGTGTATGTTTATGCACATGTGAATCTCAAGTGCTCATATATAGAACTTCCCTATATTATGAATCGCCTATAATGTACACATTTACATTCATCAATTCCAGACCAAAGTCTGACTTTCTCATGAAAAAAAAATGTGAATTGGTTCCAACACTTTAATTATGTATATTTGGTTGTAAAAAGCAAATCAAGTTCCACACGCCCAAACAACTACCACTAAGCAATTGATGAAAGCTTGTGAAAGATGTAGGACGGAACCCACAAAACCTTTTTTTTTTAATTAATCAACACATATAAGCAATTTAGCATGCATCAATTTGCCATTATACACATGGGGGGAAACGACAAGCAGGTACAGTATCAATAACAGTAAGGGTTGAGTCCTATCAGAACCATATCTGGAACGATTGTATTAGGGCGATGTCAAGTCTTCAATAGAGGAGTTTCGCGGTGGGCTACAGATCTCCACTCGGTATATATTACAAGTCCCCCTATTAATGTCCATTTATTCAGGCAGCCCCTGGCGGTGTACACCGTCTTATCACTGAACATGCACCAGTCCATGTGCTTTTTCCAGTCTGCCACTGTTGGCGGGGTCGAAGCTCCCCACAGTTGAGCAACATTTCGTTTCGCCACCATAAAGCTTAAAGTGACCCAGATCTTGCCCATCCTACTCAGATCTGTGGGTTCCCACACATTCAGGAGGCACCTCTTTGCCTCGAGCCGGATATTCAGTTCAAGCACTTCACTAATAACAGTTATGTATCCTTTGCCAATATGTGTGGATGACCTCACACTCCCATATGTTATGCATAAACGTGCCATCCCCACCACATAGGCGTCTGCACTCTTCCCCCGTGCCCTTCCCACGCGAACCAGACACGGCCCAGTAACATATATCCTATGCAATATTTTTTACTGAACAAGTCTCAATCTGGCTAAAATCACAACCTCTCGCGGAGAGGGGAGTGCCTCTTGCCAGTCCTCATCATCCAGTGCAAGGCCATCACCTTACCACCTCTCTCTTATTGTGTGAAGGGAGACCCCCAGTTTCTTGTATGTGAGTGAGACCGTTTTCTCTGGCAGGTATCCATCGAGTAATCTATCCTCAAGGGGAGGATACTGTGGGGGAGTGGACCCTCTGGGAAAGCAAGACTGAAGGGCATGTCGGACCTGGAGATATCGAAATTACTCCGTCTGTACGATATCGTGTTTCTGTTGCAGAGTGGAAAATTATATTACTTCTCCTTCTTCCCATAGGTCTCTGACATTCGAGATCTCGATTAAATCCCACTTATCAAACCCTTTTGTTTTCCAAAGATCCACAAGTGCCTCTGAGTCCCAGAGTGGTGTTGCCAGCGTCAGTTTTCGCTCCCACCCCAGACTTTTTGTTGCTACATGCCAAACTTGCATGGAATGCTTAGTGGGTCCAGTAAGCAGGAAATGTCGCGGCTTAGAGTAAAGGGCTCTATTATAGTTCCCTTCCGGGAGGAGCCAGCGGTCCATGGCATATCCTGGATCGTCCGTGGGGCAGTAGGTGGCGTGGTTAATGGCATCAAGGTGGGAAGGCCAGTAATATTTTCTAAGGCCCGGAAGACCGATACCTCCATCATACCTGGTAAGGGTGAGTTTGGCCAGCATGATTCGGGGCCGTCCCTCCCACAACAAATACCCACAAAACATTAAACACAAATTAGCTACTGCTTAAAGCAAAACAGCTCATATTCTCTAAAACGTTTGCTAGATTTGACGAAGGAACATAATTAAAAAAAAATGAGTAGCTCATTTGTGAATGTGACCACACTATTGTTCTAAATGCTGACAGATACCGAAACTGAGGGCCAGACGTACGACCATGTCATTTAGCAACTCGCAAAATTGCACATAATTTCTGCTTCGTAATTTGTGAGTAGCTAAATGCCATGTACAACAGTGTCTGAGACAGAGTTAACGATTCCTAATGGGGTCACGAGGCACTCGCAATTTGCGACCCAATTAGGAATGGTTGGCCCTCCCAGGTATGGTGGCTTGCTGGGCTCAACAGACCTCCATGCCTGGGACTGCTTTTAAATAAAGCAGTTTTTGATTAATGCTAACAGGATGCATTTAAAAAGATAAAAAATGAAACTTTTTTTGTCATTTTTTAATGGCCGGTAGTGGTTCCTGGGACAACTGCCTGCCCCATAAAAATATTTTACTCTTTACGCGAAAAAATTGCAACTCACTAAATAGGGATTGTACATGGCCCTATTTGATTTTGCATGCGCAAACACGTCACAAACCCGTTTGTGCATTCAAAATAGGGTCGTATATCTAGCCATAAGCCACAAGCAGATAGAGCATTTTGTGAGAATAGCACAATGTGTACAAGTGAAGAAGTCAGGATTTGAATTCTCATATTCTGATGTGCACTCTATTCCAATGCTAAACCATGCAGCCTCTTTGAATCACTTTTGATCCATTTCAACCCTATTATTCCCTGGGGTCAAAGGCAAAGTGTTGACCTTAGTTATGTAACCACAAGCTGATGCCCAGAAAGGTTGGGTGATGGGGTTGAGGGTGGATCAGCCAATAAACACTAAAACCAGAGAGGAGATGACAATTAACATGTTGAGCTGAAATATTCAGGGACTTTCTATGAGCTGGCAAGGGGAAATTTTGCGTAATGGGTCGGAGTCATGCAAACTTTAAAGACTTAAAATTACAGCGGCTGAAAAATGCAGGTTTTCTGGCTCTCAATTACAGTTGGGAGGAGGGGGATCTGGGGTTAGAGAAGGAGAAGAAGAGTGAAGAGGTGCCAAACTGTGACCAGAACTGCTCTCTTTAGTTTCGTCTGGTGCCACGGGCTTCATGCCCTCAGAATTTCTGAGCAGGGAATCTGTATTTGTTCCATAGCATAGCAAGCCGTGCCAAAGTCAACAGGTCTCGGCTTAAGGGCGTATTGAAATGACCCAGACGAAGCAGTTGTGTCATTGCGCTTATGTATTTTTTAATTTATCAATCCGAGGTGGATCAGTAGATTAAAAAGAAAAATAGTAGCGCATAAGAGCTTATGGATTAACAAAATATAACAAAAAGGCTGAGTCACACATAGGAAAGAGAGCAATGCGGTGAGTCAGAAGCACAGTGTGAGAGAGTGGACACAGTGGGAAGGAGATGCTGTGGGGGAAGACACATTCAGGAGAGAGAGCAGGAAACATGCATTTTCATGGGATGCTCCATGCACATGATAAAAATCAGAGCAGCAAATGACATGTACATGTTTTCTCAGGTGAACTGCACAAATTACATTTTTCTGCATGATAACAAGGGCAATAAATATGAATGTGGCAATAAAAGCTTCTGGCTTACAAAAATCACCCAAAAAACAAAAAGTCAGTGCTTCTAACGATAACCCTGATAAGCCTCCATCAGTGGGCGCTTCAGCACCAACCAGTTCTCCACAGACAAAACTCAACAGTAAAGTTTTTGTTCCACTGCTGTAAAACAATGGGAGCATCAACGGAGAGAGGTGGGTGTCACCACTGATAGAGCGCGGGTTCACCTGCTCAGGATTTTACCATACTCACCTGGGCCCATAAAAACATACACACTTTAAACAGGTAAGCCTACGCTAAACCAGGGATTTTAATTTTAACCTTTAAGGACCTATACCCTGACTTACCAATCTTTGTCACAGGTACCTAGAGTCCTAAGGGATCAAGGGAGTTGGCAAGAAAATAGATAGTAAATAAACATTTGCACTCATAAAATAACCACAGACTCAGGAAAGATTTAAACGCTTTATCTAAATATTTTCTTTAAATGTTAGAGTCCATACTAAATTATTTAGAGCTTGATCAAATAAGAATAAAATCAAAGCAAGATGATTTGAAAGTATCATGAAACGTTATTTAAGCATTGAAACACAGGAAGGGTAAGAATAGGGAAAAAGCACAATGACATACCCACACAACTTTTATATTTACCTAGAATGGTGTGAAGACCAACCCTGGCCACGGGCTGAGATAAAGGACAGGACGCCCAATACTGCAGGTGCCAACAGGATTGACCAGGTGCAGACCAGAATCTGGATAAGTACGGACCAAATTGGATCAGGACAGGACCACCGCAGGTCAGGACTGGCACCCACAGCTAAAGTGCAACGCTAGCGTCACACCCCACTCTGCAGCTAACAGTCGGACCCCGATTGGGTTAGCGAATCTTCTCCCTCAGGAATCCCGATTGGGTTATCGATCTCCTTCCCAGAACTCTGATTGGGTTATCGAATCTTCTGACAGAGTGCTCCGCTAGCACCTCTGCTCTCGATCGCCTATTGAGTGCGTTGGGTCAGTGACAGGCCAGCTATTCGGACAAGTCGGACAATCTAACTAGCGAAGCCAACCCTAGTTATACCGTTTTCCAGGGCAGTGTACCACCCCCCAATGTTGCAAATGTGTATATTCCCTCAATTTGATTGGTTAAAAGACGAGGAGAGGTCATCACACCATGCCAGTTATGAAGTCATGCTCTTTAATATTCAGATCAATGTTCCCGCCCAATATTTTATTTTCCCATGCACTTTTATTCCACCCGGCAATGAATATTCCAATAGTAAATACAATGATTATTTGACATCCTCTTGGAGGTTCAGGAAGTCGAGTTCCCATGAACATCTTCTAGCAAGTCAGGAGTTGGCGGGAATTCAATACCATGGCTTGTAGACTCGGTTGAATTCGGCAAATGCACAGTTCAGGACCCAAGATGGAGCAACATTGCACTTGATTGGTCCGAACATGAGCTAATAGCAAAGTCAAAGTAAAACTGTTTTAGAACAAAGAATAAATTAATGCACTGTATACCACTTATCTCTACTCTATTCCCATTACTTTATTTTAACTACAGCATTAGGGTTTATGCAGAACGAACAACTTAGTAAAAACAGCGATGCAAGCGTTAGCACATAAGAACAAAGAACAATCATCTTTAGCTCTAGTGCTCAGAAGCAAAGTTTTCCCACCAAAGCAGTAAGTACGTCATGTCATGTGAGTATGAAAGATGCATGCGCAGAAAAGTTCCAGAGTTACGGCGGCCTTTTTGGGTTAATGGTGTTACGGTTAGTAAAAGCACATATGCAAGCTTCCCCAACTTACTAGAAAGGTCGTGTTTTGCGTTGTTAATAAGACGAAACATGTTTATTAGTGTATTACAGTTTATTTCGAGAGGGTTGAGTACAAGCAAGTCTCTTTACGAATAAAACCTTGCTCCATCAATCCCTTCTTTGATGATATTTTATATCATCATATATTACAGAAACAGATGCCAACTTTTCAACATTTACTCATTTCTATTTCTTTATACACTCTTTTAGGCTTTTCCCCATTATTCGTGTGGAATTTTATCGTCTTCTTGTACAAATCCCCATTTAATTCTTCAAGCTCGATTTCACTGCAGTATCTTTTCTTTCCTTTCTGATTTACTTTATATGTTTTCTTGTGTTTGCGACATTTGCAACAAATTATTATCCCTAAAATCAGTAGAGCTACCCCCACCATTGGCATCAGTATTTTACCTACAAAACTCTTTCCTACGTTAGTGAACCAGCTACCTATTGAGGAGAGACAACTTATTAGTTTCTTCCATGCACTGTCAACCTCCAGTGGTTTCAATTCTTCTCTCAAATTGGTAATATTTCTCGCGTACCTTTTAATTTCTATGTTTTCATCTGGAATGTAAGTGCAACAATGCTGCGTCTTCAGCATTCTACAGACTCTGCCCTCTTTTGCCGATAATATGTCAAGAGCAAGTCGATTTTATAAAACCATTGATCTTACCGCAACTAATTCGGTATTAATCATCAAAAATCCACTTGCAGTGTCAGTCCATAAGCGATCCACCACTGGTAACAATTTGCAGATTTTTTGAGTGTTCAGAACCACTCCCACTGAAGGTATTATTGCACTAAATATGTCACCTACAATTTCAGCAAATGATGCTCTTTTACTACGAGTTAGTCCATTAGTTTCTTCATTGCTTCCAGTGATTTTCTCCACATGGTACACCTTTGGGAATACTATTCCAAAATAGCAACTCCCGTAGCAATGATCAGGCAATTTAAAATAGGCTTTGTTCCCACAAATGTAATAAGTTCCAGGATAAACTGGTTCAGTTCCATCTTTGAAACCCCAACCCCCAATAACTTTGAAATTGTGTTCACATTCACTGTAGCCAATGAATATATTGTTATAATAATCTGTTTTCTCCCTATGGAGACAGAGTTTCCCTTTCTTTTCGAAATCCAGCAACATAGCAGCTTGAGGCTTTCCATTAGAGTTAAACTCTTTATTTTCAGCCCATTTAGGAATCTTTTGTTTATTGTCAGTGGCTTTTCTATGGAAATCCTGTCTCCTTTTCTCGGCTAAATCTAAAAACATATTTTCTTTCTCTTGTATTATGCATGTTAGATTTTCTTTGTGAGCCTTGGCTATATCTATTGATCCTACTGATAGAAAATAATCTCTGATACAGTGTGTAGAGTCTCTAGTACTAGAACTACGATTCAAATTTCTACATCAAAATTAGAATAATAATATTGTAAATTTCCCGTTCTATAAAACAGACTAGCTAAAATGCTACATGAAATACCATAGGTCACAGGTAAGTGATGGTAAGTGACCCCTTCAGCTAATGATGTGGGCAACTTCATGCACACGTAGCAATCACTAATTTCCATAGCTTCTACATAATGTACTAACAAATTAGCAAATACATTTAAATGAGTTCTATTTCTAGCTCTTCTAAAATGTAAGTCTCCCTCATCTGGCGCTTCTAAATCTACTCCAGGTTGCTTAAGACTAACTGCTTTCTCATGAGTATGTGTATCTATTGTCTTAGATGAATCTACTTGCTCAGGTATATTAGTATTATTCTGCATTTCTTTGCTCATTAGGTAAGGTATAGCTAATGTGAGCGCTATTATTGTTTGTTTTTCATTACATGTGGATTCGCTGGCTATATCAAAAACGGACACTCACAGGAGAAAAATGGAAGTGTACAGGTGACACTTTTTATGTTTATATAATGTCCTTTTTTCACTTATCACTGATTCAGCAGTAGCAATTAAGTTTATGGGTCCTGAGGAAGCGGATGGTAACACTTGACCAGTAACCGCAGAAACATGTCGACCAGATAGCCCAGTCAGAAGGTATTTGTTTGAACCACCTGACTTACTTGCACGTCATTTTTAACCTTGGAGGTGCATGACTCCAGAATAAAAAATAATTGTATGCACCATCCAATCTTACACTTATCATTTTTCACACTCTTATTTTTGTGCACTGCTCACAGTTACGATAACTCAATCTACCAGACATCCACCCATCACTCCTTATCTCCAATATTGATCTATGGTGATAGAGTGGTGGTTATACTACTGTGGAGTAGACCATATGATGTACTGGGCGCCCACAATCGCGTAACTGATGGACATTTTTTCACAGTGGTTAACTGTCCAGTCTGTCTTCTATCTCAAGAGGAGTAGCAGACACATAGCCAGCCACACGTAGCATGTTTTTGAGTTTACCGTTAGACCCACAGTTATTTGTCGTTTTTCTGAATGCTTGTGTGGGGGATATAACTGTGCCCTGGTCTTAAAACACACCCCTTGAACCCCAGAATAATTGTTAGTTGATTGTAGTTCCGGAGCAGCTGAGGCTGCGGGTTCATTTTTCTTACAGTGTGATAAGAATATCACCGCCCACCCCCCAAGTGAGGTTGTGGCTATACAGTCTTTGTTGACCATTCAGTGTTAAGGCACAGGCAGAGCATCCGTTATTCTTATCGGCCCTTTTGGCTGTATCTGTCGGTTTCACGATGGCATCCATCTTGGGTTTGGCGTTCGATGAAGCCGAAATACAATCCATATTAGATGACAACCCCAGCATGCTGGATAATTTATCCAAACCTCAGGATAGTAGTCAGGATGGTTGGCCCAAGATTCTGACTTTGAAGAAAAGTCATTCTCGAACATGCATCCATGGTATCACCATGGCGGAATACCTTAGAGGAAACGGTGCACCAACAGGACTGATTGTAGTCAATTCACCGAGACTCTTTCTAGACGACCCCGACTTCCTGAGAGATTGGTACCTCATTGCATGGAAGTGCACCAGAGACTGGCTGGTCCTGATAATCAAGACCGCGAAGAAAGCTGCGGACAAAATAATGATCGAGATCCAGCTCCTAGAAGGCCAAATCAAAACTACCATAACTGGCAAACTCTTTACTAAACAACAAGAAGAGAATAACAAAACCAACAAGGACTTCAAAGACAACATCCTCTTCTCCAAACTAGAGAAGTGCAAGAAGGATCTAGAGAAGTTCTCCAAGGAGAAAGTTTATCCCTACACCAGCGCGAACTATGTTCCGACGCCATTCAATCGCAATGGAAGAACTGGAGGCTCGACTTATGGAACATCCTCATCCGAGAACTCTACTGACTCTGACTCCTCCAACCAAGGCAATCAAACGATGAAACCTAGAGGAAGAGGTCAGTGGAAGAACAGAGGTGGACAGAGTTACAATCAGGGCCAATTCAACCCCTGGTGGCCACCCAATCCTTGGATGCAAGGGCCACCCCAGATCCCGCAACAGATGGGACCTTTTGGACCAGGACCATACTATCCGGGTCCCAATGTGCCTTTTTTAGGGTTTGGCCGAGGGAGGTCGCGTGGACGACGCCGGACTGCACAAGGACAAGGACAAGTTCAGTGGAACGTCCCCCCACAGGCGATGGGACTTCGGAGCGGCAAACAGATCCCGCAGGACCAAGCGGGCCAGAGCACGGGACCAGCCTCGTAGTGAATCTCAGTTCACATAATCTAACACCAATGGAAGAAAAAGTACTGAATCGAGGCCTAGGTTTTGTGAGTACAAACACAGGCGACCCATTCTTGACACAGATTGAGATGTCGAAATTCTTCCGAAAAGTGAGACTACACTTCTTTTTCTCGAAGGCAGATCCACCTGACAGTCTCCTCGAAAACACAGGACTCAAAAAACCATCCACTTTCAGTCCCCTCACAGCGATGGTTCCGGCAAAGGTAGTTACCTTTGAAGAAGCCGTACAGCACGACATACAAGAACTGTTCAAACAATCTCACAATCCATTTGTGAATATTTCCAAACCTGAACAGGAAGCCCTAAAAGATCTGACTAATGACTGTTCCATCATTATCAAACCAGCGGATAAGGGTGGGGCAACAGTACTTCTAGATATGTCTACCTACAGGGAGGAGTGTTTACAGCAGCTGGGAGACACGCGTTCCTACAAGCTTCTGACGGCTGATCCCACGCCTCGTTTAAAAACGACTATTGGGCATCTCGTGGAAGAGGCACTGGCGGAAGGCTGGATCACCAACAAAGAAGCAACCTATCTGACTACCCAAAACCCTGTGACCCCTTACTTCTATGTCCTGCCTAAAATTCATAAGGCCAGAAGACCACCACCTGGCAGACCCATTATTTCGGGCATCGGGTCTCTACTGGAACCCCTGTCTTCGTTCGTAGACGTCTTCCTGAGGCCTATGGTTAAACAGATGCCGACCTATTTGCAGGACACCAAAGACCTACTGAGACTGCTACCAGAGCTTGATTTTAACATCCTGACTGATCACCTGGTATCCTTCGACGTGGAGTCACTTTATACTTCCATCCCCCAGAACGAAACACTAGAGGCTATCGAGTCTTTGTTGGGCGATCTAACGTGGGAGTCAATAACACCTATTCCACTAGTGATGAATCTGGCGACGATTGCTATGAAAGAAAATTTCTTCGAGTTCGAAGGCCAGTTCTACTTGCAGACGTCTGGGACGAGCATGGGCAGCGTTTTTGCTCCGTCCCTGGCGAATTTGTATATGCATAAGTTTGAACAAGACTTGGTTCTTATCAATACGAACCCCTTTTTGGAATCGATATGCACTTGGAAGAGGTATATCGGCGATATCCTAGTGATTTGGCGTGACGATGAACAATCCCTCCACGATTTTCATAATTGGCTCAATGAGCAGAATCCTTTTCTACGATTCACCTTGGAGAGTAGCCGACAATCCTTGGCTTTCTTGGACCTGTTAATTACGATCACACCACAGGGTCTGAAGTCCGAGCTTTACAGAAAGCCTATGGCTCGCAATTCCCTACTGCAGTACACCAGCTGTCACCCTAAATCTCTACGGGATAATCTCCCATATGGGCAGTTTCTGCGAGTGCAGCGGAACTGCACCAACAAGGAGGACACGATCAAGTACTCTGACGATTTGGCATCTAAACTGGCTGAACGGAACTACCCCAAGAAACTGATCCGGCGCTCAATGAAAAGAGCAGCTAACAATAATAGGGAAGCCTTGTTGGAACCACCAGTCCCAAAGACCAAGAACGATAGGCTCACTTGTGTCAACACTTTCAGCACGCGATCCAACGCCATACAGCGCATCGTCCGAAAACATTGGAGGATCTTAAACACCGGAGAAGATTCCCTTCCGCAACCACTATTTGCTTTCAAAAGAGCGACTAGTCTGAGAGACAGACTTGTTCACACCAGACCTCCGCCTAAGGCAATCCATCAAGTGGGTACGGTTTGGAACATGCCACCAGTAACGGGACACCACCCTTGTGGCAATTGCGCGGCCTGTCCACAGACGAGAAGAACTACCTCTGTAGATATAGGAACCAATCGGCCTTGGGAGCAGAAGAGGTTCACCAACTGCAACAGCAGTAATCTGATTTATCTTATCACCTGCCCCTGCGCACTGAGATATGTTGGTATGACCACCCGAAAGGTCAGAACAAGGATATCGGAGCATAAGAGCACAATAAGGTGCCAGAAGCAGTCAACAAGATTGACCAATCACTTCATCCAAGTGGGGCACAGACCCACGGACTTTGAGTGGACTGTGTTAGAACAACCCAATATTCCTAATCACATCACGGATATATCCAGGTACTTGTTCAGAATTGAACAAAAATGGGTGTATAAGCTCAACTGCGACAAAAGCGGGCTCAACGAAGACATCCCGTGGATGACACTGTAGAAGTACTATCCCATGATTGCATGTATTCTGAGAGGTCTACCTAACTGGCCATCTGATACTATCCTGAGAGGAGTCCTGTCGATTGAGGCATGGACATTAGTGATTCCTTCCAATACAGGGGGTGTCCAGCTAGTTTTATGGTTGTCATATTATTATGTTGAGGACATAATATTGATCCCCTGCTCCATACTGATCCCTTGCCCATCAGAGACAGAGGACGATGACTGATAGGTGGCTATTTAAAGCTCCATAAACACTGGGATGTATAATAATAAAAGAGCCTCCGCGCCAGAATTGACTTAATCATGTCACCGCGCTACCATTGACACCTTACTGCACAGTAGCAGCATAAATTAAGCCTGATCAAGGGATGCCCATGTATCCATGCTCTCCGGAGGTGAGTGCAGTCATTAATGAACTCGCGCACTAGGGCTCTCAGCCCCCTTATCAAAGTGATTAAAATCCACTTGACCTGGTCATCACGCTAGAAATCTCTCTGCATATTGGCATTTTCAACCTAGCTCTATTGACGGGTCATCAAGCTAGAAATCTCTCTGCATATTGGCATTCTCAATCTAGCGCTAGTGACAGGCACCCTTGAAACTACAACTCCCAATAATTTTGTAGTCCCTTGACGTACTCGCGCACTGAAACGCTCGGCGGAACCTAGCCGAACTACACTACCCATGAGCACTTATAGTTCTGGTCTCTGCGCGCATGACCTAATGCGCAGGCACAGAATCAATAAGGAAGTGCACGTCACCCCCCGCGGCACCTCCCCAAACAGCCCGGCCGGCTGTCTGAAGTACCGACGGAGAGGTGAGGCAGCAGGAGGGGCTTTGTTTAACTCCTTGTTAGATCAGCAGCGTGCGCTAGATGCCGCTTGCTCTAATGGGTGGGAGCGCTTGCATTATCCAGCGCTATTCTGTCCATGTCAAACTTCAGCTAGCTGCCTAACTAATAGTAATTAATTTTGACAGCACTGATATTTGGAGACTACCATTATAATAATACACTTAGTGGTATTGATCCTTGGTGATCGGCTAAGGGAGACACCTATTAACGACATGACAGCTCCAGAACGCTTTTAGTTCTGCAAATAAATGTTTGTCTGAATATTTTACTTTTGAAAGCACGTTATACACCCTGAGGGTTATGTGCTGAATATATTGAACCAAGCCACAATGCGGGCACCACGATAAGATAACTGCCCCCCCCTCGTGGGCTGCCCACCCGGGCACCCGCTAAGGGTGTGTTTCTGTAACTGCCTGACACTGTCTTTTAACACTGATCTTGTATATTTTTTCTGCACTACAGAGCGGTGCTTCATTTTCCTGAGCTGTTTGCCAGGTGAGGTGAGGCGTTTTCCCTTATAAATTAAGGTGAGACATTGATTATTGTAACAATGTGAGATACTCTAATGTCATTCTGGCCTAGAGGCAGCATCATAATCATTGGAACAATTCTATTTGGGATAGCCTTAACTAATCTGAGCGCTATTATTGTTTGTTTTTCATTACATGTGGATTCGCTGGCTATATCAAAAACGGACACTCACAGGAGAAAAATGGAAGTGTACAGGTGACACTTTTTATGTTTATATAATGTCCTTTTTTCACTTATCACTGATTCAGCAGTAGCAATTAAGTTTATGGGTCCTGAGGAAGCGGATGGTAACACTTGACCAGTAACCGCAGAAACATGTCGACCAGATAGCCCAGTCAGAAGGTATTTGTTTGAACCACCTGACTTACTTGCACGTCATTTTTAACCTTGGAGGTGCATGACTCCAGAATAAAAAATAATTGTATGCACCATCCAATCTTACACTTATCATTTTTCACACTCTTATTTTTGTGCACTGCTCACAGTTACGATAACTCAATCTACCAGACATCCACCTATCACTCCTTATCTCCAATATTGATCTATGGTGATAGAGTGGTGGTTATACTACTGTGGAGTAGACCATATGATGTACTGGGCGCCCACAATCGCGTAACTGATGGACATTTTTTCACAGTGGTTAACTGTCCAGTCTGTCTTCTATCTCAAGAGGAGTAGCAGACACATAGCCAGCCACACGTAGCATGTTTTTGAGTTTACCGTTAGACCCACAGTTATTTGTCGTTTTTCTGAAGGTATAGCTAATGTCAACCCAAACCATACTACAACTACTATTACTATACTACATGTGCATATTCTACAACATGTTTTCAAACAATTTCTTTTCGGTCTTCCGTTAACATTATAATCAGCCATTACTGACTACGGAGATTTTATCCCTTCTTTGTAACTTTTCCACAGACTTTAACTTGTGTTTCTTTTCTCAGTTGGTTTCACTTCTTCGTCAGTCAGATCAACAATCAGTTTGTTATCACTCAGTTCTAGAATTTCAAAATCTTCAAGTATGACGTACGTCCACTCAGGTCCTCTGAACTTGTTATTCAGTCTTTTCAAACGTGGACTCCTCCTTGTGGGTTGCTCTGTGGACGGTCCAGCTTGGCTTGATATTTCATTTACTTGTTCTGGTTCTTCATTTATTGTTTTAAGGTGAAATTTCATTCTTTTGACAAAACCAGGCCACTTATCTCCCTTTCTGAGTCTTTTAGCTGGCACTGTGCTTTGACTTTCTTCAGATGCTCTCTTATTTTCGTTCAGTTGTGTCAACTTCTGAATTCCTCTCTATCTGACTTGGTCCAGGTCTTATTATTGTTTCTTCTGCCTGGATACTAATCTGGCCTTGTTCAGGAGTTTGCTGTACTTGACTTTGACTTTGTTCGCCTTCTTCTTCCTGAAACCGTTTTTCTACCCCTATCTTGCCCTGCTCGGGTCTTTGGATTTCTTGATTGTCTTCTGCCTGAGCTTTCGCCCTAATACCTATCTTTTCCTCCTCAGACTCTGGAGTACAGGCTGAAGTTTCAAATGTCTGAGTACACTGATCTTTCCTTATCTGGTCCTCCTCAGAATTACTTTTGATTTGGATTTCTGTAATCTGAGTACATTCTTCAATTCCTGACACATCCTCACTATCATTCTGTCTATCTAGATATGTTTTAATTTCTGGTTCTCATAATATCTGCAGGTATGTCGACTAATGGAATCCATTCATCCTGACTGGTGCTCGGTTGTTCTTCATCAACTACTTTGGGATCAAATTCTTGAGACCCCCCAGCTGCGTAACCTTCAGCCTCTGTTTCATCAGGTTCGGTCACCCTCTTGGTGTGACTCGCATGGATCCAGTTTGGAATTCCCCTGCACTTTACAGCTGTGGTAGTAACCAATATCACTTGATGTGGCTCTCCCCACCTTGGTGCTAGGCAAGATTCTCGAGTATGTTCCTCTATCACTACCCCGTCTCCTGGATTCAGGTCATATGTTGGAGTTGATTGTCTGGCAACAGCTTCTTCCCCAAAGAGAGATAGAACGCACTTGGTCAGCCAGTTCTTTGCAGTACTCGAGCACTAAATCATCAGATATATTTATCAGCTTGTGTCCTGGTACCCATCCCTGCCTCATTGCTCTTCCCATGAGTAATTCATGGGGACTCAAGCCTGTGTTTCTGTCTGGAATGCTTCTGAGTCCCATCAGAACAAGAGGTAAACATCAGGCCACTCCAATCGGGTAGATTCATACATCTTTCCCAATCGTGACTTGATTGTGCCATTCAGTTGTTCTACCACTCCAGAAGCCTCTGGGCGGTATGCACAGTGCAGCTTTTGCTCAATTTGGAATGCTTCACAGATCAGACTAATTATTTCATTATTAAAATGAGACCCTCAGTCTGATTCAATCGTTACTGGAAAACCGAAATGTGGTATGAGTTCCCTCAGTAGTAACTTAGCTACAGTGATGCTATCATTTCTGCATGTAGGGTAGGCTTTCACCCATTTTGAAAACAGGCAGACAATGACTAGGATGTACTTCAGTCCTCGGCAAGGGGGTAATTGGATGAAATAATTTGGGAGTCGTATGAAGGGACCTTCTGCCTTTCCAATCTTTCCTGGCAACACTACAGTTCTCCTACCAGGATTCATTCTTTGAAATGTTATACACCTCTGGCAAAGACTCTCTGCTACATTCCTAAATCTCGCATTGAACCAACTCTATCTGAACTGTCTAATCATCGCGTCTCTACTTATATGTGAGCTTCCATGATACATCCTAGCCATAGGAGCAAGCATACAATCTGGTAACACAGGTCTCCCATCAAGGTAAACAATCACACCGTCCTCAGCCCTTCTCTGACATCCTATTTTCTCCCATTCTTGCCTTTCCTTCATTTCTGCCTCATTTTGCAAATCTCTCACTTCTTCCCATGTTTTCACTCTTTGAAGCAACATAAGTTGGCAGCTGTTTCCACGTGCATCAATCTTCTTATTTATTGCCATCTTACGTTTGACACAATGCTGGGCTAGTTGGTCAGCATATTGGTTACCTGCTGTCACTCTGTCATTTCCAGATTGGTGAGCAGCACACTTGACCACAGCCACTTCTTTTGGTAATTTAATTGATTCCAGTAAGTCTTTTACATAATTTCCATTTTTAATAGGAGTACCCGAAGAAGTCAGAAACTCCCTTTGCATCCACAATTGGTGAAAGTCATGCACAACCCCGTAACCATACTGACTGTCAGTGTATATAGTTACTTTCAAATTTTTCCCAAATTTGCAGGCTCTTGTCAATGCAACTAATTTGGCTACTTGTGCAGACTTGACTCCAGGTAAATAGGATGCTTCCACTGGACCCCACAAAGTACACACATCATAAGCAGCACTTAATCCTCCTTCCTCATGTCTCATGCATGAGCCATCTACAAACAGCTCATATTCAAATGCCAACAATGGCTCTTCTTTTATGTCTGGTTGGGGCTTTGTACTGTATTCTGTGAGGTCGATGCAATTATGCTCGACTTCCCCTTTCACTTCTGCGAAGTGGGATTCAGGTAACAGTGTAGCTGGATTTAAGACAGTGCATCTAGCAATGGTCACATTTCCTGCACCTAGAAGAATTTGCTCAATTTTCAGCTACTGCTTTCAGACATTCTGACAATGCAGATGCTACTGGATCTAGTGTGGATGAAAAATATGCCACAGGATGTCTCATTAAACCATGAGTTTGGGTCAGAACAGACAATGCACAATTGTCGCGTGCATCACAGAATAATACAAATTCTTTTGAATAGTCAGGCATCCCTAAGGCTGTAGCTGAGCAAAGACAGTCTCACAGCTTCAAGAAGGCAATCATGCTTTCGTCATCCCTCTCTACTGGGTCTTTTGTTCTTTTCGTTGTCATCTGTATCAGAGGTTTAGCTAGGACTGTGAATCCCACAACCCACTGCCTGCAGTAACCTACAACTCCAAGAAACATTCTGATTTCTTTCTGTGTCTGAGGTAGATTCATGTTTCTGATTATTTTGATTCTTTCAGAGGTAACTCTTCTGACACCTCTTTTATCTGGTGCCCTAGATACTTTACCGATGTGGTGCAGAATTGCAACTTCTCAGGTGACACTTTATGCCCTCCTTCTGCCAAATGATTCAGCAATGCAATGGTATCAACAACACAGTCCGTTTGAGTCTTAGACGCCACCAACAGGACAGACAGTCTAGGCAGAACCAGAGGTTCAAGACATTTTTTCAATATGTGATTGAAAATCGATGGACTCTCTGTGTACCCCTGAGGGACAAGGTTCCAAACATAGACTTGATCGTTAATTGAAATTAATGTGCTGGCCACTGATCTTGCAAATATCTTTACCTGTGCCCCCCCTAGCGCACCCCCTAAAGTAACTGGCGGCTCAGCAGCACAACGCTCAGAGGAACGGGGTCAACCTGGGGGTCTTCCGGGGGCCGATGGCGACAGGTCACCACTTTCCCGAGCAAAATCCCCTGCAGACATGCCCTCTCAGGAACAAGCTGAAAAAATCAGCATAGCGACTCCAGAGGTGGATAACTTTTATTCAATGACGGATGAATCCGATATCTCAGAGGACAGTTGGAAAATCAGCCCTGGGGGGGCTTTCAACAGACAGTGTCGGCCCTGCCCATAAGCCTGACACACAGAGGCGCATATCCTTCCGCAGCAAAAAGAAAGGGCTACGAAATCTGGGGAAAGACCAAGGATTTACATCTGATGGCAGCCAGTCAAGTCAGCTGAAATGGGATTATTCCGCGTCACACTTAGAAGGAGCCCAAGAATCCGAATCCTTACCTGCGCAGGATGCCACGAGTGGGGCTGACGGCGCCACAGGGGCTCAAGGCGGTCAACCATCTATGGACCTGATCTACAAGACTCTAAAACAAATGCAGTCAGATGCCCGTCATGAGCACAAGAGGGTCCACGCGGTGACCAGGAAGCTCCAGGGTGCAGTCAGGAAAGTCAACAAAGGCTGCTCAGAGATCAATGAGCGAACAACTGCACTAGAGGAGCGCATTGTACACTTGAAAGCAAATGTTGAGAATTCGGACAAACAATCTGCATCTAATGAAAGTAGAATGACCGACGTCCTCTGGAAGTTGGAGGACTTCGAAAACAGACAAAGACGAAATAACCTACGGCTTCTAGGAATCGCGGAAAAAGAGGAAGGCGACAACATCCGTGGCTTCGTACTAAAACTTTTTCGAGAGGCCTTTCCTGAACTGGCTCACTGGGACGCAGAGGTACAACGGGTACACAGGTTCCCTCTAACGCTCAAGAAAAGACCAGGCCAGGAAGAAAAACCAAGAGCTATCTTGATCTTCTTTGGTAACTTTCTTCTATGGCAAGCTATCTTCGAGAAAGCCAGGCCAGATGCAAGAAGATCTGCCGCAGGACTCTCCTTCTTCGTGCGACCTGACTTTTGTCACTGCACTGTAGAGAGGAGATGGAGACTCCACTCACTTATTTCTCCTTTTCAGCACCAGGGATGTGAGGTTTTTCTTTTAAATCCGGCAAGGCTGAAAGTTATATGCAAGGGCATGACTATAGTGTTTACTTCAGAAATTCTAGCTCAGGCGTACTTGAGCGAGCTTACGAATGGTGCAGTTAAGAAATGAGATCGAAAGCTGGGAATTGGCAGTATCACTCTTTGATGTTTTTATTTTATAATTTGCGTATCATTTTTTCTCTTTTTCTCTTCTTGGGTTTTATTAGTGGGGTCGTGGTCGGGAGCAGCTAGGGGCGCAAACACATGCAGTAGGCATCACAAGGGTCCTCGGACCTATTTTGCCATTTTGAAGGAAGAGGGAGGGGGAGACCTGGGTTGGGGAGGGGGGTGGTGTCCAGGGACCAAGAGAGAGTCAGGATATTCATGGATTATGGGATTGCACAGTTCACTCTTTGCAGAGTGGTTTGTCTGTTTTTGGTTGTTTTTGATTATATTGTTAATTTGCGATGAAGAAATTTAGAATAGCCTCTGTCAACATTTGCGGCTTAAATGATCCCAAAAGAGGAGGAGAGTTTGTGTGGATGTACAATTTCTAAGAGCTGATGTTGTATGCATCCAGAAAACTCATATTGAGGGCAGTAGAAAGAGGTTTCTGGAACTGTCTGGTATTATATTGTAGCCAGCACTATGCAAGAGACTAGTACAAAGGGTGTGGCTATCCTGGCACGGAATGGGACAAGAAGTTTTCTTAGCTTCACACGATGTATGGCTGATAGCTTGGGAAGATAGTAAATATTCAAGGGTGTATTGAGAATAAAATGTTTACCCTTTGTTCAGTATATGGCTCGGTGCTGGATGACCCAGCTTTGTTTGACTGGCTTAATACAGAACTAGTAGGCTGGACCCTACCCCTAATTCTCTGTGGAGATTTAAACATTAATCTGAACTACCAAGCTGCCACTAGGAAATCACCCTATCAGGGCAGGAAGCCTAAAGTGTTTAAGTCTTTATCTCAACTACAAGCATTGCATGGGCTAGAGGATGTTTGTGTCTCGCTCAGGGGAACTGAACCAGGTTATACTTATTTCTCTGCACCTCACAAAGTACACGCTAGGCTGGATTACTTTTTTGTTTCACAAGAGTTAGTCTCAAAAAGTACTATAGAGCTATTCCCAAAGGTCATGTCTGACCACAATCCTCTGGTGAATGAATTAGATATTCAACTCCCTCTCAGCCAGGCTCGGTGGACATTTAATAGGGCCCTTTTAAGTGACATAGAATACATTCGGTAGATTGGAGAGTGGATTCCAAGGTTTATCAAAGATAATGTGGGAAGCACCAACCTAGGTAATGTTTGGGATACATTGAAAGCAGGGCTAAGAGGAGAATCTAACAGGTTTGGATGGGAATCCCAGAGAGAAGAGAAAACCCTGTTGCAAACACTATATAGAGACCTAGGGGTGGCAAAGGCCCAGCTGATAGAGGTACTGTCGGCCGGTAGGGATTCAGAGGCAATGCAGGTCAAAGTCACAGTCGCCAGAGCTGCGATCACACAAATTTCAGCTAAAAAAGCAGCCGCCAAATACATGGCATGGAAAACCCGGGCATATGAGAGCAGTGAAAGAATAGGTCACTTGTTAGCAGTACGCACCAGGGAAAAAATAGCTCACGCCAGAATAAGAGAGATTAGGGACCCGGGGTGGGCTTGGTGTCAGAGACAAAAGATATTATTTCAGCTTTCCAGAAATTCTACCAAAATCTGTACATCGAAGACTCTCAGGGAGGGCCTCGGGAAATTCGGGACTACCTATCGGGGGTGACCTTGGGCCATCTCTCAGATGATGAAAGAGAGAGATTAGATAAGCCGATCACCCGGGAAGAACTTTCAACAGCTATAGATATGTCCCCCTCCGGCAAAGCTACGAGTCCAGATTTAATCCCAGGGGAGTTTTATAAAAAATTTAAAGAACAGATTATGGGCGTGATGCTGGAAGTCTTTCACAGGGCTCAAAGGGACCAGGCTACCCCAGAAACCTTGAAAGGGGCAAATATTATAGTATTTCCAAAAAAAGGTAAATCTATCGCCGAATTGGGGTCTTACCGGCAAATAACTCTCTTGAACAGTGATCTAAAAATTTACGCTATAATTCTGGCTAACAGGCTGTCATCAGTCATAGGAAAGGTAGTGTCTCCATTCCAACATGGATTTGTGCCAGGGAAAGGCACGGTAGATCATATTAGAAGTTTAATTACTCTGTTTGATTGGGCAAAGTTGTCAGGAGAGCCTGTCGCAGCCATTTTTCTTGAAAGCCTTAGACCGGGTCTCCTGGCCCTTCCTATGGGCTACCATGGCAAGGCAAGGTCTGGGTAGCAAATATATTAAAACAATAGGTTCTATGTATCAAAATCCTGAGGCTAGGATAACCATGATGGGTATGTAATCAGACACAATTAAAATCACATGTGGTTCTCGGCAGGGGTGTCCTTGCCTCCCCTACTATTTGCGCTATATATAGACCCCTTCATTAGGATAATTCTGGGGAAAAAACAACATTTGCGCAATTCAAACTCTCGGGGGAGAGACAAAGATCTTAGCATATGCGGATGATCTTGCTATAACAACCCCTAATCCCGCGGACTCAGTAAGGGAAGTGGAAATAGAGGCCCAAAAGTTTGGAGAAGTTTCAGGCTATTTTTTGAACAGGGGAAAAACAATGATTGTTAAAAACTCCGGGGCAGCTTTGCAGGACAGCAGAGTCACAAAGACTGCTAGATACTTGGAGGTAGAAATCTCTGCAAACGTGGACGACGTTGTGCAATGTAATTTGGAGCACTTGCTGCATAAGACCAAAGCTGACTTCATCAGAATGAATAGTTTACACCTGACACTGCTGGGAAGGTGCAATGCTGTAAAGATGCTGTTTTTGCCTAGAATCTTATACTTTTTTAGATCAATTCCACTGGAGGTCAATAAAACTTGGCTCTCTGCTTTCAATCAAGCTATTTCAAAATTTTTATGGGCAGGGAAGCACCCGCGGAGAGCACTGAAATATATGACCATTCCTAAGATGCGGGGTGGGTGGTCCATCCCCGATATTCAGATGTACTATTGGGCTGCGAATCTATGCCAGATGACTGATCTGTTAGGGAAAGGCTCTCCAGGGGTTATAGTTGGATCCTACCCATCCATCTATGAGCTATTGCTTGGTGAAGGAGGCCCAAGGGTGTTTGATGCGTCACATTGACTTTGCATATTTTAAAAGAGTAAAGTTCAAGGCCATGTTGGGTGCTTACAAAATTTGGACCGCGATTAGGAAATCACTTAAGCTGAATAGGATCCATAGGTATATGCCCTTGCAAAATAACCTACTCCTACCTGAAATCTTCAACGATGGCTATATGGAACTCTGGAGGGAGAAAGGGATTAGATATATCGGAGACTTAATACGGGATAACACAACACTATTATTTGATGCAATAAAGGAAAAAATTGGAGTGGGAAACAACCACTTCTTTAAAATTTTACAAATCAGAGATTTTTTTTCGAAAAAGAAGATTCAGGGCTTTAAAATCCCTCTTATGGAGGCGGCCTTGGGGACCCAAGGGGTATCCATCTCTAAGTGCTACATACTGCTTAGCGATTCATTGGAGGATGACCTCGCTAAACATATGGACCGGTGGCAGGTTAAGGTTCAGGCGGACATAGGGGTGTGTGAGGACTTCTTGATGCTAAGCTCAACAGCAGCTATTTCTGCCAATATACAGGTTCAATGTTTTAAAACATGGCTTAACTTATATATCACTCCTTCTCGGATCTTCAAGTGGGGAGGCTCTACAGGAATTTACTGCCCTCGTTGTGGAGAGCTCACTGCAGATAGTGTCCACCTGTTTGCTACCTGCCCCCGGCTAACTGAACTGATCGGCAAAATGGCTTATTATGTTAAACAAATTTTGGACCATGTTATAACGCTGTCTTCACATGTCATTTTACTTGGGGTAAGCAATCAGGCTTTGACGGTACCCAGGAAGACTTTGCTTTTTATCATGATGGCTGTCTACAGGCTTTCCATAGCAACTGTTTGGTTAGACAAAGATCCCCCCTCGTTGGGAGAAAGAGATTTACAAATGCAGGGGCCTGAGAGCTAGGAAAAGAGGGGGAGATATCTGGTCTCCAATCAGCAGCTGGATAAATTAACCCATGTTTTAACTATTTTATACAAAAGGAATGCCCATATGTGTCTGAAACATCTCGGTCTTGGGGGAATTGTGGGGTGACATAGATAATCCTAGGGAACTAACACAAGAGTTAATTGTGTAAAAGGAGGTGAAGAGTAAGGGCATTCTTCCCTGCAATATATGCTTTATTTATGTACTTTCTTTTAGGAGCTTATTTTCCTTTTTGTTTTTCTCTGTTGCAATCTATTCTAAGTATAGTCTCCCATGGCCCTGGGAAAGGGAGGGGGAGGGGGGGATTAAAATAAAAATGGATATATATATTTTGTGTTTGCTTGTATGGTATGTATTATATAAAATCTTCCTTTTTTCTGCTTTCCTTATTTACTTGTAACAAGCATAGGTTATGGTCGATCAAATAAAAATTAATAAAAAAAAAGAAAAAAAGAAAATCGATGGACTCTCTGTGTACCCCTGAGGGACACGGTTCCAAACGTAGACATGGTCGTCAAATTTGAATGAGAAAATATATTTGCTATCTGGATATAATGGTATGGAGAAAAATGCATGGCGCAGATCTATTACTGTGAACCATCCGGCTCCCCACGGTATCTGATACAGAATCACTGCAGGATTTGGCACAACTGGACAACATGGGACGACAATTTTATTAATGTTGCGAAGGTCTCTTACGACCCTATATTTCCCGCTCGGTTTCTTTATGCCAATTATGGGTGAATTACATAGACTGCTCATTATTTCTTGTAAAATGCCTTGCTCAACCAAACGCTTTATTTCGGCTGCAACACCTGCTTTTATTTCTGGGCTGATTTTGTATTGTCTATTATTGGGGTAAACCGCACCTTCTTTCTCTGTCGCTTTTAATGGGTCAACATTTGCCATTAATCCTACATCTTTCCCAGTGAAATCCTAAACTTCCGGATTCACCGTGTGCTGTAATTCTTTTGGGAGGTCTTTCGCTAGCATCTTTTTAATTTCTGTTTCTTGTTTGGCAAACATCAATTTATAAACTCCATCTTCGTCCAAAGTTTGAATTTCAACACCACTTGGGGTGCAAAAGATTGTGCAATTCATTTTGCACAGTAAGTCCCTACCTACCTAATATGTTTACTAGACTGGAGTCGTACACCACAAATTTGTGCATTTCTTTAAAATTCCCTATTCTGATCTCCATAGGTTCTGAAACAGGGGTACTAATTTGTTTATTAGAAACGCCCACTACTTGGATCGCTTCTCCCGAGAGGGGTAGGTTTGGAACGTCTGCTGTTCTTACAGTAGAACGGGTAGCGCCAGTATCCAACAAAAAGGTAACATCCTTTCCCTCAACTTTTCCTTCAATGTATGGACCTGACTGATCTACTGGCAAGGATGCGCCAAGTACGCACTCCTCGTCCTCCCCTCTCAGGCACCGTCAGTAACTATCTTCCTCAAAAAATGCGTCACTCAAAATAAATTTTGATGTCACTGCATCTCTCCTTCCACTTCCCTCCCAATTTGTAGCTGGTTCTGTATTACCTACTGCTGTGGCTTCCTTGACACCCCATTCTGCATCGTGGATTAAAATTATCGCTGTGTACATTGTTACTGAATACAGCTTTACACTCGTTCCTCCAATACCCCATTTTTCCGCACCCATGACAAGGAATTTTTTTCTTGGCCTCCTCTCTGTTCATTCTACCTCTTGGTTTACCCCCATTTCCATCTCCTTGGTTCTGATTATTTTTCAATTGATTTAACTGAACTTCCTGTTGCTCTGCTAATTTTATTTGTGCCCACATTAACTTTTCTTCTAAATTCTTTTGTTTATTGTCAATTTCATCCCCACAGTATTTTGCATACTTAAGTATTTCATCTACCGGCCTGGCCTGCCAGCAAATTTTACGATCTTGGATCATTTGCAAAATTTCTGGTTTCAACCCTGACACAAATCGATAAATAAAATGTGTCATGTCTTTCGTGTCAATGCTTTCCAAACTGCTGTACTGCTTGAATACCTGTAAAAGGCATTCATAATATGCCTGTACTGATTCATATTTATTTTGGGTAGTTCTGGCTATTCTTGTCCAGTCAGTTTCCTTTCGAGGTACTTTTCCTTTCAAGTACAGTATTACTTGATTATATTTCTTCATAACCTCATCTGACGGGGATCCTGTCTTCATGTTTCTAGGGTACTCATCATTAGGCCAATCAACCGCTATCTTACATTCAGTCCATAAATCCACAGGAACAACAATGTCAAATAACCCATCTAAAACATTTAGCAGCACTTTTGAGACTTTTACAAATCTTTCAACCTGCCTGTACCACTCTACAGGTTTCTCTCTAAGTTTCAGGAAAACGTTCGTAAATGACAAAATATCCTGTCGCGACCATGGGACATGCACATAACCTCCTCCTCCTGGCACTTCTCTCATCGAGCACAGCCTTTCCACTTTTTCTGATTCTTTTAATAAATATTTATTTGCAGTATTTTCCGCTTGGGCCTCCTCCTTTTTCTTTTGCCCATCTAGCTTTCCATTTGTCTAAATGACCCCACTTCTGCAACAATGATAGTAACTCTTTGATATGCACTTTACGTCCTGACACATTCATGTTTTCTAAATCTTTGTCATAAAATTCAGCTCGGTAAGGTTTCTGTAAAACTTTAGATTTTCCAATATCAATTCCCATTTCAGAAGCCAAACTCATTAACTTTTCATGAAATGTATAGTATTTCGAGTGATACTTCGACATATAAACAACAATTCGTCTTCACTGAGAGTGTTTAACCTTTATAATCCCACATTTCCAGCCATCAATTCTTCTAATTCAACTCTTAATTTAAAAATATCCAATACCTTTGGCTGTATTTTGGTTTTTCTATTTCTCTGGACCATCTCTCTATTTCTTCTGGGGATACTACATTAGCACTTCTTGTACCTGATGATGGTTCCATCCGTCCCTCTCTAGAAGTTCCAGGAGTGTTTTTTCTGACTGAATCATCCACCGGTTCCCTTATAGGTATATTCCATCAGGGAAATCACTGACTCGCATTCACTTGCTTGGTCATCAATTATCAAGGGTTCTTTTCTAGATTGCACTACAGGTGTAGTCAGAACGGGAGGTTTAGGACAAGACTGTTTCTCTCCATATAATGGAACAACAGGACCTATGGTTACCGGAATGGTCAAGGCTTCAGGACATATTTAACTGTGAAATTTTCTGAATTAATTCACTTCTCTGTTTATTTATCGTTTCTCGTTCCCTCTCCTGTAGCACTTTTTCTAATGAAGTTTCATCCACTACTTGTGGAACCAAAGGTGGTTTTAAGAACGGGGTGCTAGGGTTAACTCTATTTGCTTCTTCATGGTAAGGTGGCAGACTTTTCATTAACAAATCCTCCAAATAGTCATCATCTGGTTCACCACTAATCATTACATTTTTCGTTTTCTCTGTGCATTTGCTTCCTGACGCTTCCTCTAAAGTCCATACAGGATATAATCCTTCTACTAACATAGACTGTCTCCATTTCTTCATTTGTTTATCTCTTGTCTCTTTAGGAAATCTGGGATGAAATGTACTCCAATTTCTGTCGCTTCTGGGTCTATCTCGCTCGAAAGCCTCGGTCTCCCATTCCTCTAATGCTTCGTACTGAGTTAATCTAGGTCTGGGATCTAATTCATTCATGTGTGTTCTCAAATTGTACAAAAGTCTCCCATTAAAAGTCCCATGCTCTGGAAATGCCAAAACACCATCATCTTTTGTGTACTCTGTCCAGTTCTCGAACCACACACAGGTACAGTAGCCCCTTCTCCCATCATGTATGATGCAGGCGTATTTGGTGGAGGAATAATAATTCCCTCTCTAGTTTTAATCATTTTGTCCTTTTAAAAAAATTCTTAATTCTTTTAACTAGCGACATTTTCCTCTCTCCTCTGTACATGATATGAGGTCTTCCCCTTATGTATTGCTTGTGAGCAAAACCTAAGTACCTCCTATCGGGTCTATTTCTATAACTGTTGGGTCTGAATGTCACATATACTTTGCACCACTGTTGGGTCTAAATGCCACATATACTTTGCACCAATAAATTTAATATGCAGCTACACTCAATTGTTTACTAAATGCTTCACCAATACCAACGCATTTCTTATTTTCGAGAACCAATCAGTGATTTGAATTCAAATAACTTTTGACCAATGATTGTGCAGCTTTTCTCGTGAGACAAGTTCTCACGCTCCTGTACTCACCCCTCCTTTACAATTAACTTAGATACACACCCGCTGTCACAACCAATACCAGCGCTGATATAAGTGACGTCAGTGCAGCTCCCCAACTGACTCCCTCCCTTTCAAGGTAATACGTAAACCTATTTCTTTTTACTTTTAAATGAAATATTCATTAATTATAAACGTGAAAACATTTTCCACTGTGCCTAAGTGACTAAATTCAAAGGAAAGATGATTTCTTTTACTGCGAGTAAATCCCTTCCACTTACTCTTCTTACACTGCGAGTAGATCCCTTCCGACTACTCTTCGTACAAACATTAGAGAACCTGTTACTCCCTCGGGCTTACCCTTTCTAGGTGATATAAGGCCAAAGTTTCACCAGCAAACTCCTTTGCTATCATTTATTCACACATTTATACCAAAAATCCCTAATCAGTGCTTCCAGTTTTAACTAACCATGCACTTACTCCATTAGACAAGTGACCTCACTGCAAAGTGGCTTCCATTTACCACACGCTATTCTGCCCCCGGGGATTCCAAACAAACATAAAACAATACAAAACGGGTTTTGGTTAATACATAAAATCAAATACAATCAATGTATCAATACATGACTAACTACCTATCTTAATTAAACCCTAACCATCTAACTGCTACCAAAAGAATACTGATAGAGCGCGGGTTCACCTGCTCAGGATTTTACCATACTCACCTGGGCCCATAAAAACATACACACTTTAAACAGGTAAACCTACGCTAAACCAGTGATTTAATTTTAACCTTTTAGGACCTATACCTTGACTTACTAATCCTTGTCACCGGTACCTAGAGTCCTAAGGGATCGAGGGAGTTAGCAAGAAAATAGGTAGTAAATAAACATTTGCACTCATAAAATAACCACAGACTCGGGAAAGATTTAAACGCTTTATCTAAATATTTTCTTTAAATGTTAGAGTCCATACTAAATTATTTAGAGCTTGATCAAATAAGAATAAAATCAAAGCAAGATGATTTGAAAGTATCATGAAACGTTATTTAAGCATTGAAACACAGGAAGGGTAAGAATAGGGAAACAGCACAATGACATACCCACACAACTTTTATATTTACCTATAATGGTGTGAAGACTTACCCTGGCCATGGGCTGGGATAAAGGACAGGACCCCCGATAGTGCAGGTTCCAAGAGGATAGAATAGGTGCAGACCAGAATCAGGATAAGTACGGACCAAATTCAGTAGCGGTCGGCAGTAGGAGTTTCGGCAGGGCGGTGACGTGGGCAGGGGGAGGGGCAGGGTGGTGGGTAGTAATGTATAGATTACGGAGTTTTACAGGTAAATAAACATTTAAATTAATAAAACAAATTTCCGCGCACTGCATCACATTTGGTGATGCAATGCGCGCAACAAAATTTGTTTTATTTATTTAAATGTTTACTTACCTGGAAAACTCGGTAATCCATACATTACTATGCCCACCCTGCCCCTCCCCCTGCCCACGTCATCGCCCTGCCGAAACTCCTACTGCCGACCGCTACTGACCAAATTGGATCAGGATAGGACCACCGCAGGTTAGGACTGGCACCCACAGCTAAAGTGCAACGCCAGCGTCACACCCCTCTCTGCAGCTAAGAGTCAGACCCAGATTGGGTTAGGGAATCTTCTCCCTCAGGAACCCCGATTGGGTTATCGATCTCCTTCCCAGAACCCCAATTTGGTTATCGAATCTTCTGACAGAGTGCTCCGCCAGCACCTCTGCTCTCGATCGCCTATTGAGTTTGTTGGGTCAGTGACAGATCAGCTATTCGGACAAGTCGGACAATCTAACTAGCTAAGCCTACTTTAGTTATACCTATTTCCAGGGCAGTGTACCACCCCCCCCCCCCAATGTTGCAAATGTGTATATTCCCTCAATTTGATTGGTCAAAAGACGAGGAGAGGTCATCACACCAAACCAGTTATGAGGTCATGCTCTTCAATATTCAGATCAATGTTCCCGCCCAATATTTTATTTTTCCATGCACTTTTATTCGATCCCGGCAATGAATGTTCCAATAGTAAATACAATGTATAATTTGACATCCTCTTGGAAGTTCAGGAGGTCGAGTTCCCATGAACATCTTCTAGCAAGTCAGGGGTTGGCGGGAATTCAATGCCATGGCTTGTAGACTCGGGTGAATTTGGCGCATGCTCAGTTTCAGGACCCAAGATGGAGCAACATTGTACTTGATTGGTCCGAACATGAGCTAATAGCAAAGTTAAAGAAAAACAGTTTTAGAACAAAGATTAAATGAATGCACTGTATACCACTTATCTCTACTCTATTCTAATTACTTTATTTTAACTACCGCATTAGGATTTATGCATAATGAACAACTTAGTAAAAGCACCGATGCAAGCGTTAGCGCATGAGAACATAGAACTGTCATCTTTAGCTCTAGTGCGCAGAAGCAAAGTTTTCCCACCAAAGCAGTAAGTACGTCGTGTCACGTGAGTATGACAGACGCATGCGCAGAAAAGTTCCTGCGTTGCGGTGGCCATTTTGGGTTAATCGAGTTACGGTTAGTAAAAGCACATATGCAAACTTAGAACTGGGGGTCTCTAGTTGGCAGGGGTAGGTACCACTGTCCAAATAGGGACCCTTGCTTCTTGTCAGGGTAAGGAGGAAACCCTCTGAGATAACCCCTGCTCACCCTCTAGGTAGCTTGGCACGAGCAGTCTAGGCTAACCAGAGGCAATGTGTAAAGTATTTGTACCAACACTCACAGTAACACAGTGAAAACTGCACAAACTGACTGCACAACAGTTTAGAAAAATAAAGGTATTTTAATCTAAACTACACAAGACCAAAACGACAAAAATCCAACATACACAGTTCAAGAATATGGTTTCAAAAGAGTTCTTAAGGTTTGCGATAGAATTCTCTAGGTTGCGATAGAATTCTCTCCAGATGCGTGAAAAGTTCACAGTTGCGTCACGTTTACTCACAGTACCTTTTAGTTGCAACAAAGTTCCAAAAGCAGAAGCTGGTGCGGTGGAAAACAAGCGATGCGTTGCTCCTGAGACCCTGGGGAGGCGTTTGCAACAGCCCCGCTGCAGCAGCGGGCGTGTTGCGATGAATCCGGTCTGTATGGGGAGGAAGGCCACTTGTATGGATTCCGGTGCGTAGGTTCCGTAGGAAGTTTGTTCTCACAAAGGCACGATGCGACGATCTCGTAGGGGCTGTGACGATCTCCGGGGCGACGATGCACGATCCAGCGGTGATCCTCTCTCTCGCAGCTCCTCAATGCGATGGCTCTGAGACGATGCTCGCAGCAACGTGATGTGGTGCGGCGATCTCACCCAGCGACGACAGGCTCTGCGATGACACTCGCAGCCATGTTCGACTTTCCCGCACCGGTCTGGTGCGTCCCGCAAACGAAGGATGCGACGGCTCTGGCAGCGGGGGCAGGCGCTGCGACAATCTCGGCCTTCATAGCGGCGGGAATCTTCTTGCACTGTCGGGGATGCCCTCCGCAAGTGAGCGATGCAACACTTTTCAATTGCAAAAGTCTCTCAAGCTTAGTTTCAAGCTTCCCAGCACAGGTACACCTTCCAGAGGCCCAACAACTGGATCAAGCACTCTAGGAAGGACAGAACTCTCTCAGCAGAGTTCAGGGAAGCTGGGGGGTGAAGTCCTTTTGTTCCTGGGACTTCAGAACAGGGAGACAGCTCTTCTCAGGCCCTTGGAGATTCCTTCAAGACAGGGGACACAGCACCACAGCAAAGTCCTTCCCCTCTCCTTGGCAGCATATCAACAGCAGGTCAGTCCAGCAGAGCAACAGCAGGACAGTCTTCCTTCTTCAGTTTCAGCTTTCTCCTTGGCAGAGGTTCCTTCTTGATTCCAGGATGATCAAATTTTCTGTTGTCAGGGGTCCTGTACTTATACCCCTAAAAGTCTTTGTTCTCTTTGTGCAAGAGGGCCCTGAGCCCGGTCTCAATCAGTTCTGGGTGTCTCCCGAGTACTTTGTTTTCCTGGCTTCTCCTTTCCTTTCAGAGTGAGGGGCAGTGTCGTCAGCCGCCCAGCAGGAGGTGGAGCCAGCATTGTGGAAGGCAGGCACAGCCCTATTCAGGCCCAGGTGCTAACTCCTCCCACCACTCCAGTTGCAAATGCAGTCATTCAGCCTAGGGCTGACTCAGCCAGCCTCCTGGGGAATCCCCAGCCCCTGTCACTCTCAAACCAGACAGTCAATCCACAAACAGGCCAAGGCACACTGAAAGGTCAGACAAGAGAACAGCAACTTTCTGAAAGTGCTGATCTCAAACACAGGATTTAAGAACAACCTTTCCTAAAAGATGTGTTATTAAATTCTGAGTTCAGGGATACTAGATACTTATGTCCCATCTTGTTCCTATGAGAAGAAATGCTGGAAGCCACTGTAGCCAGCATCCCCATGTTAATCTGTGGAGCAAGATAGCCTTACAATAGTGAAAAACGAAAATGGCTGCCATTCACTATCAGAGCATGTCACCTGCACTAGTACATGCTCTTCCTTTTACATAACTATTATCAGAAATGGGGTAACCCAAAAAGTCAAAGACCTTGGTGTTTAATGCTATTCAAAAACAGTGGTCTCTAACCATTACTTTTACTGGAATTGAATGGATCAATACATATTCAGTTATTATCTACTTAGTCACAGGATGCGTCTCATAGATCAATCCTATACATTCAATGTATTGTAGCTAATCAAGAGCCAAAAACACCGAGTGAAATGGCAAAAATTATGAATTCAGGAGCATATTTAATTCATTACATTCATAACCATCTCAATATAAAAGATTTGAGGTTGCCCAAAGCGAGCGTGCATAAGATAAAGAATTATCAAGTGTTTAAGAAAAAGAAGAAAAGACATACAAGTGTATTTACAAATTCAAAATCACAATAAATCAATCAACATAATACATCATTTCCAATAACCTGGGTGGTGATATAAGTTCTATACACTATTTTCATAAATTGGAGACATCGCTTCCAAAATTATCTGCACAAGAAAATGTGTCACACAATCCAGGTATTCAAAATAATATAGAGCGTTGACGTTTCGACTCGTCTTTAAGCCTAAAGGTAAGTTGGACCGTGGCCATGCGAGTCTTCATCAGGACTGAAACATTGGGCAACCAAAAGAGTAGTAAAGCCCTGAAATGAAGTAAATATATACATCAGCCGGCTGCACTCATATCGCGACCAGGGATAGCATCGCAATTAACTTAGGGCAAGATAAAAATTTTAACTTACCCTAATCAAATGAAGGACCAAGTGGAATTCTTCACTCTGTGTCCAAAAATTACTGAATAATATCTAAAAACATAATAGGGAGGTCATATAACTCACTCTCTATTAATTCAAAAAGAATACCCCAATCAAACAGACAATTCTGGACATGTCATTACCTTGTCCAGAAGACGACGATGTGGAGCTATGTTATCTGACTTGTTGTCTCTGCATACTCAATATCCTTAAAAAAGATTTTCGTAGGTGGCCCTATAATCAAATAAAGGAACCATTCCCTTCAGAGTTGGTATTGTTATTACAATTATAATGGAACATCTGATGTCGTTCCTGCTATACAAAAAGCTACGCAATTCATATCAAAACCCTAAAGGTAAGTATATTTGTGTTTCTTACCCGTTAATTAAAGGTCTGGCAAGTCGTGAATAGCTCAGCACCAGGGGTTTAAAGGCAGTAATAAATCCGCTGTGGAAAACGATAAAATATAAATGAGTCCGGAATTACACGGACTTCTAGGGTAACTTGACCCCCAACCGAAATTGCGGAGGACTTACCCAACTCAATCCACTCTATTCCGAATTAATCGGTATTCGACAGCAACCGGTGCTCACACGCCGTGTTGCTGGTGTATGGCGGTCGTACGGTTGTGAAGTAGGAATCAATCCCCTAAAGCAAACGTAAAAAATACGGGTAAGTCTGAGTGTTCATGGACTGTGTAACTGACTTAATACCCAAACAAAAATCCCGGGGGACTCACCCAGCTACGTCCTCTCTGTTCCAAAGCAGTCGGCGTTGTGCTTCTGCCGGTGCTCGTAAGTCATGTAGTTTGCCGCATGCATGGTTATAGAAAGCGGACTACCAAAAGCTTACGTGACGGGGCTCTAGTGTTAACTGAGAGTTGAAAAACCACGCAGAGTCGAAAGACCACGCTTAAATATGCGTGTTTGGAGTTAAAGTTATCAAAAATGATGTGTCAAAAAATGCATTTCGAGCGTATAACTAAAATACAATAAGGGCTCGAATTATTCAATGCCGCCATTTTGAATTGGTCATTGGCGACTAAATTAACAACGACCCTGTCTGAGAATGCCCAAAAGTATTAGTCGCATCATGGGCTAAATAGTTGGTTAACAGTGTAGATTCAAAACAGGGGGGAAAATGAATACCCTGAGCAAGTAGGTGCACACAATGATTAACAACCTTGGTACTACCTACAACTAGCAAAACAAGTACCCACAGTTACTGGCAGAGTTCATAAATAAACAGATATCTCATCAATTGACCATGTAATAGTTATACAATCAGTGTAACATATAATTATTATACAGAAGACTCAGTGTAACATGTGATTGTTATACAAGACACTCAAACATGCGAGGGTTACACAAAGATATCCCCAATTCATGGAGCAGACACAATTCCATGTATCTAAATTTTTAGAAGGGCCACCTGTCTGGTAATTTCCTCCTGTTCGTTTAATCCTTTATTCACTGTATTCAGAGAGAATATCCATTTACACTCCCTCAAGGTGAGTAAATTCCCAAAATCGCCCCCTCGTGAGTGAGTTTCAAATTTCTCTATCACCCACCATCGGAGGCTATTGCAGTCATGCCCAAACTTGGTGAAATGTTCCACCAGTGGAGCGCCAGATGTTTTACAGCGAATGCGACTGCAATGTTGTAGAATTCTACATTTTACTCTTTGTGTTGTTTGTCCTACATACAGAAACCCACAGGGACATAAAATGGCATAAATGACACCTGTGGTGTTACAATTACTGTGTTGTGTCAGATTATACGTTTTGTTGTTGTGATTGAATGTTGTACATTCATTCATTAAGGGACATGCCCGGCATGTGCCACATTTGGTGTGTCCCTTGATGGGGGGGAAACCCCAAGGTGTGGTCTGGCTCACAGTCTGGTTTACAGACAGAAGCGATCGAACTAAGTGATCCCTGACATTCATTCCCTTATGGAACGCATGTAACGGGGGAGGTGAACCTCCCAACTCATCACTGATTAAATGCCAATGGCGATTAATCGATTTTTTATTGCGTTACTCTTAGTGTTGAATGTGGTGACACAAACAAGGCGTTCTTCATTATCTTTCTTAAGTTTGGGCACCAATAAATATTCCCGATGGTTATGCCAAGCCCTCTTGCGAGCTTTCTTTAGAAGTCGCATCGGGTAACCTCGCTCATTAAGTCTGGCAATGAGTAATGAAGACTCATCAAAGTAGTCCTCCTTTTTGGTACAATTCCTCCGCAACCTCAGGAATTGCCCAAACGGCAAATTATCTCTGAGGCTGCGGGGATGATGGCTCGTGTACCTCAACAGTGTATTTCTCTCACTGCTTTTCTGATACAGGGTAGTGTATAGTGTACCTGAATCTGTCTTAATCTGAATGTCTAGGAAATTAATTGAAGCCCTATCATATTCCAAGGTGAATTGAATATCCTCTGAGCAGGTGTTCAGCCGCTCATGCAATTTCTTCAGGTCCTCATTGTTGCCTTGCCAAATTAAAAAGACATCATCGATGTAACGTGCCTATAGGGCAATGTGATTGTGATATGGGTTTGACTGGTTGAGGACATGACGATTTTCAAAGTCACTCATGAATAATATGGCTAGATTTGGGGCAAAGCTTGCCCCCATAGCCACACCCTTCGTCTGGATGTAAAATTGCCCTAGAAACATGAAAAAGTTTTGTGTCATTGCTAAACTTAGTAACTGAAAGATAAATTCTGTCGGAACTCGATGGGTGATGGGTCTCTCATTTAAGACCTTCTCTATACATATTAATGCAGCTTGTTGTGGGATGTTCGTATAGAGAGCCGTGATATCCATTGTGGCTAATATGTTTGGAGGACGTAGCTGGGTGAGTCCCCCGGGATTTTTGTTTGGGTATTAAGTCTGTTACACAGTCCATGAAAACTCGGACTTACCCGTATTTTTAACGTTTGCTTTAGGGGATTGATTCCTACTTCACAACCGTACGACCACCATACACCAGCAACACGGCGTGTGAGCACCGGTTGCTGTGGAATACCGATTAATTCGGAATAGAGTGGATTGAGTTGGGTAAGTCCACTGCAATTTCGGTTGGGGGTCAAGTTACCCTAGAAGTCCGTGTAATTCCGGACTCATTTATATTTTATCGTTTTCAACAGTGAATTTATTACTGCCTTTAAACCCCTGGTGCTGAGCGATTCACGACTTGCCAGACCTTTAATTAACGGGTAAGAAACACAAATATACTTACCTTGAGGTTTTTGATATGAATTGCGTAGCTTTTTGTATAGCAGAAACGACATCAGGCGTTCCATTATAATTGTAATAACAATACCAACTCTGAAGGGAATGGTTCCTTTATTTGATTATAGGGCCATCTACGAAAATCTTTTTTAAGGATATTGAGTATGCAGAGACAACAAGCCAGATAACATAGCTCCACATCGTCGTCTTCTGGACAAGGTAATGACATGTACAGAATTGTCTGTTTGATTGGGGTATTCTTTTTGAATTAATAGAGAGTGAGTTATATGACCTCCCTATTATGTTTTTAGATATTATTCAGTAATTTTTGGACACAGAGTGAAGAATTCCAATTGGTCCTTCATTTGATTAGGGTAAATTAAAATTTTTATCTTGCCCTAAGTTAATTGCGATGCTATCCCTGGTCGCGATATGAGTGCAGAAGGCTGATGTATATATTTACTTCATTTCAGGGCTTTACTACTCTTTTGGTTGCCCAATGTGTCAGTCCTGATGAAGACTTGCATGGCCACGGTCCAACTTACCTTTAGGCTTAAAGACGAGTCGAAACGTCGACGCTCTATATTTTTTGAATACCTGGATTGTGTGACACATATTCTTGTGCAGATAATTTTGGAAGCGATGTCTCCAATTTATAAAAATAGTGTATAGAACTTATATCACCACCCAGGTTATTGGAAATGATGTATTATGTTGATTGATTTATTGTGATTTTGAATTTGTAAATACACTTGTATGTCTTGTCTTCTTTTTCTTAAACACTTGATAATTCTTTATCTTATGCACGTTCGCTTTGGGCAACCTCAAATCTTTTATATTGAGATGGTTATGAATGTAATTAATTAAATATGCTCCTGAATTCATAATTTTTGCTGTTGCACTCGGTGTTTTTGGCTCTTGATTAGCTACAATACATTGAATGTATAGGATTGATCTATGAGACGCATCCTGTGACTAAGTAGATAATAACTTCCTTTTACATACACTGCACCCTGCCCAGGGGGGTACCTTGGGCCTTCCATAGGGGTGACTGATGTGCACAAAAAGGGAAGGGTTAGGCCTGGTCAGTGGGGACACTGACCAGGAGGACATGGCAGTTTCTAAACTGCCCATAGGCACTGCTGTGGCAGACACCATTTTAGGGCTACTCCTGTGGGTGGCACAATCAGTGCTGCAGGCCCACTAGTAGCATTTGTCATCACCAGCCCTGGCACACCCAGGGCACTTTACTAGGGACTTCATGGTGATACAAATATGCCAAACATGTATATCCAATCAGCATAACACTTTACATAGGGAGCACTTACACTCTGGCACTGATCAGCAGTGGCGGAGTGTCCAAAGCATCTAAACCAGCAAAAACGAAATCCAGCACAGTATCAAAAATACAGGAGGTAGAGGCAAAAAACCACGCCAAAGATGCCAGGTCTAACACGTGTCCCCTCCAGCTGAAAGTGGGGAGAACTACCCACTCTCTTGGGGGTTCTCTTCACTAAGGCGGAAAAACCTGGACAGACCATCAGCGTTGGCGTGCTCTGTACCAGGGCGGTGTTCCACCGTAAAGTCCATTCCCTGTAGGGAGATGGACCACCTCAACAGTTTTGGGTTCTCACCCCTCATTTGCAGTAACCATCTGAGGGGACTGTGGTCAGTCTGAACACGGAAGTGAGTCCCAAACAGGTAGGGCCTCAGCTTCTTCAGAGCCAAGACCACAGCAAAAGCTTCCCTTTTATTCGCACTCCACCGCCGTTCCCTGGGGAGTAGCCTCCTACTAATGAAAGCTATGTGCTGGTCTCCATTCTTCTCAGTGACTTGTGAGAGTACTGCTCCCACACCATGCTCTGAAGCGTCTGTCTGTACTATGAACTCACTGGAAAAGTCAGGTGCCTTGAGCACCGGTGCTGTGCAAATGGCAGTTTTCAGGGTTTCAAAAGCAGTCTGGCAGGCTTCAGTCCAGTCCACTCTTTTGGGCAACTTCTTAGAAGTGAGTTCTGTCAAGGTGGCGACAATGGTGCCATATCCCTTGACAAACCATCTGTAATACCCGGTGAGTCCTAAGAAGGCTCTCACCTCTGTCTGGGTCTTAGGGGGCTCCCAAGCCAGAATGGGAAATATAAATCTTTGCCTGTAGGGGCGCCACCTGGCCGCTCCCCACCTGGTGTCCTAAATACACCACAGATCCCTGCCCTATCTGGCACTTGCTGGCCTTGATAGTGAAGCCTGACCTTTGCAGAGCCTTCAACACTTCACAGAGGTGTTGCAAGTGTTCCTCCCACGTGGAGCTGAACACAGCAATGTCATCCAGGTATGCGGCGCTGAATTCCTCCAGCCCGGACAGTACCTGGTTAACCAGTCTCTGGAACGTGGCAGGGGCATTCTTCAGCCCAAAGGGCATGACTCGGAACTGGAAGTGCCCCTCTGATGTTGAAAATGCTGACCTCTCTTTGGCCCCATCGGTTAAGGCAATCTGCCAGTACCCAGAAGTCAAATCAAATGTACTGAGGTACTGGGTAGCTCCCAACCGATCCACGAGCTCATCAGCTCTGGAGATGGGGTGTGCGTCAGTCTTCGTGACCGCATTGAGCCAACGGTAGTCCACTCAAAACCTGAGTTCTGGAGTGCCACCGGGCACAGCAGCTTTTGGTACCAAGACCACTGGGCTAGCCCAGGGGCTGCTGGAGGGCTCAATCACCCCTAGCGCCAACATCTTGGAAACCTCTTCCTTGATGCTGGCCCTGACCTTGTCAGCTACCCTGTAAAATTTGTGTTTCACAGGCAGACTGTCTCCAGTGTCCACATCATGGACGCACCAGTTGGTGACACCTGGGGTCAGGGAGAACAGGGAGGGAACTGACCCAACACTTGGCGACAGTCCCTCTGCTGCTCTGGGGTCGGGGTGGGCAAGAGGACCACACCATCCACTGACCCATCTTGCTCCTTAACTGCCAGGAGGTCAGGGAGAGGATCACTATCCTCTTCCCTTCCTGCATCTGTAGCCATGAGCATTGTCACTTCAGACCTCTCAAACTGGTTTGAGGTGGTTCACATGCAAGACTCTCAGGGGCTGCCTGGGAGTCCTCAGGTTAACCAGGTAGGTTACCTCACTTTTCCTTTCCACCACCTCATATGGCCCAGTACACTTGTCTTGGAGCGCACAAGGCTCCACTGGTGCCGTCACCCACACTTTCTGCCCAGGTTGAAAGAAATTCGACCAGAGTGGTATTCTGGTCGTACCATCTCTTCATTTTTTCCTGGCTTGCTTCCAGGTTCGCCTGAGCGAGCTTCCTGAAGCGTTGTGTCTGGTTGCGGATGGCCAGCACATAGCTGAACACATCCTGGGGGGTTGTCCCACGGGACTTTTCCAAACCCTCCTTCACCAGTGAGAGAGGTCCTCTAACAGGGTGGCTATCCAGGAGTTCAAAGGGACTGAACCCTAAGGACTTCTGAGGCACCTCCCCGTAGGCAAACAAAAGGCATGGTAACAAGACGTCCCACTTCCGTCTCATGGGCTCCGCTAGGCCCATAATCATACCTTTTAGGGTCCAGTTGAACCTTTCAACCAACCCATTTCCTTGAGGGTGGCAAGGAGTGGTGAACTTATACGTTACCCCACACTCCTCCCACAGAGACTTCAAGTACTTAGAGATGAAGTTGGTACCCCGGTCGGAGACCACCTCTCTGGGGAACCCCACACGGGAAAAGATCCCCATCAATGCACGGCTGCTGTGATTGTCCTGAGAGGGACTGCTTCCGGGTACTGGGTGGCATGGTCCACCAAGACCAGGATGAACCTGTTGCCTAAGGCTGTCTTGGGGTCCAGGGGCCCTACTATGTCTATGCCCACCCGCTCGAAAGGGGTGCTCACCACTGGAAAGGGTTGGAGGGGTACCTTCAACTTCATTCCAGTCTTGCCACAGGCTTGACAGGTTTGGCAAAACCTACAAAAGGAACTGTCGTGCTTCCTCATCTGGGGCCAGTGGAAGTGGGTGACAAGCCGGTTTAGGGTCTTGTCTTGCCCCAGATGTTCTGCAAGAGGCAGGTCATGAGCCAGACCCATTATGAAGTTTTCTGAAGCGCTCGGGTACCACCAGCACATGGGCTGCACCGGGCTCAGCAAACTTAGGCTCACTATATACGCACACAAGAGGTACTGTCCATTAACAAGACAGAAGTTACCTCGCACTTCACTTCTTTTAATAGTGCCAGCCCGAGGTCCTGAATAAATTTTTCTTTCACCTACGAGCCAGGTACTTTTTAAACCAGTCACTACCCACCACCACTCACATTATTTTGCTTTATCACTTGCACCACACACACCACACATAGCCATTTATCAGTGCTCCGCGTAGTCGTAGGTCGTAGCACGCCGCATCCTGTTAGAGGGGTGCGAAGACCCCGATGATGAAGCATGACACCAAGTGGCCTTTTGGTGTGTGAGGGGTATTTTAAAAGACACTAAGTGCTCCCATATCCTTTGGGTAACACTTCTCCTTTGGTAGGATTCCTTTTGTTTATACATCACTATATAATAAATCATCTTCCCAGTAGATAAAGTGATCTCTGGCTGTTCCACCTGCTGCCTGATCTACAGCCTGTTGCCGCAGACCAATGAGGGAAGGGCATTCTTTCTGCGCCTTGCAGAATTCCTCCCTGGATGGACCACCTTCCTGCTGCCAATGGGTCAGCTCAGGCAGGTCCCCCAGTTCGGCCACCTGTTCCCCTGTAGGTTCCAGGGCATCCCCCTCAGGTTCTGCTCCTTCCTGGACTGTGGGAACTGCTGGGGCGGGTTTCCCACGCCCCCTGCCTCTTCCTCTCCTGGCAGGTCTCTGGGCCACTGTTTCAGGCTCCAGTTCTGCTGAGTTACCCCTACTGGATGCCATAGCACGCGTGGTCACACAGATCCACTCAGGCAAACCCAACATCTCCAAATGAGTTCTGTGTTCTACATCCTTCCATGGAGAACTCTCCAGGTCGTTACCGAACAGACAGTCTACAGGCAAGGCATCACTGACAACTACTTCCAAAAGACCAGAGACTCCCCCCCCATTCAAAGGGAACACGTGCCAACTTGCAGAGGCGCACTGAGCTGTCAGATGCCACTACAGGGCGGAGTACATCAGGGATGATTTGCTCTTCAGACACCCACTGACACCTCACTGGCTCCTGTGTCTCTCAGAGCCTCAACCTCCTTCCCATTGATGGTCACCTTCTGCCCATACTTCTTAGTGTTAGAGGGCAGTAAGGTTTCCTGGACCATCTCTTGGTCTCCTAGAGAGACAAGGGTCATAACTGCTAGCTCCCCCCATTCACTAGAAACCAAATCCCCTCCCAAAGCTACACTTGGTAACGCTGGGGCGGGAGCACGAGTGGGTGCTAGCTTCTTCTTGGGACATTTTGGAGCAATGTGGCCCACCTCATTGCAGTGATAGCAGGGAGGTAGACCCCTGTTGTCTCTGTTATCTCTATTGTCCCGCCTGCCCTTAGAGGGCCATGGCTGTCTACGTTTGGGGGGTTGGGATTCCTTTCCCTGGGAACTATTTTGGGGCCCTTGTGAGAACTCCTTTTGGTTACCCTTGTCCCCCCCACTCTTCTGCTGGGGACCCTGCCCACCTTTGGCTGTGGTACCCACAATTCCTCTGTGGACCCAGGTACTGGTCCAGCGGTCCGCCTCCTTAGCAAGCTCAATGGGGTCTGTCAGCTTGCTGTCTAAAAGATGCTGGCGTAGCTCTGGAACACAAAGACTACTCAAGTGCTCACAACTGATTAAATGCAACAACCCCTTAAAATCAGTTACTTTACTGCCCTTCATCCAACCTTCCAGTGCACGTGAGTACTGATTCACACATTCCATCCAAGTCTCGGACTCTCTCTTCTTGGAGTTTCTAAACTGCAGCCTATACTGCTCTGGAGTAAGGCCATACCTGAGACATAAGGCCTCCTTCATATTGGGGTAGGTCATGGCACCTGCCATCTCTAGGGGCTCTAGAGCACTCCTCCCAGAAGCCTCAAAATGTTTCCACAGGCCCGCCCCCCAATGCTGATCAGGCACACCATTCATCTTCAATGCAATTTCATACGAAGTGAACCAGGAATAAATATCCTCGCTCCTATGGTAATTCTGTACCAGGTCTTTGGGAATATATACTTTACCCCCATGCACTGGCTGCGCGCTGCCACCATTTGCACTGGCATCCACCTCCTTGGCTTTAAGATCCAGTTCTCTCATGCTCAACTCATGAGCCAAAAGCAATTTCTTTTCCTCCAGGGCACGGGCAATTTTCTTGTCTTCCGCTGCCCTTTTTTTCTCCATTTCTAATTGCTTCATTTTCATTTTCAAGACTTTCAATTTATATTCTCTTACCCTCTGATTTTCTTGTAACTCTTCTGGGGTGAGGCCCCTGCTGGAATGGTTGTTGCCAGCTCCTGAGCCTACTCTGCCCACTGGCAGATCTGTGCCTTGAAAGTCATTCTCTCCATTCACCTCATCATTTCCCTGAACAACTCCGAGCGGTGCTGGATGCTGGTCAGACGGCGGCGCTGATATTATTAGATCTCAGCGCCGCCTTCGACACGGTCTCCCATACCATCCTTTTGCATCGGCTCGAGGACTGTGGCGTTGGCGGCCGGGCTCTGCAGTGGTTCCGCTCTTTCCTTGACGACCGTTCCTTCTGTGTGGCCACCCCTCCTTTTAAGTCCAATTTCCAGCCACTGGCCATGGGGGTTCCGCAAGGGTCCTCGCTGAGTCCCACGTTATTTAATCTATACGTGAGACCGCTGGCTGAGGTCGCTAGGCAGTGGGGCTTGACCCTGGTCTCCTACGCAGACGATACTCAGCTAGCGGTTACTCTCAGCGGGGGACGCGGAGCAAGATGCCCCCAGGTTTCAGAATGGACTGAAGGCGGTGGCCAGCTGGTTGACAGTTAACTGTCTCCAGCTTAATGCCACCGAAACAGAGGTTATGGTCGTCGGGAAGGAGGTGGATTTGTGGGGGGACAAATGGTGGCCGCCGGAACTGGGACCAACTCCGACCCCGGTGTCTGAGTTGAAAAACCTGGGAGTTTGGCTGGATGCCGGCCTTACCTTTGTCGGCCACACCAAAAAAACAGCCGCCTGCTGCTTCGGCTTGCTGCGAGGACTACGACCTATCCTCAAATACTTTGATGCTCCTACCAGGCAGGTGGTGATCCAGGCCACTGTCATCTCGCGCCTGGATTACGCGAGCTCTCTCCTGGTTGGAGCAAATCAGGCGGAATTTACTCGTTTACAACGAGTACAAAATGCGGCGGCCAGAGCGATTGTTGGTTTGCCCAAATTTTGCTCGGTGTCCAATGTTCTCCGCTCCCTTCACTGGCTCTCAGTGAGGAAGCGAATCCATTTTAAGGTTCTTTGCTTAACCTTTAAAATTTTGAAAGGTATTGGCCCCCAAATTCTGTCCAATCTTGTTTCCTTTTACATACCCACGCGTGCCCTTCGCTCTCAAGGTCAGGCCCTCACCGTGGTTCCTAGATTTAGGCTTAGCCGCTCCGGAGGGCGTTCCTTCCGCGTCAAAGCGGCTACCATCTGGAATTCTTTGCCCTTAGATATCCGCCAGATGGAGGATCTCATGCTTTTTAGGAGAGCAGTTAAAACTTTTCTGTTTTAAACCCAGTTACTTTTTACGCCTATTCTGTTCTTGTTGTGTTATTGTCCTACCTTGTCGCTGCGCCAGGACGCTCCTTAGCTGGAGCAGCTGTGCGCATAACAAATAAAGATAACATAACATAACATAACCTCTTGTGCCTCCCAATGGGCCTTCAAGGTTCTCTGCAGCTCCTCCTTTCTGTAGGCGCTCTTTAAGGGGCACTCAAACTCAAGGCAGAATTTCCTAAGTTGCTCAACTTTGTATGAATACAAATCTCCAATGACAAACTCCAATTCTCCTTCTGCCCCCTCACTGAGTGCCTTTCCTTTCGCAGACATGATGCTTTGAAGAGTTACTCAAAAATAGAATCAAAAATCAAAAACCAGTAGTATGTGGTGGCGTAGTGGTCTGCACTCACTAGTGATGTACACCAATTACTGTGGGTCTAGTACAAATACAAGTTCAATCCGCACCGCTGACCAACAATGTTAGAACTGGGGTCTCTAGTTGGCAGGGGTAGGTACCACTGTCCAAATAGGGACCCTTGCTTCTAGTCAGGGTAAGGAGGAAACCCTCTGAGATAACCCCTGATCACCCTCTAGGTAGCTTGGCACGAGCAGTCTAGGCTAACCAGAGGCAATGTGTAAAGTATTTGTACCAAAACTCACAGTAACACAGTGAAAACACCACAAACTGACTCAACAACAGTTTAGAAAAATAAAGGTATTTTAATCTAAACTACACAAGACCAAAACGACAAAAATCCAACATACACAGTTCAAGAATATGGTTTCAAAAGAGTTCTTAAGGTTTGCGATAGAATTCTCTAGGTTGCGATAGAATTCTCTACAGATGCGTGAAAAGTTCACAGTTGCGTCACGTTTACTCACAGTACCTTTTAGTTGCAACAAAGTTCCAAAAGCAGAAGCTGGTGCGGTGATAAACAAGCGATGCGTTGCTCCTGAGACCCTGGGGAGGCGTTTGCGACAGCACCACTGCAGCAGCGGGAGTGTTGCGACGAATCCGGTCTGTATGGGGAGGAAGGCCACTTGTATGGATTACGGTGCGTAGGTTCCGTAGCAAGTTTGTTCTCGCAAAGGCACGATGCGACGATCTCGTAGGGGCTGTGATGATCTCCGGGGCGACGATGCGTGATCCAGCGGTGATCCTCTCTCTCGCAGCTCCTCAATGCGATGGCTCTGCGACGATGCTCGCAGCGACGTGATGCGGTCCACAAGCAAGCGGTGCGGCGATCTCACCCAGCGACGACAGGCTCTGCGACGACACTCGCAGCGATGTTCGACTTTCCCGCACCGGTCTGGTGCGTCCCACAAATGAAGGATGCGGCGGCTCTGGCAGCGGCATCAGGCGCTGCGACAATCTCAGCCTTCGTAGCGGCGGGAATCTTCTCGCACTGTCGGGGATGCACTCCGCAAGCGAGCGATGCAACACTTTTCAATTGCAAAAGTCTCTCAAGCTTAGTTTCAAGCTTCCCAAGTCATAGCGGTAAGCTAACTCCCACCTTGGCCTATGGACATTTTCCAAATATATGGAACAGGTTGGGACGTGCACTGATGTTTTGCAGTGCAAGACCTAAAGAAGTATATTTTGCCACGCTCAGGTGAAATTGAAGTTTGGCCTACTGAAGCAAACCATGCAAGTTAAAGCTGCTCAGCTGAAACTTTCTCATTAACGCATAACTGTCCAGAGAAGAGTGGTCAGGACTGAGTCGGGGAGCACGAAGGAGAAATCATTACCCCAGAGAGCTCAAGAAATGCAAGTCGAATTACGATAGATGGTTAATATTATTCGAATTTCTCAATGCTGCTGATTCTTTTGTTATACCTAATCTGTTTTTAATAAGTTAGGGGCAAACCACCAAAGAATATATATCAGGCCAAGCAAAGCCACTTTGTGTGGCTTTGAAATGAATCATAAGGCAAGGCAAGTCAGAGGAAATCGATGTGTTGCCTTGCTCTTTGCTATGGAGGCGTTCCATTGGCTTTGCAGTGTGTGTGTTCCAATGCAACACCCACTCATTTTGATGCTTCCTCTGTTTTTCAAGACCATTTAAACCTGGGGATGCACCAAAACGTACGCCTCCACAGGGGAAGCGCAACAAAGAGAAATTACCTTATTTCTCCATGTCTCTTTCTCTTTCTATGTGTGTTACATTCTGCAGCAAACATATACAGAGGAAAAACCCCCAGGATTGTTTTTGTGCAGGAACATGCCACTTTGTGGTCAAAAACAAACCTGCCAATAACACAGGCACCCTTGCACCATGGTGCAAGGGCGCCTGCATTGTTGCTAGGTTGCTGATGCAGCACCAGCACAGATGGAAAGGACAGGAATGCCACATATTGGATAAATATGGTGCATGTCTGCCCTTTCCTGGTGGTGCAGGGGAGCACAGCAAGGTAACTTGCTGTACTGCCATGTGCCGCTATTCTTATAAACATGTCCCACAGTGTCTAAGCAAATTAAGGTTGCTTTTCAAAAGTTTCTGATCCTGTAGATGTTAAAAAAGCATATGGGATGTTTTCTGCATTTTTCAAATAAGAGTATTTGTGTATTGCACTTTTTAAAATAATGTGTCATAAAATAATTGGCATAGTTTCTGTTCCTAATGGGGAGTTAAGACATTTCTAGACTCCATTTGACAACAATACTGGCACTGGTAGGCTGTATGAATATGGCATTGATTCTCTTCAGCTTCAGCAGTGCTACTACCTGAAAAGGAGGTATTGGTAATGTCCCAGATTTGTAGCATGAGGCATCAGAAATTGCAAGGATAAGGCTAATGTTTGTCTGAATTGTGACATCCCATATGTACTGTGGAAAAATGTAAAATTCATGGATGTCACATGTAGAAAAAATATCCAAAATAAATGAGGAGGTTTATATTGTGAATTGTAATTCATTGGTGGTGTTTTATTTTACTCAATCAGTAACATTTTATGACTTTGACTGTTTCATCATAGACTGCTTCATCAGTATGTACACATTTTGAAATTAAGTTGTGTGCACGAAGCAGGAGAGGATTATTTATTCTGTCACTATCGCTGTCCAATTTTCTCCAATTTTATTTATAGCAGAGGACTTAACATTAAACGCAACTTTTGTTTACACAAGAAACAAAAAGACCTAGGGCCTCATTTATGGCATTTTGGCGTAGGGCAGAGCAGCAAGTCACCTAGCTGTGCTGCCCTATGATAAAGTAAAAGGGTAAGACTGCACAGTATTTAGGCAATACGATACACTCCTGTCCTTTCTGCCTCGCTGGTACCGTTTTGGCAGCCTATCGCCCACATAGGCTCCCTTGCACCATGGTGCCTCAGGTGCAAGCAGGATTGTTTTTGTGCAGGAAAAGGCACATAGGGATTCGACTCCCCTCAGGTGTGAATCACTTTGTAAATCTGGGGTAGCATCAAATTGTATGGATGTAGTGTGGGAAAACCTACTGCAAAGCCCATGGACCGACTCCCGGACACAGAGAAAGTCGAAGGAGCAATTTGCGCTGTCTAACATTACTCATAAATTATGAGTCCACTCAAAGCCATGAAAGGCCTCTTTATGAGAGCCCCGCAACACACATGTACCACTGTACATTGTGCAAAGGTGACGCAGGGCTCTCATAAATAAGTCACATATGATGTAGCAGCAGCTGACTGAACCATATTTCCAAAACATAGGAGAAAAAACATAATCTAACCAGATTTCATTCTTGTTACTTGGACAATTTAACAAACCTATGGCATGCTGACGAGCACCTTTTCATGCCTATGTGTATTTGAAAACAGGGCCATATTTATGACCCAGTTTGCATCACTCTTGCAGCACGCAACATGATGCAAGAACAACACAAGCCTTAAATCTGATTTTTGATGGTTTTGAGTGGCTTAAAAAATCTGGAGTATCGCAACACAGCGTAAATCGACGCATTGCATTACTCAGCCCTGGGTAGGCATTCCATGGGCATTCAGTGGATGTTCCAATGCAACTCCAATGGTTTTGACTCCCCAGGAGAGGCATAAAGATGAGAAATATCTTTATTTCTCCTTGTCTTTCCCTCTTACTATATGTGGTGCATTCTGCAGCACACATAGAAAGAGGAAAAAGCCTCTCAGAATCGTTTTTGTGCAGGAAGGTGCCCCTCCCTGCACAAAACCAATCCTGCTAACTACACAGTTACTCTTGCACTATGGCGCAAGAGTGCCTGCATTAGTGCTAGGCTGTCAAAATGGCACCAGCGCAAGGGAAGAGGAAATAATGGTATTGGATAAAGGGCTGGACTGTTCCCACGAGGCACAGGGTCAAGATTGATTTGCATATGGCCATGTCTGAACTGGGGAGGCTTGGTGAGCAAAATAACGATGAATTAAACCCAGATCTGTGACTGGGGGTGAATGTTTTGCCATTGTGCAACATTCCGTCCCTCATCATGTGTGTTTTGCTGTTCACCCTATGTGGGAAGGGTATGCCCAGACGTAGGTCCCTTGCTCACTACGCCACTGGTGTCAAGCTATCCTGGCTGAAGATGGCTAATAGCCAAAAACCGGTCCTAGGATGCTTGCTTCCGGTCCAAGGAAGACATGGCCTGGCAGTTCGGGCTGGACTGTTCCCATAAGGCACAGGTTCAAGACTGATCTGCATATGGCCATGTCTGAACTGGGGTGGCTTGGTGAGCAAAATAAGATGGATTAAACCCAGATCTGTGACTGGGGGTGAATGTTTTGCCATTGTGCAACATTCCCTCCATCATCTTGTGTGTTTTATTGGATAAAGACTGCACATTCCTGTCCTTTCGCAGGGCAGCAACAATGTGACTTATTGCGTTGTCCTGTGCCACAAAATTCATAAATATTCCCCTGGATCTGCGGAAGTGAAGTTTCCATGGCCCTCAGAAAAACAATATGCTGGGTTTCCTTTTTTGGACTCCTTAAAAGTGCTTATCAAGATGAATGAGAATACTAATATGTAATTTCAAAAATGTAATTGCTTTTCTAGCTGGATTTCTGATATCGGTGTCAAGGTCACCCACAAAAATGGACAGATAAGCTTAATACCCAATACTACTGTAAGTGTTCCATGTCAGTGAATTTGCTCCTTTATCTAAATAACTTTACGTCAACAAAGGTTTATTTATTTTTGCTTTTAGCGCTGCAAATAAAAAAATCTTAATCATCACAGGTTGTAGTGTAAAAGTGCATGTATACTTTGGTTATACCAATTCAACTGGTGAGCTGCAGTAGGTTCGTTCAAGATGAGGTTTGAAATTTCAAGGAATGAAAGAAAATAACAAGTTAGACAATTGTGCGTTTACTTGGAGAGCACACTGCAGTGAAATCCCATTTCATCTTAAAAGGAAGATTTTTTTTCTGGGGATTTCTTTCAGTTTTTTGTTAAGAGCAAGAACTGTCTTCGGAAGTCGTGAATTCAAAGGAGCACCCTGGAGGGGACACTGGGAGCTGGCTGGCCAATCACAACACGTTGTTTGTGGGCGATCGCTAACATTACATGTCACACAGTGAGCTTTTTGGGGCTTCCGGTTCTCTGTCTCACCAGTGTGCTAGTGTCCCTTCGAGTGCATCCATTCATTCCCCGATAGAAGTTTCCCTCCATTCATAAGAGCAGGCCACGAAGAATACAGGGGAGAGGCAGGAGAAGGAGCTGCCTCTCATCTGAAGAATACTGGAAATGATGCTTCTGCTGCCGAAATACAGCTGTATGGGCCCCACCTCTTACAGTGAGTGCTAAGGAGGAGGAAATGCAAGCCCAATCATCCATGGAAAAGTGAGAAAACATAAACAAATTAAATATTCTTTTCTTTTTCTTTTCTATTTCCCTGTTGAAATGGGGCTGCCACTCCCCTTCAGCAAAGCAAAGTGAATCCCTGAAACCCGTGTCTCAAAAGGCAAAAGAAACAAGAAAAGCACTGAGGGATTTTTGGGCAGATTTTCCTCTGATCGTCAGGTGAGTGTCAATCCCCCCTCCTTCCTCCCCCGGTTTTCCTAGTTTGTGATGTGAGTTGAAAGAGGGTGCTGCTAGCCTTATTGTCCTTACTTGCAGGACAATTAAGGACCAGCTTTGTGGCTAGGGCTCATAATTGGAGGGACCATAGTTATCAGCCGTTATTGCCTGCATTTGGAGGCACCAGCATGTAATTGACAAGTATGCAGGCACAAATGGGTGGAATCGGGTTTTAATGCTGGGAGATGCAGTCTAGTGTTTGGGGGGTGGAGTAAGTGGAGTAACAGGAAGAGGAGTAGTGGAGACAGGTAGAGTTCAGCTAGAGTAGGGACGAGATGGTGAGAAGATGCCATTAATGAAGCTCCTCTAAATGAACATAGTGTCGCCTCTTATTCGGTAGGACGACACTACAGCTGGCGACAAGGGTGGGATGATCGCGCTGTGCCACTGCGCGGACCCCCAGGAGCTGAGTGACTCGTCCCGTGAGCACATGTGACGGTCGCTGTCGCGACAGACGTGCTCAGAGCGAGGACCGCCGATGAAGTCGAAGCGGACAACCTCGCAGTATGTGCCCTGCAACTCCGTGGCTGGAAACCACGTGGAGCGTGACCGTGAAAGCGCTGACGAGCGCTGAAATCGGGTGTTCACCCCAGATACGTGGTACCGAGTACGGTGAGTGAAGATAAGGACGTCGGGAGCCCACCCCGGTCCTACCTGTAATGTGGAGTCCCTTTTGCTGAATATTGCAAACACGGGAGCCCCTGGGGAGGATTCCAAGGTCCTGCGTGGTGTGCCACTGCCCGGTGAGTGCCCGACTGCAATTGTGCCTGAAAGGGAGTCAAATCTCGTGAGACACGAGATCTGGAAGTCGGCGGCCATCTTGGAGTCAGGCTGGAGAACTTGGCCCTATGGGCCGAGCGGCGCAGGGCACGCCTAATATCTCCGGGTTCACCTGCCTTGTCAGACAGAGACACAAGACACTCTGTTAGGCGTAGAAAATCGAGTTTATTAGCTGCAGCTAAGCACAGTTATCCAAGAAGTACAATAGTGTATTCTTAGGACACTGCCACTTAATTTCGTGGCGCACAATCTTTTATAGCACAAATATTTACAATGTCTACTCCCAAAACATACAAAACTGACAAATAGGAAAAGTTTGAAAACAAGCTATCAAGTATCTTGAATACGCCCTTCTTTCAGACCCCGTGTTCTCTCCTCCCCTCAAGTTAATCAATGCTAGTGCATGTAATTCAATTTGCAGGTGGCAGGACGTATTTGCGTGCTTCAAAGGATAGTTGTGTAATAGGAGAATACAAGGAGAGAATAGCGAAGGCCAGTCAAATAAGATAAAGTAAAGGAATAATGGTGGGACCCAAATAGTCAACTAAAACAAGGATCAATCAGTGTAGACATGGCCAGACCCTGACATCGGTTTCGTAAACAAGGACAAGGGGTTACTTTTTAACAGAAGAGACGCATAGCAGTTGGAAAAGCAAAAACACTCCGTTCGCCGTGCTGCCTGAGTAAAGGCAACACAAAATGGCGACGGTCACAAAATTGCAGCTAAATATGAGGCGAAGTCGAGAACCACAGAACCTCAGCCCCTCCTTTTGCCATTACTCAGGCAAAACACAAAAGGACTCACGTTAGTCTGAGTCAATGTCAATGGTCATGAGGTCATTGAGCTGTTGCTGCAGCATCATTTTAATGTTCTCTGTTTTCTGTGACACAGGCTTTGGGACACACAACGTGGCACAAAGACCACAGATGGCTGGGCCACACTGCAAACAAAGACAGCAAGAGAAAATGATGGCTAAAATCATTCCAAGAAAAGTTAACACTTTCCATCCCCATGTGGACAGTAGTCCCCAAAACCATCCCATCACAGACCAATCTCCTGTGTCCTGATGAAGAGACTCGGAAATCACGTGTAACTTAGAAATGGCTTGGTATACTGTAGGGGCATTATCAGGAATGTAAATGCAGCAACTAGACCCAATCAATTTACACACTCCTCCTCTGTCTGCTAGGACAATGTCTAAAACCATTCAGTTTTGCAAAGTCATAAGACGATCCGCCTGAAGTTCGGCTGTCAGATTACTCAAGGCTCCGTAAGTTACATTTATAGTAGCCTCAACAAAACGAACTAGCTGTCTAATGTTTCTGCTATTGGCCATTGGGCCCCAGAAAGGAAGAAACCCTTTGATGAAGTCTCCTCCCTCTTGTCCAGCTGTGTCTTTAGAATCAATAACCCCTCTGCCATTTCTCTTTCTGTGATGACCTGAAGGAGCAGTGTATGTAGGGGGAAGAAGGAACGCCACATAACATGTTCCTGAAAAATAGGTGGGAAGCCATGTATAGGCTCTATCATAACAAACAAAATATGTACCTTGAGATGGTACTAACGGTGAAGAAATCAAGGGTGAATAGATATATGTATGGGAACAAGCACTCTTTTCCTGTTTATTCTTTATATTCTGATCATTTATCTGCGGACACAAGTTACCTTTATGAGGTATGGTCCAAATTGGCAAAGATCTTCTTTGTCTATCCGTATCAGTAAGGCGAGTAACGTAACGAGTCACGTTCCAACCATCATATGCTCGTTTCTCATCAACGGGAATCCTACCAATGTCAGCAATTTTAGCCATAGTCACCATCCCTTTTATCAAAGAACTATGACTAAAATCTGCTCCACCATTATATGGACCATCAAGAGGATGTCGAAGTTGATTCTGGTATGCATTAGAAAACATAGCCAAATAAGCCCAAGCGGCATCCTTCATAAGAAAACGGAAGGACTAAATATGGCATCCCTTTCTCAGCGTTATGGGACATAAGCCCACAAACCCAACAATCAGTAGTGTTGACTACCAGTTAATGCTGATGTAACAACTGGATGAATGAATTGTTGAAGTATTCTGTTCTCCTAATTTGCTCATGATCTGGGAGTGTATAGAACTTATGCCGGGAGGTAGTAGCAGGAAAAGGCAAAGAAACAGAAGTTGGAGCAGGTGCTGGCTGCATAGTGTGGACAATCTAACCCACACAAGCTAATAAAATACATAAACATACTAAAATACACAATGCTACGCCACATCGACTAAACAAAAATTTCTTATATTTCATTTTCATTGCAACTTTCTTATCATTCCCTTCCACTTTATTATCCATTCTCTCAAGCGTTGCTCACGGTAATCTTCCTGGATCACTTAGTTGTGGGAATTAGCCGTCCTATGACACTGCAAGTCCTGCAGACCTATGTCACTACTCAGGTCACAGCCTAAGACTCATACCGTGACCCTGCAACTTGATGGATAGTGAAAAGGAAATGTCTTTCAAAAAAGTAATCAGAAGGAAAAAATAAATTCAATTGTCTTTTGTCAACCTGGGTCTTAGGTTGTACCTTGTCTTGCCAGGTATCGTTTGGTCTCGAAACAAAGTCTCTGGGTTCGTTGTATTTAATCGCAACTTTGTTGGTACAGCTTCTTGCAACACATCGTCATCTTCTTTCTCAGAGCTTGTCCAGTCCAGGCGTGCACTACTGAAAGCTACAAATCGGGGTACTTTTTCACTTTCACTGTCACCTACGCCTTCTTGGACCCACTGGTCATAAGGTAAAGGCAAGGGTACCCTCTTACAGTGCACGCCGTGGACCCAATTTTTCTTCCCGACGACCTTCACTGCTGTACGTGTGACGAGAAGCACTTTGTCGCGGGGGTCCCCAACGAGGTTCCAGGTTCTTTTTCCTCTGGAAATTCTTCAGGCAAACGAAATCTCCAGGTTGAATGGAATGTCCTGGATCTGAGGAAGCCTCAAGCAAAGCGTTTTGAACCTGTTGATGAATAACACGTAATTTAGTGGTGAGGTCATGCAGGTAATCAACCAACAATGGGTATGGAATATCGGAATACTTTTTAGGTCGAAGGACTCCCCAGACATTAGCCGGGCGCCCCAAAACTACCTCATAAGGACTAACAGCCAGATTCATCATCGGCATGTTTTGCGAGTCTGTAATAGCGAATAATAAGGAATCGCTATTACAGACTCGCAAAACGGGATTCATGTAGGAATCGCAATATTTATTGCGATTCCTACAGCTTTCTTATTTGCGATTAGCTAATTGCTAATCGCAAATAAGGAATAACTCCCCATTCATTCCTATGAGCCTAAAGGCCCATAGGAATGAATGGGAAGACATATCAATGTGCGAATCGCTATTAGCGATTTGCATTTTGATTTTGCGATTTCAAGGGTGCAGGGGTGTCCAATGGACACCCTGTTGCACCCCTGAAATGACATTGGATGCTGGTGTTACGCACACACATACCTAAGCATGGGCGGATCTAGCGGATCTCGCGTACGCGAAATTGCGGATTTACGGATTCGCAATCCGCGAAGATACGCGAACTCTTGCAGATTTGCGGATTTTCCCGTTATTTGTGTTGGCGAGCGTTCGCGCCGATTTTCGGACAATTTCGCAATTGCGAACTTACTTTTCGGCACGCAACGGCCGCGACTTTGTTGTTTCTACGTCTGGTTTATCTCACAGGTTCACAGCACCCTCTGTTTCACCACTGCCACCCTCTGGGACACCCATGCCACCCTCTGGTACATCCTCACTGCCACCCATTAGGTTTGTTTATCACTGTAGTTTATGGGGGGTGAAAAAAGCAAGCACACCTCCCCTACTTCAACTGCCATGAATTAATTTGGGGTTGATTAATGTGTCAGTTATTTAGAAAGTTCCAGTCTGGCTGGCACCTGCTTCCTTCCTTATCTCTAAATTGCTTTCTGTTGCAGTGAATTTTTTTTTCACAGGACCTTTATGGTCTACTTGTAGCTATTCTATGAGCCTGCTGTTTGGGTCATAGCAGGGTCATAGAATAGTTGCAAACTCTGGAGGGGCCCCTCAGGAAGCACTACAGTGAATGTTACAAATGTTAAGTTTGAACTTTTGCACCTGCTCATTGCTTTCAGTTTAGCAAAAATCGTTTTTTCTGCAATTTCGCGCGTTTTTTGGGGCGCGAATCCGTGCGAGATCGATTTTGGAAGCCGCGAATGCTTGCCAATACACACATTTTTTTTTGCGACGTGTATGTTCGCGTGCTTTTGTGCGTGTTCGCGAGGCGCTTTTAGCTATACGTTTGCCAAGTTACCCTAGCGGTCCTACACGGGCGCGGCCATCTTGTTTGCGTGACGTAATTCCGTTTCCGGCCGCTATGTGTAATCTCGCAAACTGTGCAGCTCGCTAGTACAATTTCGCGCGTGCTCGCAAGGAAAATCTCGCGCGAACTTACCCACGCGGTCGTGAACGGGCGCGGCCATCTTGTTTCTCATTCATTGCTATGGTTCTGGGTTACCATAGCAATGGGTTATTATCTATCCCTCTATTTTTCTAGCTGTATATTTTTGTGTTTTCTGCTACTTTTAGTTACTTTTAAACTACTTTTTTAAACTCTTTTCTTTTCTTCTTCACTATTCTATTTCTTCTTTATCATTTAAGTTTATTTCTGCCCAGACCATGGTAAAGGGAGCCGGGAAGCACCCTGAGAAGGGGAAGGGTCCCGCACCCCGTGCCCGGCTCCCGTGCGGGCGTTTGAGGGGGGAGCAAGTGGTGCCACGGGAGATCTTCAGCGCGGAGGAGGTGGCCGCGCTCATCTTCCACGTCCAGCGCCGCCTCCCCAAGACGATCCTGGGAGGCGGCAAGATCGCAACTGGCTATGGCATCCGGGAGCGCCGGAAGCGGTGGGAGAAGGTGTGCCGGGCCATGTATAAGCTCTCTGGGGTCCGGCGCACATATAACCAGGCCACCCACCGCTGGACCGATGTCATGGACCGGGAACGGGACTTGCTGGACGCGCTCGGCGTAGAGGTCCCCGGGCTTGGTGAGTAGTAGTAGCTATTCATCACTACTCTGTTTTATCCGGCTCTGTTATTTGCAAATCTTTGTTCTTTACCAAGAGCAATAATGCTGCCGATTACATTATAGGTAAATTATATTTCAAAATCTTCTATGCATTTCAGGTGCACTGCTCTCCTTCTCAGTAGCCTTGCTTGCTACTATGCTTATTTGTTTTGTAAATTGTGTTCATTTCATTGGCCTGAGAAATTATGTATGAGTGTAGTGTAAAGATAAGAACTGCGTAATGCTAGACACTAAGGGTCATATTTTCAATTACCGGCGCATCCCTGCAAAGTAGCAGGGATGCGGCAGTAATTGTGTGCCATGCCACCACCACCCATTGGCCCAAAACGTCACAGAAGCCTTAAGCATCTGTGCCGTAAAGGCGGCGCATTGATGGAGTTGCGTGCCAACGATGGCGCAGCTCCAGCAATGCTCTGGGGTACCCTATCTCCCCAATGCTGCATCAAGCCGTACGTCGGCTTCAAGCGCGCAGGGTTTGACTCATGCATCATTGTCTTAAAAGTGACTGATTGACATCTTGTAGATTTCCCTCAGCCACTTTTAGGATTCGTCCCTGCGCAGGTACGCCCTCCCTTGCGCCGGAACGCCCCCTGATGGCGCAGGCTTTACAACGTGATGCATCGCCCATATTTTTTTTTTTTAATATATACGCCGCACCAACACCATGGCGAGTCTTTTGTTCTGCCGCTGCGTCACAAAAGTCACGCAACAATGGAGGAAAATGAGCCGCAAGGGACTTCTAAATCAGCCCCAACAGACTGAAGTCCAGTCCTTCCTTTAGACACATGGCTATAAGAAGAAATAGTGGTGGTGGTGGGTGGATTGATAGTTTGAGTATTCACTGATCTGCAAGCAGGATGGACTTTGTCTGTCACTTCGCGTGCTGCGGACTGCTGCCTGCAGTGCCAGGCCTAGGCAAACCTCTTTAGTAGTCTGTTTATTGAGTTACATAGGAACTTTCTAAGTCAACGGTCCGCAAATCAGGCAATACGAATAACGTAGTATACCACATGAGATAGATCCCGTGGAATAGTTGTCTATCTATTTGCTATTTCTCCAAAAAATGTTGTTATTGTTCTTTTGAAATGGTTGATTTGGTTGACAAATCTCATCCATGTTTTCTGGTCTTTCTTTCTTTCATGTTGTACATCAGCTCCCCCCAAGGGCAAGAGGACACAGGAGGAGGAGGGTGCTGTTCAGGATGCAGGCCAGGATCGGGCAGGCGAGGGCTCCTTTGCTGGCCCCAGTAAGTTTTAATTGTAATAAAGAGTACCTATTTTTTCCTAGCGTTCCTCATTCGATTTTTTCTAAATCGTCTTTGATCTTCTTGTAGACTGGATATAAATTCTTATCCTGGCTCGAATATGACTCCCTGTGGTATTAGTAGATTATTCTTATTAGTCTGTCTGTGTAGCTAACTAAGATTGGACATTTGGCAATTCCATTGGACTCCCATTCTATTCAGCAATAGCTCTATGCACTGTCTCCTTACTGACTAGATAGTGTGGCAGAGTCATGCAGCTCCCGAAGTCACCGATGATTGATCCCCAATGATCTCTAGATTATCGTACGCAGGACAAGAGAGTACGGAGTCACAGCACAGTCAAGAAGTGTCAGAGGCACTCATGCTTGCAAAAATTCCAAAACCTTTAGCTCATCCACTCTAGTCTGGAGGACCAAAAACCACAGAGTCTATTTAAGTTTAAAAGCTTTATTAAAAGTAAACACATTTATTAAAATCTACTTTGTCATAAAACTATTTAACTGAAAACGGAAAAGTGCTTAGTGCTGACGATTAATTGGACACATTTCTTGTGGTCGAGCCGAGCTCTCACCTGGTTTGAACTTGATCCTGGTCGTGTTCTTAGGAGTCAAGCTTCTGTCTGTTAGGAGAAAAAGTGGTGCGTGTTAAAAATAAAAAGCAAGCATTCATCAGTTGTGCATAAAAGTGCAGCAAGACAACAGCCTTCCCTGGAAAAAGGGACATTTTTACTTTAGAGTAGACAGTCACAAATTATTACATTGTATTCTGTTTTTTTAACATTTCTCCTAGACCAAATATTATATAGTAGTGAGTGGTGTATTCTAACATTCTTAAATGTACTTTGTAGGTGTAACATCTGGTGACGGGGCCAGCGCGGAGGTGGCGGTGTTGGGCGAGGACTCGGAGGACTCTGGGGAGGAGGCGGTGCAAGAGCCGGCGGACGGTCCTGTGGGGGTTCGCACGGTGGTGGCGGGAACAGGTAAGCTATATATTCCTTACTTATTGAGATTGAAGACTGCATAGTGTGCTTTCTGCACGGGTGTATTACAAATCAACGGGGTAGTAGCCTCCTCGGAATGTACTTCGACTTAGCTGTGAAGTTTTTGGTGAGAAGAATCCCAATAAGTTCTTAGACGAACGTGATGGATGGGATGAACGAAAAGCGAAAGAAGGGTGTAAGTAAGTGGGACGCGAAATTGTATGATGGCTGGCAAAGAAGAACGATATGTGTTTGCTTGGCCCCCGAGGTGGCTGGGAAGGAAAGAATATGGTATGGTGCATGGCTGGGTCAATGATGAAGCAAGGATGGGTGGAAGGACATCAGCCTGGGTGGGTGAAACAGAAACTGTATGTGTGCGTATACTTTGAATGAATGGATGCCTGGAGCATGGTATTCTCTGACTCTTAGATAGCACATGTGTATCTATAGAGAGTAGATGGTCGCTGGATGAACTAAGTGTTACCTTGAAGAGCATGTACCACCGCACCCGCACGTCCGTTCCAGTGTAGGGAAGGCAAGGAAAAGAAATTGTAAATGTGTCCAATACTACCATGAATAGTAGCAGTACTTTGTATTGCAACTGCAAGCACAGCATATATCTGGTTATTACGGTGGACACTCCGTACCTCTCTTAATAACTTTAGTTTAGTTGTAGTGCGTCATTCATGTGTGGGTGTATCACTGTTCACTCAATATTAAGCAAAGCACCTAAAGTCATCCCATATGTCATCAAATACGTCCCATGTGAAGTGATAGATAATCAAATTATTTAGCTTCTTCATTTTCCTTTTCTAGTACTCATTTGCACTGTAGGGTGAAAGGTAAATTAATTAAGCAGTAGCCCTTGTAACAGAGTATTCTCAGTGCCACCCGTAATAGAAAAGTAATAGCTTCACCACCCGCATGTACTGGACGGGTACAGTAACGCAAGTCTGTCTCACTCATCATGGTGTGCAACTGTTTTTCTCGGGTGCAAGTTCACTGTGCTGCCATTCTGCCGGCTTGCATAAGATAACGTACCAATTTTCCTAAACAAGAGAGAAGAAGAAGAATAAGACTGGTGTACTGTCATAGTCGACTGTAATGGAAGTCCATAGTGGTCGTAGAATTTGTTCATTAAACTACCACTAATGTTAGAGCAAGGATGCAGAAGTGGGAGGTTACATAGATACTGTCCTAAATAGTTATGTACTGTGCTTTCAATTTGCTACTTGTACTGTGACCCAACTTTCGGCTCAATCACTTTGTGTTATTAATGCTAAGGAGCATTGGTTACAGACTATGTCTTTCTTTCTTCATATAGTTGCTCCTTCCAAATCAACATCACGGAGGGAGCAGGTGCGAATGGCCCGGCAACGGAGGCTGGATGCCACTGTCGCCGAATATCGGCGGCTGGTGGCCCTGGAGGAGGAGGAGGACACGCAGTCGACCGGTGCAACAACAACATCCTCAACTGGGACCGCTGCATCCTCCTCCGTGACCCCACGGGAAGCCAGCATGCGCAGTGCTCCAGCGGGACCGAGCCGGGCTAACAAAGACAACCGCCACCGCCAAGCAACAGAAAGACCAGCTGCCCCCCACAGGAGCTGCAAGGCACGCCAACGCCGCCTAGGAGTCCGAATGTCCTACCTGGAGCAGGAGGTCCTGAACTATAAGAACTTGGTAGAGGGCCTCCGCTTCGAGCTTGCCACCCTCCGCAAGGAGTATGATGCCCATGCCGCAAAATGCACCAGGTCCAGCACCCTCCAGTAGTGGAGTGTCCCTTGCCCTTTTTTTATAGACTTTTGGGGGGTGGGATTTGGGAGTTGGGATCGTTTTGGGACTTTTCAAAGACAATCGTTGGGGTTAGGGTGGGTCTTGAGGGAGAATATTTTGTTAGGGCTACATAAATATACATTTTTAAACTTTATCTGACCATACCTGTTTTTTACTGCTTTTCAGTCTGGTGGGTGGGGGACGGGGGTGTAACAGTAAGTTTGTTTTCCTGAACAGTCGTAGGACTTTAGTAGTACCACCGTCAATCTCTCGTCTAGTCCTAAATAATACTCCATTATACTACCTCCCACCAAACACTTATCTTACCTGTAATTTGTGTTAGAAATTAGGGCTAGGCCCAGGGCTGGCTCCACGTGAAATGGGGATTAACGTTGGCAATCCTGGGCGGGTGAAATTTCCTCATTGCGGTGGTACTAGTGGTGTGACACAGTGGCAGTTGCATGCCTATGGAAAAAAAGAAAACGAAACCTGGTTTGTCCTTACTGTAGCATTACAACGGTTACGGTACCATCGAGAATATAGCAGGTGACAGTACACTAGAACAGTGCCAAAATGTAGCCTAACAAATGGTAAAGTATTTGCTTGCAAGTATAACTAGTACTTGCGTTGAATTTATTTGACATTGGCTCCTACTACTAGAAGATATAGTACTGAAGCTGAGTAAGTCTAGAAGATATCCTCGTATTCCTTCACCAGCCTGTTGCTATGACCTTATCCTCCCCAGCAAGTGTGTGGAATTATTGATGTCATTTTAGTCAGACATCAAGCAAAACAACACAGCCCGGGGGAAGAGGGTTAGGGTTTGGAAAATGGATGGGAATGGGGGTTTCTTTTTGGGTAGGTTTTGTTGAGAGAAGAAAAAAAAAGCAAAGCATGGACAAACAATAATTGAAGATAAAGAGAATCTTTGGGTACAAACTAAAGCTAAGCACATGCAGTCACACTCATAGAATAAAACAATGGATACTGTATCTGTATTGCGTATGTTGTTGGAGTTGTCCTGTTGAATTTGGTAAGTAAGTTGCATGCAGCAAACAATTCCTCTTATTGGCGGCACTCCTTCATTCCAGCTGACGCTTCGTCCATCAATGTTGGTGACCACTGACAGAAGACACCCTGTCCACTGCCTGCCTGGCGGATGTTGACTGAAACCCGGCCTGTAATTATTGAACGGAAAACAGGAAGTGCTATTACAATACCACTGATAAATAAATGAAAGGTATGTACGCTGTGTGATGCAAAAAGTGACACTTTGATTTCCCTAATAGACAGTACAATATTTTTGAAATTGCGTGCTCTGTCTGAGTCACCTTTTTAAGGAAAAATAAGTATGGCCAAAATATTAGAGCGGATCTTTCCCCTCAAGGTAGGTGTACTGTAAACTGTGTTTTAGAACAAAATTTGACCTTTCCAGCAATGCTCCCACCAAGACCCTTACTAAAGCCAGTCGCAAAAATGTAGAAGACCCCCAATCAGATCTCCAAAAACGATGCCTAGCAGAAAAATGGTGACAAAACGTACTTTGAAAGTAACAGTAGGCCCAAATACAGACCGTGGATTGTATTCAAACCACTTGCAAGCAAGCAAAAGTATCCATAGCCAGCATCGCTCCAACAGTGCTCTAAAACCCCAGAACTGCGTTGCAATAGAACCCCCCGAAACACATGCAATCCTGCTGCTAGGGCGAACCCTAACGAACCCTAACTTACAAAAAGTGCCAAAACTGGTGTTTCCTTATGGATTTTGTCCAAAACACTTCTATCCGGTATTAGGCCTTCCCAGGAATGCCCCAGGCAAGACCCGCCAACCCACCTGCAAAAAAACACCCGACAACACCCCCAAACAGCGAAAAAGCTAAATCTCATACTTACAATATCTCTCGGCCTTCGGTCCAAACGCGGCGCTGTGCAGCTGGGTCATCATCACATCAATCATCATAACTCCTGTTTTCCACCACGGATTTCCTGAAAAGCAAATGCAATCAAGATTAGACTGTCGCAGCAGTGCTTCGACAGAGACCCCGGCCGCAACCCACCCACGAACAGCAGGAAGCCCCCCAAAACGCTACATTGAACAAGATGTCAGAAGAAATAGCAAAAAAAAGGCTGTTCCTTAAGGATTTTGTCCAAAACACTTCTATCCGGTATTAGGCCTTCCCAGGAATGCCCCAGGCAAGACCCGCCAACCCACCTGCAAAAAACCACCCGACAACACCCCCAAACAGCGAAAAAGCTAAATCTCATACTTACAATATCTCTCGGCCTTCGGTCCAAACGCGGCGCTGTGCAGCTAGGTCATCATCAATCATCATAACTCCTGTTTTCCACCACGGATTTCCTGAAAAGAAAATGCAATCAAGATTAGACTGTCGCAGCAGTGCTCCCAGACACCAAAAATCACCCACAAACACCCGGAACCCCGCCAAAGAGCACCTCAAAGGCAAGCAAGTCAGCAAAAACGGCAAGAAATTTCCACCTCATATTTGGTCCAAAACACTTTTGTCCATTATTAGAGCTTCACAGCAATGGGCCCAAATCCGTCAACTCACCCGCAAAGAAGTACAACACCCCCACAAGTGCTGAGTCTTTCTTCATTGGGCGTAATCCAGCAGCACTCTGCTTTGAGGGAAATCGCAGTCTGGAGGAGGAGGATAGAGGAGCATGTTCTTCAGAACTTGTGAACCTGAGGAATGTAGACTGCGGCACCTTCAAATCAATAAGCAAACAAGTGAAGACAGTTCTGCTGATGGTCTTGTTTTGGGGATTAGGTGATTAAAGTTTGAATTAAATTAACTGTGCAAAACAAAGAAAGAGAGACACACAGGAATAAAAGTGAATAAGGACGAAAAAGAAAGTTCTTTATTCATTGTCTCATTTTCAGGGCTCGGTGTCAGGGAATAAGAAGAAGATTTCGTCATCATACTCTGCGAATTCAGGCAGGATGAGGTCAGTGCCACCGAACAGAGAACAAATCCCCTCATCTACGTTGCCGTCCTCCTCGTCTTCATGCGGCGTGCTTTCTCGTACTTTGTAATCTGGTGGTATGAGGTGCTGATTCATCTTGATCATTGTCAGCCGCTCCACATTTTTGGGCGAGAGGCGGCTCCGTTTGGGAGTTACAATGCCACCAGCAGCACTGAAAACACATTCAGAAGACACACTTGCGAGTGGGCAAGACAAATAGTTTATAGCCAGGTTGGAGAGCTGTGGCCACAATTGTGTTTTGCCATGCCAATACTGCAATGGCTCATCATTAAGAAAGACCTCTGTTGAGTCATTCATATAGTCCTGCACCATCGACTCAAGGTCATCAACGGTTCCTCCACTTTGCTTACTTTTTGCTGTGCCTTTGACATTTTTTCGAGAACCATACCCAAGCAAACTTAGCCAATCCTCCTCAGCAGCCACTGTTAGTGTTGTGTGTGGTGCAGATGATCCAGTTGCCGGTGTCTTTAACGGCTGAGAGGTCACTTGTGCCCCAGCCACAGGTGCAGAAGTGGATTCTTGTGACTGGGGATGGCCTGCCGATGCTGATGTACTGTCTTCTCCTTCAATAACCTGCCGTTCTTTTTCAAACCTCTTGGCTGACCAGGCTAACCAATGTTTGTACTTTTGAACATCTGCATCAGCAAAAGGAAAGAATGCTTCGCCTGCCAGCGCCTTTTTGTAGCGTGGATCCAGAATAGTAGCACAAATGTAATGCTGATCTGACTTGATCTTTTGAAGACGTTCATCACCACGTAGGCGCTCTAATAATTTCTCAGACAAAATAAAATGGTCTTTTTTTTGTACATCTTTTTGAAACTCAGAAGACACCGCCATCAGTTGGTGCTCCAGCATGCACAACAATGGGATAGCTTTTCCCAAATTACAGTCCTCCTGGCTGACTGCACACGTGAAGAACTCAAAAGGACGAAGCATGTCTGTCAGGCTTTTAACTATGTCCCATTGCGCCGCAGCCATCCGCAGGTCCTCCTTCTGACTTGTACCCTCTGTTAAGAAATAGTGATCGAGTACCGTATACTGCTCATACAGACGCTCAAGCATGTAGAAGGTTGAGTTCCAACGTGTTGCCACCTCCTGGATGAGTGCTTTCACTGGTATTCGACTTTGAAGTAGCAGCCTCCTCAGATGCTTCCGGGCCTTAAAGGAATGGCTGAAATGGTTGCATATTTTGCGGCAGGTGGCCATTACCGCGAACGCTGCACTGTCTCTATCACTCAAGAATTTTTGAACGACCAGGTTGATACAGTGCGCCAAACACGGCACTCTAACATAGTTACCCAGGGACATGGCCTTAACTACATTGGCGCCATTATCCGTGGAAACATAACCAATCTTGCGTTTTATTGGAGATAGCATTTTCAAGACCTTTTTGTCAAACTCTTCCAAAATGTTTTCTGCTGTATGACTTTTCTCCAAGCCAAACATGGCTAGTGTTGCATGTTTCCGAGCAGCTTTGTCCGGGTCAACACCTGCGTTTAGCTTTGCTTTAACACCTGAAAAAGAGACCCAGTGTGCAGTGATGCACATGTAATCAGCGCCTGCGCCACTGGTCCACATGTCTGTTGTCAGATGTATTGTGTGAACAGCACTCTTCTGCAAAGCTGCCCCAATCGCCTCCAGCACATCTTCATGTAGTGCTGGAACCGCAACTCTGGCAAAATAGAACCGGCTAGGAACCTTCCATTTAGGGCAGAGCGTTGCCACTAATTCTAGAAAACCTACCGCTTCTACAAAAGAAAAAGGGAGAAGGTCCACAGCTAGCATTTTAGCCAGCTTAGTGTTATACAGACGCGTCAGTGGGTGGTTGCGTTCATATGGCACATCTGAAGTAAGCATTGTTCTAATGTTGCCCTGGACCAAGCATTTACGGGCTGATAATGACTTCGTTGACCCAATTTTGCTCGCTGGTGAACTTTTGTGCGTTGGTGTCTCACTCGCTCCACATTGGGTGTGCTGCTGACAGGGGTACTGGGTGTAAGGGAAGTGTTTGACACGTCTTCTTCCTCCTCGTCATCATCAGATGCAACATCAACGTTTCCTTGAATTCGGCCTTTCTTGATCGCATCTAGGTGCGCAAACCATTGGACAGTGTGCTGTCTCCTAAGATGACCTCTCTGGCCTCCGCTACCATAGTTGGTACCTGGCTTACCACGACTAACTGCAACCTTACAAAGGGTACAAATGGCAAACTTTGGATTTTTTTGACAAACAGTAAAGAAGTCCCAAACTGGGGACTTGAAGTGTCTGTGGGACCTGGAGGAGGCGGCGATACTGGTGGTGGTGGTCATGAAGCTAATGCCAGATGAAGTGGAGGATCTGGATTGCCCAACTTTTGTACGTTGTGCACTTTCACCGCCACTAATTAAGGTTGAGGTGGATGGAGGTCTCTTCTTGCCAGAAAGAAATATGGAAGCGGGACGAGTTGGTGTACTACTTAACTCCAATGATTGTGGTGTTTCCACTGCCTCCTCATCGACAACATCATCATCATCACGCTCAGCAGCTCTTCGGGCTAGGGTCAAAATGTCTGTTTGCTGCATGCCCGCTGGGGCTGCAGTGACCTTTATGATGACTGGGTCGTCGTTGGCAGAGTCTTCATCAGCAGCAGTATCCGCCACTTCTTGTTGAGCCTCATCACACTCCATAACTCTGAGACTTTGGACGAGCTTCCTTTTACGCTTAACTACCTTTGTCGGATCATGGTGTGCCTCACTCTCAGACGGCAGTGGTGCTGCTGGTTCCCAAGTTTGATCCGTATCATCAGAAGGAGGTGTGCTTGAAGAAGATGTAGACACCACCCTTGATCTCTTCCTTGCTAGGGGTGTGGAAGACAATGAAGGATCATCAGGAGGAGTGGCTTCCTCAAATGATACCTCGCCTTGATTGTCGATTTCCTGATGTGCCCCTACTTCGGGAGGAACAACTATTGTGGGCACTTGTGACCCTCCATGCACCTCTGCTTGCGCATCTCCTTGCGCTGCCTCTCCTTCCACATGTACTTGGGCTTGTACTTGCACATGTGATTGTTGTTGCGGCTGTGGTTGTTCAACACTCGTCAGATGAGCTACAACAACCTGTGTTGATTGAGGGACAATGCTGCTGCTTTCTTGCAATGAGCCAACATCACTGGTCGATGGTGATTGAAGAACTATACTGGCTGCCTCTGCAGCACTCAAGGGCTTGGACTTAAGTTGGTGTGGTGGTGGTGGTGGCACTGAGCCCAATGGAGCGGGGGTGCTGCTGCCAGCTTGGTCCCCAGCAGATCCCGCTGCTGCCGCAGGCATACTTTTTTTTTTACTCCCAAAAAAAGGGGCGGGTGGCACACCAGTCTCCTTGGTAACTTGCTTCTTCTGCTCCTTACTGGCACCTTTCTTGCTAGAGGAGCTACGGGTTACTTTTTTTGGGGCCATCTTCTTCAGAGCAGGTCAGAACAGCAGTACAACACAAAAGAGAACGGGTGAGTGGGGAAAGTTTGCGCTGGAAAGAAAAATTTATTAAATAAGAAACAGTATTTGGTAAGCTCAAAAAAGGATCAGATACTGGTCACCCAACCAGGATCAAACAAAGTGTGACTCCAAGGGGGCCACGTTTGTACAGTTAAACCATGAACATTAGATCCTGAGCTAGAAAGAGATAGTTCAGTTCAAAATATCAAGTCCCAATTTTTGTAAGTTTTTTCGTTTTATTCTTCTTTGGTCTTTTAGTAGAATCAATCCAATCTTCACACGTACAAAAACAACCGCTGCCAACACGTGTTTCGTCAAGGTCATCAAAACCAAACGACTTCGTCAGGGCTGTAAGCATTACAATAAATATGAACATAATTACATTCCACTCAGGAGAGGTTGTCAAGAGTCAAAAACACTTGCTATTTACATTAAGTAAACAAAGTGGCTTTCGTTCAAACCTTAAAATACAACTTTTTTGTAAAGTTTTCACAACAAAGGTTAAATAAAACTCACAAAGAGTATCTCAAAGTTGTCTTGAAAACACTCCATTTGCAAACCAACCGGCCAGGTGAAAGTTTTTGTGCCAAAACTATTCCAAATTCAGTTAAAGTGTAAAGAATGTATTAAGATGGTTTATGTCCCTGTGACATGGGTGCAGTTTTGGCTTTTGGTCCGTCTCTGTATTCTTTAACTATTTACTGAACGCTATAGTTTTACTGATTTGGTAACTAATAGAGCACGCTATGGTTTTGACTATTGCCTCGGTTGTAGTACCCTCTTTATTTTAGCTTTGAGGGGGAATAATAACCAAGATTATGTTACATTTGGCTCCTAGGTAATCACCCTATCGTGGAAATCTTAGCGACTCAGTCCCTGGATATTTGGGACATGAACTTTTTTTTGCTTGGAAGGACAGGACACCCTTGGAACTGATTAATACGCCGTATGTTGCATGCTTAAGTGAGTGCAGCATCTTATTTTTATTGTATACGATCTGTTGGTTTATACTAATCGCTTTTGTCGTTTATTATTGAAACTGGAAGGGTCATCCAATATGTTCTTTGTGTGCAGTTTTCTTGCAGATTTTGGACTTGGAGTTACTATCTCCGTATATCTACATGACCGTTTCGTGAAATCTCCAGGGTGAGCCCATCCCTTCTGTCAGTTCATTATTATCTCACACTTGGCTGAATAACTAAGGGCTCGGTTTCATATAGATGAGGGTTACGAGTATCTCTGTTTGGCTTACTCTGATGGAACCTCTGTACAATTTGAACTTTTAATTTTCATATTACTTGTTCTGTTCCTTTTGGTGGGGTGTGGTGACTATCCCTTGCCCTTTGAACAATTCTGGATGTATCACGTTATGGAATTCTATGTGATACTCGACTCCTTATTCACAAAAACATCACTTATTTCACCGGTTGCACAATGGATTTCTTAATCACGGTGTCTGCCTTTGACTTTTTACCTTTGGACGTGTTTTCTGTCCTTGCACAGATTGATTTTTCTATTTGGTCTACCTTCCTTTTCCAGTCTCTCCCCCCTCTTTTCGGGAATGTTTTATATGGGTTTAACTGAATTTGGAATAGTTTTGGCACAAAAACTTTCACCTGGCCGGTTGGTTTGCAAATGGAGTGTTTTCAAGACAACTTTGAGATACTCTTTGTGAGTTTTATTTAACCTTTGTTGTGAAAACTTTACAAAAAAGTTGTATTTTAAGGTTTGAACGAAAGCCACTTTGTTTACTTAATGTAAATAGCAAGTGTTTTTGAATCTTGACAACCTCTCCTGAGTGGAATGTAATTATGTTCATATTTATTTTAATGCTTACAGCCCTGACGAAGTCGTTTGGTTTTGATGACCTTGACGAAACACGTGTTGGCAGCGGTTGTTTTTGTACGTGTGAAGATTGGATTGATTCTACTAAAAGACCAAAGAAGAATAAAACGAAAAAACTTACAAAAATTGGGACTTGATATTTTGAACTGAACTATCTCTTTCTAGCTCAGGATCTAATGTTCATGGTTTAACAGAACAGCAGGCAGCAGTTGCACGAGTTGCAGAGTTGTCTGTGTCCAGACGTGACGTCGCGTGACGTTATGCTGCACACACACACCGCTGCAGGACTTCTTCCTGGCACTGGTGGTTCTCTTGAGTCTTGTGCACCTAAAAGAAATGGAAGACAGAGGAACATCAGTTCAGTTATACACCCCAAAAAATCGACAAAACACAGAAAAATCAGCACAATCCCATGCCATCCATGATGTTTACATTGAAGACACCCCACAGAAAGACTAGGGCCATGCAAGTATGCAACACTCACTACCCCTGGGCATAATGGATGAAAAGTAGGCAAAATAAGTGCAGGCCTCAGACACTGCCTCTCTTCAAAATGGCCCCTTACACCCCAAGCACATGTTGCCTGTACCAGCCAGGACTCAAGATGGCCACCACCACCACCCACATGGCCACAGTCCACATCAACAGTACACCCCCAAAAAACAGAAAACCAGCCAGAAATCACCACAATCCAATGCCATCCATGATGTTTACATTAAAGAGAGTGAGACCACACTACAGGCACACTCAGTCCATGCACCACTACCCCTTGGCAAAAAGGCCCCACCAGCAGCCCCAAAAAAACGACAAAAAACAATAAAATCAGCACAATCCCAGCCCATCCATGGCCTCAATGGTGTTTAAATTCAAGAAGACACCCCTCAGAAACACTAGGCCCATGCAACACTCACTACCCCTGGGCATAATGGATGAAAAGTAGGCAAAATAAGTGCAGGCCTCAGACACTGCCTCTCTTCAAAATGGCCCCTTACACCCCAAGCACATGTTGCCTGTACCAGCCAGGACTCAAGATGGCCACCACCACCACCCACATGGCCACAGTCCACATCAACAGTACACCCCCAAAAAACAGAAAACCAGCCAGAAATCACCACAATCCAATGCCATCCATGATGTTTACATTAAAGAGAGTGAGACCACACTACAGGCACACTCAGTCCATGCACCACTACCCCTTGGCAAAAGGCCCCACCAGCAGCCCCAAAAAAACGACAAAAAACAATAAAATCAGCACAATCCCAGCCCATCCATGGCCTCAATGGTGTTTAAATTCAAGAAGACACCCCTCAGAAACACTAGGCCCATGCAACACTCACTACCCCTGGGCATAATGGATGAAAAGTAGGCAAAATAAGTGCAGGCCTCAGACACTGCCTCTCCTCAAAATGGCCCCTTACACCCCAAGCACATGTTGCCTGTACAAGCCAGCACTCAAGATGGCCACCACCACCACCCACATGGCCAGTCCACATCAACAGTACACCCCCAAAAAACAGAAAAACAGCCAGAAATCACCACAATCCAATGCCATCCATGATGTTTACATTAAAGAGAGTGAGACCACACTACAGGCACACTCAGTCCATGCACCACTACCCCTGGGCAAAGGGCCCCACCAGCAGCCCCAAAAAAACGACAAAAAACAATAAAATCAGCACAATCCCAGCCCATCCATGGCCTCAATGGTGTTTAAATTCAAGAAGACACCCCTCAGAAACACTAGGCCCATGCAACACTCACTACCCCTGGGCATAATGGATGAAAAGTAGGCAAAATAAGTGCAGGCCTCAGACACTGCCTCTCCTCAAAATGGCCCCTTACACCCCAAGCACATGTTGCCTGTACCAGCCAGCACTCAAGATGGCCACCACCACCACCCACATGGCCAGTCCACATCAACAGTACACCCCCAAAAAACAGAAAAGCAGCCAGAAATCACCACAATCCAATGCCATCCATGATGTTTACATTAAAGAGAGTGAGACCACACTAGAGGCACACTCAGTCCATGCACCACTACCCCTGGGCAAAGGGCCCCACCAGCAGCCCCAAAAAAACGACAAAAAACAATAAAATCAGCACAATCCCAGCCCATCCATGGCCTCAATGGTGTTTAAATTCAAGAAGACACCCCTCAGAAACACTAGGCCCATGCAACACTCACTACCCCTGGGCATAATGGATGAAAAGTAGGCAAAATAAGTGCAGGCCTCAGACACTGCCTCTCCTCAAAATGGCCCCTTACACCCCAAGCACATGTTGCCTGTACCAGCCAGCACTCAAGATGGCCACCACCACCACCCACATGGCCAGTCCACATCAACAGTACACCCCCAAAAAACAGAAAAACAGCCAGAAATCACCACAATCCAATGCCATCCATGATTTTTACATTAAAGAGAGTGAGACCACACCACAGGCACACTCAGTCCATGCACCACCACCCCTGGGCAAAAGGCCACACCAGCAGCCCCCAAAAAACGACAAAAAACAATAAAATAGGCACAATCCCAGCCCATCCATGGCCTCAATGATGTTTAAATTCAAGAAGACACCCCACAGAAAGACTAGGCCCATGCAACACTCACCACCCCTGGGCAAAGGGCCACACCAGCAGGCCCAAAAAAACGACCAAAATCAGCACAATCCCAGCCCATCCATGGCCTCAATGGTGTTTAAATTCAACAAAACAGTTGTATCATGCACCCCTAACCAACCCTGGTCCTACTGGATACTGTGGCTACCCACAATATAATTTATTTAATGTTCTGAAAAAGTTCCAAAATTGTACTTGCAGCAACTGTAATGCCCCAAACAAACTTACTTCTGAAAGTTGATTTCTAATCCAAAAGTGATCCAAAGACAGTCAAAAAGGCCTCAAATCCAAATATCCAGCAGCACCCACAAAAAGTAATCCTTCCAGCTCCAGATCCAAATGAAAGTGACCAGGAGATGGACAAAGCACTGGGAGGAGCCTGCTGGACAGGAACAGGAAGTTGGAGACTGTGGGGCACTTCCTTCCTCCTCCCCCCCCCAAAAATGGACTCCTTGCAAAAAAAAAGGCCATGCAAATGTAAACCTGAGGAGTGATTCTGATAAAAATCATAATTTTCTGAAGGTTTATCCTGTTCGCTGGTGATTTTCTTGTGCAGAATTGCAAAATCTCTATTTCGCGAGTGCGAGATTGTTCCTTTCCGCCGCAACTACGTGTTCGCAATTGCGAACTCTCGCGAGGTGTGCTGTGCAAGGTGGCAAGCCGCGATTACGTATTCGCGGGCGCCAAACTCCCGCGGGATCACGCAGCAAGATCCAAAATGGCGCGGCACTCGCAAAGAAAAACAACTCGGCAAACGCTAAATGACGGAAAGTGAACGCCGTGCACCACGCCGCGCGCCGCAACCAAGCAAAAATTCCGCCGCTAGCGGATTCACGGATTTTCGACAAATTCGCGAGAGTTCGCGGATTGCGAATTTGCCGAAAATCCCAAAAATCCGCGATCGGAGCGGATTTTACGCCCATGCTTACACATACCCTTGGGACATGTGTGTGTGTAACATACAACTTAGAAAAATGCACTTAAGTGCATTTTTCTAAGTTTTCGCTATTTACCACGAGGTTTGACTTCGCGGTAAATAGCGGCCCAAATTTGCGAATTGGCAATTTTTAAATGTTTCATGAATTGCATTTAAGGAATCTCAAACAGAGATTCCTTAAATGCAATTCCTCGCAAATTTGCGAATTGTATAATTGTGATTTTTGCATTTGGGATGATGAATCCCAAATGCAAAAATTGCGCTCGCAAAGGGCCAGATTCTCAGAATCTGGCGCTTTGCGAGCCGATTTCACTTTGATGAATCTAGCTGTAAGTCCTAAACGAGAATTTACAGTTGTTCTCGTAGAGAGAAGTGCCAAAGGTAAAGCATCGGGCCAAGCAAGACCCGTGCTGGCCTGAATCTTTGCTAACTTGAGCTTGAGAGTGCCATTATAGCACTCTACCAAACCCGCTGACTGAGGGTGGTTTGCCGCGTGGAATTTCTGCCTAATACCAAGACCCGCACACATCTTCTGCATAATTTGACCTACGAATTCACTTCCATTGTCACTCCAGACAATGCGTGGCAAACCAAACCTCGGGAAGAATTCCTTTAAGAGGACTTTGGCAGTGGACAAAGCAGTATTATTCTTTAGGGGGTTGGCCTCTATCCATCTGGAAAAGGCACAGACCACCACCAGAACATACTTGAGGTTATTGGAGCATTCCATATGAATGTAATCAATTTGTAAGACCTCAAAAGGATACGTAGGGGGAGCAAAATGACCTGCGGGAGTTGGTGTTCTCTTTCCTGGATTATGCATCAAGCAAACAATACAATGCTTTACCACGTTTTCTGCACATTTGGGAATACCTTCATTCTGCCATACTGGAGCCAAAAGCTTACATATTCCTTTCGCACTGATATGAGCTGGACCATGCGCCATAGTAACCACTGGTAATACATAGGCATCTGGTAACAACCAACGTTGGTGTTCTGACAATTTCGTCCAACACCCTGTCACATCCAACATTCCCGTACTTTGTCTCCACTTACTCAATTCCTTCTCAGTTGCTTCTTCTTGGATCATTTTCACACTTTCTACTGTGTTTTCACACATAGCTCCTTCTCTGACCCATCTTGCAGGACCTGCAACATACATGCGACTTTTAGCATCTCTCGCTGTTTCTTTCGCTACCTCATCTGCAAAAGCATTCCCACGACCTACATCATCGATGTTCCTTTTGTGTGCACTACACTTCACAATCGCTATCTGGGTAGGCAAGGCAAGTGATTCAAGAAGGTCAGTTACCAACTGACCATGCTGTATTTTAGACCCATGGGAAGTAAAGAATCCTCTTTCCTTCCACAAACGACCGAAGCTATGAGCCACGCCAAAGGCGTATTGGCTATCAGTGTAAACAGTCACTCTCTTTCCTTTTGCCAACACACATGCTCTCGTCAGTGCAATCAATTCAGCTGCTTGTGCTCAATTCTGTGTAATGCGTGCAGTCTCTACTACTGTATGCAAAGTGGTAACAGCATAGGCTGCAGTCGTCTCGCCATTAGGAAGCTTGAAACAAGACCCATCCACCCATAGGATCCCATCCAGGTCCACGAGTGGTGTGTCTTTTAAATCTATCCTGCCTTTAGTTTCCTCTTCTGTACGAAGAAAACAATCATGCTGTTCTTGTGTATCTTTCTCATCTGGAATAGGTAACAATGTTGCTGGATTTAAAACATTACATCGCTTGATATGTATGTGACTAGCCAAAAGCGTCAACTCATACCCAGACAAGCGAGAACTCGTGAGATGTTGCATTTTCATTCTATTCAAGAGAGTATCCACTGCATGTGGTACCATAACAATAAGAGTGTGATCCAGTACCAATCCAGCAGATTGACGAATGGAGATCGCTGCTACTTCTGTTGCTCTGAGACAACTAGGCAATGCCTTGGCTACTGGATCCAATGTAGCTGAAAAATAGGCACATGGCGTTTGTTTGTCTCCAAATTGTTGCGTTAAAACTGACAATGCACAACCTTCTCTTTCATGCACATAGAGTGTGAAAGGCTTACTATAATCTGGAGTACCCAACACAGGAGCAGAACACAAATCAGTACGTGAATCAGAAAAACTCTTCTGACATTCATCAGTCCAAGGAAGAGGTTGGGGTGTATCTTTCAAAGTAAGTGCCAACAAAGGTTTAGCAAACAGGGAAAAATTCGGAATCCACTGTCTACAATAAGAGGTAATGCCCAGAAAGGCACGCACCTCCCTTTGTGTCGATGGTACAGACATTCGTGCAATTCCTCGAATACGTTCTGGGGTCAATCGCCTTCCCTCCTTCGACAAGAGATGACCTAAATAGGTAACCTCTTGGCGGCAATATTGTAATTTAGAAGGTGACACCTTATGATGTAAATCGGACAAATGACGCAAAAGCGTAACAGTCATATTTTTACAAACATGCTCTGAATCGGCAGCCACTAACAAATCGTCCACATACTGAATAAGAGTAGCACCTGGAGGCAAAGAAAAAGCGTCAAGCTGGGATTTCAAAGCCTGACTATAAATGGAGGGACTTTCACAATAATCTTGAGCTGCACGTTTAAATCGAAAACTTCGGCCTCCGAGAGAGAAACCAAAGAGATCCCTACTCTCCTCAGCAATGGGAATGCTAAAGAAAGCATTTTTAAGATCAATAACTGAGAACCAAGCGGTCGAAGCAGGTATCAATGTGAGCAAAGCAGTAATATCTGGGACAACAGGAAACTGAGGGACAACAATTTTGTTGACCTCTCAAAGATCAATCACAAAACGGTATACAGGAGGCTTAGAAGGATCAGTACGTTTAAGAACAGTCAGAACAGGACTATTGCAAACATTTCCTCTCGTTTCTTCAACCACACCCTTCTGAACCAAATAATAAATGATCGCCAACAGAGCTCTTTCACCATCGCTGGAAATTTTATACTGAGGAATGCGTGGTAGCTTAACATCAGGCTTGACAGTAACCACGTAAGGTGGAATTTTGAGCAAACCAACATCATTCGGACCCATGGCCCAAAGCGTAGCAGGAAGTGAACGCAATTCAAGTGGCAGTTGATCCTTAGAAAAATACATAGGAGAAACCAATTTATCACCCAAAGTAAGATGTACACCAGAGGGGGAACAATACAACGTTGCATGTAGACGTTTCAATAAATCCAAACCCAACAAATTCTCACCGCAACCAGTCGTTAAAATGAGCGGGGCTTCCAAATCATAAGGACCAATGTAGATGAGCAAAGGACAAGAAACCGGGTTGCGAACTGGGGCGCCAGAGAATCCTACAGAAACATTCGTTAAGCCAGACAAAGGTGCCCCAGGGAGTTTGGAGTGAATGATAGAACTTCTCATTGCACCAGTATCCAAAAGAAATGGCTCTGAAACACCCAATGCAACAACGTTAACATAAGGCCCATTCTGATCCACTGGAACTGATACCACTCCCTTGCTTTGTCCATGGCTGTCCTAGCTGGTATGAAAATCCTGATTTTCACTTTCAGTACAATAATCGTCAGTGTAATATTGTGCAGACTGAGAATTCTGCTGATCAAAATAATTCATAAAATTCTGAGGGGGAAAATAACGCTGTCCCTGAGACAACGCACCTCGCCCTCTATCCCTAGGTGCTGACTGAAAACCACCACGACCTTGTGGCCCTGATAGTCCACCATTACGCTGCAATAAAACCGGACAACTACTCTTAAAATAACCTTCCTCCTTACAATAGGCACATTGATTAGGACCCAACAAAGGTCGCGGAACAAAAGGTGCAGGTTTCTGCAACAATCTTTGAAACAGTGGAGGCTGATGCAATGGACGCTGAGCAGAACGAGGGGGATAAGCTTGTTGCAAAAGAACCTTTGTCTTCAACTCTTTAGTCTTTTTCTCCATTTTATCCTTGTCTTCCTTATCCCTATTCTCATAATACTGGGCAGTAGCTAATATCTGGGCAGACGATGAAACAGCCCACAAACTCTCGGAGTCTTTTAATTTATGCGATAATTCTGGAAGTAAATTAAATACGAATTTATCCACAAATAATCGCTGTCCACCCTCAGTACTCATATCTTGACCACTATGGTCAATAAACGTCTCCTCAAAACGAGTAAAGAAATCGGAGACACTCTCATCTTTCTTCTGTTTACACGCAGCTAACTTATCCCAGTTAACACGTAAGGCAGGCATCATCGTTTTCATTAAGGCAATGATCCTACCGGGCAATTCTGTAATCAAAACATCGGGTTTAGCAGCACCTACTTGTGCTGCATCTGCGGCAGTTATAGCAGCCCACGCACCACCTAAAGCTTGATCATGGTCCTCCTTACTAATCCGAGCCAATAATGCTTGTGGGACTACATTTCCCATCAGCAAATCAATATCGGCCAAATTCATGACACACGCATCAACAGTCTGGGACAGCTCTTTATAATACCCAGCAGGATTCTTAAGAGGGTCTGGCAAAGACTGCTTAAGCGCCAAGACTTCAGACCGTTTCCAGGGGACATGTACCCATATACGCTGGAAATGGGCAGGGATAGGCGGATTAGCACCTGCTTGTGGATTTGCATCTCTCCATATTGGAGGAACTTCTCTCATAGGGTAATGTTTCACTTTTTGTCTTACTGCAGGATCAGGTTCAAGAGAAGCCTGAGAAGAAAATAAAGACCGAAAGGTGACAAGTGTCCTTACGGCGTTTTCAACCTCAGAACCCACAATGAGTCCCTTATCAAACGTAGCCTGTACATCTAACAGGACCTGGGGAGCGAGACCCAATTCCATATCTTCCCAACCTTTAACAAGGATGTCACACATGACATTAAAAGCATATCTCTGTCTGGGCTCATCCCACTGGAAAAAGGTGCTCATGATATCGGGCACACTATACTGTGGACCACTCGTGATCCATTTACGAGCAAGATTATCCAAGACAGTTCGTTCGTCAGTACCTGGAGGTTGACTACGAGATTGTCTTCGAGACAAAGCAGGAGTCAGGTTAAAAGATCCAAAGAGAGGGGAGAAAAGGCCAGAGACAGTATCGACCAACCGTCTTCGAGCTGTAGGGGAATCTGACAGTAGAACGGGAGACAATGTATTAAGCACAGCAGGAAAAGAACCAACGGTCATAAGAGGAACTGGCGGTAAAGAAGACTGAGGTACAGAAGTCGGAGGCAAAGGGGGTGGAGGTGGAATTACTGGAAGAGGCAATTGGGGAAGAGCCGGGACCTGTGGCAGACCGACAGGTGGCTGAACAAGCGGCAACAGTGGGGGTGCATTAGCACCTTGTACATAGGGCGGAGGCAATCGCAACAAATGGGACATTAAGGGATCTTCGTCAAGATCTTTATTCTGTGTGGGGGTAGGCAATACAGGATAACATCTATCTACTGCCATACGATGCTGTCTTTCTGATACTTCAATCATCTGATCAGTCTCATTATTCTTAAGCTGTTGAGCAGCCTGTAAAATCGTCACATCTTGCGCTTTCCTATCTCTTTTCGCCTGTTTATTTTCTTTCTGTTTGGCTTCTTTACGCCATAGGCGGAAAGAGTCAAACATTGCCGGCCCGGCTTTTCTCTTAAACAAAATTGCTTCCAAATTATCTAATATGTCAGGCTCAAAGCTACCATTTTGTGGCCATTGCAGAACCCCATCTTTCTTTGCATATCGGATCCATGTTTCATTAAAAATAATAGGGCCAAGACCATGTTTCGAATAGAGCTCATAAGTGGGAGTTCCAACCGGAGGAATTGGACAAGAGTCCTCTAGCCGGGAATCCCTATTACAGTCAAGACAGCAAAACTTCCTAAACTTACTAAGCCCAGGCATTTCGTAATGAACTGGACTGTTCACAAACTTCAAGGAGGTTAAAACAATGATCACAGCACAAACGTACTTACCCCTTGGCTTCGACTAGTGCAAAAGTCGAATAACAAAAACAAGACAAAAGGGTGGGCGCTACCCACGAATACTTATTTAAGTGTTTTCTCACGCCAACAGATGTCCGTCTAACGTCTTGCGATACCAATCATCACCAGAGGGCCAAGGTAGGACAGCAGTCAGGGCAGCAGTCGTCAGCAGCCGTCGGAAAGGAGTAGCCACGCTGCAAAAGACTTTTGGTCCACTTCGACATACAGGGGTCGCTTGACGTGGTTCGCAAATCCTCCAGAATTTTCTTGCGAGGCTCCTCACGACCCTCGGGCTGAACCGCTACCACTGAAGCCACTCAACGTTGGGCGCCAGTTGGAGAACTTGGCCTTATGGGCCGAGCGGCGCAGGGCACGCTTAATATCTCCGGGTTCACCTGCCTTGTCAGACAGAGACACGAGACACTCTGTTAGGCGTAGAAAATCGAGTTTATTAGCTGCAGCTAAGCACAGTTATCCAAGAAGTACAATAGTATATTCTTAGGAGACTGCCACTTAATTTCGTGGCGCACAATCTTTTATAGCACACATATTTACAATGTCTACTCCCAAAACATACAAAACTGACAATTAGGAAAAGTTTGAAAACAAGCTATCAAGTATCTTGAAAACGCCCTTCTTTCAGACCCCGTGTTCTCTCCTCCCCTCAAGTTAATCAATGCTAGTGCATGTAATTCAATTTGCAGGTGGCAGGATGTATTTGTGTGCTTCAAAGGATAGTTGTGTAATAGGAGAATACAAGGAGAGAATAGCGAAGGCCAGTCAAATAAGATAAAATAAAGGAAGAACAGTGGGACCCAAACAGTCAACTAAAACAAGGATCAATCAGTCTAGACATGGATTACAAACTCGGCCAGACCCTGACATCGGTTTCGTAAACAAGGACAAGGGGTTACTTTTTAACAGAAGAGACGCATAGCAGTTGGAAAAGCAAAAACACTCAGTTTGCCGTGCTGCCTGAGTAAAGGCAACACAAAATGGCGACGGTCACAAAATGGCAGCTAAATATGAGGCGAAGTCGAGAACCACAGAACCTCAAGGCGACTCCTCCAATCCCCTGCCATACATCCAGGGCGGCCATGTTGAAGTCAGGCAGTGGCAAAAGTAAACAAGCACAAGCAAACGCAGGAGATAAATTCAATAGCATAAGCAAATGCAAATTCCGAATGCAATAATCACAGACTAATGAAAAGTTTAAATACAACAGACACTAGGAAATGCAAATCTTGAACGCAACAAGCACGAGCAAACGTAAATCGTGAAAGCAAGAAGCACGAGTAGAGACAAGACCATAAGGCAACAAGCACAAGTACAAGCAACAAGGAGGCACTAGGAAATGCAAATCCTGAACGCAACAAGCATGAGCAAACATAAATCGTGAAAGCAAGAAGAACGAGTAGAGACAAGACCAGAAGGCAACAAGCACAAGCAAATGTAAGTGTCAAACACAACAAACCCTAGCAAATGCAAGCCCCGAATTCAATAAGCATGAGCCAATGCAAATTCCGAATATAACAAGCACAAGCAAGTGCAACTTCCAAACGTAACAAGCCCAAGCAAATGCAAACCTCAAATACAACAAGCATGAGCAAATGCGAATCTCAACATAACCAGCCTGAGTGAATGCAAATCCCGAATGTAGCAAGCACGAGCAAATGCAAGTCCTGAATGCAACGAGCACGAATAAATACAAGCCCTGACTTTAGCAGGCACACGCAAAGGCAAATCTCGAATGCAATAAGCACAAGCAAACGCAAATTATGAATGTAATAAGCATGAGCCAAGGCAAGTTCCAAAGTAAACTCTCAGCACCAAGTGAAGATAAACAATTGAAATCAAAGAAACGAAGAAAAACAAATGGTCTAGAAGCACGAGTAAACAAGTATCAAGGGAGCCTTCTCTTTTCAACTATTTGACTGGTAACCTGCACCAGTCTTGAAGAGAAATACAAGAACAAGACGTCGACATCGCCAAGTACCAGTGCTGAGGGAGACCAAACCACCTGCAGCTAGCATGCAGCATTAAAGAAAGCGGGAAGTCTCTGAGCCACGTGCCACACATGTTGCAGCTGAGTGGTGACTATTTTGAACTCAGGCAATCCAAGTCCACCCCACTGTAGCTTACTGAGACAGACACAAAAGCTGGAACATCTCCATAAGGAAAAGGTGACGCTGGCGGACATAATACAGTGGCCACCTGTGAGTGAGTTCCCCGAAATCAAAGGAAAACAACTATACGCAAGCTCTCGACGGAAGAAGGTCATCAAATAATACGGAAAGCATAGTGAACAATCCTATGACATTTCCATACTACCACATTTCCACCATCGTGTCAGTGGAAAAAGACACACAAAAATCTAACCCCTACATTGGAGTACCAACCCCAGTGACACAGACCGGCACCCAGAGTCTGGGTCCCAAATGGAACCGGTGGCTGGAGTCCCTGGATGAATTTCTTGCAACAACCGGTGAGCGAAGAGATGGAAAATGGCGGCTACTACTACTTCAGTTGGTGGGTCACGAAGGCCGACGCCTAATTAAAACATTTTCAGTAAAGGACACAGAGACATATGGAAAACTCAAAGAGACGCTATGCGCTCATTTCAACACAATGGAAGACGTGGATCATGAACGCATCGTCTTCAACGCAGCACGGCAGGAACCTGGGGAATCATTACCAAACTTCATAACTAGGCTACAAAGTCTGGTGCACTACTGCCATTTCAATACATTCACAAACGAGGAAGCAATTCGGCTCCGGATAATCGAAGGCTGTTCAAAACCTGACACAAAGCGCAAGATCCTTCAAAGGCAGTTCTCACTAAAGGAAATCATCAGGAGGGCCGAAGCTGGAGAGCGGGCCAAAGCAAGAAAATTGTCAAAAGAATGGCACCTTAATGCAAGGAAGGAAGATAAAAGAAAGGAGATATCTCTCATGTCTGTGAATAAAGCCCAAAAAACAAACACAACCAGAAAGAGGGAGGGCAAAGGCAGACTAGAAATAAGACAGCAGGAGAGACAAAGTGACATGAAATACTCTGAGTCAACAATACAAAAGACAGTGGAGGATGGCAAACAAAAGACCAGGATGATCCTGGATTATGACAGCCTCACTGATATAACCTCAAGGAGTCATTCAACGTCAAGGAGTCACTCAACAAACGTTACAAACTACTCTGAAGAAGCATCAAGTGGGCTAGACCACACCAATGGAACAGATGACAGCCTGCTCAGCAAGTATGAAGGAAAGACAAATTACAGAAGATTGGACCAGTCATGCCAGCCCTGGAAACTGATACCCGAACACACCCGAGCAACCCATTGTTCATCAAACTTCGTAGACGAGTCCGAAGAAGCATCAAGCAGTGGGAGATGTCAAACCCATGGCACAGACGTGGGTGCACCCAACAGGCGAGAAGAAGAAACAAACCACATAAGAGGGGGTGAGTCACTCAGACACCGGAAAGGGGTAGGCAAACACACTCAAGACACCCGTGACAATGAGGAAAGTGAGAGGAGACAATTAACATCATACGAGAGAGACAGAGACAAAATACCCTGGGATCAAACAAAAGAAATAAACGCGTGGCTATCAAACAATCTCTCCACTGCAATAGCACAGAAGACCAGTCGAGAGATGTACCCAAAGAAATGTCCCAAAGATAGCTCTGACTATAAGAGCAGTTTTTCACAGCCTACCAGCTCAAGGGACTTACCAGTCAAGACACACCCAAAAGAACGATCTCAAAGGAAATCAGTAAAAGACTCCTCTGATTCAGAAAGCCTGTCTGTACAATCACTCGGGTCAACAGAATCAAGGTCACAAAAACGCCCATGGCATCGATCACCCGAATGCACAATGGAAACAGAGAATGTTCTCCCCGTCCAGAGCAACATATCTCATGCCGATGACTCAAAATATTGATCACCCCGCCACGCAACATGTCTCATCAGTCACAGTTATATCAAGACATGAATAATATACCGTCACCCCGGATGGGGTCAGCGAGGCTGACTCAAAGGGCTTGCAGAAGGAAAACGAACATATGGGACATTACCAACCATGTTAGGAAGGGACTGTCTCATCACTCTGCAAGGAAGACAAAATGTGTTGACAGAGATAGATCTTTCTCAAAACAAAACGGGATGAGAGAGGAACATGCACATGCCCGGATGGTCAAAGAGTTCAACATTCCCAAACGCGCGTGGGAGTGGGTGAGACAAACAGAGCCAGCAAATGAGCCCCAGAACCAAATAAGAACACACATTTCAGATAATGCCTCACCGTCTGATATGCCTGACTTTGAACATGAGGACATTGCTGACTCTGACCGGAAAAGACAAAAGGAAGTCAAATCACATGCAGATGCTCGGAAGAAAGCCAGAACCCCGTCCACTCATGAAGGAGATCGAGTGTCAGTCAAACAAGAGCTACAAAGGAAGACAGACTGCCGCTATCGAGCTGGGTCATTAATAGTCACCCAACAAGAAGGAACTATAATCACATCAGACCCTGGTTAGTGAGAATGACATAGCTGGCAATGTTCGGCAGGATGAAGTCTTATGCCGATGCCCGGCGTAGAGCTAGATCCCATTCCATTCAAGAAGGGGACTGGGTGCTGGTCAAGCAGGAACAACAAAAGAAGACAGATTGTAAGTTCAGAGCTGAGCCCTTGGTAGTCACACAGCAAAAATGGATCATGATAACTGCTGAGTCAGAGAACAAGAGAATCACGCGAAATGTCTCACACTTTCAACGGTGCACTCCGGCCGTCAAAGACGCCCTCACTAAGGTGACTGAAAGACCGAACAAAGAGATACCCGAGACCGACTCCGAAACACGGATGCCTGACGAACAGACAGGAGCCGAGGGTGGGAATGAAGATGTGTTCCTGCGGCCCAAACGGACTGTCCGCCAACCTACACGGCTGATTGAAGAAATATGACCAAGTCAGAGGTTTGTTTTTTATTTTGTTAAGAAAGGAGGAGATGTAATACTGGGAGATGCAGATTCAAGAAGGGGACTGGGTGCTGGTCAAGCAGGAACAACAAAAGATGACAGATAGTAAGTTCAGAGCTGAGCCCTTGGTAGTCACACAGCAAAAAGTGATCATGATAACTGCCGAGTCAGAGAACAAGAGAATCACACGAAATGTCTCACACTTTCAACGGTGCACTCCGGCCGTCAAAGACGCCCTCACTAAGGTGACTGAAAGACTGAACAAAGAGATACCCGAGACCGACTATGAAACACGGATGCCTGACGAACAGACAGGAGCCAAGGGTGGGAATGAAGATGTGTTCCTGCGGTCCAAACGGACTGTCCGCCGACCTACACGGCTGATTGAAGAAATATGACCAAGTCAGAAGTTTGTTTTCATTTTGTTAAGAAAGGAGGAGATGTAATACTGGGAGATGCAGTCTAGTGTTTGGGGGGTGGAGTAGGTGGAGTAACAGGAAGAGGAGGAGTGGAGACAGGAAGAGTTCAGCTAGAGAATATAGTGTCCGCCTCTTATTCGGTAGGACGACACTACACGGGTGAATTTAATTGCCCATATTTAACTAAATTGTGGGGATAGGTTTACTGTGATAGAGAAGGGCAAACCATGCAGTATCTGAAAAGGAACAAGTCGGATACAAATATTTCAAGTTTTAGGATTTTGAGCTACTATTTCAAACTCTAAAGTAAAAACAGAGCAAATTCACAAGTGATAAATGTGCGGGATACACCCAGTGGTATGGATCTTTGGGGAAAAAACATGGAACCTCATGGACCCCACACCGTCCTGCAGTTGGCTGACATACTGCTTGAGAGCAGATCCCATAACAATAAAAATGAGCACTGGAAGTGCTAATAAAGCAAGCCCCAGTCACAGTTATGGGCTGACTTGTGTCTTAGATATTTAAAGAGCAGCAGCAGGGATATTTTGTCACCTTAGACATTGACAAATGGTTGTATTTTAAGTAATTTTGAAAAAGTGTGTTGCTCTTGTCTAGAAATATAGTCATAACTGTTGACATTTCCAATGTAATTAGAAAGCGCAGCTGAACACAGCATAATAACATAGCAGAAACTTAAGTAACAACACAACAAAAGCATTACAGCGCACAAAACAGTCGAAACAGTCAAAACAGAATAGTTCAACAACACCAGTAGAAAAGAGATCAACAACACAATGCAGTAATAAAGTATAAAAACCAAGTAGCACAAAAAACAACAGACAACAAAATGCCGCTCAACAAAGATGCACACAATTGTTGTCACACATTACCATCTCCAGTGGTTGATGAAAGATGTGTGCACCTAGCACTGCATTCATTACTAGAAAAGCATGAAATAGCGCCAGTAAAACCATTTTGTGTTGCAGCCGAGTGGTATTCTTTAATTCTTTAACACTGCACGGAAGAGCCACTGTTCTCTTTTCTCACACAATCATGCCAAATTCTCTCCTAGGGTTGGAAAGTTTCTTTGAATCAAAAAGGGCTTTCCATGGCAGGGCATCTAGTAGTCTAAAAAGCAGAACTTGCCAAACAAGAAGGTGAATTATTCACCCAATATTTGCTCGTTTTTCATTTTGTTAGTAAACATTCTTAGGAGCTAAGGCTAAAACTGAAAATCATTTTTCATTTATTAAATCTCCAGAACAGGGAATCACCTCGAGAATTGGCAATGTGCATGTTTTAAGGCTTCTATGTTGCGGTCCGTTGTCCAGATGAAGTTCACTAGAGTCGTCTCTACATCCCTGAATAAAGGCCCCTTAACCATAATTGGCAAATTGGTAAAGTAGTAAAGTAACCCTGGAATCATCACAATTTTATTTAACGAAATTCTACCCATGAAAGACAGTTGCAGGGTTTTCCATAAGTCAATGCTTCTCTACAGGTACTGCCCGTGGCATTCAGTCCAGGTAAGCGTGGTGGGGTGGGCGATGGGATGTTGACAGACGACAGAATACAATTTATTTAATATTTAATTCACCCTACTCCGTCATCGGTCAACTTCCACCCTCCTGCCCCGCCCCTACCCCACCCCACCCCGCTTACCTGCACTGATCGCTGTGGAATAGCAACTCCTAGAGCCTTTCGAGGAAAGATATATCCCATCCCTAGATATGGAGTGGTTCCCACCTAAACCCCAAATAGCTAGCACCTAGGTCTCCAGTTCGGTATTCAAAGCCACAGGAGAGACACATTTTTCACACCAATTAACATGAAGTTCAGAAACTACACCAAACTACACCAAACTCATCTAAAAGGTTTTACTGACGGTTGAAGGCCCTCGTTTCCATCCTTCGAAAATATGAACAGGTCATTAGCAAAATGTGCAACTTTATCTTGTAAGAAAATGCATCCAGATCTATTTTCCTTCCACAGGATGTCAACAAAGGTTTCAATGACCAGGGTAAATAACATGGGAGATAAAGGGCAGCCATGCGTCGTCACTTGATCAATTGGATAGAAGTAGGAAATCACTAAAGTAGTTTTAGCCCTGGCCATAGGATTTTAGTCTAGGAGTCTAATCCATATGATCCAATTTTCGCCCAATCCTATGCACCGAAGGACCCCAGATAAAAATTCCCAGCTAAGGCAGCTGAAAGCCTTCTCTAAATCAATTGCCAAGGCTAAATCACATTTTCTAAATCAGTTGCCAGGCATAAGCGATGGGGTGTAAGTCCACTGACGTTTCATCCGTTTTTCTTAAAAGGTGTTTGATGTTGATGGCGGTGCTTCTCACAGGTATAAAACCATTTTGGTCCCTGTGGAGTAGTCATGTCAAATATGGATGCTAACTCGGAGCCAAGGTTTTCAAAAAATTTGTAGTCACGATTTGACATAGACAGGGGAATAACTGGTACACTATCAAGGCTATCTTTTGATATAAATATTGTGCCAAAAATATTGGTGAACAAAATATCACTTCCCTGTACTTATATTGTTAAGTAGAAAAATATCGAAAAAACTATTGTTGACGCTAATATTGTCAACAAATGTGCAAATATATCGATTTTTAAAATATAAATGGAGTTCAAAGTAGTCAATATTAAATATTTTAATATATAAAATTAACATATTTTAAGTTAAATAAACTCCACTAATATTTAAATATATATACATGTATATATATATATATATTCCAACAATGTGCCTTGCGCTCGGGAGGTCACTCGACAGCAAAAGTTTTCATGCAGACAGCCATATCGTCTCACTTTAAGTATTCTCTGCCGACGCGTTTGGAAGTACAAAGCCTATTCTTCCTGGGCAATAAACATGCAACTGAGCCTCGCATCACGGTTGAATTTGCATTTATTCATGTAGTATGACACACCCCCCGTGGGCGTGTATTGGTGGTTGTTTTATGGGACATTGAGTCCTTAGTTGCGAGAGTACATTACCTTTCGTAAAGTCTGAAGCCATGTTTACATTAAGATATATAAATATGTGTGTGTTTATATAATGATAATATATATATATATATATATATATATATATATATATATATATATATATATATATATATATATATATATATATATATATATTACAAAAGACGTGCGCAATACCTCACGCTTCACGGACCACACCATCAGTGCTTGTAAAAGTTATTTTTGTTCACGGATAAAAACACACAGGCATAACGCGTTTCGAGTTTCCATAACTCTTCCTCAAATGCCAAGCTGCCGTGTTCGTAGGTTCGTTGAGGTTTAAATACCGTAACTCACAGAACAGTGAGAAGGGACTTCAGTCCTTATATCCAGTTTAAAGGGACAGTGTATAAGGTGTTACTTCAACATTATCTTCATACACAACAGCAGAAGTGAGTACTTCAGTTTTACAGGTTTCAACAGTAACCCCCAAGTGGTGCCGGTGTAACAGTTTTCTCTGTTTTCAAATGTTCAATGTCATGTCACTTTATAAGGGACTAGCTTGCCCATAATGCTCCACTGCCCTTCAAAATTCAGCTGGTTCCCACTGCCGATCTTGGTGAAATCTCAGTCAACACGGAGTATCCCGAGTGCAAACATTGCTTTAAAAAGGAAAGTGTTCCATACCTCGGTTACGTCGTGCAATAAAGGGTTTCACAACCACGCAGACAAACAGCAGCTTTCCATGTTTCCCCAAAGCCACAAGTCTGTCGTGCTGAGGGTAATCCTCTGCAAACCCTAGCTGCGTCAAAGTATTCAGTTCTAAAGTTCGGGCGGGCCCTCCTGGAGGCCCTTCCAATTCAAACTCTATTCCTGTCATCTGTTAGCAGCCGGAGGGCACCCTTTAAAGAAGCTCCTCGTTTCGTGTCTCAGAGTCCTGACAAGCAAAGGCGCCATTCCTCCTCATGGGTTGGGGTCCGTCTCGAGATGTGTCAGACATCTCCTTTACATCACAAAAGACGTGCGCAATACCTCACGCTTCACGGACCACACCATCAGTGCTTGTAAAAGTTCTTTTTATTCACGGATAAAAACACACAGGCATAACGCGTTTCGAGTTTCCATAACTCTTCCTCAAATGCCAAGCTGCCGTGTTCGTGGGTTCGTTGAGGTTTATATATACATATATATATATTTAAAGTGTAACCTAAAAAAGTATTTATTTTATATTATATTAATTAAAACATTTTTTTAAATGTATTACTATGAAAATAAAACATACATATATAAACATATAGGGAAAGTATTGGACTTCGGTGGGGTTAAATTTACTATTCTTACTCCAGTCTCTACAACAGTAGGGAAAGCATTGTACTTCGGAGGGATAGGATTTAATATTCCCACTCCAGTCTGTGCAACAGTATGCAAAGCGTTGAACTTCAGAGGGGTTATACTTACTATTTCCACTCCGGTCTGTGCAACAGTAGAGAAAGCGGTGGATTTCAGAGAGGTTAAATGTACTATTCCCACTCCTGTCTGTACAACAGTAGGATAAGCGTTGGATTTCGGAAGGGTAGGATTTACTATCCCCACTCCAGTCTGTGCTACAGTACCGAAAGTGATGAACTTTGGAGAGGTAAGATTTAATATTCCCACTTTACTACTTCCCACATTATACTCCTACAAACACAACAGCGCATGCCTAAAATGTAATTAAAAGATATAATCATTACACAGTATACATAATTAATAATCAAATAAAAATATTAAGAAAAATAAATCACTACATAGAATTGTTACTTAACTTCCCACACTATACCCCTACAAACCAAGCAACCTTTACCTAAAATAAAACTGAAATAAATCTATAATGTACATAATTAATATCAATCACATACTTCACAATTATTATTTTATATATAATTAATTATTGCTTAATTAACTTCCCACCCTATCCCTTACAAACCCAACACGCACTAAATCACTATAAATTACTTTTAGCAATCAAATTAAATAATCTAAATGATTCAAAATTGGAAACTATATTTAAAAAAAATAGCAATTACACAAACAATAATAACACATAAAATTAGGATGTATGCTAAAGCACATTAAAATAATTAAAGAACTATATTTTTACAACTATATTATTGAAAACGATATCAATAGTAACAATATATTTGTTACCTAAAAAAATCTATATTCTTGACAGCGATATTCCTGAATGACAATATTGTTGTATCACAATACGTTTTTTTCTAGTAGTTCTGTCTCCCGATTTCAAAAAGTCAGTATTTTGTCCAAGCACCAGACATAAGATGAGTCAATGATTAATTGGCAGTATCCCTTCGTGGTTAAGGAATAAGGATGGTGTCAGGATGTTTACCCAGCCTCCATGATGCTGTGAACAACTTGCTCAGCTAAGGTGTGAGAGTCTCAGAAAACTCACAGTGGAAGTGAGCAGGCATGCTATACGTGTGAAGGGTCTTCCTGACTGCCATTAGTACAAGGACCTGCCTGCTCTCCCCTTCAGAAATTTGATTTCCAACTGTTTAGCCTGACCCTCTCTGCATGGTCCCCCTGTAAACATTTTGCCTTGTACCCTCCACTTTTTGCTGAATTCATTTTTGATGGCCTTAGGACTCTGTGCTCTTTACCACTGCTAACAAGTGCTAAAGTACTTCTGCTGTCAACCTAAAACATGATTACATTGGCTTATATTCAATTGCATACCTAGTTTACCTGTAAGTCCTTTACAGAGTGGTATAGCATGTACCGAAGACCTGTACATTCAATGCTACTAGTGGGCTTGCAGCACCTGTTTGCTACCCTCTTAAGTAGCCCTTTAAAACAGGCCCCAGGTCTGCCATTGCAGCCAGAATGCAGTGTTAAACTGCCATGTACAGTTGGCATTTAAACCTGCTTACCAAACCTTAAACTCCCTAGTTATTACATATATGTCACTCCTAAGGTAGCCCCTAGTGCTGTCTAATTAAAAAGTTGGACATGTGCTTTTCAGTTTTACATGCCTTGGTAGGCAAAAACTCATAAATTAAATTTTCACTACTATTAGGCCTACCCCTCCCATAGGATAACATTGGGGATTCTTTATTACATTTAACAAGTTGAAATTTACATTTGGGAGCAGGAAGTTTTGACATGTTTGGGTGAAAAGCCCTATTTAATTGAGAATTCAGGTTATTTACCACAATTCTACCAGTGTTTTAATTGACTCTATTTGTTTTAAATTACTGTATCTTGAATGTATGACACCATTTTTTATGCACCAGCATTTTGACTTGTGATTTCATTTTGTATTTCCTTATAGCTTCAGAGTAGGAGGGTTTACTTTCTCCTCAGCACAGAGGAAAACAGCCTTGCCTGAAACAGAACATGTGGGATGTACATTTGAAAGCATGAGAGAGAAATGTGTGGAATATGCTTCTCTTTCTTGGAGTGAAATTATGTATGCAGTGGTGCACAAATGTGCATTATGTTGTACATTGGGAAATTATGTTTAACTATTGACTCTGTCTGCCCTGAGTTCTGCACACACAAGCAGGCCCCCAGGTTACTTGCGGTTATTCAGGTTATTTGCGTTCAAGATTGTTTTACTCTTTGAGGGTGTTTTCTTCTACTTTTGGAGATGTTTTCTAATTCTTGAGCTTCACCAAGAGAAGGGGCTGGAACATGTAGCATGGTATGCGTGAGGAATCCTTTGACTTGGAATGCTTGCAGGAGCCTGGCCAGCACCTACCTGTAAGTTTCCTTGATGTACAGGGTGTCTTTTTCAGGGCTGGCTCTAGGGCGGTGCGATTGGTGCCACCACACAGGGCTCTGACTTAGGGTGGGGGCGTCATTTTTACTAGTAAAATCATTTTAAAAGCACCAATCTGCTGGTGCATTCCTGGCCTTCAACAATTTGTTAAGGCATCAATTAAAACATCAAGATAACTCCTGTGATTCATCGTGTTCCTATAAAGAGACCAGAAGTTCGTCTAGTGGAAGTTTTGACTCATCCAAAGGTAGTGCAGAGGGTTAAAAAGCCTGCTCCTAAAAACATGTACCATGCAAATAACAAAGTGCATGTAATGTAAATAGGTCAGTGGGTTACTGCTTCTGTGAGAGAGCTCCTTTTGTTACTTGTTGTTTGTAAGTCAAAATCGTCATGTAGAACATTGAGCTATTAACTGTCATCAAACAGCTGTGTGTAAACCACAAGGCATATGTTAGAGCTATATGTTTTTTTGCCCAGTCTTTCATTATCCTAGTCTTGCCAAAGGGTTCATTGGGGTGGAAAACAATTCTTGTTATTAAAGAGAACCCCTAACAATGGTGTTACATTTTAAATTCAGAATTTGTGCTTTTTCAGAATGAGGACTCTTAAACTATATTGCCTACCAGTATTGATGGCATGTTACTCCTACACTACACCTTGAGGTCCTGTCTGATGTAACATTTCTTAAGCACTGATTTACACACCTATGATTGTCTCTAAGCAATGTGGGTGTGATGTAAAGTGCGCTGACACCTTATACTGGTATGAGTGGTGCTATAAAACTAAATGAATCAGAGAGAAAGTGGTTCTGGAGACTTGAGGGGCACTGTTAAAGGGCGGTGGTGAGGGAATCCATGGCAGAGGTGGTCCATGTGGGGGGCATCAACAGACATTGTCGCACAGGGTGCGACCAGCGCTAAAGCCGGCCCTGGTCTTTTTCAAAAGTTCTTGTGCATTGAGAATATTACAAAAACTGGGGTTTCTTAGCTTGAAAACCGGGTTCTCTCCTGAGAGGTGGACACATCTGTTCAATGCTGCATGATTGAGGAGTCTCTTGACCCCAGGACTGGTAATTTGGGATCCCCCAGTCTTGTGAGAGATAAAATGAAGATATTGCAACCAGTAAGGTACTTTCTCTGATCATTGGTATTGAGATATATGTGCAGATCTATAGTTATCTTTATATGTGTTTGTGGACTGTGTGCACATTAATTTATTATTTACATGTGTTTAACTATCATTATTTGCTTGTAATGTATTCCCTTGTATTTCACTTGTGAATGTTTCCTTATCTGACTTGTAAGTGTTCATTATTAGCATGTGTTTTACCAAAATTATCTGTTTGTGTTTTATCCCATGCATTTGATTATTTTGTGAGTGTTTCATTATTATTTGCTTGCACATATATATTTAAGTATATTTACAATTGCATGTTGTTTTACCTGACTCATTCGATATCTGGTAAAGCCTTTCTGTGAGGGAGTATTGTATTAATAAAGCCCCTTGCTTTATTCTGAAAACTGTGTTTTGATATGCCTCATTTAATGAGTGTGGAGCCCCCTTTCCAGGTACTTTCTTGCTTTACCGAGTGCCTCTGCTGGGGAGGGCTGAATTTCCTATATTTGGGAGTGTAAAGCAAGACAAGGTGTCAGAGGGTTGTGGTCTAACAGGATCCTCCTTAGGTGCTCTGCTAGCAGGCAGTTAGAGGTATGTGCACAATGTGACCACGTTGGACCTGCAAATCATGAACTGGGAAATAGAAGGAGTACTTTTTTGCTATTTGGTATATCTGTCTACATATTTCTTCCAGTCCCCAATCAAGTGGGATCCATTTTGAAACAAGTTCCATTTTGTGGCATTCAGTAGACAAGCCTGAAAGAAATGCAGAGACCTGTTGACCTGTTGTGTTACTTATGTAATCTCGCTGTAACTGCAAGAACTTGAGAAATGACAGGTGTAAGTGACATGCAGTTGCAAGGCTTTGTTTAAGATTGCTTAAAGTAAATGCCTATGTATAGGCAATTGTTCTATTCTGATTAATGATTGAATAAATGTTTGGAGAGTATCTGCACTGGGGAATGCCCCATTACCTGTGTATTGTTTGCGTAACATTGCTATAATCTATAAAAACCACATGTAAACCTCTGTAATTTGAGCACTTCCAGCACCGTACTTGGCTCCCTACAGCAGTTAATTATAAAGTTATACTTTGAATCTTACTGCTATGAGTGTTTATTAACCTCTTCCATGCTCATGACGAGCTCAGCTCGTCATGAGCCACGGCGCTCCGGTGCTCATGACGAGCTCAGCTCGTCATGAGCCGTGGAACGCTCACACGCGGGGATAATTCCCCTGCTGTGCTGAGCGTTCCACGGCAGGTAATGCACCTGTGACGAGTTGAGCTCGTCATGAGCACAGGAGCGCCGTGCCTCATTGAGCATGCGGGCGCTGTGCGCGCCCCCCCTTTCCCCTCAGCATAGCGTGAAATTACAGCGAAGGGGTTAATTTTAGGTGTGCACATATGTGGGGAGAATTGTGACTTGATTCGTGTCCATGAACTACTGGCAGTCAAAGTTGCCTTTGCTTTGATGAGTGTAAACGGTCCGGCAAAAGTCCTAGGCACCCCTGTAGGAACTCATTTTCCCACTTCCAGAAGTCTCTGTCCATGCACCATTCCACCTCATCACAGATAAGATACTCTCTGTTCATGCCATCTCATGTTGCCACTGTTTGATTTGCAGTCTCCTTTTCTTACACTTTTTACTTTGTGTGAAATATTGCCATTGTGATTTCTTACACTGTGAAAGTGATCATGCAAAGCCCCTCTTTCTGTTTACATGCTCTTTAAATAGGAAGCACAACACATATAGGTTTGGTAACCACACAAGGATTGCAGCCATGTTCCACTGAGCAGGGCACCCAGTTGTACATATGGTTATGTGGTGACAAAGGGGGTGTTGTGCTGGAACATGTTTTGATGGATTAGCATGTTTTATCAAGTAGAAAGGTTTTTTCCTAGCAGCACAGGGCAAGAGGTACTCCGCTGACAGTGCTCTGACTTGGTCTCATATGGTATACAGGTGTAGATACATGTGTTTGTGAGTAGGGGTGGACATAGCTCAAGTAATTTATGGCAGTGTAATTATGCATAATTACCCCAACATTCCACAAGATTATGTGTGATACACAAGAAGAGTTAGTTGCCATTTGGCCATTTTTTCTTGCCACCAAATGCCCCCTCGCATGCAAAAGGACAAACGGATGCATTTTGTACTACAAAATAGGGCTACATTAAATACAAAAGTAGCACAATTTTTCCACCAACGTACTCCCGGCATATAGTGATATAATCTTAGTGCAGAATTCACCCTTGCATCCAAAATGTACGTGATAGATTTTGTGCTAAGAAAATAGAGCTAAATTCAAATCAACATGCAAAATGCGCATGCTAAATACATGTCAACATGAGCAGCCACTCGGCCTCACCTAATTAATTGTTTCTGTGCTTCTACACCCCCCACCCCAAAGTACTCTTAATTATGCAAACGGGGCATAAGTGCATAATTAGTGGCAACAATCCCAAATCAAAGAGTGATACAGAATTACAGAAATTACTCTGATTACCTCGGCATTGTTAACATTTCTTCCATACCTATTTGCAAGCTATGTCCAAAGGGTTTTGTGTAAAAGGTGCAAAGGTGTATATACAGTTTAATTTGGACACAGATAAAGTTTCAGTATACTGGACCCTTCTAGGTTAGGGAAAGGTTGCTAATGATAAAGCATGACACACTATTGTGTGCATGGATTCCTCTTCCATAAGGATGACCTTCACCCTTGGCTTCCCCCTCACCAGCACTCGCACATGCCTTCTGTGACAGACCAAGTGTGACATGTTGGATGTTTGTGTTTAGGCAAACACACTAATTGTGTTTCGTGCCTGTAGCTGCCGTATTTCTTGTGATAACAGTCTATTTCTAGGAGGGCATATGGCTGCTTACCTCCTCCTCTCTTTGCTGTGTTAGGTATTCTTGGAGTTCAATACATTGGTTGTCCAACAGGAGAATGTAGCATAGTTGCCTAGCAGGCAAACACAGTTGTAGTGACAGTGCACACTGCTAATTGTTCCAAAGGTTATTGTATTGTTATTGACTGTTATACAGGTTTTACTTTTGTGATACTGTATAGGAGACAGATTTTGTATAGTGTTTTTATAGGTGGATGTGGTGCTTGGGTAGGGTAGGGCACTAGCATAGAGTCCATTATTACACTATATTTGCACAATATTGGGTTTAAATAGGTGTACTCGCCTCTTCATGTGCCTATGATTGCTATACCGCACACCTCTAGTGTCTCTTTACCTTTAGGGAACAAGGCTACAGGGCATTTTGGGATCATACGCCTATAGCGTCTCCTTTGGCTGTATTTTAGACTTGTGAGAAGTGAATGTGTTTTGACTCTGGACTGGCAGCAAGTGCCATGTGAGGCTGTGTTCTGTTCTCGTCTGTTGTGGTGGTGTCTCTGACTACTAACTCTGTCTCTTTTCATGTTTGTACCTTTTTATATATATATATATATATATATATATATATATATATATATATATATATATATATATATATATATATATATATATATATATATATATATATATATATATATTACCTACTGGCGGTCGCCAGTAGGTATATATAGTTAGGATTTTTTCTCTATGGGATTTTTGAAAATTCTATGTCTAATAACTTTGGCGTTTGTGGACGGAATTGACTGAAATTTTCAGGAAAATGGAACATTTCGTTTCTGAGCAGCCCCTGAAAATTTGGGGGGGTTTCGTCAAGGGGGGGCCGAGAAAAAAGGGGGATCCCAAAACGTGTTTTTAACATTGAGTTTCCCATAGGGCGGTTGGCCTCACTTTTAGCCCGAACGGCTGAATGGATTTGCACGAAACTTGGCAAAATTGTAGGGACTGGTAGCCCGATGTGCCTTTTGTAGGTCTCAACATATGTGCTACAGTGGATTTTGAGAAATTAACGTTTAAAAAAAGATATATATCTGTAACAGCGGACCGGGCAGCGCTCCAGTACGCGTACTTTTCGCGCAACGGAGCTTTGTGAAGCGAAGCTGATTGGTTCTCCGGCGTCTGTAAACATTCCAAACAGTCCGTAGCGGCCGCCATCTTGTCTCTCGGTAGGATCGAGAGACAAGAGGAGGCCAAAGCGAAGGGGCAAATGACCATAAGGGGGCATAGTAGATCCTCGCTGACCCCCTAGGTTTGATGTGGAGGTTTTAAAAGGGCCCCGCGGGGCAAAAAATAATAATAATAATAATAATCGAACGGCTGAATGGATTTGCACGAAACTTGGTAAAATATTAGGGACTGGTAGCCCGATGTGCCTTTGCTAGGTCTCAATATATGTGCTCCAGTGGATTTTGAGAAATTAACGTTCAAAAAAAGATATATATCTGTAACAGCGCTCCGCTTCGCGTAACGGAGGTTTGCGAAGCTGATTGGTCATTCTGTCACTGGGCTATAGTTGGGCTACATCTGGCTGAAATTTGGGCTACATTTGTTTTTTTTGTCTCTGGCGGCCATCTTTGGGCTACATTGGGCTACATTGGGCTTCATTGGGCTTCATTGGGCTACATTGGGCTACATTTGGGCTCCAACATATATATAGGCCAATGTAGCCCAATATATATTTTTCAAAGTTAATTTTCGTAAAAACCACTGGAGCATATATCTTGAGACATAGCAAAGGCACATCGGGCTACCAGTCCCTACAATTTTGCCAAGTTTCGTGGAAATCCATTCAGCCGTTCGAGCTAAAAGTGAGTCCAACCGCCCTATGGAAATGAAGGAAATTAATGGGTAATTTGTAATTAGCAAATAGCTCATCGCAAACTAGGAATGGTAAAGAATCGCTATTTATTCCTTAAAGTTCGCTATTTAGGAAATGCAAAAAACTTTGATGATACATATGGCGGTTCATCTCTAACAAGATAAGAAGCATAGGGATAGATTTATGATGACTGGCGCATCACCAGGGATGTGTTAGTCATTCTGTGCCGCTGTTCCGTCACCTATGGTGTGCTGCATTTACAATGCGGCGCATCATGGGGCAAAAACAGCACAGATGCGTGATGTATCTGTGCCGTAAAGGTGGCGCATTGCTGGAGTTGTATCGCAAGTGTGATGAAGCTCCAGCAAGGGTCGGGGGTGCCCCTGTCGCAGGGTTTCTGTTCTCACACAGAACTGTGGACAGAGGATTGGAACCTCGGCGAATTAGGGTGCCCCAAAACTCACCTTAGTAATCAAAAACCCCTTAGCAAGCTAGGTACAGTGTCACATTGGATATAACAAACTCTTAATGTTTAGACAATCCAGAATATGAACTTATAGTACCTCAGGATACGTGGAACTCATGAACAGTCGGTCGTTATATATTTCTTAGAAACCAGAACATGGAGTTAAGAAGAACACATGTGTATTTGAAATGTTTATTTACTAATGCCGTCTTCTCAGGCGTAGTATCTTAGATAATACAAGTACACATATTATCAGTAGCAAAATTACCAGCATAGTTACTAGTACATAAAAAGCGAATGGTGACAGTATGTTAACATGCTGTAAATGAATAAGAGTTAGCAACACTTATAAGCAGCCACGGGCCGTGGAGGGAGTTACGGTGGGGCAGGGAGGCGGGGAGGGGGAGGGGCAGGGTGGAGAGGGCTCCACCCTGCCCCTCCCCCTCCCCGCCTCCCTGCCCCACCGTAACTCCCTCCACGGCCCGCGGCTGCTTATATCTCACCCTCCCTAATACACATATTATATTATTTGCTAAGAAGGTCTGTTTGTGTTGGTTTAGGGCGTGCCCATACTTTAGTGTCTTAGATTTGAAGGAATCACATCAGCATACACCAGCTCTCTCTTCATGTGAACCGCATCAACTGTTGTGTATGTGTGTTCGGCAAAGCAATATAAAACCCGCCTCATGCCCAGAATTGGCAGAAGCTGCACTTATGTTATGAGTATGAAGTCGTGGAGATCAGACCTCATAACAATTCTGTATCGTGTTGTTCTTGAAACTTCAGCACTCGCTGTACAGATATAGTTTAACAAGCAAAGCAGATAGTAGAGCAATAACATATTATTCTTATGTAAACCACGATGAACTACTAGGTTGAAAGCTAAAGCAACAACTAAGTGTCGTGTGCAGAAGTTGCAAAAAAGGAAAAATGGCGTTTAAACCGGTAATGAGCCCATGCTAACTTAACACGGTGTAAAGATATCCAGGACCTAGATGACACCTCCCCATGATCCGGAAACGAACTGAATAAGATAATAGAAGTGCCATCTCATGAGAGCAGATTGCAACTTTATATGTGGACGGTCCGCAAGGTAAAACATTAAAAACTAGGAAAATTTAATGCTAAAGAAAAATAAAACAGCCAAGTACTTTATCGAGTCTTAAGCCAATAGGCAAGCTAAATAATAAAAACTTGACAAATAACTCAATGAATTGTCAATGAAATGCTAGTACTCAGCATATCAAACATGAAAAAGGTCTATGACATAACTGTGTATGCAAAATAAGCTGCAACAGCCTCCAATAGGAAGTCACCGTCTTCATCCGAAAAGAGTTCAGCCATCCAATTTAAAAGCGGAAAAGAACATACGTGCTCTCCCAGCACCGGATCCTCTATCACCATCAGAGGACAGCTCGGTGGGTTTTCAAGAAAGCTCTGTTCCAAGAAAGACTGTGTTGCCGCCAGTAAATTCCAGGGACCAATTAGTCCATGCATCAATGCCACAGCCATAATCCTTTCGCCAGGACAAACCAACTCGTGAGTAATGATAGGAGTCATCAGCTGATTAAAGTCGACGTCAGGAGAAACCGGTCGGCAGAGACACAAATCAATGGCCCAATCGAAATCACAGGTCAGGCAGTGAAATACAGGCTGGACACAGGTGAAGTAGGAGAATCGAAAAGATAATCCATATGCCGTGCTTAATATCGCCAACGGCATTGTGCCATAATATTCTAGCATGCGATTGCGGAACAGTGTCAGCAGCTGCAGGGCGGGAGCTTGCACAGGAGGGACATCCATATTTAAAAATGTAAAAAAGCACAAGAGCGTCCGCTGGTAATGCAAGTAAAAATGGGAATCCACGAAGCACAGTGGAGAAAATAGAATGAAAGAAAGCAGGGATGACTCCAAAGATTTTCTCAAATGAAGTCACGAGACCACTGGTAACAACTTTAAAAAAGTGCGCCAGGGCCTTTGTGGAGGACGCGTTAAAGATAGTCCGAACCATCTTGCTGAAATGCAAAGGCGAATCAGTATTGAAAAGGGTCTGCACCTCTGTACGGGTGTTCGCTATATGAAGCACGAAAGTTTCACGGGCCGAACTCAAGGCCACCTCTCTCTGAGACAAAAGAGCTCTTATTCTTGCCATGCCGTTGAAATCTGCTCCCAAGGTTGGTATTTGTGGCCAGATTGAAAACTCCCTATGTTCATGTGTGGGAGGAAATAGAACATTTCTGCAGCAAATAACCCGTTCACTTACTGTTACGATAAAAGGAATACTTTTAATTAACCCAGAACAATCTTCATTATTGAGCATCAAATAACTACCATTTTCCAACAACTTGAACGTGGGGATGATAGCAGGAACTGGCGTGCCTTGCAACACGCAAGCCATATTTGGTCGGTGTTTGTTGCATGAACCGTGTAACTGTATGTGCCTACACATTAGTGAATGATGTGGCGTCTCAGTGCATTCCTCTCCATTCAGATAAACTTCTTGATCATCTTTGAAACATCTGTATGTGTATGGAAGCGACCAGACCTCATGAAGAAAAGCCCTACCTAAAGGTTCATAACGACCTATTGGTATATATTTCATACAATTTGAAAACTTATATAAAGCAAAAGGCAGCGTTATTAAACCGTGGATAAGGCACGTTGCCAAAAAACCGCAATCCTCTGCTGATGATGTCACTGAGCATGTTATGAACGGGTAATAGTATCTCTAGTTTACTCCCCTATAGCTGTCTTTCTTTTAACATAAGTGTCTGTTTCCTTCCCTTATACTTACTGTTCTTTTTTTAAAAAAATTTTTGGTTCACTTCCGGTTTGCGTACCGGCGAGCGAACTGGGAAGCGAACTACGAGAAATAGAGGTTGGCACAGTTCCAAATATTGTACCAATTTTTTAATAACGGGGAGGTAGTTCTGAAAAGAACTTTTTTTTTATTGTTTTTGTTGTTTTATATTTTTTTAATTATTTTTCTGAACATTTTTTTACTTTTTTTGAATTTTTCTGAACAGTTTTATATTTTTTTGGGTTTTTCTTGGAGGGGGCAATGAAAACGATTCATTGTAAAGGGCTCAACAGGAGCAACAAAACAAAAAAAAAGTATTTATTATTTGGGGCGTTTCGTACAAACTTGCATATGATAGTCTGGCTGGGAGGTGTGTGACTCTGTGCAGATCAATGTGTACTTGTATCAATGATTGTATAAGAAAGTAAGTATGTGTTACTATATGTTTGAAAATGTAAGGTGCTCTATGTTTAACTGTATAGACAAGAAAATGGAAGTGTGATTGATTCTTTACAGGACTGACTAGGTGTGTGAGTAACTCCATGGATGAGTGGCAGAGTGTGAGTGTCTGTATAGGTGTATGAGTGCATATGATAGTGTTGTAAAGATGAGTGATTGTATGTATGAATGATTGTATGGGTGAATGAGTGAATGTGTGTGTAGACGTAGGAATCAGTGAGTACGTATGTAGTAACTAGTATTGGTGTGTCAATGGTTTCAAAAATTATACTCTGTATTTAACACTGGGTGAAACAGAGGTTATATTAAAATGTGAGGAGATGCATTGTATTGTCACATGAATGATATCATCAGTGATGTGGTCATTGATGTCAAATGAGATGTCATCAGTGATGTCATCAGTGATGTCATTTGAGATGTCATCAGTGATGTCATCAGTGATGTCACTGACCATGTCATGAATGATGTAATATGTGACATGATCAGCAGTGGATTGCGGGTGCGCGATATATAGTTAGTGCAACTAACTATATATGGAATTTCAATGGTTTTGTGTGAGTAAAATAAGGTTTTTCAAATGCTAATTCCTAACTATATATGGTCTATAACCTATGGTTTTTTCAGTGAATTTTCAAGGTTTTGTAAATGCTAATTCCTAACTATATATGGTCTATAACCTATGGTTTTTTCAGTGAATTTCAATGGTTTTTTAATACCAAATATCATAAGCTGTTGAATGTCAAGTACGTGGTAAGTGAAAACATTTTCGTGTTTATGCACACTGATCTGCTTTGAATGGTGCCCCCCCCCTCATTTCTATTAGGAGTACTCTCTCTTTGCACATAGTGAAGGGTAGTTAACGCAGGCCTTTGCCCCCGTTGTAATACGTCGTGCCTGCTTCTCTCTCCATTTGATTGATTGTTATCCAAGTATTTACTGTTTTAGAATTGGTTCTCTTTGGTTCATTCTCTATTTACAAACAAACACAGAGTCTCAATACTCTGTTTAGTCTTTGCAGATAACGAAAAATCGTGTAAAAAAAAAAAAGAAAAGGAATCAAGCAAAATCAGTAGGCCACTAACGGGATCTCTTTTTGACCTCGCTAAAATAGAAACATTAGGAACAACCCCTCATGACAAATACAAAACTAGTGAGATGAACTGAACTCCACACAATGATGGCTGCAAAACAGCTCGGCTCCGCCACCCACCCCGCCCAAAATAACGATAAAGAGCGGCTGCCATGATTGGTTGCGGAATGGCCACAACGGAGCTACGAAATGGTGCTGCTCTCATGCTAACCCCAGCTTCGGTCTGAAACATCCAGAAACACTGTAGACTACCAATTCGATCAGTTCCGGTAGCGCCCCAATGTAACCCGGTAGAGAAGAACTAGCCCTCCCCTCTTTGACTGATGGTTCTTGTTGCCTGTCCCTTCTGTTGTCATTTAACAGAACTATTTAGCCTGCTGAAAGGGGTTGTGTTCCCACCGCTGGTTGGTGGAGACATTTTGACTATATTCTGGACCTGCGTTGTCGCGTAATGCGTCATATGACGCGCCGCGTTAGCGCATCCGGAAGTCATCCGGGGCGCGCAGCGCGTAACGTAAGCATAACAAGTCATGTGACTTGTTAATAAAACTTTTCATTGGTTCATTTTACTTTTCTTATTCTAATGATGAAAGGCTTGGTCATATGACCTAAAAATTACGCTTTTAATTACTTCCGAACATTATTTTCTCTTAAATAGATGTTATAATGTTCCAGGCTAATGTACTTTCCCGGAAATTTTACAACTGTCCTGCAAGTAAAATATATTCTTTTTTCGAGAAAAAGAGCGTTTCTTCGTCCCATGACGGAGCCGTTGAGCAAAAGAGGGTCGACCTGCTGTCTTAGTCGCCGATACGCCTGAATATGAGATTCTTATCGATCACTTTATGTTGCAGGAATAGAAAACACAACAGCCCTTGACCATTTATCTTTACTGCGTTCCTTCGTATTATACCTTTTACCCTTCATGTAATTGGTCTGCTTTATTTCACTTGCCTTTTAATGATTCTAAAACAGTGACTATTATTAAAAACTTTACCAATGTATACACTACTACCATGTTTTCTTTTAAAAACCGTTATTGTGAAAATTTCATTATACAAATACGAGCCTATAACCACGTGGGCCTGCCACGGAGCAAACTGTAATCGTATATGATGAATAGACATTTACACTGTAGAGGAACGTAACGGGCGGGCCATTAGGTTGCAAGAACTAAGGTGTCTAACAGTTACGGAATCGGTGGACGTACATTTTATAATTAAAATACGACAGGGCCAGTTACAATAAAATTATCTAGATATACATTTGCGGGCAAGTACCATGGGTGACGTTAATTCGAATTTTCAACAGTACAGTAATCAATAACACATCAGAACTTAATATCAATAGGGATGTCGAAATATTCAATCAATTCTCGTCCCCGCCCGCCATGTGCTTCAAAACTGCATACGTATCTCGTGATTTCAAGGTTCTGCAACCAGTACACAACAAGGAGTTACGAGTCCCATTCATTCCGGCGCCATTTTGGGCGAGGACGGGCAGGTCCAGGATATAGTCAAAATGTCTCTACCAACCATCGACTAGGATGATGTTCATATGCTGTATTTATTAGAGTAACATTCATCTGCCCACATGAAATTAATTTACCACAATCTAAACATGTCATTTTAATCTTTCCAAAGTTCTTCTAAATATTTGGGACCGTTTCCCTTGCCTCTGAAGCTCTCAGTGCCACTTCTTTGATGAATGTACTAGCAGGTCAGGGGTTCTCCTCCAAATCTCTCTTTTATGCAGCACTATAATTAATTGGTGCCACCTCTCCATATGACGATGCATGGTATAGTTACCACAACTATATTTTTTTTCGGTTCCTCTGGAGAGTTCATCGTGGCAGATGAAGCGTGTAACATACCGGGCATTTACCTTTTTTTGCATGTACAGGAAAGGAAAAAAAAATCGAGCGTCCGAGTTCTAAGGTGTCCCAGGACAATTTTAGTGGACCAGGCCCAAATCCAAAGAACAGGCCGCCATTTTGAGAGTCCTCTTGCAGCCGCCTGTCGCTGTAGCATCAAGAGCAGCCGAAACTCAGCTGAATGGCAACTGAAACGGTAAATGGGCGCCCCACTACATTTCAGCATTGTAGGATGACCACACCAGTACAGCAACTTACTAGACATCACCTCGGTGCCATCCGGATCTCGGCGCCCCACTGCAGATGAAGTGCCTCTCAACTATGAAACCACCACGGTGACATCCGGATCTTGGCGCGTTGTGCTGCCTTCGGCCTATTCGCACATCGGTCCGCTACTGACGCCATCTCACAGGCTAATGGGGTGACCCACGCCGAGTTTCAGCATTGTAGGATGACCACACCAACTTGCTAGACATCACCTCGGTGCCATCCGAATCTTGGCATCTCAACGCCTAGTGGTATCTTCCATACAGAAAATATTGTTACGCTGCCTTTGGCCCCATTCGCACATCAGTCCGCAACTTAGACATCACCTCGATGCCATCCGGATCTTGGCATCTCAGCGCCTTGTGGTGTCAGTCAGAAAATATTGTTGCACTGCCTTTGGCCCCATTCGCACATCAGTCCGCTACTGACACCATCTCACAGGCCAATAGGGCGCCCCACGCCGACTTTTACCATTGTACGATGGCCACACCAGTGGCACAACTTGCTAGACATCACCTCGGTGCCATCCGAATCTTGGCATCTCAACGCCTAGTGGTATCTTCCATACAGAAAATCTTGTTACGCTACCTTTGGCCCCATTCGCACATCGGTCCGCAACTTAGACATCACCTCGGTGCCATCCGGATCTTGGCATCTCAGCGCCTTGTGGTGTCTTCTACTCCGAAAATATAGTAGAAAATATTGTTGCGCTGCCTTTGGCCCCATTCACACATCAGTCCGCTACTGACACCATCTCACAGGCCAACAGGGCGCCCCACGCCGACTTTTACCATTGTACGATGACCACACCAGTGCCACAACTTGCTAGACACCACCTCGGTGCCATCCGGATCTTGGCATCTCAGCGCCTTGTGGTGTCTTCAAATCAGAAAATATTGTTGCGCTGCCTTTGGCCCCATTCGCACATCGGTCCGCTACTGACGCCATCTCACAGGCCAACGGGGCGCCCCACGCCGACTTTCAGCATTGTAGGATGGCCACACCAGTGCGGCAACTTACTAGACACCACCTCGGTGCCATCCGGATCTTGGCGCATTGTGCTGCCTTCGGCCTATTCGCACATCGGTCCGCTACTGACGCAAACTCACAGGCCAACGGGGCGCCCCACGCCGACTTTCAGCATTGTTGGATGGCCACACCAGTGCGGCAACTTACTAGACACCACCTCGGTGCCATCCGGATCTTGGCGCGTTGAGCTGCCTTCGGCCTATTCGCACATCGGTCCGCTACTGACGCCATCTCACAGGCCAACGGGGCGCCCCACGCCGACTTTCAGCATTGTAGGATGGCCACACCAGTGCGGCAACTTACTAGACACCACCTCGGTGCCATCCGGATCTTGGCGCGTTGTGCTGCCTTCGGCCTATTCGCACATCGGTCCGCTACTGACGCAAACTCACAGGCCAACGGGGCGCCCCACGCCGACTTTCAGCATTGTTGGATGGCCACACCAGTGCGGCAACTTACTAGACACCACCTCGGTGCCATCCGGATCTTGGCGCGTTGTGTTGCCTTCGGCCTATTCGCACATCGGTCCGCTACTGACGCAAACTCACAGGCCAACGGGGCGCCCCACGCCGACTTTCAGCATTGTAGGATGGCCACACCAGTGCTGCAACTTGCTGGACACCACCTCGGTGCCATCCGGATCTTGGCGCGTTGTGTTGCCTTCGGCCTATTCGCACATCGGTCCGCTACTGACGCCGCCTCACGTGCCAACGTATTTTCTCCGCATTTTACACCCTATGCCGCATAACAGGTCATGTGACTTGTTTATAAAACTTTTCATTGGTTCATTTTACTTTTGGTTTCCTAATGATGGAAGGCTTGATCATGTGACCTAAAAACAACACTTTTCATAGGATGAAAACTTTTTTTTTTTCCCAAACGATGAAAGCCCCACCTTGTTTCTGGATGTTTCAGACTGAAGCTGGCGTCAGCATGAAAGCACCACCATCTCGTAGCTTAGTCGTGGTCATTCCGCGAGCAATCATGGCAGCCGCTCCCCACCAGAAGCCTGCAGGAGTCGGAGCCCCCAAAACTTTTGATGAATTCTCAAGGCGGAGGGGACGCTTTCGAGAATGGGGTCCAAGACCTAGCAGACAAGCGTCCGATTTCCAAGGTGTCCCAGGGCCATTTCAGTGGACCAGGCCCAAAAAGGAAACAGCCTGCCGCCATTTTGAGAGTCCTGTGACAGCCGCCTATCGCTGCACCGCAAGAGTGGGCGCAACTCAGCTGAATTGCGGCTTTTGACACAGTGGACCAAAAACGGACGGAATGGCAACTGAAACGGTAAAGGGGCGCCCCACTACAACAGATGACACTCCACCTGGAGAGGCCCGTTCACGCCGCCTCCCCCGGGGCGCTCCACGCCGTTATTCGGAGCAGCATTGTAGGATACCAAAACCAGTGCGGCAACTTACTGGACATCACCTTGGTGCCATCGTTCTGCTGCCTTGGAACTATTCGCGCAACAGTTTGCTACTGATGACCCACCCCCCGCGACGCCCCATGCCGTTATTTGCTGGGTGGCAACTTACTAGACATCACTTTCGTGTCATCTAGATTTCGGCGCGTTCTGCTGCCTTGGAACTATTCGCACAACAGTTTGCTACTGATGACCCACCCCCCGCGACGCCCCACGCCGGAAATCTGGACGTTGTGCTGCGTTGGGACTATTCGCACAGCCGACCGCTACTTCGTTGTTTTTCCCTAAAAATGTTTATATGTTATTACTATTTTTGTTTTCTTGTATATATTTATAAATTATTAAAGTTTTATAATCTTACTACTTTGTCGGAGTGCTATATATTTTTAATGTGACACATAATTGTAAAAACTTTGATGTACAAACAGTCATCCCTGGAATCTTCCGCTTCAGGCTCGGTCCCCTCCCCAATCACAATACAGGATGGTTTTCAGATAATAGCAACGCTTCTGCTGTGACGGATCTCATCGAGTGTGGGCCTTGATCTACTATAACTCCTTTGAAGAGGGGTGATTCTTTACAGCTGTGGCCATAAACTACATCTGCAGGGCTAGCTGATACCCTAGGACCAGCCTGGACAATCGGACCCAGAGGAAAAGGAGTGTCAGAGGGTGCGGTAGTGAATAGGGCGAAAGGGAGGTGTCGGGCGGGCACAGGGTGTGATTCTCAGGGAACAGCAGCGCAGATGGGGGAGGTTTATTACCCATGCATAAGACAGAGAGCGGGGGTGACCACTGCCTGGGGGAGATGCTTGCGAGGGTGGGGAGCCATGCTAAGGATCGACAGCGTGCACAGAGTGGGTCTGGTCAAGGCATCTAAAATGGCTGCCGTGCACGACAAAAGTGTGGCATTTGAAAAAAGACAAGATGGCGCAGACAATGTTTTTCAACACTTCCTGATTTCCTTCGAATCGAACGTTAACAGACGTTGGGGCATATTACCAAAGTTAAGCGATATTTATCCCTAACGATGCTTAGCAACGATTTTTTTACCGTCAGAAATTATCGCAGATAAACCTTGCTATTATCAAGGTTTATCGGAAATACGATAAAAAACGACCGCAATGCATTAATATCGCTGAAAACTCAGCGATATTCATGCATTACCGAGCTAATGCTCTTAGCCATGTTATCCACCTCCCATTGGATAACATGGCTAAGAACTGCTCAGGGCAGGTGGTAGCTTTTGGAGATATTCGCCCTTATCTCGAATATTTCCAAAAGTTGATAATAGGAGATAGCGATGTTAGCGGCTGTTTCCAGTCGCTAACATCTTGGCATGCCCACTTTGCATGTCATTAGTGATAAATATCACTCACATGCAAAGTGGGGCCCAAGATGGTCGCTATCTTCTACTAGCCGTCGCTAACTGGTGTTAGCAACAGCTAGGTAATACACATATAATTTTATCTCCGCGAAGCGGAGCGCTGTTACAGATATATATCTTGTTTCTGAACGTTAATTTCTCAAAATGCACTGAAGCACATATATTGAGACCTAGCAAAGGCACATCGGGCTACCAGTCCCTACACTTTTGCCAAGTTTCGTGCAAATCCATTCAGCTGTTCGATCCTACCGAGAGACAAGATGGCGGCCGCTACGGACTGTTTGGAATGTTTACAGACACCGGAGAGCCAATCAGCTTCGCTTCGCAAAGCTCCGTAACGCGAAAAGTACGCGAAGCGCTGCGCTGTTACAGATATATACCTTTTTTTGAACGTTAATTTCTCAAAATCCACTGGAGCACATATATTGAGATCTAGCAAAGGCACATCGGGCTACCAGTCCCTACAATTTTGCCAAGTTTCGTGCAAATCCATTCAGCTGTTCGATTATTATTATTTTTATTTTTTTTTGCCCCGCGGGGCCCTTTTAAAACCTCCACATCAAACCTAGGGGGTGAGCGACAATGTACTATGCCCCCTTATGGTCATTTGCCCCTTCGCTTTGGCCTCCTCTTGTCTCTCGATCCTACCGAGAGACAAGATGGCGGCCGCTACGGACTGTTTGGAATGTTGACAGACGCCGGAGAACCAATCAGCTTCGCTTCACAAAGCTCCGTTGCGCGAAAAGTACGCGTAGCGGAGCGCTGCCCGGTCCGCTGTTACAGATATATATCTTTTTTTAAACGCTAATTTCTCAAAATCCACTGTAGCACATATATTGAGACCTACAAAAGGCACATCGGGCTACCAGTCCCTACAATTTTGCCAAGTTTCGTGCAAATCCATTCAGCCGTTCGGGCTAAAAGTGAGGCCAACCGCCCTATGGAAAACTCAATGTTAAAAACACGTTTTGGGACCCCCCTTTTTTCTCGGCCCCCCCTTGACGAACCCCCCCCAAATTTTCAAGGGCTACTCAGAAACAAAATGTGCCATTTTCCTGAAAATTTCAGCCAATTCCGTCCACAAACGCCAAAGTTATTAGACATAGAATTTTCAAAAATCCCATAGAGAAAAAATCCTAACTATATATACCTACTGGCGACCGCCAGTAGGTAATATTCACTGAAAAAACCATAGGTTTCACACCAGTTATAGTTAGGAATTAGCATTTAAAAAAACCTATTAAATTCACTGAAAAAACCATAGGTTTGACACCAGTTATAGTTAGCTGGAAATTTTACTGACATAAAACCATTGAAATTCCCACGTTATAGTTAGTTGGACTCACTATAACTCGCGCGCCCGCAATGCATTGCTGATGATGTCACATATTACATCATTCATGACATGGTTAGTGACATCACTGATGACATCACTGATGACATCTCAAATGACATCACTGATGACATCACTGATGACATCTCAAATGACATCACTGATGACATCATTGATGACATCATCCATGTTATAATACAATACACCTCCTCACACTCTAATCTAACCCATGATACACCTAGTGGTAAATACAAACTACCATTCCTGAAACCATTGACACAGTAAAACCACTTACCACATACGCACTCACTGATTTCTAGGTCTACACACACATCCACTCATTCACCCATGCAATCTTTCATACATACAGTCACTCATCAATACAAGACCAACATATGCACTCATACACCTATACAGAGACTCACACACTGCCACTCATCCATGGAGTTACTCATACACCTAGTCAGTCATGTAAAGAATCAATCACACTCCCATTTCCACAACTATACAGTTAAACACACAAAACCTTGCTTATTTAAACATAGACTAACACATACTTACTGTCTTTTACAATCACTGATACAAGTACATATTGATAGATACAGTCACTTATGCAATCACAGGCTCTTATATATAGTCATTTATATATGACAACTCTCACATGCAGCAGCTTACACAACAACAAACATAATGATGTACACATTCAGACAGTTTAGTCACTAACCCATGCATTCACTAAGACACATTTAATCACTCACTCATACAGTCAGTCACGCACCTACTAAATCCTTCATCCAGACACTCATACATACACTCACTCTTCAATATGTAAAACATATTTTAACTTTACAGAAACACACAGACACTGGATGATGTCATCAGTGATGTCATCAGTGATGTCAATTGAGATGTCATCAGTGATGTCATTTGAGATGTCATCAGTGATGTCATCAGTGATGTCATTTGAGATGTCATCAGTGATGTCATCAGTGATGTCATTTGAGATGTCATCAGTGATGTCATCAGTATTGTCACTAACCATGTCATGAATGATGTAATATGTGACATCATCAGCAGTGCATTAAGGGCGCGCGAGTTATAGTGAGTCCAACTAACCATAACGTGGGAATTTCAATGGTTTTATGTCAGTAAAATTTCCAGCTAACTATAACTGGTGTCAAACCTATGGTTTTTTCAGTGAATATATATATATATATAGATATATATATCTATATATTACCTACTGGCGGTCGCCAGTAGGTATATATAGTTAGGATTTTTTCTCTATGGGTTTTTTGAAAATTCTATGTCTAATAACTTTGGCGTTTGTGGACGGAATCGGCTGAAATTTTCAGGAAAATGGCACATTTTGTTTCTGAGCAGCCCTTGAAAATTTGGGGGGGGTTCGTCCAGTGGGGGCCGAGAAAAAAGGGGGGTCCCAAAACGTGTTTTTAACATTGAGTTTTCCATAGGGCGGTTGGCCTCACTTTTAGCCCGAACGGCTGAATGGATTTGCACGAAACTTGGCAAAATTGTAGGGACTGGTAGCCCGATGTGCCTTTTGTAAGTCTCAATATATGTGCTCCAGTGGATTTTGAGAAATTAACGTTTAAAAAAAGATATATATCTGTAACAGCGGACCGGTTAGCGCTCTGGTTCGCGGACTTTTCGCGCAACGGAGCTTTGTGAAGCGAAGCTGATTGGTTCTCCGGCGTCTGTCAACATTCCAAACAGTCCGTAGCGGCCGCCATCTTGTCTCTCGGTAGGATCGAGAGACAAGAGGAGGTCAAAACAAAGGGGGAAATAACTATAAGGGGGCATAGTAGATCCTCGCTGACCCCCTAGGTTTGATGTGGAGGTTTTAAAAGGGCCCCGCGGGGCAAAAAAAAAACAAAATAATAATAATCGAACGGCTGAATGGATTTGCACGAAACTTGGCAAAATATTAGGGACTGGTAGCCCGATGTGCCTTTGCTAGGTCTCAATATATGTGCTCCAGTGGATTTTGAGAAATTAACGTTGAAAAAAAGATATATATCTGTAACAGCGCTCCGCTTCGCGTACTTTTCGCGTTACGGAGCTTTGCGAAGCTGATTGGTTCTCCGGCGTCTGTCAACATTCCAAACAGTCCGTAGCGGCCGCCATCTTGTCCCTCGGTAGGATTGAGAGACAAGAGGAGGCCAAAGCGAAGGGGGAAATGACCATAAGGGGGCATAGTAGATCCTTCCTGACCTCTTAGGTTTGATGTACCATTTTGCCAAGTTTGGTGTAATTCCGTTCAGCCATTCAGGCTGTAGACGTATGTAAATGTCCTATGGAAAATTGCATGGGGAAAACACATTTGAAAGTGTTGAAATTTAGAACCAATTAAAATGTTACTTTGGTTTTGTATTTGTGTGTGATGAAAGTTAATTGGTTATGTATATATGTCAAATGAGAGGAAACCACAGCCATTTTGTGATACTACTGTCTGAGGTACATTTGTGAGGAATTTTTGGTGGTGAATTTCTGGTGTTTGATTTACACAGTACTAACACTTCTGCTACTTTTAAAAAGGTGAGTTGTTAATTTGTAAGGGGAACTATGTTGTACACTTGAAGATAATTTGAAAAATGTTTTCTGTTATTTATTTGCAGTCCTTCTGTTATACTAAATACTTGATGAAGTTAGTTTTATATTATGTATTACTAAAAACGATAAATGAAAGTGATTATTTTTTTCTGCAATTTACAGCAAGCAATTTCAAAATAAAATGGCTCACAATGAAGAGACCGTGGCAATTTCTTTTGAATTGTCCACTACATTGATTGAAATTGAGAGCACCAATAATGAAATATTGTCACAAGGAGGACATGACTTGTATGATTCCATTAGATTGATTGAAATGGACAGCACCAAGAATGAAATATTGTCACAAGGAGATGACTTGAATGATTCCACTACATTGATTGAAATTGAGAGCACCAATAATGAAATATTGTCACAAGGAGGAGATGGCTTGTATGATTCCATTAGATTGATTGAAATGGACAGCACCAATAATGAAATATTGTCACAAGGAGGAGATGACTTGAATGATTCCACTACATTGATTGAAATTGAGAGCACCAATAATGAAATATTGTCACGAGGAGATGACTTGAATGATTCCACTACATTGATTGAAATGGACAGCACCAATAATGAAATATTGTCAGAAGGAGGAGATGACTTGAATGATTTTTTTGATCAATCTCTTGATGGCGAATTTATCGAGTGTTTGGAGACCATAGAGTTACAAGAATCATCATTGCAGACTTTTAATGAGGAGATTCCAGATGAGATGATTGAAGAGGAAATTACTGATGAGGACATGTTACTAGTTGTTTCAAATTTAGAAAATTCTGAAGAATAAATTTATATTTAGAAATCAAAAATTGTTTGAGACATTATTTATTTTTATTTTTAATTTATGAGGTTGTAGCGAAGTGATTGTAGTATAAAATGAGACTTATAGTATAGAGTGCAACATTTTTATGTTACATGGTAAGTTTACTCATATTTACTTCCCTTCTGCCACTATATTATCTCCAATGTGTATTTGACATGTCTTCTTCATCTCCGGCCTCCTTTCTCTCAGTGTGTGTCTCCGATGCATCTTATCGCTGGTATTTTGTGTAATTACAGAAGAGAGTAAAATAAAATAGTTCGGAACGTGAAAAGGGGGCAAAGTAGAGTACTCCTCACCCCCTAGGCCTTTTTAGGCGGTCCCAAAAGGATCAGTTTCTGCTTTCCTGAGAGATTATGGTATGAGTTCCATATACCACAATAACTTGCATTACAACATGCAAGATATCTATCTCCTATTACCAACTTTTGGAGATATTCGCGCTAAGCGCGAATATCTCCAAAAAGTAACACCTGCCCTGAGCAGTTCTTAGCCATGTTATCCAATGGGAGGTGGATAACATGGCTAAGAGTATTAGCTCGGTAATGCATGAATATCGCTGAGTTTTTAGCGATATTCATGCATTGCGGCCGTTTATTATCGCATTTGCGATAAACCTTGATAATAGTAAGGTTTATCTTCGATAATTTCTGACGATGCTTAGTGGTAAAAAATTGGTTGGTAAGCATCGTTAGCGATAAATATCGCTTAACTTTGGTAATATGCCCCAACGTCTGTTAACGTTCGATTCGAAGGAAATGAGGAAGTGTTGAAAAACATTGTCTGCGCCATCTTGCCTTTTTTGAAATGCCACACTTTTGTCGTGCACGGCAGCCATTTTAGATGTCTTGACCAGACCCACTCTCTGCACGCTGTCGATTCGTAGCATGGCTCCTCACCCTCGTAAGCATCTCCCCCAGGCACTGGTCACCACCGCTCTCTGTCTTATGCATGGGCAATAAACCTTCCCCCATCTGCGCTGCTCTTCCCTGAGAATCACACTCTGTGCCCGCCCGACACCTCCCTTTCGCCCTATTCACTACCGCACCCTCTGACACTCCTCTTCCTCTGTGTCCGAATGTCCAGGCCGGTCCTAGGCTATCAGCTAGCCCTGCAGATGTAGTTTATGGCCCCAGCTGTAAAGAATCACCCCTCTTCAAAGGAGTTATAGTAGATCAAGGCCCACACCCGATGTGATCCGTCACAGCACACGCGTTCCTACTATCTGAAAACCATCCTGTATTGTGATTGGGGAGGGGACCGAGCCTGAAGCGGAAGATTCCAGGAATGACTCTTTGTACATCAAAGTTTTTACAATTATGTGTCACATTAAAAATATATAGCACTCCAACAAAGTAGTAGGAATATAAAACTTTAATAACATATAAATATATACAACAAAACAAAAACAGTAAAAACATTTAAACAACGAAGAGACCGTGGCAATTTCTTTTTAATTATCCAATAGATTTATTGAAATTGACAGCACCAATAATGAAATATTCTTGTCAGTAGCGGTCTGTTGTGCGAATAGTTCCAAGGCAGCAGAACGCGCTGAAATCTAGATGGCACGAAAGTGATGTCTAGCAAGTTGCCGCCCAGCAAAAAACGGCGTGGGGCGCCGCGGGGGTGAGTGAGTCCAGTAGGCACCACAGCTATTCTTACCGGCATTGCAGAATTACTGCTGGGGACAATGCCTGTGCTGTAGCAGGGTCACAGCAGAAACAAAAAGGATTCTGTTGAAGATGTTGTTGGTTTTCAATTTGAAAACAGTTCTGGTGTCAACTGCTATGCTAATGTAGTGGTTAATGTTTTGTTTTCTCTAGAAAATGTAAAAGAGGGGGAGGCAGTCCAAAGTTCCGTTAAAAGGGCAAAGGAAAGGATCGGTGGTTTGAACTATCAGTCAAAAAGGGGAGGGGGTGCAATAATTTTTCCTACCGGGTCACACTGTGCTTTCACCGGAAGTGAGGTCTGCAGGATTGTAGTAATTCAAAGTGAGGCTGGCGCCAGCATGGGAGCGCCGACGTCCCGCGGATACAGTTTCGTCACTCCACGGGCGATCATGGCAGTCATTCCCCATCGGGGGTCGGAGACTCCCGCGGCTCCTCTAGAATCTTCAAGGTCGTGGAGGACTACGGTGGTGGAGTCAACCAGTGACCGGGCCATTTCTTTATGTTGGGCCCGCTCTTGCCAGGTCGACCGCCATTTTGAGAGTTCGGCAGCTACCGGCGATCGCGGGGTCACATGAGCGGACGGGCTCCACCCTGCCGGGCGAGACGTTGCAGCATGGCCACAGTGGAAGAACCGTTATCTAGGTCGTTCCGAAACTGTGCAGCACTGTAGTTGTTAGGATGCCACCGCCTGGAGCGCTGAGGGTGCAGCTGGGAAGCCTCCACCTGGGGAGGCGGGAGAGGCCTGTTCGCACCGTCTCTCCCTCCCAGTGCACCCCACGGCATCTCGCTTGAGATTTGTTATGGCCGGACCAGGCGATGAGGACGAGGGGGGGGTCGGAGGCATGTGCAAGACATCCCCCTCCAGTGTTGTCGCAGCCATTATAAAAGAAAGAAGTGTCCCGTCCGTCTTCGGGCCGGGCTTCCGGTGGATGTCGGCCGGACGCCCCTGGCTCTGGCCCCATGAACGGGTTTCTTGGTTTATCGGCTGCAGCCGGATCCCGTCGGCCTCGGCCCCCCGACCGTTGGTGGTCGGACCGGAAGAGCATGTGGCGGGACTACCTGCAACTCTCAAGGGCCACCGCGGCCGGACTGGGAGAGAGAGGGGAGGGTCGAGGAGACATTCCCCCCCCCTGCAACTGTTCAGCGTTGTAAAGGCAATCCCCTGGCCGGGTCCCGCTGGTCTCGGCCTCTCCTCCGGCTACACCCTACGTTAGGATCTCCTGGCCGAGGCGTGGCAGCAGGACCTGCCTTATATGGGCTGCTCCCGGCTGGGCGTAGCCGGAACCCTGCCCCACCTTGGAAGTTTCCAGAGTGGGGGTGGATGTTCTACTGACTTGCATTTTCCCTAGTCTATCGATTTTTTTGGCGTGGCAGGCGGTGGGACAGCGAGGGGTGATTTGGTTTCTCTTACTGTTTTTCTGGTCTCTCACCACTGGCATATTTTAACGTTTTCTTGTTTCTAGGACATTAATAGGTTTTATCATTACGTTATGTTATCGTTTCTTTGTTCGTTGTTTAATAAAAGTTCATGTTCATCAGTGGCCTACTGATTTTCGTTTTCCTATTTTTTTCTTTCCAGGTTGTTTCATGGTAAAGTTTCTGTTAACAGGATACAGTGATCACTTCGTTATTATTGCATATGTCCTTTTCACTAGGGGTGCTCTCTGGTCGGGCCAGATGACGTATCTCTAGTAAATGGTCCAAGTGAAAAAGGTGCATCAATCAGTGGGGAGTAGATAGGCATGACAGATTACAACGGGGGAGAACGGTCCGCATTACGTACCCTTTCACTACTTGCAAAGATTTTCCTACGTTTATTTGCAAACAGGGAATACCTCCAAAAAGAACTAATTCCCAAACAGTCAATGTTCGGACAATCAATCAATCAATGAGGAATGAAATAGGTACGACGTGTTAAAGGCTTGCGTTACCTACCCTTCACTATCTGCAAAGGGAGATAGAATATTCCTATTCTTCCTCGTTTGCAGGTAGAGAAGATCGTTAAGAGAATTAACTTCGAACAATTCAATGCTCGATTGAAACAATCAACAAGGGGTACTGTGAACACAAATGAACGCCGCTTATATACATACGCATTGCTATTTTCAACAGGTTGTTCCTAATGTTTCTATTTTAGCGAGGTCAAAAGAGATCCCATTAGTGGCCTACTGATTTTGCTCGATCCCTTTTGTTTTTTTACACGATTTTTCGCTATCTGCAAAGACTAAACAGAGTATTGCGACTCTGTGCTTGTTTGTAAATAGAGAATGAACCAAAGAGAACAATCAATCAAATGGAGAGAGAAGCAGGCACGACGGATTACAAAGGGGGAAAGGGCTGCGTTAACTACCCTTCACTATCTGCAAAGAGAGAGTACTCCTAATAGAAATGAGGGGTGGGGGGCAGCAATCAAAGCAGATCAGTGTGCATAAACACGAAAAAAAAAATTCTTACCACGTACTTGACATTCGACAGCTTATGATATTTGCTATTAAAAAACCATTGAAATTCACTGAAAAAACCATAGGTTATAGACCATATATAGTTAGGAATTAGCATTTACAAAACCTTGAAAATTCACTGAAAAAACCATAGGTTATAGACCATATATAGTTAGGAATTAGCATTTAAAAAACCTTATTTTACTCACACAAAACCATTGAAATTCCATATATAGTTAGTTGCACTAACTATATATTGCGCACCCGCAATCCACTGCTGATGATGTCACATATTACATCATTCATGACATGGTCAGTGACATCACTGATGACATCACTGATGACATCTCAAATGACATCACTGATGACATCACTGATGACAACATCCAGTGACTATGTTTCTGTAAAGTTAAAATATGTCTTACATATTGAAGAATGAGTGGATGTATAAGTGTCTGGACGAAGGATTTAGTAGGTGCATGACTGAATGTATGAGTGAGTGATTAAATGTGTCTCACTGAGTGCATGGGTTAGTGACTAAACTGTCTTAATTTGTGCATCATTATGTCTGTTGTTCTGTAAACTGCTGCATGTGTTGATCAGTAGCTATATGAGTAACTATATGGGTTATTGATTGATTGCCCAAGTATTTGCATGGGAGACTGAGTGTGTGTGTGGCTGGATGGGAGGTGTGTGACTCTGTACAGATCAATGTGTACTTGTATCAATGATTGTATAAGAGAGTAAGTATGTGTTAGTATATGGTTGAAAACGTAAGGTGCTCTATGTTTAACTGTATAGAGTAGAAAATGGAAGTGTGATTGATTCTTTACAGGACTGACTAGGTGTGTGAGTAACTCCATGGATGAGTGGCAGAGTGTGAGTGTCTGTATAGGTGTATGAGTGCATATGATTGTGTTGTAAACATGAGTGATTGTATGTATGAATGATTGTATGGGTGAATGAGTGAATGTGTGTGTAGACGTAGGAATCAGTGAGTACGTATGTAGTAACTAGTATTGGTGTGTCAATGGTTTCAAAAATTATACTCTGTTTTTAACACTGGGTGAAACAGAGGTTATATTAAAATGTGAGGAGATGCATTGTATTGTCACATGAATGATATCATCAGTGATGTGGTCATTGATGTCAAATGAGATGTCATCAGTGATGTCATCAGTGATGTCATTTGAGATGTCATCAGTGATGTCATCAGTGATGTCATTTGAGATGTCATCAGTGATGTCATCAGTGATGTCATTTGAGATGTCATCAGTGATGTCATCAGTGATGTCACTGACCATGTCATGAATGATGTAATATGTGACATCATCAGCAGTGGATTGCGGGTGCGCAATATATAGTTAGTGCAACTAACTATATATGGAATTTCAATGGTTTTGTGTGAGTAAAATAAGGTTTTTTAAATGCTAATTCCTAACTATATATGGTCTATAACCTATGGTTTTTTCAGTGAATATATATATATTCACTGAAAAAACCATAGGTTTCACACCAGTTATAGTTACTAGGAAGATTTACTCGCATAAAACCATTGAAATTCCCACGTTATAGTTAGTTGGACTCACTATAACTTGCGCGTGCAATGCACTGCTGATGACATCACATATTACATCACTCATTACATGGTCAGTGACATCACTCATGACATCACTGATGACACCATCCAGTGAATGTGTGTGTTTCTGAAAAATAAATATTAGTGAGTAATGTTTAAATATTTAAATATATGTATTAGTGTTTCACTTTGTGTATAAGTGGCTGCATGGGTTTGTGAGTAGCTACATGTGTAAGTAAATGGGTTATTAGATGTTTTTTTAGTATCAGTATGAGTATCTGTATGGTTTGGTGGGGGTATTACTTAGCACATAGATGCATGAATGACTGACTCTCTGTTTGTATGAGTTTTGAAGACAGCATATGTGCAGGATGTATGGGTGGATAAGTGTGTATATGTGTGTGTTAGTGAGTGAATGACTGTCTCACTAGTATCTTTATCAGTAACTACATATGTTTTAATCTAGTACATGTGAATTTTGATGTATATAAGTGAGAATATGTGAGAGTGAGGGATCGTAAGAGTTCCTGTTTAAATTAGTATGTGTTTCTATAAGTGATTGTTTAAGAGAGTAAGTATGTGTAAGTTTCCTTAGAAGTAAAGTGGTAGTGTGTGTATAGCTGTATATGGAAATAAATGGATGTTCAATAGTTTATTTACATGTGTGAGTATGTGTGAGAGTATCTTTTGGATGACTGTTGGTGTGTAAGAGGATGTTTAGGTGTTTCACTACATATGATAAGTGACTATATGTATGAGTGACTATATAGAACTGTTGGTGAATGAGTGGATGTGTATATAGATGGTGGAATTATTGAATTGGTTGTTGTAACTGGTATGGGTATCTCCATTTTTTTGAAAATTTTAGTTTCTATTACTGAATATGTGTTTCATGGGTTACATTACAGTGAATGGTGGTCTGTCAGTCTGTCACAAGGATGGTGTCATCAGTGATGTCATGAGTGATGTCACTGACCATGTCATGAGTGATGTAATATGTGATGTCATCAGCAGTGCATTGCACGCGCAAGTTATAGTGAGTCCAACTAACTATAACGTGGGAATTTCAATGGTTTTATGCGAGTAAAACTTCCTAGTAACTATAACTGGTGTGAAACCTATGTTTTTTTCAGTGAATTTAATAGGTTTTTTTAATGCTAATTCCTAACTATAACTGGTGTGAAACCTATGGTTTTTTCAGTGAATTTCAATGGTTTTTTAATAGCGTCTCTTTATAGGTATAAAAAGTGAAAAATGTTAAAACGAATTTTATATTGTATAAATATGTAATTTTTTTTTTTTTTGTGTGACTTTGGGGCGCTCCCGGGGAGCGTACCGGGGAACGCACGGGTAAGCGCAATATTACGTCGCGTCCCAGGGCGCGTACCAAGGAGCGTCCCGGGAGCGCTATTCCCGTGAACGAAAACAACATCGTGACGTATCGCGTAGACACGTGATGCGTCATACGACGCACAACGTAATCGCAACCGAAAGCACGCGATCGCATACGATCGCGGAACGTCCGGACGCACTTACGCTATGCACCCACGGGCGCGACTACGGTCACGCCCCACGGCGCATAGCGTAAGGGCGTCGGGTCATGTGACCTGAAAATAACACTTTCTATTGGTGCAGAACAGTTTTGGTTTCCAAATGAGTATAGCCTGGGTCTTGTGACCAGCCTGGGTCTTGTGACCTGTAAATAACACTTCTGATTGGTTCGGGACACTTTTTATTTCCAAATGATAATAAACCCCACCTTTCTTCCTTATTCTGACTTTGTCCTTTGACTGAGGAAGACCTGTTTCATCTACAGAGACAATACTTCTGTTCTTTGAAATGGCTACTTTAGCAGCAACAGCTGGAGCATCTGCACCACCACCACCACCACCACCAAGAGGACTACCACAACAATACTTTGGTGGTGAAGAAGAGGAAGAGGAGGAAGAGGAAGAGGAGGAGGGGAGAGGATGGCTGCCTGAACAAAATACCCCATACAACCTAAAAGAACATATTGTATGGGAGTTTTTTTCTGTTCCAGAGGGCAAGAAAAAAGTTAATGCGGCCAAGGTAACTTGTCGAATCTGTGGTGCAGAACTCTCAAAGGGCAATCCAGATAAAAAATAATCATTTGGTAATAATACCATGATTCGGCATATGACCCGGAAGCATCCTAATAACTATTCTCGTGCAGAGATCAGGGAACTGGCCAGTCACCTCCCCCAGTGTTCAAGGACCAGCTCCAAAAGAAAGGAACCCGCTCAATCGGGACCAGAATCAATGGAGACGATGCCTTGCATTCAGCCACGATTTGCTGATTTTAGAATAACATGCAATGAATGTGGCAAGCTCATCGCCTATGGTGAAAAGAGGGCAAAGCTTGTCGTCCTTGCTGGTGACAATAACATTTGCCCCAAAAAAAAGTAATTTTTTCAGTTTTTTGATTTTTGCTCCAGTTGAGCCATTTTCAATTCTCTTTCTCTTTGTTTGTTCCCATAAAAAATACAACAAAATATAAAACTGTTTTGAAAAGCCAAAAAAGTACAAAATGTTCAATAAAACATAAAAAAAATATAAAACAACAAAATGAATAAAAAAAAAAGTTCTTTTCAGAACTACCTTTCATTTATAAAATTAAACCTATATTTTTAAAGGATCTCTGTCAATTTTTTGTCCTTAGGGTACGCGTACCGGGGCGCGCCCCCCCCAAAAAAAGAAAAAAAATTTAATGAAGCAGTTAGGATGAGGGAAGGACACAAAGACAGTTAAATTAAGAGAAAAAGACAGGGCCGGACTGGCTACCGGGCAGTTGTGTGTCCTGCCGAGCAGGGGCAGGATTTCTCCGTGGTGTGAGCTCATTTTGTTGATGGAGACCTGCGTGCGCTACCGGGCAGTTGTGTGTGGTGCCGAGTAGGGGGAGGATTTCTCCGTGGTGTGAGCTTATTTCGTTGATGAGGACCTGCGTGCGCTTTGTAATAAAAAAAGCAAAACGAATTTCGTTTTGCACACACACGTCCCCATGAACAAAATGACCCCCCTGCTCGGCAGCACACACAACTGCCCGGTTACCAGTCCGGCCCTGAACAGAGAGAGGAAGAACACTAAAGTGGCGATAGTGGGAGAATGTGACTGGCTGTTAAAAGAAAAAGAAAGGACAGTAAAAAATTGAGAATGAAGGGTAGTGGCGGAACCAGGATAAATGAAGAACGATGAAAGATGGTGAGAAAAGACCACGTAGTATAAGTAAAGAGGGGTAAAAGAGGGGGAAAAATTGAATTAAGATAAGACATGGGAAGTTACAAAGAGAGAGGAGAAAGAGAGTAAAGGAAACAGTAAATGAATGGTCTTGAGTAAAAATGCAAACAAAGATAAGTAATGCAGTGTGTGTGACTTATAGGGAGTCAGTGGGAGTAGGTTGGGGTGTGGGTGTGTAAGATGTGTCTGTGGGTGTGGCTATGTGGGGTGTTTCGGTGTGGGTGGAGGTGAGGGTGTGTGAAATATGTATGAAGAGTGTATGAGTGTGGGGTGTAAATGTGTTCGATGTATGGGTGTGTATGGAATGAGTGTATGTGTTTGAGAAGTGTGTGTGGAAGGATTTTTTGTGTGTATGAGGTGTGTGTGTGGTGTGTGTGTGGGGTGCATGTTAGAGGTGTGTGTATGTGTTGGGAGGGGGATGAGGTCTGTGGGTAGGAGTAAGGTAAATAATTAAGAAATAGAGAATGAGTGAAGAAGCAAAGAAAGGAAACAGAGGGTAAGTGAACTAAAAAATAGGGATTGAAAGAAGTTGAATATGAGAGGGGAAATAGGGAAAGGGGAGTAAACATGGAGAATAAGAATACGTGAGGGAAGCAGAGTAAAGACACAGGAGTGAGGTAGATTGAGAAAATGTTAGTGACCTTAAAGCAAAGGGTGATGACAAACTACGTTTTTTTAGTCATACTTACCATATTATAAATGTAACTTTCAATAATGTTTTTAACTACACTTTGTATCTGTGAAAGAGAGAAGGAAAAAAAAGTTATAATTAGTAAAATATGTATTTTAAATTAAAAGATACAAATGAAGAGGTTAAAAATTACAACACTCTATTCAGAAATAAAATTAGAGTGAAGAACACAGAAAGGGAAATAAAGTAAGGTAAAAGGACAAAAAGAGAGAAAAAGAAATAGAAGGAGAGCAAATTACAAAGAGTAAGGCATATAGATTCACTGACAAAGAGAGAGAGAAGAACAGAGAAATGAACTAAAGGTAAAAAAGATACTAAAACAATGTGAGTAACAAAACTAAATCAGGAAACAAAAGTAAGTAAAAAGATAACGACTGAGACAGAAAACAGTCTAATTAAGTATGCATTTAAAAGAATGAGGACAGGGCCGGACTGGCTACCGGGCAGTTGTAAGTGCTGCCGAGCAGGGGGGTCATTTCGTTGATGGGGACCTGTGTGTGTAAAACGAAATTCATTTTGCTTTTTTTATTACAAAGCACACACAGATCCCCATCAACGAAATGAGCTCACACCATGGAGAAATCCTCCCCCTGCTCGGCACCACACACAACTGCCCGGTAGCCAGTCCGGCCCTGAATGAGGAGTAGAAGATAACTGAGAGTAAGTGAAGAACAGTCATAGAGAGAAAGGATGAAAGGAAAGAGGATAACATACAACGATTGAGGGAAATGGACTGAGAAAGTTAGTACGTAGACACACTAAGAGAAAAACTGAGTGAGGTGGAGTACAATGAGTGAGAAAAAGAAATGAGTAAGGGAGCAAAAAGAAGGAAAGAGAGGAGTAGACGACGAAAACAGTGGTACAGAGAGAAAATAATTTGGTAATGAAAGTAAAGAGAAGGACATTGAAAGAAAGGAAATGAGGGATAGTAATGGAACCAGAGTAAAAGAAATGAGATGAAGAACGATGAGAAAGGAGCAGTGAAGTTGTTGTAAAAGAAGTGATAGAAGGTAGATAAACAGAAGTGAACATAACACAAGTAGAGTGAGGCACTGAGGACATAGAAGTAGTGAACAGAAAATAGAGAGAAGAGGTCAAAATTAAGGAGCAAACAAAGATAAGCGAGGGAGACTGGGTGATTTATAGTGATAGAGTGCAATAATACTGCTGAGTGAGTAAACAGGAATTACTAAAAGAGCCTGAAAGCTGAAAAGTTATGCAGGGGAGAGAGGAGATGCACACAGTTGAAATAAGAATGAGAGGTTGTCAAAGAACTGGAGTAAAGGAACGGGGGTTACAGAGAGTGAGAGAAAGACATTATAAGTGAGTAAAAAGAGCTGAAACAGGATGGAAAAAGGAAAGTAAGTGTCAGAGAATGGGAATACAATCTAATTTACACAATCCAAAGTATAAAATAACTTCTACAACATGTGACATAGTTTATTTTTGCTGTTCTCAGAATATATTGAATTTCACTTAAAACAGTGAGTTCAAATTACTCATCATATGACAGCGGGAAAAAGAAACACAATCTAAAAGATTGTGTTTTTAAAAAAAACTTAAATACTGACAAATGACAAATGTACGCTAATCTTAGATTGACTTACTTTTCCTTGAGGCCAAATACTGTATCATGGAGGTCCTTTTCTCATTGCAAAGTATTTGGCTGTTCACTTAAAAATCCATTTCATCGACTTTCTATAAGAAAAGCTCCAAGAACATCTGAAATATTTCGAATATTTTCATATACTCCTTTTTTTCAGTCGTGACTCTTTACTCATTCCTCCACCTTTCCATTTGGCCAAATAGTGTCAGATGTATGAGTTTATTTTCAAATTAATTCTAAGGCACTCTGAAATGACCTTTTTCCCGAAGTTCTGAAAGAAAGGCTCTACAACATTTTCACAATATTTAAGTATTTTTTAAATCATCTCTGACTCACTCATGTTCATCATTTTGTATAAAACTAATATTAATTATTATGAGATCCACTTACAGTACCTATATGACAAGTCAATTTTTTATATTGCCTAGATCACTTTTACTCACAACATATTTTTAAACAGCAAAATAACTTTTATTAACTGCTCCCGTCTTCATAGGCCAATTACTTTTACCTAAATTTTGGCTGTAAAAACACTAGGTATGAATTTATAAATCCAAAAGGCAAACGTTGTTTGAAAGTCAAATGAGTGTCGTTACATTGGGTCCAACCTTTAGAAGTTTTTAAATAGCATGTGTAATGCCCTGATGTTGTAGAAGGACCATCATGAAAAATAATAGCTACAGTTGCAAAGGTTCTTCCTGATATCGATAACTGAGATGCCACAAAATTTTTAATAGAAGTTGTCAATTTAGTTCCATCAGGTCTACATCGTTGGAACATTAAAATGACATAGTGACCATAATTTTGTAGAAATAATGTGGACAGCATTGTAGACTTACATTGGGTACACACCATATTGTGATCCGCTGCTTTAACTAGATTATTGAAAGGCACTGATTTGCAGTCTGGTAAAGTCAAATATATAAATCTTTCAGAGTCTATTCTGGTAGTACTTGATGAAGCACAGTTATCCCAGTCATGTTGCCATTGATAAGAAAGGTTAAAAAGATTTTTTATATCTACTCCTTCATCTTCCAAAACATCAAACATATACATTAAAAATTCCTGACAATCCTGCTGAATTATCTGTGAAAATTGATTTTGACCTGAACATATGTCTACAAGATTTCTAATTTCTGAAACACTTTCTATTTTTGCTCTATCACTACTACATTTCTCTAACACAGAATTCAGTAAACAGCACAATGTTTGTTCCTGATTTTCGACAATCTGTTTTTGTAAATTTTGAAGAAAAAAAACAACATTAACTACTACATTAGCATAGCAGTTGACACCAGAACTATTTTCAAACTGAAATCCAACAACATCTTCCACAGAATCCTTTTTCTTTCTCTTTACAATTACACTTTTATCTACTTTTTGCCTTTTAGCTGATACCTCACTGCAATTAATCTCATTTCTTCTTTTTCGGCCTACCACACGTTTTTCAATCAGAGGATATTGAGGCAAATGTGGAGCATACTCTCTTCTTAACCTATTGTGTTCTTTAACACAATCTACATCAGCACAAATCTTTGTTTCATCACACTCAATCAAGTACAATCCTGCTAAAGTTCTGACTCGTGATAATGCCACATATGCCATACCCTCTTTAAACACAGAACTTCCAATGTTCACCAAAGCACTATCTACACTTAAACCTTGAGATTTATGAACTGTCACAGCATATGCCAAACAAACTGTTTTCGGCGAACATATAAATCTTTCACAAGCAAAAATCTAGCTGAACAACGACAAATTTGTTCTATTTCATCAATGCCATCAAATTTATTTTTTTAAATTTCAATTTCATCTCTATTCTTGTAATTCACAAAACCAACAACATGACCCATTGCTCCATTTACCAGACCTCTTTCAACATTTAAATTCCTTCTCAAAATGATACGATAATTCAAACACACATTCAGAGTCATTTCAAAACCAGCAGTTTTAGATATAGTCTTCTCTAATGAATCCAATTTTGACTTCAAATTTTCAGACAAAACAATTGTTGCTCCCATATGCTCTATTTTATCTGTAGCTTCCAGTTTCACTATCTCTTCATTTTCTAAATTTAACATTTTGTTGTTGAACATGGAACATTCTTTCAGAGTTGGCATCAAACATATGGCAGATTTCTTCTCGTTAATTTTCTTAAAAATATTCTCTGGAAGAATGTTTTCATTTGGGTACAAATTTGAAATTAACCGTCCATGTAGAGCTTCTTTCCCTTGCTCACTTATTTTTCCAACTCTTACATCTTGTAAAATATTTTTATAATCTTCATCCTTTGCCTGCCGCATATTTTGAAGCAGTTCTGCATATTTGAGGTTTAACCATATATTAACGTTTCCAATGCTTCCTAGGCACTTCCTGGTATCTTCATGCGTGAGCTTTTTGAACACAGGTTGTCCTTTCACTGGAGTCAACTGCAGAAGATCTCCAAAAACAATAATACGTTTTCCTCCAAATAAAACATCATAGTCTGTTCTAAGAATTTCTTGCATTCTCAAATGCACAAAAGCAAGCATTATATTTGACACCATGCTTACTTCATCAATGATAAGAAGTTTCATTTTCTTCAGGACTCTCGAAACTTCGGAACACGCATCTCCAGATAACTTGTGATATTGCAATTTGTTATCATGCTCCACTGGCAGCATCAGTAAACGATGTAAAGTAATCCCTTTAATATTATATGCTGCCAGCCCAGTTGGAGCGGTAACAACACAAGACAGCGGTGATTCAGTCCTTTTCTGCAGATAAGATGCAATTGCTTTAATCAGAAAGCTTTTTCCAGTTCCCGCTTCTCCACTCACGTACAGTCGGACAGGCTCAAATGATGTACATGAGCACTCTTTCTTCTCATGACTCAATCCATGTTCAACCTGTTCTGTGACTTCGTCATATATCTGTTTCTGCTCAAGGTTTAATTGTTTCACCAAATCTTCTAAATTAATTACATCCTCTTGACCTTGCTCCATAGCTCTTTCCACCTCATCCATGGCAGTGGCAGCTTCATTTTGGATAATTGGTCCTCCTAGTGGATCCTGACTCAATGAAGCAGAACTCTGACTGCCTTGAGAACTGTCTCTCGCAATCTCTGCAGCAATTCTTGATTCTTGCTCTATTTCTTCATTCAACATTTGCAGATAATTTGGAAAAACAGGACATTCTATGGTATCCTTCGTTGCATTAAAGGAGTCTTCATAACAGAGAAATTCTCAAAGTAGTTCCTCTTCTTCACGCCATGGTTTAAAGAGTTGCAAAAGAGCCAAATAATACAATTCTCTTTTATCTGGATTATCACAACTCAATTTTCGATGATTAATCAAATGACCTTTTTTCTGTTTCACTAGACATCCTTCACATCCAATGACAGCATATATTCCATTATTGATATCTCCTCTAATGTTCCTCTTATAAATATATCTTTGCAGAACTTCATAGAGACAAGCGTTCTCAAGGTGAGGACTTCTATTTGGATAGTATGTATCCAACATGTTTGTCTTCAAAATATCCGTACTTTCTGGTTCTTTCTCCGCCAAATACTCTATCTCTTGTACAGATTTCAAAACTCTATTTCGTGTTGCAGCAAGACCTAGACTCACCCAAATGATGTTTCTAGATTTGGCATAGAGACTTGCTGACGACAATCGATCAGAACATTCATACGCTCCAATTTCTCGATGCGACAACATCTTCAGACTGTAACTGTATAATTTCTTGCTTAGGCTCTTTTCATGTGAAATGTCCTCCCACATTTCCTTCAGTTCTGTCTTTTCTTTTCTTGTGATGTAAGACGTCACATATAGAGCCACAGCAATAGAGTTGTCAGCAACGAATTGAATATCCATGTTAGCATTCCACATGGACAAAATCACTGGGTTGTAGTCGTTGATGTACTTGGACTCTTCGTCTCTTTTTAAATTGTATGTATTTTTTGGTGATTTCCTCGTCACAGTATGTCGCAGAGAAGACATCAAATTATTTACTCTTCCTTTAGAAATCACTGCTCGTGGAAAGCCGAAACGACATTTTGTGTAGAACTTCTCCTTGTTTCTGAATTTTCGACGACAGTACTTTCCACAACGATGGGATTGAAAGCGTAAAACTTGTTGCCTTAAACTGTTTTCTTCCGTAGTTTTCGGAACAGCACATGTTGAATACTCTTCAATGAAGCTCATCACTGTCTCATCCGAATCTGTTCCAAATTTGGGTGCATCTTTAATCCATAACAACATATGTATGTGGGGAGCACCTCTCGCTTGATACTCCTTTCTCCAAAAGAAATCCAAAACCTCTCCAAGGGGAGGATTTTTTTTGTTGGTAATAAAAGACATCATAGCTTCAAATCTATGATTGAAATATCTGCATACATTCACTGGATCCAAGGAACACAGTTCTCCAGGTGTTTTGAATTCTATATTTTGTATATTTACATTTGCCTCTCGTAGAAATTGAAGTAAGTCGTCCCATGCATACTCGGCACAGCTAAGAGTGAGGAACCATGTAGGAGTTCCTAAGTTTCTTAGCATACATTTCAATTCCCCATGACGACGGTACCAATACTCGTTTGTACCACGCTGACATGCCATGAGATTGATTAGATGAGATTCTAAAATATTATCTTGCAGATTCACTTTCTCCATAAAGTCCCTCGCTGAAATATTTTGCAGATGTGCTCCACTTTTCAGTATATGGAGAGGTGTGGCGCCGCGGCCAGGGCGACTGACGCTGGAATCTGGGGACCACGGTTCGATCCCCAGCTCCGGCGGCAGGTTAGCCCAGCACCATGTGACTCTGGGCAATAGCTCGCTTAATCTTCCCGACGGCCCCCAGCGCCTAGAGACCCTTACGGGTGATTGTGCGCTTTACAAATGTGGACTTTACTTTACTTTACTGCATAAGAAAGACCAGACAAGTCACTTTCATACAGTAGATGAAACAAATAGGGAATGCATTGACGAAATCTTGGATCTTCAGCATATAATCTTACAGTTCGATATGCAGATGCAGGAATTTGAAGTGGTCGATCGTCATATCGTCCACCTCGACCTGTTGGGAATAGCTGTGGAAAACAACGAGCTTCCAAACTTTCTTCCCATACACTAACGGGACTTCCTTTTGCTGCTTTCATTTGAAACAATTCAATTGCATTCCCCATTACTTCTTTGGAATGCAAAGGATGAACAGTTCAATGTTCATATATTTCTTCACTTCTACACACATCAACTTTTTCAATTTGGCCGCCTGAACAATCACTGTCTTCATCTGCAGCTGTTTCCTCTGCTGCAATGCATACATCTTTGTAATAGTCATTGTTTTTGACTAAATACAACGTTGCCTTTTTGACTTTCCTAACATCCACTAAATCTTGCCAGATTTTTTTACTCTTTGTCGGAACCCCATTAACTAAAATAACCAGAGGTTCCTCTTCTACTTTTTCTATACCAATTGTATCAATATTTTTTTTGAAATCTAGAGGCAAATAAACAACTCTTCCCTTTAATCCTCTCTGCAAATCTGTAGGAGGCAATTTCCCTATCTTAGGCTCCATGCGAACAATTGCCTGAAAAGGATGGACACATTGAATCAAAATAGACTCATATGTATTTAAATCCATCAATTCACGGGGAATGTCTACCAACTCCAGATTATTGTGAACAGCTCTAGCAGGCATTCTGTTTTGATTTAATTTATCATAACAATATTTACAAATACGCTGATCAGAACTCAAATCAAAACAATTCTCCACCCACAAATAAGTAGCAAAATTCTTCCACTCATAATTATTCATCTTTTCACTTTTTACGTATAAATCAACTAATCTAGTTTGATGCTTATAATGACTTCGTCGACAACACACACAAGTAAAATTTGGCCTTTCACTTGATTTCACCTTAAACCTGGTAATTTCCTGCTAAAACTTTTCTATATTTGAAATCTGTACATTGTCTTCCACATTACCTTCAATTGCTGTGTCAATTTCTACACTGTCCTCTTTGTCACCAAAATAACAAATCTCAATTTCTTCACAAATCTGCTTCACATCCAATTCAGTTCCATGCAAAAGAGCACTGTTTAATTGTTTAAGCTTAAGTGCTGGACTTTTTGCATAATACAACATTCTCACTAATTTCCTCATTTTGGTATGATGCACTGCTAACATCCTAAAATGATGAAAAACACTCTGACATACTTTTCTAGAAAGACAAGCCAGTGAATGCCCTTGCAAACCTGTGTTTTCTCTCACTCTGCAAGGATCTAAGTCTTGCAACAACTTCACTTTCTGCTTTAGACTTTTCTTACTATATGTACGTAAGAAATTACAAAACAAATCAATTGATTCCTGTCGCACACTACAAATACGACTACACTTCCAAGTGTACACTGGACCCTTAGTACGTCTCCCTAAAACTTCATCAGTTAACACGTCTTATGGTTCTCTAGGCACAAGTTTCTCTTTTTCAATCGGACAACCGTCTTTCACTTCATACGCTCGACCACTGGTGTCAACTGCATGCACTAAATCATTATCCTGGAAGTAACTCTCCTCATTAAAAAATGGCTCACAACTTGAACTATGCATCCATTCTCCCGAAAAAACTTTACAAAAATTAGTCCGATTAATTACTCTTTTCCATCTACTGTTTGATTTGAAAACATCAATTGTCTTGTTAAGTGTCCTAATTCTATTAATTATTAAAATAAATAATTTTTTCTTAACTTCAAAAGCCTGATCAACAATCTTCTCTACACTTTTCCTTTTCTTATAAAAAGCAGCTCTCTGTTTACCTTTCCTGATGTTTTTTAACAAATTTAAAACCACCATATTGCGAAACATTCGTTTACGAATGTCTCTAAACTGATTCTGCCTTCTATTCCTATACATATTATTCTCTCCTGCTCCAGTTGTAGAATTCTTTGAGGTTCTCTCCTTCCTTTTCAAATTCACTCTCTCATTCTCTTCTTCTACATGCTGTCCATCATTTTTTCCGACGTACCTATGTTACGTATGAAACACTTAGTTCTCTTACCAGGAGCTTTGTTCCTGTTTTTTGAAGTATTTGTTGTGGAAGAGTGCTGTAATTCCGTTGCTCTTTTTGATTTTTGACGGTTGTTTTGTTTTCTTCGCCTTTCTCTTGAAGGCATTTTGTCTGACTCCTCAAATCTTGATTTCAATCTGTGTTAAAGAAAAAAATAGCACATTATAGATCACTATTACCAAACAACAAAGCAATGACAAAAAGCAAACGGTCTATTCAGGGTTACAAATCAAGTCAAGATTCTCCAGGGGTGCAGAAGAGGTGAAGCCTGTATTGAAGAGTGTAGTGGAAGACAGCTCTGTCCAGAGGTACAAAGTAGATGAGACCTGTGTCTAAGAGTCCAGTAGAGGATAGACGTCATGAACTCTACTCCACTGCACTCTTATACAAAGGCTTCACAACCTATGCTTCCCAGGAAACACCTCTCTCCCACTACAGTCTTGAACATAGACCTATAAAATATAGCATGAAACATATACCTTTTTGCGCCATATTTAAAAAATCACGCATGTACGTAGATGCGTCACTTTTTAAACCTCTGCGCCACAATATACCTCTGTCAGGAGTAATGTACACAGTGAAAGTGCATTCCCCCGCAAAAAGCCTCGTAATAGTGACGCAGTGAAATCTATGAGATTTCACTGCATCACTTTTAGGACACTATTACATCAAAATATTGCACCTGCCACACAGCAGGCATAAGACTGAAGCAAACGCTTTCACATGCAGCTTTCCCCATGTGATACGATTCTAACACCTAAGCAGCAGTGCAGATGAGATGAACCCTGTCCAGGGGAGCACAAAAGATGAGGCTTGTGTCCAAGGGACAGATTTATGTTGGGAATGCGCCACGTTTGCATCACGCAACTGCGGCGCAGGGCCGCACTGGCTACCGGGCAGTTGTGTGTGCTGCCGAGGCTAGCAGGGGTGTCACTTCGTTGATGGGGACCTGTGTGTGTAAAACGAAATTCGTTTTGCTTTTTTTATTACAAAGCGCACGCAGGTCCACATCAACTAAATGAGCTCACACCATGGAGAAATCCTCCCCCTGCTCGGCAGCACACACAACTGCCCAGTAGCCAGTCCGGCCCTGGCGTAACCGTGGCGCATCCCTACGACTCATTTACAACGTGACGCATCTAGGCAGATACCTCACGTTGTAAAGCCCTGCGCCATGAGGAGGCGTTCCTGCGCAGGGGGGGCGTTCCTGCGCAGGAACGCCTCCTAAAAGTGGCTGAGTGAAATCTATAACATTTCACTCAGTCACTTTCAGGACTATGCTGCGTCAAAACCCTGCGCCTGCTTGAAGCAGGCGTAGGTCTTGACGCAGCATTGTGAAGATGAGGTATCCCCGAGCCTTGCTGGAGCTGCGTCGCGCTTGCGACGCAACTCCAGCAAAGCACCACCTTTACGGCACAGATGCGTCACGCATCTGTGCCGTTTTTGCCCCATGGTGCGCCGCATTGTAAATGCGGTGCACCATGGGTGGCGGAGCAGCGGCGCAAGATAACTGCTGGCGCATCCCTGGGGATGCGCCAGTCATCATAAATCTGCCCCAAGAGTGCAGTAGACATAACTAAACTAACCTTGTACTGCCATATTTAAAAAGTGAACCATGTAAGTAGATGCGTCCAGGGCCGGACTGGCTACCGGGCAGTTGTGTGTGCTGCCGAGCAGGGGGAGGATTTCTCCGTGGTGTGAGCTCATTTTGTTGATGGGGACCTGCGTGCGCTTTGTAATAAAAAAAGCAAAACGAATTTCGTTTTGCACACACAGGTCCCCATCAACGAAATGACACCCCTGGTCGTCAGCACACACAACTGCCCGGTAGCCAGTCCGGCCCTGGATGCGTCACTTTTTAAACCTCTGCGCCACATTATACCTTTATCAGGTGTAATGCACACAGAAGGGTCATTTCTCCTCAGAAATCCTCGTAATAGTGACGCAGTAAAAGCAATGAGATTTCACTGTGTCACTATTAGAACAGTGTTACGTCAAAATATTTCGCCTCCCTCAGAGCAGACATAAGACTGAGGCAAATGCTTTCACATGAAGCTTTCACCATTATGAAAGGATGCATTGCTGGAGTTCAAGCATTTCATTTCAGTATTGAAAACTCACAATTTTTCCAAATACATTTCCTATCTCTTGCAAACATTCCTACCAAACATTTCCCATAAAAATAAAACAAGCCAACAGCAAAGAAACTCAGTCTGCTTCCCAATCTGAGGTAAAACAGATAACATGTCTGTAAAAGATTCAAATATTTTTATGTAATTAAGCACACTCTATTTTTTCCTTTTTAAAAATGTTAAAGCCATGGATTTGCACTAAAATCGTTTTTCAATTACCATTTTAGGAACACAACACAGGTCCTATGTACAACCATTCATTTTCACTACTGAAACCCATTCAGGGCCGGACTGGCTACCAGGCAGTTGTGTGTGCTGCCGAGCAGGGGGAGGATTTCTCCGTGGTGTGAGCTCATTTCGTTGATGGGGACCTGTGTGCGCTTTGTAATAAAAAAAGCAAAACGAATTTCGTTTTGCACACAGGTCCCCATCAACGAAATGACACCCCTGGTCGGCAGCACACACAACTGCCCGGTAGCCAGTCCGGCACTGAACCCATTCATTTGCACTAAAATCGTTTTTCAATTACCATGTTAGCAACAGAATACAGGTCCTATGTACAACGATTCATTTTTACTACTAAAACCCATTGATTTGCATTTAATTCGTTTTTCAATTACCATTTTAGGAACACAACACAGGTCCTATGTACAACCATTCAACTACACTACTGAAACATCACTATTACACAAAATACAAATCCTCTATTTTACAAATATAGAAACCCTGCATTTTCAAAAAACATCAAAGAAACCAACAGCCAAGAAAATCAATGTGCTTCTTAATCTAAACTCTCTATCCAAATAAATCATAACTCACCTTTACAAATGCTTTAAGAGATTCAGAACAGTGTCAGATACACACACCAATATTTCTTTAGCAGAGCAAAAGGTATGTTCTCCAGGCACTGCAAACCTTAATGGCACAGAAAACCTCTAATTCTACACACATATTGCTCATGGTAACCAATCAAAACTCTTCCCTCTGTATTTTCAAACCAACACCCTTCCCCCCCCCCTCAGCCCTTTCGACCTGTTACCATAGCAACTACCTCCTCACTAAGCTCTCAGGTTTAAAAGTTTATTCTACAATGTTGCAAATCACCTCAACAAGGATGTTTGACCTGCGAATACACCAGCTTATCTGATGCAAGCTTTCTTTAAATGACTTTTTTTAACCATTCAAATTACTTCTTACACAGAACACAACCATGCACCCTAACTTTCACTTTTCAACTATCTCAATCTACCAATCATTGCTTGTGATTCAACAGCACTGAAAGTCTACATTTTTTTTTCAAACTCCTATTGTTCCAACTGCCATTTCTTTCCCTCACTTCATCTGACTGCTCCAGAATCTCCTCTCACCATGTATTCTGTCTGGATTATTGGACATAGCTATATCCACTGGGCTCAAAGGTATGCAGCTACCAGAAATTTACACAACCTTGACTTATCAAATGTGAACATCAAATGGATTGGCCAGAGAGGATTAAAATGTCACCAATTGATTCCATTGGTGAAAACCTTTTTGCATTTTCCACACCCTAACCTCTTAATTGTGCACTGTGGAGGAAATGACTTGGGCACTTTGACTGGGGTAGGTCTGGAAATGCTTTTAAAGGACACCTTTGAGCAATTGATGACACTTTTTCCTCAAACTGCCTTGGTATATTCCAATATATGCCAAAGACAGAAATGGAAGTGGTCCAACCAATTTTGTCCACAATTTGAGAAAGCACGGAAACATGTGAATAAATCTGTTCCTGCTTACATGAGAGACTATGGAATGGGTTCAATATACAACAACAACTTGCGTTACAACATGCAAGATATCTACAGAGGTGATGGTGTGCACTTCTCAGATGAAGGGAATAGAATATTCCTCCTGAATTTAAGACTGTGCATTGGTACCTACTTGTAGGTACCTAAATCAGCCACAGAACCCAAAAGCTCTTTTCAGAGCTACCCTACCTCTAATCACTCCAAATGAGTATCTTTTTGTAACTTTTTTCACTATTTTTCACCAAAGTACGCTCCCCGGTACGCTCCCCGCTGCGCGTACCGTGCGCTCCCCCCGCGAAAAATAATTTTATTTTTTATTTTTTTCGCCTATATGGGCCTCCTAAGCCCCCCTCAGAAAACCTAGGGGGTCAGGCAGTGCATACCGTGCCCCCTTATACCCATTCCCAATGTTATTTGTCCGTCATTATCTGTCTCAAATCTACCGAAACACAAAATGGAGGACTCCCGTTGCGCTTACCGGCTACCCTACCTCTAATCACTTTAAATTATTATTTTCCTGTTTCACTGTGTTTTCCCCGTAGTACGCTCCCCGGTACGCTCCCCGGGGCGCGTACCGGGCGCTCCCCCCAGCAAAAATAAAAAAAAAATGTCACCCCGCGGGCCCCTTTTATGGCCCCCACATCAAACCTAGGGGGTCGGGGGGGTCTACCCTGCCCCATTTTGGTCATTTCCCCCTTTGTTTTTTGCCACCTCTTGTGTCTCGATCCTACCGACACACAAGATGGCGGCCGCTCCGGACTGTTTCAAATGTTTACAGACACCCGAGAGCCAATCAGCTTTCCGTGCGCAAGTCGCGTCCGGAGCGCTCCCCGGTGCGCGTACCGGGGCACGGCTATAGATATATACATTTTTTTGAACCTAAATTACTCAAAATCCTCTGGAGCACATATCTTGAGACATAGCAAAGGCACATCGGGCTACCAGTCCCTACAATTTTGCCAAGTTTGGTGGGAATCCATGCAGTCGTTCGAGCTAAAAGTGAGACCGACCGCCCTATGGAAATTAACATGGGGAAAACACGTTTTGGGACCCCCCTTTTATCTCGGCCCTCGCTTGACGAATCCCCCCCAAACTTTCAGGGAAGGACCGGAGCGCCGCGAGGCAAAGTTGCTGAAAAATTCAGGCAGATTCCTCAACCGGCGCCAAAGTTATTCCCAATAGAATGTTGCGATTTCCCTATGGAAATCAATCCTAACTATAACTACCTACTGGCGACCGCCAGTAGGTAATATATATATATATATATATATATATATATATATATATGTATATTTTCCCCCTTACTTGTCTTGAGTGTTGGATATGAGCCCGTGGGAATTAGTCCAATGGATGGTCCATTTCATTTATTTATTTATTATTTTATTTAGCGATTTATAGAGCGCCTGGTGACCCGGAGGCATCCCCGCGCTGTAGCATTTGTGGAGACCAGAGGGGAGAGGGGACTTTATTTTGGGAACAGCAGCGTTTTAAATTTTTTCCGGAAAAGGAGATGGCTGGGTTCCAGCCTCAGGGGGCGAGGAAGTGAGTTCCATCCTGAGGATGCTTTTACAGAAAAGCGTCGACCGCCGGTGCGTGCCTTCCTGTATCTGGGGACGTTGGCCAGACGCTCATTGTCCGAGCGTAGGGACCTGGGGGCCTTGTAGGGGGTGACCAGATCTCTTAGGATAGCAGGGCCGAGACCGTTGAGAAGTTTGTGTGTGGTGCACAGGGCCTTGAATTCTACCCTTTGTCGTATTGGAAGCCAGTGGAGGGCCTTGATCGCTGGTCTGGCTGAGACTCTGGAAGGGAGATTCATAGGGAGCCGGGCAGTGGCGTTTTGCGTACGCTGAAGTTTAGCCATAGTGGCTTCAGGAGCTCCCAGATAGACCGTGTTACTGTAGTCTAGCCGCGCAAGGATCAGACCTTGTACCAAGAGTTTCCTAGATAGGGGCGGAAGTAGTGGGAGGATCCTGCGGATGGAGCGCATGAGACCAAAACAGGTGCCTGCTGTTTTGGCTGCTTGAGTTTTCAGAGACAGCTCGGGTTCCAGCCAGACTCCTAAGGTCTTAATTACTTGTTTCGGGTGGGTGCTTCCCCGAAGACGTCTGGCCAGACCGATGAGGGGATGGTGGTCCATTGCTTGCCCAAAAGCATGACTTCTGTCTTTGATCCGTTTAGCTTGAGCGATGACTCGCACATCCAGAGGTGAATTTACTGGAGGCAGTTCGGCAGATTGTCTGGGTGATTGTCCAGATGTGAGAGTGAGACGACCAATTGCGTGTCGTCCGCATAGCTCACTATCTTGATCCCGAAGGGGGCGACGACATCCTCGAGGGGGGCCATGTAAGCATTAAATAAAGTGGGGCTTAGTGATGACCCCTGGAGGACTCCGCTCGCAAGGGGGAGGGAGGCAGAGTGGGAGTTGCCATCCCATACCTGGAACGAGCGCCCTGAAAGGAAGGATTCTATCCATGTGAGCACCGAACCTGCGAGCCCTGCCACAGCCAGCTGATGGAGTAGGACACGGTGGTTAACCGTGTCAAAGGCTGCGCTGAGGTCCAGGAGGATCACTGCCACTGACCCTCCTGAATCCAGGATGCACCTTGCCTCCTCGATGACAGCGAGAAGGGCGGTATCTGTGCTGTGGCCCGGGCGGAACCTAGTTTGTGACTGCCGCAGAAGGTTGTTTGATTCAAGGAACTGTGACAGTTGCCCATTGACCAGTTTCTCGGCCATTTTTTCTGACGCATGGGAGGAGTGAGATTGGCCGGTAGTTCGCCATGTCGGCGGGGTCCAAATGAGGTTTTTTTAGGAGTGCCTTGACTACTGCACTCTTCCAGCTTGGGGGGACAGAGCCTTGAGATAGCGAGATGTTTATCAGCTCCGTGATCGTAGGCACGATGACAGGGGCTACTGTTTTCAGGAATCTAATGGGGGCAGGATCCAGAGGGGAGCCGCTTTTCATTTTGGCCATGGTTGTGCCTACTTCGTCCAGTGTTACTGCTCTGAAAGCGGTCAGCTGAGGATGCATGATGTTTCCTGAGAGGTTGGTAGATGCATCATTGTCCATGTGGTTCGGCAGGCAGGGAGGGGGGAGGGAGACTAGAATACGGGCTATTTTGGAGTTGAAGTAGGTAGCCAATTCGTCACTTCTGTCCGCCGGGGGAGTGATGGATGAGGGGGGAGCTGGTATTTTCAATAGCTCTTTGGCGATGAGAAAGGATTCTCTTGTCGAGTTGGTGGAGTTTTTTATTCTAGTGTCGTAGTGTGAGGCTTTAGTGAGCTTCAGGGTTAATTTGTAGATTCTCACCGACCTCTGATAGGCTTCCTTGCTGGCGTGCAGCCAGTCTTTCCTCCATAGTCGCTCTGCTTTTTTGCAGTCTTTGCGGAGAGTCCGGAGTTCCGGGGTGTACCATGGGGCAGATCCTAATTTCCCGTTTTTATCCTCACAGGTTTTTATGGGGAGGATAGAGTCGAGTGACATGGAGATCCACTCCCTGAATTTGCTATCTGCGGTGACCGGATCTTCCGAAGGGATAGGGGTGGTAGAGTTCAGGGTTCTGGCCCATTCCTGTGCGGAGAGTCTGGACCATGCCCTGTCCCTGGTATAGGTGGTGGGTTTGTGGAGTTTCTTGAAGGCTCCTGGTAGGCGGAGAGGGACCATGAAGTGGTCCGTCCACGGGAGGGGGAGGGACTCTTTGGCTTGAAGGGTGGGGATGTTGGTAAACACTGGATAGAGCAAATGACCTTTAGTGTGTGTGGCTCCAGAGTTGGTGAGGTGGAGACCGTAGGCAGCCAGTTCTGCAATCAAGTCGACTGCCCCTGTATCTAGGGGGTCATCGAAGTGGATGTTGAGGTCTCCTAGTATCGCGAAGTTAGATGTGGAGTGGGCCTGAGACGCTATGGCTTCTAAGAGAGCGCTGGCAAAAGGGCCAGAGTGGCCAGGGGGACGATAAACTAGGAGGCCTGACAGTGAGCTAGTCGGCGCTAACTGGATGGTGAAATAGAGGCTTTCGGAGTCCAGGATATGAGCGTCGTTGGCTCTGCAGGAGAGGTAGTCCCGGTAGATGATGGCCAGTCCTCCTCCTCTGCCTGAAGGACGAGGTTGGGACTGGATAAGGAAGCCCGGAGGGAGGGCTAGAACAACGTCTGAGTCCGAGTGGTCGGTAAGCCATGTTTCAGAGAGGAACAAAATGTCGATCTCGTGGTCTTCTATTAGGTGATTAATGAACAGCGCGTGCATAGGGAGTGAGCGACAGTTCAGAGTGGCCAGTTTAAGAGCCGAAGGAATGGTGGGTCGACTGTGGAGTTGTAGCTGAACTGGGCAGCAGAGTGTGCAGCTGGTAAATGGTCCGTCAAGATCATGGACATAGTTACATGAGCTATCATTGGTGGGTCTAAGACTGAGGAGGTTCCGACGCGAGTAGCTTACCCTAGGGGAAGCTGGGTCCGGCATGGGTTCTGGCCCTGAGCCCGGCCGTGCGCGGACGGGCGCAGACGGGCTTGCCTTAGGCGTGCCTTCGGCGCGCAAACGGCGCTCCCGCTGCGCTCGTCCGCTGCGCTGGTATGGCCGACACATTTGAGGCGTGGGACGTGGGCGTGGCCTCGTTGTGGGCGTGTCTACGCCTTCGAGCCGCGATGGCGGTTTGAGGGGTTTCCCTGTATCAGCGCTACATTCCGCTGTGTCAGGGGGTGTCAGGAGGGCTGCTCGGCGCGTTAGGCAAGCGCTTCTGAAACAAGTGAGTAGGTTTTTAAAAGCAGTGCAAGTGACAAGTAAGTTTTAAAACACAGAGCAAAATACAGTCCTCCGGCTTTCCGCCTCAAAGGTCAACAAAAGAATAATGCGAGACGCTTTTCAATCAGCGTTAAGTAGTCTTGCACGTGGGCGTGGCCTCGTTGTGGGCGTGTCTACGCCTTCGAGCCGCGATGGCGGTTTGAGGGGTTTCCCTGTATCAGCGCTACGTTCCGCTGTGTCAGGGGGTGTCAGGAGGGCTGCTCGGCACGTTAGGCAAGCGCTTCTGAAACAAGTGAGTAGGTTTTTAAAAGCAGTGCAAGTGACAAGTAAGTTTTAAAACACAGAGCAAAATACAGTCCTCCGGCTTTCCGCCTCAGAGGTCAACAAAAGAATAATGCGAGGCGCTTTTCAATCAGCGTTAAGTAGTCTTGCACGTGGGCGTGGCCTCGTTGTGGGCGTGTCTATGCCTTCGAGCCGCGATGGCGGTTTGAGGGGTTTCCCTGTATCAGCGTTCCGTTCCGCTGTGTCAGGGGGTGTCAGGAGGGCTGCTCGGCGCATTAGGCAAGCGCTTCTGAAACAAGTGAGTAGGTTTTTAAAAGCAGTGCAAGTGACAAGTAAGTTTTAAAACACAGAGCAAAATACAGTCCTCCGGCTTTCCGCCTCAGAGGTCAACAAAAGAATAATGCGAGACGCTTTTCAATCAGCGTTAAGTAGTCTTGCACGTGGGCGTGGCCTCATTGTGGGCGTGTCTACGCCTTCGAGCCGCGATGGCGGTTTGAGGGGTTTCCCTGTATCAGCGCTACGTTCCGCTGTGTCAGGGGGTGTCAGGAGGGCTGCTCGGCGCGTTAGGCAAGCGCTTCTGAAACAAGTGAGTAGGTTTTTAAAAGCAGTGCAAGTGACAAGTAAGTTTTAAAACACAGAGCAAAATACAGTCCTCCGGCTTTCAGCCTCAGAGGTCAACAAAAGAATTAGACCAATGCTATTGTAAGTTATTATATAAGATAAGGGTGAGTTAGCTGCTGGTTGATTAATAAGGGCTCTTAAAATAGCAAGTGCCTAGACAAGAGCAGACCAGCACTTCCTGAGGATTCACCAGTATATAAGATAGCCATCAAACACACACTGACTACTTTTTGGGGGTTTTGAAATGAAATACAATAACAGTAAAAAACAGTGGACTTTCACTTTCCTTTGAGTGGTACTTTTGGCCTGTTGTGGCTAGCGTATCATAAACAGATGCCTTTTTTCAAGGGTATGCATTTTTGACAAACAAAATCGGAAGGGTTCAAAGTGTTGGACCTTGTTGCAAGGGAGTTGTGCATGACCAGTGATATAAAAGGCAAAGGACCTTATTTATGAGGACTTGCGTCACTTTTTCACCGCCGGTGCATCACTTTTTGTGATGCACTGGCGGAGTAAAAAATGCGCGATGTTGCGCCCTACTTACAAAGTAATGCATCTAGGCAGATGCGTCAATTTGTAAACCCCTGCACCACATTATACCTGTGTCAGGTATAATGTATGGACGGTGGGCACCCAAGCCTCATAGAAGTGGCACATTGAAATCTATAAAATTTCAGTGCGCCACTTCTAGGACACTACTGCGTCAATATCTTTTGCCTGCCATGGCAGGCATAAGACTGACGCAGGCACTTTCACATGAGGCTTGCCCCATGTGAAAGGAACATTTCCGGAGCTCTGTCACGCTTCCAACACAACTCCAGCAATGCGTCAGTTATGCACCGACAGAGACGTAAGTAAAACTGATGTATCTGTAATTCCTTGCGACATGATGCTTCATAGAGTACATATTGCACATTCATCATGTTGCAAGGAGGGCGCACTGAAAAGTGATGCATCGCTGTTTTCAGGCAGCAATGCGTTACTTCTCATAAATAAGGCCCAAAGTACATAAGGAGCTATCAACCTTACCCAAGTCTGCTGCAGGACAGATTTATAAGCAGAAGAAAAAGAAGTGACTCTAGGAAGATATTGATTTGGTAGGTATTTATTCTTCTCTCCCGGTTCCCAGTGCACAGGCACTGGAAGACAAGGATGAACCTGACCCCTTGCTAAAAGATGTTCTCCTCTGACGTTTTGCTAAACCACTGTTCTACGATCCACCAGAATGCTTTGTGCGCCTTGCCACCGAACAGAGGAAACAGCCCTTGACAGAGCAAAATTGCCAGGGTTTAATTCAGAAGTCGAGACAAGGAAACACGTTGGAGGCAGAAATTCAGGCAATTACCAATGAAAATTGTCTCTCTGTATTGTTAAGAGATGCCACCGACTTTGCCCTTACTGGTTATGAGAAGGTACAAACTGTTTTGACAAAATGTTGCACTAGCCAGATAACTATTGTTTCTGATAGTGTGAATGAATTATTGTGGCAACAAAGTTTTGATGACCTTCCCATTCCCATGTCTGTCCCCTACAACTTATTTTGCATATGTTGGTTTTTGTTAAATGACGGCATTCCAAGGCTATATATTTTTAGGTCGAGCATCAGCGGCGAATGCGCTGTCTGCAAGACCTGCTGTAATCACTCCACATGAGTGAAATCACAGCTGCTGCTTGCCATTGGCTGGCAACTCTATCACTGCTCCTTATTGGCCGATTCTCACGATACATAACTTCCGTTTTGTAACCAGGAGCACAGGCCAATTACAGTTTTCTTACACCCTTGGGGTATTTATGTTCTTATGGACTATTTTTATCTTTCTTTCAAGCGCCACGTTTGTATTTGTATTATTTATTTATTTCATTGAGGCGCAGCTTCCTCTCGTTTTCATTGCGCTCTGCTTCACACTATGCATCCTCACCTCCGAGCGCACACAGTCCGTACAGCAGTCATCTACACCGAGGCACCGTCAGAACAATAAATGACTGGCTTTTGAAAAAAGCAGACAGACCCTGGAACACCTCCCTGAAATATATATTTTTATTTCATGATGCATTGTGAGATCCTGGGTTTAAACTCCTAATTGTCTAAAAACAGCATCTGTAAATGCAGAGATAATAATCTTGGAGATTAAATAAACGCTACATTGGACGTTTTGTTTATTTTAACATGTCTAACTTCTGTGAATGATATGTACATTGAACTGGGGACGAGCCAAAGTACTTTGTTCTCTCGAACCCTTGGTTGCCCGGAGCGCACAGCAATTTTGGTTTCCTTTTAAAATCTGTTTGCGGTCGTGGCCATTCATTGGCTCTGCTGCTCCTTTCATTCTTCACCATAGGTTTCTAGCGCTCGGCTGGGAGACGGGAAACAATCCACTGTTTCCGTTTGCAGTCAGTGGCACACACAAGAACACTGGTCTATATGGAGGGGCCAACCCCGGTCATCGTGTTTGATATTCATTGAACATTTTGACTCCTCATGTCGGCCTACAACTGCACAAAACAAATCAAAATGCTCGGCCGGCCCTGCATGAGACTCATTTGTTTTGCAATGATCACAGTTAACTGGTTGAAATACTAAATAAAAATCAAGTACCCCTTCGTGCGGCCACCAGCATGGATGTCCTGTTTTTAAAAATAAAAAAATTAGGCTGAGCTGATGCCTGGTCTCCTCGGGCCACGTGAATCAACTGACTAGTGGTGTCTTCAATAAAGAAATGGAAAGCAGGTTAAACTGAGCGCCCTATGTATTCCGTTACCTTCTAATGTGTCTCCGGTGTGGGGCGCGCATGCAAGCCTGGCCGGGCTCCTGTATCTTATCTTGGGTCATCAGGCTTACACTGCAAGCACCCCCACCAATCCCCCAAACTTGTATGTCAGAGCAGTGCAGACAATAAGGCTTTGGGGGGGGGCGGCCGACCAACAGGAGGTCGACTCCCCCGGGGGGTTTTGGGCCGTGGGTGCAGCTAGAGCAAAATTGGGGGTGTTGGGCTACACTTGGGCTGGTGTTGGGCTGGGGGGATATTTAACCGGCCATTTCGAGCCACCAGCCCCAATTTTGGTGCGGTGACACGACAGCCGGTTGGGGCACAGGCAGGGCAAGTGAATTTTTCAAACGATCTTTATTATAGATATTCTGTTGCAGGTTGGCGGTAGCACTTCGCCGGTTACATAGCGGTAATCCTGTGGGTTTTTCTCATTCGATGTGCAGCTTTGTGATGGCAGAGGACCCACGGGTGGCTGAGGCATTATGCCTCCTGGCTGACGCGGGCCGCATGGACATGCTGCGGCCCGTGATAGAGGTGAGGCCCCCAAGACGTGCAGCTAGCGGGGTTGCAGCAGCGGTGCTGGCGTGCTCACCGACGCGGGTTCGGATGTGTCAGGATAATGGGACTGAGGGACGCGGCCATACTGCCAAGCCGGCCATGTGTTTAAAGGTTACATGAGGGAGAGGGTGAGTCGCGGCTCCGCAGCCCGCACTCGAGTTCAGGTGGGTCGGGCCCCAGTAAGAGGAAAGACATCGGGGAAGAGGCCCATCAGGGGGGGGGCGCCCCCATCAGGCTGGACAGGAGCTGGTCTTCTACTCAATTAGTGGAGAGCAGCAGGGAGAGGAGGCAGATCGGGGGGAGTAGGAGCAGCTGGGGGAGGGCCCAGGTGTGGGTGGGGCCTGGGAGGGTGGATTTGAGGGCTCCAAGAGCACTTTGGGGTCCCGGAGGGGGTAACCTGTTGGGGTGCGGAAGGAGCTGAGGGGAAGAAAGGCAAGCGAGTGGTCAGGAAGCGGGGAAGGGGCGAGGGAGGGCTCGGTAGAGTCTCGAAGGGTGGCGGAGAGGGGGGCCGGAGGGGCTCAGACAGTGGTGGTCAGAAAGGGGGGGTTGGTAAAGGAGGGGCTTGGAGGCAGGGAGGAGTGCAGGGGAAGTGGGGGGAGGGCGAGCATATCACCTGTCAGCCGGGCTTGGGAAGGCCGCATGGGCAAGACGGTGGTGGACTTGTTGGAGTGGAGTGACGGGGAGGAGGAGGGCATGGGAGACCTGGGGGAGGGGGCTTGGAACCTACCTGTAGAGGGTGGACGGTCTAGGGGTTGGGGAGGCACTCCGGCGCAGTGGGGGACACTCGTCGGGTGCCTGGCCTGGGGCGAGTAGCTGGTGAGCTTGGGCAGTGGTATCCAGGGGTGTTAGGGTCAGAGATATGGACTAACCCCAGCATGTCGCACTCCACTTTGCTTTGGCAGGGGCGCAGGTGAGGTGCTCCGGTGAGTTGCATGCGGCTCCGCCCTACCGTGAGGATGGTCTGGCTATGCCTCATGTGGGCAGCCGGGCTCCAACGAGGGACTTGCAGGAGGTGGTTCGCAGAAGGGGGGACGAACAGTCTCCAGTTCCACAACCCAGTAGGTCGATGCGGCCTCAGGGGCGTAGGCACAGGTTTCAGGGATAGCAATGCGGGATTCAAAGGGCAGGTGCACAGGGCAGCAGCAAGGGAGGGTTGATCTAGGTGAACTACTACGCACTTACAGGAAGCGAGCCAGATTGAGTAGGCTGGAGTCCACGGAGGATGGCCCATTGCCAATCCGCACAGGTAGGGAACGAGAGAGTTTATGCAAGCTGGAGTCTGTGAAATACGGCCCATTTCTATTGGATTATGATGAAGAGAGCGTGGAGGAGGAGGAAATAATAGAAGAAGAAGAGGGAGGGCAGGCTGAAGGGAGGGGGGATGTCAATAAAGAAGTGTTTAGTTTTTTACAGAAAGGTCGGAACAGACAGCACAAAGTGGATAGCGTGGCGGCCGCCCCTCAGAACTTGTTAGGCGGCGGGATCCGGTCAGGGCGGTGACCTTGACGCCAGGTAAGGCAAAGGGGCACACGCAGGGGGATGGAGGCTGGTGGGGCACAGCGAAAGGGAGGGTAGAAGGGAGGACACCAGGCAATGAACTGCAAAGCAGGGTGTCGGTGGGTACGGATGTTCGGGGGGAGGAAGGGGAGGTGCGCTTGAGAAAGGGAGCATATGTAAAAGACACAGGAGTGGGGACAGAGTCGCCACGCAAGGGGAGATAAGAGCGAAGGGACTGCGGCACCCAGCCCCCCAGAGGGGCAGGCGATGGGGCACCAAGGAGTAATAGCTTTGGGAGGAAAAGAGACAGAAGAGGTGTCCAAGGAGGGGAGTAAGGAGAGTCACAACATTCCAGTGAAGAAATTGCCATACATGGGAATCACTAAGCCCTTGGGGGCCCACCTTACGTTAGCCACTAAAGAGAAGATCTGGACTGGTGAATATGTGGACATGCTGAAGCTACTGCATAGGGATCTTAGAACAAAAGAGGGGTCCAAGGAAGAAGAGTTGGAGCTTGCCAAGAGACCGTGGGTTCCCATGACCATTGTGAATTGGTCGGCAGCATTTCTGATTTTCGCAAGAGTGTACTGTTAAAAATACCCCGACAGGTCTGTTGCATTGTTTAAATACATGGACGTGATTAGACGGGCACCAGTGACATACGTAGGGTACGCGTGGTCACATTACGATGAGGAGTTTAGGGCGCAGATGGCTTGGGATCCCTTGGTTAAGTGGGGGGAGATAGATACGGACCTATACCAACAGACCATGGGGGCAAAGTTTGGGAAGACAGTATACACAGCTAGCGGCCTCCCTCTTGTCTCACGCCCTTTTCAGATGTGCCCCACCCACGGGGGTGGGGTATACAGCAACAGGGGCACATTCGGAGCGTGCTGGGACTTCAACAAGGGAACGTACGCCAGACAGTATTGCAAGTTTCGGCACAAATGCTCGAAGTGTGCGGGAAAACACCCCACCATGCAATGCTGGGGGACAGGAGTTAGTGGGCAAGGTCAGCAGTCCAACCAGGCCTCACAGCACACAGCAGGGGGTAGGGGCTTGAAGGGGAGGACAAGGGGCTATGGACAGAGGCTCATACTCTCATTAAACAGAGCTGTCTGGAGGAATTGTTGGCGTCATATCCACGGACCAAAGACAGAGCTTTTGCAGCAGGGTTTTCAGGAGGGTTTCAGGCTGGGCTATGAGGGTCCGAGGGCCGCTAGGTGGGCTGTGAATTTGAAATCTGCAAAGACATACAGTCCAGTAGTGCGGGCAAAATTATTAAAGGAGGTGCAGGAAGGGCTTATGGCAGGTCCGTTTACGAGTAGCCCCATTCCCGACCTGATTTTCTCATCAATTGCTGTGGTACCAAAGAAGGAACCGGGGCAATACAGGTTAATACAACACCTGTGATGGCCAGAATGGGCGTCGGTTAATGATTTCATAGCCGAGCTGTCTTCAGTGTCTTACTCATCGGTAGATGCCGCACGACATCTGGTTGTCTCAGTAGGGGCGGGCGCCCTCATGTCAAAAGGTGACATAAAGTCGGCATTTAGGTTGCTACCAGTACACTCTGAGGATTATCATTTGTTAGGAATACAGTTTGAGGGGTCCATTTTCGTGGACAAGGCACTGCCAATGGGCTGTTCCATATCTTGTGCATTATTTGAGCGATTTAGTACATTCCTAAAGTGGGTTTTCTCATGGCACACTGGTAAAGAGACGGTGAACCAGTACCTGGATGATATTTTTATTGGTGGGACTGCCTGGTTCTGCGGACTGTCAGCAGCAGCTGGCAAGTTTTGAAGAGCTCATGGGCTACCTGGGAGTACCCCTGGCATCAGAGAAGACACAAGGTCCCGGTATAGTGTTGTCATTTCTTGGTATTGAACTGGATTTCAGGGGCAATGGAAGCCCATTTGCCGATGGACAAAAAATTGCTGTTGTTGATTGACGGCTTGCTGGCCAAAAATAAGGTGATGGTCAGGGAGGTACAGGTCTTGCTAGGACACCTACATTTTGCGTGCAGTGTGGTGCAAGCAGGGCGAATTTTCTGCAGGAGTTTGGGGATGTCCTTGACAGGTGTGACACTGGTGCAAAATCATATTCGCTTGTCGGCCGGAACTAAGGAGGATTTGCGCATGTTGCGCACCTTTCTGGAACATTTCAATGGCATCCCTATGGCAATGATCTCTTCAGACGCTGCAGGGACAGGAGGATTTGGGCTCTACTGGCAAGGGATGTGGTGCGCAGAAGAATGGTCACCACACTGGAAGAATGGGGAGAGGAGTATTGCCTTTCTAGAGCTCTTTCCACTGGTAGTGGCCGTGACAGTATGGGCTTGGGAATTGGCGCATAAAAAGTTGATCTTTAAAGTGGAAAATATGTCAGTAGTTCAGGTGGAGAACATTCAGCCAGGGAAGCCCAAGTGCTCAAGTTGTTGCAGGTTTTTCTGCTGAGATGTTTGGAGCATGATGTCTTGTTTCAGGCCAGGCATGTGCCGGGAGTGGACAATGACATTTTGGACGCTTTGTCTCGTTCACAGTGGCAGAGGTTCCATAGGCTAATCACAGAGGAGGATAAGGGAAGGACGCCAGTTCCAGCAGGGATGTGGTATGTAGGTGACAAAGGGTCATACAGTTGGTAAGAGGGTCACTGGCCTCATCCACGTGGAGGGCATATGAGCAGGCGTGGAGGGAATTCCTTGACAGTGGCGCAAAGCACCGTGGACAGCTATGGGTAAGGGAGGAGCAGGTGGTGCAGTTTATTTTGTCCAAGATTGACAAAGCTTTGTCTAGGGTAAAAAGTAGCAGGCAAGTTGTCGGCCATAGCTTTTATGGGAAAATTATGGTGGGGTTATGCGCCTTCGGCAGGAGAATTAGGCAGTCGATTACTGGAAGGTTGGGTGCGAGAGAGGGGTGGCAGGCTTCAGCAGAGAAGGCCATTGTCGGTCGGAATACTGTCCGGCTTGATACAGCTTATGCCGCGAATATGCCGCAATGCGGAGGAAGTGGTTTTGTTTTTCACGCTAATGTCTTGGATGTACTTCGGGGCTTTTCGGGTTTCGGAGTTGCTGGGTGCGAGGGGGGCACAAGGGGTTCAGTGGGGGAAAGTGGACCCGCGGGTTGAAGCGGTGGCAGTGCGGCTCAAGCAATCCAAAACAGACCAGTGGGGTAGTGGGTGGTCATGGGACCGTTGGTGGACAAGACAGTGTGGCCAGCGGCTTGGGGGGTCATGGCCAGGGGATTGGTGCGGGATGACAAGGAGGTTTTCCAAGGAAAAGAGGGTGGCAGGGTGTCTGCGTCTCAGCTGCTTTGGGTCTTGAGGTGAGCCCCCCAATGCCTGGGGGGGATCCTAGCCAGTTTGGGACACATTTATTCCGCAAAGGGGCAACCCCAGATGCAGCCAAGAGAGGATGTGGGAGAAAAGAGATTATGCGCTTAGGACATTGGAAGTCGGAATGCTTCAAAACCTACAGTCGGCTGTGGGGCTTTGGAGAAGGGGATGCATAATGTTAATTTCCTTCCTCATATATGTGTCTTTTTAGGTGCGGTGGCAGGGCCTGCTGCGACAGAATTATCCATCTTTATTGTAGAACACTCTTTTGTCAAATGGGCAGAATGTTATGAGTTTACAAAAGGGAATGGTTTGAATTTGGGTTTGGACTCTCGGTTGTTTCAGTGTTCTTGGAATGGAAAGGGGGATATGAGGTGGCACGAGTTGTTTCCAACGTTAATTAGGAAGCTCAGAGGTGGGATTTGTCCAGATGTGTCGATTATTCATTTGGGGGAGAATAACCTGGTTCAGTGTAAAGGTTTGGCCCTGTTAAAGCAGATGAATAGGGATCTCTTGGAGACTAAGCAGCAGTGGTCAGGTTGTTATGTTATCTGGTCGGAGTTCATACCCAGGAGGCATTGGAGGGGGGCGGAGAGACCAGCAGCGATAGGTAAGGCCCGGAGAATGATCATCCGGGACATGCACATTTTTTGTGACAGGGAAGGCATTGGGAGAGTGGAACATCCGGACCTGAGGTATGCTGCAATCTATGTGTTCAGAGAAGATGGGTACATTTGTCCTGTTATAGACTGGAGTTGTATATAATACAGATTAAGGAGGTTTTGGACAGGGCTTTGGACATACGCAGGTATCCAAAACAACAGGGTCCCTAGTTGGGGGGTCAGAAAAGTCTGGGGGCAGATTTTTCTGAGAGACGTTTTTTCTGGGTAATAGTTGGTAGATCTGTTTACGGTTACAGTGTATTGGTTGGAAAATGTCACTCCGGGAGCACACAGGAAGGGGAAGTAGCGTAGGAAGGTTACATAGATAATTATGTTAGGAAATGATAAGAAGTTACAGGTTTTAAGAGGCAGCAAGGAGGACAGATGTTGGGGTTTATACGGGGTTGCAAAGGGGAAAACTTTAGGGGAGGGGGTGGGGGGTAAGGCAGGAGGAAAATATTCTGTGAGGTTTAGTTTTGTACGGCACAAGCTAAGGAAATTGATTGTAAGGTGCACCTGTCTTCAATAAATCAACCTTTTTCACACTTAACAAGCTGGCTTGTGGTCTGTGCTGCACCCCCCTTTTGGCCCAAGGAGCACTGCATGCTGTTTAAGGTGAGCAAATGCTTGAATTTGTAGAATATGTGAGGCTGATTTATATAACTGTGTTATTCTGCAATGTGCCAGCATAGGCAGAGAAGTGCGTTCGTAATTAAAAGTCCACTTGCTAAGAAACCACTAAGGGCTAGATGTAGGTAGGCTATTACCGGTCGGTAACGGCCGAAATCGGCCGTTACCGACCGGTAATCGACTTTTGAGATGTACGGAGCTTTTTTACCGATTCGGTATATAACGAATCGGTATTTACCGATTCGGTATTTACCAAATCATCATTTACCGATTCGGTATTTACCGAACCTGTAAATGAGATGTAGGAAGCACTTTCAACAGTGCTTCTGGGCTTTAAGGATTCGTTATTTACCACCAACTATTGGTTGGTGGTAAATAAGGAATTCCTGTGTAAATGCAAATATGTGCATTTACATCTGTGCCATGTGACAGACATACATGCCCTTAGGGCATGTATGTGTGCCACATTTGCACACAAGCACCAATCAGGGGTGCAGCAGGGTGTCAAAGTGCCACCCTGCCACCCTTGACTTTTTCCCAATTTTACAGAATCGGTATTTACCGATTTGGTAATTGACATTCATTCCTATGGGCCTCCAGGCCCATAGGAATGAATGGCATTTACCGAATCGGTAAATACCGATTCGGTAAATACCGAATCTTACCGATTCGGTATTTTTTACCGAATTTTTATCTACATTGCAATTACCGATTCGAAAATACCGAATCGGAAAAATTCGGTATTTTCGAATCTGTAATTTACAAATACCTACATCTAGCCCTAAGTTCTTTCTGCCTCAAATTATGTCTAAAAACCCCAGTGCTACTGCTGAAGTGCCATGAGTTCCTAGTAACTGTTTATTTTAGAAAGTAAACCGGCCTTTAATGAAAAGAAAGTGTTGCTCTTTTAATATTGGCACACATGCCAGATGTACATGCAGCAAGTATTTTGCTTACGTTCATGCATTATCATGGTGTCCTGATTCCAGCTGGGGCATGCATATCAGAATAGTCCATTTCAGTTTTGCCTTATGTGAGTTTGTTTTTACCTGCTAGAATCTTGATGATGTTCACTTTCATTTTTAGATAAACACATTTAGATTTTGGCACGCTCCCAGAGCCAGTGTATGTGAGCCCCAGGATTTGAAAACGAGCAGGGTCTTCAAATTACTAAGACACATTACTGATTTAAATATTGCACTTTCATTTATTATCATGGGCAAAACCAGCACATTTATTTTAATTATTCTACAAACAGTGCACAGCTCTTTTAATAAACTGTACAATCCTTTCCAGGGAATTTCATCAGCAAACTAAAACCAATCAGGAAAAACTTTACATTCGATTGAGTTTCAAATGCCTTGTGTCGTACGTACCACTTCCGTCCCACACTGAACAAGGATCTCTTTACTTGTGTGCATCTGTCCAGCGTGCACGGGAACCCTCAGGGACTAGAGAAAAGCCCTTTTTAAATCTTCTCAGGCATTACTCTTTTATTATGGTGGCTGTAGCAGCACACAGGGGAGCATTCCTAAAATTAATTGAAAGGTGCAAGCCTGAGCAGCTTTACAGGTTATAACAGAATGTTTTCCCCAGAGTCTTTCATAATCCTACCTACGTTTGCTAAACGGGGTTAGTTTGGGTAGAAATGCTGTATTATTAGTAAAGCCAACTCCAACCACTGTGCTGCATTTTAAATACTGAGTCTGTCCTTCTACAGACCAGACACTCTTACAATATACTGCCTACAAGTATGTATGTGATGCTCATTGCTATACCTTGTAATCCTCATTGTTTTATATAACATTTCCTAGAATTAATTAACCACAAACTATTCATTGTCTCTGTTTAATGTGGTTGTGAAGTAAAGTGCTTTGACACTCTGCACTGGTATGAGCAGTGCTATAAAACAAATTAAATGCATGTGAGAGAGGGGCTATGAAGTGATGAGGGGCACTAATAGAGGGTGGTAGTGAGGGATTCTGTAAAAAAGGAAGTCGTGGGGGGCCAAAAAAGACTGTTGCACGGGGAACCACCTGTGCTAATGCTGGCTCTGAAAGAGTGAGTCTGTGATGTCTGTCACTGTGCTGTTTGATGTTAATAGTTTTGTCCAGTTGGGAAGGTGTGGAACTCAATCTTGACTGCGTGTACATATGGACTTTAATAGTACTAATTACTTATTTTAAAATGTAAGTGCCACTCTGTTGCATCCAGTAGGTATTTGGTTTTGTATTTAATTGCATTTGTGTTTGCATATCTACGCAGAACGTTAATAAAGTACTGTCTCCGAAAGTTATGTTTGTTTAATATCATGGTTTACACAATTGTTTTACAGTACAATGAGCTTATCAGGGCACTAGGTTAGTGCCCTTTCATTTCAGTTCCTTTGCAGCAGTTTCAAGATCTTAGAGTTTCTCATTGTTCAAATGGGTGTCATTTCTGATATTTAACTGTTTCCATGGACTTCATTACTTGATTTTGCTCGCAAGAAAGTTTGCCATCATAGTTGTTGAATATCACTCTTAAGTACACTGAAACTATGAAAATGTCACACATAAGCAATCTAAAAGCTTGGCTGCTATGTATATTAACACAAATAATGCTCTTATGGTACATTTACAGATATGGCTATCATCCACCAGTCTACCATTAACATCTAACACATGTTTAATTATCCTTGCATACACAGTGATGTATGGCCTTTAACCCCTTCGCTGCGGGGGATATTCCCCCACTGTGCTGGGGGGGGGGGGGGGCACGCACAGCGCTCACATGCTCATGACGAGCTCAGCTCGTCACGATCACACCCGTTCCCGTGGAACGCTCAGCACAGCAGGGGAATTATCCCAGCATGCGAGCGTTCCACGGCTCATGACGAGCTGAGCTCGTCATGAGCACCGGAGCACAGTGGCTCATGACGAGCTCAGCTCGTCATGAGCATTCAAGGGGTTAACACTGGCCGCTTCACCCTAACTAGTTGTTTATATGCCAACTATTTGATTGGTGCCTGACTCAGTTCCAACCTTACCAGCTCTTTCTCAAGAACACGTGCAGAAGCAACCGGAATTTTCCTTTAATATTGATATTGTAATTATGGTTGTTTAGAATCTATATAAAAATATTTACAGTAAGTTTACATGTATTTACAAGCATGCTAGTCAGCATTTTAAGCACTATTGTTTTTTGTTTATATTGTGACATTAACACATAATTCCACTCCATACCACATGTACTCATCATGCTTTCTACCAAAACACATAAGTAAAAGACATTGTAATGTACAGTGCCTATAACTCTTAACTCTCGCAAATGCGAGACCTATTGCATTGCAAATGCTTGTTATATATTATTGTGCAGCACCTTGTTCCTGGTTAACTCCACTTCCCCAGTTTTCCATTACAGATGTTCTTCAACACAGTTGGCGCTAAAAGAAATACCTATCTGCAGAAGTAAAACAAGCAAGCGTCCAGAGATTTTCAGCAGTTATTGTCTGGTCAACTTCAGGTATTGCAGTTGCAGATCACTGTCACAAATTATTGTTGCTTAACATAAAATCTTTTCAACTTGGCCCCTAAGTTGCACAGTGCTTATACGAATTGCATGCCCTCAAGCGGCGGAGATACTTCTTTACGGTTCAGAGAGTCCAGTCCGGTTCTTGCAGGTGACCGGGAGCGCGAGAGCGAGAAGCAGGAGAGCAGGAGAGCAGAGAACGGCGTGGCGGTGAGGTGGGGGCGACCAGCGGAGATCGGGAATACCGCTGCCCATCGCTTGCACACCGTCCTCGCAGGATTTCTATAACGCCGAATCCACCGCCGAGCACCGCGAGCAAAAGGGTGCACAGGCAGTAAGGCGGCAAAAGCAGGGCAGGAGCTTTTCCGAGATCCACACTCCACACCACCACCAATTGTAACCAGGCAGAGAAACACGGTATCTGAGAGCCCAGACGCCAGTTGAAGCACGCCAGCAGCAAGAAGTCTAGGGACCGCGGCTGCATCTGCTACCTGTTGGCCTGTTGGCCTGTTTGCCTGTTTCTGCCAGCGTCTTGCATACAAGTGGCTGGGTGCACACAGAGGCAGAGATAGGCTGGGAAGGGCTTTGAAGGCTCTGGCGATTTTGGAGATTTTGGAGGCCCAAGGGACTCTGTGGGCTTGCGGATTCTGGTCTCTGGGACTGCACCCCCCCCCCGGGAGCAAGGCGAGGGTTTCTGGAAAAACCCCATGTTCTATACATAAAAGGATCCCTAAAGCATCCTGCAGACAGCCTGAGAACTGCGGCAGCCACAGGCCCGGGTGGCTGGAGGCTTTGAGCACGGATAAAAAGGAGCACCAAAACCCCATGGCAGGGGAACTAGCAAGGAACAACTGGAGTCCTTTGGGGTGCTCCATGCCCCTGCTCCTTTGCACCTCCACTCTGAGGAGTCTCGGGCTGTTTTTGACTATCAAACACAGTCTGAAGTGCAGCGGGTAGAAGGTCACTATAAACACCAGGCAGACCCAGGCAGACACGGTCAGTGAACCCAGGCGGTGAGTGCGGGAAGGGGGAGACGGTCTAAGCCAGCTCCATCCGACGGACTAACCCATACCCCTACCCTTTTGGGCCTCTGACCCTTCCGCACTCTGTACACACTGCATACAGGTGGGAAGGGAAACTTGGACACTGAATTTCGTACCTTGCCCTCTGAACATTGTTTTAACTACTCAAGCTTATTGAGAGAGCAGAGAGCAGCGAGAGCAGAGAGCAGCGTTCAGAGGAGCAGTATGGCAGCGGTGGCATCCGCAGGAGAGAGGAAGCCGTGGGGGGGTACGAGCCCGAGCTCGAACAAGAGATTTAAAAAAATCACGGCCAGCCAGAGCGAAGTTCCCGCCGCAAATAACCGCAAATATCCCGCTAACATCCGTTGCCCTCAGCCCTCAGCCCGTGAGGCGCACCCACTCGTCCCGGAGAGGAAAGATCTGTCTGCTGGCAGCCGCAGCTTTCGTGTGCACAGCGGAGCTTTGTGGCCGCGGTCCGGGTTTGGACAGGTGCGGCAGCAGAAAGCAGAAAAGTCAAGCAGAGAAGCGGAGAAGGAGCAGAGGAACTTGAAACTAGAGCCGGGTCCAGGGCTGGGCCCAGGCCCCCAGGGCCCAAGTGGAGTCAACGCGGGGAAAAAGCTGGGAGTTCAGGTTGGTGCGACTCCCCCCCCCCGCAGCAGCCCCCGGCTTTCTGGTTCCTTGGCTCTGGTGGAAATACTCGTCTAAAAATCAAACAGCACTTAGAACACAGCGCACAGCTCTGCTCACTCCTGCCCATTCTTGCGCCCACACGTACCCGCCCGCCCGCCAGTCCACAAAAAGAAACCTGAAGAATCCGCAGAAGCAGGAGTAAGAGAGCAAAGTGCAGAGGCGGAGGTGAAGGGGTGGGTGGAAACTCCAGAAGAGCGATTTTTTGAGCACGAACAAAGTACAAAAACCCACGTTAGCATACACCAAGTAGGAGTTACCTTATGAAGGACTTTCTCAGCATCACAACTTTAATTGTGACTCCAGCCGAGACCTCACTGCCACTGTCACGCCATGGCCTCGCAACAGGGCTTTTGTGAGGCCGAAAAGAGCATGGGTGCAGGTTTCCTCAAATATCTTATATCCTATCCTCACCATGAGATCAGGGAGACTTAGAACAGTCCCCACACCCAAAGCAAGCAAAACAACCATTTCACAGGAAAATGAGCGAAAAATTCACTCACTCATCCGAAGAGGATACACCAGAGGACACTCCAGAGGCGCCAGACGCCACTGTCAGCGTCTTCACCACCAAAACGCCACTGAAGACCGCAGGCCAGAGAAACACCAAGATCACAGACTTTTTAATTTCAGCCACACCATCCGCTCCGCCAGCGTTGCAGGAACAGAATTCAAAGACCGTTATCAGCATTAAAAGAATGTCTCAGTCGGCGAATTCATTAACCAAAGCCCTGCAGCTCCAGAACAACACGCAGAGCAACAATCCTCAAGAGATCAGACACCATCCCTGGGGAAATCTCCGAAAATATTCAAATAAAATGACGAATCAACTCACGGTGAATGCCCAAATAAATACAAGGGAGGAAGTTTGCGAGACCAACTCTGACATTGCGCCAAGCGACGAGCGCACTGAGGGTACAATGGAAACACCCAATGTACCAATCGCACCAGAGACGCGGCGCTCTTTAAGCCTAGGCTCATACTTTGGCCCGGCGGATTATGATCACGGGGCCAACACTCGATTAGCTCTGAGAACGGACAACAAGGACCTTCCGGACAAGGTCCCAACAGAAAATGATAACTAGGATAAGCCCATAGATGAAAGGAAGATAACCAACAGCCAAACTCAGCCAAAGGGTGGCTCGACAGACACAGAGGCACAAAAAAAGTATAACATCACGCCAAATATCACTGCAAGTCCAGATTCGCAGGAGGTATTCAATCCCTCCGGCGCTTGCTTTACAACAACCAGCCAAATGATCAACAGAAAAACATCAACCCGCCCGTCCGGGCTATTCCCTCTGCATTTTAACATTTCCTCACCAAGTAAAACAACTTCGCCAAAGTCCCTTGAGCAAAGGAACAGAATGGCTAATCAAACACTTATCCCAGATACGGGTCCGGGTGGAGACCGCCAAGATCTACCATACTCACGAGACCCACGAGCTCCAGGTTCAGCAAGGTACAGATTAAGGGACAAAGACCGGAGTAGTCCCCAAGAACAGAGATACCTAGCAGATAATAGTTCACCAGCTCAAGCACCATTGTGGCCGCCATTCATAAACATCATGGAAACCATCTCTTCAGCACTACTCCAACACTCTGAAAAGTTGGAGTTACAGATAGACATTCTGCAAACCTTAGCATCACACGTGGTGGGCATAGACAAAAAGATCCTTGAGCTAAACTCTTTCATTGAATGGGTACAGAAAGACCCGCAAACAACGTACCACGAATGTCAGTGCTTCGAAACAATGAACCAGCTCAAAGTGTTACCGGCCACCTTAACTGACATTCTGGCAGAGGTACAAAACAAACCAAATGATGCCCACAATTCCTCTGAAACTCCAGGCATAGGAATCCATTCCGAAAGCTAGTCAAGCTCAACCAGTAGCGCCATATCATATAGTGAGGTCACAAGGGTGGACCAAATGGCTATCAGTCCAATACATCATCCCTCGATCACCCAGACAGAAATCACCGACGTCACAATATACCATCGCAAAGGCATTCTGGAGCCAGCAAACACAGGGAAAGAAGCTTCCCAAATAAACAGGAATCAATTCAATAGAGGCATGGACGAGCCGGAAAACCTGGGGAGACAAGATCCTGGGATAAAATCCAACGGGCCACAAAATCAGATCATCCCATTGACAAAGCGTGAACGCAAGAGACTGGGGAAAGCTAGACACAATAAGCACCAGGGAAAAAAAGATCCTATAAGAATCATTAATCCAAACACAACCATAGGAACAACATCGCAAGGGCCGAATCGTAAAGAGTCGCCAAAGGACCCAGTAGAACGAGTGGACTGCGGGCACATATCCCCAACCATGTTTCCGCCCCTGGAAGTTAAACCAACAGTAAACATGAAGAGCCAAAATGTCCCAATCTTAACACAAGCCCAAACGACCAGGCAACCAGCGGTTGGCCCTCCTGTGCAGAAGCTGCACGTAGAACAGAAAAACATCCCACATTACTTTCTGAAAATGGTGATGGTACCAAAAGAAACTCTCCCCGTAATGGAGCAACAACAGAGACCCACCTCACAAGCTCCGGTGGACCCAAGACCCCAGCAGGCTGTCTTTGAAATCGAGCCTGTAATTCAGTTGAATGTCCTAAACCAGGGCAGTCCGGCCAGACCATCAAAAGCAAACAATCAAATCTGGCTCACAAATCAGGAAGAGAAGCTAGATGCAGCCTATCCAGCGGGATCCACAACGCAAGAAATAATACCGCACTACAATTCAAGGGGGAAGCATGACATTCTCAACCGGAGTGCCATAATAAAACTCTCTAACTTGTTTGAGACGTTAAAACATGTGAACTCAAACCACATAGAAAGTATCGAATTTAAAATAATTCCTAACACAAACGGGAGAGAAAGGACAGTGGCAACATGGAAGGACCCCGAAATAGCCATAGAAGTTTGGCGACACACAGAAGAGTTCGCCAAGTGGGGTATTGAAATCAGAACGGTGCCGCCAGAAAGATACCCAGGCCCATTATCCATGTTGGCAGAAAAAAGGTCTACATTAGAAGGCGGCATTCTCTGGGGGGCCATTAGTGGCATGGACACCGTCAAGGGGGGATGGGCCAATTTACGAATCATCCATCAAGGCCAGTCAGGGGGATTCAAAGAATGCCAGAAAATACTACCCCAATGCAAAATACTTCGGATGCAAGGATGGTGGAAGCATGAAAACCGACTCTGAAAGCCTGCTTGTGGAATATCAATGGTCTGGGGGGTAAAACCAATGATGTAGAATTAATGTCATTCCTAAAACAATTCGACATTATTCTACTCCAAGAAACCTGGTTAATGTCCTCCCAGCATATAGATGGTTTTAAGGAAATCCAACTACACGCCAACAAAAGAGGCCTTTCGGGAAGGGCAGCCGGAGGTCTATCGATCTACTTGAACACTGGCATTCCATGGACCTACTTTACCATTGACACTGGACAACAATGGATCCAGTGTATCAAAATTGAGTTGATGCAAGACCCCGGCAATGGACCGCAGAGGGCTCAAGACTCTTTGTCAATGATAATCTGTAATATTTATTTACATCCAGACTTCAAGAAAAAAGTGGAGAAAATTCTGACCTTAAAAGCCCTCATTAAATCAATGGAATCCATATACCCGCAGGCGGGGCTAGTTGTGTCGGGTGACCTGAACATGTTCTTGCTTCAAAAGGACCACGCCCAAACAATGAACCAAAATAAACGAAACGGCCAACCTATCCCGAGAATCATAACAAATCAGCGAAAAAAGGATAAGATCGGTCAACAGTGTGCTCTAATGTTTGCTGAGGTTTAAGTAAAAAATGGTTCTGTTGGGTCAGAACAATTACTTTGAAGGAAAGTCATTAAATGCAAACAAAAAGGGCTCTCTGATACAAGTCCGACCTTAGAGAAATGAATGCACTAAGACTTAATTTTGTGTGATCAATTGATTATATTATAAAGTACAAACATTTATTATCCAAATTATAATCATTCATAGATAACATTCAATGCATGTTGTAACTGTAAAAATGAAGTGACTTTTTGTGAAGTGTGCTCAGTTGATCACAAAATATACAGTGCAGTTAGTTTCTTATGTACAAATATATACAGGTATTCACATTGGCCAGATAATGATTCTAAACCAAGGATTCCTAATGTTCCTATTGGGATCCTGGTATTTCTGGCCCTATGATGTTCATCGACGTTTCGACCCTGTTGCGCCCCGGTTGGTGGTCGCGGCGGGTCTTTATCAAGACAATAGGGAGACAGTTTGGAAACAGGCCAGGTGAGCCTCAGCCTGAATCACTGGGTAGCGCAATGGCCGATTAATTTCGGAAACAGGCCTGGTGTGTCTCTGCCTGAATCACTGGGTGGCTCAAAGGCCGATCAATTCTTTTTCGCAGACGGACTGCTTTCATGGAACGGAGGCACTGAGTTCCTCTCGTCCGGGCGCGGTTGCTCCAGGCCTGTTTCCGAAATTGATCAGCCATTGCACTACCCAGTAATTCAGGCTGAGGCTCACCTGGCCTGTTTCCAAACTGTCTCCCTATTGTCTTGATAAAGACCCGCCGCGACCACCAACCGGGGCGCAAAAGGGTCGAAATGTCGACGAACATCATAGGACCAGAAATACCAGGATCCCAATAGGAACATTAGGAATCCTTGGTTTAGAATCATTATCTGGCCAATGTGAATACCTGTATATATTTGTACATAAGAAACTAACTGCACTGTATATTTTGTGATCAACTGAGCACACTTCACAAAAAGTCACTTCATTTTTACAGTCACAACGTGCATTGAATGTTATCTATGAATGATTATAATTCGGATACTAAATGTTTGTACTTTATAATATAATCAATTGATCACACAATCTTAAGTCTTAGAGCATTCATTTCTCTAAGGTCAGACTTGTATCAGAGAGCCCTTTTTGTTTGCATTTAATGACTTTCCTTCAAAGTAATTGTTCTGACCCAACAGAACCATTTTTTACTTAAACCACTAATGCCCAGGTTCTGAAGGACACAGGGTTACCCCTTTGCTTTAACTACTAATGTTTGCTGAGGTCGGAATGATCGCTTTGAACGGCCGTTTTTGACAAGATCAACCAGCATCTTCAACCAGGATAGCCAACTGGCCAAATCAGTGCTTGACTATACCATTGTGGATCTAGAGGTCTTACAAACCATCACCACTTATAAAATAATCCACGAATTGGAGAGTGATCACAGTCTGCAAGCTTTCGAATTCAGTGTCCAACATAAAAGGGCCCCAGCTTGTAAAACTCTGACCGAATCTCCAAGTCTCTATAACCTCAAGAGACTAGTATGGAACGGAAATAACACCAAAGAGATAATGTCGTATGTGAAAAGTGTCCATACAGAAGCGACTGGAGAAGATTCATCCTCCCACCAAGATAATTGGGAAAGATTGACTATAAGACTAACTGAGAGATTTGGCCATCAAACCCATAGTCACAAAAGGAAATCATGTAAAGCACATCAAGCGTCTCTGGGCTCCATAGTGAGCAAGAAAAGGATCCTAAATCAAGAAATCAGAAAGCTACAAGCAATAGCCAAGATAAAGGGAAAAGACACGGCCAGACAAATCTACAAACTAAGGCAAAAATATAAAAAAGACGTTTGGTTGGAAAAATCTAAACACCAAACAGACATCTGGCAATCACTATTAGCTTCCAGCAAATCAAATAACAACAGGAATTTTTGGGCAGAAATCAACAAAGTTGCAAACGGAGCGGCCCAGGTTTTCAATGCAAACATACTGGAGAAAGAGTGGATTCAGCATTTAGAGCAATCACAAAGCAATAACACTCCAGCACGGAGGCCAGACCAGCAGACCCCTCATCAAAATAAAAACCAAGAAGATGACCTACAATTCGATGAAAACTGGATAACGCCATCCCAAGTAGCCATGGTACTTAAAAACTTGAGGTCCAAAGGTGCACCAGGACCAAACAGTTTACCGAATGGACTTTTTGAACAAGATCAAGACTTTTGGGCAGAATATCTAACCCCACTATACACCAATGCATTTCAGACCGGGAGTATTCCCCAGTCATGGAGAGGCAGCATTTTACATCCAATCTTCAAGGCAGGTACAAGGTCCGATCCAGCCAATTACCGCCTCATCGCGCTCATAGATGTCGAGGCCAAAATTTATGCTTCGAACCTTCTGAGGGCCCTGGAAGACTGGGTTAGCGCAAATAAGATTCTGTCGATCACGTAGACGGGTTTCAGGCCGGGAACCAATACATGATGCAACCTGCTGGTGTTACCTCTTGGTGGATAAAGCAAGGGAAAAGTCAACCCCGTTGTATACGTGCTTCGTAGACCTCAAAGCGGCGTTCGACACAGTTCCGAGGGAGGCACTATGGCAAAAGATGGCAAATTGGGGAATACCATCAAAGCTGTTGCGGGCCATCATAAACCTATATTCATCTACCTGGGTTAGAATAAAACTAGGCAATGGTGATAAAACAACAGAAAAAATCCCAACCCACGTAGGCCTCAAGCAGGGCTGTGTATTGGCACCAACTCTTTTCAACATCTTCACCGCGGACTTGGACAAGTGCATCGCGGAGACACAAAGTGATCCACCGAAGTTAGCCAACCACAAAATTAGGAGCATACAGTACGCATATGACATCGTACTCTGTAGTCAGACCACGGTGGGCCTACAACGGTCCATCACGAAGCTCCATGAGTACATCAGTGCACAAGGCTAACAAATTAACTACAAAAAAACGAAGATCGTCTGTTTCGCCTCACGGGCAGGGAAGAAATCTTTTAAATGGCACATCGCAGGCAACACAATAGAGCAGACCCTCTCCTACAAATATCTGGGAGTATTAGTCGATGCCAGGTGGAGTCTGAAAGAGCATCAACCATATAGAAAGGCTCAGGCAAACAAACTATGGTTCGCCCTAAATTTATTAAAAACGAAACTGAAATGCCCATCTAATTCACACCTGTTGAAGGTAATCGCGGCAAAGTTTTTACCATCTCTTACATACGGGTCGGAATTGCATAGAGGAAATGACGCAAATTTCTTGAACACACAACAATCAGAGTTGTTTAAATACATCTTTCAGATCCCGAGATTCGTATCCCAATCGCAGATTCGCTTAGAATTTGGCCTATTAAATCAGCACCAAGTTAGACAAGCGGCCGCATTTAAAACAGGTTGGAAACTAAGGGCAGCACAAGAGGACACGCTCATGGGCCTCTGTTGGACTGAGATGAACAACCAGACAAAGGCGAAAAACGCCTGGAAAACAGTATTGGAGGATGCATTGTCAAACCTCAAAATGGAAAAGGCATGGAATTCCAACCAAACTTTTGCAGCCTTTAAAAAAGCAGCCAATGGGCCTGCAAAGCAAAGATCATGGATAACAGATAAAGCCGCATTAGCGAAGAAAAAACATGGTTGGATGGTGCTGGCCACGTATGAGAAAATGGAGCCGCAACCTTACTTAGTCAACCATATAACCCCAGCCACCCAAAAAAACACTACTAAGATTACGGCTGTGATCCTTCATTTTAAAAGACCAGACACCAGCATGGAAACAAACATGGCCGACTTCTGCCTGTAGACTATGTGGCCAAATGGAGGAATCACTGATGCATATTTTGTGTATTTGTCCGTCGTTGACGAGCTTGAGACGTAATTATCTATTCCACACATTCCGTCTTTTTTAAATTAGATCATGCCGCCCGGCCGTCATGCTAGCACTGAACAGCTACCAGCTGCAGACAGCTTGCAGGGCTGCGAGATTTTGTCAAAAGGCATCACAGTTAATCCTGAACACTGAGAAAAAGGAGAGATAAAGGCACAAAACCGAAGCATGAAGTGCTATGAACAGAGACATTGTAATTTCACTCATAACAATATTACTTATATAGACATCACAGAAACTTTTATTTTTAACTACCCTGTTAGTTTGTATATTTTATCTTTAAATCATTTGTTTTTATGTAACAAAATTGTAAAGGTTTTAATTAACTACAAACAATAAAAACTTACTCACTTACTTCTTTGCCCATGCAAGATCAGTGGGACCCAAGTGTATACAGTTTTAGTACCTTTGACCAACAGGATTGGGGCTCAGCTAAATTACTGTCTTTCCTTGATCAAGCTGTAATTATGTGGCAGCTAAACAAAAGGAATGAAGGGAGGCTATGGCCAGTCTCACAGCTAAGGCCAATTAATAATTTGCGGGGTGACGATACAAACATATCCTGCTCTCCTGCTGTCCATGCAGGAAGTGCACTAGCTGGAAATATATAAACAGTCTAAGTCCATGTTAATCTATTGCCATTTACTAAAGACTTTCCTAAAGTGTGTGAAGAGCTCCACCACTGGTATACTGGATTACATTGTGTATCTGCAATGGGACGGCTGATTTGGAAACACTTAGATGTGTTGGTTTATATTATTATATTAAATGATATGTACGAGGACTTTATGAAAGATGTTTATTTCCCAGAAATACAGCCTCTGAGAGCCTCTAGCCATTGAACAGGGCAAGAGGTGGAAAACACTTAGAGGTGATTCTGGCATATTCCAAAAAAAAGTTGTAGAGGATAAGGTTCATTGGTCGAAAAGTATGAATGTTACCCAGACTAAAGATGAGACAGTGGATGCCTATTACCAACCACTATTGCAAATGTATCAACAAAACAGTGGCATGCGGAACCCACTGGGTAAGGTTCTGCTTACCTTTGTCACCGCCTTTGTAAAAAGCCTGTGCCCATACTGAAGGTGGCTCAAACTGAGTATTAACAAGGGTGCAGCACAGAAATTCAGGCAGCAAATGCAGCCCAAGGAGCACCTGCCCGGAAAGTGGGAAGGGCCTTTGCCAGAGGAATGGGAGGCGATATTGGACCAGAAGAGGTGGACAAGGAACTACCTGCTTTAACTGTAACCAGCCTGATCACTGGAACAATGTGTCCGCTGTTATAGAATGTGAACAGAGCAGGTGGGGGTAATGTCACCGAGGCCTGTGGCCACTTCCTACCCCCTAATGCCTTTCATACAGATGTGCCTCCTCCAGGCTCCCCTCAAACTGGGGCTCCCTTTGCTCTCCAGACTCCAGTACACCATCTCTCATCATACACACAGAGTCGGTGAACTTCAGGCCTAGACAATACTGATGGATATTACCCCCGTACCACCACCACAAGAGACTATTTAGGGCTGCTCAAAAGGTGATGAGTGCTCCGGCTATTCAGATAGACCAGAAGGGCCCTTAGGTGACCAGAAGAGCACTAGGCCTAGGTGATCCCTCTGTGCTTCTGCCCCGAGTGGTCGCTCCTCTGCCTCTCCACCGTGTAGCGGTATCGTTGACCCACGCTGCTTCTGCCATTTAATTAATTGTTTTGACCCACGCTGCTTCTGCCATTTAATTAATTATTTGACCCACGCTGCTTCTGCCATTGAATTAATTGTTTGACCCACGCTGCTTCTGCCATCTAATTAATTGTTTGACCCACGCTGCTTCTGCCATTGAATTAATTGTTTTAAACGTCGCTAGCATATTTGTTTGTATTGCCATTCAATTATTTGTTGTAAGCTCGCTAGCATATTTGCACTGCCATTTAATTTAATTAATTGTTTCAACCTCGCCGCTTGCCTGCCAGTTTCATAGAACTGAGCTGCATTACTTCACTGTGCCTTTAACCGCATTGAGTGCTCCTCGCCTGCTTGCACCATTGTTTTCTTGCCAAAGTCATAGCGCGATACCCCCCAGCGCCCTGCTCGACTCCCCCCTCCATTTTGTAGCTGTTGTTGTTGTGCTTCGTGTTGACCCGAGCCCGCCCCGCCTCCCAGCCGAGCCGCCCTCCCACTATCTATTTACAGCGATTCCTGTACCAGAAGCGCTGTGATCCCTCTGTGCTTCTGCCCCGAGTGGTCGCTCCTCTGCCTCTCCACCGTGTAGCGGTATCGTTGACCCACGCTGCTTCTGCCATTTAATTAATTGTTTTGACCCACGCTGCTTCTGCCATTTAATTAATTATTTGACCCACGCTGCTTCTGCCATTGAATTAATTGTTTGACCCACGCTGCTTCTGCCATCTAATTAATTGTTTGACCCACGCTGCTTCTGCCATTGAATTAATTGTTTTAAACGTCGCTAGCATATTTGTTTGTATTGCCATTCAATTATTTGTTGTAAGCTCGCTAGCATATTTGCACTGCCATTTAATTTAATTAATTGTTTCAACCTCGCCGCTTGCCTGCCGGTTTCATAGAACTGAGCTGCATTACTTCACTGTGCCTTTAACCGCATTGAGTGCTCCTCGCCTGCTTGCACCATTGTTTTCTTGCCAAAGTCATAGCGCGATACCCCCCAGCGCCCTGCTCGACTCCCCCCTCCATTTTGTAGCTGTTGTTGTTGTGCTTCGTGTTGACCCGAGCCCGCCCCGCCTCCCAGCCGAGCCGCCCTCGCCCCTCCCCTCCACTACCCATATATGACAGTAGTTCCCGCGCGCAGCGTTCACGCGCAGCGACCGCGCCCAACCCGCGCCGAAGGTGCGCCAAAGGTAAGCCCGTCTACGCCCGTCCGCGCCTGGACCGCGCCCAGCGCCAGACCCCCTGGCCCCCGTCCCTCCCTGCCCCCCCACATTACCTACGATGCCGCAACCCTCCTAGCCCTGAACCCCGGTCGTGCTCCCAACTGCGTCCAAGCCGCCCCTGGCCAAACCCATGGACCTTTCTCCTGCTTCTCCTGCAAATTCAGCGGCACCAACAACATCTCCGCTACGACCACACCACAGATTCCCGACCCCACCCACCTACAATGCATCCTCCTCAACACCCGCTCGGTGCACAGGCACGCCATTGACCTATGGAACCTACTCGACACCTTCTCTCCAGACGTCGCCTTCCTAACGGAAACATGGATGAATGCTTCCTCCGCACCAGACATCACCATTGCCATCCCTGAAGACTATAAGATCACTCGCAAAGACCGTACCAGCCACACAGGAGGAGGAATCGCTATCGTCCATAAGAAATCAATCCGCATATCAACCAGCTCGGACGCCAACCTCGCCAACTCCGAACACCTTCACTTCCAGATCCACATCGACCCCAAAACCACACTCAGAGGCACCCTCCTCTACAGACCACTAGGACCCTGCGCAAAATTCAGCGAAGACATCACAGACTTCATCACCCCACACGCGCTCCCCTCCAAAGACTACATCCTTCTGGGAGACCTCAACTTTCACCTCGAAAAGATCAACGACCGCAACACCGCCACCCTCGTGGACAACCTCACCAACCTCGGACTTAAACAACTAGTCACTTCCCCCACCCACATCGCAGGTCACACACTCGACCCCATCTTCACATCCAGCAACAATGTCTCCTTCAGCCACACTACGGACCTCCTCTGGACTGACCACAGCTGCGTTCACTTCACCTACAACAAACCAAAACCCACCAACCACCTCCAACCAACTCTGCAAAGAAACTGGAACAAGATCACCACCGACCAGATCTCCGCATCGCTCTTTCAAAACACCCCAGCCCTCTCTTCTAATGCTAATGAAGCCGCCGCCAACCTCACCCTTTGGTTATCCAACACCGCTGACACCCTAGCACCACTGAAAAAACGTCAAAACAAACCTAGCAGCAAGAAGGCCTCATGGTTCAACGATGATCTCAAGAAGTCCAAGAAACTCTGCCGCTCCCTTCAAAAGGCCTGGAAAAAAGACCCAACCACCAGCACCAAGGACGCCTTCAAAAACGCCACCCGCACTCACCACCAACTAATCCGAAAAGCCAAGAAAACAGCATTCAAGGATCGACTTGACAACAACGCCCACAACAGCAAGGAACTTTTCAACATCGTCAAGGAATTTTCCAATCCCTCGGCCAACTCCAACGACATCACCCCCTCTCAAACCCTTTGCGACTCCCTAGCCTCATTTTTCCACAACAAGATTGCAGACATCCACAACAGCTTTGACAACCAACCCGGAAACCAACCCACCCTACCATTTGCTGATCACCTTCCCCCCGTGAACACCCTTAACGACTGGAACCCAATCTCCACTGAGGACACCATCCACCTGATGAATTCCATCCACTCAGGATCTCCCACAGACCCATGTCCTCACCACATCTTCAACAAAGCAGACTCCGTCATAGCACCACACCTCCGAGACGTCATCAACTGCTCCTTCAACTCCGCCACCTTCCCGGAAGACTGGAAACACGCTGAACTCACCGCCCTTCTGAAAAAACCCACAGCGGACCCCACCGAACTCAAAAATTACCGCCCCATCTCGCTTCTCCCTTTCCCGGCCAAAGTCATCGAGAAAGCTGTCAACAACCAGCTCGCCGCCTTCCTCGAAACCAACAAATCCCTCGACCCCTCACAATCTGGCTTCCGAGCAAAACACAGCACCGAGACCGCCCTCATCGCAGCAACAGACGACATTCGAACTCTACTGGACAATGGAGACACAGTCGCCCTCATCCTCCTCGACCTCTCCGCAGCCTTCGACACAGTCTGCCACAGCACCCTTCTACAGCGCCTCAGAAACATCGGAATCCAAGGAAAAGCTCTTGAATGGATCACCTCGTTCCTCACCGGAAGAACCCAGAGAGTCCGCCTTCCACCATTCAAATCCAAGGCCTCTGAAGTCATCTGCGGCGTACCACAAGGATCGTCACTCAGCCCCACCCTCTTCAACATTTACATGAGCCCCCTGGCGGCCATCGCTCGCCAACACAATCTCAACATCATCTCCTACGCTGACGACACTCAACTGATCCTTTCCCTCACCAATGACCCCAGCACCGCCAAAACCAACCTACACGAAGGAATGAAAGAAGTTGCTGAATGGATGAAACAAAGCCGTCTGAAACTGAACTCAGACAAAACAGAAGTCCTCATCTTAGGTACATCCCCCTCTGCATGGGACGACTCCTGGTGGCCGGAAGCCCTCGGAAAAGCACCCACCCCGACAGACCACGCACGGAACCTTGGCGTCATCCTGGACTCTTCACTCTCAATGAACAGACAAGTCAGCGCCGTATCCTCTTCCTGCTTCAACATTCTTCGCATGCTCAGAAAAACATTTCGCTGGATCCCCTCCGAAACAAGGAAAATAGTCACTCACGCTCTGGTCACGAGCCGACTGGACTACGGAAACACCCTCTACGCAGGGACTACCGCAAAACTCCAGAAGAAACTCCAACGAATCCAAAACGCCTCAGCCAGACTCATATTAGACATCCCACGCAACGATCACATCTCTGGTCACCTTAAAGACCTCCACTGGCTACCCATCAATAAGAGAATCACTTTCCGACTGCTTACCCACGCACACAAATCACTCTACGACATCGGCCCAGAATGCCTCAACTCACGACTGTCCTTCTACACCCCCTCCCGCCAACTACGTTCCTCCAGCCAAGCCCTCGCCACTGTACCTCGCATCAACAAGACCACCATGGGAGGCAGATCCTTTTCATACCTGGCTGCTAAAACTTGGAACTCTCTCCCCGCTTTCCTTCGCCTTACCCAGAACCACCTAGCATTCAGAAAGCAACTTAAAACGTGGATTTTTGACAAGTAATTCTCCCCCCCCTCCTAAGCGCCTTGAAACCCTACGGGTATGTAGTGCGCTATATAAATCCTTTGACTTGACTGACTTGACTTGACTAGGCCAAGATATATATTTATTAAGTGACCCTGGAGCTACAATATTCATGCTAAAGGCATCCAAAATGCCCAATTGCCCCCCTTTCAGGAACACATATAATGGCAGTCAGTTTAACAGGTGAATTATTTGCAGAACACCTGACCAAAGCTCTTGAGATAACAATAGAAGCCCTCATGGAGCAGTACCATTTCTCTTCAGCCATACTTGTCCTGTAAATTTACTGGGTGGAAAATTATTGTGCAAATTGCAATGTGACATTTACTGCAAACCTGATTTGTGTCTTTGTTGAAAGCAAAACTAACATTCCAATCTTGTGCGACACCTCCAGCTCCGATTCAACTTCAACAGATTTGCTTCATATGTATGGGCCTCTCACCCCAATGATGTAGGAAGGGTTTAAGACTATCCTTCAGCTCAAATCAAAATCCATCCTATACCCCCTTTCCCTCATATACCCCTTGTGCCTCAGTGTTAGCTCGCGTTTCACCTTTGTAACCTTACTATGTGATTGACTTCTATCCTGTGCTTTATAACCTCTTTGTGTAAAGCACACTTCCATGTCCCTTATACAGGCCAGAAACCCAGAGTCCTCACTGCAGTTGCGTCTTGCATGTATCATCTCCCCGTAAAGGGTGGATTTTACCTGATGTCTTGGGTGGACGCAGGATTTGTGCAGGATAGAGCTGCATGATGTAAGCTTCCGGAACAGCCTGCTATGTGTGACAATAAACAAGCCTTATAGAATAGTGAATGGATTAAAGGTGCACACCAATTTTTCTAGTGACTTAGTAATGTGTATCTTCTAAACTTAATCTAAGGTGCTATGGTACTGCTTCCGCTGTCAATACAGATGCCTAAATATAATGAACTTAGTGAGCAGCAGGGAGACCTGCCGGTACCATGCACTGTTCAATGGGTTTATGATCCAAAACCCCTTTCTTATGCAAAAATAATCAAAAACCTTAATTTGTGTGATCTGTAACTTTTATATGTTCTATTGTAGATTCACAGAAACATAGTACAAACTTATAAAATATTAACATACATCACACTTTCTTTGTGGAACTAAACAATAATTGCTCTTGATAATGAGCCTAACACAATTCAAATACAATGTTATCAAGACAGTTTTCCTTCATTAGATTCTTCATCCATATTTAGTATGATGTCCGATGCATTTCGGGACAGTGGGGTCCCTTCTTCAGGGGAAAAACCTACAACAAATATTTATGATCATACTCAATGCATTGGATGTAACGGTGGACTATATACACAAAACAGATATGTTTTGACAGTTGTTTATAAAAGAGAATTTAGAGAAACACACCTGAGTAGAAGATATCAGGTACACCAATGCTGTGTGTTTGTTCGTGCTCAATAGCCAGCAATAAAGTTGTGGGTGGTTAAAATCTCTAAAACACAAACGTTATTCAAAGTGCCACCTTAGTGCAACCAATATAACAGATCAGAATAATAAACTGATCAAAGAACCCCCTATTTATAGTGTTGAGATATAATTAAATTGCTATTCTCACCACGGAGGAAAAAAATCATTCTATTCAAGCTAAGATACTGTATGAACGGAGCTGTAAGAATATCATGAAATACAACTGTATGAGTTTGGGATCCTAGGAATATGCTAAAAATCCATGATGAAACGTGTGAGAAGACGTGAACTGTCGCTTACCTCTCAGACCGCGAAGATCTATAGGGTTATAGAGAGACTTTCAACAGAGGTAAACAGTAGTCTGTGGATAAATGTGGGCAACCCATTAGAACAATGGAGAACCTGGTTCAAGATCCCCATAACAATACCTCTTGAATATCGAGTAAGACTAGTCAACCAGATGGACACAGTAACAATAAAAAAGAGGCTTACCCTCAGAGCTATAGATGGAATACGGTAATGTGGGTCAACAGGTCCGCAGTTAATGAATTGGGTGCGTCTGAAAAGTGTAAATAAACGAGTCGTGATTATCAGCCGGAAAATCACTGGTTAAAAAAAGAGTGTAACAGGTGGGTATATATGTTAAAAATGCCTCAGGTAGGTAACAACTTGCTAACATTACGGGGACCGTGCACAAAAATACAGTGAAGAACAAGACACGTTAACCATGATAGATTCCATGGTGTGAATGAAACTAGATAAGCCGTGCAATTAAACAAAATTGTTATTGAGTAAGTCCTGCCGTGCTCGTGTAGTTTTCACCGCTAAACAACCCAATCCAAAAGAATACGCCGTAAGCGCCAAGCAAGCGCCATAGAGTTTAAAACGTCATGACGCCCGGAAGTATCCAGGTCATGTGATGGAAGTGGAAATAGATGAAGGACGCTGAGTAGTTCTAAACGTAAGGGACTACAAATGTATGCGATAGATGCCGGCTGCCATGGTATAAACAAAATAGTAAGAACCCTGGAGACTCTGTACTTATTAATCCCGATGTAACCGTAAAAAGACCTAAAATCTGGCTGGTGCTTAAATAAACTGTGGCGGGGATGTCAAAAAATTAAAATGGACCGAATGGAAAATCATGACGAAAAATAGTACTGATCAAAGCACTTATGTAAAGGACAATGGAGGAAAATAAAAAAATAAAAATATTGTGCATGTGTCATAGTGGTAAATGGTGAATCATAGTGGAAAAACCCTCCACCAAAGAAGTTCAATAAGCAAAGGTGTGTACATCATATCATGTAACATGTATCATGATAGTCAATATATAGTACATTATAAACACAAAAGAACGAAAAATGTATAGCACCCAGATGTTCATTGAGGTGCCTAACTATCTTTAAGGTACAGTAATTTGTAGCATGTGTGTGTGAACTTTTTTAAATTAAACAACAACTCATATCTAGCCGGTCGTTTAGTCCTGACGGCATCATTGTATTAAAATATTTAATCCAGTATATCTCCCTTTGGAGCAGTTTTTGGGAATTGTCTAGCCCGGGGTGTTTTTTTACCCTTTCTACTATTTGAAACCTCAGTTGAGAGATAGTGTGTTTCAATTCATCCCAGTGTTTAGCAAGAGAGGATGTGTGGTTATGGTTTCTGATCTTGCTCTTGTGTTCTGTAATCCTAATTTTAATTTTTCTTTCTGTTTTTCCAATGTAAACCAAGCCGCATGGGCATTTATTGCAATATATGATGTTTTGCGAATTACAGTCACTTGTGTGTTTCAAGCTGATTTTCTTGCCGGGTAATGGATGTGTAAGTACATTGCCTTGAATACCATTATTGCAATGGATACAGTTGTTGCATTTGGTGGTTCCTTTATATTCTACCCCAGATTCACTTGTGGATGGTGATGATAACATTGTCTGCAAATGTTTGCCTCTTGTATATGCAAACAGAGGTTTCATAGAAAAGATACCATTGAAGTCTGTTTCGTGTTTGAGCATTTCCCCTCTCTAGCGTTGATGATTTATTTAAAAGATCTTGATGCTGTAGAGTATTTGGAGAAAAAAAGTCTATTTTCCTGCTGTTTTGATGATGATTGTAACTGGTCCTTCCGTTTTTTTGTTCTGCTCTTCGTAAACATTCATCCGGTATGCTATCCGGATAACCTCGATCTTTGAACCTTTTAATGAATTCTTGTTCCTTTGCGACTGTAGTTGCTAAATCGTGGCAGATGCGCTGGATTCTGATCAACTGAGAATATAGAAGATTTTCAGAAGACTTCTAGGATGAAAGCTCGTGTAGGACAATGTGCTGTTGCAATCTGTAGGTTTCTGAAAACTGATGTTTCAATCCGATGATTATCAATGGATTTGGAGATGAGCCTGTCAAGAAATTGTATACTGTGATTCTGAATATTGTACGTGAATTGAATCCGAGGGTCAATTGTATTTAGTGTGCCGATAAATGACTTAAGTTTAATGTCAGATTCTGACCAAATGATGAAAATGTAGTCCATGTATCTACAATACAATTTGATGTTGTTCCACCATTCTTGGTTTGTCATGATGTTCTCAAATTCAAATGCAGCCATGAATGTATTGGCGTATGCTGGTGCTCCCGAGAAACCCATTGAGGGACCAGTGAGTTGGGCATAAAAGTGGCCCTGCCATTCGAATTAGCTGTGGTTTAAGCAAAAATGTAAAAGTTTCAAAATGAATAATTTGTCCATGTCAATAATGTCTGTGCACAATAATGCCCATTCAACTGCTTCGAGGCCTGCTTGGTGTGGTAAACATGTATATAATGCAGTTACATCAATTGTGCATAATGTAAAATTTGAAATATCCAATCTGACAAATTCTTCCAACTTTTGTAGGAAGTGGGTGGTGTCCTTCACATATGAAGACCATTGTTGTACAAATTGTTGCATGTAATGGTCCAAAAATGTACCCAAAGGATCAAATAGCGAACCGCATCCTGAGACAATTGGACGGAACGGTGGGTCCAAAGCGTTCTTGTGTATCTTGGGTATCATGTACTATTTTGGTCTTCTTGGATTTTTGGTTGTGAGGTGTGCTTTTGTTTCAACAGTTATCCATTCTTGGTCCATGTCTTCATTCAATATTTCTGCAAGCATGTTAAGCAATTGGGTTGTTGGATCTCCTGGGAGGCACATGTAGGTATTGACATCTGTAACATGAGCATTGACTTTAGCAGTATAGTATGATGTGTCCATCATTACTATCGCCCCGCCTTTGTCCGCCGGTTGTATCATAATATCCGGGTTGTTCCCCATGGTTTTAATGAGTGATCTTTCTTGTTTATTAAGATTGTTGAACCTCATAGACTTAAAATGTATGTGGGACAAATCCTTTTGTACCAAAATGTCAAATGAGTCAAGAATCTTATGGGATACTGGAGGAATAACATGCTTGCAAAAATATTGAATGAAACCATGGACCAAGAATGGATCACTGATCAAACCAAGCATACCTCACAACCAAAAATCCAAGAAGACCAAAATTGTACATGATACCCAACATGCAACAATTTGTACAACAATGGACATCACATGTGAAGGACACCACCCATTTCCTACAGAAATTGGAAGAATTTGTCAGATTGGATATTTCAGATTTTAGATTATGCACAATTGATGTAACTGCATTACATACATCTTTACCACACCAAGCAGGCCTCGAAGCAGTTGAATGGGCATTATTGCGCACAGACAACATTGACATGGACAAAATATTAATTTTTTAACCTTTTTAATTTTTGCTACTTCGAATGTCAGGGCCACTTTTACACCCAACTCACTGGTACCTCAATGGGTTTTTCGGGAACACCAGCATACGCCAATACATTCACAGCTCTATTTGAATTTGAGAACATCATGACGAACCAAGAATGGTGGAACAACATCAAATTGTATTGTGGATACATTGACGACATTTTCATCATTTGGTCAGAATCTGACATTAAACTTAAGTCATTGATCGACACACTAAATACAATTGACCCTCGGATTCAATTCACGTACAATATTTATAATCACAGTATACAATTTCTTGACGTGCTCATCTTCAAATCCATTGACAATCATCTGTTTGAAACATCAGTTTTTCAGAAACCTACAGATCGCAACAGCACATTGTCCTACACGACATTTCATCCTAGTAGTCTTGTGAAAAATCTTTCATATTCTCAGTTGATCAGAGTACGGCGCATCTGCACTGATTCAACAACCAGAGTTGAAAAGGAACAAGAATTCATTAAACGGTTCAAAGCTCTAGGTTATCCAGATAGCTAGCATACTGGATGAATGTTTACGAAGAGCACAACAAAAAAAACGGAAGGACTTGCAACAAAAAAAACGGGAGGACATGTTACAATCATCATCAAAACAGCAGGAAAAAAGACTTGTTTTTGTTTCCAAATACTCTACAGCATCAAGATCTGTGAAACAAATCATCAACGCTAGGTGGGAAATGCTCGGACACAAACCAGATTTCAATGGTATCTTTTCTATGAAACCTCTGTTTGCATATACAAGAGGCAAACATTTGCGGACAATGTTATCATCACCATCCACAAGTGGATCTGTGGTAGAATATAAAGGAACCACCAAATGCCACAACTGTATCCATTGCAATATTGTTATTCAAGGCAATGTACGTACACATCCATTAACCGACAAGAAAATCAGCTTGAAACACACAAGTGACTGTAATTCGCAAAACATCATATATTGCATTAAATGCCCATGCGGCTTGGATAACATTGGAAAAACAGAAAGGAAAAGTTAAATTAGGGTTACAAAATACAAGACCAAGATCAGAAACCATAACCACACATCCTCTCTAGCTAAACACTGGGATGAATTGAAACACACTATCTCCCAATTGAGGTTTCAAATAGTAGAAAGGGTACAAAAACACCCCAGGCTAGACAATTCCAAAAAAACTGCTCCAAAGGGAGATATACTGGATTAAATATTTACATACAATGATGCCGTCCAGACTTAAAGACCGGCTAGATATGAGTTGTTTCATTTAAAAAAGTTCACTCACAGATGCTACAAATTACTGTACGTTAAAGATAGTTAGACACCTCATTGAACATCTGGGTGCTACACATTTTTAGTTCTTTTGTATTTCTAATGTACTATATATTGACTATCATGATACATGATACATGATATGATGTACACACCTTTGCTTATTGAACTTCTTTGGCGGAGGTTTTTTTTCACTATGATTCACCATTTACCACTATGACACATGCACAATATATTTTTTTTCTATTTTCCTCCATTGTCCTTTACATAAGTGCTTTGATCAGTTCTATTTTCCGTCATCTTTTTGCATTCAGTCCATTTTCATTTTTTGACATCCCCGCCACAGTTTATTCAAGCACCGGCCAGATTTTAGGTCTTTTTTGGTTACATCGGGATTAATAAGTACAGAGTCTCCAGGGTTCTTAGTATTTTGTTTATACCACGGCAGCCGGCATCTATCGCATAAATTTGTAGTCCCAATACGTTTGGAACTACTCAGCATCCTTCATCTATTTCCCATTCCATCACATGACCTGGATACTTCCGGGCTTCACGACGTTTTAAACTCTATGGCGCTTGCTTGGCGCTTACAGTGTATTCTTTTGGATTGGGTTGTTTATCGGGGAAAACTACATGAGCACTGCCGGACTTACTCGGTAAGCCATTATTCCCAGGCTGGACAATTTTGTTTAATTATACGGCTTAACTAGTTTTGTTTACACCATGGAATCTATCATGGTTAACGCATCTTGCTCTTCACTGTATTTTTGTGCGCGGTCCCCGTCATGTTAGCAACTTGTTACCTAACCGAGGCATTTTTAACATATATACCCACCTGTTACACTCTTTTTTTAACCAGTGATTTCCCGGCTGATACTCACAACTCGTTTATTTACACTTTTCTGACATACCGTATTCATTAACTGCGGACCTGTTGACCCACATTTCCATATTCCATCTATAGCTCCATGGGATTATTGTTACTGTGTCCATCTGGATGACTAGTCTTACTCGATATTTGAGAGGCATTGTTATGGGAATCTTGAACCAGGTTCTCCATTGTTCTAATGGGTTGCCCACATTTATCCACAGACTACTGTTTACCTCTGTTGAAAGTCTCTCTATACCCTATACATCTTCGCGGTCTTAGAGGTAAGCCACAGTTCATGTCTTTTCACACGTTTCATCACGGTTTTTTAGCATATTCCTAGGATCCCAAACTCATACAGTTGTATTTCATGATATCCATACAGCTCCGTTCATACAGTATCTTAGCAGAAATAGAATAATTTGTTCCTCCATGGTGAGAACAGCAATTTCATTATATCTTGACACAATAAATAGGGGGTTCTTTGATCAGTTTCTTATTCTGATCTGTTATATTGGTTGCACTAAGGTGGCACTTTGAATAACTTTTGTGTTTTTGTGATTTTAACCACCCACAACTTTAATGCTGGCTATTGAGCACGAACAAACACACAGCATTGGTGTACCTGTTATCTTCTATTCAGGTGTGTATCTCTATATTCTCTTTTATAAACAACTGTCAAAACAAAACTGTTGAGTGTATATCTTCCACCTTTATATCCAATGCATTGAGTATAATCCTAAATATTTGTTGTAGGTTTTTCCCCTGAAGAAGGGACCCTACCGTCCCGAAATGCATCGGGCATCATACTAAATATGGATGAAAAATCTAATGAATGAAAAATGTCTTGATAACATTGTATTTGATTTGTGTTAGACTCATTATCAAGAGCGATTATTGTTTAGTTCCACAAAGAAAGTGTGATGTATGTTAAAATGTTATAAGAGTGTACTATGTTTCTGTAAATCTACAATAGAACAAATAAAAGTTACAGATCACACAAATTAAGGTTTTTGATTATTTTTGCATAAGAAAGGGGTTTGGGATCATAAACCCATTGAACAGTGCATTGTACCGGCAGGTCTCCCTGGCTGCTCACTAAGTTCAATAAACAAGCCTTGCCATAACCGGTTGGTCTCCCCTACAATGCAAGAGCTCAGACCAATACGCTTTGCTGGGTCTTTTCTGGCTTTGCTTTCTTTTTTGGCAAAAATCATAGTAAGAGGATTGCTCATGCATATGCATAGGTGGACATTGGAATGAGCTTTTCATGTATCAAAAGAAAAGCATTCCAAGATGACCGTAGTACATGTGCACATAAAACGGAGGACATCTTGCAATGGATTAAAGACCATTGAAAGGAGCGTTTCTTAAATACAGGGATGGGGGTAGATTGAGATTGACGGCAAGCAGATACTCGGGCAGTGTGAAATGTATGTCAACAAAACAATGCGAAGAGTGTAATTGCTCAGAAGCTATTTTTCAATGGGCAGAAACAATCTTCCAGGCCAAGACTATATTAAATGAAGACCATTAAAGAGAAGCCCCAAAGCATGGCAATGTTTTAGTGTTATCACTGAACAATCAGCACATCAGTATGCACTAGAGATCAGCTAGTACTTCAGAGGGGGCGAGGAGATGAGGGTGGATAGTGGGGCTGGGCTGAGATCCCCATTTTGTTTAAGCATGAATTCCTGGAAAGGACCCCATATGTCTCACAGCTTTGTTTTGGGAGTTTGTAGCGATGGAAATGTTTCTACATGTTCATTGCAAAATGTAGTGCCTTTTAGCAAATCTGGATGTATCGGGAGGGGACTCCTCAATCACATCCTAAAAACTGCTGCTGGGCAACCAACGGTATTAGTGGCAGTGACCTCCTCTTGGCACGGGTAATATCATCAAAATAACCCAAGAGCATGGACAATGGTGCACACAGCAGCCAGAGGCTAATTATTTCACAAATCATATCAGCAACTTCGGATTAAACGGACTGAATTGGGGGATGCTCAAAAGTCAACTTCCCATATCTCCCTGTGATCATTTGCAGAGGGGGGAGTGACTCCTTGTCATCCTATACAAGTGGGAGATCAAGCCTCTGGTGTTGGACAAGAGGTATACCATATATGTGTATGGGGAGGGAACTCCTGCTGTTCACGTAGGAATGCATGCTATTGTGCTGCAGCTGACTGGAGCAGTCGAAAATAGGTGAACAAGTCAAGTGCATTAATCTCATCCAGTTCCTGAAATTACGCCAGAGTAAGAAAGAGACTTTCCTGGAATATTTGACCAATTGTAGCTATGCCAAGACATGTGTAATGTGGCTCACATAGTTATGTCCATTGCTAGGGATATTGACGGGTTCTCAAAGACGGGCATGGCTGGAGAATAGATCAGCAGAAGCCCGAAATGTTTTGCCTATGTCCACATTGCCCAGCTCATGCAAATTACAGATTAAATATATTTATTTGGCTGTAGCTGTGAAACTGTGAGTGCTGTATCCATCCAGCCCACTTCTAGCTGATCCCTGTCAATGAGGAGATGAAGAGCAGGGTATTTCAGACTGATCTAATAGATAGCATAATGTGCCTGTGCTTGGGGGGTAATAGAACTTGAGTCTGGGACAGCACAGCCACCCCTTTCATAGACTTGTGTGAGTCTTTCCAAACTCACACTTGGTGTTACACCATCCCAAATGAGATGTGTCAATAGTGTTCAGTTGTGCAAACATTTTCTTGCGCAGTAGGGTGGGAAAATCTTTTGAAATGTACAAGACTCTTGGGGGAATTACTATCTTTACTAGTGGTTCCTTACCACAAGAGACAGGGTGAGAGCTTAACACTGGGTCATCATTGGTCTGTAAGATTGAGCAGACTGTTCTTGAGGTCTGTATACCAAGATACCAAACTGAAATGCTAGTGGGAAGCCTAAAGAAATCTTCTGAATGTCAACTGTAAAGGGAAATATTTCAGACTTTCTCCAGTGGATGCAATACCCATTAAATAATGTCACGGGCAAATAAGGTGTGTCATTCCAGTTAATCTAAAGCTTTCTCAGCATCCAAGAACATCAAGATTACCTCAGCTTCCTGTTTTAAATGATGCATCATTGAGAGTAATGTCCTAAGACTATTTGAAGATTTGACATGTATGAAACTGGATTGGTCGATAGGACAAGTTTGGTCTTTAAAAGATTCAATCTGTTGTCAAGGACTCAAGCTAAGATCCTATTGTCCATGCCCAACACGAACAATGGACTGTCACTACAGGAACAGGCATATCAAGGGTTTTTCAACATTTTGGAATAATAGAAATCAAGGTATCACTTGGGGTGGGGTTAGGGTCTCAGATTCAACTGGCAGGCACTTTATACTGCTTCAGTAGCCACAGGGCAAGAAGTTCCATAAAGCCCTTCAACTGTTAGAAAGTCTGTCTCGGGTGCCTTTCCACCAGAAAACCAATTTATACCCTGCTGTATTTCAGTTAGTGGAATTGATGTTGATAAGAATTCTCAGGTGCCACCCTCCAACCAGGCCAGAGTGAAATTCAAAAAGGTTTGTATTTGGTCATCTGGGAGTAATAATTTCAAAGCATAAAGATCTTTATAATGGGTATGAAAAGTGTGAAGGCTTGCTTTTGTGAAGCAATTATAGATTAACCTGTTTGCGAGTGCAACAATGGCACTCTTTCCTTGCGTCATGTACCTTAAAGGAGCCTGGCAGGTGTTCTATTAGGTCTTTCAACCTCTCTAAATTCTTGAGTCTGTGCATGCTTACCCAAGTATGCCATCTCTCAATTTGGGGCCCCTTAAACTGGGCTAATAGCCGATCAAGAATAGCCAATGAGGCCGTATAACGTGAGGAATCATAGTATTGCTGTACAATAGCCAATTTAAACTCAAGAGATTAGAGTTGAGCTCCACAATACTTTAGAACCCCTGAGTTCTTGGAGATCATGAACTCCCAAATGTAAACTTTAAATGTTTCTCAAACTGTCAGGAAAGAGGGTACGGATCCATTATTCATCCCGAAGAATTCTTCAATCACTTTTGCAATGTCTGCCTTAAAGACCGGGTTCAGAAACACAACACTGGGGAACACCATAGTTTGTAGGTATGGGTGTCAGGGACTTCAATCACAATGGAAACTGGGGAATGGTCAGAGAGAGTCTTAGACAAGTATACAATGCTATGGATCCGTGCACTGGTGTCCGAGTAATGTCATCAAAAAGACGATGCAGGATCATGAGTTTTGTGCCGTAGAATAGATTGACTATCCAGCATCGCCATCTGTCATCGCCCACCTGCCATCAACCAAATGATCAGAGTCAAGTAATTGTTTTAGGGTGCGAACTGCATTAGGATTGCCGGCACCGAGAGGGTTGGTCAAGTCTAGAAGAGGATGTAGTACGAGGTTAAAGGCACCCAGCAAACAATGTTGGCATCTCCCTGGGTGCTGTAATGCTGAGCGATGTTCTGTAAGAATTCTGGTCTTTTTTTTACATTCAGGGCTTTGGAGTTGATGAGTATAAGGGGAATGACACTCTGTGAGCCAGAGAGGTAAATATATCATCCCATAGGATCTAGGTGAACAAATTCAACTGTGAAAGTGAGGTACCTTTTAATCAGTAGCCCAACACCAGAGGTATACAAGCTGTATGATGCAAAAATATTACAGCCCACTCCCTCCCATTTATCAGCAAAGAGATGGGTCTCCGCACGGGACAGATGTGCTCCTGAATAAGGGCAATCTCTATCCCAAGTCTTGCGAAATATGCCAGTACCAGGTGGTGTTGTTTGGGGTTCACAGACCCCGAACATTCCACAAAATTAAGTTAATGGTATTTGCAGTTGTATGCAAAAAAAGAATCAGGTGGTACAAATAGCAGCACACATTTACATCTAATAAACAATGGGATCCTGCTCAAATGTGGCTGTCAACATAATTATTGAGTGATTTACTAATAAAACAAAAGTAAATATATAATCTTATCAACTAGAAAACAGTCCCCAACACCTCCCACCCACACTGAACAGCCCACTTTCAGTAAATGAACCCTACCCATAAGAGTACACAAACTAGTGCTTAGCAGAAAGGTGGTGTGGTCCAATGCCAGCAACCCCTTCTCACCTTTAAATAATGGTGCACAGGTTACCAAGAACACAAATGTCAAACAGGTAATTTAAACCATACCAAAAGTTAGAAGTGAAAGCAGCCCTGTGGCCCAGCGTAACCAGCACAGTGAGGCGGAGGACCCAGGAGGCATAAAACCGCTTACTAAAATAACACTTAATGCTCACAACATGCATTCCATACAATAAATTAAAGCAAAGATGGTCAAGATCCAGCCTGCAAAGGAAAGATGAATATTAGGAGTATTAAATGCCTTCGAATAAGTCTTTAGAGATGGAATCGGTGTCCATAGACTTGGCTGGCATGTTTCATTGTTTTTTCTGCAATTACTAGAAATAGGCTTTTTAAATCCCCCTAGGTGTCCTTAAGTGAGGTAAAGAACACAGTGCGCCCATCCAGCTGGGATCACAATTTTGCAGGGAACATCATTGCCTAAGAAATCTCACTGGCCCTGAGCAGCTTCTTAAAATCAATAAAGGAACGCCCTACCTCCTCCAGTGACAGGATAGACGTGGATATCCAATGCTCGATATGATACATGGCCCTTCTCTCCGGAAAGGTGCAGCATGGTGTCTTTGACCCAATAATTCATGAGATGGGCAATTACAGTGTGGGCAGGGGAAGTGGGCGAGGGTCCAGGGCGCAGCGTCCTGTGAGCTCGCTCCTACAATGTGGTATTCAGAAAATTGATATCTACTCTGCATCTCTGATAAGAGTTGTTCCAACTCCTTAATACGATCATCATGCTTTTTATTATGGGCTACCATAAGGTCTATGTGTGCTGTGAGGCTTATCAAGTCGCTATTGCGAAGTGCTCGAGCTGTGGTTTTTCCCCCCAGCCCTCTTTACCCCTGCGCCTAGCCGATGAGACTAGCTGTGCGATAGTTAGGGCCGGGCTGATTAATGCTAGATCTGTTGTGAAACATGCTGCTGACATCTTTGAGATACTGGTGGATGGTCAGCTTGAGGTTCTTTTCATAACGGAGACGTGGCTGACCAACTTGTGCGCCCCGATTGTGGAACTTGCTGTCCCTAGAGGTTTTAAGATTGCCAGGGTTGATAGGCCCTCGGGTAGTGGGGGCGGACTAGCTGTTATTTTTAAGGAAGGGTGGCACTTCGCCTCTGAGCAACCCGCTGCAGGGGCTGATGGTGAAGTTCTCCACTTCTCCCTTATTATCACTCCCCACTTTACCTTGGGGGGTTCATTGATTTACAGGCCTCCGGGCCATGCCAGTCATTTTATTGACACCCTGGAAGAATGTATAGTGCCACGGCCCTAAGCTTTCCAAAATTTCTTCTGCTCGGCGATTTAAACATTCATGTAGACGTCTCTGACTCTCTCGAAGCTCGCCGGCTGGGGGAAGTCTTGGACCTTGCACAGATTAAACAATGGGTGGCCTCGTCGACTCATGTTGGAGGTCATCTTTTAGACGTAGTCTGTTCCAACTTTCCCATTGAGTCTCTAAGCTTAGAGAAAGTAACGTGGTCGGATCATGATCTTGCCAGGTTCTCGTGGGAGGTGGAGGGTGTAGGTTGATCAGCATCCTCATCTCCCACGAGTCATACCCAGAAGGTCAATCTGGTCGCGTTCGGCCATGCTCTTTCCAGAGCTCGCCCTAAGCTTACTTCTGCGGTGGACGAGGCGCTTAGTGGTTTCAATGGGTGGGTGCTGCAGGCGGCTAATGCGTCTATGAAACGTACTACGGTGTCCAGGCTCCGCCGCACCCCCTCCCAGCCCTGGTTCTCTCCTGAGCTGAGGGAGTTGAAATTGAGGTGTAAAAAGTTGGAGCGAGCTTGGAGACTCGGGTATAGTTCGGAGTCAAAGTCCGCCTTACGCACAGCCCAAAAAGACTACTATGCCACTATTAAGATAGCCAAAGGGAATTACTACGCAGGGAGAATTGCCAAAGCAGAAAATAACAGTAGAGAGATCTTCTCTATTGTTAAAAGCTTTGTTTCCCCTGCTGCTGACACTGCCATACTCCCCTCCTCGGCGCAATGGTGCGAGGACCTGTCTGATTTCTTTATCAACAAAATAACTAGGATCCAACAGGACTTACTTTCAGCGCTATCAGCGGATTGCTCAGCGGCTGGCCCTCCCTTTACGCCATGCCCCTGTGATTTGCAACAGTTTACGGACTTTTCGCTGGTCGCGGACTGTGATGTACTGCCTCTCCTCCAATCTCTTAAGTCGGGCTCTCCCTCTGACCCTTGCCCTGCCCGGGTGCTTTCGGAGGTGGCAGCCATTGTCTGCAGTGAGGTCACCCACATAGTGAATCTCTCTCTATCTTCTGCTGAGGTTCCTCTTAGTTGGAAGCAGGCAAAGCTTTTGCCGCTTCTGAAAAAACCTGGGCTGGATGCTACTGTTCCTGGGAACTATCTTCCCATATCACTTTTGCCAGCACTGGCCAAAATATGTGAGAAGGTGGTCTTTCATCAATTCGAGAGCTTTGTGGAGACCTCTAATGCTCTCCATCCAGCTCAATCAGGCTTTAGGGCGGCCTATAGCACGGAGACAGCTTTGGTTGAGATGGCGGAATCGATCCGGGAATGTTTGGACGGAGGCGGCAGAGCGGTCCTGATTTTACTGGACCTCTCTGCCGCGTTCGATACCGTTCCATACGAGCTCCTTCTCGCCAGGCTGTCTGCTATTGGCATTGGTGGAGGTGCCCTGGCCTGGTTGTCCTCATTTCTATCTGATAGGACACAACAGGTCTGGATGCCGCCCCACGCCTCCGAACCCAAACCACTCCTCACCGGGGTCCCACAAGGATCTACCCTTAGTCCCCTACTGTTCAATATCTACATCACTCCCCTGGTTTATCTAGCGGAACAGTACGGGGCTAAGGTTATAGGGTATGCTGATGATACACAGCGGCTGTTTACCAGGCCAGATGATCATCTGGATACTACAACAGTTCAGCTGTGTTTGTCCTCAGTCTTTCGCTGGTTAACTTTGGCCCAGCAGAAATGCAATGAGGACAAATCCGAGGTGCTTTTCGTTGGTTCTTTTCCCCCCAATTTCAGGAATTCGTTGTGGCCCCCGAACATTCCCAGCCCCAAGGTGATGGGTGGCCCCGCGAAAAATCTTGGCATCTGGTTCGGTGAGGACCTACGATTTGAGGACCACATGAAGAAGCTATCTGGGACATGCTTTGCCACTCTGAGAATGTTATGCAGATTCTTTCCTCTGCTTCCTAGAGAAGCAAGGGAGACGGTTGCTCGCGCACTCATCCTGGCAAGGCTGGATTATGCGAACGCCCTGTTTAGCGGTATCCCAGCTTACCTGGTTAAACGCCTGCAGGTCATTCAGAATGCCGCGGTCCGTCTCATATTCAACGTCCCGAGATGGAAGAGTGTTCGCTCACATATGTGTAATCTTCACTGGCTGCCAGTATCACAACGCATCCTGTTCAAATCCTTAGTGCTCTCGTTTAGAGCAGTCCACGATCAAGGACCTGCTTATTTGAAGAAGAGATTCACCTTTTATGCCCCCACACGAGCTCTCAGATCATCCACTTCGTTTAAAATGACCCATCCTCGCTTTAAGCGAACTAGACTTGGGGGCCAGTCGATAGCTGTAGTTGCTGCCCGTGCCTGGAATGCTCTTCCTCTTCACTTGCGTTCCATGCAAGGTGTTGCCCAGTTTAAGAAAAATTTGAAAACCCACCTGTTCAGGAGTGTGACATAAGTTTTTTTTTTTCGTCTGTTCTCATCTGCTTCTTCCCACTCGCGCCAGGATACTCCCAAGTAACAGAGCGCGTTACAAAACGGTTTATACATAAAAAAAAAAGTTGCCCATTGATCTGCTGCAGACTGGCAGCAATTGTAGCAGCACGTTAGATTTTTCCATCTCATCATTTTAGACTAGTGGTTCAGCTTCCTAGTCAGGTCGATCTAGTCCAGGTCCACTGCAGGCCCTAGTCCCTCTGCAGGCTTCAAACATAAGTTTAAAATGTTTACGATTGCCTTTACCCATAATGCTGCTAAGAATATGAGCGGAACCTCAAAAGACACAGAGTAGTATGTGGTAGAGGCCAAATCACACCCCAAGCATCCCGGGGGTATGGGACAGTCCAGGAAAGGTTCATTTGCAAGGACTAATCATATGCACGTGCCACAAGGTAATTAAGCAGGTAGACATATTCCAGTAGGAGCAGTATACGATTATTAACAAATCTGTGCTCTCCGTTTCGCCCGTCGGTCTGAGGGCACATGCTGCATCACCCAAAGAGGCTGAGCAGCAAGATCATATTAGTCAGTGAGTAAGTTAGGCCTCGGAGATCCCACCCACAGACTGTTGTGATCCAATTTGGTTCCCGTTATAGGGGCCACAGGCAGAGCTGACTTTAGCCCTAGTGGCACCGGGTGAGACAATCATTTTTGGCACCCCCTACACCCCATGACTGCCTCCTCAGATTCTTTCACTACAACAGGGCTAAAGTGCACCTCATCTCTCCAATCATAAGTTATTGCTAACACAGCGCTCCCCTCTGAGTTCAGTCCCCCCACAGGTCCTCGCCCAGTGCAGCCGCACCAGTCGCGCTGCCCTAAAGCAGGCCCTGGGCATGGGTCCTCTCCCACTACCTTCAGAACTGTAACTATTCATTCCAGTCAGCAGTCTGCTGGAGCAGACACAACACCAAGCACAGGGCGCAGTCACAGGATCGCCCCTGCATCAGATCCTGGCAGGTAGAAGCGCAGTTTCTTTTTCAACTTGGGAATGGCAGAGGGGGACACAAGAAAAGTTGATTCAGGGGTCCACAATAGCAGCGGCAGTGCACATGTGCTCAAGCGCCTAATAGTACACCCAGAAAGGCTGCCAGGCGTGCGCCGACCTGCTCTAGAGGCCCGGCCTGAGGAATCTCTTAAATTAAGGATTTAAAGGGCTTCGATCCGGTAATAATTCCAACATATGACAACAGGGGTTCTCGCAGTGCACCTGCAGTCTCCTACCCTGTGCCAAGAGAGGATGTAGAAAGATGTTATGTGGGCAAGGCGTGGAGTACCCTGCTTAGGGAGCCATCTTAGCCAGTGGCTCGCCACTCCCCTTGTGAAGATAATTAAGTAATGAAAAGGTTTTAGTTGTCTATTTTTTGCAATCTATGTTTCGGCAAAAGATATTTCTGTTTTCCAATTTTTGTTTTGACATGCTAGTATTGTTTTTGAAGGAAAGCAAAGTCAAAAGAAACACAATAAACATTATTTGCATCACAAAAACCTGTTTCTTTTCCTTTTCCACTTTTGCAGCTCTTCTTCGAGATGAAGTTTGAAGCTTGAGTTCATTCTTAATTAGTTATTGAAGAAAGAAATTTATATTTTTAAATGCTTTGAAAAAAGAAAGACGCTTCTTCTCACTTGTGAGGACTAATGAGGTGAGAAGAGGGAATTCCCTTAAAAGTGATTATGAGTCACCTGTGTGTGTGCTGGGGAATAGGGCGGGGAAAAATTTATGTTCGAAATGCGGGTCTCTCCTTGGCAGAGGTAGATAACCTTGTCCAAATAGTGACCCTTGCTTTTAGTCAGGGTAAGGGGGATACACACTTTGATAAGCCCTGTTCACCCCCTTGGTAGCTTGGCACGAGCAGACAGGCATATCCCAAAGACAATGTGTCAAGTTTTTGTACCAACACCCACAGTAACACAATGAAAACACCACACCAGTGTTGAAAAAGAAAGTATATGTATCTAAACTAAACAAAACCAAAGCGTCAAAACCCCAACATACACAGTTAAAAATATAACTTTCAAAAGGTTTCAAGAACTTGTACCACAGAAAACTATGGATGCGTGACTTTTCACCAAAGTACCTGAAGATGCGTCAAAGTTAGAAAGCCTGAGACCTTGGGGAGACGATGTGACAATCTTGCTGCACGCAGAGGAAGGGTTGTGTAGAATCCGGTCTGTATGGAGGGTGATGCATCGATTCTTCATGATGGTTCTCGTCCGCAGGTGATGCGTCGAACAAACTTGCCACACAGGCATGATGTGTGGAAATATGGGATGCATCAATGATTGATGCGGCGGCGTCAAGCAGCGCTGCGTCAGTCGTCTTCAGCTGCGATCCCTCAATGTGTCAATTTCTGTAGTTCTTTGAGTTTCTTCTTTCTTCCAGCTCCCAAACAGCAGCAACAACTTCCAGAGGCCCAAAACTGGCACATGCACCTCTTGGCAGGTCAGAATGTAGAGCAGCGGAGTTGAGGGGAGCTTGGAATGAAGTCTTTGTGTCCCTGAGATCTCAGAACAGGAAGCCATCTCAATTCAGGCTCTTGGAAATCTCTTTTAAGCAGGGGACACAGCACACAGCAAAGTCATTCTCCTTTCCTTGGCAGAAACAGCAACTGCAGGACAACCTCAGACACACAGCAAGGGCAGTGCTTCTTCTCAGTCTCTCCAGCTCTTCTCCTTGGTAAAGGTTCCTCTAGAATTCCAGGAATGATCTTAAGTCTGGGGTTTTGGGTCTGATACTTATACCCCCAAATTTATTTTATTTCTTTGTGCAAGGTGCTCTGAGACCAGGTCAAACCAGTTCTGGGGGCACTCTGCAATTGCATAACAACATCCGTTCTCAGTGTTAACCTCGGCTCCAGACACACCACAGGGGGCGGAGCCAGCATTGTGGTGCTACTCCTCCCACCACTCCAAATGCAGATCAGGCCTATTCAACATAGTGCTGACTTATCCACACTCCTGGAGCCACTGCACCTCCCCAGCCCCTGTCACTTCAAAGCCAGACAGTCAATCCACAAACAGACAGAGGCACACAGGATGGCTAATTACGAAAATAGCCACTTTCTAAAAGTGGTATTTTTAAACACACGATTTAAAAACCACCTTTACTAAAAGATGTGTTACTAAATCCTGAGTTCAGGGATTCCAAACTCCATTTTTCGATCTTATCCCTGTGGGAAGATATGTTTGTAAAATGTTACAAACTATTCCCCATTTGTCCTATGGGGAAAGATAGCCTGTCAATAGTGGTAAACAAAATTGGTAGTATTTCACTATTAGGACATGTTACACACACCAGTACGTGTCCTACCTTTCACATACACTTGTCTCTGCCCAGGGGGGTACCTTTGGCCTACAATAGGGATGCCCTATATGTAAGAAAAGGGAAGGTTAGGGCCTGGCAAGTGGGTGCACTTGCCAAGTCGACATGGCAGTTAACAAACTGCGCACCGGCACCGCGGTGGCAGGCCTGAGACATCTTTTCAGGGCTACTCATGTGGGTGGCACAATCAGTGCTGCAGCCCCACTAGTACCATTTGATTTACCAACCCTGGCACACTCAGTGCACTTTACTAGGGACCTACTGATAAAACAAATATGCCAATCATGGATAACCAATCACAATGACAATTTACACAGAGAGCATAGGCACTTTAGCACTGATCAGCAGTGGTAAAGTGCCCACAGTCCCATAGCCAACAAAACAGGTCAGGAAAAAATAGGAGGAAGAAGCAAAACGTTTGGGGATAACGCTGCAAAAAGGGCCATTTCCAACAAGTTATGTTAAAATGAGCAAGTAACAGACTAAATACCTCTAGATTTCGTGATATTCAGATAGTGGTATGCCAGTTTTGCTAAAAAAAAAATCCACAAAAAAAATGAACATCCTGACTGTCAAAATGTTCAATTGTGTAGAATGTTTAAATGACTGAGCAAAATCATGCATAGATCAGGATTAATAAATTACCCTTAGCTCGTGAATTATTTTCTTTCCAAAGTTTACTCACTGTCATTGTTTTCCCAAGTACTCTGGCAGTAATGTATTTTTCGTTGTTGCAATAAATTAACACAGGCAGACTAGTCTTGATTTTAATGAAAAATCTCACAGACATAAAAGGTCTTGAATTACACTTTGTATTCCATGCTTTCAAGAATATTGCAGAACGTTTGCAATGAAAAAAACCTTTAATACTTCGCTCACACCTGTTGTATACATAGGTTATGATCAACATAAAAGCAATATAAACCAATTAGCTGTGAGAGTGCGTAATTCTGGGTATATCTTATTAGCAACCCTAAAAGAACAGTAACTAATAGAAAGTATGGTCCAGTGTCCTAATTCACCTTCCTAGTAGCCCAATTTATGAAATGTTACCATTTTAGGGTGGTGCCATGGGGCCTTTGCAGTAGTTCATGGGTAAGGCCCTCGGGCATAGAAATTATTTAGTCAAAATTGTCTGTGCGATGCCCTCACCCTGATTGAAGCATCAAAATTGTAACACTTCATAAATGTTTTCATTTCCGGACCAAATTAATTCAGGTGGACAGGACATATAATGAATTACTAACAGTGTATCAACTGTTTGACTATTTTCTGTACATAGAACAAAAACGTATTAAATTGCTTCTGAGCCATTGAAAAAAATGTGTCTAATGGCCAAATGAAGAGGAGTAGATCTGAGAGCCAACATCTTTCAACCCCCTGTGCGCACCCAAGCCGGGGTTTTTTTCAAAGCTCACATAACATGATTCTAGAGTGGAATAGCCATAGTCCAATAGGGGACGATCCAGATTTGATAAGCTTGTGATAAACTGGATGTTGTAGAACCTTGGTTCTCAGAATTTTGATTCAACTGGTTAATGAAACTGAGTTTTTTTCAAAGAATGTGACCTATGGAGAGCTCTTGTCCTGAAAGACTAGTTTGATTTGAGGGACAGCGGGAGGACAGCAGTACAGCCATACTGGTACACAAGTAGACTTGCAGTCTGGAAGGTCATCTCATGTATTTTAGTGGCTCATAGTACCTACATTTCCAGCACAAAATCGGTGAGTATCAATAATTTGTAATAGACAGGCTACTCCTTTTTCAGATGTGTGCTTGGTTGTGCTCTGAAGAATTGAGACATTGGTTGCACGATGATACTTGCAAGATAGGTTCGTGAAAGGCAAAGAACATGATACAAAGTGGTGTGACTTCCTGAAGAAGGTGAAGAGGATCTATTCCATGACCAAAAGAGCAGACATCTGTCAAATATGTGGCTTTTTACGTCATTCAGAAATGTATTTATGAAAAAGATGTAAAATATTGCCTTTCTGAATACAATTGTGCCTTCAATTTCAAAAATGATAATTTAGAAGAAAGCCTGTTACTATCTTAATTAGTAAGATGGCCATTAAAATGTTCACACGTTTAATTGTGTGCACATGCAAGCACAACATACCCTCAATAATTCAATTTAACACCCACATTTTTTCACAACAGTTTTAATGATTACTGACACGTGCCATTTTAATGGTAATGTTACCTTTTTGCTTTAGCCATGATTATTTTTTTAAGTTCAAAATGATTTTATTGAAGTTGTTTTAGAAAAAAGAAATAAACAAGTACAATACAAAAACATAAACATAAATAAGAACATAGAGACGCACACCCGTTCCTCAAGCATGGCCATAAAACAGTTGGAGCCCGTGAAGAGAGAGATAATTAAATGCCAGGAGAAATCAGACTATCAGCATTCAAGTAACGGGATCATGAGTGTCCATTGACGGTGAAGCTTGTTGCTCCAGAAAAAGTCTTAAATCTTCAGGACGATGAAAAGATTTAGAGAAGGTGTCTTTCCAGACTCTCATCGTAGAAGGGTCAAATAGACCATACTTAAAACCAAGGCTTCTCAGTTGTGGACAATAAGAGGAAAATTCCTTGCGAATAGCAACCGTTTCCTTAGCAAAGTCTTGATGGATAAAGATTTTACAGCCATCCGATAAGAGTGAGGGAATGTCTCTTGCTGCTTTCCTGATAAGGACCAAATGATGGTGTCGCAAAACCTTAAAAATCATTTGCCTGGGTTTAGTGTGGCGAGGATTCCTATGTGAGGGAATTCTGTGAGCCTTCAAATTTTTTGGGGAATTTGATATTTAGGAGGCCAGGAAGCAAGGACTCTAGATATAAGCGACAATCAGATCCCTCAACCTCTTCAGGCAGATTGAAAATACGGAGATTGTATTGTCTATTACAGTTTTCCAATTCCAGCAATTGAGTATGCATTGGTACTATTTGAATCATCAAAGGTGTAAAAGCGGCCAACTTATTTTTATTGTCCTGAATTATGATAGTATTATCAGACACTTTCATGGACATAGAAGCCATATCTTTGCGAACATTTTTTACTTCAGTTGCAATAGTATCAGTATTTAGGCGTAGCGCTTGAATTTCCTCCAAAATTAGAGTAAGGGAAGGTTCAGAAGATTCAACAACCTTAGACTTAGTTGGAGGAGGCGATATCTGCTGTTTCCTTTTATTAGCAGCCACATTTTTATTTTCCATCTTGAGGTGAAAAAATAACCTTTTACGTCAGAGAAATGCAGAAAATGAAAAAACACCTCAAAATTTAATAGATATGAGGGAAAAATGACGTAACATTCCCCAAAAGCTCTTCAAAAGGACTGGTGCAGCAGCTAAACTGGGTCATGGGTGTGGCCAGGCCCAAGCCAGGCCCTCTCTTCGTGAGCACTCCGCCCCCTATGCAGAGCAAGCCGGCAGAAGCTGGAGCAGAGGCAGGGGAGAGGAACCACGGAGCCAGCAGGAGTACTTCCTCACAAAGAAATCGCCTAAAAATCGAGCATAAGGTAGGAGACAAGCATAGAATGCAACCGCCGCTATAATTTGGCGGTTCCTGACAGGAATATCGTCGTTTGTCGGCTAATTGGGCCGGGACACTTACGGAGCTCCGGTGGCAGCGGCCATCTTGGTCGACGCGCTCGCGCGACTCCTGCTATGATTATTAATCTGGCATAAAAAGAAAACATCGGTGATCTGGAAAGAGTCCGGGCTAACTAGTATCTGCCATTTAATATTATGGGTTTTTTAGGTCTCGCCTAGCGATGCAGCGAAGCTGCTCACTAAGCAAATACTATTGTCATTGACTGCTTAGCGAAGTGGGACAGGAGAGGTACACGAGCTTACCAAAGCCTTTGCAGTCAATGGCTGTGACTGCACGCCTTAGGAGACACGTGCTGTGAATGCGCGCGTCTGTTCACGCGCTCTCCTACACTTTCACTTTCACAGCACGTGTCTCCTAAGGCGTGCCGTCACAGCCATTGACTGCAATGGCTTTGGTAAGCTCGTCAGCAGGGCTGCACGTCGGGGAGGCTCCGTAGCCGCTTCAGTGGAGCTGGGTTGCCCTGTACACCGGCAGCATGTCTGTGCCGTGCTGCGTGGGACAGGTAAGGAGTTCCAGTGCTGCTACTGTGTTTGTTCGCAACGAACGCCAGGCCTGGGGCAGTCCATAATACCGTAAGTGATCTCTCGCGGTGAACGAGGGCCTCACACCCAGGCTGCACCTCTGCTCTGACAGTACCAGTATTACTTGTATGAGTTGCGTCTACTGGAAATTAGCTGCTGCGGTAACCTTGTATCTGTGCCTCTGTAGCCCCGCACAGATTCAAGAACAGAGGTGCGACACTTGCGACTACCAAAATACTTATGTTGCGTTATGTTAGGTTACATTATATTATATTAGCCATTTGTGTAGCACATTTCGGCCATTTCCTACATTAATATGGCTCGTTGTCCTTAATACACCTTGCGACCAAAAGGCAGAAGTTATTTCTCAGTGCGCAGTCACTCAGTTCTTTGCTGTGGCTGCCACAGAGTGTCACTGCTGCCCACACCTACTGGGAGGCACTGCATCACATCTGTGTCCATTAAACACCATCTAATGCAAGACTTGGACTAGTCACTAAGAGATGGCGCAGCACTGGTGCCTGTCTCTGTTCCTTCCAAGGCATCTTTTAATGCCATATTCTGGCTGCTAGAAGTTTTCTCCATGCTAGCTTTAATATTGGATTGTAACATCTATATAGCGCTTACTAACTCTGTGTGGAGCACTGAAGTGTTTGCTTACATGGGTAGTACGCTGCAGAGTGTAAGGTGTGCGGTTGGAAGGTATTGTCTTTTGTTTTGATCCTTTATGATGTCTTTCCATGTCGTGTGTGATGGCCACCAAGGTGCAGTTACGCAACTGTCGGTGGTGTGATGGATCAGGAAGTGGTTGGTGCTTGTGATATTTCCACCTTAGCCATCCATTGCACCTGTGTCTTCTCCCGGTAGATTTCAGCTAACACCACATTTGTCGCTTGACATACTCAAGTTCTAGGCCCTCTAACAACCCCTCCCCACGTCACTCGCCTCTCTCCGTCCTCCTTTCATCGCCATTTTTTCTCCAACTCAGGCCCCTCACTAAACCCTATTGCTCTCCAATGATCATTACATATTAACTCCCTTTCCCCATCCATGGGGCAGACTCACCTGCAGACACACTTCGGCTGTTGGGAGTCCCATGTGGAGTGCGGTGGTTCAGTCCTGCCTTCATAGACACCGCATAACCTGGCAAGCACACATGGTGTTATAAATTGTTTTCATATACCTGCCACGGACAGGTCCGTTCTTGTGTGCTGTGCTGTTTTCCCACCTCATTCCAGCAGGAAGCCTGTCTTTAAAGAATCGCACAAACAAAAATTACGATAAGGTGCTGACACTGTACAGAAACTGGAGAGGTGGCGAGGTTAAACAAGCATTTGCAATGCAGTGGGTCTCGCATTTACTCAGGTTTAAGTAATTGGCATTGTAAATGACAATGCCTTTTATTTCTGTTTTCAAAACAAAACCATAAATAAAGGGCACTGTCATTTACAATGCCAATAGCTCAAACTGCATAAATGCGAGACCTATTGCATTGCAAATGCTTGTTCTAAAAGGCTCTAAACATGCCTTTTGGACACAAGATGGCGTAGCATCATTCAATAAACACGCTTGCTGTCTTGATGCGAACCAGCTCTTGATGTCCTCACATATGCTAAACTTTCTAAGTGGCAGCCAAGCGAATCATGTCATTAATAATGTAACTGCTAATGCTATGTCATTGGGATAGTCATTTTTGTCATTTGAGTGTCACGTGTGATGTCATGATCAGTTTGTGATACAACAAGTAATGAGTGTGGAATTTATGGTGGCAATGGCATAGGTTACCGTATCTGCATGTCAGTGCTTTTTAAGTTGTAGATCATAAACATAAGGCCCGCTCCAATGATTTTGTTCATGGAAATGTCAAAAATTGAACATCAAGAGTTGCAATGTAGGTTTTCCAGGTCAATGTGCCAATAAGCAACAGCAGCCTCAAAAGGCTGTGGTACAAATGTGTCAGACTGGTCTCGCCATTTCAGAAGGTAGGCTCTGTGGCAGAAAGTGGCAGCATTCTGCATTTGATAGACTCTTCCACCAACTCAAACACAGCCAGCAGCAGTCTGCATTTGCCAAACCACTCTCATTTATGTGATCACGAATGAAGCTTCATTGTTCGTGTTTAAAACAACAATGCCCTGAAGGATACTGGTCAAAACCCAGGAAAGTCTTTACTTCTGGACATGTTTACTGAACAAGTAAACCTGCCCGTATGTGTTTGGTTGACAGTCATCAAAACACAGAACAAGCCTCTGTGTGCATTTGTCTGACTGGTCCATCATGGACAGAAACTAGCAGCAAAGAGCCATAGATTCCTTCAAAGAAGAGTACACGAAGGCCTCCATTCTGACTTGGATACAAAAACAAGGTGATGGATGGAATGCTTGAATTAATCTCAGTCACGGCATGGTGTGCAAAATAACGATGGGCTGGAATGCAGCCTCGAGTATTATCAGTGGCTAAGATTCATTTAAGACATTCCATCTATCACTTTTTAGTATTTTTTAGTGTGACGTACTAAGTGTGATGGGTATTCCCACACATGGGTCCCATGCTCACTGCGCCACTGAAACTAAGCTGCTCCCCACTGAGGATCCCAAAACAGGTCAAACTGGTCTTCGCTATTTTGTGTTCTGTTCAGGGAGGAACAGGCCTGGCAGTTCAGAGCGACTTTTCCTATTGGAGCAGGGTCAAGACTGATTTGCATATGGCTGGGCCCAAATTGGGGTAGCATGGTGTGCAACCTAACGATGAACTGGAATTCGGACCAAAGTAATTTCCAGTGGCTGAGATAAATTGAAGAACTCTGTCCATCACTTTTCTGTATAATTTAAATATAGACCCTGACAGAGAATGAACATGGTGAACTTTAGAAGTCATTAAAGTTCCATATTGCTGTTTTGGTCATTTCTGTAAACTAATATGTACTCCTAGATTCGATTTAGCATCTGTGGGTGGCGATTTGTCACAAGTAATAAGAGTACAGGTCCCCAGCCAATTTTCGTGAGGGGTAGAAACACTTATAACTCCAAATGCTGTGAAACATCTAATAGTAACTCACATGGCATATATTAGGCAAAAATTAGCCAAATGTAGTTCTACATACCGTGGTCAGTGATCTCTGTCTACTATATTTAGATATATGTATTGCAAAGAAATAGGCATCATGTAAGACAAATAACACACACCTTACAAACTTTACTACTGGGAGCATATAAATAGTACTTATACCCAGGGTTCAGCCCTGGTCCCCTTGTGCAGAGAAACATTATGGAAACAGACATTAGCTACCAATGCCTTGCGTGTGTTTGTGTGCGCTTGTGTCTTTATATTTGTGCGTGTGTGTGTGTGTCTGTGTGTGTGTGCAAGTGTGTGTGAGTGTGTGGTACATCATTTGTAATTATCTGTGTATGTGTATGTGAATCTGTTATGTTTACACTGTTATGATGTGATTTCACATAGGTGTCTGCAAAAACTACATTCATGGTTTATTTTTTTGTTTCAATGTTACGTATACGGGTGAATGCATTTGCATTGTCTGAATTTATATGATAATTTTTACATAAACTTTTTCAGTTCACTTTTATTTTTTAACTTTTTTGATTTCTTTTTTGGTTTATTTTCCTTTATTTTTTTTATTTTTTTTAGGTGCTGGATTTTGTTCTGGAAATGCTATTCCCCTATGGGTTAATTAAAATAGGTATTTATGGATAAGTATCCTTCACGTTTCATGAATACCTTTGTGACATGACCCCTTAGTGCCTGTTAAAATTGTAAATTTTTGGTTTGACAGACTGTATGCATGTAAAGTAAAAGAATCCCAATGATGTGTTGAATAGCTAAGCACATTCAATTTTCCTGTGTTTGTTTGCACTGAAGTGTCCGACTCGCAAAGATTTCAACGTGACTAGTTCTTCCTTCTGACTTATTACTAAATTTCAAGAGTAAGCCTGGTGTGCTTTTGGCTTACACCTAGAATTCAATAGTGAGCCATGAGTATTACAATAGTAGGTGACATCTAGAAACTTTGAGAATCAGGCTCTTAGTAATTTGCGTGATAAAGTCAGGGGAAACCCAATACACCCTTGTAGGCTTGGGTACAGGATATTTAAAGTAAAAATAAGCTACAAGGGATTTGTTTCAAACAATAGGTCTCAGTTGAGAGTCGTACAAACGTATCAAACTCTAGTGTATCCTCAGGATATCACACTTCAAAATTAACTAGAGTCAATCAAAAAGGCAGAAGAAGGAAAAAGACACACGAAAAGGATTGATTATATTCAAAATACGTTTGTATTGACTAAGAAAAGCATCAAATGCAAGTCTGGGGGGTATACAAAGAAAAATAGATTCAAGCAAAACTGGTCATGAACAGAGGTATATGTAACATCTACTCATCGATTCATAACTGAACATCAACTCCTAGTTATTTAGCAGACAACCAAATTTAATCAATAGACAATGGTCGTATGTTGGTGACAGTGCAACGCTCTTGGAGATGATCGGAGTGTCGACGTTTCGGTCTAATGTGCAGTCGTCATGTAGACCATCATCAGGACAAAACAGTTTGTTGCTGGAGAAAAAACCCTGAAATATCTGAAGAGGCTTGCTTCGTATTTTAGTAAAGAAAAGACCCTCCAAAAGGATGGAAATCTGTGGTGCAATATGTCACCGCTAAATGATGAAAGGTATTAAAAACAAATGGTAGTTAGGAACTCGGTATCGCTCTGAAGAGGCTTGCTTCGAATATCAGTAAGGAACCTCCAAAGGGATGGGAATCTGCGGTGCAGTATATCGCCGCTAAATGATGAAGGGTACCATAAACAACTGGTAGTTGGAAACTCGGTATCACTCTGAAGACTTGTTTTAATCAAAATGAAGCGATGTATTTGTAGCGTCTGCCGTCGGCATGTAGGCTCATGGGATGACTACATTTGTCATCCCATGAGCCTACATGCCTTAGTAATTTGCAGCACATTGTTTCAGATGTTTGTTGGAACCTAAATATGTCAGGTCACCTTGGGTAGCCTGGCCTAGGGTAAGACACTATCAATAGAGGCACTTGTGTAAAGGTTGCAAGCCACCCAGCAGTAATCCAACGCAATAACACTCAAAAATGACGCTACACCAATGTTTGGAAAAATACGAGCTTGTTTATAAAAATAATCTTTGCTCTTTTTGTCAATTATTTAGCTCTAGTTAATACAGTTCATTACATCACAGCATCTTTAACTTCTTCACTTAACCACATCTAGCAGGTAAACATCTACATACTTCAACAGTTTAGATGAGCCTTTACTGTACTCTGTTTGACCCCTTTCTGAATCCTCTTTTGAAATCAAGGCTTAAACAGATAACCACCACCTCCCACAGTTGCTCTATTGCCAGGTACAGATTTGCCTTCCCCAGCCCAGGTTATCGGTCTCCTCAGCAGCCCCACCCTTTCCGAAGACAAGCTGTCTCAAGTTTTCAGGCACCAGAGGCTAGGAAAGAACGTTCCAAAAGACTGGTTAAGGCCTCCGTTTCTTTTCACCCCTTGAGAGTACCATAGGATTCTTTAAACTGTAGGCTTAACAATGCGCGGTTAGTTAACAGTCCCTCTACCCCTTTTTATACACAGGAATCAACCAGGGCTGCACCACTTCGTAGAAAAGGAGTCAGACGATCTGGAGCATAACCAGCTCTCCTTCTCCACCCCTTAGGCTTCCCAGCTTACTTGGAGGTGTGAGCCTGCAGGCGCGTTCTTCCGTTACACCCCTTCACTTAAGGGACGCTCTCCTTCAAGAATCGGGCCTCCCCGCTCCCTCACAGAGGAGCGGAGGCCCTTCTGGGTGAAACTCGAGGCACTTATGCGGGGAACCAGCCGCTCTACGGAGCTGCTTCTCTCCTTGGATCTCCTCCTCGGCGCTTCAATGGCAAGCCAGCCGCTCGACGGAGCCGCTTCCCCCTTGGTTCTCCTCACCAGTGGCTGTCGGCGGTTCCTCCTCGATGGCGCATTCGCGCATGCGCGGAGGATAAGTGTCTCGGCCACCGGAACTGCTCAGTCGTCCTGACACCGATTAGTGACTCCGCAACGGGCCTGCTCGGTCCTAGGCCCCTCCTGTGGTGACAACCCAGCTCAGTTGGGAATATGCACAGTGGCGCTGGGTAACAAACAACTTGCCCCCTTCTCTCTGTCCTTCAGTGGCGCTGACACGGAGCGCGATTGGCGCCCCAGGTGTCCCGCTCACCGCAGAAACAGACAGAGACTGCTCAGGCCCAATGGATCCTGTCTCCTCACTCTTCTACCTCACAAGTCGGGAGGTTGGCTCCACACTACAGGTCCAGGCACCGGTAAGAGAGTCTCAGCGCTATACAGGGCAGGAGCTTACTTCTCGCCCTAGGGGGAGGGGGGGTAAAAGGGGATTCCTTCACGTTGGAGCCCCAGATCTCTTCTTCAGCAATAGTCCACTAACCCTCCTTACTGGACAGATATAGGGGCACAGGCGATCTCCTAGTTCGGTTCCCAATGTAGGGACCTCCTCAGCTCCACAGACCACTGGGATTAACCCCTTCACCTAACTGTCCAGGGTCAGCAGGACGAACTAACTCGGCCAGGTCAACAGGAATGGGAGGTGGAGAACCTAGACAGAGGGCTACCCTTGTAGAGCAAACCACCCTTCAGGACCCTACCCCTACCAGACCTCAGCCTTCACTCTAGCTGTTCCTCTCTGGCAAGACAAAATGGCTGTCCAGCATTACGCCTTTTATAGGCTGACCCTCAGAGGTCCAGAAGGGACCAGAAGGTTCTGGAATGCCCTGCTCTATCCTATGGGACAGGTTCTAGGTTTGTCAGTTGTGACAGTTGGTAGCCACCATTTTGTGACTCCAAAGAAATTGCTGTCAGGAAAGGCCTCTAGGCCTGAGGTGAAGAACTATGAGGGCGAAAGAGCACCTATCCCCTAGACCAACACCTTGAAAAATCTAGTGGACACAAAAATTAATAAGGGCATGAGGGGCAAAAAGGGGACAAAATAAATAATAAATTAGAGGGACTACGCAAAAGTCCAGACAGGTCTAACACGCGTCCCCCCCAGCTGAAAGTGGGGAGAGCTACCCAACCCCTTGGGAGCCATCATCACTAAGGCGGAAATACCTGGAAAGACCGTCTGCATTGGCGTGGTCCACTCCAGGTCGATGTTCCACCCGGAAGTCCATTCCCTGTAGAGAGATGGACCACCTCAACAGCTTGGGATTCTCCCCCTTCATCTGCATTAGCCAACGAAGGGGTCGGTGGTCAGTCTGAACCAGGAAGTGCGAGCCAAACAGGTATGGCCGCAGCTTCTTCAGAGCCCACACCACCGCGAAAGCTTCCCTCTCAATTGCACTCCACTTCTGTTCCCGGGGAAGCAGTCTCCTGGATAAGAAGACTACCGGCTGATCCAGGCCCTCTTCATTCAGTTGCGATAACAATGCCCCAATGCCATGTTCTGATGCATCTGTCTGGACAATGAACTCCTTGGAGAAGTCTGGGGCCCTCAGGACCGGTGCTGCACACATTGCCTGCTTCAGTTTCTCAAAAGCGTGCTGGCAAGCGTTCGTCCAAACTACCTGTCGAGGTTGTTTCTTGGAGGTGAGCTCTGTGAGGGGCGCTACAATAGTGCCATACCCCTTCACAAAGCGACGGTAGTAACCTGTGAGGCCCAGGAAAGCTCGGACCTCAGTCTGTGTCTTGGGGGGTTCCCAGGCCATGATTGCCTCAATCTTTGCCTGCAGGGGCTGCACTGTCCCCCTACCCACCAAGTGTCCAAGGTACACAACCGACCCCTGCCCAATCTGGCATTTGCAGGCCTTGATTGTCAATCCAGCTTGTTTCAGGGCCTGGAGAACTGCTTGCAAATGTTGCAAATGGTCCTCCCAACTGCTACTGAAGACAGCAATGTCATCCAGGTAGGCAGCGGAGAAACTCTCCATTCCAGAGAGGACCTGATTCACCAGCCGCTGAAATGTGGCAGGGGCATTTTTGAGCCCAAAGGGCATCACACAAAATTGGAAGTGTCCCTCAGGCGTGGAGAAGGCTGACCTTTCCTTTGCTCCATCTGTCAAGGAGATCTGCCAGTACCCTGAAGTGAGGTCAAAGGTACTTAGGTATTGGGCAGCTCCTAGCCGGTCAATTAATTCATCCGCCCTAGGGATCGGATGAGCATCAGTCTTTGTAACTGAGTTCAGTCCCCGGTAATCCACACAGAACCTCAGTTCTGGTGTGGTGCCTGGTGGAGCGGCTTTTGGCAATAGCACCACCGGGCTGGACCAAGGGCTGCTGGAAGGTTCTATAACTCCTAGCTCTAGCATCTTGGCAACCTCTCCATGGATGCTAGCCTTCACCTTGTCGGACAGCCGGTAGGTCTTTGACTTCACTGGTGGGCTGTCCCCTGTGTCCACATCATGGGTACACAGGTGAGTCCTTCCCGGGACAAGTTAGAACAACGTAGAGTACTGCTCCAGTATCTGGCGACAGTCCTCCCGCTGTTTAGGAGTTAGAGTGGGAGAGAGAATCACTCCCTCCACTGATCCATCCTTCTCTTGAGACGAGAAAAAGTCTGGGAGAGGTTCGCTTTCCGCTTCCTCTCCCCCATCAGTCACCATCATTAAGATGACCTCGGGCCTCTCATGGTGGGGTTTGAGTCGGTTGGCATGCAGCACCCGTAGGGGCTGTCGAGGGGTCTTAAGGTCTACCAGGTATGTGGCCTTACCCTTCTTTTCCAACAATTCAAATGGGCCTGTCCAGCGATCCTGAAGGGCACTAAGCTCTCCAGGCTCCATCACCCACACTTTCTGGCCAGGCTCCAATTCCACCTGGTGAGCATTGTGGTCATACCACTCTTTCATGACTGCCTGGCTGGCCTCCAAGTTGTCAGAAGCTTGCTTCCACAACTTCGCCATTTGGCTCCTGAAGGCCAGCATGTAGCTCACCACATCCTGGGGGGGTTTCCTGGGAGACTTTTCCCAACCATCCTTCACCAGGCTGAGAGGACCGCGTACAGGGTGCCCATACAAAAGTTCAAAGGGGCTGAAGCCCACTCCCTTCTGTGGCACTTCCCTGTAGGAGAATAGCAAACAGGGTAGGAGGACGTCCCATTTCCTCCGCAGGCTTTCAGGCAGACTTCTGATCATGCCCTTCAAGGTTTTGTTGAACCTCTCAACCAGTCCATTCGACTGGGGATGATAAGGAGTGGTGAACCGGTAAGTCACTCCACACTCCTTCCACATCGCCCGCATGTAAGCTGCCATAAAGTTGGTCCCCCTGTCAGACACAACTTCTTTGGGGAATCCCACTCGGGTAAAGATCCCCATTAGGGCCCTAGCCACCACAGGTGCAGTGACTGTCCTCAGAGGAATTGCCTCTGGGTACCGTGTGGCATGATCCACCAGAACCAGGATGAACCTGTGACCAGCTGTTGTTGGTGGATCTAAAGGCCATACAATGTCGATGCCCACCCTTTCAAAGGGGATGCTAACGACTGGAAGTGGTTCCAGGGGAGCTTTCAGCTTCACCCCTGTTCTCCCACTGGCCTGGCAGGATACACATGTCCGACAGTAGGTGTTGGACGCCACTTTCATCTGAGGCCAGTAAAAGTGGAGGACCAGCCGAGCAAAGGTCTTGTCCTGACCTAAGTGTCCTGCCAAGGGTATAGCATGAGCCAATTCCAGCAGAAAGGCTCGGTATTGTTGCGGGACTACCAAGGCCCTTGATGAACCAGGTAAGGGTACCTTGGGTTCACTGTAGAGGAGTCCATCCTCCCAGTAAATATGGTAGTGTCCCGTAACATCACCTGCTGCCTGGGCTTCAGCCTGACACCTCAGTCCCTCAAGGGTAGGGCACTCCCTCTGCCCCTTACAGAATTCCTCTCTGGTAGGTCCTCCCTCCACATGCCACTCAGCAGGGATGGGTAAATCCTCCAGAGAGTCTACTTCCCCCTCCACGGACTCCTGGTCCACCACCGCAGGCGGCCGATCTGTCACATGGGGTGCGGAAGCCTAAGCAGGCTCTTCCTGTCTTCGGGTCTGTCCCTTTTTGGCAGCGGGTTGGGCCATTGTTCCAGGCTCCAACCCAAGCGAACTCCCTCTCCGGGTAGTCGCAGACCTTGTGCTCACACAGGCCCAATCAGGTGTACCCAGCATTGCAGAATGCGTCCGGTATTCCACCTCTCTCCAAGCGTTGTGCTCCATATCATTCCCCAGCAGACAATCAACTGGCACTGCAGGGCTTACGGCAACTCGAAGTGAACCTGCAACCCCTTCCCACTCAAAGGGAACCTCAGCCACGGGATAGTGGCCCATTCTGCCGTCAGCCATCGCGGCGGGGTGGAGTACATTGGGAACCACCTGCTCTGGAGACACCAGTTGACTTCTCACCATAGTCATACTGGCTCCAGTATCTCTCAGAGCCTCCCCTCTCTGGCCATTGATGGTGATCCATTGCCCATACTTAACAGTATTTGGGGGCACCTGGATCTTAGGAACCATCTCCCGTTCTCCCAGGGACACTAAGGTGACACCCGCCCACTCACCCCCCTTATCTAAGGGCAACTCCTCCCCGAGCGCTACACTAGCTACTCCCGGTGGTTTCCTCCGGTGGGAGGGGGTGGTCTCTTTGGGCATCTGGCATCTCCCTTATAATGTCCAACACCACCACACTCAAAGCAGTGGAGAACCCTTGGCTGCTGGCTTTGGCCAGGATTAGGGTTTCTGGGCGGGTTTGCCCTAGGGGTGAAACCTGTTCCCTTTCCCTGGAAATTGTTTTGGGGACCTTTAGAGCACTCCCTCTTTTTATCTCCCCCCTCCTTCTTCTGGGGGGCGCCCTGTCCAGCCTTTTGGGAATCCCCTCCAGTCCCCTTTGAGGACACCCGGGTACTTGCCCAGATGTCCGCCTCCTCTGCAAGCTTCCGGGGATTGGTCAGCTTGCTTTCCACCAGGTGTTGGCGCAGCTCGGGAAAGCATTTCTCGAGGAGGTGCTCTTTCAAAAATAGATCATACAACCCCTCATAATCCCTCACATCACTGCCCTTTACCCAGCCCTCCATTGCCTTTCTTGCATAATCAAGGAAGTCCACCCAGTTCTGGGTGCTTAACTTGTGGCTCCCCCTGAACTTCTGGCAATACCTTTCCGGGGTAAGCCCAAACTTCCTGACCAATGCTAGCTTCATGGTGGGGTAGTTGGTCTGCTCCTCTGATTTCAAGGCCAGCAAGGTGTCCCGACCAGTAGGAGGCATGTACTTATACAACCCACCCCCCCAGTGCTTCTCCTGGATCCCATGGGCTCTTAAGGAGACCTCATAGGCTGCCAGCCACTTGGCTATGTCATCCCCCTGACTATAGCAGGCAATTATATCCTTAGGCAGGGAGGGTCTGGACTCCCTGGTTGGTTCTCTGTTTTCGCAGCTACCATTTGGAATTGGAAAGAGTCCCCGTTGCAGGGCCTGGAGTTCTAACTCGTTTAGTTTGAATTCATGAGCCATTCTCCGCTCTTCCTTCTCCTGTTCTAACCTCCTCCCCTCCCTCTTTTCTTCCAACTCCATTTTTGCTATTTCCCACCTTAACAGTCTATCCTCTCTCCTGTCAGCTAACTCGGTTTCTGACAACCCTCTCGATGACACACTGCTGCCCTCCCGTGAGGTTGCCTTGGGGCTGATTGACATCTCACCCACCCCCGGGGAACATTCCGCAGTCCTATCAATGACAGTACCTCTGTCCGATTCCTCCTCTTCCACCGTTCCCTCCTCATTGCGTGCTTCCACCCAAGCCCTCAAACTGGTCTGGAGTTCCCCCTTCTTGGCACCACGCTTAAAGAACACTCCCAATTGTTGACAGAAATCTTTTAGCTGAGCCACCGAATAGGTGTCTAGTTTTTCTAGTGCAAACTCCATTTTACCACAGGCAATTCAAAGCTACACACACAAGAAGAATAGAGTTGCAAGGCAACCTGAGGCTACCTCCACCCCACCACCAGGAACAAATTTGAAAAAAACAAAAATAAGAATTAGGAGGGCCGCTAGGAGAAAACTCCTGGTGTAGGCTAGTGAATTACGCTCAATTACTACAGAGTAGTTGCAACCACAGTCAGGATCCCACCGCTAGACACCAACTTGTTGGAACCTAAATATGTCAGGTCACCTTGGGTAGCCTGGCCTAGGGTAAGACACTATCAATAGAGGCACTTGTGTAAAGGTTGCTAGCCACCCAGCAGTAATCCAACGCAATAACACTCAAAAATGACGCCACACCAATGTTTGGAAAAATACGAGCTTGTTTATAAAAATAATCTTTGCTCTTTTTGTCAATTATTTAGCTCTAGTTAATACAGTTCATTACATCACAGCATCTTTAACTTCTTCACTTAACCACATCTAGCAGGTAAACATCTACATACTTCAACAGTTCAGATGAGCCTTTACTGTACTCTGTTTGACCCCTTTCTGAATCCTCTTTTGAAACCAAGGCTTAAACAGATAACCACCACCTCCCACAGTTGCTCTATTGCCAGGTACAGATTTGCCTTCCCCAGCCCAGGTTATCGGTCTCCTCAGCAGCCCCACCCTTTCCGAAGACAAGCTGTCTCAAGTTTTCAGGCACCAGAGGCTAGGAAAGAACGTTCCAAAAGACTGGTTAAGGCCTCCGTTTCTTTTCACCCCTTGAGAGTACCATAGGATTCTTTAAACTGTAGGCGTAACAATGCGTGGTTAGTTAACAGTCCCTCTACCCCTTTTTATACACAGGAATCAACCAGGGCTGCACCACTTCGTAGAAAAGGAGTCAGACGATCTGGAGCATAACCAGCTCTCCTTCCCCACCCCTTAGGCTTCCCAGCTTACTTGGAGTTGTGAGCCTGCAGGCGCGTTCTTCCGTTACACCCCTTCACTTAAGGGACGCTCTCCTTCAAGAATCGGGCCTCCCCGCTCCCTCACAGAGGAGCGGAGGCCCTTCTGGGTGAAACTCGAGGCACTTATGCGGGGAACCAGCCGCTCTACGGAGCTGCTTCTCTCCTTGGATCTCCTCCTCGGCGCTTCAATGGCAAGCCAGCCGCTCGACGGAGCCGCTTCCCCCTTGGTTCTCCTCACCAGTGGCTGTCGGCGGTTCCTCCTCGATGGCGCATTCGCGCATGCGCGGAGGATAAGTGTCTCGGCCACAGGAACTGCTCAGTCGTCCTGACACGGATTAGTGACTCCGCAACAGGCCTGCTCGGTCCTAGGCCCCTCCTGTGGTGACAACCCAGCTCAGTTGGGAATATGCGCAGTGGCGCTGGGTAACGAACAACTTGCCCCCTTCTCTCTGTCCTTCAGTGGCGCTGACACGGAGCGTGATTGGCGCCCCAGGGGTCCCGCTCACCGCAGAAACAGACAGAGACTGCTCAGGCCCAATGGATCCTATCTCCTCACTCTTCTACCTCACAAGTCGGGAGGTTGGCTCCACACTACAGGTCCAGGCACCTGTAAGAGTGTCTCAGCGCTATACAGGGCAGGAGCTTACTTCTCGCCCTAGAGAGGGGGGGGGTAAAAGGGGATTCCTTCACGTTGGAGCCCCAGATCTCTTCTTCAGCAATAGTCCACTAACCCTCCTTACTGGACAGATATAGGGGCACAGGCGATCTCCTAGTTTGGTTCCCAATGTAGGGACCTCCTCAGCTCCACAGACCACTGGGATTAACCCCTTCACCTAACTGTCCAGGGTCAGCAGGACGAACTAACTCGGCTAGGTCAACAGGAATGGGAGGTGGAGAACCTAGACAGAGGGCTACCCTTGTAGAGCAAACCACCATTCAGGACCCTACCCCTACCAGACCTCAGCCTTCACTCTAGCTGTTCCTCTCTGGCAAGACAAAATGGCTGTCCAGCATTCCGCCTTTTATAGGCTGACCCTCAGAGGTCCAGAAGGGACCAGAAGGTTCTGGAATGCCCTGCTCTATCCTATGGGACAGGTTCTAGGTTTGTCAGTTGTGACAGTTGGTAGCCACCATTTTGTGACTCCAAAGAAATTGCTGTCAGGAAAGGCCTCTAGGACTGAGGTGAAGAACTATGAGGGTGAAAGAGCACCTATCCCCTAGACCAACACCTTGAAAAATCTAGTGGACACAAAAATTAATAAGGGCATGAGGGGCAAAAAGGGGACAAAATAAATAATAAATTAGAGGGACTACGCAAAAGGCCAGACAGGTCTAACAATGTATATTGGACGAATGCTGTGTGATATGAAGCCTTGAACTGAAACATTCTTCTGAGCAGGAAGTTAAATAATCATGCAAAATGCATCAGAGATTTAACCTCGGGAAATACATGTGCAGGTGAGCGTGATGTCCTGTACTTTAAGGCAGTGCTTGATTTGTAAAATTATATCTGTCACAGCCCCTGTCTGGAAGCCACTTCCACTCGCACCTTCAATTTCAGTTGTCAGAGTTGTCAATTACAGTAACCTCATATCTACTAGCCATCACACTACTACAACTGTAGCAGTTATAACTATGCAGAAACAAAGAGATTCTATCAATGTAAAAGAATTGAATGATATTTATGTTTTTCAACTTTGCAGTGAAAAGACAGTGAGGGAAACTCTCTTTGCGAGTGGCAAATAGAAAGCCCTATGTGTTTTTAAAATACCCCTCACACACTAAGAATCGCTTAGTGTCATGCTTCATCATGGGGGTCTTCCCGTCCCTCTACGGGGCGGGGCGTGCTGCGACCTACGAGCTACGCGAAAGCACTTAATTCGTGATGGTAGGCTGTGTGTGGTGTTAGGACAGTGATAGGTGGTAAGTGATAGGGGTGTAGGGACCTAAATAAGTGAATACAAAAAATATTACAAATTCCTTGGCTAGTGGAAAAAATAATTTAATGGATTCCCTAGCTGGGAACAGTAAAAAGGGGTTCGTGGAGTAGAACAGAGTATGTTAACTACCTGGTCGACATGACATGTTTCGTAAGCAGTCCCCTACTGCTTACTCATCAGGACCTCTAGTGATCCCTACTAAAAATACTCAATTCTAAATAAGTATGATATGCCTACAATCCTAAAGCCTGATAGCGAAAATCAGCTAATTGGTTCTGCTTCTGGGCTTGAGTGGGCCCACAGTGAAGTGAAAAAATGGGGTGACCGGTTGTGGTCCAGTTCTTTCACATGTTGTGTGCCCCATGAGACTGCATCCTGAGGATCAATATCTTGCGGTCTAGTGGCCGCTTGTGATATCGTAACATTAATCCTACCCCTCGGCAGCTCCGTGGCATGAAGCTGCCGAGGGGTAGGATTAATGTTACGATTCATCCTACCTCTCGGCAGCTTCAAGATATTGATCCTCAGGATGCAGTCTCATGGGGCACACAACATGTGAAAGAACTGGACCACAACAGGTCACCCCATTTTTTCGCTTCACTGTGGGCCCACTCAAGCCCAGAAGCAGAACCTATTAGCTGATTTTTGCTATCAGGCTTTAGGATTGTAGGCATATCATACTTATTTAGAATTGAGCATTTTTAGTAGGGATCACTAGAGGTCCTGATGAGTAAGCAGTAGGGGACTGCTTACGAAACATGTCATGTCGACCAGGTAGTTAACATACTCTGTTCTACTCCACGAACCTCTTTTTACTGTTCCCAGCTAGGGAATCCATTAAATTAATTTTTTCCACTAGCCAGGGAATTTTTAATATTTTTTGTTTTCACTTATTTAGGTCCCTACACCCCTATCACTTACCACCTATCACTGTCCTAACACCACACATAGCCTACCATCACGAATTAAGTGCTCCCGCGTAGCTCGTAGGTCGCAGCACGCCCTGCCCCGTAGAGGGATGGGAAGACCCCTATGATGAAGCATGACACTAAGGGATTCTTAATGTGTGAGGGGTATTTTAAAAAACATAGGGCTCTCTATTTGCCACTCACAAAGAGAGTTTCTCTCACTGTCTTTTCACTGCAAAGTTGAAAAACATAAATATCATTCACTTCTTTTACATTGATAGAATCTCTTTGTTTTTGCATACCTTTTTGGAGGGTGATTCTATCACCACTACCTCTGCACTTCCTCAATTGTTTTTGGAGCAGTTCTAACTATTACAGGCCCTCAGAGCTAAACGAATGGCTTTGGTGGCAGGTATTAGTAATTTTTAATGTATAATGAATTAAAATAAACAACCGTTGTTGTTCTTCATTCTAACTTGGATAAACAGCGTGCCATGTGGCAGACTGTCATAAGTAACAGTGTTGACAATTAAGTGCCAGTGCTTAGCAGTTGAAACCACAGGCTCAAATTAAGCACAGCTTAAAGGGGAATAACTGCCTGAAGGAAACTGAATGGTGCTATATTACTATTATTTATCAATGCCCTATCGATCACATTTGTTCCTCTACTTCTGGGGGAGATTGTCTCCACCATGTTGTCCTTATGCTAGCCTGCTATGTCCTGATCCTCCCTGCATGTACTATTCAGTCCCTGGCACAGGAAGTGGTGTCCAGTGTTTTGGTGGTAGACCTTGTAGAACTCATACAGCACAGCACAAGGAGTTTCAGTGTTTTCACGACAACTAGCCCCTCTGTAGAGAAAATCCATGTATCCAACATGAAATTGCCCTCTTTCTTAAAAAAGAAGACACCATATTCTCCCTCCACCACTTGAGGAGAAAATCCTTGGTTTCTTAACATGTGTTAGGTCTTGCTAATTCAGAGTTTGTTTAATCAGTCAAGATGTTGATGTTGCTGGGGATGGTGTGATTTTCATGCTTTGTGTGTCTCTAAATTGTATGACATGTTTAGGTCTGCAACTGGTGGTTGTGTGGGGTTATTGTAATGTTGTATGCTGTTCTCAGTTTAGGAGGGATACTCTGAGATCAATGTCTTTTTTGGTGATTGTTGCATGGGTGCTTTCTTGAATTTGGTGTTTGACTGCAGGGGGGCTGCATTCTCTGCTGTGCTGCCGTTGTTGGACCAACCATCTGAGGCTGCACTACGAGGATTTTCACTAGTTGGGCTCTCCATCGTGGTTTTCAGCAGGGGGAGTCACTGTGGTCATTCTGCTGCAGCTGGGGACTCAATGTCCCATAACCTCCTGCGCACCACCATCTAATCCTCAGTAGCACTTTATAAGGGGCTAGTCAGTCCCGCCGCGGTGGTGGCTGCCTTCTCTGCTGGGATGCAGTCTTCTACTCCGGGGCCAACTATCTGAGGATGCCAACACATGAATTGTCACCAGCTGATCCTGTATAATTGTTTTCAGGAGGGGCAGGCCGCAGCTGTTGTTATGCTGGCGCTACGGACTCAGTGTCCCATAACATCCTGCGCACCACCATCTGATCCTCATTAGTGCTCAATAAGGCGCAAGTCAGTCCTGCAGTGCGGGACACACTTCGGCCATGTCTGAGCAAGTGAGGGGCCCATCCCCACCAGTCAGAGATTGGAGGAGACTGGGCTGAGCAACCCCTCTATCGTCTACCATACCCAGATACTGTGTTTGCCACTCCAGCCCTCTGTGTTCATCACATTCCAGTTAAATGAACCTTTAAGTGACTCAGAGGAACTGATTGCCAATTGGTTGTGTCTGGCTGCTACTCCCCTTGATTTTTCTTCGGCAGCTCTGATCCGCACTCATTTCCTTCCCTTCAACTATTGAATATGGCAAAACAAAAGCCACGGAGGGGGCCACAGTAGTTGCTAAATCCAAACAATCAAAACAAGCCATAAAACAGCTTGGGACAATTGTTTACTTGAGAGAATTGACAATCCTCTGCTAGAATGTGAAAAGATTTTGGTCCCGGACCTCACCACCTCCCACCCTAGTGATCCAAGTCTCCCTACCTCCCACACAGCGGAAACACATCAGAGGATACTTGGGTTGTTCTTAAGATCAAGGGAGCAGGGACATGAATCAATCACCGCCGCCCAAATGACACTCTGCCCACCCTCCCCTGCTGTTCCCCCTGTCCCCTCTCCTCCTTCTGACACCCCAACCCCAGACTCCTATACTGATGCCTTTCCTTCATTTTACTTCCCTGAGCGAGTCGCAGGTTGATCAGAGAATCAACAGTGACCTCGCTACTGTTGTTATTAATACTGTACACCAATTTATTGATTTGACTACTAATGGGGCTTTTCTTGTCTCCCTTGTCCAATTCCTGAATAAGGAGGTGGGTGCTTTAAAATCTTAATCTCTTCCTTGACCTTTACAGTTAATCTGTTATTATATTCCAGTAGGGCCGCAGTAGCTCCTAACCTCCAACCGCACTCCTCCCTTCACCTTGGGCCCCCACATTCAACATAGACCCTATCTACTAAACTGAAATCTCGTACCCTGGGGAGACTCTTAAATAGGCCTGAAACAATGAGGGCTGACTTTCCAACTAATCAAAATATCGGTACTCCTGTCACTCAGCACATATCTCAAAGTGAAAATATCCCCAATTCAGCCTTTGCATACTCTCACAGGGGATTACATGGAAGTGACCCGAAGCACATTGTATACCATGGTAGGAGGAAACATACAACTCTTGGCTATATTATGATGACCAATATCGCAAAGGTAACCCACCATTCGGCTGTGGAGTCATAAGAGTCCCTTAAAAACTAAGCGATTAACTGAATTTGCCATGTTCGGGCTGTCGCTCAGTCATTCGAGACAAAATTATCAGTGCGTAAAGATCAGGTAGTCCTAGTTCTGATTTTGATAACATAGACCTAATCCTGTCCACCTCTGACCTGGATGACAGTCTGGTTACCGAGATCTTAGGATCTTCCCCTCTAGGCCATTCCAATATCCAATTTAAATATTCTAGACCACTTCTCCCCACAAGCGCCAATGGCCCTACTTCACCCGTCGACCACATTGACTGACTCGAGAAAGCATCCTATGTACACACACATGTGTCCCAACCACCGCTAGCTAGCAGTAGCCGAGTTAACACTGATGAGGACAGTAGAGATCCTGCCCCCTCCTCTAATTCCTGCCCTAAAATCACCATTACTAGACCTATATTTTACTCAGTAAGTGCCATTTCACCAACTACTAATGTGACACCTCCTGTAATTTCACAGTTTTCTAATCACACTCTCTCATACATTATATATGGGTCTGCACGCACCAGCTTGCCTGGAGCGGTTCCTACGTATGCTCCCATTTGTCCCACTATGTCTGAATACTGAATACCAGTGAAATCGTTAGTTTTACCATTTTTGGAGAGGATTCCGTAGAATCTGATGCCAGCAAACTATTACAAATTTCTTGGAAAATGGCGGGGCTTAGGTATAAGACCTCTCTGCCTGATTGAATGTCCCTTGTGGATGGCTACGAGCTATGTTTTTTTTCAAGAGATGTGATCTTTAGAACCTATCCATAGATCTGGCTTATTTAACTTTTTTATCCCCGAAACTTCCAGTCATAGATGTAGACCCTCGGGAGGTTTAACTCTGTGGGTCAGAGCTTCACTTTATTATGAAAAAAGCCAACTTCACACTGAGTCATGTGACATTTTGGCCATTGAACCATAGGAGGGGAAGCATCACACACAATCCAAACACCTGGAAGCTTACTTGATCATTTTTCCACCAATCAGTATTTTATAACAGCAGGAGACTTCCATTCCACATTAAAACTGTTTGATATATTTGGTGTTCATTTGACACAGAATGAAGATAACATTTGGTCTATATCCACCACTGGCCATTTTTCCAATTCAAAGGTGGAAACAAACTACTCTTTAGCTTCAGGCTCTAACTATTGAGCATGGGCTCAGGGCTGTGAATAGGCACACTAAATCTGACCAACAGGGAGCCCACATCTTCAACAAACCATTTTACAAGAATTTATTATATCTTGATTGACCTTGATTGACCTTAGGTTATGGCCGCAAGTTATCATTGTCTATCCTGGAATGTTATCCAACTATCCCCTCTGACACTGCTCTGCCCCTCATTACTAGGGATGTCAGATCACCCCTCACTGCTGATTTTACTTAAAACCATGACAGTGATTGAGGAGAATCATCTGGACTCATGTGACTAATTGATTTCAACCCATGCAGCTCTGTTTGATCTCACAACAGGGTACTTCATAATCCCAGCTAGCTACGAAAAAGAGAGAATTCCAGAACCAATGTCTGGTTCATTGCAGAATGTCGCAAGCACTAGTGCCTCCTAGTCAGGACTATTATAAATAGACAAACATACACCCTTGGAGTATATCCAGGGTATGGGACGTCATGCGTCAGCTGGCCTCCTACCATAATGTTTTAACACAAAATACCTAACCAAGATGACATTTTTCAATTATATATCCCTCACGATTCTACTCAACATGGCATCTATTACCGAACACACAACAAATGTGATGGGATGTCCTCACACACCGCCAGGTGTCATGTTTCATCATATGACAACACCCGGTTGAGTAGAATTGTGAGCGATTTATATTTGAATATTTTATTCTTGGGTAGCTATTAAAAATGTTCACATGTATAACACACCTTTGGCCAGGAAAGCCCACAAGTTCACATTTGTCAGGCCAAAAGGAGTTGGGATGAACAGAGATGGGTCGCTCTTAATGACACATGTGCTGATAAAGACTTTACTCTCTTCTGACAGTTAGTTTCTCGCATTGGTGCTCCAATTGCACCTGAAATGGGAAATAATGCTGCCTCCTGAGTATGGGCTGAGTATTTGGGGAACTTATGTACTGCTACTGCCTTAAACAACTGCTTTGAATTTAATTCCCCCATGCTTTTTCCATTCCTTCTTGAAGACTTGATTGACATGGCAGATGTGGCTCCGTCACTTACAGCTACTTTAGGGGAAGAGCAGCAGGGCCGGATGGCGTCCCTGCTGACATTTTCTATCCGACAGGAAGCATGGTCACATTATATCCTCATTTTATTGATGCCATTGCTGCTCGGGGGCCCATCCCTGAGTTGTGGAAAGATACCACTGTGTTCCCTGTCCACAAAAAAGGGGATTGCTCTGTTCCAAACAACTACAGACCTCTGTGCCTACTTGACTGTATCCAGAAAATCTTCAGACAGTTGCTGTGTGCTGCCAAGATTCAGGACTGATATCCGAGATTACCATTCTCAGGCCCTTTGAGGCAGGATTTCAGCCAAAAGTCTCTACTATTGACCAGGCTATTTTCTGTTGATTTATTGGCACACAGTAATTCTAAGCAAGGCAACTTATATGTTGTCTTTGTCAATCTATGCTTGGCGTTTGATCTAGTACTACGCTCAGCTCTGTGGCAAACACTTAGTGACATCAAAATGCTGGCCCAGCTACTGTCATTGGTAGCTCGTCTTCATGAGGATAACTTTGCACACAATAGATGGGGGAGGCAGTTGTGTAACGAAAGTTGAGGGGGGGCCCCTGCAAAGTACACAGAGGGGGCCCCCTCCCCAGGCCACCACCTACCACTTTTGTGTAATCCATTCCTTCTTGAAGACTTGATTGACATGGCAGATGTGGCTCCGTCACTTACAGCTACTTTAAGGGGAAGAGCAGCAGGGCCGGATGGCATCCCTGCTGATATTTTCTATCCGACAGGAAGCATGGTCACATTATATCCTCATTTTATTGATGCCATTGCTGCTCGGGGGCCCATCCCTGAGTTGTGGAAAGATACCACTGTGTTCCCTGTCCACAAAAAAGGGGATTGGTCTGTTCCAAACAACTACAGACCTCTGAGCCTAATTGACTGTACCCAGAAAATCTTCACACAGTTGCTCTGTGCTGCCAAGATTCAAGACTGGATGTCCGAGATTACCATTCTCAGCCCCTTTGAGGCAGGATTTCAGCCAAAAGTCTCTACTATTGACCAGGCTATTTTCTGTTGATTTATTGGCACACAGTAATTCTAAGCAAGGCAACTTATATGTTGCCTTTGTCAATCTATGCTTGGCGTTTGATCCAGTACTATGCTCAGCTCTGTGGCAAACACTTAGTGACATCGAAATGCTGGCCCAGCTACTGTCATTGGTAGCTCGTCTTCATGAGGATAACTTTGCACACAATAGATGGGGGAGGCTGTGGCGTAACGAAAGTTGAGGGGGCCTCCCTGCAAAGTACACAGAGGGGGCCCCCTCCCCGGGCCACCACCTACCACTTTTGCAGAGGAGGCCCCCTGGAGTTTAAGGGCCCACCCTGTACCGAGGGGGCTGCGGGGGCTTATCTTATGCCACTGTGAAGATGCCAAAAATGCCTCTTATTTCAGTTATGGAGCTATCTCATTAGAAAAACAACAGACCTACAACTTTGTGCCATAAGAACTCCACTTTAACATCAGGTAAAAACCAGAACAAATTCATTTTGCACTGACATTGCAATAATAATTATCCCATAGTAAGCTTATTCTATTTTGGCCACAGCACAAAAATAGAAAAATGTTCTCATGTGCCCCGGCGGTGAGGTCTGTGGGACTGGCAGGTTTCTGTGCCCAGGGAGGTCTGTGGGGCTGGCAGGTTTTTGTGCCCGGGGAGGTCTGTGAGACTGGCAGGTTTCTCTGCCTGAGGAGGCCCGTGGGTCTGGCAGGTTTCTCTGCCTGGGGAGGTCTGTGGGACTGGCAGGTTTCTCTGCCTGGGAGGTCAGTGGGGCTAGCAGGATTTTGTGCTTGGGGAGGTCTGTGGCGTTGGCAGGTTTCTCTTCTTGAAGAGGTCTGTGGGGATGGCAGATTCTGTGCCTGTGTAGCTCTGTGGGACTGGCAAGTTTCTGTGGTTGGGGAGGTCTGTGGGGTTGGCCAGGTTTCTGTGCCCGGTGTGGTCTGTGGGGCTGGCAGGTTTCAGTGCTTGGGGAGGTCTGTGGGAGTGGCAGGATTCTGTGCCTGAGGAGGTCTGTGTGTCTGGCAGGTTTCTCTGCCTGGGGAGGTCTGTGGGGCTGGAAAGATTCTGTGCTTGGGAGGTCCGTGGGGCTGGCAGGTTTCTATGCCTGGAGAGGTCTGTGGAGATGGCAGATTCTGTGGAGGTCTGTGGGACTGGCAGGTTTTGGTGCTTGGGGAGGTCTGTGGGGCTGGAAGGTATCTGTGCTTGGGAAGGTCTGTGGGGCTGGCAGGTTTCTGTACCCTGGGGGGTCTTTGGGGCTAACAGGTTTCTGTGCCTGTGGAGGTCCGTGGGACTGGCTGGTTTCTGTGCTTGGGGAGGTCTGTGGGACTGGCAGGTTTCTCTGCCTGGGGAGGCCAGTGGGACTGGCAGAGTCTCTGCTTGGGGAGGTCTGTGGGGCTGGCAAGATTCTGTGCTTGGGGAGGTATGTGGGGCTGGCAGGTTTCTCTGCCTGGAGAGGTCTGTGGGACTGGCAGGTTTCTGTACCCTGGGAGGTCTGTGGGGCTAACAGGTTTCTGTGCCTGGGAGGTCAGTGGGACTGGCTGATTTCTGTGCCTGGGGAGGTCTCTGGGGCTGACAGGTTTCTGTGCCTGGGGAGGTCTGTGGGGCTGGCTGGTTTCTCTGCCGGGGAGGTCTGTGGGGCTGAGAGGTTTCTGTGCCTGGGGAGGTCTGTTGGGCTGGCTGGTTTCTCTGACGGGGAGGTCTGTGGGGCTGGCAGGTTTCTTTGCCTGGGGAGGTCTGAGGGACTGGCAGGTTTCTCCACGTGGGAGGTCTGTGGGGCTGGCAGGATTCTGTGCTTGGGGAGGTCTGTGGGGCTGGCAGGTTTCTCTGCCTGGAGAGGTCTGTGGGGATGGCAGATTATGTGCCTGTGGATGTCTGTGGGACTGGCAGGTGTCTGTGCTTGGGGCGGTCTGTGGGGCTGACAGGTTTCTGTGCTTGGTGAGGTGTGTGGGGCTTGCAGGTTTCTGTGCCCTGGGAGGTCTGTGGGGCTAACAGGTTTCTCTGCCTGGGGAGGTCAGTAGGACTGGCAGGTTTCTCAGCCTGGAGATGTCTGTGGGATGGCAGATTCTGTGCCTCTGGAGGTCCGAGGGACTGGCAGGTTTCTGTCCTTGGGTTGGTCTCTGGGGTTGGCAGGTTTCTGTGCCCAGGGGGGTCTGTGGGACTGGCTGGTTTCTGTGCCTGGGGAGGTCAGTAGGACTGGAAGGAATCTCTGCCTGGAGAGGTCTGTGGGACTGGCAGGTTTCTCTGCCTGGGGAGGTATGTGGGACTGGCAGGTTTCTCTGCCTGAGGAGATCTGTGGGGTTGGCAGAATTCTGTGCTTGGGGAGTTCTGTGGGTCTGGCAGGTTTCTCAGCCTGGAGATGTCTGTGGGAATGGCAGATTCTGTGCCCGTGGAGGTCTGTGGGACTGGCAGGTTTCTGTGTTTGGGTAGGTCTTTGGGGCTGGCAGGTTTCTGTGCCCGTGGAGGTCTGAGGGACTGGCAGGTTTCTGTGCTTGGGTAGGTCCGTGGGGCTGACAGGTTTCTGTGCCCTAGAAGGTCTGTTGGGCTAACAGGTTTCTGTGCTTGGGGAGGTCTGTGGGGCTGGCAGGAATATGTGCCTTGGGAGGTCTGTAGTACTGGTAGATTTATGTGCCCTAGGAAGGCTGTTGGGCTAACAGGTTTCCGTGTCTGGGCAGGTGATTGGGACTGGCAGGTTTCTCTGCCTGAGGAGGTGTGTGGGACTGGCAGGTTTCTCTGCCTAAATAGGTCTGTAAGGCTGGCAGGTTTCTCTGCCTGGGGAGGTCTGTGGAACTGGCAGGTTTCTCTGCCTAGGGAGGTATGTGGGACTGGCAGGTTTCTCTGCCTAGGGAGGTCTGTGGGGCTGGCAGGAATCTGTGCTTGGCGAGGTCTGTGGGACTGGCAGGATTCTCTGACTAGAGAGGTCTGTGGGGATGGCAGGTTTCTCTGCCTGGGGAGGTTTTTGGGGATAGCAGGATTCTTTGCCTCGGGATGCCTGTTGGTCTGGCAGGTTTCTCTGCCTGGGGAGGTCTGTGGGGATGGCAGGATTCTTTGCTTGGGGAGGCCTGTTGCGCTGGCAGGTTTCTCTTCCTGGAGAGGTCTTTATGGATTGCAGATTCTGTGCCTGGGGAGGTCTGTGGGACTGGCAGGTTTCTCTGCCTGGGGGAGGTCTGTGGGACTGGCATGTTTCTCTGCCTGAGTTATATGGGACAGGCAGCTTTCTGTGCCTGTGAAGGTCTGTGGGACTGGCAGGTCTCTATGCCTTGGGATGTCTGTGGGACTGGCTGGTTTCTCTGCCCAGGGAGGTCTTTGAGGCTGGCAGGTTTTTGTGCCCGGAGAGGACTGTGGGGCTGGCAGGTTTCTGTGCCCTAAGAGCTCTGTGAGGCTGGCAGGTTTCTGTGCCCAGAGAGGTCAGTGGGACTGGCAGGTTTCTCTGCCTGGAGATGTCTGTGGGGATGGCAGGTTTCTGTGACTGTGTAGTTCTATGAGAATGGCAGGTTTCTATGCTTGGGGAGGTCTGTGGGGCTGGCAGACTTCTGTGCCCGGGAAGGTCTGTGGAGCTGGCAGGTGTCTGTGCCCGGGGAGGTCAATGGAACTGGCAGGTTTCTGTGCCCAGAGAGGTCTGTAGGGCTGGCATACTTCTGTGCCCGGGGAGGTCTGTGGGGCTGGCAGGTTTCTGTGCCCGGGGAGGTCAATTGAACTGGCAGATTTTTGTGCTTGGGGAGGTCTGTGGAACTGGCAGGTTTCTGGGCCTGGGGAGGTCTGTGGGCCTGGCAGGATTCTTTGATTGGGGAGGTCAGTGGGGTTGACAGTTTTCTCTGCCTGAAGAGGTCTGTGGGGATGGCAGATTCTGTGCCTATGGAGTGCCGTGGGACTGGCAGGTTTCTGTGCTTGGGGAGGTCTGTGGGGCTGGGAGGTTTCTATGCCCGGGGAGGTCTGTGGGACTGGCAGGTTTCTGTGCCAGAAGAGGTCTGTGTGGATGGCAGATTCTGTGCCTATGGAGTGCCGTGGGACTGGCAGGTTTCTGTGCCTGGGGAGATCTGTGGGACTGGCTGGATTCTCTGCCCAAGGAGGTCTGTGGGACTGGCAGGTTTTTGTTTCCGAGAGGTCTGTGGGGCTGCCAGGTTTCTCTTCCTGGAGTGGTATGTGGGGAAGGCAGATTCTGTGCCTGGAGAGATCTGTGGGGCTGGCAGGTTTCTCTGCCCGGGGAGGTCTTTGGGACTGGCAGGATTCTCTGCCTGGAGAGGTATGTGGGACTGGTAGGTTTCTCAGCCTATGGGAGGTCTGTGGGACTGGCATGTTTCTCTGCCTGAGTTCGTTGGGGCTGGCAGCTTTCTGTGCTTAGGTAGGGCTGTGGGGCTGGCAGGTTTCTGTGCTTGGGGAGGTCTGTGGTACTAGCAGGTTTCTGTGCCTGGGAAGGTCTGTGGGGCTGGCATGTTTCTATGCCCGGAGAGGTCTGTGGGACTGGCATGTTTCTGTGCCTGGGGAGGTCTGTGGGGCTGGCTGGTTTCTCTGCTTGGGGAGGTCTGTGAGGCTGGCAGGTTTCTGTGCCCGGAGAGGTCTGTGGGGCTGGCAGGTTTCTTTGCCCGGAGAGGTCTGTGGGGCTGGCAGGTTTCTGGGGCAGGATGCTGGGTGATCTTGTTACATCCACAGAGTCAGGGATTTGGAGCCATTTATGGACCAGATACATGGATCCTTTTACTGCTACTGAGCGAAGTACGCTGGCTTCAGGGCAGAAAAGTGCACAGGGCGCCCCACAGTTCAAAGGTCGCAAGTGAGGTAGGTTGTGCTGGTGCTAAAAAAAAGTCTAGAAAGAGCAGAGTTACATGCGCTGGTGCCTGTTTCCACTGAAGTCACATGCAACCTCTAGTAGAACATGCTTCGTAATGTAGAAAGGCTGTAAATGTTATTTTTTCCTTTCATATCAATGGGGTATGATTGGTAGGTCTTTGCGACAGCAGTAAACAGAGGGGAAGCACATGGTATGCAATGCCATGAGAATTATGCTGCAGGTACTCAATTATGCAGCACGAAAAGGCAAATTATACGGTCTGATGCTGCACATTTTGTGATACTTATACTTATTTTTTTGTATTTTTTGCACCCTTTAAGACTGTTCTAGCAAACGTACCACCTCAGTCTCAGTTTCACAACCAAACATTAATGAGTAACTGAAAGGTGGCCTGTCAATTTTAGCGAAGGGCGTTCGACTGTGCAACAATGCATGCTGCTGTATTATAGCAACTTTTATCTGTTTCAGCTAGAACCCATTTTTTCTGCAAGCTGCAATTTATGTAGCACCACGGCCACAACAGCCCCAATCCTCACCCTCTCTGTCCCAACCTTCCCCCCCACTCCACCCACTTACACCCTGATGTCCAGTTCAGCTGGACCTGCCCGTTCAGAACTGACATCACTCGGCAACTAGAAATCAGAGACAAGAAATCGGGTCAGTTTTGGGGGGAAGTGGGTACCACTTTGCCTTGACAAAGTCGGGCGAAACCGGGAAACTTCTCTCAAAGTCACAGACGAAGGTGTAAATTCATAGGTGAAGGGTACATTTTCTTGCGCTCACAAACTGCAATGATGATTTTTATGTTTTCTGTAAAATCCGCACATCAACATAAATCACAGGTGAAACTGATGACACGCACTTTTAATCTTTAATGTGTAGCATAACCCCCCCTCTTTTCCAAACAACCTTCATGTACCAAAGGCGCCTTTCTTTTACTGAATCCCTTCACTCTAAACTGGAGACCTTACACACACAAGTTATGTTATGTTATGTTATGTTAATTTTTTGTGCGCACAGCTACTCCAGCCAAGGAGCGTCCCGGCGCATAGACAAGGAGAAACATAACACAACAGGATAAGATAAGACATAATGGGGACAGCTAAAACAAAAAAGTTTTTATTGCTCTCCGGAAGGTCATAAGGTCCTCTAGCAAATGGATTTCGACCGGGAGAGAATTCCAGGTTAATGCAGCTTTTACACGAAAGGAGCGACCCCCCATGCGGCAGAGTCTGAACCTAGGGACTACAGCAAGGGCCTGGCCCTGAGAGCGGAGGGTGCGAGTGGGGACATAGAAAGAAAGACAGCTGGACAAGATTTCGGGGCCTATACCTCTCAGGATCTTAAAGGTCAAACAAAGGACCTTAAAGAGGATGCGCTTCCTCACTGGAAGCCAATGTAGGGAGCAAAGAACACTCGCCACCGGCAAAATCTGGGCAGGCCGACGATTGCTCTGGCCGCAGCATTTTGAACCCGTTGCAGGCGAGTTAATTCAGCCTGGTTGGCCCCAACCAGCAGAGAGCTAGCGTAATCCAGGCGAGAGATGATCGTTGCCTGGATCACCAGCTGTCTGGTTGGGGCATCAAAAAATTTAAGTACTGGTCTTAAGCCTCTCAGCAGACCAAAACAACAGGCTGCTGTTTTTTTAGTATGTCCTACAAAGGTAAGGCCCGCATCCAGCCAAACCCCCAGATTTTTCACCTCCGACACCGGGGTCGGAGTAGGTCCCAGCTCTGGAGGCCACCATTGGTCACCCCACAGCTCCACTCCCCTTCCGACAATCATTACCTCCGTTTTGAAGGCATTGAGCTGGAGACAATTTCCTGTCAACCAGCTTGCCACCGCCTTCAGTCCAGCCTGAAACCTGGGGGCATTTTGTTCCGCGTCCCCGCTGAGAGTGACCGCCAGCTGTGTGTCGTCGGCATATGAGACCAAAGTAAGGCCCCACTTCCTAGCGACATCAGCCAGTGGTATCACATAAAGATTAAATAGCGTGGGACTCAGCGAGGACCCCTGCGGAACCCCCATGGCCAGGGGCTGGAAGCTGGACTTGAAGGGACAAGTGGTTGTCGCAATACATTTTGGGTGGGGTGTACTTGTCTTTGTGAGGTGGCATAGATTGGGGGAGCAGACAGACTCATCTGGGTGGGCCGCAGAATACCGGGCAAACAAGGCTAGCCAGGAGAAATAATTAAATTATGGCGGCGGTTACCGTCGCACGTTACCTCTCAATTGTCTCCACTCTGGCCTCTAGGATGCCTCCTCACTTCACCAGTCAGCAATGCGCATGACAATTGGTCACCAGCCCTACCTTAAGGGTGAAGAGTAAGACCTCGCAGACACGGCGGAGGAGACAGCTGCACGCTGCGCAGTAGTGCACCATTACAATTTCTTTTAATTTTACCATTTCATTTATAAAGAAAAGTATAGAGCGAGCGTAAGTTATATAACCTACCTATATTAATTCATTACCTAACCCCGACGGTCACGAATGTGTAGTGCTTGCTGGCACCGCAGAGGGGCCCCTGGAGCGCAGGGGCCCCCCCGCAATGCAGGGGAAGTGGGGGGCTGCGTTACGCCCCTGGGGCCTGTGTTACGCACCTGCTTATAATTTCACACCACACAATCCACCTATCAATTATTTAACCCTATAACATTCCATACCACATAATTACAATCCTAAAAATACACATATTTCCACTTCACTCTATACCATATAATTCAACATCACAGAATAACATTCCACACTACTTAATACCACTCCCAACCATATAATTACACTCCACACACCTCAACTACACATAATTCCACTTCAACCTATATAATTACACTTCACACAACATATTTACACTCAACTCTAAAACACATAATTACCCTCCAAACAATACAACTCTGCAACATGTTGCATAATTCCACTCCACATAATTATACACCACACCATGCCACATAATTCCACACGTCACACAATTCCACAATTCATCCCCACACGATTTATCACACAGCATAATAACACTCCACATAATACCACTCAGCTCCACATAATTAACCTCCACATAATTATGCTCTACTCCATACTGCATACATACACTCCACATAAACCCAGTCTATGCCATGTAGCAACACTGCACATAGCTACGCTTCACACCATGCCTCATAATATCACTCAACATAATTTCACTCAACAACGTAACTTCCACGTCACATAATTCAACTCTACATATTTCCATTTCACACCACATAATTCACAAAAAACTGCATAATTCAGACTAACACCACAAATGCACAACACACCACATACATCCAATCTACACCACAAAATTCCACATCATGCTACAATACTTAACAGCACACCACATAAGTAAACTCTACTACATACCACTCCACAACACAAAATACCATTTCAGATAATCCCACTCCAAGACACACAATCCCACTCCACTCAATACCACATAATTACACTGCACACCATGCCACATTATTTCACTACAGAGATCCAATCCACGCAACACAATTCCACAACTAACAATTCCAATCCAAACCACATATGTCCACTTGACACCACACATTCCCTCGACTCCAAACAGAAAATGCATACGTAAAATACATTGTCCTTTACAACATCAATGGATCACTGAGATAATATCGACTGACAGAATATCGACTTGCAAAAATATCGAGGAAAAAATATCGACAGACAAAATATCGAGTTTGTATCTACAAACAGGTAAGTACAAAAATATTGAGTACAAAATATCGTTTACAAAAATATAGTTTTAAAAAATATCGACTTTATTAAAAACAGTGTTAAATTAAATTTAAATTAAAAATGAATTACTAAAATATACTTAAAAATACTTAAATTAACTTATAATAATTAAATAATTAATGAAAGTTATAAAAAAAAATGTTTACAATCATATTTGTTAAAACATATATATATATTAACATAATATAATTAAATATTATCCAATATTATTACCGTACGATAGCAGAAGTGTAAAAAATACTATTCCCACTCCACAGAGTGCAATTGTAGGGAAAGCGTTGGATAGCGTAGGGGTAAAAATTACTATTCCCACTCCAGTGGATGCAACAGTGAGGAAAGCGTTGGATAGCGTAGGGGTAAAAATTACTATTCCCACTCCAGTGGGTGCAACAGTAGGGAAAGCGTTGGATAGCGTAGGGATTAAAATTACTATTCCCACTCCAGTGAGTGCAACAGTAGGGAAAGTGTTGGATAGCGTAGGGGTAAAAATTACTATTCCCACTCCAGTGGGTGCAACAGTAGGGAAAGCGTTGGATAGCGTAGGGGTTTAAATTACTATTCCCACTCCAAAGAGTGCAACAGTAGGGAAAGCGTTGGATAGCGTAGAGGTAAAAATTACTATTCCCACTCCAGTGGGTGCAACAGTAGGGAAAGCGTTGGATAGCGTAGAGGTTAAAATTACTATTCCCACTCCAAAGAGTGCAACAGTAGGGAAAGCGTTGGATAGCGTAGAGGTAAAAATTACTATTCCCACTCCAGTGGGTGCAACAGTAGGGAAAGCATTGGATAGCGTAGGGGTAAAAATCACTATTCCCACTCCAGTGGGTGCAACAGTAGGGAAAGCGTTGGATAGCGTAGGGGTACAAATTACTATCAGTCAGAGAGAAATCCCTGGGTACACACTGTCGTATGGACTTACTATACTTCCATACCCTATCTGTCTAGGCATTCATACACTCTTATTCCAGCAAGGACAAACACATCAAAACGTTGTAATAGTAAAAGGTTAATTTCCACACTAAAATTGAACGTTCACAGTCTTTTTAATAAAAACATAAAAGAAGATCTTCACAAAATGACAAATTAAAATTTCAAAGAACAGTCTTTGAACATATACAGTAAGAACCGATATTCATAACAATTCATTACATACAATTCATTACATAAATAGGCAAATTTAAATTAAATCAAAACAAAAGAAACCGTATAAAAACAAATATGACAGGCAGATATATCGTTGAATCACAGAAAAGCCCCCTACACAATGTGGCCTTTGAATTCCTTAGCCACTGTTAGTTTCTAGAGCCAATGGTCCTTTGTTAATATAAAAGTGCAGTCAATAGTACCATTAATGTATACATATCTCTTGCTCCCTGGACCCTACTTAGATTCTATACAAAAAAGGAATGCGTCGACGCGTTTCGGTGCTGTGGACACTTGATATTGTAGCACCTTCTTCAGGACTGCCGTTTCTTTGGGGTCACCGGCTTCAAGGACTATTACTTAACACCCTCTCATGTGGGTGTAAGTCAAAGTACCGCCGTGGGTGTTTTGTTTAGTCTGCCACCTTGGTTCGAGACTTCTAGCAAAGGGTGAAGTTCTTCCTCTTTACTGATGTATAGCAGAAGGATAGGTAACCTCTCCTCTTCCTTGTAGGTATATGAGGACACTTCCACTCTTCTTATCCGTCTGCATATGTATCTTCAAAGTTTTTATAATTTTCTTGAACGGGCATATGTCAAAGTGAATCCGTTGGTGAACTGGATATGTTCTCTTCAACTCAGAGTTCGCATTTCTGCCTCGTTCTCTTGCCTTCTATTCCCACTCCAGTGAGTGCAACAGTAGGGAAAGTGTTGGATAGCGTAGGGGTAAAAATTACTATTCCCACTCCAGTGGGTGCAACAGTAGGGAAAGCGTTGGATAGCGTAGGGGTTTAAATTACTATTCCCACTCCAAAGAGTGCAACAGTAGGGAAAGCGTTGGATAGCGTAGGGGTTAAAATTACTATTCCCACTCCAAAAAGTGCAACAGTAGGGAAAGCGTTGGATAGCGTAGGGGTAAAAAATTCTATTCCCACTCCAGTGGGTGCAACAGTAGGGAAAGCGTTGGATAGCGTAGGGGTACAAATTACTATTCCCACTCCAGTGATGCAACAGTAGGGAAAGCGTTGGATAGCGTAGAGGTAAAAATAACTATTCCCACTCCAGAGAGTGCAACAGTAGTGAAATTAAATACTTCATATATTATTTCAATAAATATTAATTAATATCTATCAAAAATTAATGAAAAGTAATTATGAATTTAATATAATATAATAATTAATCAATTAAAATTACAAATTAAAATTAATTATTATAATTAACAATTAAAAATTAATTTACAATAAATTCAAATTAAATACAATTAAATACATTGTTTTATTTAATTAATTATAAATAAATTACTTCCCACCCTATTCCCCTAGAAACCCACAACCCGCTACAGAAACTAAATTAGTAAAATTAGCATAATTAGTCATTAATGAATTAATTAAAATTAATTGCCAATTAAAAGTTAAATAATCACCAAATATACATTAATGAAAACATAATTAAAAAGGAATAACAATAAATAAATTTACATATTTAATTATTTATAAATACATTACTTCCCACCCTATTCCCCTATAAACCCACAACCCGCTACAGAATTAAATTACGCAAAAATAAAAAAATAAAAATGTCATTAATTAAAATTATTTATAACATAAATACACACTTTTAACACAGCTAATAACATAAAAAACACTATAAAAAATGCAATATTATCAAAAATTCGATAATTTTATTAACCTATATTATATACTTCGATATTTTAAATGTCTATATTTTTAACATTCGATATTACATTACTTACCTTAAAAACGATATTTTTGATGTCTATATTCTGTCTAGTCGATATTTTGTCCATTCGATATTTAAAATTCGATTTTGTGTCCAGTCGATATTTTGTAGTCGATATTTTGACTGTGCACCAACATCAATAGCTCTAACTCTCACCTTCCAATGTGTTGCTGCAGATCCTGTTTCTGGAGCTGCAAACTTTCTGGCCAAAGTCAGCTCTGTGCTGCCGCAGAAGAGCAGTGCCCTGTGGTGAATGCTGTCTCTGGGGCCCCCACCCCCATCCTTTCCCCTGTCAGCTCTCCTCTGTGCTGCCTCCTGCTCTCTGGGGCCCCCATTCCCATCGTTTCTCCTGTCAGCTATCCTCTGTGCTGCCTCCTGCTCTCTGGGGCCCCCACCCCCATCCTTTCCCCTGTGAGTTCTCCTCTGTGCTGCCTCCATCCCCATCCTTTCCCCTGTCAGCTCTCCTCTGTGCTGTCTCCTGCTCTCTCTAGGACCCCCACCTCTATCTTTTCCCCTGTCAGCTCTCCTCTGTGCTGCCTCCTGCTCTCTGGGGCCCCCACCCCCATCCTTTTCCCTGTCAGCTCTCCTCGGTGCTACCTCCTGCTCTCTGGGGCCCCCACTCCCATCCTTTCCCCTGTCAGCTCTCCTCTGTGCTGCCTCCTGATGTCTCCTCTGAGGCCCCCACCCCCATCTTTTCCCCTGTCAGCTCTCTTCTGCGCTGCCTCCTGCTCTGTCTCTGGGGTCCACCCCCATCCTTTCCCCTGCCAGCTCTCCTCTCCTCTGCACTGCCTACTGGTGTCTCTTCTGGGGCCCCCACCCTCATCCTTGTCCTCTCCCGTCTCAGAGGCTGTGCCCTGTGGGGAATGCTGTTTTTGAAGCCCCCACCCTCATCCTTTCCCCTGTCAGCTCTCCTCTGTGCTGCCTCCTGGTCTCTCTGGGGCCACCACCCCCATCCTTGTCCTCTCTCTTCTCAGAGGCTGTGCCCTGTGGGGAATGCTGGTTCTGAGGGCCCCTACTCCCACCCTTGTCAGGGTCCTGAGCAGTGCTCTGTGCTGCCTCCTGCTCTCTGGGGCCCCCACCCCCATCCTCTTTCCGGGCTCGTGGCTCTGACTGAAGAGAAACAATGTAAGTTGTTACATTGTTGCTTTCCAGTCCTGGGTCAGAGGGAGGGGCTCAGACCAGGCTGCAGACACTGCAGCTGCTGCTTCAGAACCTCTCACAGATCTCGAGGAAGAGCTGAGGGGGCCCCTTCATGTACTGAAGACTGCACCCCCATGCTGGTGTTTGTTACACCCCTGCAAATAAGGTCTGTGTAGCCTCTTCCCCTCTCAGACAAGCAGTGGAAGACCCTTTCTGTGAGGAGGAGTGAGAGGGGTTGATCTGCTCTTATAAGGGGCCTTGCAGGCTCGGAGTGAAGAGAAACAAAGTTGTTATTTTTTTCTCTTCACTTCTGAGTCAGCCCATGTCAACGCAGAACAGCTCAAAGTAGGCTGCAAACATCATCTGCTGTACAGGAGACCCTGTGCCTGACACACACCCTGGATGACCAAGCTGAGGGGGGCCCCCCTTCATATATAGAAGAGTGGGCCCCCCCGCACTGCGAGGGCTGCAGGGGTGTTCATTACGCCCCTGGGGGGGAGGCAGGATGAACCGACTGATAAGATCCCGATTCGCAGAGGTGTAGGATAAGGTTGCATTTTGGGCCCCTACACTTTTTTCATTATAAATCAATGATATTGTGCTTGTTTTGTCCCAGATTGATGTATGTGCACCCTCATTGGCTCATGTTAAAATCCCAAAACTCTTCTTTGCTGATGATACCCTTTTGGTCTCTAAGATGCCGAGTGGACTCCAGAAACTCTTGGTACGTTTTGAGAAATTCTGTTCCACTGGGGGTCTGGAGATCAACACGGCTCAAACTAAGCTAATGACATTCAACACCCAAAAATCCTTTTTAAAAGGCTTAGTTTTGGGGAGTGCCTCTTGAAAATGTGGACAGCTTTACTTACTTAGGCATTATTTTCAGCGGGAACATGTTTTGGAAACCCCATCTCGTTAAGGCTGCCCTCAAACTCAAGCAAGTAAGGGGGCAGTCCTTAAAAAATATAATGCCTCTTATACTAAAACTATTTGTCTTGCTCTCCAATTATATGAGACCAGGGACTTGGGCTCAGCTCTATATAAGGCAGAGCTATGGAGGTTCTCAAACATTGACATACTCTCAAGCACTGCAAATTTATTTTTCAGCAACCTCTCATCTCTCTCTCTCTCCTAATACCTCTTTGGTGCTGCTCCTTCTGGAAATGGGTGTAAGAAACCTTGTTGATAAAGCAAGGCTTCATTCCTTGATATACTGAAGGTGACTATGGTCTACCCCAGAACTCGCTCACTATGCCTTCGCCCTTCAGGATGTCATCTTGCTAAAATACCCTAAATTCTGAAAATTAAAGAGCTGCTCCACTGTAAAGGGGCTCCGGGTCTCTAAACCTATTCTGCCATTACTTGTTTTCCATCTAAAACTCTCATGAAGAAGCTTTATTGATCAGTGACAGAGGCAAACGACCAAAGAAGAATCGACCTACCCAAACTGGCCTAAGAATTTCCGGACTTTAAACCTCTGAGAGGCTGCAAGCCATATTGGGATCAAGTGACTATCCCTAGAAACTTTAAGTTATGCTTCCAATTTAAAGTGGGCTCTCCCTCACTGACCCATTGGCAGCTTTCACTAAGATTTGGACTGCTGGGACTATCAATACATGCCTTATTTATTTATAAAGTGTATATAGCGCAAACATGATTCCGAGGGATGTCAGAGCGCTTTACAATTATGGAAGGTCAAGTTTAGTCATGCTTTCTTTTCTTCATCTGAGAGTGTTGCACATGTTCTTATTTGCTTGCCCTGCATATGCCCACCCCCGCAGATCTTGGCTAGCTCCCACTTGCAAGTGCCTTCACCAGTACGGTCGTCATGCTGCACTTCATATCTTGAGGTCTGATTGCAGCCTAACGCTTGTTATACCTGTAACCAAGGTCCAAGGGGCCATGTGGATACTACCCCCTGTCTAATTTTCCCCTGGATTACTAATTTTACCTTGTTTGTATTTAACTGCAGTGTAATAACTTGTATTATTATTTTAGCATTCATCTTGCTTATTCAAGTTGATAATTCATTTTATTACTCTTGTGCTATGACTATTCATCTGTGACTGTTTTACGCCAAATTGTACAGTGATATATTGTTGTATCTAGTTATTCATTACTCATAGTTGTATAGCACTTGCACCTTTATGGCCTTGGAGGCCGGACAAAAGTTATTTGAAATGACTGCAGGAAAAAGTGTAAAACATTTAGAAGTTCCAAAGCAGCCAAAAAGTCATAAATACAACACAAAAAAAAACACTCCAATTTATAAAAATAGAGATTGTTTAAATGAAAAAAATGGCAGCACAATGAGAGAAACCCAATAAGAGAAATCAGAAATGTGAATTGTTACAGTTTTAAATAAAAATAGCACCAAAAGGTGAGCAATGCCAACCACAGTTATCTGGTTGTGCTTGACTGGTAGCTAGGCATCAGTTAAGACCAACCACAATTGATTGCAGATCAAATACAGAGACAAGGTTCATGCCTGTAGTAAGTATTACTTTCTGACTTTGTCTTGAAAATGGAAGTCAAAAGTTCTCAGCGAGGCAATGCAGCAGGCTGTGGCCCAGATGGGTCAGGAGATCCATTGGATAAAGACCCAGTGAAGCGCTTGACTTTTGGCGGGAAAGCCCAGAGTGGGATAAATTCAAAATCCGAGCACAAAGAAGGTCCCTTTCTGGCCAGGTGAAGAGTTATATCTTTAGACATAGTCACTTTTTGGAGCTTGAATTCCTCCAGTGGTGTAAGGCAGAAAGATGCAGCCGAACAGGGCTCCCTGAGGCTCCATACGTTCTCCACTCTGCCCTGCTGAGACAATTTGCTGCTGTGGAAAATCTTCAAGCAATGGTAACCTGCTTCTTTGAGCCAATGGCAACGTACCTTCATCGGAATTACTGGCCAAATTTATCCCAGCCGTCAGTCAATTCTCTAGGCGAAAAAAATTCGAAAACGTTCCACATCTCAGGTTTCAGGATTTGGCACTATACTCGGACACCATCCAAGGGTTCAAGGATCTCAGCAACTGCACTTAGGGGTCAGGACTCACTCTAACAGAAGCCACCAGCAGGATCCAGGACAGGTCCAGTAGCAAATGGCCAGCTGTGCTCTTCCAGGAAAGTGGGCTTTTGACAGCTTTTGTGTCACTGTAGCTTAATAGAAAGTCAGACAAGAGACCCTTGAAGTCCACTTCTTAGTCCTGGGTACAAGTGGGAGCAAGTCCAGTAACTAGAGTTCTCCTCACAGATCACAACAGCAGTTCATGTCCTACTTCCGTCTTCCACACGTCCAATGGCGTTTAAAGGAGACAGAGTCTCGAGGGGTGCCACATTTATGTCTGTAATTAGTTGGTCAGTGGAAGTGACTCCTGTCCTTTCCCTGGGCAACAGGAGAAACGTTTCCAGGGGTACGTCTATCCACTATTGCATCTTCCCCTGTGTGTCCTGCAGAAAACTATCCCACAGTAACCCCTTTATCTAAATGCAACATGGCAGAATATTTCCAGCCTTGCTCAGAGCTCCTGTGCTCTCAGACACGTGGCCAGGGAAAGAAGCAAACCGTTGCATGTGGTCATTCAAAACGGGTTCTGAAGGCCGCTCCTTTTCAACTGGGATTGGTGCCAGAATGGCTAGGAGGACAATAGAAGGGTGTAGTACCTGGTGCGAGCTAGATCTGCCTGTGACAGATCAAAATGATTCAAAAGGGGGTGGTGATGGACAGAGTATCTGAATTAAGCAGAACACTCCTACCCAGTCAAAAGATCAGGGCTTGATCCATCACCGTTTTTTAGCTCACTGCACCATCCCAGTTCAGAACCTGGCTACATGCAAATTAGTCTGACCCTGGCCCAGTGCATCATGGGAACAGGGCAGACCAAACTACCAAGCCAATTCTTTACTGGAAAGGAAACAAGCTTCCGGGGACTGGTTTCTGGCATTACAGCCGTCTACGGCCCGGCTTGCTTGAATCCTGATGGTGCAGTGAGCAAGGGACTCACATCTGAGCATACCCTTCCACACCTGTGGTGGCCAAAACGATTCAACCACCCCCTTTTTGAAATTATTGTGACAGATCAGGCCACTTTGAAGATAATTATGTGCGGCCCAGATGGCCATGCTATCAGAGGTACATGGCACCTTCTCATACTGAAGACCTTTTTCTCAGCTCTGGGAGTGAGTTCACGCTTCGTGAAGGAGCTATTCAGCTCCTGGGTGACAGTTGGAAACTTATGTAAATTGCCTTCTTAAGGCTTTAATCAGCTGAATGGTGGCTTTAATCAGGTGAATGGTGATTTTTAAATAGTAATTATTAATAGGAGAGGCACACCTTAATTTTATCAAATTTCAACTGTGTATACTAATTTTCCAATGCGTGCTACTGAGGAACGCGCAATGCCCAAATTGCGCCTGTAAACATGAAATAATATAACCAAGCGAAACTGCTTGCCCTCTATGCACTGTTGCAAATCCTGTTTGGAAATCATAAACACAATTCATGAAAACCTATCCCATGATCTTGTATAAAGACATCAACAACACAAATATATCTTTTTTTGTTGAATCAATACTTTTTTACTAATATATTTTTTAGTTCATCAGAACATTATTCAGAATCATAACATTCCATAAACATAAATAATACAATGTTTTTTTTTAGAAATCCATTTTCTCTTTCAAAAGGTGCCCATGCCCAATGCATTTCGGGCCACACGGCCCTTCGTCAGGGGCTGTACCTGAAAAACATGAAAAAATGTACATATTCACAACATTGAAAAAACCTCCAGCGTCATAGGTTGCAGTTTTAAACATTGCTATTTCATGAAAAACATAAAATCAATTGATATGTTTACTTTGAGCATGTTCATGATATACATTAAGACTCTGGGGAGAAAATGGAAAATATGAAAAAACCTAGGTAACAAACATACTGTAACATCGTAATGCATAGTTCTTAATCGCACGTGATATCTACTCACTTGTGAGTATAAAGAAATAATGGTCCCTGTGATCAGAAAAAAAGACGACGGATCCTAATCGGTCCGGGGTAATCACACAATAGCGTAACCGTTTTCTGTGGACAAGAAAAAGGCTGACTCACTTTGTTGTTCCACGTCATGAGAATAAACAAAGCTCAAGTAGAACGAGAAGATCACAATACTGACCTGAGTAAAAAGGCAGCGTTTAATACAATGAAAAAAAGCCAGCTGTGTTCCGTCGCGTCTTATGCCTAAAAAAGCAGGAAACTGTAATGAACCACATGGTACTCGTAAATACAACCCATACATTTGCAATACTGACAAGAACTGGTCAAAATCAACCCGAACTGACCTTCCGTAATAGAATCTGTTCAGCCGATCAACTCTACGCCCTGTTCCAAAACACGTGTTCCCATAGGACTATAAAACGTCTTTTCAGTGGATGTAGGTTCTAAAGAAATAACAACATAACCTGTTTAAGTTTACAAATAATGATCCAGCCTGTTTAACGATGAGCACCTCGACCAGATCCCAAAATTCCACCGTACCTTTTCGAAGAAGTTACCGACAACGCCCGGTAGAGCCAAACGTCGTAGTACGTAGTCACAAGGTTACGCCCAATGTGTTCAACAAAGCAGCAAGTCGCGCATGCGTATGTAAAGACGAATGTGGTGATCGAAAAAGGACTATCACCACTAGAAGTGAGACCTTAGTGCCGTGTTGGTTCATGCGCCATGTTGGAACTTGTAAAATACTATTTCAAACTCACGGTCACATTCACATGCGTTACGAAAAAACTATAGAATGCAAATTATTCAGGTAGATTTGTAAGTAAAAGTGACATAATGAACAAAATACATGTATTATCTAGGAGCCTAAATACAAACATAGTAGCATGTTTATACAATGAAAAAGTGCAAGTAAGCAATAACACTGTCCTCATGCATGCCAGAATGGTACAGTAATCATAGGTAACATGCTAAATCCACTCTGTCGTTGATCCCTTTCGGATCTTGTGTGTCTAAACGCTTAATCCAGAATACCTCCCTCTGGAGTAAAGTCTTTGTTATGCTCTTTCCGGGTGTGGATGTAACCACCTCAAGAACCTGGAATTTGACTTGAGCAATTGAATGTCTATTTACCTCCCAATGTACTGCCAAACTGCTGTTTGGATTCTTATTGCGAATCGTGCTCTTATGCTCGGAAAAGCGAGTCTTGATTTTACGTTCAGTCTTCCCTATGTAAAACAGACCACAGGGACATTTTATCACGTAAATAACATTCATGGTGTTGCAATCAGCATTGTGCCTGATTGGAATTGTCTCTCCTGTGTGTGGGTGTCTCACTGTGTTAGTCACAATAACGTTGTTACACTGGACACAATTCTGGCATTTCCTCATTCCACTGTGAGTTACTTGGGTATCTTGTGGTTTGGATTTCAATAGCTCCTTGATATTCAAAGATCTTTTGTAGGCAAAAATAGGTTTACTTACAAATTTGGGCATTGCGCGTACCTCAGTAGCACGCATTGAAAAATTAGTATACACAGTTAAAATTTGATAAAATTAAGGTGTGCCTCTCCTATTAATAATTTCTGTTTTGTACCCTGTCCATAGGGAGGGAGCACCCACTTTGAAAGAATGTCTTTTGATGCAATAACAGGTCTCACAGATAATCGGGCCAGCACCTTGGCCTACACGAATGAACAAGCCACAGAAATATATTCACTCATTCATGACATCAGATCCTTCAACGTACAGGGAAGCAGTTTACCACAGCAATTGAAGCAACTAGAATTTTTGACCAAGAGACAATTAATTCAACGTCTCCATGCATCCACTCTAGTGCAGTACCACCGGGCAAAGAGAATCCCTAGAGGTTTGAGGATGCCGATTAAACCCATGTTATTCCGTTTCCACATGAAAAAAGACTTTATGGATCGATGGTATGCTGTGCTGAATAAGTGCTCATTGGATCTGATTCTTTTATTAGTTGAAGAATTGGCAGTAGTGATTAAAGAAATCACTGAGGAAATCACACTCATTGAAACAGATCCACAAAATAGAATGGATTCAGAGGATTGGTCTAAATTTCTGGAAGATATGAATATTAGAATGGATAAATACACAAAAGAGATACAGGAAGGGAAACTCAGGAAATATAAGAGAGACACGTTGGATTACAAATTAAACGAAGTATACACGTGGGCAGAGGTGAATGCCCAGAGAAGAACCTTCGTCAAGAGAACTCCGAATACATCATCGCAGGAAAGTGTAGCTTCTGATGGAGATACCAACGTAAATAGAACTCCACCTCGAGTAGAAAAAACCAGTGGCACAAGTGATGGAGTGCAAGCTGAGAGTGCTTCTTCCAGTAAGACGTCTTTTTCCGCCCAGGACGCGGAGACAACCCAGCCACCGAGGAAACCAAAAGGAAAACAAGGAGAAGCAAAAGAGGTAACAAAACCAAACCTGAGGAGCACGAGACCAACTTAGTCGTGAACATTTCTTCACATGAGTTAACTGCCCAACAACTCAAAGTTCTCAATAAAGGACTTAATTTTGTACCTACTTACCATACCAATCTATTGGAGACTGAAATAGATTTCTTCAAATTCATGAGGATATTGCGCTTGAAATATTTCTTCTTAAATCTTCCTGACCAAACCATCAGCCTAACTCCTACTGAGTACCAAGAGTTCAAACCCAAATCTACATTTCAAGCACCTACTTCACATAAAATACTGGATGCTTTTGAAAGTCTAGTATTCAATGACATTAAGCACATCAAAACTTGGAAGTAGCGGAACTGGAATTTTTCCAAACAAGAAAAACTGGTTCTTAAGGAACTAACAGACACTCCCAGGATACATATCCAGCAAGCAGATAAAGGTGGCGCAATAGTTGTCATGGATCAGCAATTTTATGAATCCAAAGTGATCGATCATATATCTGATACAGACACCTATTTCAAACTCGATCAGGATCCCATCAAAGAATTGAAAAGTACTCTGGATAGTATCCTAGAACAGGCTGAAAACATGAAGTGGATTACTGCAAAAACCAGACAATTTTTGACAGTTTTGTTTCCCAAGCAACCAGGAATTTACATGCTGCCAAAAATCCATAAAGACCTCACAAACCCTCCTTTTAGACCCATTGTTACCGGGTGTGGCACCATCTTCGAGCCCCTGGGTCAATATATCGACCAATTCCTTCAACCTTTCGTCCAATCATGGTATTCTTATACGAAAGACACTACACACTTTTTGCAGAAATTGATGAACATCCAAACAAGAACAGGAATGATAATGTGTACTTTAGATGTTAAGGCTTTGTACACCTCCATCCCCCATGTGGCAGGGATAGAGGCTGTAGAATGGGCACTTCTTAAACAGGATGAATTACCAGCAAACAAAAAAAATTTGTTGGAAATTTTACATTTTTGTTTACATCACAGCTACTTCAAATGGGACAATGATTTTTATCTACAGAACAAGGGTACATCAATGGGTTTTTCTGGGGCCCGGCGTATGCCAATACTTACATGGCGAGATATGAGGAAATGTTTCTTTTGAAGGATAAAGAGTGGGTAGACAATATAACCTTGTATTGTCGCTACATTGATGACATTTTCTTGATATGGCGGAACTCGAAGGAAATGCTTGAGCAAAAAATATCACAACCGAACACATATGATGAGAACATCCAGTTCACAAAAAATATTGAGATGAAAGCAATTCCATTTTTAGATGTTCTGGTGAAAATAGAGGATGATGTGATCTACACTGAAGTGTACCACAAGGCCACTGATAAGAACACGGCATTAATGTACAACAGTTTTCATTCAAGGAATTTGATTAACAACTTACCTTATTCTCAAATGTTGAGAGTGAAAAGGATTTGCTCAGAAAATGACACCTTAGAAACCAACTTAGATTCCATTGTCACCAGATATGCATCAAAAAAGTATCCCAAAACTCTCTTGGATAAGACAAGAGAGAAAGTACAAAATCAAGTCAGAGACTCTTTGTTAGTAAACAAGATTAAAGAAACAGAGAAACGGCAAGTATTTGTTTCCAAATACTCTACAAGTTCCAATGAAATCAAGAAAAGTTTCCATCAACATTGGGATCTATTGATTAACGAAACTGATTTTAAAGAACTGTTTGTAAGTAAACCTATTTTTGCCTACAAAAGATCTTTGAATATCAAGGAGCTATTGAAATCCAAACCACGAGATACCCAAGTAACTCACAGAGGAATTAGGAAATGCCAGAATTGTGTCCAGTGTAACAACGTTATTGTGACTAACACAGTGAGACACCCACACACAGGAGAGACAATTCCAATCAGGCACAATGCTGATTGCAACACCATGAATGTTATTTACGCGATAAAGTGTCCCTGTGGTCTATTGTACATAGGGAAGACTGAACGTAAAATCAAGACTCGCATTTCTGAGCATTAGAGCACGATTCGCAATAAGAATCCAAACAGCAGTTTGGCAGTACATTGGGAGGTAAATAGACATTCAACTGCTCAAGTCAAATTCCAGGTTCTTGAGGTGGTTACATCCACACCCGGAAAGAGCATAACAAAGACTTTACTCCAGAGGGAGGTATTCTGGATTAAGCGTTTAGACACACAAGATCCGAAAGGGATCAACGACAGAGTGGATTTAGCATGTTACCTGTGATTACTGTGCCATTCTGGCATGCATGAGGACAGTGTTATTGTTTACTTGCACTTTTTCATTGTATAAACATGCTATGATGTTTGCATTTAGGCTCCTAGATAATACATGTATTTTGTTCATTATGTCACTTTTACTTACAAATCTACCTGAATAATTTGCATTCTATAGTTTTTTCGTAACGCATGTGAATGTGACCTGTTACAGTATGTTTGTTACCTAGGTTTTTTCATATTTTCCATTTTCTCCCCAGAGTCTAAATGTATATCATGAACATGCTCAAAGTAAACATATCTATTGATTTTATGTTTTTCATGAAATAGCAATGTTTAAAACTGCAACCTATGACGCTGGAGGTTTTTTCAATGTTGTGAGTATGTACATTTTTTCATGTTTTTCAGGTACAGCCCCTGACGAAGGGCCATGTGGCCCGAAATGCATTGGGCATGGGCACCTTTTGAAAGAGAAAATGGATTTCTAAAAAAAAGCATTGTATTATTTATGTTTATGGAATGTTATGATTCTGAATAATGTTCTGATGAACTAAAAAATATATTAGTAAAAAAGTATTGATTCAATAAAAAAAGATATATTTGTGTTGTTGATGTCTTTATACAAGATCAAGGGATAGGATTTCATGAATTGTGTTTATGATTTCCAAACAGGATTTGCAACAGTGCATAGAGGGCAAGCGGTTTCGCTTGGTTATATTATTTCAGATTTTTAAATAGTACCTTCAGTTAGCACAAATCCATCTTTGTAGGAGGACTGGACTTGAGATAAATGTTTTAAAAAGCTCAAGAAGAAACTTCCTAGGTGGAGATAACATTAGTTAATTGTAATACTAATTCCCAATACTTGCCTATGGAACAGCTAACCCTGCTACAGTGAAATTGCTTTTTAAGCCTTTTCACTTGAAGGACATGATTTACATTAAACTTTTACAGGCCCTATTTGTACTTATCATGCACCCTCCATTGTGGGCATTTACGGCCTACATAGGGATGGCTTATTAACAATAATATTTAAGAGGTGGGTTTAAGCCAGGGAAAAGGGGTTATTATGATGGGTCTGATTTGCAGAGTAAACCTGCATAACAAAGTTAACGTTGCCATTCTTGCAATCAAATCTTGCATTGTGACTTTAGAGGTGGAATAATATGTGCTGCAGCCCACTAGTGAGATTTAACTTACAGAACTTGGAAACATTTTTAATAATAAAGTTTGGACTTATAGGCAAGTTAAATGTGTTCAACAGGGGTTTAGCAAATTCAACATATTTTAGGCGTCAGATCACATGCACTGAGCACCAGGGCCGGACTGGGAACCAAAACCGGCCCTGGCAAAGTGCTCGGCAGGCCCCCCTCCACCCCCCCAGGGGGGTTGGGGGTGCAACCGCGCTCTTTGCCAGGGCCGTTTTTTGGCCGATTTTGTTACAGGGCCGTTTTTGCAGCAATGCTGCAAAAACGACCCTGTAACAAAAACGCCCCCCAGGGGCCCAAAACCAGCCCCCACCCTTGCGGCGCACCGGGGGATTGCACCGGTGCCCGCAACGGCCAGTCCCGGCCTGCTGAGCACTGCTGGATATAACAGCTGTATGCCAATGTACAGAGTCCAGTACCCAGCTGTTAGACCCGGCTTCCTGGGCACGAGGGCACTCAGGGGTTACTGCGCTCCAATCGCGTCAACTAGAGTGTTCCCCCACTGGTGTCCTGTGGCCTCAGTACTAGTGGACCCAACACTGGATAACCAAGTACTCCTCTCCAGCACTTGCCTCTCTCAGGGTAGCGAGACAGAGCAGTCCAAGGCTTACTCAAGGAGGTGAGGTGAGGTTAGACATTCAGAATACAGTCCACACCGTACCACCAGCCGATAAACTCAATGTCCAGTCAGTGCTTTACTTTTTATAAAAGAAAAGTACTTTAATATGCACAAGAAAATTATACTACACATAAAACTAGGATAAACAGTGAAACCCAGATGTATCTACATCCCTCTGTGACAGAGTTCTGACTCCAAACAGTATTTTAGCGCCTAGACACCAAGCACTATAAAAACAGTTAACATGAAAACACACAATGAGCATTGCATATAACAGACCATGTTACACAAGGCTGCTCTCATTCGCTAGAGCCTTAATACCAATCTTTGAATTGAAAGGATACAGTTTCAGCATATGATGTGAAGTCAAATGCTCTTGATCAGCCCCCTAACCCCCACCCAAAGCAACAGAAGTGCTCTCCCGTCGTGAGTGAGGACACCGCTCCAGTGGTGTCAGGAATCTGACCACAGGTGCCTGATGTCTTGGCACCGTTTACTGGAATCCCACTAGTCCAGTAGCCACTGGCTAGCTGTGGGAGGGTAGTGGCTGGACAGAGTGCCAGTTCACCCTGATACCCCCAGAGATCACAAAAAGAAGGGTGGGGGCCTGTTTCACCGGCCTCTATTCCCAGCTACTGTTTGTACAGGCTCCCACAGCACAGAGGAGGAGCGTAGAGGGGATTTGATCTCAACTTCAAGGACTACAATCAAGCTTCCCCCTCTCTGGCTCCCTTGATGTGCTGCAAGCTTCCTTCCACACCAGCTTCCTTGATGTGCTGCAAGCTTCCTTTCCACACCAACTCCGTTGATGTGGTGTAAGCTTCCTTTCCACGCCTTGGGCAGCTGTCATTAATTTCCTTGTTCAAAAGTACACACTCCACAAATCTCACAGAAACAGCTGGTCTTTTCCATGCTGCTGATGCCCAGGATTCTCCTTGAACTCTTGGCAGCAGACTCCATCTGTCATAGAGAAAACTGCCTTAAGTTCCAGACACAGAGAGCAGTGTGTTATCTCTTGCCTTCACACTGTGGGTTGTGCCTGGCTATCTTCAGACGGACCTGGTGTGGCCGCCTCTTCAGCCATAGACCAGTCTTGAACAACAGCTGACCACTCAGGCCAGACTTTTTTAACCTCTGATTGATAGGCTCATCCAATCAGAGGGTCTGCTACTTTTGCGTCCTGAATCCACCTCCAATCACAAACCATTCATGGCATGTTCAGTGCATGACTAAAGCATGCATAATTACCCTCCATGATTCCTGGAACCAGCCTGTGCAAATCCCTAAAGAGGAATTTTAATTAACTTCAGCCCAGGAGGCACTGGCGAGTGGGGGAGGGTCCTCTTAGCGGAGTTAGTGCAGCTAAACCCAGATAAGAGCGGAGTGTCTACCCCAGGCCACCAGGCCTTTCCAAGGCTTTTGAGTGACTTGCCTGGAGATTAGCATAAGGCAGGGGAAGCACTCTCTCTAGAGACATGCAGGTGACTTTCCCGTCCCAACATATGCCCTTACCAGATCAGAATGGCCAGTACTTACTTCCCAGTGGGAGAAGACCGATCATCTGATTGGATAAACCAGTGGGAAAGTCCATCTACATTACCGTGTTGTAAACCTGCTTTATGTTCCACAGTAAAATCTAGCCCCTGCAGAGTTGTGGACCACCTGAGCAACTTTAGGTTCTCCACCTTCATTGCCATGAGCCACTTGAGGGGTTTGTGATCTGTCTGAACCACAAACCTTGCACCAAACAAGTAAGGCCTGAATCTTTGAAGCAGACCAGTTCTGCTCCCTGGGGAGTAGTCGGCGGCTGATAAAAGCCACTGGATGCTCCCTTATCTTCTCATTGAGCTGGGCAAGAACTGCCCTAACTCCCTTGTCTGAAGCATCTGTCTGCACAATGAAGGTCTGACTGTAATCAGGGGCCTTCAACACAGGTGCATTGCATCGTGCAGTCTTCAATTCATCAAATGCCTTCTGACACTCTTCAGCCCAGATCACCATCCTGTATGTCTTGCTCTTAACAAGCAGGGTATCCCCTGTGTCTATTTCAGGCACACAGACAAGCGTCTGCCCAGGGGTAAGTGAATAGAGATGGAAAAATCTCCCCAGCAGATCTTTACACTCCACCTGCTGTTCAGGTGTCAGTTCAGAGGCAAGCTTAACTTCCTCTTCTGAACCATCCTTCTCATCACCTTGCAATAACTCAGGTAGGGACTCCCTCTCCTCTTCCAACTCTTCAGCCATTGCAAGTAAAGAAACTGTGTCATTCCTGGGAAGACACACCACCCTCTCTAAGGGTACCTCCACGACTGGTAGGGGAACCAAGGGTGCCTTCATCGGGCCACCAGTCATGCTGCTGTTCTGACAGACCAGACAGGTATGGAAAAAACTTCACCACATCCTGACTAACTCCTGGCCAGTAAAATAGAGGTGCTAACCTGCCCTTTGTCTTGTTTATGCCCAAGTGACCAGATAGGGGTACTTCCTGGACTAGCTGCAGCAGGAAATTCCTTTACACCTGAGGAACCACAAACCTTTTGCTGGCTCCTTGCTCTGGGTCAGCGGGCTCATTGTAAAGGAGTCCATCTTCCCAAGCCACCTTGTGCTTTCTGACTACTCCAGTAGAGACATGTTCCTGAGCAGTCGTCCGCAGGCCAACAAATGTAGGACACTCAGCCTGTGCCTTCTAAAACTCCTCACGGGACGGTCCTCCTGCCACAAGCAGCTCCTGCATCTCTGGTAGGGACCCAGTCTCCAACACCTTATCTGCCTCTGGATGCTCACCCTCCTCTCCAACTGGAGCAGAAGGTGCAGACACCAGGAAAGGTGTCTTCTTAGAATCTTCCCTCAGTTCTTGTTCTGGCCTGTTCCCTCTAGTGTCTCTTCCACTAGAGTGGTCCCCACTTCATTAGGAAGCAGTTTTTCAGTCTGTGCCCTAGTGAGCACAGCTGATGAAATCCAGGCCATATAGGCCTCAGGGCCTGGCACTAACCCAGGTTCAACAAGATCATTCCCCAGAAAGCACCCAGTACCCTGCTTCTCTCGCACTGCGACATTGACCATGGCCTTTTTGCCATTCACCCCTAACTGCACTCTAGCAAGAGGGTACTCCATGTCATCACCACTAGCTACAAGTCCATAACCCTTCGAACCAGGAATGATCTCTTCGGGTTTGAGATATTTGTGTTCAACATTAGGCCTGTGGGCACCAGTATCCCTCATGGCAGGAACCTTCTTTCCATTGATACTTGCCACACTCATATACCCCGTTGGGTTTGGGTAAAAATGCTTAAGGGCTTCTGGGTCGAGTTCCCAGATGTCCCTGGTGACTAAGTTAAACTCACTTGGGCTTCCATTCATTTCTGCCCCCACTGAAAGCACACTTGCTATCATGGGTGCCACTGGCACCAAGTCCTTCACTGGCCAGTCTGGCTTTAAGTGTCCCTCTTGTTGGCACTTATAGCATTTAATCACCGTGGGAGTGAACGGACCCTTACCTCCTTTTCCCTCCTGGTACTGACTGGAGGCCCTGTTCCCCGTAGACTCTGGTCCGGACTGATGTCCTTGGGAACCGTTCTTGCCATTCCCCTCTGGTTTAGAGCCAGCCTGCTGGGAGTTCTCCCCCTTGGGCTTGGAAAGGGGTTGCCCCTGCCCCCTGTTCACTCTGTTTGGAAGCTGCTAGTTTCTCAGGATCCCTCTCAGGAAAATCAGACAGATACTGTCTGAGTGGGATAGAGCACTCCTCCCAGAGATGCTCTGCTATCATCACCTGATTTAGGGACTGGTGATCATTGGCTTCCATCCCTCTCACCCACTCATTCCAGTCTCTTACTATGTCATGGACCCAATTCTCAAAAGGAACCCCCTCTGCCTTCTTGTTTTCACGGAACCTCTGCAAGTACTGGGCTGGTTTCAACCCAAACTGCCTAATCAAAGCATCCTTCATGCAGTCATTTGACATACTGTGTTTCTCAGGCATCCTTTCAATTACTTCAGTCCCTTCCCGAGAGAGGCGACTTACTAAAGTTGCTGCATTGGACTGACCATTAAGACCTTGAGCCTTACATGCTAGATGAAAGGCATGCATCCAACTGAGAATATCAGTGCCAGGGACATACATGTGTATCAATTCTTTTGGTACCTTGGTGGTGTTTTCCTTTCCCTGGGACTTTGAAGTGGACGCACCATCCAAAGAGTTAAGCCCTCTTTCAGCTGCTAGCTTGAGCTTCTCTTTCTCCGGGGCTGTCTGCTCTTTCTCCAATCCCCTATCCTTCTCTTTTTCCTGTCTGTCCCTTTCCTTCTCCTTCTCCTTCCAAGCACACTCTTCCTGTCTGACCCTTCGCTGCTCCTCTTCTGCCTGGCGGGCCATCCTTAGCTTCTCCCTCTCAAACTCCCTTGCTTTCTCCTCTGCTTAATCCATAGCTTCCTGAAGTTTCAGCTGAAGTTTAAGGGTCTCTGCTAGCTCAGTCCCTCCTAGAGAGGGGAATCCCGGGGCAGGGTAAGAGGTAGCCCTTGAGATAAGGGGAGGTAAAGTCTAGGGGCAGGTCTAGGGGAAAACCTAGGGGAAAGCATAGGGGAAAGCCATGGGGCAGGTATAGGAGAAGCCTGCACTGACAGACTTGGCAGGCTTGTGATAACAGTGCTCTCCAACTCCTGCACAACAGTGACCTCTTGCTCAAAGCATTTTGTCATTTGGCTAATCAAGTGCTCCTTGTCCTTAGAACTTGGGTCTTTCCACCCCCTGTCAGCACACATTTGCTTTAATTACTCCACAGTCAAGTTCTGCAGTTCCAATTCCTCTCCAATGTTATCTGCCATTTTACATATCACTTATGGGTTTCTGCTGGACTTTTCAACTGGCCTCAATATCCACTGAGCCTGAAGTCTAGTGATCCCACCACTGCCACCAATGTTTGACCCGGCTTCCTGGGCACCAGGGCACTCAGGGGTTCCTGCTCTACAATCGCATCAACTGGAGTGTTTCCCCACTGGTGTCCAGTGGCACCAGTACTAGTGGACCCAAAACTAGATAACCAAGTACTCATCTCCAGCACCTGACTCTCTCAGGGTAGCAAGACAGAGCAGTCCAAGGCTTACTCGTGGAGGTTAGGTGGGGTTAGATATTCAGAATACAGTGCACACAGTACCACCAGCTGATAAACTCAATGTCCAGTCAGTGCTTTACTTTTTATAAAAGAAAAGTACTTTAATACACACAAGATAATTATACACCACATAAAACTAGTATAAATAGTGAAAACCAGATGTCTCTAAAACCCTCTGGGACAGAGTTCTGACCCCAAACAGTGTTATTGCGCCTAGACGACAAGCACTATAAAAACACAGTTAACATGAAAACACACAATGAGCATTACATATTACAGACCATGTTACACAGGGTTGCCCTCATTCGCGAGAGCCTTAATTTCAATCTTTGGATTGAAAGGATATCATTTCAGCATATGATGTAAAGTCAAATGCTCGTTATCAGCCCCATAACCTCCACCCAAAGTAACAGAAGGGCCCTCCCATTGTGAGTGAAGACACCGCTCCAGTGGTGTCAGGGATCTGACCACTGGTGCCTAATGTCTTGGCACAGTTTACTGGAATCCCACTAGTCCAGTAGCCACTGGCTAACTGTAGCAAGGTTGTGGTTGTGAGGTTCCGTGAATTCTGAACCCGTGTTTTAAATGTCATGGTTCCGTTACGATTTTGGTAACAATGAACCGTAACTAATGAGCTCGGCAAGTACGAGTGTTTTCGCCATGTTACACATGAGGATTCACAGTGTACTTGAAGATTCCGTTCTGAACCATGGTTTCCATTTTGTGCAAGGCAGCCATTTTGTGGTTGCCCTCACATAGGCCGATCACTACGGCTGAATGAGTCTTTAAGACCCGTGCCCTTTTGCTGGGGTTTGTGCTGACTTTTACATGACCCAAAGGTGAACTGACCTCGTTGCCTGAAGCCGACCCTACTGAGCCAGTTCTTGCCCGCTAGCTGATCAAGACTAAGATCAGAGCGCAGGACATCGTAAAGTTTTACTACACACAAATATGCCTTATCCTACTCTTACCTGTTTCTGTTTCTTCTTTATGGTCTAATTATGATATGGGTTGTGGCCTCTTTTATTATGGGTTCGTTCGGCCTGTCTAAAGAAGAATGTTGGGTTTGTCCGATGATTGATCATGGGCCGGACAACTGAAAAGTGGGTTTTGCGGTCATGCGATACCTTTGGTGTGAATACATGTGATTGGACAGTTCGTAAATGTTAGGTATTTGTCTGGAATGTGATTTTTGGCATTAAAAGGGATGACTTGTTTTGTAAAATTGAGCAGTCTCCTGAGAACTCATACCGTGATGATTTCTAGGACTTCTGTTACTGGCTGCAGTCAATAAATTCGATCTTTGACGTCACCACGAAGAGTCCTGTGTCTCTGTATTCTAAGACAGGTGAACCCAAAGACTTTGGGCGTGCCCCTGGCGCCGCCGGGTCTAAAATAACCCGGTTCTTCAGTTGGCGCCCAACGTGGGGGCAACATCAAGCGGTACCGGTCCAAGCCTGAAGATCGTGAGGAGCTTCGTCAGGAAATACCGGAAGAAGGGCCCCCACTCCATCGACCCCGGTATGTCGAACGTGGACTGAAGGTCTTTGCTGTGAGGTTTCCCGCTTTCTAGACGGCTACGAAGGACCGCTGCCCTGACTGTCGCCCTGTCTTGGACCCCCTTTGTGCAGCTTTGCAAGGCGACACGATAGACGGGTCTTCTGGTGACGTGACTGATACCTTAGTTAAGTATACGTGGGTCGCTCCCAGTTCTTTGTTTTTTTTGGTTCTTTGAATACTTAGTTTTTGGGTCTTTGATTTGGGTATTGCAATTTCCAAAGCCGAGGGACTCGTATATTTGCGAGACTATCGTTGTAGATAATGCCTTGAAGTTTGAAGCTAGATTAGTGAGCGAAGATGCCTAGTCTTAGCAAAATTAGGAAGATATTTTGTTGTGGTTGTAACAGGGATTCCCGATTGGAGGATTCATGTCCGATACCTCCTGTTGGAACTCCGACTTATGAACTCTATTCTAAACACGGCGTGGGCCCCATTACGTTTAATGACGTGTGGGTCCGCTATACTAGGAAAGATGGGGTTTTACAATGGCCCCAATATGGTAGTTTTGATACTGAGATTTTAGATAATTTAGAAATGAAATTGTTTAGAAAGAAAGCCCGGCCGGCAATGTTTGACTCCTTTCGCCTTTGGCGTAAAGAAGCCAGACAACGAGAAATTAAACAAGCTAAAAGAGATAAGAGAGAAAAGGGGTTGTCGATAATGCAAGCTGCCAAGCAGTTTACAGAAGACGAAGACGATAAAGCAATTGAGGTATCAGATAGGCAACATAATATGGCTATTGATAAATGTTATCCAGCATTGCCATCTCTTCTTGAGAAGGCGACGAGGACCCTGAAAAGGACCCTTTAATGTCACATCTATTGAGATTACCACCCCCTTATACAAAGTACGCTACGGCACCTCCCCCACCTCCAGTTATTCCACCTCCTGGTCCTGCTCACGCACCCGCTCCTCTTCAGCTGGTCCTTCCTCCTATGGCCCCGCCTCCTCTGGGGCCACAAACTTTGCTATCAGTTTTGCCTGGACCTTCTTTGCCTTACTCTCCTTTACCTTTGACTTCTGGTACTTTGCCTCAAAATACTTTGTCTCTTGTCCTTATGACGGCTTCTCCTTCTGCTCGACAACGGATGGCCGAAACTGTTACTGGTCTTCTGTCTCCTTTCTTTGGGTTGTCGAGTATGACCCCCATTTCTGCACGTAAACAACTGCGTAGTCAGTTGCCTAGTCCCGAAGAGCGGACAGTGTTGGATCTCCTGGTTCGCAGGTGGATTACGAATGTTTCGAGGTTTAATTTAGAGTCAGTTATGGATGTCTTCCTGCAGTGGGAAGCACCCAAGCAAAGATATGTGTTTGATGTAATGTGTACTTTCCTCCGGGAGGAATGGGCAGATAATGATTTGGGTTCAGTCCCTGTAGAGTTGCTAAATGTCCAGTCTGAGTTTGCGAAAGGGACGATAGTGGGTCCCGGAATTGAGGACGCAGTTACGATGGTACTTGCGTTTAGGGGCGATTTCACTTCTCAGCGTCTGTTTCAGCCTGATTCCGCAGTTAGGAGGAAAGTGAGACAGTATCCGATGAGAGAAGTTCCTCCAGTATGGCGCGATGCGGTAGCTGCTGGTGCAAATAATGTTCCCCCAGCTATACCAGCACATTTTCAGTGAGTATGGTACATGTGCGATGGAAGAGAGTAGAAGTTTTGGCCCTTAAACAGTCTTTACCTGATCCCCGTAAGAATCCAGCTGGCTATTACAAAGAATTGTCCCAGACAGTTGACGCTTGCATCATGAATTTAGCCGACATAGATATGCTGTTGGGATACATAGTACCTCAACCTCTATGGGCAAAGATTCGTCATGAGGATCATGCGATTGAATTAGGTGACTCATGGCTTAATATTGCTGCTGCGGACGCCAGACAAGTTGGTGGTTCTAAGCCCGAGGCTCTAGTGGCAGATCTACCTGGCAGAATTATAAATCTTATGAAAACTATGATGCCAGCGTTACGAGTAAATTGGGACAAGCTAGCAGCATGTAAGCAGAAGAAGAACAACAGTGTATCTGATTTCTTCACTAGGTTTGAAGAGACATTTATAGATGATAGTGGTCAAGATATGAATACGGAAGGTGGACAAAGATTGTTTGTGGATAAGTTTGTCTTTAACTTACTTCCTGAACTGTGTAATAAGTTAAAAGATTCTGAGAGTTCTTGGGCTGTTTCCTCGTCGGCCCAGATTTTGGCGACTGCACAGTACTACGAGAATAGGGATAAGGAGGAGAAAGACAGAGTAGAGAAAAAGACAAACGACTTAAAGACAAAGGTTCTTTTGCAGCAGGCGTATCCGCCTCGCTCAAATCAGCAAGAGTTACAGCAACGCCCACAGTTTCAGCAACCTCCATCGTTTCAGAGACCGCAACAGAAGGCTGGGTATTTTCCTCCAAGACCACCTTTGGGCCTGAATCAGTGTGCGTATTGTAGGGAGGAAGGTCATTATAAAAATGAGTGTCCTGTTTTACTACAGCGCGCAAGTGGTATACCGGCCCGAGAGGTCGTGGTGGTTTCTAGCAAGTGTCTAGGGGTAGAGGACGTAGTGCGTTTCCTCAGAACGAACGTTCCTTTCCCCCGTAGAATTCTATGAATTGTTTTGATCAACAGAACATTGCGCCTGGTCAGTCGACTCAGTACTATGCTGATGACTATTATCTCGAGAGAGAGAATGGTGACTATAATGATTGCTAGGACAGCCATGGACAAAGAGAGGGAGTAGTATCGGTTCCAGTAGATCAGAGTGGGCCTTATGTTGCAGTAGTTACATCAGGTGTGGTAGCGCCTTTTCTATTGGATACCGGTGCAGCAAAGAGTTCTATCATGCACTCTAAACTCCCTGGCGCACCTTTGTCTGGCTTAACGAATGTTTCGGTAGGATTCTCTGGCGCCCCAGTTCGTAATCCAGTTTCTTGTCCCTTGTCTCTTTCTATAGGGCCTTGTGAATTAGAAGCACCTCTCATTTTAACGACAGGTTGTGGGAGAATTTGTTGGGTTTGGATTTGTTGAAAAGATTGAATGCAACATTGCATTGTTCTCCTTCGGGAGTACATCTTACATTGGGTAAGAAAGTGATCTCTTCAATGTATTTGTCTAAAGATCGGTTTCCACCGGAATTGCGTTCTCTCCCTCATACTCTTTGGGCTACTAGTCCTAATGATGTGGGTCTTTTGGAGATTCCACCTTATGTTGTAACGCTTAAAGCAAATGTTAAATTACCACGCATTCCCCAATATAGGATTTCTAGCGATGGTGAAAGAGCGCTTTTAGCAATCATTTATGATTTGATTGAGAAAGGTGTGATTGAAGAAACGAGAGGTAATGTCTGTAACAGTCCCGTTTTGCCTGTCCTGAAGCGCACTGACTCTTCTCAGCCACCTGTCTACAGGTTTGTGATCGACCTTCGAGAGGTTAATAAGATTGTTGTGCCACAGTTTCCTGTTGTTCCGGACATTACTGCTCTGCTGACTATGATTCCTGCTTCTGCTGCCTGGTTATAGATGTGAAGAATGCTTTCTTCAGCATTCCAATTGCCGAGGAGAGTAGAGATATTTTTGGCTTCTCTTTAGGAGGCTGAAGCTTCCGGTTTAAACGCGCTCCTCAAGGCTATTGCGAAAGTCCTTCCATTTACAGCCAGGCCTTGAAAACTCAGCTTGATACTCTTGTGTTGCCTGCTGGTAGTGCTCTTATTCAGTATGTTGACGATTTATTAGTGACTGCTGATGATGAGGAAACTTGTAAAGAAGCTACTATTTCTTTGTTACGACATTTGTCTGACTTGCATCATAAAGTGTCACCTTCAAAGTTGCAGTATTGTCGCCAAGAGGTGACCTACTTAGGTCATCTCTTGTCGAAGGAGGGAAGAAGGTTGACCCCAGAACGAATTCAAGTGATTGCTCAAATGACTGTGCCACGTACGCAGAGAGAGGTACATGCTTTTCTGGGTATCACGTCGTATTGTAGACAGTGGATTCCGAACTTTTCTTTGTTGGCAAAACCTCTGTTGGCATTGACTTGTAAGGATTTACCGAACCCTCTTCCTTGGTCGTACAATTGTCAGAAAAGTTTTTCTGAGTTGCGTGATTCGTTGTGTTCTGCTCCAGTGTTGGGTACTCCTGACTACAATAAGCCTTTTACACTCTACGTCCACGAGAGAGAGGGTTGTGCATTGTCAGTTTTGACTCAACAATTCGGTGATAAACAGCGTCCATGTGCGTATTTCTCGTTGACTTTAGATCCGGTAGCTAGAGCGTTGCCAAGTTGCTTTAGAGCTACAGCGGCAGCAGCTGTTTCTATCCGACAGTCTGCTCGATTGGTGATGGATAACACGTTGGTCGTGATGGTTCCACATGCAGTGGATACTTTATTAAATAGAACCAAGACTCAGCACCTTACTGGTACGAGGTTGTCGGGCTATGAGTTGACACTGTTGGCTAGTCATGTGCACATCAAGCGGTGTAATATATTGAATCCAGCGACATTGCTGCCGATTTCTGTGGATACAGATGGTCAGGAACAGCATGTTTGTTTTCTTAGGACGCAGGAGGAAACGAAGGGGAGAATCGATTTGAAAGATACTCCTCTTTCGGATCCTGATGGTACGCTATGGGTTGATGGGTCATGCTACAAGCTTCCAAATGGCGATACGACTGCGGCATATGTCGTGACGACATTATGTACGATTGTTGAAACTGCACGAGTGAGCTATAATTCGGCGCAAGCAGCAGAATTGATTGCATTAACGAGAGCGTGTATTTTATCTGAGGGAAAGAGAGTGAATGTGTATACCGATAGTCAGTACGCGTTTGGTGTGGCACACAGTTTTGGGTGCTTGAGGAAAGAAAGAGGATTTCTCACATCGCATTGGACTAAGATCCAACATGGGTAGTTGGTGAATGAGCTTCTTGAGTCACTTACTTTACCGAAGCAAGTTGCGATTGTGAAGTGTAGTGCTCACTGGAAGGTTACGGATGTCAGTCAGTCAATTCCTTTATTTTCGATAAATTAATATCATATAAAGACAAGAAAACACAGTCATAAAAAGTATACAATCATTTACAATAAATGTAAAATAGATTACACATTTTCTAAAAATAGAACAACGATTTTCTTAAAATTCATTCCATATGGTATAAAAGATATGCATTTTAAATTTATTTCACACATTTTTTTTAAAAAAATTATTCCTAAAGACCACATTTATATATGAGTACCATGGTGTCAGCCTGCCCTTAATGATATTTTTTCTAAACATGGGGTCTACTGTTCACAAATATTTAAGAGCGGTGGAAATGTGACATTCTTTTTCCTAATTCGATTGGCCGCAATTAAAAAACTAGCAACATGAAACATTATTTTAGGTGTGCTAAGTTGTTTTAAATACACAAGTGCCGGCCTGACTTGTACAAATCCTGCTTCTCTGAGAATTGGTAATAAATATTTCCTCCTACACTCGTTAAAATAATCACAAAACATCAAAAAATGTAGGGTGTTTTGAGTTGAGAAATCGTCACATGAACAAGGATCTGCCAGTTCTGGGCTGCACCATTTGTGATAAACACCCAGAGTAAAGTGAATTAAATTTAACCGAAATCTGGTCAAGAGGAACCGATGGTAGGGATTGTTTACTATGACCAAGTATGGTTCCGGTCCTATGCAGGTGACCAATGCATAGTTTTCCCTTACCCTGGGGTTTCCCATCTCTATTTCCTCCCGCTCTAGGGGAAAAAGGTCCAAGAGGGCTTTTTTTGTTAAAGCAATGTCTTTATTGGTTATTGTTTCCGGAGAGGTAAATAAACCAATACGCCCTATTCTCTGGAACCCAGCTCTTAAGTACGCCAGCCAAGGAATTTTATGTACTTTGTCCAGTCTCTGGCAATCCCTAATTATTGAATGGTTTAGGGGGATCTCACCATTCAGCCATATTCTCAACCAGCAGATCAAAGGTGCAATTTTAATCCGATCGGATATATACCCAAGTCCCAGTTCTGTGTGAGTTGAAAAAGTAGGGGTTGATTGAGGAACTGAGAGTATACTTCTTAGGAACTTGTTCTCTACTAGTTGTAGTTTCTCTTCGCTAGTGTAACCCCATATTTCACACCCGTAAGTTGCAACCGACAAGCACTTGGATTCATATACTTTTAAAATTGCCTTAATTGGTTTAGCTCCCAGTTTTTTGCTAAACCCCATGAGCCCTGAAACTGTCCTTGTGAATGCCACCGAGCGACTATGGTTTTGTGCCCTCCAAGTGCCCTTCTGATCGAAGACCACCCCCAAATAAGGAAATGTGGGGACCCTACAAACCATTTCACCATTGCAGAAGAAGGTTTTTGCTTTGTTCTTTGAGTTACTTCTTCCTGTGATGAGGACCTGGGATTTCTTAGCATTTGCTTTCAAATCCAGTTTCTGCATGAAGGAACCAAAAGCATTCAGCAGTCTTTGTAGGCCTACCCCGGTTTGCGATAAGAGAACTGCGTCGTCCGCGTATAGGAGAACTGGTATAACCATTTCCCCCACACGCGGAAAATCTGCGGGAACCTCCCCCAGGGTTTGTTCTAGGGCATTTATATAAAGTGTAAACAGCAAGGGTGCCAAAATGCACCCCTGCCTAACGCCCCTGTCTGACCTAAACTGCTTAGTACACCTTCCATCAGTGTTCACTCTGATTTTAGCCGTAAGGTTTGAGTGCAAATCTGCTATGAAGTGCACTAAGGGTGCGTCTACCCCCATTTCAAGCAGGATGTTCCAGAGTTTGAATCTATTTACAAAGTCAAATGCTGAGGAGAGGTCCATGAACCCCATATACATGGAACCCTCCCTGGCCACGGTGTACTTGTTAATTAAAAGGTGTAGATTCAAACATTGATCTATGGTACTATGTTTTGATTTAAAACCATACTGAACTTTAGACAGGACACCTCTATCCACTAAGCTATCGTTCAGTCTGTGCAGCAGAACCCGACCCAGGATTTTTACAGAGGAGTCGATCAACGAAATGGGTCTATAGCAAGTGGGGTCCTGTCTGGAACCCTTCTTAAAAATTGGCACGATGATTGATGTGACCCATGTACAGGGGATGCTATCCTGCCCTATTGAGTTAAAAACATTTGTTAGGACTTTTGCCCACAGCTTAGGTGCGGCTCTGAACAGGTCCGCAGGGACCCCATCAGGGCCAGGGGCCTTGTTTTTAGTCATTTCCCCTATTGACCTTTCAATTTCTGTGGTCTCAAACCTTAAAGGATGTGGTTCATGATATTATCTCCACTTTGAGGAAGGCTGTATATCTGCTCAAGGTGGGTGATCCAGGCCTCATCAGTGATGTTACAATCTAACACAGTGTTATTTATTTATTTTATTTATTTTGAAAGTTTTATATAGCGCGAACAAGATCTTCGCAGATATCAGAGCGCTTTACAGAGGAGGGGAGCATGTATACGCAGATACATCAATCATGTTAGGAGTACGTCGAGGTGATATCATAAAACAATCAAGTAAATCAATTTCAGAGTCAACATAAAATACAAGGGTTCGAACAAGTAGTACAGATGAGTATCGAGTCTTTGTAGTTTTCCCCAATAGTCGTTCAAGTGTATTTAGCCATGAGGATTGCTTTTACTTCGCTCTTGAACAGTATGGTAGAGGTGATGAGCCTAGTTTCAGGGGGGAGCGAGTTCCAAATCCTGGGGGCCATTCCTGAGAAGGAGCGTTTATAGGTTTTTTCCTTGCGGAATCTTTTAGGCTTTAGCAAAAGATTGTTTGTGCCTCTAGTGTTCCTGGAGCCTCCAGAAATCGTCAGCTTCTGAGCGAGGTATCTAGGTGAGCTCAGGTGTACAGCCTTGTGGGTCAAACAAGCGATTTTCAGGTGTATTCTGGCTTCAAACGGCAGCCAGTTCAGGGATTTGAAGTCGGGGGAAATGTGCGAGTGTTTTTTTGATCCAGTGATGAGTCTCGCTGCGGCGTTTAGAGAGGCTCTTATGGGTGCCGTAGTAGCTAGGGGGAGACCGCAGAGGGCGGTGCTGCCATATTCTATTTGAGGTATGACTAGTGATTGTACCGCAGTTTGGAAGTCTTTGGCTGGAAGGAAAGGTTTAAGTTTCCTGAGGGTGTTGATTTGGTAGTTTGCTCCCTTAGTTGCTTTGTTGATGTGTTCCTGCATGCTGAGATTGGTGTCAAGTGTTATGCCCAAGGATTTCGCTGAGTCCACGATGGTGGGTTGGACATTGAGTGCCGTTAGGTCTTTAAGCCACATTTGCACGGTAGTGATCTTCGCGGGAGGTGCGATCAGGAGGAACTCTGTTTTAAGGGCATTGAGTTTGAGATGATTAGCGGCCAGCCAAGATTGGGTGCTTCTGATTGTTGAGTTCAAAAGCGTGATGTCTTTGGGTGATTGTAGTTTGAGATAGAGTTGGGTGTCATCAGCATACATGTGGAAATGTACATTGGATTCTTGCAGCAAGGTGGTGAGAGGTTCCATAACTAGGTTGAACAAAGTTGGGGATAAGGAGGATCCTTGTGGTACGCCTAGCGATACAGGTCTTGGTGCGGACATCAAGTTGTTGCTCTTGAATTTCTGCGACCTGTTATGCAGAAAAGAAGTGAACCATTTGAGCACAGTTCCAGATAGGCCCATTCTTGTGTGTAATAGTTCGAGTAGGTTCTCATGTTTGACGGTGTCAAATGCGGAGGAGAGATCAAGTAGGATGAGGAGGCAGGTATCGTTATGATGTTGACATTGTTTACAAATAGTGGCTGATTTATTATTTCCCAAAATCTAGAGCTGTTTTTCAAAACTTCCGGTGATAGCAAGTCAGTCCATGCCTCATCTCGTAATTCCCTTTTTCTAGCGAATACGGCTTGTTTATAGGCTGCTCTGTTTTGGGCTATCTCCCCCCTGTCCCTTGGGATGGTCTTTAGAGATTTAAGAAGTGCTGCATGAGCAAATGAGCACTTTTTATCAAACCATCTATTCTCCATTTTAGGTTTGCGTTTATCCTTGACTGTCAACTTTTGATTTATATGTGCACAGATAATGTTAAATGCATTTATTACATTTGGACCTTGTCCCGTTTCATCTAGGCAAGTATTTATCTCAGCCCCTGAATTCGATAAGATTTCTGATGTAAAGATCTCAGGGACCACTTTTCCCCATTTTAGTTTTCTTCCTTGGTCCGTTAGTATAACCTCTCTTGCCTTCCTTTGGGCGTCAGATCTTAAAGACAGTGCTCCCACGGCTGATAGTTCAATTATCACGGGATTATGGTCGCTAAAGGTTGAGACCTCTGTGAAATACCTGAAGACAAATCCTAACATGAAAGAAGTTAAAAAAATATATAATCAATGACTGTGCCCGTGTCTCTATCCCTCCCTTTAAATGTGGGGATCCTACATTCCACCTCACCACACCCTGAGCACAGAGCACAGAGGTTCCGGTTAGCTAGAAAATTTTGCAGATCCTCCCCTTGTTTGGTGTGCTCGAAGTGAGAATGTGCTGAAAACTGTGGGCCCTCGTACGTCTTATTCCCACACTTGTTATCGCATGGGTGAATATTTAGGTCCCCCATTAGGATTACTTCAAAGGAGATTGACCTACTACTATACAATGATAATGACTCCTCTAACATATCAAAGTTTTTATCCGTGTCTTGAGAGTTATAGAAATTTAAAAATAATATATTGTCTGAGTCTGGTACTGAGAGTTCTACAGCCAGACAATTTTGGCCTCCTATGTCTAGCTGTCTAAGCCATCCCTTTAATTCTAAGGAGAACAAAGTACTCAATCCCCCTCTGGCTCTTCCTGCCCCATTTGTCCTAGCTGGAACATAAAAATAGGAGTACCCGTCCAAGGAAAAACTATTTTGATGGTCCCAAGTTTCTTGTAAAGCTATTATGTGAAATGTTTTTAGATAGCTAATCCAGATGTCATTCACCATTTTCGCTTTTACGCCTGCCGTGTTCCAACTCAATATTCTGCATAGTTGAATTGTTTTACCTGCAACATTGACAGATGCCTCTTTATTTTGTAGTCAATCGTTTTCTCCTAGGTTAGAAAGTGGAGAAAAACGATTTGCAAGTGTACAGGAAAATGGGAGTGTTGGTCTGGCATTGTAGCTTGTAATGCAGGGTGGGGTGCTTCCATCTGTTACATGTTGAGTAGTCATGTGAGCATGTTGGACGGGAACTGATGCTCTATTCCCAGCTAGGACGGTCGGGGCAGGGATCAACCCAGCTTTAACCTGAGGGGGAGGGTAAAAATACCCCAGGGATAGAGGTCTAATACCGAGGTTTGTTATGTTTGAACCATCCCAGAGTAAACGCTCTGCCACTTTCTGGGTTTTGAAATTTATCACCACACAATCCCCTTCAATTGTCTTTGTTTTGGGGCCTACCCAGCCCACCCTTCTCACCATATTTATGTGGGTGGCTATGTCCATATCGCCGCTACAATAATCCTGGCACCAATTTTTGGTCTTCTCCATTAAATGTTTAGAGCTCTCATATACTTTAGTTTTGAGGGGAGGAACCCCTGTTAGCACAACTACTAGGGGGGCTGCTTGTGGGGGAAGATGTAGCCTAGATTTACATGGTAATACCTTTATATCTTTAACTGTATTTATCGTGCTTAGGGTATCAGAACTCCTTTTGGTGTTAAGTACACTTTTCCCTGGACGAGGCTGCCTCATAAATCCCTCCGGCAATGAGCTGCTAGTCCCCGGTGTAACAATAGGTATATTGCTGTCTGCCAAAGAACCACTTTTACCATCTACCATGTGTGCCTCTGCAGGCAGGGTTGTTTGTATGGGATCTCTTTTTAGATGCTCGCGCTGTTCTTGTAAAAAGGTCTCTATCATGTTACATTTTTTTAACAGACATGCCACACATGTGTTCAAAACATCGATTATGTCCTTTGCTATGTCAGTTAGAATGGGCTCTAGATGTAAATTTACAAGCCCTTCAAATTTGTTGCTGAGTCTATTGATCAAATCATCTTCCCAGAGTTCGCTCGATGTATCAGTGTGCTTAGTCTTCTTAGTGCATTTTTTAGGTTGTTGTCTTCCCCCCTTGCATGGGTTCTCTGTTGATACTTGTTTCGTGTCTAGGGATAGAGTTATGGTCTGTCCTTTCCCATTTATGGGTGTGATGGTAGGGGCACCAAGTTCTAGGTTTGGACATAAGTCCACAAGTGCATCAGGCTGAGTATCAATGTCAGCTGGGTTGATCGAAGATTTATCCCCCTGACAGGCTGGGCCAGATGTGATGCCTTGTGTGCTAGAAATGGCCAATTCTTTGTCCGCATTAGCGATTTCTTTATTAATAGCCCCCACAGCAGAGGTCAAGTACGAAAGTATAGAATCGGCCTTTCGTGGCATCTTGGGTTTTTTCCTATTTAGACTCCCATTACATGTTAGTTTGCGCTTACCCATGGTGGTGGAACTCAGGGGGGTTGCCTGTCCTGTCCTCTGTCATCCGATGAAGGCCGCAGATGGCCCGCCCTCTGCCCGGGCTCAGCCCGCGCGCGTCCCGCGACGCGTGAGGTGCGCCTCGAACTTATGGGCCTCCGGTCGCGTGGAACTGACGCTGCAGCCGGCGTCCCCCTGGAGCGCTGCGGTCTGGGAAATGCAGTCCCAGTGCTGTCTGGTGGTGCTGGCGTTGGAGCTCTCCCCTCTCTGCGGCCGCGGAGGGTGCTGCGGCGGCGGGGGAGAGCAGTGCTGAGAGCCTCGGTAATCCTTCGTTGCGGGTGGCGTGTCACTCAGCCCCCGGTAGGTGTGTCTCCTGCTCCTCTGCAGGTGCGCCTCGTACCTATGCGCCTCCGGTCGCGTGGAACTGACGCTGCAGCCGGCGTCCCCCTGGAGCGCTGCGGTCTGGGAAATCCAGTCCCAGTGCTGTCTGGTTGTGCTGGCGTTGGAGCTCTCCCCTCTCTGCGGCCGCGGATGGTCCTGCGGCGGCGAGGGAGAGCAGTGCTGAGAGCCTCGGTAATCCTTCGTTGCGGGTGGCGTGTCACTCAGCCCCCGGTAGGTGTGTCTCCCGCTCCTCTGCAGGTGCGCCTTGAACTTATGCGCTGCCGGTCGCGTGGAACTGACGCTGCAGCCGGCGTCCCCCTCGAGCACTGCGGTCTGGGAAATGCAGTCCCAGTGCTGTCTGGTGGTGCTGGCGTTGGAGCTCTCCCCTCTCTGCGGCCGCGGATGGTGCTGCGGCGGCGGGGGAGAGCAGTGCTGAGAGCCTCGGTAATCCTTTGTTGCGGGTGGCGTGTCACTCAGCCCCCGGTAGGTGTGTCTCACGAGGACCCAGTCACCAGGATTGATGGTGTGATCTGGGTCCACAGAGGCTGGTGGCAGGTTATTGTGAACCTGTTGATGCAAGACACGCAATTTAGCCGTTAGGTCATACAAATAGTCCACCAACACAGGATAGTCAATATCACTAAATTTTGTTGGTCTCGGCACTCCGCACACATTTGCCGGTGACCAAAAACAATTTCATACGGACTAGGTCCGATTCGGGAATGCACTGTAGTTCTAGTTGACAAAAGTGCCAACGGCAAAGCATCGGGCCATTGGAGACCAGAACTCGCCTGAATTTTGGCTATTTTTAGCTTCAGAGTGCCATTGTAGCATTCCACTAATCCAGCTGATTGGGGATGATTCGCAGCATGGAATTTTTGTCTTATTCCCAAACCCTCACACACTTTCTTCATGATCTTCCCCACGAACTCACTTCCGTTATCACTCCACACCATCCTTGGCTACCCAAACCTAGGGAAATATTCTTTGAGCAAGACTTTAGCTGTGGACTAGGCAGTATTATTTTTCAGGGGGTATGCCTCTACCCATCTAGAAAAGGCACAAACAACTACAAGGACGTATTTCAAATTGTTGCATCTTTGCATGTGGATAAAATCCTATTGCAGAACCTCGAACGGATACGTCAGAGGCGCAAAGTGATCAGCTGGAGTTGGAGTTCCCTTACCTGGATTATACATCAAACACACCCTACAATTCTTGACCACATTCTCCGCACATTTGGGAATCCCACCATTCTCCTATACTGGAGCCAACAACTTACAAATTCCTTTCGCACTAATGTGAGACAACCGATGTGCCATCGTAACCACCGCAAGCACATATGCATCCGGCAACATCCATCTTTGGTGTTCTGATAACTCAACCCAACAACCAGTCGAATCCAATCTACCTGTAGTTTCTCTCCACACACTCTTTTCTTTTTCAGTAGCTTCAGCCTGGATTGATTTCACACTCTCAATCGTATCTTCACACATTCCAGCTGCACCAATCCATCTCGCAGGGCCTGCAACGTACATTCGACTCATCACATTTCTCGCTGTTTCTTTCGCAACTTCGTCCGCAAACACATTACCACGACCAACATCATCCGTAACCTTCCGGTGAGCACTACACTTCACAATCGCAACTTGCTTCGGCAAAGTAAGTGACTCAAGAAGCTCATTCACCAACTGCCCATGTTGGATCTTAGTCCCATGCGATGTGAGAAATACTCTTTCTTTCCACAAGCGTCCAAAACTGTGTGCCACACCAAACGCGTTCTGACTATCGGTATACACATTCACTCTCTTTCCCTCAGATAAAATACACGCTCTCGTTAATGCAATCAATTCTGCTGCTTGCGCCGAATTATAGCTCACTTGTGCAGTTTCAACAATCGTACATAATGTCATCACGGCATATGCCGCAGTCGTATCGCCATTTGGAAGCTTGTAGCATGACCCATCAACCCATAGCGTACCATCAGGATCCGAAAGAGGAGTATCTTTCAAATCGATTCTCCCCTTCGTTTCCTCCTCCGTCCTAAGAAAACAATCATGCTATTCCTGACCATCTGTGTCCACAGAAATCGGCAGCAATGTTGCTGGATTCAACATATTACACCGCTTGATGTGCACATGACTAGCCAAAAGCGTAAACTCATAGCCCGACAACCTCGCACTAGTAAGGTGCTGAGTCTTGGTTCTATTTAATAAAGTATCCACTGCATGTGGAACCATCACGACCAACGTGTTATCCATCACCAATCCAGCAGACTGTCGGATAGAAACAGCCGCTGCCGCTGTAGCTCTTAAGCAACTTGGCAACGCTCTAGCTACCGGATCTAAAGTCGCCGAGAAATACGCACATGGACGCTGCTTATCACCGAATTGTTGAGTCAAAAACTGACAATGCACAACCCTCTCTCTCTCGTGGACGTAGAGTGTAAAAGGATTACTGTAGTTAGGAGTACCCAACACTGGAGCAGAACACAACGCATCACGCAACTAAGAAAAACTCTTCTGACAATCGTCAGACCAAGGAAGAGGGTTCGGTATATCCTTACAAGTCAATGCCAACAGAGGTTTCGCCAACAAAGAAAAGTTCGGAATCCACTGTCTACAATACGACGTGATACCCAGAAAAGCACGTACCTCTCTCTCTGCGTACGTGGCACAGTCATTTGAGCAATCGCTTGAATTCGTTCTGGGGTCAACCTTCTTCCCTCCTTCGACAAGAGATGACCTAAGTAGGTCACCTCCTGGCGACAGTACTGCAACTTTGAAGGTGTCACTTTATGATGCAAGTCAGACAAATGTCGTAACAAAGAAATAGTAGCTTCTTTACAAGTTTCCTCATCATCAGCAGTCACTAATAAATCGTCAACATACTACCTAAGAGCAGTACCAGCAGGCAATACAAGAGTATCAAGCTGAGTTTTCAAGGCCTGGCTATAAATGGAAGGACTTTCGCAATAGCCTTGAGGAGCGCGCTTAAACCGGAAGCTTCAGCCTCCTAAAGAGAAGCCAAAAATATCTCTACTCTCCTTGGCAATTGGAATACTGAAGAAAGCATTTGTCAGATCTATAACCGAAAAACAGGCAGCTGAAGCAGGAATCATAGTCAGCAAAGCAGTAATGTCCGGAACAACAGGAAACTGTGGCACAACAATCTTATTAACCTCTCGAAGGTCGATCACAAACCTGTAGACAGGTGGCTGTGAAAAGTCAGTGCGCTTCAGGACAGGCAAAACGGGACTGTTACAGACATTACCTCTCGTTTCTTCAATCACACCTTTCTCAATCAAATCATAAATGATTGCTAAAAGCGCTCTTTCACCATCGCTAGAAATTGGGGAATGCGTGGTAATTTAACATTTGCTTTAAGCGTTACAACATAAGGTGGAATCTCCAAAAGACCCACATCATTAGGACCAGTAGCCCAAAGAGTATCAGGGAGAGAACGCAATTCCGGTGGAAGACGATCTTTAGACAAATACATCGGAAAGATCACTTTCTTATCCAATGTAAGCTGTACTCCCGAAGGAGAACAATGCAATGTTGCATTCAACCTTTTCAACAAATCCAAACCCAACAAATTCTCACCACAACCTGTTGTTAAAATGAGAGGTGCTTCCAACTCATAAGGCCCTATAGAAAGAGACAAGGGACTAGAAACTGGATTATGAACTGGGGGGCCAGAGAATCCTACCGAAACATTCGTTAAGCCAGACAAAGGTGCGCCAGGGAGTTTAGAGTGCATGATAGAACTCTTCGCAGCACCGGTATCCAAAAGAAAAGGCGCTACCACACCTGATGTAACTACTGCAACATAAGGCCCACTCTGATCTACTGGAACCGACACTACTCCCTCTCTTTGTCCATGGCTGTCCTAGCAATCATTATAGTCAGCATTCTCACTCTCGACATAATAGTCATCAGCATAGTACTGAGTCGACTGACCAGATGTAATGTTCTGTTGATCAAAACAATTCATAGAATTCTGCGGGGGAAAGGAACGTTCGTTCTGAGGAAACGCACCACGTCCTCTACCCCTAGACACTTGCTGGAAACCACAACGACCTCTCGGGCCGGTATACCACTTGCGCGCTGTCGTAAAAAAGGACACTCATTTTTATAATGACCTTCCTCCCTACAATACGCATACTGATTCAGGCCCAAAGGTGGTCTTGGAGGAAAATACCAGCTTTTTGTTGCGGTCTCTGAAACGATGGAGGTTGCTGTAACTGTGGGCGTTGCTGTAACTCTTGCTGATTTGAGCAGGGCGGATACGCCTGCTGCAAAAGAACCTTTGTCTTTAAGTCGTTTGTCTTTTTCGCTACTCTGTCTTTCTCGTCCTTATCCCTATTCTCGTAGTACTGTGCAGTCGCCAAAATCTGGACCGACGAGGGAACAGCCCAAGAACTCTCAGAATCTTTCAACCTATTACACAGTTCAGGAAGTAAGTTAAAGACAAACTTATCCACGAACAATCTTTGTCCACCTTCCGTACTCATATCTTGACCACTATGATCTATAAATGTCTCTTCAAACCTAGTGAAGAAATCAGATACACTTTCGCCCTTCTTCTACTTACATGCTGCTAGCTTGTCCCAATGTACTCGTAACGCTGGCATCATAGTTTTCATAAGATTTATAATTCTGCCAGGTAGATCTGCCACTAGAGCCTCAGGCTTAGAACCACCAACTTGTCTGGCGTCCGCAGCAGCAATATTGAGCCATGAGTCACCTAATTCAATCGCATGATCCTCATGACGAATCTTTGCCCCTAGAGGTTGAGGTACTACGTTACCCAACAGCATATCTATGTCGGCTAAATTCATGATGCATGCGTCAACTGTCTGGGACAATTCTTTGTAATAGCCAGCTGGATTCTTACGGGGATCAGGTAAAGACTGTTTAAGGGCCAAAACTTCTACTCTCTTCCATGGCACATGTACCCATACTGTCTGAAAATGTGCTGCTATAGCTGGGGGAACATTATTCGCACCAGCAGCTACCGCATCGCGCAATACTAGAGGAACTTCTCTCATCGGATACTGTCTCACTTTCCTCCTAACTGCGGAATCAGGCTGAAACAGTCGCTGAGAAGGGAAATCGCTTCTAAACGCAAGTACCATCGCAACTGCTTCCTCAATTCCGGGACCCACTATCGTCCCTTTCGCAAACTCAGACTGGACATTTAGCAACTCTACAGGGACTGAACCCAAATCATTATCTGCCCATTCCTCACGGAGAAAAGTACACATTACATCAAACACATATCTTTGCTTGGGTGCTTCCCACTGCAGGAAGACATCCATAACTGACTCAAGTCAAAATTTATTATGTTTTGGCTCTCTATGAGGGCCACATAAAAATTAAACACACCATAATACAATAGGAACAAACAAAAGAAAAAAAAAGGATATATAAACATACTAAATTAGTAGCGAAAGAACAAAACACTACAGTTATCAGCTCTTTAGGTGAACCATGGCAACATCCCAGCAACCTCAATAAATATTTAAGAACCCTTTAAAAAATTTTAAAATTCTACAACAAAACAGTTCATTAGGAGGGCAGTAAAGAGCATGTAAAAACAATTTAGCATTTGCAATTCCCAATTGTAAACAAATAGGTTTAATCCACTTAAATCGCAAGGAGCGTAAAGCAGGACAGATAAACAGGACGTGGTTACGATCTTGTACAGCGACATTACAAAAGTTACATATTGGGGAACCCCCGTACCACTTTGCTAAGAGTGAATTAAGAGGAAGCAAATCATGTCGTAGGAGGTACCATAACCTACGGACTCCATGAGGAATATTCCAGGTCAGATATTGTTGGGCCAGCTTGGGGGTGTATGTTTCTAGCAGAGGTTCCCTGTCATATAATCTGGGTTGGGCAAGGGTATCCAGCTTATAACATAGCTCCCACGATGCTCTTTTTAATGAAGCTTTAAGTTCTGAGGGAGTAAGTAAAAATAGGGTACTCTCATCCAACTCTAACAGGGCCACTGCTTTCCTAAAATTTTTTAATAGAGAGGAAAAATCATTAAGATTACCCAGTAACTCCTTTTTAATAAGCTCTCTTAGGGTACCAGGTTTTCCTCTAGCCAAGCATGCTACCCATCTTACCAGGGCCACCAGTCCCTGTGTCCAACAACTTCGGAGTCCGAATTCTAATCTGCATGAAGAAGTAGAACATGCATTACTAAGCGATGTGATTTTCCGAAGTACCCGTCCTTCCATTTTTTGAAGGAATCCCCAATGTTTCAGCTCCACTAATTCAATTCCATATAAGAGAGTAGCTGGCACTTTTGCTTTAAAAACTTCCAGAAAGAGTGAGAAGTGTCTCTTCCCAGTGGCATTATATAATGAACATAACCCCATACCATGGGTCAATGCTTTGCGAGAGTTATGTTCGATATGGGGAATCTCACTAAGATTCGCTGATATTATTTTGCCTAAAAAAGGGTAAGTTTTAACCACGTCGAGTTTTTGCCCCCCAATAAACCACTTATAATTGCTAGATCTACATTTTCTCTTACCAAAGATACACATGATTTTACTTTTTGATGTATTAATTTTCATATGGTGTGCTACAGCAAATTCGTTCAATGCAAGCAGACGGTTAGATAAACCCTTCGGGGTCAAATCCAAAACAAGAATATCGTCTGCATACATTAGGATAGATATAGCAGACCCTCCAATTTTCGGTGCCACTCCCTCACAAGATGAGATAAAAGTTGGGAGGTCGGCCATATATAAAGAAAACAATATAGGCGCCAGTATACACCCTTGTTTAAGGCCATTCTGGGAGGGGATGGATGAAGTGAGACCCTCTTCGCCGCCTTGTAGCACCTTACACCATGTGTTCATATGCAGAGACCTAACCAATGCAAGTAAGTCTCCTGGCATACCCAATGCCGCCAATTTTCTCCACAGCGATGGGCGGTCCACTTTGTCAAACGCCGTGGAGAAATCAATAAATGCGGCATATAAGCCACCATCACGGATGCATACATACTTGTCACTGATCACCTGCAATAATGTCAGGTTATCTAGCGTTCCGTGCTCTTCACGGAAACCAGTTTGTTCCATTGGTAAAATCTTATTAGTTTCTGCCCATTCCATAATTAACATTAATATACATTTGGCGAAAATTTTTCCTATGGCATCTAATAGAGCTATTAGACGATAATTGGATGGCAGCTCCCGATCCCCCTTTTTAAATATAGGAATTAATATACTACCCCTCCAGGAGTCAGGGACAGTTCTTGTTAAAAAGCAAGCCTGAAATATAGGGAGAAGAATCCTACTCCAAGTAGCGATATCCTGCTTAATGATTGACATGGGCAGTTCGTCTGGACCCATGGCTCTGGTAGAGCGCATACTCGTTATCGCGGTAACTATTGTTTTTTCAGTAGGGAGAATGATTTTTTGCATACCATTTAAATCCAACATACCTATATCCTCCAGTACTTCATTTGGAGCATATAATGCAGTTACAAATACTGTCCAGACTTCTTCGCAAATGGCTATAGGACGGGCAGTTACTATGGTACCACAGCCTTTCCTTATTATGGACCAAAATTCTCTAGATCGATTAAAGGTTATAGCCTCCCTCAAACTAATCCAGAGAGAATCTTCTTTTTCTCTTTTCAATTTGAGTCTCAATCTAACTCTCCTCCGTTTTAACAATGCTAGTTGAGACTCATTTTCCTCAGATCTATTAAGATATTGTTTCCTGATCAGTGCATTTATCTCCCTATTCAGGAAAAGTAGAGGACTAGGAGAAAAATGAGGTCTTTTAGGGTTTCCCTTTTTCTTGGCAAACCCAATAACTTTTTTAATAAGGTTTTCGAGTTGTAAGAATTCTGTACCCTCCCACTGGTCGAGTTCTAGTAAAGTTTGAGCCAGGAGGTTTTGTACATCCTTCATGGTAGTGGGGCCCCAAAAACATCTACCCGACCTTCGATCAATGGAAAGATCTCTATGCTTTAAGGACCAAGAGTTAGTTTCAGGAAGGGTTAGTGAAAGAGTTAAATTAATTATTTTATGATCACTCAGTAAAGAATGAGTGATCGCCATATCCCTAATCAAATGGAACGACTCATAGTCCGTAATGGCGTAGTCCAAAATAGACTCACCCCTGTATGAGCCATGTGTATAATGGGCAGGACTATCAGAGGGCATTCTACCATTAATAATAAGCCCTTCTAAGAGGCTAAGTTCCTCCAAAAGAATCTTACCTCTTTTATTAGTTTTTATTCTAGTAGGCCAAGCCATTTGAGGTATATTATATACTTCTTCCTTAAGTTTATTTCTGAACTTGACTAAAGTAGAGTTGGATAATTTACTATTTAAATCTCCAACCAACAGTATATAGGGGGGATGTTCAGCCTCCAGTAGCTTTGTTACATAAGAAAACATTCGCTTCATAACTGAATTAAAACATTCCTCGGGAGGGATGTATACATTTAAAATAACAAACGAGGACCGCGTGCCTACATTGCCTAAGTTACTAATAGTTATGGATTGAAAGAGATTACTAGAGTCTGAGTAGTGTGTATATTGCCATTGTAGAGAGGTGGATAAAAGACAAGCAATTCCACCTTTCGCATGGCCTTTTTTTTGAAGGTTTTGCTGAAGCCTCCAGGACGAAAAACTCTTTCCCTACATAGGGGAGATTTTTACACCACGTCTCCTGAAAACATATTACATCAACGTTTAAAGAAGATAAAAAGTCAAATTTCTCAGGGGAATTAAACATACCAGCAGCGTTCCAAGAGACAATTTTTAAATTATTGTTAAAGATGTTGGAAGAGTCGTGGGTTACTCGCGGAATTAGTAGATAAAACCCCGGGCAACCAATTCCACATCTGATTGTCTTCTATTAGAGGGACATCTGTATTATCAGGCAATGGCAGGGCCTGAGATACCATTCTTTTGCCCATTGAGACCCAGATTTTTAGATCTTTATTACCGAAGTAATGATCATCCTGTGTAAATACTGGCTTAACAATACTATCTCTAGAGGCAATAGATAAGGCCTTCTTATAATAAGGTAATACGTCAATTCCTCTACATTGGAAAAATTCCGCCTGTTGAAGAACAAGATTAGTAATTATTTTTGAGTAAAAAGTTACTCTTGTTCGTTGTCCAATAATTGATTTTATCGGAAGAACTAAATCGATATCATTTGATAAAATCAATTTTAGACTATCAATCTCTTTAAAACAATTAAGCAACCAAGACCTATTCATTTTTACATCCTGATCGAACAACGGAAGAAAATCCAGTGTTAATGTATCCACACATATCGTTGCACATTTTACAGGTTGAATATTTAAGCCACTAGCTGTATCAGGTTGGGGCCGGAAAATAGATGCAGTTGGATTTAATACTTTTACCACTTGCGGAGGAATTCCCGTAGCATCAACCAGCACGGATAAGGGTTCTGGCGCTTGTAGCACATGACATGGAATTACCTCCTTTGTACAGCCCCCAACCATATTACCCTCCAATGCTTTATTAAATGCATCTTCCGCTACCTTATTGTTGGTAATATTCAGCAGTGGGTTCTCCCCATTTCCTAACTCCTCTCGCGCTTCAGGGCTTATGTTTTTTTGGAAAATGATTTGCCTTGGCCTTTTTTTCTTATATTTACGTAATAACTTCCTATTTTTCCCTTTTGATTTTTCTTTTCTGATTTTAGTCTGTGCCGGCAATCCATCCGGGCCCTTTTTTTCCTGAGTAAAGATGGGAAAAAGATCATTTTCGACCGTTTGCACCATCTCTACCAAGCTATCATCCTTGACAATGGGCTTTAAGAGTTTGCTCTGTCCAGAGACAGATAAGGTAGGGCTCTTAAGAGGTATATGGATGTCTGCCTTTACAGACAATTTCAAAGGGGTATTACCCTGCAAGAGATTGATACAATTTGACACATTTTGAACTGCAGGTTCAGTGGGGGGTAATGTAACATTTTGAACTACAGGTTCAGAGGGGAGTAATGTAACATTAGCACCCTTTTTAGACAACATTTCCTTCAATATCTCAGACACAGATGACAAAATACAATCAGAACTCACAGCAAATTTACCAAGGAGTAACAGTATAGAAGACAATATTTGTTCAAGCGCTATCAGAGATTCAGAAATTGGTTTCTCATTTTTTGGATAGCTAGATTGAACAAAAGAACAAATCCCCGATAAGTTAAATTGAGGCGACTTCAAATCACTATGCGTTAATAAATCATCTTGGGATTTGATTGAAGGGGTGCTGCTATATAAAAGCATTCCAGATGGAGTTGCTCTAATTGGAGTTTTACTATCCCCGACCTGGGCCAAAAGTTTCTTATCCATGTATCGACCACAAAGTTCGAGATCAATACTAGTGGAGATAGATGTAGCAGCAAAGTCTTCCTCCTCCTTTTCTCTTTCATTGAGAGTATTATGATCGTGAACTAGGGAATTTAATTCATTCATTTGAGAAAGAGAAGATTTATTTATTTCAATCAGTACGTCAGTGTTTAAATCCATTTCCACGTTGGTTTGTGATTGCGAGTGAGGTGATAAAGCAGTCTTTAAGATTATTGGGTCTTTTGCAAGTTTATTTCCTGATTTTTCCCAAATATGTTCCAGGTGCATCTGACCTTTCACTAGCGCACTATTTTCAGACTTTTTCCTCAAGCGTGCGGGTTCGGATATCACCTCTACTTTGTCCCTTAAAACTTTCCCAGAACGTAATTTCTTTGTAGACATAATACTACTGGATAAACCAGACCTTACGCCTGATAGGCAATCGCAGATATCAACACAAACAGTTTATAAAATATAAATACTGGAATACTGGAGGAAGCCGATAAGTTCACAGTAGCAGATAACAAAGTTACAGTCTGTTAAATACAGATCATCCGTGTTTTTTTTGTTCGAAAATTTGCTGCAATGGAAACCAGCGAAGATGTGCAGACGAAAAAATATGAAATAAAAATAAAAATACCAGGGCCCAGCCCGGCCTACCTCGGCCACTGAGGGCCACAGAGGGCCCACCCTTTGCCCGGGCTTAGCCCGGCGTCGCCCGCGCGCGTTCCGCGATGCGCGTACCTCAGGCGCTAATGAAGGCAGGTGAGGGGGGCGTGTCAGGTACAGTTCCTGTTACCAGAGGCTTCTGGTCAGTGAAGTCTCTTTGCGCCCAGCGGTCTGTAGGCAGTTCCAGGCGAGTGTTTCCCGCGAAGCGGGAAACGCGAGCAGTAGTGTCAACAAGCGCTGCCAAAATGCGCTCACAGATGAAAGGCGCTGGGGCGGCTTCGGCGCTTTTTCTTCAGGGGTCGCTCTGCTGCTTCTAGAGCCCACTTCGTTTAACGCGACCAACAGCAAACAGGAAAAGGTTCTCCACAGCTCAGCGCACCTCAGGCGCTAATGAAGGCAGGACATAACTGACTCTAAATTATACCATGAAACATTCGAAATCCACCTTCGAACCAGGAGATCCAACACTGTCCGCTCTTCGGGACTAGGTATCTGACTACGCAGTTGTTTACGCGCAGAAACGGGGGCCATACTCGACATCCCAAAGAAAGGAGACAAAAGACCAGTAACAGTTTCGGTCATCCATTGTCGAGCAGAAGGAGAAGCCGTCATAAGGACAGGAGGCAAAGTATTTTGAGGCAAAGTAGCAGAAGTCAAAGGTAAAGGAGAGTAAGGCAAAGAAGGTCCAGGCAAAACTGATAGCAAAGTTTGTGGCCCCAGAGGAGGCGGGCCGTAGGAGGAAGGACAAGCTGAAGAGGAGCCGGTGCGTGAGCAGGACCAGGAGGTGTAACAACTGGAGGTGGGGGAAGTGCCGTAGCGTTCTGTGCATAAGGGGGTGGTAATTTCAATAGATGTGACATTAAAGGGTCCTTTTTAGGGTCCTTAGTCGCCTTCTCAAGAAGAGGTGGCAATGCTGGATAACATTTATCAATAGCCATATTATGTTGCCTATCTGATACCTCAATTGCTTTATCTTCTTTGTCTTCTGTAAACTGCTTGGCAGCTTGCATTATCGACAACCCCTTTTCTCTCTTATCTCTTTTAGCTTGTTTGATTTCTCGTTGTCTGGCTTCTTTACGCCAAAGGTGAAAGGAGTCAAACATTGCCGGCCGGGCTTTCTTTCTGAACAATTTCGTTTCTAAATTATCTAAAATCTCAGTATCAAAACTACCATATTGGGGCCATCGTAAAACCCCATCTTTCCTAGTATAGTGGACCCACACTTCATTAAACGTAATGGGGCCCACGCCGTGTTTAGAATAGAGTTCATAAGTCGGAGTTCCAACTGGAGGTATCGGACATGAATCCTCCAATCGGGAATCCCTGTTACAACCACAACAGAATATCCTCCTGATTTTGCTAAGACTAGGCCTCTTCGCTCACTAATCTAGCTTCAAACTTCAGGGGATTATCTACAACGATAGTCTCGCAAATATACGAGTCCTTCGGCTTTGGAAATTGCAATACCCAAATCAAAGACCCAAAAACTAAGTATCCAAAGAACCAAAAACAAAGAACTGGGAGCGACCCACGTATACTTAACTAAGGTATCAGTCACGTCACCAGAAGACCCGTCTATCGTCTCGCCTTACAAAGCTGCACAAAGGGGGTCCAAGACAGGGCGGCAGTCAGGGCAGCGGTCCTTCGTAGCCGTCTAGAAAGCGGGAAACCTCGCAGCAAAGACCTTCAGTCCACGTTCGACATACCGGGGTCGATGGAGTGGGGGCCCTTCTTCCGGAATTTCCTGACGAAGCTCCTCACAATCTTCAGGAATTCACGGAACCTCAGCTGGACAGGCCCTCATCAAGTTTTGCTATCTACAAGAACATCAGTAAAAGTCTTTGGGAAGAAAAATTCGATCCACGGCGTACACTGTAAGAGGGTACCTTTACCTCTGCCGTACGACCAGTGGATCCTCGAAGGTATTGCAGACACCGAGACTGAAAGGTTGCCGAAGTTCACACCGTTCAGCGACGCTGAGTTGGTATGGAGAGGGACTGAGAAAGAAGATGATGATGTCTTACAAGCAGCTGTGCCTTCATCTTTGAGATTGGACACCACTGAGCCTGAACTGTTATTTCAAAACCAGACAGAGCCTGGCAAAAACCGTTATAATTTACGACCTAGAAATAATGGACAAATAAAGAACAAATAATTCCTTTTTGGTTTTTAGAACTGCACTCTCTCAGCCAAGAAACTGTTTTGATCCTTTTTTCATTTTTTCCAACCGCCATCTGGGTTCAGCTGTAGGGTCGCGGTGTAAAGACTTGGGATTGCAGCCGTGTAGACACAAGGTCGACGGTTCTGGTTGGTCTTAGGGCATTCCCTGGACTGACAGAAGCACTCCTTAGCAGAAGAAAACTAACCCCCGCGAACAGCCCAGTTAGAGGATGGAGTTTTTTTGAGACCGAGAGAGCTGCAGAAAATGAACTTTAAGATGAAACTATGTAGAGTAATGTATAGCAAAATTTTCTGATTACATGTATTCTGATGTTCTTTAGCATGACGTTAACTTTGGTGGGTTGGATTGTTTTTTCTACTCAATTGACTTCTGCACCCCCTTCCCAACCTACGACCTTTCCTACTACTACTTCTTTGCATTCTTTTCATATCTTACCCGAACACGAGCAGATTAGAAGGTCAGAATTTGTACATAACACATTCGTACAGCTACTGCATCAACATCAGTTGGTGGTGAACATTAATAATTGTTGGGTGTGTGGTCTTATGCCACATACTACAGATAGAGTTGTTCCCTATCTGATCTTACCGTTTAGTCAGAATGGGTCGTTATGGGCTTTTCAGACGATGTTCATTTATGTCCTGGAAGTCTATCCTCTACATTCCATGAGAGATAACTTGAGTAATCAAGCCTTGGTGAAGGGAGTTATGAATATGAGCAGACATATCAACAGGTACAGGACTATTCCCAAGGAAGAGTTATCGGCTTATGTTGGATGGAACACGACCGGTGTCAGGAGACCGCTTGTCTCAAGAGATGCACGGAGAAACAAGATAATGCTTCAACAGTACCTTGGTGATCTAATGAGAATTGACATCGACTCAGATATAGACTGAGTAATTGCCTATGTAAGGGCAAAAGGAGGGCCTGAGGTTCCGTGAATTCTGAACCCGTGTTTTAAATGTCATGGTTCCGTTACGATTTTGGTAACAATGACCCATAACTAATGAGCTCGGCAAGTTCGAGTGTTTTCGCCATGTTACACATGAGGATTCACAGTGTATTTGAAGATTCCGTTCTGAACCATGGTTTCCATTTTGTGCAAGGCAGCCATTTTGTGGTTGCCCTCACATAGGCCGATGGCTACGGCTGAATGAGTCTTTCAGACCCGTGCCCTTTGCTGGGGTTTGTGCTGACTTTTACATGACCCAAAGGTGAACTGACCTCGTTGCCTGAAGCCGACCCTGCTGAGCCAGTTCTTGCCCGCTAGCTGATCAAGACTAAGATCAGAGCGCAGGACATCGTAAAGTTTTACTACACACAAATATGCCTTATCCTACTCTTACCTGTTTCTGTTTCTTCTTTATGGTCTATTTATGATATGGGTTGTGGCCTCTTTTATTATGGGTTCGTTCGGCCTGTCTAAAGAAGAATGTTGGGTTTGTCCGATGATTGATCATGGGCCGGACAAGTGAAAAGTGGGTTTTACCGTCATGCGATACCTTTGGTGTGAATACATGTGATTGGACAGTTCGTAAATGTTAGGTATTTGTCTGGAATGTGATTTTTGGCATAAGAAGGGATGACGTGTTTTGTAAAATTGTGCAGTCTCCTGAGAACTCATACCATGATGATTTCTAGGACTTCTGTTACTGGCTGCAGTCAATAAATTCGATCTTTGACGTCACCACGAAGAGTCCCGTGTCTCTGTATTCTAAGACAGGTGAACCCGAAGACTTTGGGCGTGCCCCTGGCGCCGCCGGATCTTAAATAACCCGGTTCTTCAGTTGGACAGAGTGGCAGTGCACCCTGATACCCCTAGAGATCACAAAAAGAAAGGTGGGGGCCTGTTTCACTGGCCTCTATTCCCAGCTACTGTTTGTACAGGCTTCCACAGCACAGGGGAGGAGCGAAGAGGGGATTTGATCTCACCTTCAAGGACTAGAACCAAGCTTCCCCCTCTCTGGCCCCCTTGATGTGCTGCAAGCTTCCTTCCACACCAGCTTACTTGTAGTGCCGCAAGCTTCCTTTCCACACCAACTCCCCTGATGTGCTGTAAGCTTCCTTTCCACACCTTGGGCAGCTGTCTGTAATTTACTTGTTCAAAAGCGCACGCTGCACAAGTCTCACAAAAACAGCTGATCTTCTTCCATGCTGCTGATGCCCTGGATTCTCCTTGAACTCTTGGCAGCAGACTCCATCTGTCATAGAGAAAACTGCCTTAAGTTCCAGACGCAGTGAGCAGTGTCTTATCCCCTGCCTGCACACTGCGGGTTGCGCCTTGCTTTCTTCAGACGGACCTGGTGTGGCCGCCTCTTCAGTCATAGACCAGTCTTGAACAACAGCTGACCACTCAGGCCAGACTTTTATCACCTCTGATTGATAGGCTCATCCAATCAGAGCGTCTGCTACTTTTGCATCCTGAATACACCTTCAATCACAAACCATTCATGGCATGTTCAGTGCATGGCTAAAGCATGCACAATGACCCTCCATGATTCCTGGTACCAGCCTGTGCACATCCCTAAAGAGGAATATCAATTAACTCCACCCCAGGAGGCACTGACCAGTGGGGGAGGGTCCTATTAGCAGAGTTAGTGCAGCTAAACCCAGATAAGAGGGGAGTGTCTACCCCAGATCACCAGGCCTTTCCAAGGAAATGAGGAGGGGCAGAGGGGAGCTGGGATGTCCAGCAGAACAGATCGCATTTCTCACACTGGCTCAGCTCACCATTCTTCCCCAGTACACCCACGGGCTCTCAAACACATGTCAAGTAGACAAAGGCAACAGGACCACAGGCATGGCAGACTGCACAGACTTGGTCAGGAGGGTGCCTAGGAACTCACCCTTCCTGACTATAGATGTATTGCTGCCACTACTGTCAGTCTACCACAGCGTTAAAAGAGAGGGCAGTAGCCACTCTTTGAAAAATAGGGGTGCACTAGTCATGCCCCCTCAACCTCAGAGCCAAGCTCTAGGGTCTCAATCCATGTAAACACGGAGATGCTCAGTGGACATGTATGATTGTCATGCTCACTGAGGTAGGGATCTAGAAACCATACAGTAGCTTTTGAGTGACTTGCCTGGAGATTAGCATAGGGAAGGGGAAGCACTCTCTTTAGAGACATGCACGAGACTTCCCGTCCCAACACCAGCAATAACATTTAACAATAAAATGGGTGAGGGCACATTAAAGGGGCATTTTCCTATACTTAATCTAGTCTTGATTCTTCACCTTTCCTCCTTGGTCAGCTATTGTCTGTGCTACTGCCATGGAATGTGCTGCTGCTTGAGTCTACCTCAGCGGTGTCTGTGAGTCTGGATGTCCTATGTGACATACAGCTCCTAAGTGTTTCCACCACTAGATTGACCTCGATACTGGTTGACCAGTACTCTGCCTTGGCCTTCTATTACAGTCAGTGTGTGCACTGGAGGACAGCATTCTTTGTCATGTCTTTGGCTATGATGTCTCTTGGCTGGCTGCTAATGTGAGATCTTGTATTTCACTTGATATAGTGCTGCTATTTGGATTTCGTCCATTGCACCTAAGTTCTTAGTTGCCGAAACTGGGAAGTCCCTTACCACTGCACCTTCTCTGTTCATTTCCATATCATTGTGCTTGGTGTGGAGACCAGCTGTGTCTACTGTACCTTCCCTTCCCCGTGTTTCCTTCTATCACCACAGTATTGCAGTTTGGTAATTTGATGCACAGAGAGAAGGATCTGATTCCTTATGAGGTATGTTTGCTGTTCTTGCAACTCTACTACACTGTCTGCAAGCTGTGGCGTCGTGCAGTGTCCTACTCTCCTCGAGGCACAGTAGTGAGTCAGAATTTTGGGAGAATAGTATGAAAATCTTCAAAGGTGCTAACTTCAATAAATGTTATAGGTCATCATTACTTCCAATTGTTAAATTCAATGAAACTTCAAACCACGAATTTATTTTGTATTTTTTTTATATAATAGTTTAGATTTAAAATGTATTTTTCTTTCTGTTCACTTTGCACTTATGTTCTTTAATATTTTGTATACTTTCACAAAATGTTGTTTGTTTTTTGTGGGTTGCACAGGTTTGTTCTATTTCTCAGTGAGGGGGTTGCAGTTTGAAAATGTGTAACTAAATATATTCTCCTGAATAAATCATGATGGTTGTTTTGATAGTATGGAAAAATTGGCTTGATGTACAAATAGCTGGTCGCAAAATACTGGTTGACCAGTAAAGGCCTATGCACTATGAACATTAAGGAGGTAGTTTGCAATTTCTGACTCACTAGTTGCCATCACAGGGATGGTCACCGGCTGGGGAAGGCAAAGCACTGGGTCTGTGATAATATTTCAATAAACTTTTTTAAATGCTGCCAATTTTTCCTAAAGGAAAAATGGCTTGGTTTCAAAATTAATATTGTTTTTTTTCCTCAGTTTGTTTGAGAGTTTGCAGTGCTTGGTTAGGTACATGCATATTAGCAGGAACCTTGTTAAAATTATTGCAGTTTTAGCAGCAGGAAACTGCCGCTAAAACGTCGATAATGGGCTTGCTAATATGCGTTTTAAAGAATTCCATTAGAAGCCCAGGTTAGATGTGCAGGACATCTAACCTGGGCTTCTATTGGAATTCTCAAAGGCATATTATCAAGCCCATTATCGCCGCTTTAGCAGCAGTTTCTGCCGCTAAACCAGCGATAATTTTTAACACCGTTCTTGATAATATGCCCCTTCGTTTTTTAGGAGATAAAAGAAAATATATTTGCTTCACTCCCTTGCACGTACAGCTGAAAAAAAGTTCAAATAATTTGTGTCATGTTTGTTGCACCAGCTCAACTTTTTTTATAACATGGCCCTAGACACGTATCTGGTAAAACTTCTCACCACTATTATATTTAGAGCTCATTGCTAAATAAAATCTTTTGAATGTGATATCATTTAAAATGGAAGCAAAATAATGTTGCCTCAACATTTCCGTTAAAAAGGTCGTAATTCTAGAAGAAGGAAAAAGTCAACTAGCAGGCGCCAGTAGGTGGCAGCATTGCCCTGGGCTGCAGCCTCTGACTGTGTGACAGATTAATTCTTCCCACTGGAAGTTTTGCTAAGAGAGTGTACTTTGACCTTTCGTAAATGTGTCACCCCAGCTGAGAGGCGCTGGGTGGAAGTAGCTCGTTGCTCCCGCACTGTGCGCCTGTGACTGGCTCTGGTAATTAGACACTTCAAGCACTCAAGGCTGATTTGCTTGAGTTATGTGTTCCGCTGCTTGTTTTTGCTACGTGACACAACCGGAATTCTGTAGCTGGCATTTAACGAAGCAAGTCCTCACTCCTGTACAAGCAGGCATTGATTATGATTTTTGGGGGGGGGGGGTGTGAACACGTGATTGTTTTCCAATTGGTCTTTAATGAAGAAAAGTTATTCAACGAGTTAACGATAGCAGGAAGGGATGCTTGCTTGTTTTTTCCCCCCTCGGTTCACTCTGAAAGCAGTTACAGATTAAACACGAAGGTGGCTGTTTTCCAGCAGAATTAATGTTGTTCTTATTGTAATTGTTCTCACATTTGAAGCAGAGCTTTGGGATTAGTCTTGGCATCTTTATTTCTCATTCGCGTGAAGACAGCGCGCGCCCGTGTCAGCCTTTGTTGCAGCGAGCTGCTAATTCGAGCTAATTTAACATTGAATAGTTTTAGACGTGCGAAGCAGATCGCCGTGGTTTAAATCCGGGATCAAAAAGGCCAGTTTTTTTTTCCACAGCCGAAGAATGAAGTGCATCGTTTTTATCTGCGCGTCAGGGCTGAGAATAATTCCGTCTGATAAAATCAGTTCCATGAAATACTGCCGCCGAGGCGATCTCTGCTAATGACTTCAGATGTGTAGTTAGTTTATCTTCCAGTGCAAATCAATTAGCCTTTGATTTTCTCGGTGCCCTTGACGCTGAGTGGCAACATTTTTTTATGTTAAACTGGGGTTTTGTTGCTCACGCTGCCTGCTGCAGTTTCTGCACTCCTGAGCTACAGCGGGGCCAATGTTTGCTGGCAACCTGGAAACGCTGTCTACTTGTTTGTTCTATTTCATTTTTTTTTTAGTACTTTTTTTTTTTATATGCGTTAATCAGCACTATATATCAGGTGTTATACATGCTGCAGATACGGTGTATGAAAAGTCCCGATGACTTCATAACTAACTACTTAGCTTGAAAACATACAATATTTATTTGAAGTATTATTGTTTGACGCTAATAATCTATACATTTGCGTTTTCACAGTTGTGTTCATCATACTGGCGCCCCTACACTCTTATGACTGCATGAAAATCTACCAATCCAAAATACCTACCTTTAGGCCACCAGGCGAATCTACTGTCCCAAAATTATTCAAATATTGCTAAATATTCCATAAAGCTGGTAACAAACTATAAACTTGTTCTATATAATGTCATGAGTGAGTTCCTTATTTGTACATTACCTTTTCTGATACAGTACAAAGCAGAACATTTGATAGGTTCTTAAATGACTGCTATACGTGTTTTTGCAAGTGTTAGTTCTCTGGAGAGGATTCAGTTTAGTTCAGCTCACATTAGTTTGCTGAAATAGGCCGACTTGCACATTTTGTTAGAATCACATCCCACTCACACCCTCCATTTTGTTTCCCAAAATGGCTGACGTTCTCAATCCATAGTTACCCCAGTATTCGTGTGCATTTGGAAAATGTTGTCCCGGACAGCCCCTGATGCTTTTCAAGGTACAAATGTGTTATTTTTTCTCGTGTACCGGTAGGAGACCTTATTTGCAAGCCTGAGGTTATGTTATCTACAATGTTTACAGGTTCACAGCTCCTGTAAATTTCCATTCACACCCCTGTTGTGGTACTGTTGTGATCCTGTAAGGGGGAATGTAGCAAACACAAATACTTTTTCATACCCTCTTTTTTAATCGGGAACGAAGAAAACACATTCATCTCGAGCCCTCACACTGTAAACATTTTGCACCAGAACAAAAAGGGAAAAAAAACAGATTGTGAAACAATTGCAAGCAATATGTGAAAAAATTACTTACAACACATTTTCATGTGTATTACAATATACTCACGACGAAAACCCAAAATATATAAATAGATTTACTAATTACACTCATGTGCTAATAGAAAACAGAACAAACATATCTTGCCTCAACGTTATCCTTCCCATTTAAAAATGGGGATACATGCTTATTCCATTCTGTGATATTTAAATTCAGCTAGAGTAGAGCAAATTCTGTTTACTTAAATATTTTTCCAGGCGCAAAAATCTTAAAACAAACCACTGCGGAACAAACCCAGTGTACTCCACCGACCAACTATGCAGGCAGAAACATGGCACAAAACATCCGTTCTGTTTGAATCAGTGAACATTTTACCTAATCTTTCCTAAACTGTATCTTCAAACACAGTTTGCCTTTGTTGCTGTTTTGCATAAGCTTACTTTGAAATCTGGCTTATTACCTTGTTGATCTGAACTATACCCCAATGAAACCAATGAAAATTGATTCGATTGTCACAAATAGTACTGTAGTATACATTGAGACAATTCAACCTGAGTGAATCTTCACCCACCCTAACATTTGCCTTGACCATGCCTGGATCACCCCTCACATGAAAGTTCTCTATTAGCCCAGAACATAACATGGTAAAGTGTACCCTTACAGATAACCATAAAAGATATGGCATGTAAGTGTAAAATGTGCAATTTGTTGGCTAAGATATTGACATCATCTGTATCGATTTATTTGTATGCACCTGAGGTTTAGAATTAATCCATGCTGTAGCATCTTATAAAATAATGTATGCATATGTATGTACCCCACTTAAGCAAAAAAAGATGTAGGCAATATCATCATACATAAATACGATGCGCAATGTGTTTAATGGAGACGGGATCGAGAAACAAAGAGAGCCTTATGTTAATCTAATATTCTGAATAATAAATGAAAACATAATTTAATTTAAAAAAAGCAGAAGATAATGAAGCATAATTGCATACATCTGATTAATAAAGTAAAAAAGATTAACTTCCTTGGGAGAGAAGAATTAAATTCCTAGTTGCAAAGTGGCTTCAGTCTTCCAATAATACTTGTTGGAAACTTTCTCATTAAACATATGTAAGTCATTAGGAAGCATTCTTATAATCTTCTCATCATATTTTCAAGTTTTCATTTTGCTCAACGTAAATCCAGTGGACTGTTTTTTTCACCAAAACAAAGATATTCATATATTCAAAGTATTCTCCATGATTTTAACAGTATAAAAATTAATTCGGACCAAATGTAAAGAAAAACCTACCTTTAAAATAAGAAACAGCTGGTGTGATTTAGAAAAAACAAATATACATTGAATAGGCAACGCATCTCTTCTCTATTGTTGAATCAATGCTTACTTAGTCTCCTACTGAGAGCTAGACTGATGTATTTCCAAGATTCGTATCAATATTGTTATTAACAATGAGGGTGAAACATTCATAATGAACGTACAAAACATGGTATTTCTACTATTTCATAAAATTATGTAAATTATATATTAATAATTAATTAGGCTGTAAAAGGTCAAAGAACGAATGCCCAGAATGACTATTACAAGGTCATCGCAGATTGGAAGGTCATACGAGCCATATAAAAGAGCAGTCGACGTTACCCATCATTCATCCCTCCTTCTACTTTACCCATCATTCATTCCCTCCTTGCCTCCTTCTACTTTACCCATCATTCCTTCCCTCCTTGCCTCCTTCTACTTTACCCATCATTCCTTCCCTCTTTCTACTTTACCCATCATTCATTCCCTCCTTCTACTTTACCCATCATTCATGCCCTCCTTCCCTCCTTCTACTTTACCCATCATTCATGCCCTCCTTCCCTCCTTCTACTTTACCCATCATTCATTCCCTCCTTCTACTTTACCCATCATTCATGCCCTCCTTCCCTCCTTCTACTTTACCCATCATTCCTTCCCTCCTTCTACTTTACCCATCATTCATGCCCTCCTTCCCTCCTTCTACTTTACCCATCATTCCTTCCCTCCTTCTACTTTACCCATTATTCATTACCTCCTTCCCTCCTTCTACTTTACCCATCATTCCTTCCCTCCTTCTACTTTACCCATCATTCCTTCTCTCCTTCTACTTTACCCATCATTCATTCCCTCCTTACATCATAAGTGGATGCCCCTACTTCTGTTTTAGACTTCCATACCCTCCTTCCCTCACATTTCTAATCAGTTTGCCATTCTATTATCCCAATGTCCAAGTTCCTTGTTGGATCAAAACATTTTAATCTATTTGAATCACAGAGTTTTTTACGCACTCCATGCACTTTTCCAGGTGCACATTTGCCAGTGCAGTTTAAGTGCCTTTGCGGTGGTTGAACACATCTGAGTTTCCCATTTGTGCAGAAAATGATATTGAGTGCCCGCCTTTAACTGGAAGAGTCACAGAGAAACGACTTAGAAAGCGAGCTGAAATATTTGCCTGCATATCACTTTCGATGTCATTTTTAATTATTGTTTGATAAAAGATCTTCACCCTTGATTAGGTGATAATATTATTATTACTATTGTCACCTTCATCATCATCATCATGATCATCTTTGGGAATTTCTGTTCCCTGTGTGCTGATGAAACAGCTTAAAATATGAACAGCAGTCAGAGATCACAATCATATTCTGAAGGTAAATGTTTTCTTTTTAAGTAAAGACTGAAACATTCTTCTTTCCTTTTTTCCTTTAATACTGCAATTATTTTGAGTACTGACAATTTTACTACTACTATCACTTTTAATACTACAACTAACAATAATATTAAAGCTAATAATTATAAAAATAATAAGAATTGTAATAATAATAATACTTCTACTATTGATTACCTATCAGAAATTAATATAAAATCTAGTAAAAATAACAAGTGTAATATAGGAAAGGTGATTAAGGTAGAGACACAATAAACAATCGAGGTTTAGAAATGAAAACATTTCTTTCAAATGCGTGTTGTTTTTAATGATTTGCCTGCAGTTACTTTCTGCATATTCTCGGTCTCAATTTAACTCAATTTTTAATTAGTTCAATATCCCCTTCCGTTCCTGTTTTAACCTGCTTCTTCAGAGCACATGACTGTGCTTGACATTTTGGCTTCCAAACTCTCACTCTCCTATAGAGGAACGTGTGCATTTCGTTGCTCAGTGGAATACATCCCTTTCATGCCCTCCCTTATTATGGATGCCTTTAAGGAATATGAGACAGAGAACCAACATTTGTAATATAAAATGAGCTACACAATTAATTCAGTTTAATGTAATGTCATTTTCACTACCAAAGTTGTCTGCCATGCTTTGTCGATATACATGTTTCTGAAATAAACATTGAAACACATTTACAAAAAAATGTTCTTCGAAGGAAATAGGGTAAATCAAAATTAAATGTTAGTCCAGCCATGCATTAGCCATGTCAACAATGGTATCACGGAGAGGTATGCTGCTGTGAGTTCATCGTAGTGAGACAGTCTGAACAATATAATGGAAGAAAGAATACTTAATTGCTATTTTCGACCTTGGCCATACAATAGATATGATAAATGACAGCAGGTAATAACCAGAAATTAAACATTACATATATAAAGATAAAAAGTGCACAAACAAGGGGCAATCCATTCTTACTATGATTCTGATTTTAATACCAAGAACAAACTACTTCCCATTTGCTATCCTTTGAAAAATTCAATAAAACCTATTTAAAAAAATAAACATTTAAAAAGATTAAGATGGTTAAATTTGTCCCATATATTTCCTTCTTCCATAACAAACAGTCAGCCCCTGTAAATTAAGCAACAGATGGGAAGGTAGTAGCATAATCAGATCTACAACATAATGAAGTGAGTTCTTACAGTGAACTTCTTAAGTAATGGAAGAAGCCATGTTTGCCTTAATACCATGAAAAACAAAGTGCTCAATGAAATCTTTGCCCCCCCATGCTACAGTTACAAAAAAATCTCAAATGTAAGGGATCTTTTCCACTATGCTCAATAAACTGGAGTCGGAAAAGTCCTGAGCCTAAATTTTGCATATAAAGTGCATCGTGCTTCTGGATGTAGCTGATCGACATAGGATTCACACCACATAGTGTCTTTAATGGACAGATATTGAACAGTTAGGGAGCCAGCCATTGTAGAGTTAACTACATTGCTAAGCTTGTATGACCAGTAAGCCTCCTTAACGTAGCTGGCAGCATCAGGTCTGATTGATGCGAATGTACTTCGAAACCATTTGCGTAATTAGGTTTAGAGCAAACCTATCAAAGGTGTATTGTGAATTATACCAGAAAGGTGTCTTATGTTTTCCATGCTCCAATGAATATGAAGCAGTGCAATTCATTTAGAAGTATAAATATTGAAGTATATTGTCTTATTTAGATATTTAGGCATTTTCAAGGTTTCAATTACTAGTTTTATGGTTTTGAAATGCAGGGAGATGACTTAGCTTCCTAAATAGGTTGTAAGGAGACGAAATTGAGTAATGTGATATGTCAAGCAAAGCTATTAGACCATTTGCTAAAGTAACTCATATAATGGAAAGGTAGACATCAAGCAACTTCAAGATTATATAAAAAAAAGAATGACATTCTTGATCTGGCTTGGCATCAGTTAGGGAACCTTTTGGCATCCTGACCGAAGAGGCAGAATAGTTTTGCTTCTTCTGGATGTGTATGCTTCCTTTATTACATCCTGCCTCTTAAGACTTCGGAGCACATTAAGAAGGACGGATTATATGAGAAACCTCCATTGGTTTGCTCTAAATCTTCAGCTCACCAAAATTGTGCCGGCATGATTTCCAACTCTCATGGTTAAGATGTGGTTTTTATGGGGGTCATTTGTGGCCTTCAACATCTCATTCAGTGCACTGCATTCGATTAGTGATATAATATGTGATTATCATTAGTAATGAGATCCAATTGTGTTATTTGAGTCTTTGGCAGTGTATAGCAAGGGCTAGTTGCTGGTCTTGACCTGCTGTTAGGCGCTGTGCCCTACCTCCCAACAGCTGCAAGTCATGGCCCCTGTAGAATGTATGTTTTTAAATATTTTAGGTTTGCGGAACCGGGACTGGGTTTGTGGATTGAGGACCCATCTGGCAGTCCTCAGGAAAACTACTGGGGGTTTATGATGCCAGCCCAAGGAATACATGTGGTCTGTAAACCCTGTGAGAAAAACAGCTTTTTTAATGGATGGGGTAGTCCATTGGGAGGCCTACAGATGGGATGGGGATCAGGAGATTCTCTTCCAGCTTCTCTATGCTCCTTTTATTTTTTCTCGATATAATCACCAAGCACTGTTTTATGTAGTAGATTTGGGGGTACGCAAGCAGTGTCCCTTGGAAAAACATGTGCTACTTGTCTAACACAGCCTGGTTCTACTATTCTCCTTTTGGGTCCTATGACCTTACTCTCCTCAGAGTCCACCAAAGTTTCTTTCCTCCCTTCTAGGTTCTATAACTGGATTCTTGTGTAATGTAGAAGAAACTCCCTATCCTTGGCTCTGGGTACCCTCCAATCCTCCTTCCAAATACAGATCCATAAACTGCTCAAAGGACAGAGTGTCAATGACTTCTCCCATCAACCCTCTATCTGAAATTTTGTTGCGTAGGGTTTAAAGCATAAATGTTGAAATTATTACCCTGTTGTTACAAGTTGGAACTGTCCTACTTAGGATCTTACTGCTGCCTCCAATTAACAGACCCTGTTTGGTTAACCACAGGGCAATTAGGGGCTTTCTTGGTCAGAGTGAACCCGGTACTGGATGGTGGATTATGTGCTCCCATTTCTTTACAGATGCAGCAAATAGAAGATGTGAATTTCATGTCTTCGCTTTCAGAACCAGTTTTGGTTGGCTCTCTTCTCATTTATGATTCTTCAGCTGATTTCCATACTCAGCCATTGTGCAGGGTAATCTCCAAGCTGGAGGACCCGCAACAGAGGCACAAAGAGGTGTGAGTTTTCTGCACCCAGCTATCGACAGCCACACTTCCAGTGATCATAAAGAGAAAGAAAAGGGCGGTCTCCTCTAAAGAATCATTCACAATCTGAACAAAAGATACTGCAGTCCCAGGCTTCACTCCTTCCATCTACCAATTGACAGTGCTCAGACATTAACCACATCGCTGCGGCCACTATTCCGCCGCAGCGCTAAGGGGGCGGGGCGGCCGCGCAGCGGCCGCATGCTGGTGACGGAACCGCTCCGTCATCAGCCGCGGTTGGGCTGTGCTCATGACGGAGCGGTTCCGTCATGGCCCCGCCCGCTCAATAGAACGCCCAGCGCAGGCGCGGAATCCGCGCAGGCGCGGCGGCCGGGCCATGACGGAACCGCTCCGTCATCAGCACAGCGCCACCGCAGCTGATGACGGAGCGGTTCCGTCATCAGCATAGAAAGGGTTAATCAGCTACCCTCGCAGCAAAATAACCAAATCAAATTTCTAAAAGCCGCACTGTCTCCTCATCTCCCACCTCATTGTCTGGGTCCACTTCCTCCAGTCTCAGTAATATAAGCAACACAACACCACTGTCTGGGAAAGTAACCAAAACTCTGCCTTGTGTGCATCAACAGGTGAGGGTTCAGCAAAATGGAAATTTTAGGCCTCCTTCACCGTGATTAACACTGACACACACTAGACATGTATCACACAAACCACATACTTGAAATCAGGTGAAAATGTGCAGGGAATTTAGTGCAAGAATCCAGGTTCGCTTGTAACAGCAGAACTTTATGCAAGTGGGTCAGTAGACCATCACTCTTGTGATGCTGATAAAATGTCAAATCAAGACTATATAATAAATAAAAGATGTATGGTGCTACCAGTGCTCCACAGGCTTCAACCTCTGACAGGGACAGTAGTTCACTGGCAATAACTAGAATGTGTTTGCTGCACCATTCTGGATACAGGGCAGGTTCGGGACAGTACTCACTTCAGTGAACAGGCCTATGCCTTACATACCTCCAAAATTAGCGTGAAACTGAAGAGAAAAAAAAAATCAAGGACAGTAGATACTCACAGTTTGGGCACTGAGGGCAGGGAACATGTCTGTACACTATTCCTAAGACTGTCCAATCCCACCGCAGCAGAAATATTGCGGTCACTGCCTGCCCTAGTTCACATACCTGGGTCCTGGAACCCCATTGAATTACAGGAAAAATGTTGTCTTGTCCAGTGTGATTCATTAATTTTCTAAAGAGTCTTGTGTGATTAGCCCGATCATGCCAAACATGCTGGGAGGGAGTGGTGCAAAAGAGAAAATTTGTTTATTTATTTAGCACTACGGTAAAATTAAAGCCTAAAGTCAAAGCCCAAGATTTTCAGAAAATAAGAGATTCTTTAGATTGCTTTGTACATTCGAAGAATTGGGATTTCAAGTCCTTTCAAAATTCCTAGAGATTATGGTACATTTCATGTAATGGAGATATCCGATGGTACTGTCATTCCTCACCATTGTAAATGTGTTCTAAAGTTAATAAAAGTGTTACCTTGTGATAGTAATACTCACACCTTCAGGTAAATTCTAAACAGTGCTCTCGTTTCTCCTACACCTTTCGCTGCTGAAGAGATTTGCTAAAATGCTGAAAAAATACAGTTTCTGTCTGTTATACCTCAAAACAACGAGAAGAGTTTAAAATATGTCAGAAAATGGCTGCTGGTTATGGTAGGTTTATGAAGTGGTATAACGAAACTTGAGGCCCCCGCTGCAATGTACATGGAGGGGGCCCCCACATTACGACTCAGCCAACAGCTCTCAGGCCAGGGGCCAGGGGGCCCTCTGGGGCACCGGGCACCGGGCCTACAGGGGCTACTGTTATGCCACTGTGTTTATGTGAACACACTTTTTCAGCATTAAGGACACATTGCATGTGGAAGCAATAAATTGGTCACAGCACTATTATGGATTCTTTATTTAATGATAAAACATGGTATGGTGTGTGCCACCCCACTTAAGACCCTATTACGTGTCTAGCAGTCCGAAGACTGCCAGACACATTGTGGCGCAGTGGTGGCGGTTCCATGCAGCGCCGCACTGGATATCCAACCGCCCGATAATGACTCGGGTAGTCGGACTGCACTAGGACCGCTGGCTGTGCCAAGGAACCGCCATTACCTGGCTTCGAATCGGCAATCAGAGTTTGCACTATGCTTGGTGGGAACACCACAGTCCTGCTAAGCATATTAAGAGTTTCCTCTCCGCCAGGATTTTCGTGGCGGTTCCACCGCCATGAAAAGCCTGGCGGAGTGGTAACAAATGGGTTCTACAGGGCCCCCCTGTGCCTCAAACATATATGGAAGCACAAAGCGGGGCATAACATGTGCCCCTGTGTGTGCATGCACACCGGTTCCTGCACGGAATGGACTTTCGAATTCATGTCGTGCAGCAACCTTGTGAGGCATTTCTATTGGGTGCCATTTTGAAAGGCACCTCCGCCATTGAAAGAGCACTGCAGGGAGAACCGTCATGCTGACTGCCTGCCAGACCACTGAAAAGTAGTAATCTGGCGGACGGGTGATTTGCACCACCGCAGGACTGCTCTGCTGGAAAGTTGTAATTAAGCCCTTAATAGAAAAATGAGTACCTTTGCTTGTCTCATCACTGACGAACGCCACTCCTACTTAAAATCTTTATTATAACTAAACTAAAGATAACCACACCAATATTATTTTACATGCACCCTAGAACTAGTATGAGCATGCAACTAAGTAGAGTCAGTATTAGGCAAAGAATTAGATTTGCCCAAATGGTTCAGATATTGGCATGGTGATCTCACTGATTTAACCGATGGTGTACTGTAACGCTGAAAATGTTACATCAACCGGGGGCTTGCTTTTGATTAACGTGCAACTTCATTAGTCTGAAGAATTTCTTGCAATTGTGGAAAAGTAAATTTTGCTATGTTCTGTGTCCCTACGTGTCATCCATCATATGTTATGTGTGCATGATTAAATATGCATATGCATTCCCCATGTCTGATTAATGACGCAATTACAGTTGTGTCCCCCTCTAGTATGCCAGTTTCCAGTCCTCGTGAATACTACGAATATCAGGCCTATGTAAAGCTACGTTGCCACGTTTCTCAGTGTGCACGTTATTCTATTATAAAGTCCCCGTTTCTAGGCCTCAAAAGGGCCTGGACACCAGATTCAGCTCCTGTCTCCTGAAGCCTCGCTGAGGAGGGATACAGCCCCCACCTGTATCCTCGACCCTTCACTTACTTCCTGCCTCGCAGTGCCCGGCCCAGCCTGGCTCAGTCTCTGAGTCTGCCAAGAATATGTTATGATTCCAGTTATCAGTTCAGTCCTCCTTCTCTGCATTCCTAAGCTACTGAACTGCATCAATAGTTTCCGTCATTGTCTAGCCTTCACGTCTCCACGTTAGAGAGATACTGCATTTAATGGTCATTTAATATTCTTCATCACGCACTACATGTAGAATAATGCATGGTCCAGTCTTAGAATCAAGTTAGCCTTTCCCCTCCTAACTTCTAGTTCATATCAACATGTTCCCTAAACATCAGATACTAGATACTGTTTAGGTACATGTCGCTCCGACTCTCCAGACTTCAGTCTCTGCTCCTAGCACAGAGTTCATAGCCCCCAGCTTCTCCTAGTGATACGTCATTGCTAGTTTGCGCGCACCATCAGGTTAGAGGTCCCGGCTCCTTAGGTAGCCCCCTCCATGGTTTCCGCCCCATTCATGACATATCCTGTTACGTCTGTACCACATGTCTATGTATACGCCCAGTTACACCTACTTTTGTCTTTATCTTTCGCGACTGCTACGCGTCACGCCTTCTGCTCCACCCACTGCTACGCCTACTGCAATGTAATGCTATGTGTTTGCGTTATGTATATATGCTCATGTATTGTTATTAAAAGTCAGCGCGCTCATCCCAGATCCAGCCCCAGCAGCTGCTGGGCCCTGTCACCCTGTCATCCTATTCCTATGCAGGTTGTCCTGTTCCTGTCCTTATGCTGTATTAAACCTGCAAAACTCCTACTACCTCGAATCTTGACTCTTATTTATTGAGCTATCTGTTATGATATATGTCTAGTCAAAAAATAGGGTATTATTTATTTATTTACCACATAATGGCGCCCGAACAGGGACTTGCCCTTTCCCCACGCGTCGGTGAAGCCACGCCGACCCCCTGACCCTCTGCAGTCGTGACGGAACTCTTCTGCGCAGTGGCAGATATTTCTGCTCAAGTATCCCTCAGGCCCACGGAGGAGACGGAGGAGGCGGTCCAGCGTCCAGACGAGACGGTGGAGGAACGCGGCGAGTCCCGACCAGAGCCCAAGCCAAGAGTCCAAGGTCCGAGGTATCCGGAGGTCCACCTGTCACTGAAGTCCGAAGTCCGAAGTTCGTCATCCGTCGTCGTAGCAGTCCAGTCCAGTCTGAGGCTTTCCGTTCTTGCTGCCCGTGAGTACCGTTACTGGGGTGGTATCTAGACAGGGTCAATTTAATTGACTCTGGTCTGTGGGTTGGTGGTACACAGTCCCACAAACGAAGTGTCCACTTCGGTGGATGCGGGTCCTGACGTGTCTCTTTATGAGACCGGTAAGTTTCGTACTGTTTCAGCAGTGCATCTAGTTTCTGTTCTAGTCAGTTCTGTTCTCGAGAAAATTTATGTGTCTGTTCTCAGTATTTCCAGGGAGTATTCTGTTCGAACTGTTATTTTAAATGTTTTTTCATGTATTTCAATGTCGTGGTATGAATGGGGAATAAGTATCGTGTTCATTGTGTATTGTATTGTGTCCAGATTATAGTTCAGTCATGCCGCTCTTTTCGAAATTACGTCAGTTAAAAACAAGAAAAGGTCTGCTGGAAGCAGCAGTTCCCGTCCCGCCCAGGGACAGTCCAGGTCACTTTATGTATCAGAAACATGGCATAAGTGCCATATTGTATCTAGATTTATGGGTAGAGTATACCAAACAGTTAGAAGAAAAGTATAGATGGCCCGTATCGGGTACATGGGATGCCGAATGCATCATGCGAGTAGAAGAAGCATTATGGAAAAAGAAAGCCAGACAGTCACAGAAAGATGCCATCGAGTTATGGCGTAAAGAAGCTCATAAAAGAACTGAAAAAGAAATCAGAAAGTCAGAATTAAGTAGAGAATCCTTAGAGCGAGCCCAAGAAAAAGAATTAATCGAGATAGGTGAACAAGTCAAAGCCGAACAGTCAGACAGACAGAGGCATGCCCTTATTAAGGGTATGTATCCTCTTCTTGCCGAGGGCTTGCCAAAAGCGACCCCGGAGGCATCCAGTGATTTCCCGCCACCACTAGTTCCGACCAAACTACGTCACAAACCGACCGCAGCTGATATTTTTATTTCGTCCTATCTGGACGACACAGTCCCTGAATATGCAGATCCTGTTCGCGCTCCGCCAGTCCCTGTAAATCAGGCACATCCTGCTCCTCCAGACACCGGGGCACCCCATGCAGTACCTGCTATGGTACCCCCGGTCCAGCCAGCATTTCAATTTCCCGCTCCACCACGAAGAATATCAGTCGACGATTCTAGTCTAGGGGCCGCAGGAGGAGGTCCTCCTCAAACCCTGCCGCCCCGCAAGCGTTTATCAGCACTCGAATTACATGCTCAAGCATCACAGCGTACTCCCAAGAGTAATAAGTCTGTTGCAGAAATCAGGCAAGCCCTTGGCGAATGTGCCTATGACCCAGTCCCAGGCGAGAATAATATGGTTTTATATTCAGTACGCGTAAGGAGGGTGACCGAGTATCTAGTCACCCTACCCAATATGAAAGAAGATCTAGACAGAATATATCGTTTCATCCGTACAGGGGATGATCCAGAAAGTATTAGTGATGCCATGTCTCAAAGGAAAGCTGAGATCCAGCGTATGATATTAAAGTTTTTAATTAACTGTCTAATAAGAGAACAAGATTACCCGTCTAAAGATCCGGCCGAAATGAAAACCCTGACAAAGTGGAGTGATAATATAGCCGAGGGTAAGCACAATACCATTAGTGCCATGGAGAGTATGTACAAGAAAATCCGTAGAGAAATAATAAAGATACACGAACAACGTAAAGCAGCACAAGTAAGCGAGAAAGAAAGTAACTCTGATACTGAAGAGGTAGAGGACGAGAATCCCGCCAGAATAGCGTATGTAGGAAAATCTAGATTTCCAGATCGCCATTTACGCCTAGAACACAAGTCAATTTTCCATCATTCAGCACCAGAACAAGGTTCTCTAGAACAAGTGTTTCAAGCTACCGATCACATTCTGAAATCACGAATCGGTTACAGTGAGTTAAGTACCATGCATGAACAAGAACTAGCCCGATCAGCAGTCCGATGGATTACTGATTCTACCACTTTTCCAGACGAAATAGTGGCACAAATGTTTCTGAAAATGCCCCCAGCCGAGCAACGACTGGTGGGTATGTATATGATCCAGCACCTCATTACTCTGTATGAGGGTCAGCACTCTGATCCAGGTCCGTTACATGATGTCCTGAACGAGTTACTCCAGTATAGATGGAAAGGTTTAGGTACCGATTTAATTAGTGTCATTCTAGAGCAGCGTCACAAATATAGAACGTTTCTGAACCCGCATTTTGTTCATGCCTCACCTCCAGAAAGTAAACCATTTTACATGGAAAGACAGAACCCGTTACGAGAAGTGCATCCAGTTAAGACAGAGGACGGTGAAATGCAACGAGTGTTTGTTTACACTCCAATAACAAAGATGGAACTCCTCGAGATGAAGAAATTAATTCCCTGTCATGACAAAGATCCAGCAGGGTTCCATAGAGAATTAAAAGACATGCTCCGTATGGGAGAATACACTTACCCAGATATAATTAAAATGTTAAAGGTTCTGCTGCCCGCAGGGGTGTATGAGAAGCTCAAGGAAAAAGAATGGGAGGTGGGAGAGAAAAAGATCGATTGGGCAGTTCTAGAAGCTGAAGACAAGGCACGAGTACCAGGTACTGGTCTAGGAGAGAAATGTAAAGAATTACCAGAATTATTGATTCAAGTTTTACCCAGATTATTGACAACTAGAAAAGAAGACTGGGATGCAATCTCAGCCTGTAAACAGAAACAAGACGAAGATATTAGTGATTTTTATTCTAGGTTTGAAAAATGTTTTAGCATCAATAGTGGCCTCAAGACAAGTAGTGAGTCATACCCTCACCTTTTTGTTACTAAATTAGTCGAGAATTCAAGCCCACAAGTTAAAAATCGAGTTTTGAAAGTCGAAAGCACCTGGCAAGCTAATACTCCGTCCCAGATGCTCCAGATGCTCCAGTACCACCAGAATAGAATCAGGGAAGAGCAAGAACACGAGAGAAAACGTATGAAAGACACGAAAATGAAAGTACTAGTTGCACAATCTGTTCCTCAAGACAGTCAGAAGAGGGGTCCGAATCAAGCCAGTCATCCTGCAGCTCCCGTTAAAGGGAACTGCAATTATTGTAAACAGCCAGGTCATTTTATAAATGAGTGTGCAGTTCTGAAACACAACATAGCTACTGGTAAGACTAAGGAAAGACCACGTCCGCCTAGACAAGAGCAAGTTTCACAGATTCCTCAGCCACAGAATGCACAACAGACAGTTACAGCACCGCAGCCTATTGCTGCAACACAGCATGTTACATCGCAGATGTACCAGTATGCACAGTCTGAGTATCCAGAGTACCAGCAGTATTCATGAAACAGCCTAGAGAGGGAGGTAGGCTTGCCTCTCATCGAGATACCTGTAGATCAAGAAGGTCCCTATGTTCACAGTCAAGTATTAGGGAAAGACAGAAAGTTTTTGATTGATACAGGGGCAAGTAGGACCACAATTAGTCATGCCGAAGTTCCAGGGGCTCCGCTCTCAGGCTCAAGAAATGTTTCCCTTGGATTTTCAGGAAAACCTATCGTAAATGAGATTTCAAAGCCAGTTACTCTAGAAGTAGGTCCATTGTCCCGTACTACTGATCTGTTACTTACTAAGTCATGTCCAGAAAACCTATTGGGCATTAAAACACTGAAAGAGTTAGGTGCAGTTATATGCTGTTCCCCAGAGGGAATACGATTGTTCCTACGTGACTTTAAGGGTCACTATGTATTACGAGATTTTGATTCAAGACTGTCTAATGTTCCACAGCATTTATGGGCGCAAGGTCCAACTGATGTAGGTTATATGCAAATCACACCTTATCGTGTGACTCTCAAGCCAGGTGTAGTGTTACCACGAATCAGACAGTACAGATTGCCACCCGAGGCTGTAGCAGCCTTATCCAAAATTATTGACGAGCTCATCGCTCAAGGAGTGGTTGTAGAAACTGACTCCAACGTATGCAATTCTCCGATCATTCCAGTCATGAAACGTACTGATCCAAATGCACCCCCAGTATATCGATTAGTGATTGACCTACGAGAGCTTAATAAATGTATTATTCCGCAGTACCCAGTTGTCCCAGACATCTCTTCCCTATTGACAGCCATTGATTCCGAAGCCACGTTCTTCACTGTCATAGACCTCAAGAACGCATTTTTCAGTGTTCCTATTCATCCAGACAGCCAGTTTCTTTTCGGATTCTGTTTAAATGGAAGGAGCTATATGTTCACACGCGCTCCTCAAGGTTTCACAGAAAGTCCTAGTATTTACAGTCAAGCACTTAAGAGACAACTAGACAACATTCACATGCCAACTGACACTGCCCTGCTCCAGTATGTCGATGATCTACTGATCACAGCCCGTTCTGAACGTGCTTGCGAGCGAGCATCACTTACAGTCTTGTATTTCCTGGCCGAGATGGGGCACAAGGTGTCCCCTTCTAAACTTCAATTCTGTGTCCAGCAAGTGGTCTACTTAGGACACTTACTGTCCAAGAGGGGTAGGCAGTTGACACCAGACCGTATCCAGTTAATAGCGAGTCTTCCTCAGCCCAAGACCCGGAAGGAGGTACGTGCTTTTATCGGCCTTACTTCTTATTGCAGACAATGGATTCCTCAGTATGCATTTCTAGCCAAGCCACTGATACAGTTAACGACACAGGAGGCAGCCGTATCGACTGTTCTCCCTTGGACATCTGAACATACACTTAGTTTCAACGAGTTAAAGAAAGCTTTATGCCAAGCTCCAGTTCTAGCGACACCGAACTACAGTAAGCCTTTTACACTTTTCGTTACTGAACGCGAAGGTACAGCATTATCTGTTCTCACACAAGATCAAGCAGGACAATACAAGCCCTGTGCTTATTTTTCTAGCACACTAGATCCAGTCGCCCAGGCTTTGCCTGCGTGCCTCAAGTCAGTTGCAGCCACAGCACTAGCTATCAGACAAAGTGATTCCATAGTTTTAGGACACTCTCTGACAGTACAAGTTCCACATTCTGTGGAAGTTCTTCTGAACCGAACACAAACTCAGCACTTGACAATTGCACGTTTAACAGGTTATGAATTGACACTGTTCCAGCCACACATAGAAATCAGACGCTGCAACATTTTAAATCCTGCTACACTGTTACCATCAGTTACTTCAAATCCTGACCCACATGACTGTGTGGAAGTAGTTAACATTACGACAAAGCCAAGACAAGATCTGACAGATACTCCGTTACCAGACCCCGACCTGACACTTTATGTGGATGGTTCATGCCTAAGAACTAGTACAGGAGAACTAGTAGCCGCGTATGCAGTGACTACTGACACCGAAGTTATTGAGACACACCGTATTGATACTCTGTCCGCTCAAGCAGCAGAGCTAGTTGCTCTGACACAAGCCTGTATACACGCCAAGAACCTGAAAGTTAATGTTTATACAGATTCACGCTACGCATTCGGAGTTGTACACGACTTCGGAGTGCTCTGGCAGGAGAGAGGTTTCATGACTTCTCATGGAACCAAGATTCAGCATGGTCTCCTTATTCAAGCTCTGTTAGATGCCATACACTTGCCGACATCTATTGCTATTATGAAGTGCAAAGCACATACGAAAGTTACTGACATTATTTCCCAAGGTAATGATCTAGCAGATCGCACCGCCAAGCTTACAGCACAGACTCCAGACATTCCAGGTAACATGACACATACTCCAGATCCGACTACATGTATGACAGTTAAGGACCCTACTCAAGATGTCATAGATATCCAGTTACATGCTACTCCCGAAGAAATCAAGAAATGGTCCGAACAAGGAGGGGTCCAGACAGATCAGGGATGGGTAACGAAGGGTAAAGCCACATGGTTTCTCCCCGACTCTATGGTTCAAGTCATTATTAATACCGCACATAGTCCAGCACATTTAGGAGAAAAAGCTATGTTAGACAGTATCCAGAACATTTGGTTCAACAAGCATTTACGAGCTGCAGCTAAGCAGAAAGTCCGTACCTGTATGATATGTTGTCAGTTTAATCCAGGTAAAAGTGTCCCGGTGGAACAAGGTGGATTCCAGCCCCCTGACCACCCTTTTGAAGTCCTCCAGATGGATTATATTCAGATGGAGCGATGTCGAGGTTTCAAGTATGTCCTTGTAGTTGTATGCGCTTTGTCCAGGTGGACAGAAGCATATCCAGTCCCAGATTACACAGCCGCGACCACTGCCAAGCAGTTGGTTCGTGAGTTCTTCCCCCGTTATGGACTCCCTAGAGTCGTATATTCTGATAACGGCCAGCCATTCTCATCTGAACTCATGAAGCATGTTTCCCTTTTGTTAGGGTACCAGTGGAAGTCCCATTGTGTACGCCATCCTGAAGCAGCCGGTCTCGTTGAGAGACATAACCAGACTCTGAAAGTCCGAGTCGCCAAAATATGTAAAGAAAAAGGTGTGGACTGGCTAGTAGCCCTGCCAGTCGCTTTATTTTATATGCGCATGGTCGCACATTCCAGATCAGGTCTGTCCCCGTATGAGGTCGTTTTCGGCCGCCCCCCTAATATGTGGGGTACTCCTAGACCCCGAAGTATTACCGATGTTTCAAGTAATATGCTGACAGATTACCTAGCTTCCTTGATGTCTGCCCTCAACTCATGTCGTTCACAGGTTGCCGCCGCATTTCCAGACAATACCGAGGTGGCGCCGCATGAAATCGTTCCAGGATCCATGGTGATGGTCCGCAACTTTGACAGATCAAGTCCGCTGGAGCCTCGATGGAAAGAGCCCCGACAGGTCCTCCTCACTACCCGTACAGCCGTGAAGTTGGAAGGACGCAAAGGCTGGGTACACCTTTCTCATGTCAAACTTTTTAATGGACTGAAACCCGTCTTGAAAAACATTTCCCAGGATTTGAAGGATTGCCAAAGCATTGTTCTCAAGGACTGTCCCGCAAAAGACATTGCTACAACCCCTCCCCTGTTAGAGAAAACTCCGCAGCAGGAGTATAAACAGAAACTACGGTCTAGTAAAATAAGTCAGTCAGTTTGATTGTCTAAGTCCTCCCCTAGGTGAAACGGTTAGACTGTTTCTGACATGTATAAAATAGACCCCCATAGTGAGAGAGTTAGTCAAAACTCAATCCGATGTATCGTTTTTCTATGTTTCATATTGTTTTCCAGCCTTATGATTTCCTGCACCAGTTATGCATTTTACCTATGTTTCCCAGTTTCACATGTAAATAAGTCTGCTAATGCTACAGTAGAGCACACGTTTAGTGATCTGCCCCCTCATGAACTGTCCTACCGCCTCGCTATGCGTAATAACTCATTTATCCGCATGTTACATTACTCACACCAGACCAGCAATGCCACTAATTGTTGGGTATGTGGTCGACTCCCCCCTTTCCAGATGCCGAAGGGAGTTCTGCCCCTTTTTCCTTATCCATTTTCACATAATGGTTCGTGTGGAGCATGGTCCACGTTAACGTCATCCTCAACAGATATGTTTTTTCTTAACAGTACATGTTTCCCAGACAAGCAAGGTTTCCCTCACCGAACAGGTTTAGATCTAGAAAATGAAGTGTATAATTTAGGTAATTATTCGTCGAATTTCATGGTCTTGAATGTTCAGTCTGATACTACTCCAGACTTACCTGCTATTTCAGTACTACCAGTCAAAGGCGAATTATGTGTCCGAAATAATGGTTCCGTACATGTAGGACATAGTGATTGTACTACTATTGTCAAGTATAGTGACAGTGGGAAATCTATTTTCAAAGCTTCACGTCATTCATATTTTATTTGTGGTCAAACCGCATATATTCGTCTGCCCCTCGATTGGGAGGGAACCTGTTACATTGCCTTCCTACTGCCACCCGTTTTCCTAGCCCCACCTGATTATCATAGAAATACACATCTAGTACACATTAGACATAGAAGGGAGTCCCCAATTGTCGATTATACTGAAACTGCTCTAGAACAGTATACAGATTTCAATAGAGGTTTCTTTTTCTTTATAGGACCTATCCAGAATAGTAAACTAATCCGTAGGTTAACCAGAACCCTTGAAGCTGTAATAAATGAGACTGCCTCTGCTCTAGGTAACTTAACTGAGGAGCAATCTGCTATGAGATTTGTCGTTTTACAGAATCGTCTCGTCCTTGACGTCATACTGGCCGATAGGGGCGGGGCCTGTAGAGTCATCGGATCTAGTTGCTGCATTTTCATTCCAAATAACGCGCCGTCTGTTTATTCAGCTATAACCAGACTCCATAAAATTGCCCATCTGATACACCAAGATCCAGGCACCTGGACATGGTCCGGTTGGTTCTGGAATATAATTTCCGCATGGGGATGGAAAATATTGTCCTTTCTAGGTATTGCAGTAGCGATCATATTCAGCTGCTGCCTCTGTATACAATGTGGCCCTGCGATTTGCGGCATTTGTGCTACCTCTTGTATTCCTAGTCCCAAGCCCAGTTCTAAATCCCGTTCCAGGATAATTCGAGACGAGCAAATGATACTGTATGAAATGATAGATGGTATCATGAATATTGATGTTTCCTGATGGAAACGTAGTGACAAGGAGGGAATGTGGAAAAGTAAATTTTGCTATGTTCTGTGTCCCTACGTGTCATCCATCATATGTTATGTGTGCATGATTAAATATGCATATGCATTCCCCATGTCTGATTAATGACGCAATTACAGTTGTGTCCCCCTCTAGTATGCCAGTTTCCAGTCCTCGTGAATACTACGAATATCAGGCCTATGTAAAGCTACGTTGCCACGTTTCTCAGTGTGCACGTTATTCTATTATAAAGTCCCCGTTTCTAGGCCTCAAAAGGGCCTGGACACCAGATTCAGCTCCTGTCTCCTTAAGCCTCGCTGAGGAGGGATACAGCCCCCACCTGTATCCTCGACCCTTCACTTACTTCCTGCCTCGCAGTGCCCGGCCCAGCCTGGCTCAGTCTCTGAGTCTGCCAAGAATATGTTATGATTCCAGTTATCAGTTCAGTCCTCCTTCTCTGCATTCCTAAGCTACTGAACTGCATCAATAGTTTCCGTCATTGTCTAGCCTTCACGTCTCCACGTTAGAGAGATACTGCATTTAATGGTCATTTAATATTCTTCATCACGCACTACATGTAGAATAATGCATGGTCCAGTCTTAGAATCAAGTTAGCCTTTCCCCTCCTAACTTCTAGTTCATATCAACATGTTCCCTAAACATCAGATACTAGATACTGTTTAGGTACATGTCGCTCCGACTCTCCAGACTTCAGTCTCTGCTCCTAGCACAGAGTTCATAGCCCCCAGCTTCTCCTAGTGATACGTCATTGCTAGTTTGCGCGCACCATCAGGTTAGAGGTCCCGGCTCCTTAGGTAGCCCCCTCCATGGTTTCCGCCCCATTCATGACATATCCTGTTACGTCTGTACCACATGTCTATGTATACGCCCAGTTACACCTACTTTTGTCTTTATCTTTCGCGACTGCTACGCGTCACGCCTTCTGCTCCACCCACTGCTACGCCTACTGCAATGTAATGCTATGTGTTTGCGTTATGTATATATGCTCATGTATTGTTATTAAAAGTCAGCGCGCTCATCCCAGATCCAGCCCCAGCAGCTGCTGGGCCCTGTCACCCTGTCATCCTATTCCTATGCAGGTTGTCCTGTTCCTGTCCTTATGCTGTATTAAACCTGCAAAACTCCTACTACCTCGAATCTTGACTCTTATTTATTGAGCTATCTGTTATGATATATGTCTAGTCAAAAAATAGGGTATTATTTATTTATTTACCACACAATGTCAGTGAGCACTGGCAAAGCCGAAATGCCTGGTCTTGGCAAATCGATGTGATGTTCATTGTTTTTACTTTTCTTCTTGAAAGCATGTGCCACAGAAATATAACGGATACAAAAAGAAAAGGTGTTGCTGCCTCAAGGTGATTTCCGTATGATTGCAATACATTGTTTAAAATAAAGAAGTAACCATCACATATAACCTAAACAGAACAGTTAAAGAAACTATTTTCTTGTTTTCATGCATATCACAGTAATTTATTATTCTTGTTTGCACATCTTAAAGATACTATTAGCTTTGAATGTATGTAGCCAGCAGACGGTTTAAATAACCAAGCCTAAGAGGGAATAAAAAAAAGGATAAATAAATAAAAGAACAGAGCAATGGCAAAGTAAAATCTTGACTCACCAGCCACAGCACTCAAGTGAACTCATTTTCAAATTGACATTCAGATATTGTCACAACTTCCTGTGTGAGAGAGCCAATACCTGTTGTCGGCTGCCCCATTTCCCAATACTGTATGTTGTGGTGGATTGAAGCAAAATGCAACAGCCCAGCAGACAATGGATGAAGAGGACTGACCCAACCCCCCCCCCCCATGAATGTATTTAGAACGATGTATTTTAAATAATGAAATAAAACATTATTTTCATAAGGTTGGTGAGACATCTAAAAATGTATCCAGGCCATACCTAAAAATGCACACTTTTTTCCGTAAATGTGCGAGTTGCATGGTCATCTCAGACTTTCAGAACTTATGCAATTACGATTTCCTTGAGCCCGTGTCTTGCAAGACAGAAACCTTTCAATTCAATGGTTATTATGTGGTCTGCTTACACTTACTAAAACACGATGGTAGCTCTATTTGTGCAACAGGTGTTTCTGAAGAAAACTCCAGACCCACAGCTTCACATTTGCATCAGTTTCTTTTTAGGTCGAGCCTAGCATGCGCTGCTCACTTTGCGAGGCCTTCAGTATTCAGTATAGCGTGGAAGCTTCTTGGAAGCTCTGCCCACTCTCTGCCCATGTTTTTAATTGGCTTAGGTCCTAAATGCTGCCTTCTGATTGGCTTTAGGCTTGTTAGTCCCTCCTCATGACACCCATGTTGTTATTTGTATCCTTCCAAGGCTACTGGCCCCTTTGCTTCAAACACTATTTTCTTCTCGTGCCCCCCTCCCAAAGTCCATGACTTCTTAGCCCTTCCTGCCCTCCTTGCACTCCCGTTTGTGCCTTCTCATCCGCCCGCACTCCCGTTTCCAATGCAATAGGTCTCGCGTAAATGAGAGTCCGATTGCATTGCAAATGCTTATTTCTTAAGGGGTAACTGTAACAGAAGTAGGCAAGAAAACGTCAGCTGCATATGATGCGCTCTAGAGCATGAAGACCCAAGTGAATATAAATAAACCTCCACAGTTTGCCACGAATGTAAAAGGAAATTACAGCAGCGATTGACGTCACCATGTGATATTTTTTCCCCACCACAGAAGTAACTCAACCATTTGCCTCTGTAAGAGATGCCTTCTTCGACATTAAACAGTAAAAAATTAATTGATGTTTCTTTTTCCCATCTAATGATTATGTGCATATATTTGAATTGCAGTCTTCTGATAGGTTTCTTCACTCACTATCTAGAAATTTACTATACTATGTCATTTCAGTAACCCCAAGGAGCAGACAGCTGAGAGCATAATCCTTGATCCACAACTCATTTTAGGGGATCACACTTTACTTCCAGTATTCCGTGCTGACCCTTTTTTATTGGCGTATACTCAATCTAACATGTGTCTGGGACGGCCATCATTATTTGTAAAAGAGAAATCTGATGGTAAACGCTTAAGATTTTAAAACCACAAGCTCATTCATACAATTTTTTTAATACACATAAAATCAATTGAATGTATTTCTTTTTTAAAGGTATTTTATTGACGGTAATAAAGGACGTTGGGTTCACAACACACAAGTTGAGGAAATTGAATTTGTGCGCTATACTTATTCTCATGCAAATTCAAGGATAATATACGCTGCCAAACATTTCTGTATTTCGGATCCTGGTCTAGCTGCCATGTCGCTATACACCATCTCTATCATGTTGACATAATCCAATGTATTAAGCAATTTCTCATTTAAGGCTGAGTGATTACTCTGCCAGTACCGTACAGGCAAGAACCCAGCACCAAAAATGGCTGAAATAAAATTTGCCCAGATAGATAGTCCGAGGAATTTGGCGACATCGATATGAACGCAGTGAAACATGCAGTTTGATAACTATTTATTTAGAATCTATTTTAAATTGTCTTAAAATGGGAGCTAAACCAGCTTTTTGTAGAATTTAAAGAAAGGCCATTTCCCTCCATTATTCAATTTGGGCAAAAAACTGGTGATTTAATTTAATAATACCAAGTCTTCTTTGAAGGTTCAAACCATATTGTTTGCCATATCAAACCCTATGTATAGGATAGGCTAAATACACATTTTCACCAGTGCTCGTCTACAAGGTAGGGGGTGCTTTTCTTCTTTTTAGACTTCAACAATTTGGCTTCATCGAATTAACTTCCAGTTTTTTTAATGCTACCAACTTCAAAACTAATAGTATAATATAATTGGAATTCAAACCTTTGTTCCACAGTGAGCCAAACACATCTGGAGCCTACATTTGTTGCACAATCTATGCACTGTTCTTTCATTTGGGAGCCTAATCCTTTCTTCCAGAGTTGTAATGCATGCTGTGACTTCATCATTTTTAACCCTACTCAGGCTTCTTGGTTGTCCATCCTCCATAGTTTCTGATTGCTCTTCTGTGGTATTGTATCAATTGAATAGCACAGCATGACTGCAGCAGTGCTTTTGTATGTTAATATCATGATTCCTAGCGAAAGGACACTTTTAATATCATGATGTTGAAGTGGTGCTCCAAACTACAGCTATGATAGTGAGAATGTTTCTGCAATTGAATAAGACATTATAGTCATGATTGAGGCAGAATTGTACAAGTAGTACTTGCAAGACCTTCTACAAGGTTACTTGCTGTATTTATTAAAGTAGAAATGTAGTGTGACCATTATTAGTGACTGTATGTGTGAGCTTTAACAGAAGTCATCTTGCCAGTGTTTTGCCAGAGGGGTTTGTCTGCGCTTCGGGGTGCATCATATCTAATAGATGCTTACTTTTTTTGGCACGGTTTAACTTTATAAGGATGAATTTTTCCATTATTCCATAATCTATGCATTCTCTTGCACATTTACACCTGGGTACTGCTGGCACTCTTTCAGTTACTGGAAAAGGAAAATAATGATGACAATACAATATGCACAGAAGACAATGCTGATATGTACACTAGTCTTATGTTGATAACAAAGGATGCTACTGCTCATTAGCATGATGTCTTGGTGAAGAAGACTCTGTGTGGGTCACCGTAAAAACCCTTTTTATTTACTTTCTCTTACATTTAATTAGATGATCAGGTGTCATTCTTGCTTGTCTTGGACAACTGCGCTGTAGTGACTTTAGAGCTCCTGGACTGTGTGTATTGATTTGTCTTCCACATAGGTCCTTCTGTTTCTTTGGCTCTTGACTGTGTTTTGTTGGACAGGCCCCTTTCCCCCTAAACAACGCAGTTCCATTTCTCATGCTGACAAGTAGGTATTTCGTCTCTCTTCATGTAAAGCAACAAGGGAGCTACACTGGGGTTGAGAGACCTGGCCCAGTCTACACATAGAGTGGCCACCTAGGCAGAGATTCCTACTAGCTATTCTATCTACTTGTCTCTTAGCACTGATGCATTAAACCTTCCCATATTGTTAGAACTGAACAATATACAGGCTTAGGAGCTCAGTATCCATCCTTCTTTGGTGGCATTACCCGGATACAGTTGACTGTCAAGGTGTTTTGCAAAATCTCTACCCACTCTTAGGGCTTCAATTCAGTCGATCCCAGATCTGCTTCCCTTCATGAGACTGTCACAGATTGGCTTAAATGGATTAGTTTTTGCTCACTTCTGGGAACATCTACGTAGGAGGGTGTTGGCAATGAGCAGGAAAAGGAGGGGGTGGTCTACACTCCGACAGGGGAATCTGTGCTAGATTAAATGGCAAGAACTAGCTAATTTCCTCCACCCAAAAAGGGTACCAGGTTTCACGGGGATAGAGTGGTGAATAGTAGATAGGGCTGACATGTCCTAAAAGACAATGCCTTCTCAGCATAAAGGTCATCCTATTTCAAAGCACGAACACTTGAAGTTGAATGGAGCCCAATGGATACTAGCATGCACCAAGGAGTTGCCCCACAGAGTACAAGAAAATGGTTTTTGCCTATGTCCACACTATACACTGCCACCACTATCAGTATTGTATAGCTTAGGTAGAGGCAAAATGTGCCACCCTCATTACCCACTTTTGATAACAAGACTTAAGTAAATGGGAGCTCCCTAAGTGGGCCCATAAGACTGTTGAGTTTATTCAGGGTGTACCTCTATATAGTGCAGCAGGTCCTGTTGTACTGGGTCCCAGAGGTACAACGGCCCCAGTGAAATCCAGATATGGTATATATTTTAATAACCAACCAGCCCAAGTGAGTCATATTTTCTTCCTTACACCACAGGCCTGGTGCCCTGAGCTCACAAAAAAAATACAAAGGGCTGCCCAGAAACCTCGGTGAGCAGGAATACATAGTTCCTCAAAACAGCAGAAACATTGCATCCCAAAAAGTGCTAAAAGCATTATATGAATTGATGGCTGAAACATTAGAACTGGTTAATGCAGCACAGAAGTTGCAACTCGTCATTTTGTTAATGATAAGTTTTATGTGCTGGAAGGGACACCACCCTGCACATAAACAATCAGGCATTGTGTTTTGTTGTTTCTATGTGTGCTGCACAATGCAGCACACATAGTAACAGAAAAACAAAGTGAAATAAAGCATTTCTCCTCATTTCGCCAGGGTAAGAACACGTATTTTTACTCTTAATTTTGGCGCTGCCCCATATTACCGCCACCTTTGTAAATGTGGGAAAGGGTCAGCATTTTCATACATTTTTTGTTACTAGAATAGCATTATCACTTTGATTAATCACATAAGGACTCCTTGTTTGTAGCCCTTAGCTCCTCTTTGACAATCACATAGATTATGGAATTGTAGTTCTTGTTGGTTTCAAGTGAACAAATTAGACTACTACATCTTTAATAGGGATTTGAAAGAAAAAGCCCAGACCACCATGACCAAGTGGCGCACTGAGCCATCCTTGATAGCACTGCTAAATTCTTTTGACGGAGAATCAGAATAAGACCATAATTCATGCATTTGTCAACTTTCAAAATTCAAAACTACTGTCACCAAATGTATCTTCGGGCAAGATAGACAGAGCCCTTGTATACGGGGACTATATCTGAATGCCAGATCCATTCCTAAACACTCTATGGAGACTTGGGATCTATTAGACGATCGTAAGCCTGAGATCTGTTTTTTTACAGAAACATGGCTTAATAATGATGCCACTCCCGTTGTAGCAGTGGCCTTTCTGGATGACTATGCTGTCATCAGACTGGATAGGCCCGAGAGGCGCGGTGGCGGACTAGCCCTTGTGGTGCGGGTCCCTTATAACATCACTACGTTGGATAGAATTTCTGTGGCCACCTTGAAGCTCCTTATCTTTAGAGTAGAATGTAATCTGGCGGTCGAATGGATAGGTGCATTAGTATACCATCCGCCTGGGGGCAATAAGAAGGAGTTTAGTATAGCTCTTCTGGACTGACTGGTTCCCCATGTCCTGACTGCAAAAAAAATTCTACTCGTAGGGGACTTTAACCATCATTTACAGATGCCTTCCAATTTAGATTCTGCTAATCTAGTTGCCATGATGGACTCTCTGGGGCTATCGCTTAGAACTATTGGTCCCACCCATAGTGCAGGCCACACCCTGGGCGAATTTTTTTCCAATATACCGGACCTGAGTACTGAACCTCCACAGGTACTTGATTGGACAGATCATATGGCACTAAGTTTCTTGATACCGTCTGCCCACTTAGTGCAGTGGGGACAAGGTCAGCAGAGTTTCCGAAGACCTTGGCGAGAGTAACCAGCGCCGCTTTCAGTCAAATCTATAGAGATCCCCCCCCTAATGTGGATGCAGACCCTAACATGGCCTGGAAAGGATTGGAGGGAGCAATTCAGGCAGCCATAGACATTATAGCTCCATTAAAAAAAGCCTTGATCAAGAAGAGGGTAGCCCCGGCTCCCTGGTATTCGGATACACTTAAGAAGGAGAAGTCCAGGTGCAGAATTCTGGAGAGGAAATGGAGAAAATCAAAGAGGAAACAAGATGAACTGCTATACCGGAAAGCACATAGAGATTATTTAATTAGCTGTAACTCAGTAAGGCGGTTCCATCTGGGTACACGCATTACGGAGGCCAAGAATTCCTCTAGAGTATTGTATAAGATATTGAAGGAATTCACTAATCCGAAGGCGAATAACGCTGCACCTCCCCCCACACAGGAACTATGTGATGATCTAGCTAGGCAGTTTACTGATAAAATCAACCTGATCAATCAGTCCTTTGATACCACCAGGGAGGAACAGGGAGAGGGAGATGTTCCTAAAGAACCCCGGCTGGTAGAGGACTCTCCTTTTGGGTTGGATTGTTTTGTTCCCATAACCAGAGAGCAAGTAAGAATCCTATTAAGTCAGGTAAAGTCGGGATCGCCTTCTGATCCTGTACCACCGACAGTGATGTCAACACTTAGCCCCATCCTAGCTGATGCACTCTCCCAAATTTATAACATCTCGCTGGAGACAGCCATATTCCTAGATGTGTGGAAAAGAGCGCGGGTCAAGCCTCTCCTAAAGAAGGCGACGCGGACCCGTCTGAATTACAGAATTATAGAGCCATCTCACTCCTCCCCTGTAGTGCGAAGGTTCTGGAAACGTTGGCAAACCAACAGCTGTCCCAGTACCTGGAGCAAAACCATCATTTAGACCCCTCTCAGTCTGGCTTCCGTGCATCTCACAGCACGGAAGCTGCACTGCTGGAAGTGACAGACTCCATCAGAATGACACTAGACAGAGGGACTCCAGTGATCCTTGTCCTCCTCAAGCTGTCAGCAGCTTTTGACACCATCTCCCATCGGATATTGCTGGACAGATTGAGGGGGATCGGGTTGAGGGGTAAAGTTCTTGATTGGATCCAGAGTTTTCTATCGGGACGGACACAGAGTATCCAGATGGGGTCATTTGTATCCCAGACAGCAGGGGTAGACAGGGGTGTTCCACAGGGCTCAGTGTTGAGCTCGACCCTGTTTAATGCCTATGTCACAACCTTGGCAGATATCATCAGAAGTTATGGGTTTAAAACCATCTCATATGCGGATGACATGCAGCTAATTGTTCCCATTGAGGAGGATATCATGTCAACCCAAGGGAAATTTAGAAGCTGCATGTCTAGTATCGCTGTCTGGATGAGGAGGAATTATTTGCAACTGAACTCCTCAAAAACTGAAATCCTGCTTTTTGGAAAAGCGGAGACAATCTGGTCCCCCGAGTAGAGGCCACCCATGTAAGGGGAGGCCCCTCCACCCAGGAGTTGGGCCAAGAATCTGTGTGTTAGGATAGATGATCAATTATCCATGGAGGAACAGGTTAAGATAGTATCTGGTATGTGCTTCGGCTCTATGAGGATGCTAAGAAAAATCTTCTCCTGGATTCCTCTGTTGGTGAGGAAAACTCTTGTCCAGTCACTCGTGGTGAGTCGACTGGACTACGGCAACGAGCTGCTGGTGGGGGCTAGGGAGGACTTATTAAAGCGCCTACAGTTGGTGCACAACACCGCAACCCGCCTGGCCTTAAATATGCCAGCACGGACTCCGTCCGCCCCCTTACCGAAGCAGCTTCCCTGGCACCCGGTGAAGAAATGAGCCATTTTTAAGATGCTCGTTGTCGTCTTTAAATCATTACAGGGGAAAGGAACTATTTATCTGAGCAATAAACTCATGCAATATCTACCTGCCCAACAACTGAGATCCAGTAATGCCAACCTTCTGTCTTTACAGAAGATACAGAGGGCAAGACTGAGCGATAGAGCCTTTTGTCATCTGGCCCCGAGACATTGGAATAAATTACCAGCAAATATTAGGGCTTGTAATGAACTACCCAGGTTTAAATTTTTTTTAAAAACATGGCTGTTTTAGTTGGTTGTGTTCCCCTCATCTTTCCTTCACAGCGCCGAGAGATCCCTTCGGGGATGATTCGCTTGCACTTAATAGGTCCTCAAAGTAAGTAAGTAAGTATCTGTCAATAACCTAGCACTCTAGGATTGGCATATTTGTGGAAAAACTTTAATTGTCTCAATAAAAGAAAACCCAGTCAGTCAGAATAGTTTCTTTCAAGAATTGAGATCTTAAAAACGCAATTTATTATGTAAATTAAATATAATTTCAAAATACAGACAATTCAAGATTCCAGTGCCTAGTACAGTCATAAAACATCATATTATACTAGAAATGCAATGGTTGCCACTAAATTAAATTTCAAATTAGTGCCCAAGACTTACAATTTAATAGCCTCTTGTAAGAATGTACTTATTGCAAAGCAGGTTAAGGAACAATCAGTGTTTAATTTGAGCCTGTGATTTTGGTGCTCAGAGACGGCAATTCATTTCTACCACCAGCACTTATAACAGTCTGCCTCATGGTGGTGCTCTTTGTCTCATTTAGACAATTGTTTATTAATTCAATATACATTAAAATGGCTACTACGTGTCCCCCAAGCCAATCGTTTGCTTTGAGGGGTCTGGAGGAGTCAAAATTGGCAAACTTATAGGAGTTACATGGTCAGTAGTTGTACTTGTAATATGAGTGGCAGGGGCAATTGGTGGTGCAAGCTGCAGTGGCCTACAGAGCCAGGGCCCCTAAAATTATTTATTTTACAAATTCAGCACTGGAAAAACATCTGCAACAATATATTGATAATTGCAAAACTGAGGAAACTCATTTTGACCTATTTAAAAATATTTCTCAGAATTCAGAACATTCACTTTTCTGAATGTACATTTATGACATGAACTAATTTACTATGAAGTAAGGTTTAAACCAGTGCTTAATTTGAGGCAGTGGTTTCCAGTGCTCAGAGATTGTGATAGTATGCCACAAGGTGGGGATGTTGGGCTAATTTAGAGATGACCACAACAGTTAATTAATTCAATACACATAAAAAATTATCATTACCTGCCGCCCAAGCCATTTTTATAGATTTGGGGTCCTGAAATATTCCGAAATATCACACTTGCAGGAGTGTGATGGTTAGTAGTAGTGTTGTTACTGTAATTGGCAGCACGGCAGAAGCAATGTGTGGTGCAAGCTGCAGTGGTCTCCTGACAAGAGCCCTGGCACTATTTTTTTTTTACAAATTAAGCCGATTTAACATTTGACCATAGAAACAGAGCTCTTGGATTTCTGCTTCTAGAGAGTTCTTTATCTTTTCTCTAGGCTGTAACACATTTCAAAACCATCTCGACTTTAAACAAAGTAAAAACCAGCGAGTTAAAATCAGCCCAGGCCCGTCATTGGACATCTATTCACGTCTTTGGAAATCCGTTCTGAATCACTAATCTGTTTCTTGGCTGGTGCAAACCTTAATGGCTGCCTTGTATGCTAACAATGCACTCTGCCACCAAAAACAAATAGAAGGTGGGCGAAAGTACACACAGTTCTGGAGAAAGGTTGCCTGCAGTGGCGCGCAAACCTCAGCTTAGAATAACATATAAAACGAGCAGGAGAGTGGGAACCGATCAGGCCCTGCGCCCTCGGAGAGTAACTTCCCTTGTCATAAACGCTGAAGTGATTGAGGGCTCCGTCAATTATTTCTTGGCTGTCATTTAAGCAGGCACCTCATATGCATGGCAGGTCTACCAGTGCAAAGAGGCGACAGGGGGGCATGATTTATTGGCAAGGGCAAACACCTGCGAGTTAAGCGGCTAAGAAATTAGCCACAAGTAGCATATTAGCGCGGCTAATCAGGCACGGTTCAGTATTCCAGGTACTTGATTCGCCCATAAATAATGTTGTATGGGGCTGGCCTGGGGCCTTGCTGTGATTAACAGCCCTGACCCGCAGTAAACGGCACAGTCAGAGCCGCGCAGCGAGCTTTGCATGTGTAAACCGCAGCCATTCTGTGTTAAAGCTCTGTTCCTGAAGTGTGTAAAAAAACGTGTCGGGAAAGAGAGGAATTATAAAATTATTTATTGATCAATTTTCTTTTCATAAATTAACAAGGTGTCGAGTTTTCTTAACGACCTGTTTTTTGCCAGCCTTATTAGCAAATCAAAGGACGAATCAAGACGGGTCTTGGTCTCTGACTCCGTGCTGACAAAAGCTGCAAAGCAAATGGAAGCTGGAGTTTTTTTCCTAATATAAAGAACTCCGTTATTCAGTCAGTTAAATTGCCCTGCGACAGTGGGTTTTATATTTATTTGTTAAAAAGTTAAGGTCTCCGTTTATTTTTCTTGGAATAATAACATTTGTTAATTGTAGTATTTTCTTGTTGTAGCAGGGTGACGCATCTGCAGGTGTTAATTTGTTTACTAAGTAGTTTTCGAAAATGTTCAAAAAAAGATGTATTGCTAACTGGGAATGGTTCAGTAAAATTGCAAGTGCTATTTAAGTTTTGACACTGGTAGGAGGAGTAATCATGTTTGCTGCTATTTAAAGAAACAATTATTGTTGCACAAAAATATTCCCCTTTTGTCTATCACCTGGTACCTAGTTATATATAGCCTTTCACATTTTTATTCACCGTTAGTGACTGCTGTCAAGAACAGGTGTTACTTTTACAGATGTGGGGCCTGATTCACAAAAGGCCTGTCTAACCTTTTTATGTGTGGAGTTCTCCAAACCAACTGGGAGTCTCTGCAGTTGTAAAGTTGCTATTAAATCGTAGTTTGCGAATACTGAAAAAATAGTAAACTTACACAACAGTGTTTAGTTTCCTTTTGTGAATCAGGCCTACTGTTGATAATGCTACATGTGGGAGCTGGAAGTGTTTAACTCACTGAGCCGTCTCACCAACAGTTTTGAATCACGTGGTCTTATGTTTCTACACCTAAATATGTTTAATAAAATCAACATTTAGCAGCTACTGTAAGATTGACAAAGCCTGATTTCTGTAGTGTGTAAAGTATTTACGCAGTACTCAAACAGTAATAAAGTCAAAATACAATACAAGAAGAAAACCTATTTAGAAAACTAGAGAATATTTCAATAAATAAAATTACACCAAATACCAAAATTTGAATAAAGGAAACAGAGTTATGAATTTCTAAAGTTTAAATGTGAACATAGCACCAAAAAGTGCTAAGCCCCATGTGGGCATCTGGTTGCTCTTGACCAGTACTTACTCGTAAGTAAAGGCCGATTGCGATAGAGCGGGTCGGATACAAAGACCAGGTTCAACCCAGTTAGAAGTTTTACCTTCTGTGCAATGGAAATCAAAAATGCTCACCGGGGCAAGGCATCAGGGCTCCAAGTCATCGGATAGCCACTGGACAACATCTTGGTGAAGCAGTTGAATTTCAGCAGGGAAAGTCTGAGCATACGAAATTTGAATTTCATGCCTAGAAAAGGTCCCTCGTCTGCTGGATACCTTTTAGGCCTTCCGTCAGTGATGGGTTGTAGTTTCAGTCATTCTTTTGGACCTCAGATGCTTCTAGTGGAACGGCTGCAGGTTATAACTGAAGAGGGGTCCGCCTCCATGGATGACTTACCTGTGAGGCCCTACTCAATTGGATTTGCTGTGTGGGAAAAGCCCTCAGCTGGAGATACATGAATCTTTGGCCCAGAGACAACGTACCTGCATCAGCCTAGGATATCACCCACTGCATCAGAAGCCAGCATTATGAGCCAAGTGAGATCCTGTTAGAATTTGTCAGCTGGGAAGTTTCAAAAAAGGTCTTGCACCAGAGATCAGCTTTATACCCTTGGAGTCCACATCTTTGTCCTGGGTATAAGAGGACGAGCAGGACCCATTTTCTAGGCTCTTCTCAGTTTACAGACCATTCCTCTTCTGTTTTTCCACAGGTCCAGATAGTATTCTGAGAAGGGCACTGTGGCTACCACATTTATGCCACACACCAGCTTGTGGGTGGGGGTGACTCCTGGCCCATGTTTACCAATAGAGTACATGTTTTTAGGGGTAACCCTCCCCACTTTTTCAACACAGCGGCAATCCTTCAATCCTTCAAGCCTTAACATTTATGACTGTTTGACTAATGGAACATGAAAGGCCAGACGCTTAATGTGTTTTCCTTTCATATAGCATATTTACCGATACCGGCAATCCTTCCCAAAAATACAACGCGCCCGACTTGCCAACAGAGGGAAGCGGCGCGCTTTTCAATAATTTTTCATGTGCACCCTCAACAAACTCAACGGGCTATTTATAATGACAGAGTTACCCTTGTGTCCTTTTCATGTAGATAGGCGGGACGGGCAGAATCCAAACGCCATGGAATAATAAGAAGTAAGTGTGAGACACAAATGGTTCAGTTTGATTGGTTGTATACTTGATATGTTTCATTGCTGACTGGCTTCTCTTGATACACTCTTTTTAGACCGAGATTTCACCAAACTTCCCAGCTTTTGTAGCCAAGTGCGAGGTAGGTGAGGTTACTTGAGTTTTGGGGCAAGGCAGTATAGAGACGCGGTTCCCCCCCTCAAAAAACTTTTGTTCTTCTATTACAGATTGGTCCTGATGAGAACTACGCAATAATGGTAGTTCGAAACGCGTAGACCTTCTAGTAGCCAAATTGGTTCAATAATAATTGACGCAGAAACATTTGTTTATATCAAATTTATTGTGAAGTAAACATTGGCTTTTGTTGCTGTTTTTGTTAACAGCATTTATTGAATCATTCACGTTTTTGTGAGTTGTTGTTTTGTTGTGGGATGAGTGAGGTATGAATGATGATTGAATGGCAAACAATGAGTTTGTAATCACTGTAAATAATTATTGTTGTGCACCCCAGGTTTTTAATATTTGTATAAGATTTGCGAAAATCACTATCAAAATAGAAGTGAAAAATTGAAAATATAAAAGAAATTAAAAATCAGTTTGAATTTATTCAATAAACATATTGTTCAAGTTGTATGTTTATACAAACAAATGTGTATTTTTGAATTTTGCGGCATTTGCACTGTTTTTGTTCATTATATGCTTGTGGCAAGCGATGCCGGTGGGAGCCCAGACCCAGTGGTTTTGTTTTCATTTATAATTGCAGACAACAGTCTGTGAGGTCCCTCATTCCCAGTGGAACTATCAGAATAGGGATTGTGAGCCGTAGTGCCAGTGACAGACCAGGCAGCAAACCTATAGGTGCTACATTGGTTTTTCGTCATTCGTGTTGTGTGTGCAATCTGGTGGTGTTAGCTTGTGTGAATTCGTTAGAGTATGTCTGAAAATGAAACGTTTGCGTATAGCGAAGAACACATAAGAAACCTTTTAGCCGCCCCCCCTTTATTCGTTTCCGCATCGCTGAGCGTCTCGGCGCAAAACCAAAATGAGATAGACAAACTCACAAGGTTAAAAAAGAAACAAATTCGGACAGATTTGCATGGCCATTTCCTCCTACAGCACTTGAGGAGTGGAACAATCCCAGGAGGATTACAGGTAAAAAAATATTCCAGTTATTTTTACGGAAGACCCGATATATAAAAAAGGTTATAGTTATATAGAGACAAAGTGCAGCAGGGATCTCATGGTACTAACCATAGAAACGGCCCAAAGATTGTCGAAAACACAATTGGAAGAAATTCAAGCACTAGAAAATGCGATTTCTACTAATCAACTAATCACGGATGCCAAAACTTTATTGGAAAAAGTCCAGAAGGAAATAGGAGAATTCAAAGACTACACTGTGAATCAAAAAACAGCACAATTTGAAAAGGACAAACTGAATTTCAATTTAGAAAAAGTGTACCCTTTCCTCCAAACGGACTTTTATTCAAGACCTGAATCAAAAAAACACCTACAACAATACTTGGGCAGATCCTACAATAAATTCATAACCTTTTCGGATTCATCATCCTCGGGAAGCTCAAACGAAGGGGATAATTCTACCTACCAAAGTAATTACAACAAAAGAGGTGGCCATCAACAACAACAGCAAGGATTTAATCAACAACATCAAGGGCCTTTTTTAGGCAGAGGCCAGTCAAAACAACGAGGCACGACACGGAATACCCCTCAACCATGGGAAATGTCAACGAGACGGCAAAATTACAAAAATTGATGCCTTCGCCCATATTCAATCTATCAGGGAAAATTCTGACAAAGGATGAGGAATCTATTTTGAGCAAAGGACTAACATTCGTTCCATCCAAACAGACGGACTTCATTAAACTCAAAACGGAAGTAATTGAATTTTGCCGCAAACTAAGGTTAAAAATATTTTTCTCAGAAAATACGTACCAACCCACAACGGAAACAACAGGCCTACGGAACAAATCGACATTTTGTCCACCTACAAATAAAGTCCCAAAAGAACTGATCACATTTGAGCGTACCGTACTATCAGCCATAGCACAAATGGAAAATAACAAGAATTGGATCAAATATAACATCTCAAAAGCAGAATCTGTTGCTCTGTCCAATCTCAAATCCGATACTTCGGTCATCATTAAACAGGCCGATAAAGGTGGCTCAATAGTCATCTGGGACAAAGACCTTTATATTAAGGAGGTGACCAGACAATTGGAAGACATTTCATGCTACCGCAAAATTCAAAAAGACCCCACATCTGACCCGAAAAATGAACTTTTCTCTCTGCTGGACGAATGCGAAACTCAGGGATTCCTAGGCAAGAAAGAATTAGAATTCTTGAAAACAAAACATCCTAGAACACCTCTTTTATATGTCTTGCCCAAAATACATAAGGATGCAGCTGCACCCCCTGGCCGTCCAATAGTGTCTGGATGCGGTTCCTTGCTGGAACCTATCTCCAAATTTGTGGATTTTTTTCTAAAACCTTTCGTACATCAAGTGAAATCCTACTTACAGGATACAACTGATTTCCTAAATAAACTTTCCAACATCCAGTTTGACAGAAATACTGATATAATGGTCTCTATGGACATTACATCCCTCTACACTAAAATACCACAGGAAGAAGGGATTAATGTCCTAGAAGCATACCTTGAGGAACGAGAACGACCACATAAAGTTCCAACGTGGTTTATAAAGAAACTTGCTGAGTTTGCCCTTAAGAAAAATTACTTTAACTTCAATGGAGAATTTTTCTTCCAAATAGGAGGAGTAGCCATGGGTTGTCCTTTTGCCCCAGAACTGGCAATTCTTTTCATGGCTAAATAGGAGGAAGCATTCATTTATACCAACAATCCGTTCTCACAATGGATAACCAATTGGTATCGTTTTATTGACGACGTGTTCTTCGTGTGGACTGGGTCAGAAGAGAACTTAAAAAACTTTCACCAATGGATCAACACCGGGGTGCCATCCATTCATTTCAGTTTAGACTATTCACGGGATAAAATGCCATTCCTAGACGTGGAGGTTTACCCCTCAATGGGGGGCCTAGTGACTACACTGTATAAAAAGCCCTCTGATCGGAACAAAGCTTTACATTTTGGGAGCAACCATCCGCGGAGCTTAAAAGATAATTTGCCCTCTGGGCAATATCTTCGCATCCGGCGCAATTGCACTGAAAAAGAAGAATATCTAAGGCATGCGGAAGTTTTGACAAACAATTTAAAACAACGTGGATACCCGAAGAAACTCCTGAAGAAATCATGTAAAAGAGCTTGGTGGACACCAAGAGAATGCCTGCTTGAAAGGAGACCAAAAAAGACGACAGACAGAATGGTATTTGTATCCACGTTCTGTCCTAATTCAAATAAATTGAAAAAATTAGTCAAGCAGAATTGGCACCTATTAAAAAATCTAGATCAAGCTTTCAAAAGCGAGCCGCTGTTCGCATTTAGGAAAAACGACAGCATCTCAAACCATTTGGTAAGAGCAGCATTGCCAATAACTAAGAGACCGGATTTACGTACCATCAAGTGTCTGCCTCCGATTCAGGGGCACCATAAATGTGGTAACTGCTCTTGTTGTGACTCCACGAAGGAAGGTAAAGTGTTTACACATAATTCGATCAATTGGAGACACAATACTTTTTCAAACTGCAAGACCCGGTATGTGGTCTATGGAATCTGGTGTCCATGCAACCTCTTATATATTGGTAAAACCAACCAAGAGGTACGTGTCAGGATACAGCAACACAAGTCCAGAATTAAGAACAATGTCGCCAATGCTCCCTTGGTCAATCATTGGAAAGAGAAAAATCACCAAGAAAGTGAATTGACTTGGACAGTCATTTCCAAAGTGGAAAATGACATAAGAGGAGGCGACCTGGATGCCAAATTGATTAAACGAGAGGCCATGCTCATTGTCAAATTCAATACTGTATTTCTGGGATTAAACGAACTGACGGAAATCTTTAAACTGTAAGCCCATGAACATGTCAAGCAATCATCTAAACCTAGTTCTCATATCAAGGCAACCATACATTCATTACTAAAGCATTCCAAGCAGCGAATCCCGCTAATTCTGTCATGTCTCACCAGCAAAAAACAAAAAACAAAAAACAATAAAGTTTGTTCATTCAACAAACCCCCATAAGACTACAATTCCCAGCATTCAATGCCAACCAGGAAGTGCCAACAACCAGTGTAGCGTTTGGATGGCCTTGGAGTAAGATGTGTATACACGACGATCTCCCAAGTAAGTTGGATTTCGGTATTCCAAATATTTACGGCAGCAGAAACGGTTTCATTACATGAAAAACGTTAAGACTCCGTTATTTCTTCTAACAGCACACTGACCGGCAACGGGAGTCCGTCTCTCTCAAAAAATACATCGCGCCTTAACTGCCGACTGAGGTAAGCGGCAATCCTTCAATCCTTCAAGCCTTAACATTTATGACTGTTTGACTAATGGAACATGAAAGGCCAGACGCTTAATGTGTTTTCCTTTCATATAGCACATTTACCGATACCGGCAATCCTTCCCAAAAATACAACGCGCCTGACTTGCCACCAGAGGGAAGCGGCGCGCTTTTCAATAATTTTTCATGTGCACCCTCAACAAACTCAACGGGCTATTTATAATGACAGAGTTACCCTTGTGTCCTTTTCATGTAGATAGGCGGGACGGGCAGAATCCAAACGCCATGGAATAATAAGAAGTAAGTGTGAGACACAAATGGTTCAGTTTGATTGGTTGTATACTTGATATGTTTCATTGCTGACTGGCTTCTCTTGATACACTCTTTTTAGACCGAGATTTCACCAAACTTCCCAGCTTTTGTAGCCAAGTGCGAGGTAGGTGAGGTTACTTGAGTATTGGGGCAAGGCAGTATAGAGACGCGGTTCCCCCCCTAAAAAAACTTTTGTTCTTCTATTACAGATTGGTCCTGATGAGAACTACGCAATAATGGTAGTTCGAAACGCGTAGACCTTCTAGTAGCCAAATTGGTTCAATAATAATTGACGCAGAAACATTTGTTTATATCAAATTTATTGTGAAGTAAACATTGGCTTTTGTTGCTGTTTTTGTTAACAGCATTTATTGAATCATTCACGTTTTTGTGAGTTGTTGTTTTGTTGTGGGATGAGTGAGGTATGAATGATGATTGAATGGCAAACAATGAGTTTGTAATCACTGTAAATAATTATTGTTGTGCACCCCAGGTTTTTAATATTTGTATAAGATTTGCGGAAATCACTATCAAAATAGAAGTGAAAAATTGAAAATATGAAAGAAATTAAAAATCAGTTTGAATTTATTCAATAAACATATTGTTCAAGTCGTATGTTTCTACAAACAAATGTGTATTTTTGAATTTTACGGCATTTGCACTGTTTTTGTTCATTATATTCATTGCATTCTGGAATACGCCTCAGATGATTTTGTTTGTGCAGGAAGGTGTCTCTTCCTACGCAAACACAATTCTGTCTGCAACTCAGTCACCCTTGCAGCCTTAATAAATCGGGCCCTCATTTTTTTACGATAGGAGCATGCTATATGCTATCAGCTGCCACAATATTATTGCTAAAGCTGAATCATGGCAGAATTCTGTTCTGTTTCTGCCTCAATTATTCTCAATGCGTAAAATGGCAATATTACAATCTTTATGGTGACATCTAGGCTTTTTAAAATCTCATACGTAAACATCTTTAAATTATTATTTTTCTCTTTTGCAGCAGGAACAAATCAGTGTTGCCTACAGTTGCACAGACTAATCAAAAGCAGCATGGCAAGTTATGATAATGTATGTGTATATAAAACAGGTTCATGGGAGGCAGTTCTCAGTTAATTCTAACTGCTGAAAATGCTACTAGGCTTATGCTAAATTAAACGGCTGCATTTATGTTTTTATAAAAGCATAAATATTAAATATGTACTTTTTCAGAACTTTTCTGCCATTGTGCTAATGACAAAGGGAAGATGCTCATGGGTTGTCCTACTGCAAAGGATAATCATACCATGTGTTAGATCTGACATCCTTTGCATGGTATTCCCCATACATTTTGCCTTCACCCTTCCTGTTTTACTGAATTTGTTTCTGTTGGCTTTAGGTCTCTGTACACTTTACCACTGCTAACCAGTGCTAAATCATTGTGCTCTTTCTTTCACACATGGTAGAATTGGCTTATACCCAATTGGCAGTTTACATTTATTTGTAAGTTCCTAGTAGATGGCACTAAATGTACCAGTGCCTGTAAATGAAATGCTACGAGTGGGCCTGCAACACTCATTGTGACACCCATTAAAGTAAACTTTTAAAGCATGTCTCTGCCTAGCACTACAGCCTGTGTGTGGATTGTAACCTGCCATTTCGACTTGGCATAGTAAACCTGCCTTTTTTAAACATATAAGTCACACTAAATTGTGCAATAACCATCCAGAGTGCCGAGTGCATGGTATTTAAAAAGTAGAACATTTTGGTTTACGTTTTACATGTCCTGCCAGTCAAAAACTCCTCAGTTCATTTTTCACTGTTGTAAGACCAATCTCTTTCACTGAACAACATTGGGTTACCTTATTATATTCAATATGTGATAATTTTAGATTAATAGCTGTTGGACATATGCTGATTACATTCAAATGAATTGTAATTTAAAACCCTCTTTTATAGTAAAAACAGATTTTAAGTCAGAAGTTTTGAAAATTTTGAAAGTTGGCATTTTCTTATTCCAACCATTTGTGACTTTCGTTAGTGTCCTGGGTCACAATATTGTGTATGGCACTGCTGTTAGGGTTTGTGTATTCTTTAAAGACAGTGACAAATAGGGGGCTTAGGTGTGGACAGGATGGATCATTCTGATAGGATGACTAGCAGGGGAAGTACCCAGCCCCAGTTACACTTCAAAGAGTTTTTCCTCTTGCACGCACAAAGAAATGTGACACCATTCCACCCCTGCCTTTTGTTACCTATAGACAGTTTGGAGCCTTTGTCGTATGGCTTATACTTTCTCAAGTAAAACTGTGTTTGTTGGACAAATAGCACCATGTTGCATGCTGAATTTAGCCCTTGTACAAATGTTGAAGGTGTTCTTATAGAGTGCCTATGAAGTGATATTGTAAGCAAAATTGAATTTAAAAAATGTTATCCCATATGTGCATGCAAATGAATGTATGTCAAATGTCACTGTGTTTAGGGAGAGAAGGCAGCTAAAGAACATGAGCATGTACAAATGATATTTCTTAACCAGCCTAATACCTCCAGGTAACACCTTAACAGAGACAGGGTAAACACTTTCCAGAACCTGGGATGGGGGTAAGCCAGGGAGTCTTCCCACACAAAAGCTGGCACCAGGTATAATATTAAATCTCCAGAGCCACTCTTCAGAACACTCCAGGACCTTTGGATGTTACAGAAGAAGGATTGCCATGCTGCTTGAAGGAAAATCTTGCTGTCTGAGAAGGAAGACTGGACCTGCTTACCTTCATCCCAGGCTAGCCAGGGTGACTCTATTTGTTTTTTTAAAACATATTTTATTGATTTTCAATTTCCGTATTCTGTCATGCATAATGTTCGCTTCTGATGTATACTGTGTTCCAACTACAAACAGTGTTGCATTTTCCATCTGAAGGTTGAAATAACCAGAATACATGTCAGTTGCTCAAAACGGATAATTTTAAAAATACCTTGTGAATTCTCCCCCCCCCCTAAGAACTGTGGTCACATTCTAAACGTATCAACAATACCGAAACATGTGTAACCCATCAATGTCCTGAGCCAGGGTGGCTCTAAAGGGAGGCCTGGCAGGTGTTTGCAGGGTTCTGCTCCCCAAAACTCCGCGAAGTGCTGAAAAAATCCACCACGCTCTGCGCAGTTCAGCGAGCAGTGGAGTGTGGTAAGTTGTGATGCTCGCACTGATTTTTAGAGCCGAGAATTTGTCCAGTGCTGTAAAAATACTGTAAATGGCACTACATGCTGCTTCTTTCTGTCGCTTGAGTAGATATTCTGGCGAGCCACCCATGAGAAAAACTCTCCTCTTCATCACTTTGTGGGGTTTTGCGCAGCTCCGTATGGAGAGGCCAAAGGGCTGCGAGCTACACCAGCGGCGCAAAATTCTTCCCCCGCCCCTAAGGTCAGTTGCCAGACCACCTGTGTGAGCCATAGGGACACAATAAGCTTCAGAGGCCTCCCTGCAATTGCCCAGCTGACTTGCTGCAACTGGACCTGCACTTGTACCTGCCCGAACCCTTTTTTTTGCTTGATGTGAAGCTGTTTTTGACTAGTCTGATGGTGATCCTACTAATCAGGACCTAAGTCAATTCTATTTCTCCCTAAATTGTTGTCTTCCATACTTAGTTACATCCCAGATTGGATACTGGGGTACCCTTTGAAGTCCCTAGTATATGGTACCCATGTACCCAGGGCATAGGTAACCCGGAGGCCTCCCATGGGATGAAGCATGCCTTATGCCACTCATGCGAGACCATTCAAAATAGAACTACAGGCCTTCCATTGCAGCCTTTGTAGGTTGGTGCTTGCACCACTTACTAAAGATATAGGTTTACTATAGCTAAGGGTCACTGCACTTAAGTCACCCCTATAGCAGGCCTTTGCAATCCTGAAGGCATGGTGCTTGGTTCTAAGTGAGAGGATGCCCCTGAATGAGCAGGGCACCCCTGCAGCCTACAGAGCGCATTCTCCCGGATTGCCAGTGAAGCAGCCATATACTACATAAAGGGGCACCGTGCAATCACGCAATGACCATCTGGAAAATGGCTACAACAATTCCTATCATGTTTGGTATCAAACATGTTGGAATCATACCCCCACACTGTAAACTGTGTGGGAGGAATGAGTCCAAGCAGTGGAAGAGCCCTCTTTTAGGCTCTCAGTGTTCCTGGTACTGGCCTTCTAGTCCCGGACAGCACAAAATGGTTGCTGCCGACCAGAGACACATTTCTGCCCTCCTGCTGCTCAGCCAAGCTCAAGCAGAGGAAGGTAGAACAATAGGCACCCTGTCACAGGGAGGTGTGACCACCTCCCAGATAGGATTTAGTGTATTAGGGGTGGGTGGGTGAACTTGTCAGCACCAGAAAGTCTGCATGAGGGGCATATTTGTTGTCCCTGTGTGCATAGTCCAGTTTAAACCAGTCCTGGGAGCCATTGGCTCCCGGTCTGGCACAAAACTGGAAAAAGGACATGGGAGTAACCTCCCCCCTGTCCAGACCCTTCCTTGGGAGTGATTCCCTGAATCTTACCAACCCTTTCCCTAGGATTCTTAAGGGCTTACCTGGGTGCAGGTCCCTAGATTCACCATGGGATAAGGTTCAGGCCAGACACCATTGCACTTCTACCGTCTGGGCACGCTGGACTTCGTTTGGGTCTAACTTCGTCTCCCTTCCAGTCTGCTGCATCATCTGTGCCTGTGCAGTGTACAGAAACCTTTCAAGGCCTGTGAAGCATAAAAGACACCTGAAGTAATCTCCCTGAGTAATGGAGTCACTCCCCTGCATTTGCAGGCACCGCAACTAAGTCGACCGGTCTGCAAATCCTGAGCTCCTCTAGACTTCATGGGCTCTGCAACACAGGTGGTGGTTTTCCGCAGCTCCTGAGGCCTGCCCTGACCTCTCACCAAGTTTTAGGCCAGTATCTCTCATGGGGGTTGCAATAACCTGTGCACAGCATCCAACTTGCAGTTGCAAAGGCTTGTTGGCTTCTCTGGAAGAAGAACATCAGGCTCGAAATAGCCCCAACCATGAGCACCTCCAGGGACCAGAATCTTCAGCCACACTGCATCTTGTGCATCATGGCCTGCATCTTTTGGTGAGCTGCTTGAGGTCCTCTCGCGACTCTGCTGCCTCCATCCTGTGGGTCCACCTGAGGGTCACACTTGTTTCTTTTGGGCTCCCTCGATTGCTTGGGGCCTGCCCTGACTCCCCTACTTGTGGTGAGTCCCCTGGACCTCGCTGGGCTCCATTTACGAAGGATTGTTGTTGCACCCGCCAGACCCTAAGCCCTCAGTACTTGACATCCTTTGTGGGTCAGCTCGTATCCTGGTCCTGGTCTTCCTCAGTGGCACCTGGTCCTCCCAGCTGCAGAGTCAAGGTCATTGTCGTCTTCCCTGAAGCACCCGATATTGGAGGGCATTTGTCTTCCAAGTCTTACCCCTGAGTGACATAGACTCTGTCCCCTCTGCTTTCAGGAACTCCCCTTCAAGAATCTACATTTGGATTCCCACAGACACTTTCTCCTCTTCCAGTAGCGGCACTTTCCTGAAGTCCACCATTGGGTTTGATGGTGGTTTCAAACACCACTTCACACATATGCATCCGGCTTCCCTGGTGTAGGTAACATGGATACTAGGGTATCCATGGGTGGGGTGGCTCTCCAACCTTCTGTCTTCTACAGGGTTTCTTCAGGGTCCAATTGGAAGGGTCCTTAATCTTTCAAAATCCAACGCGCCTTGCACGTAGACTTGTACAGAGAATGCGGTTGTGTTCACACACTGCACAAGCTCTCCGTGGGGTTCCTATCTACTTTCCTTGGGTTGGTCTGTTGATCCTCAGCAATTCTACGTCTTCTCAACATCGTCCTGACTCAAGTTGTGTTCCTTATACCACTTTCTTAGTATTAAGCGAAGACGAAATTTGCGAATTCGCGGTACTCGAATTTGTGCGAATACGTACTCGCGGTCCGCAAAATTCGCGAATCTGTGCGAATTTGCTGATTTTTTATTTTTGCGTGTTCACGGGTTTTTTTTCTGCGCAGTTACCGCGAAGTTACCCAGGCGGTCGTACATGGGTGCGGCCATCTTGTTTTCAGTGTTCGCATTGCGTATTTCCGTTTCCGGGCGCTAGTTGCATGCTCGCGTTGGGCATTTCCTACGTGCGGGGCGCAATTACGTGATCGCGTCCGTTTTTGCGTGCTCGCGGGGAAAGTATCACGCAAACTTACCCACATGGTCGCAATGGGCGCGGCCATCTTGTTTTTCATTCATTGCTACGGTTCTGGGCATGCTTTTTCTATCCTGCTTTAATCTTTGCAATCCTTTGTTTATTTGAACTTTTTTTAAAATCTTTTTTACTCATTATCCATCCCTCTATTTTTCTACATCTATATTTTGTGTTTTTTTCAACTTTTTGTTACTTTAATAACTACTTTTTTTGTTTAGCTCTCTCTTTTCTTTTATTAACTTTTTTTCTCTATTCTTTTCTTCTTTCTCCCAGGACCATGGCAAAGGGAGCTGGCAAGTCTAAGGGGAAGGGTACCGCACCCCGTAGCCGGCTCCCTTGCGGGCGCTTAAGGGGGGAGATCTTTAACGCTGTGGAGGTGGCCGCCCTGGTTTTCTTTATCCAGCGCCACCTCCCCAATTCCATCGCAGCAGGCGGCATGCCCGGTACCGAGTATGGGCTCAGGGAGCATCGCCAGCTATGGGGGAAGGTGTGCGAGCCATGTATCGGGAGTCTGGGATCCGGCGCACACACAACCAGGCGACGCACCGGTGGTCCGACATCCTGGACAGGGAACACGACCTGCTCGACTTGCTTGGTGTGGAGATCCCTAGGCTTGGTGAGTAGTAGTAGCTATTTAATCAGGTTCCATGTTTAAATATCGACAACAAAAATATAGTTTACAAAAATATAGATGTAAAAATATCGATTACAAAAATATCGACTCCCTATACTTAAACAGGTAAGTACAATAATATCGACTCAAAAATATAGATGTAAAAAATATAATTACTTAACTTAAATAATTAAATTATATTAATAATATTAACCAAATACATTAAATTACATTTATATTTTAACTATTTACAACAAATAAACTTAATTTAATTAATATAAACACAATAAATGTGTACATATACATATATTTTCTTAAATACATTTTATTATTATCTTTATTTAATTTATACACTTTAATAATTATATAAAAATAAAATAAACAAATATATAAAACATTTTGAATACAATAAAATATTCTATATTTAATTAACACATTAAAGTATTAAAAAATATTAATACATATATTTAATAACAAAATAAAAACATTAGTAGTTAAAACATTTGATAGAGAAGGGGTAAATATTACTATTCCCACTCCAGTGAGTGCAACAGTAGGGAAAGCGCTGGATAGCGTAGGGGTAAAAATTACTATTCCCACTACAGAGGGTGCAACAGTAGGGAAAGCGTTGGATAGTGTAGGGGTAAAAATTACTATTCCCACTCCAAAGGGTTCAACAGTAGGGAAAGCGTTGGATAACGTAGGGGTCAAAATTACTATTCCCACTCCAGAGAGTGCAACAGTAGAGAAAGTGTTGGATATCGTAGGGGTAAAAATTACTATTCCCACTCCAGTGAGTGCAACAGTAGGGAAAGCGTTGGATAGCGTAGGGGTAAAAATTACTATTCCCACTCTAAAGGGTGCAACAGTAAAGAAAGCACTGGATAGCGTAGGGGTAAAAATTACTATTCCCACTCCAAAGGGTGCAACAGTAGGGAAAGCGTTGGATAGCGTAGGGGGGAAAATTACTATTCCCACTCCAGTGAGTGCAACAGTAGGGAAAGCGCTGGATAGCGTAGGGGTAAAAATTACTATTCCCACTACAGAGGGTGCTACAGTAGGGAAAGCGTTGGATAGCATAGGGGTAAAAATTAATATTCCCACTCTAAAGGGTGCAACAGTAGGGAAAGCTTTGGATAGCGTAGGGGTAACAATGACTATTCCCACACCAGAGAGTGCAACAGTAGGGAAAGCGTTGGATAGCGTAGGGGTAAAAATTACTATTCCCACTCCAGTGAGTGCAACAGTAGGGAAAGCGCTGGATAGCGTAGGGGTAAAAATTATTATTTTCACTCCAGAGGGTGCAACAGTAGGGAAAGCGTTGGATAGCGTAGGGGTTAAAATTACTGTTCCCACTCCAAAGGGTGCAACAGTAGGGAAAGCGTTGGATAGCGTAGGGGTAAAAATTACTATTCCCACTCCAGAGAGTGCAACAGTAGGGAAAGCGTTGGATAGCGTAGGGGTAAAAATTACTATTCCCACTCCAGTGAGTGCAACAGTAGGGAAAGCGCTGGATAGCGAAGGGGTAAAAATGACTATTCCGACTCCAGAGGGTGCAACAGTAGGGAAAGCGTTGGATAGCGTAGGGGTTAAAATTACTATTCCCACTCCAAAGGGTGCAACAGTAGGGAAAGCGTTGGATAGCGTAGGGGTAAAAATTACTATTCCCACTCCAGAGAGTGCAACAGTAGGGAAAGCGTTGGATAGCGTAGGGGTGAAAATTACTATTCCTACTCCAGAGAGTGCAACAGTAGGGAAAGCGCTGGATAGCGTAGGGGTAAAAATTACTATTCCCACTCCAGTGAGTACAATAGTAGCGAAAGCGCTGGAACCCAAAACAATAAAAAAAACTATCACAATTTTTATTAAATTTAATTTCCAGTATAAACATAATTAATATATACATTTAAATATATTATTATTAACAAAGATAATAAAAAATTATTAATTACACATTATTTTACACTATAATATCCACCACACACACCTACAATTATTACACAATTACATTTATTATTTACTAATTAATTAATGAAAATTAATTTTTCTTTAAAATTAATTAATTAATTAATTAATTACCAGGTTTAACACCATATACACTTATAAACACCACAACACAAACCTAGAATTAATTACACATTTAAAATGAATAATTACTAATTAATTAATGGTAATTAATTTAAAAAGTATTTAATAATTAATCAATAAATAATTAATTACTCACCACCCTTCACACCATTTACACATATAAACTCCACAACACACACCTAAAATTAATTAAACAATTAACATAATTAATTATTAATTGACTAATTGAAATTAATTAACAACTAATTATCAAACAATTATTAATAAATTAACACATTAATTAATCAATTAATATTATATAATTAAATTACTTCCCACCCTATTCCCCTATAAACCCACAACCCGCTACGGAACTAATAACACAAAATTCAACATAAAATACATTAATAACTAATACAATTCCAAAACATATAATAAAATGACAAACAATTCTCTTCAAAAACACTAAAATACATAACATTATTAATAAATCGATATTTTTGTAAACTATATTTTTGTAAACTATATTTATTACAACTATATTATTGTTATCGATATTACTTACCTATCAGTCGATATTCTTGTCAAACTATATTTTTGTTGTCGATATTTCTTCCAATCGATATTTCTGCGGAGATATTTATGTAACACGATATTTCCATTTAATCACTACTTTGTTTTCTCCTGCTCTGTGTTATTATGATATTGCAAATATTAGTTTTTTCCGAAGAGTAAGAATGCTGCTGATCACATTGCAGGTAAATTATGTTTCCAAAGCTTCTGTGATTGCAGGTGCTCGCCTGCTCACTGGCGGTGCTACTATGCTTACTTGTTTTCAATTTTGAGCTCATTTGGCCTGAGTGATTATGTATGAGTGTACTTTACAGAACTACGTAATGCTAGACACTAGAGACTTAAGTCCAGTCCTTCCTTTGTACTCCTGCCACTAAGAAGAGGTAGTGGTGGTGGATTGATAGTTTGAGTATATTATGGAAACTTTTTAGTGGTCTGCAATCATGATGGACTGTGTCTGTCACTTCGTGTGCTGCTGAGTTTTGTCTGCCAGTCCTAGTAGAACCTTTTTGTAGTTGATTTAGTGAGTTACATAACTTTCCAAGTAGACAGTGCATGCATCCAGCAATACTAATATCCCAGTAGACCACATCGGATAGGTCAATACATTTAGTGCAATTGTTGTCTATTTCCCCGAAATAATTTTGTATTGTTTTTTTGAAATGTTTGATTTGGTTGACAACAATCATCCATGTTTGTGTCTTTCTTTCATGTTGTATATCAGCTTCCCCCAGGGGCAAAAGGACAGAGGAGGAGGTAGCCGCACTGGCGGAGCAGGAACAACAACAGGAAGGCGAGGATAGGTTCGCCGAGTGCTCCTCTGCTGGCCCCAGTACGTTTTCCTGTTAATATTATTAATTATACTTCCCTATCTTTTAAGGCACCTATTTATTCCAAACGTTCCTCATAATTCTATTTTTTCCTAAATCGTCTTTGATCTTCTTGTAGACTGTTTCTAAATTCTTATCCTGCCTCTACTATGGCTCTCTGTGCTACTACTAGATTAATATTAGTCTGTCTGTGTAGCTAGCTAAGCTTGCACAGTTGGCACAAGGTGTTAAACAAAACTCCTATTCAGCAATAGCTCTAGGCACTGCGTGCAGTCCTCTGGGTTGTCCATAATGTCTATTGAAGTCTTCTAAATGTTTATGCTTTGACAATTCCCAACAATAAAATGTCAATGGCCACCAATAATAAGATACTAGTTTACTTTTTGATTGGATAGGAGGACATACTACTACTGTTGCAGGGACTATTCTGCACATACAGAACTATGGACAAGAATAGGGCATTGGTGATAATAGGCGCAGTTAGACTTTCCACATACCTCAGTCATAACAGAAGCTGAACCCCCAATCTCCTTACTGACTAGCTAGTGTGTTAGAGTCATTATTTAGCTCCCGAATGCAGCGATGATCCCCAATGGTTATACAACCCAGAACATAAGACTACGGAGTCAGAGTCCACTCCCGACCTCTCAGAGTCATGGAATCATGCTTGCAAATTGCAAACCGTTTCGCTCACTCATGACCAAAAAACCCCAGAGTTTATGTAAGTTTTAAAGCTTTATTAAAAGTAAAACAACTAGCTCTGTGTCTACTCAGTAGTCATTACATTACATTTTAATTGTGCATTATATAAAAACATGTATTACAATCAAATTCATTCATATGAGGTAAACTGTGAAGTCAAACTGAACAGTGGCTGATTTTACACATTAATTGTGGGAGACCCCTCACCTGGTTGGAACTTAAAGTACTGGTGGTGATGATGATGATTAACATAACAGATATAGCTCTGTTGTAAGTAGAAGGGAAGCTTCTGTCTGTAATGAGAAAAATGGTGCGTGTTAAAAAGCAAGCATTCATCAGTTGTGCCAAAAAGTGTAGCTTCTTATCATGGCTAAGCATAAACAAAAACACCCTACCCTTCCGAAAGGGGAATTTTTTGTTTAGACTAGAGAGTCACAAAACATTACATTTATTTATATATTTTTTAATTCCTAGACAAAATAGGGAGGGTGTATGGCATCTAAAATTTTCACATGCATTTTCTAGGCGTAACACCATCGGCACAGCCAACCACCAGTGCCAGCGCAGAGGCGGTCACTCCAGGGGCGGATGCGGTGCCAGCAGGAACTGCTATGGCGCATGCCACAGTGGTGGCGGGCAGTGGTAAGCTTAAGCTATTATATTCCTTCCTTATTGAGATTGCAGAGTAGGCTCGCTGCAGGGGTGTATATGTGTTACAGTACAAGTAAGTACACTTTACTGTTAAGAAGACCTACAAATTTAGAACTAAATTTTTGTCAACCAGGTAGAACTTAGAACTGAAGACAGTCACCCTTGACTTCACATTAGCAATAGCATTAGCGGCAGGAGTTGACGAGTAACCAATGGCCTCCTCTAAATTTGACTTCAACTCAGCTGTGAAAGTTTTATCGAGAAGCCAAGTCAGATCAGAGATTAACTTGATGGATGGGATGAACAAAAAGGGAAAGAAGGGTGTAAGGAAGGATGAGCCAGTTAAATTAATGACTGGCAAAGAATAATACGTGTTTTTTAATGCAGGGACAGTTGGCTGTGAATCTGATGCATTGGTGGTTGAAGCAAGGATGGGTGGAAGGAGAAAGAAAAGAGAACTGCCTGGGTGGTTGAAACAGCAAAATGTATGTGTGCGCAATATGTCCTTTGGTGCAAATTCAAATGCAAGTCAAGCATGGATGCATGGCTGGCGGCTTTCAAAAAACAAATAAAAAGGGTGTTTTTTGGTGAGAAAAAGTAAGGGTTGTCAATTAAGAAGAATGATTGACATTTACTTTGAATGGATGGATGCCTGGATGGTATCTTCCTCATAGATAGCATAGGTGTATGTAGAGTAGACAGAGTAGACGGTCACTGGATGAAGACTAAGAGTGTTACTTTGAAGAGCATGGATGTAACACCGCACGCCAGTGCCAGAGTAGCAAACCCGAGGAAAGTAGAAGTTGTAATTCTTCAGAATACTCCCTTGACTAACAGTAGTTTTCAAGCACAGCATATATTGTGTATCTATTATATAGTTCACATTATCAAGTTAAGTCACAACTCAGTGCCTTCATTCGGCGATTACGGGGACCACTCACTACCACTGTTAATAAATTTTTTTCAACTCTGTCATTCATGTGTGGCCTATCGGTGTTCACTCAATCAATAAAAATAAAGCACATAAAGTCATCCCTTGTATAAGCAAATATCCTGTGAAGGGATAGATGATCATATTATCTTCTTCATTTTCCATTTGTAGTAGTCAGGGGCAGGGCAGGGTGAAAGTTAAATTAATTGAGCAGTAGCCCTTGTAACATAGTATGGCCAGTGCCACCCATAATAGAAAAGTAAGAGCTTCACCACCTGCATGTACTGGACTGGTAACAGTAACGCAAGTCTGCGTCATCATGGCTTGCGTCTGTTTTTCTTGGGTGCAAGTTGACTGCGCTGGCATTATGCCGACTTCCACAAGTTTAAGTACTCATTTCGCTAAACAAGAGAGAAGAAGACTAGTGTACTGTCTGAGTCTAATGTAGTGAGTCCATATAGTGCTAGTTGAATTCATGAAACTCCCACTAATGTTAGAGCAGAGGCCGACGAAGTTGGAGGTTCAATAGATACATGCCACACAAATGTTATGTACTCTGCTTGCAAGTTGGTAGTGCTACTGTGACACAAATTTCTGTTGAATTATTTTGTATTAATCTTAAAGAGTATTGGACTTGGTTACAGTATTTTGCTTTTTCTCCATCTAGATACTCCTTCTTCTAAACTATCTCGGAAGGAGATGGCTATCCGGGCCAGGCACCAGAAGCTGGAGACAATTGTCGCCGAATATCGGCGGCTGGTGGCCCAAGAGGAGGAGGAATAGCAGTCGTTATCGACAACAGCTGCATCCTCCTCCGCTCCCCCTGGGTCATCCGGTCAGCGCAATCTTCCAGCGGTACGGCACTGGGGCGTGGGAGCCACCCGCCACCGCAGAGCAGCGACAACAACAGCTGCCCCCCACAGTGCCTGCAAGGCAAGGATGCACCGTTTGTCCCTGAGAGTGGCCTACCTTGAGCAGCAGGTGGCCCAACTGTTGAGGCAGAAAGCCCAGCTCAAGGCCCTCTGTCAAGAGATCCGCGACCACCTGGCCACCGGACACCGCCGGCGTAAGTAAATGGAGAGAGACTGTCCCTTGCCCCTTTTTTAAAGACTTTTGGGGAGGGGGGGGGGGGGGTAATTGGGCGTTGGGGTTTTTGGTCTTTCGGGACATTTGATTTCATGGACATTGGTTGGGGTTAGGGAGGAGGGTGGATTGGGTCTTACGGGATAGTTTATTTTTATTAGGGACAAAATAATTATTTATTTTCTACTGAAACATAGCATACGCGTTTTATGTTTTGTGGGGGAGGCAGGGTGGGGTTAACTCAACTGTACTTTTGTTTTCCTGAAACTTAACTGGCTGCTTGACTCTAATTGTCTAAGTAATAGCCCAAATTTCTACAAAAGTGCCACTGACAGAATTAGTGAATTCAATTGTCCTACTAATTTACTAGTACTACCGTCAGTCTCTCCTCTCCTCCTACTCCATTATTCTTCCTCCCACAAAATGCTCATCTTACCTGTCATTAGTGTTTGACAATAGGGCTAGGCACAGGGCTGGCTGCATGGCAAATGGTGATTAAGGTTGGCAATGGAATCCTGGACGGATGAAATGGCATAGTTGTGGTGGTAGTAGTAGTGGTACACACTGGGAGTAGCAGCATATGAAAAAAAAGGAAATTAAACATCGAGTGGCCTGAGCGTAGCATTGGAACAGTACGATAGATAGTACAGTACACAAGAACAGTGCCATAAATTGTAGCCTAAGCAAGGCTAAAGGATTCAAAATGTAAGTATTAGTTGTGTGGATTATGGCTACTACAAGAAATAGTACTGAAGGTGAAGGATACAGCAGCATAAGAATTTGATTTGTCACGTGCAGGAGGATGATGTTGTTTATGATCAATCCACTTGATGGCGCACATGAAATTCTGATTTGATTTGCAAATACTCATGGGTGTTTCTCAAGCAGAATAAAAAGAAGAATATATATATCCTCAGATTCCTTCACCAGCCTTGAAGTTGATTGTCTGTTGCGTTGACCTTATCCTCCCCAGCAAGTGTGTGAAATTATTGTTGTCATTTAGTCACAAGTCAATGTAAACCACACAGCCCGGGGGAAGAGGGTTAGGGTTTGAAAATTGGATGGGGATGGGGGGTTTTGGGAAAGTTTTGTGGAGAGAGGAACAAAAACACAGCATGGGCAAACAACAAATGAAGAAAACAAATGTTTGGATACAAAAATATCCATAAATCTTTTAAGGGACATAAAGGAAGTGCACTGCTTGCATGAAGTGTTTGCTAAATGGATGGTTAGGTTACTGAAAAGTTGTACTTACTACAACTTACTAACTATGAATAAACTATTTGACAGTAAAGGGCTGCAGTAATTACGCAATTTCACTTGCCGATCTGCCCTCAGAGAGAATACACACTTATTAGTAAATTTAATTAGTTTTAAAAATATCAAAGAAACTTATCAAATAGCTGTAGGGATGAATTTGAAGCAGAGAGCAAACGCACAGTCACACTCATAGAAGTTCACAACAATAACATTATTTAAAAGATAAGGAGAAGTGAAGAGGATACTGTAACTGTATGTTGTAGTTGTCCTGTTCAATTTGGGAAGTTGCATGCATCCAGCCATTCCTCTTATTCGCGTTACTCCTCCATTCCATCTGACGCTCCGTTGATCAATCTTGGTGACCAGACACACTGTCCACTGCCTGCCTGGCGGATGCAGAATTGCAGATTGCTAATGGTAAGCCTGACTTAATGTTTTTCCCATTGCAACAGGGTAAAAGCCGGCCTGTAATTGCTGAGGGAAAAACAGGAAGTGATAGTAAAACACCATGGAGAAAAAATATAAGGCACGATGTGTAGTGCAAAAATAACACTTTCAGTTTCAGAGGCAACAGTATTGCATACAACAAGCATCATTTCTAAAGTGCGTACTCTGAGTCTCCTTTTCAAGGATAGTAATTAACACACAGCAGGCCAGGGCCATGCAGACGGTCAAGGCAGGCACCACTGAGTGAACCAAAACCAACCTGATGTAGCATACCTCTTTTGACACTGACAGACAAAGCATATGTAATTGTATGCAGCAACCCACATAGCCGCAATTTTACATGAACTGCTGTATGGACTCTGGCATAACAACATTCCACTGGCTCGACCACTCCAAACCACGACTAGACAGACAGACATGTAGTTCTGCTGTAATCTGGTGGTATGAAGTGCTGATTCATCTTGATCATTGTTAACCTTTCCACATTTTTGGGTGAGAGGCGGGTCCTTTTTGAAGTTACAATGGCACCAGCAGCACTGAAAACACGTTCAGAAGACACGCTTGTGAGTGAGCAAGACAAATAATTTAAAGCCAGCTTGGTGATCAGTGGCCATTGACCCCTTTTCCCATACCAATACATCAATGGGTTGTGATCAATGTAGACCTCTGTTGGGTCATCCAGATAGGCCTGCACCATCCACTCAAGGCCATCCAGGTGTGCTCCACTTTGCATCCCATCTGTGGCCTTTGCATCAGCACTGGAATGGGCAAACCCTTGATGAGTTATTCAAACCTCTTCCGACAATATTATGGCTGGGCCTGGTGCAAGTGAGGAGGATGATGGTGATACGGTTACTGCTGTTGGTAACGGCTCCGAGGGAAAGGGACTGCCTTCGGCCACAGAAGTGGACCTTGATGCCGGATAGCCTGCTGATTCAGTAGTACTTCTGCTGGTTCCTTCAATTTCCTACTGCTCTTTTTCGAACGGAGTGGCTGACAAAGCTAGCCAATGTTTGTACTTTGAAACATCTGCTTCATTAAAAGGAATGAATGCTTTTCTGGCCAGTGCCTTTTTGTATTGTGGATCCAGAATAGTGGCACAAATGTAATGTTGTTCTGTATGTTTTTTTTTAAGCCTTTCAATGTCAACTAGGCGGGTTAATAAGCTCTCCGCAATTGATATGCGTCTTGCTTGTCAGTATCATCTTTGAACGTTGAAGACACCGCCTTCAGTTGGTGCTCTAGCATGCACAACAATGGGATAGCTTTGACCAAAGTACAGTCCTCCCTGCTGACTTCACGCATGAAGACCTCAAAAGGACGAAGCATGTCTGTCAGGATTTTAACTAGGTCCCATTCCTCCAACTCTAGCCTCATGTCTTTCATAGAAGAACCCAGTGCAAAGACATACTCATTGATTACCAAGCACTGCTCAGACAGACGCTCAAGCATGTAGAAGGTTGAGTTCCAATGTGTTACCACCTCCTGGATGAGTCCTCTGAATGGCACTCTACGGTCACGTTGCATGATCCTCAGCTGCTTCCGGGCCTTAAAAGAATGACTGAAATGTGTGCAGATTCTTCGGCAGGTGGTCAGTAACTTGCTGACTTTGTTTTCTTGAATCTTGAACAACAATGTTAATACTGTGCGCGAAACACGGCACTCTGAAATGGCCACCATCATTCATGGCCCTAACTATATTACTGCCATTATCCGTAGAAACATAACCAATCATGTGCTTTCTTGGATGCAGCCGCTTTCTTGGATGCAGCCATTCCAAGACCTTACTGTTAAACTCCTCCAAAATGTTTACTGCAGTATGAGATTTCTCCATGGCAAACATGGCTACTGTTGCATGTTTCCAACTAGCTTGAAAAATTGTGTCAGTGTCAACACCTGCATACATCTTGTCTCTAACCCCTGCAAAAGAGACCCAGTGTGCAGCGATGCACATTTAATTCAGGGCTTGGCAACTAGTCCACATGTCTGTTGTCAGGTGGATAGTGTGAACAGCACTCTTCTGCAAAGCTGCCCCGAGCACCTCCAGCACATCTTGATGTAGTGCTGGAACCGCAACTCTGGCAAAATAGGACCGGCTAGGAACCTTCCATTTAGGAAAGACTGTTGCCACAAATTCTCGAAAACCCACCCCTTCCACGAAAGTAAAAGGGAGAAGGTCCAGGGCTAACATTTTAGCCAGCATTGCATTATAAAGACGTGCCGTTGGGTGGTTGTGTTCAAATGGCGCCTCCGACCAAAACATGCTTTTAATGGTGGTCTGGACCGTTTTCATATGTGATGAGGATGCAGACCTCTTAAACCCAGTTAGGCTCATTGATGTGCTTTTTCGCATTGGTGTTTCTACCAGACTACTGTGCCTCCTTGATGTTGTTGGGGTAGAGGAGGGTGTGGGCACTACCACTGCAGTGCTGCTGCCAGGGGTACTGTGTGTACCAGAAAAAATGTCTCTCGGTTGTTCACCTCCCCCCTGCACGATCAGCTCCTCTTCGTCATCAGATGCAATATCAATGTCTACATTTGGATTAGTACTTTTGGCTTTCCGGATGTTACTTAGGTGCGCCTCCCACTGGATAATGTGGTGTTTTTTGAGGTGTGAAAGTGAGCTGTTCAAATCTCCTGCCGGAAGTCAGCTGTGCGTCGCTTCTACGTGTTCGCAATTGTTTACTCCCGCGATGCGTGATCGCGGGCCCTTATGACGTAGTCGCGTTCTCAAACTCTCACAGTGCAAGATGCCGGGCCGCTATGATGTACTCGCAGTCGAAAAGTATCGCGCGATCACGCAGCCAGATCCAAAATGGCAGAGTGCATGCAAACCGGGAGGAAAAACAACTCGGCGAACTCAGAATCACGGTAAGTCAATGCAGCGCGCGCGAGATTATATTTTTAAAGGGGGGCCAAGCAAAAAAATCCGCTAGCTTGCGAATTGCAATTTTTTTGACAATTTTGCGCGATTCGCGGACCACAAAATTCCCAAAAATTCGCATATTTCGCGAGCGGAACGGATTTTCAGTCCACACTTACTTAGTACATGGTGTAATCCTGCTATTTACTGTGTTACTTTACTAAAGTATTGTGAGCATTGTGTTTATCACCGTGTTGGAGATATTGGAACATGCTAGAGAGTATTATATAATAAATATATATTTTTATAAATAATTGGTTTGGTTATCTTTCATTTAATCTATACAATAAGATTACATTCTGGTAAAACAACCTGCTTAAACTCCTTCAAGACAAAGTCTGAAGGCTGCTCTTCACAGCTACCATTTAGAGAGCTTTCTAAGATTGTCTAAGACCCCTTAAATCACCATAAGGGTTGTTTGGACTGGTGCAAGGTGCCCACTTACATTAGTGGTCATCATATACCAGGCCAGCTTCTCACACCATCCAAGACCCCCAACAGGCTCTTGGCACTACTGTGATGATTTGCAGCAATGACCAACTTGCTCTTCACGCCAAAGTGACATCCATCCACAACACTCAGCCTGCTCCTTGAGGTCTCTTTCAATGTGAACGGAACTCTTAGCACATGACTGAAAAGGTAACTCTTCAACCGGACTAACCTGTATTTGACCTAGGCCTCATCATCAGTCTAAACTTGTGACTTTCCCCAAGTCTAGTGTGACCAGATGACCATGAGTGGAGCTTTGTGTTTTTATGTGCTATTTTGATTAAAAAATATCAAAATCTTCGATTCTACTTATTGGCTTTTTTTTGTTTTGGTATCATTTTATTTATTAAAATGTAATGTAGTTTTCGAAATTCATTTCAGAATGCTTTGTGCAAGCTGCCAGAAGGTAAAGCACAGGTTAATTTAGTGTCTTTTTGTGGTGCACCCTGACAAGGATTGTGGCTGCTGCCGTATTGAGGCTTCCACCGTCCTCAACCAATAACCAATTCTTGCAGCATATGGCTGTGACTTATAGGAGAGCCAAAGAGTGCCAGTAAGTCCCAGATTTAAAAGTGCAAATCATCTGGTTCCAAATTGGCAATGAAATATTGCTTGGCTGAATTGTCTCATGAAATCACTCCAGTGTTACCACCTGGGATAGATGGTCTAAGGCAGCAATAAGTGGTCAATAAAGATGACAGACCTCTATATTAATGACCACTTTATCAGCAATATAAGGCCAGACTTTATTATAGGTGTAAATCTAAATTATTGCACTGGTCTTAAAGAAGCAAAATAGAACTCAACAATATATCATTTCTTGGCAATTTTGTGCTCCCCCATTCAAAACCTTGAGTCAGATATTACTGATCAATTAAATTGTTGAGTACATGAAAACAAGATTATTCACACAATACTGACTCGGGTCAGCAGAGTAATGACACACAATGCACTGGCATACAATGTTATGGGCTGATGTTCACTGAAAACTGTATTTTTGCTGCCACATTGTGTGTTGTTTCTTCATGGTTTTAGATTAACTGTAATGGTCACTATGGGATCCAAGCTGATTGGCTGAGGAACATGTACTCAGTTTGTACTCCATGTAGATGAGCTCTATCAAGACACATTGATGATGGAAAGAACTTAGCTGAGGGTGTTGGTCACGCAAAAAACTGTGGTGGAACTACGGTGATAATAGATTATTTAATTATATATCGCTGACTAAGACTTGAATTGTTTAGTTTAACTTCACCTGATTTGAATAAAACATGCATGCCAGCTTTTTGTTAAGCTTTTAGGGTTTCGACCATCTGTGAGCACGCACCTTTTTGGAATACAGAAGGTCTCTGTACCTTTAAATTGGACTCCAAGTTAAATGCCCTTGCGATACAAATACATTCAACACAAGGAATAAAAAAAGCATAGTATGGTTTGTTCTCAGGACTATGCTTCTAGATGTAGATGAATATAAATACCTGGGTCTCCTATTAATCAGAAGATTAACTTAGGCTTGAGTTGACAATTCAATGGAAAACACACCTTAATAAAATCTCTTGTCTCTTTCAGAGAGAACATCGGGGGATAGTTATTGATACATCTAAGTATAGTTTATGAAGGTAAGCAATTGTCTGACCTTAAATAATGGACACCAATAAAAAAAATGTCTTTGGGTAAGAATCTCAATAATGTTGAATAAATTGCACAGTAATGTGCTCAGGGTTGAGGGTCATCACCCCACTGCAGGCAATCTAAGTTAAGATGGATCTTCTTTCTCATTGTTTATGGCCTCAATCCCTTCCTAAATGGCATTATTCCCTCTCTCAATGGCATTATTCCTCCTTGTTGCATTTCAAAGATAACGATTTAGCGACTGTTACTTGACCTAAAATAGAAAAGTGCATACAATATTTTCAAGATTAATTACTCTTTTTATGGATAAATACGTTCTTCAAGCTATCACCCAATCGGCTTTAAAAAGCTTGTTTTACGTCAATCTTCTTTAAAGACATTAAAATACAATTACTAAGTCACTGTATACGCTCTATTGTATAGTTTCTGTTATTCCACTTGTCATCTTGTAAAAATAAACGTCCTTTCACTTACTCTTCAATAGATGTTATACTTGAACTGACTAGTGATTGGCTTTCAAATGAAGAAAATCAGAAAGTGGTAATGCTGTTCACATTTGTAACTATTGATACTTAAGGATCACAGTAATTCATGTATGTCTGAAGAAACCCCGTTTTCATTAACCTCCTTCCTCTATGTGTGCACGGACTGGAATCAACTGAAACTTATTTGCCCTTTAATAGTGCATCATCAATAATCCCAAGGATACGTACTGACATATTAGTACAATTTTATTAATTTGCAGACAAGATTTGAAACAAAAACTAGGCCATGTAAAAGAATTCGAAAAGTTTAAAGCAGTCCAGGCACGTCGCCCAATAGAATCATTTATGGTTCCTGATAATTACCTTTGAGTCGTCAAAAACGTCCCCAATCACTCATTTTTAGGTCTGGCATTAGCCAAAATCATTTGATATTTAAAACCTTATCTGTGTCATTTGCATATTTATAGGAACTTTCGGCCATGTCTTTTCATTCATTAATCTGTCAGTGTGTAGTTCATATCTTTGTTCTGCTCACCACAGCATACAGCATGGGGCAAAGGATCAGCCCACTTCACCCATATCTTTCTGTGAGGGACACCATTCAGTACACACAACATGTCCCCCCCTTGTGCAGATTTGCAAATAACATTCACAAACTTAGGCAAAGCCAAAATTGATGGTAAACCCGACACTCAATGGCTTTGCCAATGCTTGTTTCCGGAGTTTAAACCAAGACTATTGCCTTGAATAACCAGCTGTATTTAAAATATAATGGATCTAATTTCCCATGCACTGTCATTACAATGACCTAGCAAAAGAAACGGTCATGCATTTTATGTTTTGTTTGTGGTAAATGCATATAAAAATAGTTCTACTGATACTCAAAACACTTATTTTATATTTTCCCTAATGCTAAATTATTGTTTACCCAATGAGCTGTATTTAAATGTACAGCCCAAACATTCCAAGGAGACCAGAGGATGTGAATTAATTGATAAAATCACATTTCTTTCCAGACTATACAGTTCCATTGATATCAATCAAATTACTTTTTTAATTACTTAAATAAATAAGTTCTGTCTATGGTATGTTATTTTTATTATAGTACTACCTTAATTGTTCATGATTTCTTTTATGTAAATGTTGATTTATCAATTAGCTAGTGAAATGAAGTGAATAAACGACATATATGTAATAGGGAAACCATACATTGCAATGTGCTTTATCAAAAATAGATTACACCTGATATTTTACATACTACTCATTTTATGCAGCCCTTTATTAAAGTGTATGCTTTTAGATTCACGTAGAGTTGTGTGCATGCATATTGTCAGCGAGGAACATTAACTTCTAAGCATCAAGAACTTTGCCAGCCAACGAACATATTTTTGTGGCAAGTAGCCACATAGACCATGCAGTAAAGCAGGCCCAGCAGATGGAGTAACTAATAAGGAAATAGGTATTTGCAATACCATGAAGCTGAGGAGTAGCAGTGTTTAGACACTATTGGCATCAGAATGTGCACTCAGTCGTGCTTGCATGGTCATGACAGCCTGAACAATTCTCATGAGGTATGCTATGCCTTGATGGAGAGAGCCAACACTGCTTAGCAGAGGTGTGATTGAACCATATGTTAAGCTGACAGAAATCACCCACTCAACTAAAGATATGTTACCAACTGCCAAAGGACTCTTTATTTTTTCCTAACATTTTGGATGAACACATCCACTAGTTTATTACATTGTCCAGCAGGCAATATGGGGTTGTTGTGAAGTTGTTTTGAGGAAATAAAAGTATTATTAGTTGTTGATGTTTACATTTCCTGTGTTTGAGATTTTAGAGATTTATATTTCCTAAACTATTATTTAGGTTGAAAATAAATTTATGATAGACAAGAGTGTTTCTTTTTGTGTGATTCTTAATTTTTCTTCCTGTATGTTTTCCTACATTTTCCCTCAGGTTGCTGTACTCTGTGACCAGACAGCTCTTGTTACATGTAATGTCAGACATTACACGATTATGCTACATCACATAATCAAGTTGTCTTTGGGTACAAATCCTATTGCGAGAGCACAGGAATAACACAAATGAATAGAAGGTAAGTTTTTGTTTTTCATGTCATGTGCAATTTTGTGCTATGTTTTAAAGCAAATGTGTCCTTGCATCTAAAATGGAATTGCAAACCAGCATTTTGTAATTTATCTCACATTGTTTGGGCATTTCATGTAATTTTCACAAAAGAAATTACACACATTTTGCTCTGGCAAAAACAACCCTGTTTATGATGTTTTCATAGCAGTACTACACTGTCCAGAATTGTAAAGGAATTTAAACTCCAGAAGCGGTGACCATTTCTTGATCAAGAGTTACTAAAATACTTCTTATGGAAGATCTAGTTACATTCTTAGAATCTATGTGTAGACCGATGGTAGCTAAAGGTAAAGCTTGTCTTTAGACCTTTGGGAGGAAACGGCTGAACACAGCAGACTGCATGGATGCACATTGAAAATAACAATAGGCCCATCCACTTTGGAGGCCTGAGAAATAACTGCCTGAGGACCACAATGTTTGTCCTTTCCAAGTGAACTGTTAACGCTTGTTGCCTGCCCCTTGTGAATGCCCTTGACCAATCCACTATTCATACATGCATGGATAATACTACCGCCGGTTGGAGGAATGGAAACCACCTTAATAGTTCAATCTGTCCCACTTGTGTTCAGGAGCGTTGAACATATGTATCTCATTGGATGAAAGATCAAAGGATTACTCATTTGAAGGGTAAGATGTATTCGCTGTCAAAGGGAGTGTGTACAGTAAAGAAGACTATGCTTTTGCCACTGGGCAAAAAGGACTTTGTAATATGTTTTGGTCCGGCACAGTCTCCAAGCAGTTATTGGAAGCAGTGGGTAGAGCATGTGAATAATTTGCTCCCAAATGTCATCTAGATATCATGAGAGCCCAATGTTATTCTTCTGTAACACTGGGGCCCGATTCACAAAAGTAATCTGAGACAAAATCCTAACTTTACGACTTTTGGTATTCACAAAGAGCATTTAGGAGTAGTAAAGTTAGGATTTTGTCTCAGTTAAACTTAAGTTTTGGTCTTAAGTTTAACTTAAGTAAAACTTAAGTTTAACTGAGACAAAACCCTAACTTTAATAGTCCTAAATGCCCCCTGTGAATGCCGAAAGTCATAAAGTTAGGATTTTGTCTCAGTTGAACGTACAATTTGGTCTTAAATTTAACTTAAGACCAAAACTTAGGTTTAACTGAGACAAAATCCTAACTTTACTACTACTAAATGCCCTTTGTGAATATCGAAAGGGGTAGAGTTAGGATTTTGTCTCAGATAAATTTTGTGAATCAGACCCTTGGAGTTTTTATTTTTTGTGATCACATTGTACGTTTATTTGTATTTGATGGTTATGTGATTCAATGTAATTCACAATGAATGTTTTATCCCTTGATCCATTGATTGATTGAAATCAAATTGGTTGCTTATCTAGTGGTCAACATTATTGTGAAACCGCTCACAGTAAAACAGACAAAATGGTAACCTAGAATCTGTGTCTTATCCCACTTTTGTGCACTCCAACTCCAATTTGGAAGCCTAAAAAAGTAAATTGATATTATTTTTGGCCCACCTCTCACAATCCTCTACAAGTGAATGCAGAAAAAATAGCACATACTTCAACTGCATGCCTAGAGCAAAGTCACACAAATGGGTAACTGCCTGCAAGTACACCCAGCCCCGCCCGGGACAAGGGCGGGGCAGTCTTTGGCAGTCCGAGGCAGAAGGAGGCAGGGCTGGGCCACCCCCTTAACATCACCTCAACCACGAACAATGGGTAAGCGTAAGAAAACACTGACTTGTGAGGATGAGGGGAAAAATGCTAAAATGCCCAGACACTCTAAGTCCATTTTGTGATATCTCTCATCAGCAGTGGGGGCCCTTACTAAAGAAATTGCTAGCGCTGAACAAGAATTGGGTCTGACATTGTCTGTGGTAGTGGAGTCTCCTACTCCCGAGCTGCTCCCCATCAGCCCAGTGGCCACTAAAACAGTGGCTCCCCCCATACCTTTGGACCCCGTGCTAATTATCAACACTAAATCCGCTCCCCTAGCCACAACAGCAACCAAGCCCAGTACCCCTACAGAGCCATTGCAGCCATGTCAACAGGCAGCTCAACCGCCAAAGGGGGCCAGAGGAAAAAAAAAACAAAGTTGTATAGGCGATGCTCACGAGGTTCTGTTGTTTCCTTCTAGCGACGCAAGCTCCCAACTCCCTCGTGGATCAACCAGTTAGCAAGATGAGGTACTCTTAACCAACCAGTTAACCCCCAAGGGAAAGGGGAAGTGGACAGAGAAAACAATGCACACACTGGATTTCTTCTAGAGACGTCAGCGAAGTTCTCTCTCTTGAAGTGTTCAGGGCTTCTTCTTCTTGACTTCTTATTGTGTCACTGAATTACATATAATCACATTATCAATATGCACCTTACTTCCTATATGAAATACATCTAATACAAATGATTATCTTTACACATACCATTCTAGAGATAGCCCTTTCAGACACTTCATAAAATTGACAGGAGGTTTTTAAAGCTTCTTAACCTTTAAAACAAATGCAAGATGCCATCAGTAAAGAGAAATATCAAGTTTGCATGAACGTGGGTTAATTATTAGTAATGGTTAGAAAACTCAACATATCACACTAGCTTACCTTGTCAATGCTAGCTGAAATCTATTACACGGGGTTCTGTTTTAAAATAAGAAGAAAAAAGAAAAGAGCATACTAACTCCTAACTCTAGGAGCTCTAAATAAACACAAATGTATTTTCTCCTGAATACATTCAAATTTCTAACAATAATACCAGGTACATGTGCACATGTGATTATTAACTGTTCTTCTATAAAGACCAGAACATTAATAGAAGGAAAGGTTACAGAATCCTTTGCAATTATACTCTTCTGTAATGCATGAGGATTTTTATTTAGCAGTTTCAGTCACTGTCTAGCCCCTCATATAGTCTAATGCACGAGGATTTTTATTTAGCAGTTTCAGTCACTGTCTAGCCTCTCATATAGTCTATGCTTTTTGTTGTTCGAATTTCCAAAAATATCACAAGTCTTATCCAGAATTATACCACAAAAAACGAGATCGTTTGCCAATGTTTATCAAAAATTGAATTGGTTTTACCAATGGTTGTTGACCTTCAGGATCACCCGGTATGCTCTCCTTACTATCTTTTCAGGAAGCGGATGTCCAGCAGTGGGCGACAACCGGAAGCCAGGCGAGGAATGATGCTGTTCTCACACGACCGCTGAAGTCAGGAAATCCCTCTGGACGTCACGGTAGAAGCTTCATCAGGTAAGTCAAAATATCCTCGGGGACAGGGAACAAGAAGTCGGAAAACGGGAGAGAGGAGGAGGGAGGAAGGAGGGAAGTCCGGGCGAGTCAGAATCTGCTGCGAGGAAAGGAGGAGAGGGATGTCTGGGCGGGTCAGGTTCTGTTGCACAGGAAAGCTCGTGGAGACGCCAAATGACACCAAGCGAAGCGTCTCCTAACATGCAGGCAGCGTTTAAATAGCTTTTGGTTCTGGGCGTTGGCTGTCTCTGCACGTGTTTGGAAAAGAACGTTATGCAAAGTTTTACAATGTGAGGATGAATTGGCCAAAAAGTTAGGCAGGATGTAGCTAGCACAGGAAATAAACAAACATTGCCAAGATCAATGACCAGCTACAAACAAGCATTGCTAAACACAAATCACCCAATATTAAGAAATATACAACATTTGATTGCACAACATTTGATTGCCTGATGCTTTACAGATGTACAAGAATGTATCCTAATTAACAGCTGCATGTGCTCTCATGACAAAAGTAGTGGCTTCAGCCACCAAACTACCTGAGCCCCTTGGGGACCAACTGGAGGCGCTTATCGTTGCCTGAATCGAGCCATTGTTAGTGGATATCGCTAAAGACATTGTTGACACACTAAATTCCTGCTTGTCCGATCTCCTTAAGAAATGCGCCCAGTTGGATAAAATCATCACCTCCTACACAACATCTATGGAGCAGCCTAAGAGGGGCACTTCACCCCAAGATCTTGGCGTGTCAGGAGGGCCAAGTCTCAGTACCACAGTCCCGCCTCAGATGGGAGCGGGCATAGTTTCCAGAGGGCAATTTCCCAAAGTTACCACACCCGCAAGTCAGGCGTGCCAAACACCCATTGCCCACCTACGATTGCCACTACTCAAGTCCCTACACAGGAAACCAAAACCAAGAAAGTACAACTTGAACTTACCTCCGGCCGCTGCCCCTTTGGTGGCAGTGTTTATAGGAGTGCCATCGCTTGAATAGGGTGAATTTGAATCCACCAGGAACCTTTTACATAAAGCAAAAACTTGGTGCACTGATTCTTCCAGTGGGGAGAACCCTGCAGACTCGCTTATCTTTGCTAGGAGAGTGGGGTGGGTTGGGAAAAGACCTAAAATCACTAAGGGGGACTGTGTGGTAATACATTTCAACAGGCCCAACTTGGCAGATAAACTTTTCTGGGACTCTGTCAACCTTCAAAGATCATGTGAGACCCGTACCACTGGGGTTTTTCTATCCCCCCTTGAAGAGAACCTACGTTGGACACCGTCCCTGGACCACGAGTTCAACCCTGATCTCACGCCCAAGGGCAGGTCCCGTAGCAGCCATCACCATGGGCTCCTCTCAATGCCTTGTCCAAAGTTCAGATCCCAAATCACTGCCACCACCAGCTCAAGGGGCGGGTGATGCACCACCAGTTAGCGGGATACCCACTAGTAACCGTTTTGCTCCATTATCAGGCATGGAGGGCCTGGAGGGTATGGAGGGTTTGGAGGATGTCGATTGACCACCAGTTCCTGGGCGACGCCTCCCAACAGGACTTGCGGAGCGGGGGAAGGACATGGTATGCAAACTCGCTAGCTGGAATGTGGCAGGTATTAAAAGTATGGTAACAAATGAGGATTGGGTGGGAGTGGTCCGCGGATACGAAGTTATCGCTATGCAGGAGACTTGGGACAAAGCAGATAGCTTCTTCCTGGACGGCTTTACTAGCTTTGTTAGGGCCACATCCCCAAGTAGTTCAGGTAGAGCCAGGGGCGGCCTTATAACTCTCTTTTCCCTGAAACTCAAAGGCTCATTGAAACTGGTCAACAATCCCTGCCCAAACCTGCTAATAGTTGAAAGGTTAGTTTCCCCTTCCATGAGTTCCTTTTATATCAATTTTTACAATTCAATGAATAAGGATACTAGCAATAATAGTATTGCCAGTCTAGATTCCTTTTTAGTTTCTGTCAGTCAAAACACACGTCTTAGCCACAAAATGTGTCTTTTAGGAGATTTTAATATTCACCCATGTAACTGTCCTTGTGGTTCAACGATTGGGGCAGACCCCGCAGGGCCAGTAGAGCCACATTTTGAGCATTCTACTGAGGGAGCAGAGTTAGAAGATGTAGTGGCTTACCATAATCTTTATGAACCTAACCCATCCGAAGGCACCATTAGATCTCATACCTACAAAGGCACTATCCCAGGGTCCACTATCGACTACATATTTATGACCTCAGGGATCCTGAATAGGGTAATGTCTTATAACACGCTGGTGTCGGTACATAGCGACCACAACCCGGTTGTAGCGGAGGTAGCCTGGGGACAGTATATGGGTCCTATGCCCCAAACACAAGAGGCCCACATCTTAGTATGCCCAACCGACCAGGGGAGAAGGCTCAAGTGGGCAAAAGTAGTCCCAAATATTTTTCACGTAGAGCTCCTACCCAAAATCAACTGCTACCTTGAGGTCTGCCAAAATACTTCGTCCCCGCCCGATGAAATTAAGGGGGCCTTTGAAGCAATTTGTAACCAAATTGTGACGGATCTCACGGTCAGCACGAGGCGGGGAACCAGCAAATCCCATTGCTGGTTCGATGCAAGCTGCTCCAAGGCCCATAGATTGCTGATGCTTGCTTTAAAGCAACCTATAAGGGACATGAGGAATATAGCATACCTTAGGAAGCAGTATAAGTTGGCCATCAAATCAAGGAAAGAGACGATCAAGTCAATAGCCTGGGATAACCTATTGAATGTAGACATTTTAAGGGACTGTAAAGAATTTTGGAATGTAATAAATCAGCCCTTTTTCACGGACACACCTAATTCAGTTATGGATTGTGTGATTCCGGATGAAAAATGGATTAGTCACTTTAGCGCGGTATATGGTGGCGAGAGCATGGACAGTACCCCCAATCCACCTGCCGCCCTGGAGTCTTATGCCCTGAGCTTTAATATAGGTGAAGTGGAAAAAGCCATCCATGAAACCTCAAAGAACAAAGCACCAGGCCCTGATGGGGTGCCGGCCGATTTGTATAAATCTTCCCCTGGTATCTGGGCAGGCATTCTGACCAATGTATTTAATGCGGCTACCAGTAGCTTTTATCCATCTTCCTGGGCAACTTCCATCATCGTCCCAATCTTTAAGAAAGGTAACCGGGATGACCCAGGTTGTTACAGGCCCATATCTCTCCTAGATTCTGCCGTTAAAATCTTAAGCAGAGTCTTGTTAACCAAGCTGAGGGAGAGTATCGAGAAACACGGTGGGCTAGCCGAAATACAATACGGCTTCAGGGAAAAGAGGGGCACAGTGGAACAGTGCTCAAATTTACATCTTCTACTCGCCAAGTATACGGTCGCCAAGGAGGGGTCCCTATTTCTAGCATTCATGGACCTCTCCTCGGCTTTCGATTTGGTGAACAGAACAAAGCTCTGGGCCATGTTACTGAAGATTGGGATAGACGAAGCCCTGGTTGGATTCATGGCCTCATTACATCAGGATCTGTCCGCTAAGGTCAGGGTCACCAGGGAGGGAAGATGTAGTGCCCAATTTAACTCCAGGCGGGGGGTAAGGCAGGGATGTATTTTAGCCCCCCTCCTGTTCACCATATACATCAATGGTTTGGGGAAGTGCCTAGAGAAGACCCGGGGCGACGTTCCGCGTGTAGGAGAAGCTAAGATCCCCGCACTCCTATACGCGGATGACGCAGTCCTTATTGCCCGTACTGGTAACGCCCTGCAGAGTTTGCTTGACGCATTTGGTACCTTCATGGATGACCTGGATATGAAGGTTAACATGGGCAAATCGCACACAATGATAGTAGGAGCACACAGGCGTAAAAGTATGATTAAATCCTTCAGATGCAAGGGCCAGGAGGTCTCAAGAACGGCAGTTTTTCCCTACCTGGGGGTGCTCTTCGACGAGAGGGGGTCGTGGGGCCCACAGGTTAGAGCAAAAAGCCTATTGGTGACTAGGTCATCGGCTGCCCTCATGGCCTTTTCCAAAAGACTGGGTGCTAGGCCAATGGAGGCCCTCCTGAAGGTTTACACCTCGAAATGTCTGTCAATAGCCATGTATGGTGCCCCAATTTGGGGTTACGCACAGCTTGAACCTATTCAGAGAGCGGAGAACAGGTTTTTACGCTCATTACTGTCAGTCCCCCCATCTACCCCAACTTATTCCATTCATTCGGAGGTGGGCATAGACTACATAACTGATAGGTTAAACCTGGCTCCACTGATTTACTGGCTAAAGACGTGGCTCAACAAAGAGGTAACCTTGAACCACTCTATTATGGAGGATGTTATGTCATTGGAGCACTATAAATAGATTCCTTGGCTGGATTATCTGAGGAGGTCATTTCATCGATTAGGACGATCGGAACTTTTTGAATCCCCTAAAAGTATAACAAAGAAGGACTTAGCTTTGATCAAGAGGCAGTTTTTGTCCCTGGCAAGATCAAACCGAGAGGAAAAAGAACTGCAGAAGCCCTCGGTCAGGACTCATTAATTAACAAAATGCTCCATTGCCATGGAACCTTATCTTATAATAGTCACAAGACCTTTCCATAGGTTCCTCTTGACAAAATTTAGATTAAATCTGATCCCTTACCTACTGGGAAATTACCCATCCTGGGCCAAGCCAGAGTCAGCCTCCCTGTGCTCTTGTGACAATCATTCAATTCAGGATACCACGCACTTTGTCCTGTTTTGTACACTGTTCTCAGTGCCCCGAAAGAAATACTTGCTCCCAATTTTAAGAGAGGCGGGCTTCAGACTAGTTAAACCTGCACTTCTATATTTACAGTCGATGAGTACTATTCGTACAATTTTCTGCATGGGAAGCTTTTTGGCCGCAGCAGCGCGTATTAAAGCTAAACATGTATCCATCGACAGTATACAATGATTCTCTTTTACTGTAGATCAAACCGTCTATTTGCACTGCTTTTGCCGTGGATATCTTTATATATGTAACTGCTTTTTATAAGGGTGTATTTTAAAGCCTTGGTCATGTATCTTAATCTCTTTTTTAACACGATCGTACTGAAGTAACCGTAAATGTATTTATGAACTTTTGTATGTAATGTCTTTTTATGATTTTTATCAAAATCGAATAAAAGTATTTTGACTGACTGACTATCCCTAACAGACACATTGCAGTCTTTGCACAAACTACTTGTGGAAAAAAGAAACCTTTCAAGATGCATTGAATGTGCCACAAAGCATCTAGCTATCTGCGCAAACTGATTATTACTACATGCCTGCTCACAATCTGAAATCAACGGTGAATATGAAGACCAAGGCAAAAGGCAGTAAAAAAAAAAACTAAAGATATTAAGTATATGAAATCCAGAAGCATGGAAAAAGCTGATCTCAGTACTAACTCCACAACAGAATAAGAATAAGATTAAGAAAAAGGATAATAGTAATTCTTCAATTTTTTTCCTCCTTTTCTCATTATTATTATTACAACCAGTGTTAGTGTTCGTGTTAGTGTTATTACTATTACTATACTATCACTAGTTCATCTTCTATTAAAGGTATGACTACTACTATTAATATGACAATGATGATAATAATAATAAGAAGAAGGAGAAGAATGATAGATACTATTACTACTAATAAGAATAATAACAATAATAATAATATTATTAATAATACTACTACTACTACTACTACTACTACTAATAATAATAATAATAATAATAATAATAATAATAATAAGAAGAAGAAGAAGAAGAAGAAGAAGAAGAAGAAGAAGAAATAGTTACAGCTGCCCTTTATCTCTCTCCCTAACCATGACCACACACACAATCCTGGGAAAAAAAACTGTGAGTGGCAAGGGAATCTCTCCCAGGTCCTTCACCTAACATGTGATGTCGTAACACATATCAATGAGTTGACTGTGAAGTGAGAACTGGTCCACTTAATTCGAGAGTTTAATAATGCACAGAGAAGATCAAGCTTGTTTGTCATCAGAAGGATGTGCTCAAATGTAGTGACAGTAATCTGATTTTTTTAAAAAAAGGTACTGAGCCTGCAGGATCCAAAGAATATACAGCTTATCTATATATCAGAGAGCCATCTTGGAGATCCCCATTTATGACATATGCATACATCATAATTGCAGCCAAAGTATGAATAGAAACACCCATTCCGACCTAATTTTTAAGGTTGGCTGACTGAGATGAGATTTTTCATCATTGCTTGTAAAACACATCCCATCCTTTTCCATGTTTACACATCAGGAACAAGAAGATCATATTCTGGAAAACCCTGCCTTACCAGCTTGGCACTAGATGTGTTATATGGAAACAAATGACGTCAGAGGACAAATGGAGTGTGTTTGCCTCACACCGAGGGTTCAGATTTGTAGGAGAGGTTACCTCAAATCAAAGATTGTTATCAAATAAGCCTCTAGCGTGTTCCTTTAACTCTGGAAATGTAGTTGGAGCTGAAACAATGTTAAAAGTCTCAGCAGATTATTTTAAGAGAACTGAATGCTGGGCAGAGAACTAGCTTCCTCTCAAAGTACTGTCCGTATTTAATTAGAGGCATAAAGTCAATTGACCTGTATTATCACTGGGGTTCCACAACATCAGGGACATTTTGCATCTCTTTCTCACTTCCCATAAAATACTATGAGTTTGGATGCTTTTACAAGTGTATTATGAGATCCAACTCACAAGAAATCTTTAAATATTATATTTAGAACATATATTTAAAGCAATGCAGATTTCCTGTTCTCTAGTGCATAACACTACTTTATCGAATCCATCGGTTTTGAGCATCAATACATTTATAGCAGTTTGCTTTATTTTTTGTTGGCTTCATACCAACAGAAAAAGCACACTAACACCTTACTCAATGGCTGTCAAGTATTTTAGAATGACAATTCGACTGCCTGAAAAAAAATGCAGGTCTTTGAAAGAGTGATGTAATAGAATAAGTTCGAGTTTCAATGTTATGTAATATGTGCAGACCTTTGTTTACTGATTGGGAATTGTAGGAAAGTGCCCCTTTTTGCATGGTTACCCCCCACTTTTTGCCTGACATCTTATTTATTTATTTATTTATTTAGTGTTTTCTATAGCGCGAACATGATCCTGCATAGGGTGTCAGAGCGCTTTACTTACAAATACACAACCTTACTGGTTTACGAGATTTACACTTCCGGAAAGTATATAAACATATATATTAGTCAGCAGATAGGATACCATAAAGCCTCTTGAAAAATAAAACCACAATAGAACGCTTGCTTGAAACTTTACCTTCTCAGATTTGAGGAAAAAAGAAGAAGAACCGGAGAGAATTGCTGACCCAGGAAGAAGAGAACACCAACTGCTTTGGCCACAGCCCTACCCGCCTGTCCCAACTCTGACCTGACTACAGCAAAACCCCAGCATGTCCAGCAGCCTACCAGAGCCTGTAGGACCTACTGTGCAACCATCTTTAAGACTCTGTCTCCAATGAGCACTGAATTTGCTCAACCAAGACTTACATACAGAATCAGGATCCAGGTGGCTCCGCAATTTTGCACAACTCTGCCCCCAGGACCCACAGCCTGAGTTTGAGTGGCCCAACACCACAAGGAGGTCCCCCCAGTGATCTTCACCTGGGATCTGGTGATCCCTGACCACATTCAAGCGTCACGCCGATGTCTGCAGCCTCAACCTGAAGGGTCCCTTGGACCACAACCAGAGTTTGTAAGAAGAACCCGACACCAAAAGATACCCCTGCACCCAACCCCCATGGCCTTGGGTGGCCCAACCGACGGTGTCCAGGCATCCCCCAAGATCCCAACTTACGTCTTCAGCCAGTCGTCCCCTCAAGGAAGCCTCCCAGCCCGAGCATGCAGCATCTTTAATGAACCGGATGCCTTCATTGAAATCCACAGGTCCTCCCACATCACCATGGCACACTACACCTGGCCGTGCCAGTGCTGCACCTCCTGTGCTGATTGTTGGCCCTTGCAGTGCTGATCTGTAGCCCAGGAGCTTGGCTCCCAGAGCCAATTGGCCTGCTCCCAAGGCCCCCTTAACCTCATTGGCTAACATTGGGCCCCTGCATTCTGCACCTCGCCACCCCAGTGCCGCTGGTGGTGCAACTTGAGTGCCTACCTAGACCTTGGGGAACCTTGATCCTAACCCCAAAAACTCCACTCATAAGACGTTAACTTTCTTGTGAAATGGATAACCATTTTTCTTCCATATGTTATGAGTTTTTATTCCAAAAATGTTCTGTTGAGCTGACTTTGTATCGAAAAAATTTAACAAAACTGCAAACCCTAAAAAGTCTTACTTACCTTGTATTGGTGAGATCCCCGGTGTGGTATCTAGTCATACGACCCGAGTAGTTGATGTAATCCAAAAGTAATCTAAAATCAATCAATCAATTAATCAAGAGTATTTGTAAAGCGCGCAACTCACCCGCTAGGGTCTCAAGGCGCTGGGGGGGGCTGCTACAGCTCAAAAAGCCAGGTCTTGAGTTGCTTCCTGAAGGAGAGATGGTCCTGGGTAAGTCGTAGATGTGTGGGGAGGGTGTTCCAGGTATTGGCCGCCAGGTAGGTGAAGGATCTTACTCCAGTGGTGGTTCTGCGGATCCGTGGGACGGTGGCGAGGGCGAGGCTGGCGGAGCGGAGCTGGCGGGTTGGCATGTAGAACGTGAGGCGGTTGTTGAGGTATTCGGGGCCCAAGTCGTGGAGAGCCTTGTGTGCGTGGGTGAGGAGTCTGAACGTGATCCTCTTGCTGACGGGGAGCCAGTGCAGGTCACTCAGGTGGGCGGAGATGTGGCTGTGTCGGGGGATGTCCAAGACGAGTCGTGCTGAGGCGTTCTGGATGCGCTGGAGTTTTTTCTGTAGTTTGGCAGTGGTCCCAGTGTAGAGGGCGTTCCCGTAGTCCAGATGGCTGGTGACGAGGGCCTGGGTGACCGTTTTCCTGGTTCCAGTGGGGATCCAGCGGAAGATCTTACGGAGCATGCGAAGTGTGTTGAAGCAGGAGGAGGTAACGGTGTTAACTTGCCTGGCCATCGTGAGGGGGGAGTCAAGGATGAAGCCCAGGTTACGTGCGTGGTCCGTGGGCTTGGGTGGGGGGCCCAGAGCAGGGGGCCACCAGGAGTCGTCCCAGGCGGAGATGGATGGGCCGAGGATGAGGACTTCCGTCTTGTCTGAGTTCAGTTTCAGGCGGCTGAGCTTCATCCAGTCTGCGATGTCTTTCATTCCGTCCTGGAAGCTGTCTCTGGCGGAGGTGGGGTCGTTGGTGAGGGAGAGGATCAGTTGGGTATCGTCGGCGTAGGAGATGATGTTGAGGTTGTGCTTGCGTGCGATGGCTGCGAGGGGGCTCATGTAGACGTTGAAGGGTGGGGCTGAGCGAGGGGCCTTGAGGTACACCGCAGATGATCTTGGTGGCTTCTGCGAGGAAGGGCGGGAGACGGACTCTTTGGGTTCTGTCGGAGAAGAAGGAGGTGATCCATTCCAGGGCCTTTCCTTGGATCCTGGCGTGGCGGAGGCGGGTTGCCAGGGTGCGTTGGGAGACCGTGTCGAACGCAGCCAAAAGGTCGAGCAGGAGGAGGGCGGCAGTTTCTCCATTGTCCAGCAGGGTCCGGATGTCGTAGGTGGCCGCAATGAGGGTGGTCTCGGTGCTGTGGTTCGCTCGGAATCTGGACTCTGATGGGTCGAGGGAGCCGTTCGTCTCCAGGAAGGCTGTCAGCTGTTTGTTGACGGTTTTCTCGATTACTTTTGCAGGGAAGGGGAGGAGCGAGATGGGGCGGAAGTTCTTGAGGTCTGAGGGGTCTGCGGTGGGTTTCTTCAGGAGGGCGCTGATCTATGCGTGCTTCCAGCTCTCCCGGAAGGTGGCGGATATGAAGGAGTTGTTGATGATGTCCGAAGTTTGGGTGCGATGATGGAGTCGGCTTTGTTGAAGATGTGGTGTGGGCAGGGATCGGCTGGAGAGCCCGAGTGGATGGTGTTCATCGTGTGGGTGGTATCTTCCGTGCTGACCTGAGTCCAGGCGCACAGGGTGGTGGTGGAGGGTGTAGGTTTGGTGGTGGGGTACGAGTTCTGAGCGCCGAAGCTGTTGTGTATGTCGACGATCTTACGGTGAAAAAAGGTGGCCAGAGAGTTGCAGAGGTCTTGAGGAGGCGTGATGTCGTTGTTGCTGGCGTTGGGGTTGGAGAGCTCTTTCACGACGTTGAAGAGTTCCTTGCTGTTGTAGGTGTTGTTGTCCAGTCGTTCTCTGAAGGATGACCTTTCGGTGGTGCGGATCAGCTGGTGGTGTTTGCGGGTGGCGTTCTTGAGGGCTGTCATGTTATCCGTTGACTGGTTGTGGCGCCAGGCTTTCTCGAGGTCACGGCAGGATTTCTTGGAGTCTTTGAGATCGTTGGTGAACCACGCGGCTTTCTTGCTGTTGAGTTTTCTGGGAGGGTTTTTCAGTGGAGCAAGGGTGTCGGCGCAGTCGGTGATCCACTGTGTGAGGGTGCGGGCTCCTTCGTTGGGGTCCGTGGTGTTGGTGGGAGGGTTTAGGCTCAAGCAGGTGGTGAGTCGGACGGTGGTGATCTTGCTCCAGCATCTTCGGGGGTTTGTTGAGGGCGGTGGTGGGTCGTTGTTTTCCTGAAGTTGAAGTGTACGCAGCTGTGGTCGGTCCAGTGGAGCTCGGTGGTGTGGCTGATGGAGATGTGGTTGCTGGAGGAGAAGACGGGGTCGAGCGTGTGGCGGGGGTAATGGGTGGGGGTGTTGACCAGTTGCTTGAATCCGAGGTTGGCGAGGTTGTCTAGTAGGGCGGTGGTGTTGTTGTCCTGGTCGTTCCCCAGGTGGAAGTTGAGGTCTCCTAGGAGGAGTTAGTCGGGGAAGGCGAGGGCGAGCGGGCTGATGAAGTCTGCGATGGCCTCGCTGAAGTGTGAGCGTGGTCGCGGGGGTCTGTAGATGAGGGTTTCTCTGCGGGTGGTCTTGGGGTTGGTGTGAATCTGGAAGTGCAGGTGCTCTGCGGTGGCGAGGGTGTCGTCGGTGTTGGTCGTGATGCGGATAGTGTTTCTGTGGGCGATGGTGATTCCTCCTCCGGCTGGTTGACGCGGTCCCTCCGGATGATCTGGGATGGCAATGGCGATGTCGGGGGCTGAGGAGGCGTTCATCCAGGTTTCCGTGAAGAAGGCGACGTCTGGTGCCGTTTTGTCCAGGAGGTCCCATAGTTCGACGGCGTGCCTGTGGATGGAGCGGGTGTTGTGCAGGTGGTTGTTATTGGCGGCTGTGTTGGCTGGCCCGGTGCAGGGCCGAGTGCAGGTGAAGTAGCAGGCGTGGCAGGTGAAGGCTCTGTGGGCGCGTTTCAGGGTGGCTTGGTAGCAGGCTGGATGTCGGCCGGTGTTGAGTGCGTGTAGGGTGGCAACGTCGCAGCTCAGTCGGGTTAGCTGGCTCTGGCGGGGTCCAGGGGTTCTGGCGCTGGGCGTGGTCCAGGCGTGGACGGGTGTAGATGGGCTTGCCTTTGGCGCGCCTTCGGCGCGCAATCGGCGCACCCGCTGCACGTGGCCGCTGCGCGTACGCGCGGTCCCTGCCATTTATGGCGAAGTGGGAGGGAGGAGCAGCTGGGAGGTGGGAGCGGGGCGGCGAATGGGGAGCGGTAGACAGGAGAAGGGGGCGGGGCCGCAGGAGAGCAGCGGCGGGAAGCAGAGGGGGGGTTGGAAAGTGCGGGAAAGTGGAGTGGGGGAGAGCGAGGGCAAGCCTGGGCAAGCCTGGAGAGCGAGGGCAAGTCTGGAGAGCAGGGGCCCTAAGGAGAGGCGGCAGAAGAGCGCCAAGCAGGCAGCGGCAGCAGAATCCGGGCACACGGGGGCCGTGCTGTAGTGGAGCGACCGGGTCAAGGGTCACCAAAGTATTCCAAAAGTAAATACTGTGTAATTTAAGCTGCATTTTGAACCAATACAAACCTGTAATGATTGCAAATCCATTCCCAATTGCACTACTTGAAATGTTCTATGATGGAAATTATATTTTACCTACCTGTAACAAGTCCTGCTTGGTTCTAGAAATAAAACACAAGTATACCTTTTTATACTTACCCATTTAGTCTGCATTCTGTCTCTAAGTGTGTGCCTTCAGCCTTGATCGAATACAGTGCATGTTTAGCACACCCTCTGGATAAGCCTAACTGCTAGCCCACACTACCACAAAGAGAGCTGTTAGTACTTACCTAATTTAGCCTCTGTAATACCTCTGGGGACTCCCTGGACTCTGTACACACTATACCTTACTTTAGTGTAGTATATACAGAGCCAGCGTCCTACAGGAATGTGTGTCTCAAGGTATTTTGTTGCAATTGTTCTTTATTACATTTTATGCTGAATCAAGTTGACATGCAACTGAAGGGTATAATGGTGTACAAAAGTCATGAGATTAGGTGCCCACATCTTTGGTACAAGAACAGTGTTGGCTTAGTAAACATACAACAATAAGTAGTAATTTTACCCCCTCCCTAACAGCACCCAATCTACATCATGCAATATTCCAACACCTTCCTGCAAGTGAAAGTGGTGCCCCCCATAGGGCAATATCCAATTAAATATAGCCAATAACACCATCTACCAAAGCACACTCTCAGGGTGGTTATTCATTAGTTGTGCCTTCCAGCGCTAACAAAATAGTGTCCCATGAGTACGCAGTTGGTCCCTTGTGGTTCGTTCTTTAGAGTGTCAACGGAATAGCCACCTCAGAGTGTGACCATTTCACTAGATCCTGCAGCCATCTATCGAGGTCCAGAGTCCTTGATGTCTTCTACCACAAGGCTATATTCCTCTTGTCGATTACAAGTGCCACCTAGTATAGATTGTTTCAGCTCCAATGGGAACAGCATTCTAGTAACTTCTTGTATAGACCCAGGAGAAGTGTCCATAGCACTATGGTACATTTTGGCGCTCTTATAAGTGGATAAATATGTTTGATGTGTGCAATGAACCAGGGTATATTAGAATCTGGCATTTGTATGACAGAATTAGGGCCTGATTTAGTTCTCGGCAGACAGGGTACTCCATCACAACTGTGACGGATATCCCGTCCCCTGAAATATAAATCCCATAGGATATAGTGGGATTTATATTTCGGTGGGTATGGTTAGATTTATGTTTCGGTTGGCAGGATATGTGTCACCGTTGTGACAGAGTAATCCAGACTGGACTGTTGCTCAAGTTATGTGTGTCACTTCTACAATTTATTTATTCATGATCATTTACTTACAACCGTTCCATGATAAAATGTACAAACCTTATATTGCAAAGTACCAGTAAAATAAAAAATTGTTCTAAAAATGATGACTAAAATCAGGATGCATAAAAGTGGGTAAAACAGGAAAGAGCAGCGTGTCTGTATATAACGACCTAGGCTCTTAATGAATTTCATGTTTAGCAGCTCCTACAGTTTAATTTATTTCCAATTAGCATAAACATTTTTAGGGTATTTAAAATGGGAAACAACCTTTACAATGCAGTCATTACATCGCAATACATTTACAATGTAGTCATTACATCGCAACATCCTTTACAATGCATGGCACTACAGCACATCCATTACATTGCATGTCACACCAACGCATAACACTACAACGCATGTCACTACAACGCAGGCATTACATTGCATGTCATTACAACGCATACCATTACAACACTTAGTACCCCTACACTATTCAACACTTACCCTACTGTTGCACCCCCTGGAGTTAGAATTGTAATTTGTACTCTTACACTATCCAACACTTACCCTACTGTTGCACCCACTGCAGTTAGAATAGTAATTTTTACCCCTACACTATCCAACACTTACCTTAAATGCAATGTAATGGTATGCGTTGTAAAGGTATAATGCCATGTAATGGAATGCGTTGTACATGTAGTTTAAAAAAATTTGTTTTAGTGGTATGCGATGCATATGTATGCGTTGTACCGGATGTTGCGATGTAAAAACTGCGCTGTAAAGGCATGCGTTGTAAATGTATGCATTGTAACGTCATACATTCATTTAAAATTGGATCCAAACTTACTACTAGTTTTTGTTTCAATTGGTTAGAATACTTAGTAATCAAGACACATTTTTTGAAAAGACGACATTATATATAAACAGTGCAGCACCACTGTTGAAAAATTAGCTAAAAAGTTCAGTGATGATGTTTGTATATTGTGAACAGTCCAGTATGAAAAAGGGCTTGTGCTTAACAATGGTGCACAAATAGAAAGATGTTCGTTAGAGTAAGATTTGGCCGACTTGACAAGCGTATTTTAAAGTGGGCTTTTCAGCCTTCTCAGATGAGCTAGTTGGACGAGCTGTTGGCATGCAAAATTTGCTTATCAATGGTAAATAGACAAATTGACCATTGGAACTTATCATCAAGGAATTCAGTGCTGAACGTATGACATAAATGAAGTTCCCAAACCTTGCTAGGATCACAGCAGCAGATTGAGAGCAGCACAACTCAGTTGCAGCTTTGCAGGTACTTAACTCGTGCCCAATAATATAGGGGCTAACATGCGTCTGCGTTCATTATTTAATTTAGGGCAGCAACATAGCAGATGGTACCAGGATTAATTATAGTATTTGCACAGCCTAGATGATCTTCCTTCGCCTTCTCATGAGAGGTTAAAGGTCGTTATATGTAGGGCACGGAGGTGTATATATAAAATTATACAATGGGCATAGATGCCTATCGATTGGTGCAAGTAGAGCTATGCTTTCCCTTCTGTGTAAGAGTAATTGAGTACTTTTGTGGCTGTGGAACTGCATAGATTAAACATATCTAGCAAGATATCACCCTTTTTTTCCAAACTAAGAATTCAATAATAGTGAGCAGGATGCTGCTAACTTCAATTTGTAGGTTTTTAATGTCTTGAGCAAGAGTTGTGCCATATTGAATACCACTTTAGGCCAGGCCTTAAAGGACTTCTTTGGTGCGTGTATAATACTGATGTAATATTTCATGGGTGCTCCATGGCACTCTAATTCTTAGCTCGTGAGGCCAAATCTGAGCCTTGTCCTTTGCACATGGCAAAGTATGCACAGGTTTTTCTGTATGCTACACATTGGATGGAAGCCAGCGATTGGGCCGCGCACCTCGGCACCTCGGTAGGCTTGGTGGGTGTAATTTAGCAATGGTAGCAATTTGGCCTTTAGAAACTCTTAGGATAGGTTCAACTTTGGGGCTCTCTAAGTGGCTGTTTAGGCATTTGAGACCATAAACTACAACAGCTACCTATCTTAGATGCTTTAAGTGTACCATCTATTTACCCCCTTCTTAAAACCCAACTCCTAAGTAGTTCTATTTTGTTGCTGTGGAGATTTACATCACCCCAAGCTGCCAATGGGCATGTTTTGTTTTGCAAATTTTTGATAGAAATAATGACTTTTGTTTTATCTTGATTTACTTCAAGTTTGTTGTCAGCCTTATACCTGTGGGGAGCATTGAGTGCTCTCTGTAGACCTACCTTGTGTGGTCCATCATTCTGATGTCATCAGCGTACTGCAAGGTAGGGAGTCTTGACGTTCCCAGCTTTGGTGCAATTAGGCTGGAGCCTTCTAGAGTTTTTTCCCAAAGTCTGCTGTGGGAAGGTTAGAAAGGAGGCAGTGTTTAGAAAATCCATTAGTACCAAAGACCAGGTGTTCAGATTTCTGGCCATATACTGGAAAACAGTTGTCATCCTGAAAGCCCACCTATATGTAGTTTTCATGGGTTTTAAAAACTGCATTTGATCTAGTCCCCCGTAATAAGCTTTAAAAGGTGTTTAAACAAAACAGTATCCACTTGCCATTGTTAGACATTTTAATTTGATTACATTCAGACACCTATGTACAAATACGCTGGGGTCAGCAAGGTGAGGTTACCAAATGAAAAAATGACGAGAGAGGGGTTCAACAGGGGTGCGTGCTAGCCCCCGCTCTCTTCTTGTGTTTGGATGATGTGGTGGCCCAACTAGAGCAGTGATGCACCAACAATCGTGGGCCCAAAAAATCCATATTTTTATTTGCAGACGAAACCTTGTTGGTGTCTAAAACACCAGACGGCCTACAGATCCTGATGGATCAGTTTGCAGCCTTCTGTGTAGATCGGGCCTGGAAGTTAACCTGGGAAACACCAAATGTATGTCCATCAATCTACACAAAGCATTCAGAGGGTCCATAAAATTGGGCTGTCATAGCCTGAAGAGAGTGTTTGATTGTGATTACCCGGGCATTAGGTTAACGTCAAATATGTCCTGGCTTCCCAAAATTAGGAAAAGCGGCCTAAACTTGTACCAACAGGCATCAGTGATCTTGAGGCTCTACAACTCTACAAAAACAAAACAGATATCACTTGCTTTTAATACTTATCAAATAAAGGCAGTAGGGAGCACACTGCCTGGAGCTGAACTGTGAGGCCATACTGCGTGATACATTTGGCAACTGGTGAAAATCATTTTATAAGATCAATATTAAATTTACCAAAAGGCACCGTAATTCTCCCTCTGTTGTGGGATATTGGTATAAAATCAATCATTAATAAGGCCAAATTAAGATCTATTTTATACTGTGGATACGGAGGACTACACCAGCTTTAAAAAAAAATACCTTAGCTCTTTTGAGAAAATTGTAGACCTGGATAAGGGAAAGAGAATAAAATTGACAACTAATGTAAAGGCATCCTTGTCACAATTGGGTCTAGATGAATACTGGGGAACTGAGAGTCAACAGAACTCTTTAACTAGAGTCCATGTAAAGGAATTATACTGGGCCCACATCTGGGTCTCAGAAGTAAGCAGCATGATTTATGGAACCCCTACTTCAGATTTTATGGCACTTAAAAATGACTGTGGGTTTGAAGATTTTCTTGATTTTCTTGTAGTTCCATCAGCCAAACAATTGTATATTAGGTTTTGGTATGGCACCTTTCCTGTCAACTGTTTTCGTAACAAGTGGATTGATATTACTGATTCGAGCAATGTATGCCCAGTTTTCCTACAGGCGGATTAACATTTTTTCATATCCTTTTTTCTGTCCAAACTATAAGCATCTAAGGAAACAGTGATTAGTGTAGCTTGACACCAGACAATGTAAGGTGGCATTTAGATGGCTCTGTGATGAAACCAATGAGTTGACTGTTTGTGCTGTAGCTACTTTTTTTCATTGGAGCAGGTCTATGAGATCAAATACATTGAGTTAAATGTAACTGGATCTGATGGAGTGTATCCTGATGTATTTTTAGTGGTCCAATTATGGGTAATTTTGTGTCCTAGATTAAATTGTTTGCCTTTTATGACTATCCCTGATGTTACCCACATATCAAAGATAAAACCTTTTTTATTGATAACACCCCAATAGCTTCATAAACACTTTCTGCTACTCGAGGATCCTATTTACTGGTAATGGCTCATGGACAAAGCATGAATTGAATACTAGAGCCACAATCAGTAGGGTCTCCCAGGGGATTTTCAAATTCTCCTCTAAACTCAGCAGCCAACCGATTGAGGAAATGGTAGCTATATAAAGCACTGCAATCTATGGGGCAGGCCTCTGGGGCCATGACAATGGCTCTGCCGTGTAAATGGAGGAAAATACATTCTTAAAACAGCGTTCATGCTTACCACCTTATGCCCCAAATACTATTGTCCATAAAGAGGATGGCCGGCAGATTTTAGAAGACCACCTTTTGGTGAGAGCCCTGTTATTTTGGGTATCACTTTGAGCAAAGGAAGAAACTAGCTTCCTTAGAACTATTATCCTAGACTGTTTAACCTTGGATAAGGCACTAAGTATACCCTGGTTACCCTATATTAACTCTCTTCTTGGCAAGTTGTTTAATCTGTCAATCTGGTCTGACCCTACCCATATCACATCACTAACCAAGAAAAAGATTATATATATTTTTTTTACAACATAGATTGAATAAACGTGAGCTAGATGATGGAAAATATCATCAATAGTATACAGTAAGTCCTTGGGCAAGGAGGAGGGTAATAATTACCTATTATTCGTAACTAATATGCAGCACCATTTTGTGCTGGTAAAATTGAGATGTGGCATTCTGCATCATCTATTTGCCTTCCCTAATATGAGTTCTTGCCCCCCGTTATGACCCCCTACCCCTGTTATGGCCAATGTAAACAAGCACACAGCGCTTTTTATTTTTCTGCAAATTGTATACAAATTCCAGGTCCTTTTATTTGAAACCCATGTTTGTTGCCCAGAACTTTAGATCTTATAAAGCTGCTATGAAATACCTTGTGACACTAAGTGAACCCTTTGTGTGCTGTAAGGATGCCCTTTTTATATTGAATGCCATTAAAATAAGGAAAGCATATCGCAACAGCTAATAAAATAGAGTGCTATCAACTGTTTATTGTTTTATAGATGTATCTGATGTTTAGTGGATCTACCTAAATTAATGACTGTTGCATAGAATATTAGAGTATATAATGTATTTAGGAATTTTTAGGAGTTATCGATTGTACATATTATATGCTATAAGGGCAGGGATTGTTTTATGTATTATATAAACTGGAGATTTGGATGATGTGGCTAGGGGATATTGTATTGTGTTTCTACAGCCAAATAAAGTGTATGAACGGACCCAATATCAAATCTTTCTTCTACTATGTGCTGTTAATGTTGTACCATTTTTATTGTTTTATGTATGGTTTTTTAATTAAAATAAAGCTTATTGATGATGATAGGATGAGATTAAAAAGCAGAGGATTGGTCCACTATATAGAAATACTGACTATGTACAGTAAATATAAATTTTTTTCATGATCCACAGGCAATATTATTGGGCTATTCATCAGATGTCAGCATGGACATGATGCAGAAGAAAAAAATTGCCGATCTGATGTTGTTCCCCATTTCAGTGCTGGAGGTCCGAAATGATAAAAATAAAAGGATTAGGATGCTGTAATACACTGTGGTCAGGCTCATGTAATATATTTTGGAGGCTGTGTGAAGGTTCTGAATAGGAGGGGATGTGTTCATATCTGCTATCCTCTGGAATAATGTGCAATATTAGTCTACCTCAAGCGACAAGTAGTAAGAATATGATAAGATGTTTTCATTCTGAAGGTATAATCTCCAAAATAATGGGTGCAGAATTAGAATAGGATCTCTATTTTTTTAAGATCAGTTGATAGAGCTGTATAAACATTTCCAATAAAAAAGTATTAAAAAAATTAAAGGAGGACCAGCATGTACCCCTGATTTAAACTATGACTGATTTTAACTATGGCGGTTGTAGTTGAGGGATCAGTTTTTATGCCAACCTAAGTCCCCTGGTGTGAAGATATTGTGCATTTGAAAGAAAGGGTGGGGATACGCATGCCTGTAATTTACTTCACAGCATCCCTCATTCCACCATATCAAATGCAGCACTGTAGTCAATGAAACATCAAAATAGTGGTGGTTGTTATTTCCAGTAGCATGAAATATCAGATAGGCAAGTGATGAGATATTATAGACCGTTGAGGCAGCCTCCCAGAACCATGATTGCAAGAAGGGGAGGATGGCATTCTCTTTCACCGAGGACTCTAATTCTCCAAGCAGTATCCAAGCGTAGACCTTGGCTTCCAGGTCTATTGTAGTGCTCAGCCAATGAGTGGTAGGGTTTGAATGGTCTTCCTTTTAATGTATACAGAAAAAGGTAATAGAACCCCTCCAAGAATCTTGGATAATTGCAGAGACCAAAAGGCATGCCCAAAAGTCTTGTGTGGAGTTGAATGTTTCAGCGAGTAGGCCATTAGGGCCATTAGGGCCATTAGGGCCAAGCACACCGTCATTCCTCATTTTCCCTAAGGGTTAATGATGAAGTCGACTAGCTTATCTGGTGGGCCTGAGGCAATCATAGCCAGATTAATGTTTTGGTCACCTGCTTGTTCATCGGTATATAATTTCTTTGCATAGATTATCCAGTCCCTCTCTTTCACTTCATTTTCCCTAGTCTGAGTAAAGTTGTTTCGTTTATTTAGGTACTCCTAGAAATGGGATGGGATTCTCTCTTTCAGCAATGCACAGCTCTTAATCCATTCTTACTTGCCTTTCTTTTGTTTCAGTTGCTCTAGTTTCTTTCTATAAATTTCTCTGTTTGCACTAACCGCTAGAGCAGATCTTTGTGTTTTCACTCATTTTTGAGGCACCAGTGCTCTACAAACTCAATTGCTGCAAACTGTTCTTTGAGTTTGTTTGGGAATAGATGGTCGAATATTCTTCCTTGTACTTGTGTCCACCTCTGCTCTCCACTAAGTGTATTGCAGATGTCCCCCATAATTTGGTACCATTTTTGTAATAAAGTGTGAGCTTTGAGTGTGGAGAGGTCTACCTGTTTTGTAAGGATCCAGTACCTCATCGTTGTGCAGGAATTTCCTTTTCACTTGATCATTTTCAGAGCGTTATGAAGTTCTTTGCCTGACGCTCCTCTTAATAGGGGTTATTAGCTGGGCAGATTGGTTTGATACAAGCTCCATGGAGCTATGCAGGGGTCTATGATCCCTTTCCGTCTGGTAGCGGACCTTAAAGCAGAGTTCCTCAAACTGTGGGGCATCATCTCAGGGGGGGCACGCACTCCACCCTTAAATCTCACTTTAGATTGTTTCCAGCTGTACTAATCGTGCACATACTTTTCTATTTTGAACGAAAACCGGGAGCAATTTGCTTTCGGTTTCACATCACAGGAGGCTCCCAGCCTCCCACGGCAGCTGAAACATTTCAGCTCTTGGAAATACCCATCCGGGAGGAAGTTTTGCAAAGAAAGGAGGCAAAGTTTCTCTTTAAATTGAGTAAATATGAGCATGCCATACACTCACCGTTTCATTTAAAAATTACAAAAGTGCATGTGTAATGTAGACATTTTTCATGCATGTTTAATACATCATGTACTCAGCAGGTTGGTTTGGCAACTTGTGTGAGTGTTTGATTGATTCAGATGCTCCGTCCATCACTACCCCCTTTTGTACCGCTTTTGGCTGCCATAAGTGTGGCAGGGTATGCTCAGACGTGAGTCCCTTGCTCACTTTGCCACTGGATTCAAGCAAGCCGGGCTGAAGATGGCTGGAATGCCAGAAACCGGTCCTCGGAAGCTTGTTTCCGGTCCAGGGAAGACATGGCTTGGCAGTTCGGGCTGGACTGTTCCCATGAGGCACAGGGTCAGACTGATTTGCATATAGCCATGTCTGAACTGGGGTGGCAGAGTGGGCTGAAGAACGGTGATGGATTAAACCCAGGTCTTTTGACTGGGTGTGAGTGTTTGATTGATTCAGATGCTCCGTCCATCACCACCCCCTTTTGTACTGGTTTGGCAACTTACTCCACACTAATTCATATTGTGTAAGCCATGGGAAAACAGCATTCAGTGGGCAGCTCATAAAATGGCTCAGAAATTATAATGGGGTGGGGGTGCACAACCTTACACTTCCGCAAATTAACATGGGGTTTTTCATAGGAAAGATTCGCAGTGCATAACTCCGAAACCAGTAAATTAAAAATCCATCATATTTTAATGGCATAGCAGCTTTTCGACCATTCAATTTTCATTCAGTTCTTGGTTTGGTAAATTTTCACTTAGCTCTTTTGGGGATGCCTGTGTCGAACTGAAGGCTTACTAGCAATGTACGCAACCCATGCCTTTATATTTATTTCTTACTTTAGGACCCCTGTAAAGCACCACTTATCGCCTGACTGAATGATGTCTGCACCTTATGTGGCATACAGTTATATAGTAATACAATCGGAAGTATAAAGACAATGGACACAAATGACAATACGATTAACATTATGATACAATTGCATCAGTAAAACCCTTGTAAAAATAATTTGCACACATTTTATCTTGGAATTTCTTGATTTGTACTGTGTAATAAGCCTCTGTAATTTAAACACACCCACTCACAAACCTGCAGTTTACTAAACACTCTTACTGTGTTTAACATTATTTGCCGGATATGGCTTCGGATATGCGAAAGGCGGTCGATTATGTAGTGTACAAGAGTCAGGTAGTGGGGGAGGGGGGCCCGACATCTAAAAAAATTCAGCTGGGGGGCTCAACTGAAAAAAGTTTGAACACCTCTGCCTTAAAGGAATTAAGGCTCGAAGTTAGTGAGCAGTTGATGAAGATGTAACTAATAATAAAGACATCCGTAAATTTTGGGAGGAAAGTAAGGTGGGGCTCACTTCTTTTCTTATAATTCTGCATGGAAACTAACTTGTAGGTATTAATAAAACTCTGGAATAGTCCTTCATCTGTCAATGTTTGGATGGGTGAGATCGGGTGACCAAGGTCCTGGATAGTACAATGGTCTTGTGGGTTGGGTAATAGTTAAGTAGATTTTCAATTATTTCACACAATTCCTCCACGAAAATCCGTTTTTTTCTGTCCCACTTTAACATAGAAATTTAGGAGCAGCAATGAGAGTCATTTTTTACTGAGTTTAGGCCTTTGAGGAGTAAGGCTTGCAATAAGTGTTAGTTAATACTGAGTGGCATTGCTTCAGGTTTGTGATCATGCTTCACATAGTCCTAGAGACCATCTGACGGATGGCCATAGATGTTACTTTTGATAGCTGAAGTCAAAAACTCATAGAATCCTGGCAGAGTCATCGTTCCTGTGGCCCACGTCTCCTGCAGGCGTAGGATATCGCCTGTATTCAGGTATGCTAAAACTGAATCTCCTTCCTTGATTTGAGACCAGCAATGTTCCATGAAATTATCATTAAGTGTTTACTAGAACTGGGATAGTCTAGCTTGAGCTCATTTCACACACAAGGAATGGTGTTGGCTTATTACCGATTGTGTCAACCGTCCCCAGTCATCTGTTGCTTCCTGAGAATGCATCAACCTCTGCTCATTGTCACATGCTATAATCAAGGTTTTTCTTTGCTACAGACTAGCTGACGTTCAAAGATCAATTGGGTACTGTTTGTTCCTCATCATATGATGTTGGCTTCATTCTTTGTGTGCTGGGTCAAAAGCATGTGAGGGTATTTCTTAAGTTGTTTTTTCTTCACTTCTCTCCCCTTTCAGTAAATAATGCTGCTTCCTCTAGCATTATGACCCAGTGAAGTTGCCGCATCACTACAACAGTTGACTCCCAATGAGTATCTTCTTTGACTTGTTGAAACCTAACCCAGATAAGATTTTCTATGCGCAAATGGATTAGGGATGGGACATGCTTAAACAGGTGCAGAATGCTCCCCCTGTTAAGTATGTTGTTGTTGCCACTTCTGCAATAACAAGGGGTTAACATAAGCTCAAAGATATCTGCTGAGTGTTCTTTAGAGTTTGTTTATGATGGCCCTTCACAGGGGCGCACTGGTGCATTAGTTAAATGTGAAGGCGGAGACGTATTACTGTATTACTGTCTGAAGGATCCCAAAAATATCAGTAGTTGACTCTTTACTGACTTCATCTTGAGTGCTTGCAGCCTGTTGGAGGTGAGAGATTTGCCATTCTTGTGTTTATGCTTTAATAAAGCTCATTGTTTGACCTCTGAATCCTCCCTGGGGCCAAATGTTGGGTACAGAGTTATGGCTTCACACATGGATGGAGGTTTAGGCGGCTTACATGCAATAAGTGCCATTGCTACCCTCTTCACTGTTGAGCTTTTTGTAATTTGTTTCCTTAGCTTTTTCTTCACTCTTCGTGAAAGAGGTTGAGTATTTTGATTTGGATTGAGTTTTGCCTCCTTGTTGCCATCCTCAACCGATGGTATGGCATTATGTGTAAGGGTGTTGTTGTGGTTATTGTTACTGTCCCTTTAATGGAACTCCTCCAGCCTTACCATCTTGACATCATTATGAGAATGTTATGTTTTCTCCTCAAGTGTCAGTTGCTGTAATCTGCTGTTGATGATTGTACTAATAAAGCTCCTTCTACAACTTATCCTGCTTTTGAGCTTTTATCACTGGCGAAGAGGATGGGATTGATTGGGGACAAGCACCTACAACCATCAATTCCCCTACTCTTGGAATTTCGTGTTTAACGTGGATTTTGGATTTCTCCAAGTTTTTCTTTCCTATGTTTTGGATTACATTGGATTCAACATTCTCATTTGGACTTACTTGTTGTGGTTTGGATGGTCTACCATAAGGATTGCCTACCATAAGGATTACCTACCAAAATTTTCCTTTTGGATTGAATTTGTATGCTGGGACCCTACACTTTGAACTGTGAACCTTTCCTTTTCGTTTTTATTGGACTACCTGGAAATCATATTGCTTTTACAAGCTTTGCAGTGCCTTCTTGCCGACTTTAATTGAACACGCACTGGATTTCTTCAATAAACAGGTACTGTTATTGAAAATGCCTATTTCTTAAGGCTCACCGTTACCTGTTGCCATTTGAATCACCATCGCGTGTGCCAGCGCGTGTCATCACAGGTACTTCGCGCTCACCATTGCGCAAGTGATTCGTTCCGTTTCCCCGCTCCGACATCATCAAGTGAGCGTGTGCCAGCACAGCAGAGCGTATGCCTCGTGAGAGGTACCTCGCGAGAATGTCCGCCACCTTGAAGTGAGCGTGCATCGCCTTCACTCTCCGGCAGCTTGGATCTTCACTTCCTGCCTCTGAACGTCTGACGATTAGCGTCCTACGCGTGACGTCATCACGCGGCGGCCATTTTACATTGCCTTAGCAACAACGCCGATGCGCACGGCAGCGCATTTTGTTTACCATAACTACAGACTTGACTACGCCGATGCGCACGGCAGCGCATTTTGACTATTAATTAGCAAATTACCTACGCCAATGCGCTCAGCAGCGCTTTCTGACTACCAATCATCAAATTACAGCGCTGATGCACAGTAATACTCAGTAAACAACAATTGTACAAAGTTCCCCTGAAGAGGAGGGAGAAGGGAAAAGGGAGGAAAAGAAATAGCAGTTGCAGTGGTCCTTGCCCTAAACCCATGAAGGTCAGGCCCCACCGGCTGTCCCTGGGAAGGCCTGAGCGGCGGGGTGTCCCCTTGATGCTCGAGGCGGAGGAGGGTCAGAACCTACCCATCCCACGGCGGCGTTAGCACAGAACAGCCGGTGGTCCCTCACACGCATGCACCCACTGGCCAGGAATAAAAGAACTCCACTAAAAGAGTAACACTACGTGTTGCCCGGCAGGCATTGCACCGCCAGCTTGTCGTTGGAGCAGGAGGCCAATGATGACATGATACAGTTATTTGGACGGACGGCTATTGTTGTCTAATCCTCTAATTGTGTGAGGCATCCTAATTCCGAAAAGGGATTACTCTACTCCCTGTTGCACACTCTTGAGAGTGGCTATTTCTTTTCCTCCCTTTTCCCTTCTCCCTCCTCTTCAGGGGAACTTTGTACAATTGTTGTTTACTGCTCATTGGACACGTACATTGGACCCCGGTAAATATCGTCCTCCACTGTCCCCTCCTTTGTATATTATTGCACAGTAATACTCCCCAGTAAATTTTGTTTTCAATTTTCATTCTTCAATTTCCATTGTTGATGTTGATTGTTGATGTGTATAGCTTTCTGTAAAACATTAAGTTACATGCTGAGTGTTCTCTACTTTAGTATTACATTCTGTACCTTGTCACACTTAATTTCGCACATTCATTGTAGTTCAGTATCACTTCCTTATCTAAGTTACTTCATTTTTGGCACTGTTTATCTGTATCTTGGTCTATTTTGAAATGGCTACTACTTCTAGTATGTCACAGCCACCCCCATTTCTTTCAGAAGAGGGTGAGCCCATTCTCCCTTGGAAGAGATGGAGAAATTTGTTTGACTCGTATTTGGTTGCCATTGGGAGAGAGAAATTTTCGGCTTTCAGAAAACAAGCTATATTGTTACACAATTTAGGTGTTGAGGGCAGGCACACGTACGATAGTATGGATACCATACCCATGGGTGGAGCTGATGGTGAACCTGCTGATGTTTTTGAAATGTCTATGACTATGTTAGAACAGTACTTTGGCCCAAGGATTAACGTTGTTGATTAACGAGCGACATAGATTTTTTACTCGAGTTCAAGGCGCTCGTGAGCGTGTGGGAACCTATGTTGCTGCTCTGATTGGGAACAAAATTTGGGATGAGGAAGTGGGGTTAGGGAATGTTAAGCTTTTACCGTCTGATATCTCTCCTTTGAGTTACAACAAGTCAAGGATAGAGGTTTTGAGTTACACTGTAGCTAACATTTCTTTCAGAGGAAGATGCATTTCTGGTAAAGTATATGTTGCTGTCAGGGGTGATAACCTTCTGGGTTGGAGACATCAGCATGATTTGGGGATTATTCTTGATCCAGGAGCAAAAGATCCAAAGAATCAAGTCATTCTGAAGGAAGAATTTCTTGCTGCACACTTACATGTTGCCACTCCTCCTCAGATAGATTATATCTCTAGTTCTGAAATGTATTTTGCTGATTATCCAAGAGTCTTTACAGATACCTTGGGATGTTTAAAAGGTTTTGAGCATAGAATTATTCTCAAGAAATCTGCCAAGCCATGTGTGCACAAAGTGAGGAAGGTACCTAACATGATGCTTGAGCCACTTAAGTGTGAGATTGAGAAATTGTTGAATTTAGGTGTGATTGAAGAAATAGAATCTTCGGAATGGTTGAGTCCTGTGGTTTTAGCACCCAAGGATGGGGGAAAGTCAATTAGGATGTGTGTGGATTTACGTGGATTGAATGAGTGGATCTGGGTGGATAGGCAACCATTACCCAACATAGCTGAGAGCATTAGTACCTTGAAGGGTGCGAAATTTTTTAGCGTACTTGATCTCTCTTCAGCTTACCATCAAGTTGTATTACATAAGGATAGTAGACATCTTACATCCTTTGTCACGCCATTAGGAGCTTACCGATTTTTACGAATGCCTTTCGGTTTAGCTTCAGCTGCTGCATGTTTTCAGAGAGTGATGAAGATGGTTTTGGGACGTCTTTCAAATGTCATGTTCTTTCAGGACGATATCTTGTTGTATGGTGTTGATGAGAGTGAACATGACAGAGTGCTAAGGTCTGTTTTGAGCAAGTTGGGAGAAAGTGGACTTACTGTTAAAAAGGAAAAGTGTCGCATTGGTTTAAAGTCAGTTACATATTTGGGACATGTCATTTCTGGAACTGGGATTCAGCCTAAACTGGAGTTAGCTGAGAGCATAGTTGGAGCACCGACTCCTGTGGACAAAGATCAAGTCAAGTCGTTTTTAGGGATGGCAGAATTTTATTCGAAGTTTGTTAAAGGTTTTGCCACTCTTGCTGAACCTATCAGGTCTCTTTTAAAGAAGGGTGTACATTTTTCTTGGTCTGCTGAGTGTGAGAGGGCATTTGGTTGGTGAAGAAAGAGATTGGCAAGATGCCTACTTTGGGTCATTTTGACTCGAAACTCAAAACCATCCTCATGACTGACGCCAGTCTTAAAGGGTTGGGTGCTGTACTTTCACAAGTAGTGAATGGTGAAGAGGTTGTCGTTGCTTTCGCTTCAAGGGCCTTGAGAGAGGCGGAATTTAATTACTCTTGTATTGAGAGAGAAGCGTTAGCAGTGTATTGGTCTGTTCTCCACTTTAAATTCTATTTGTGGGGAATTCCTTTTCTCGTAAAGTCTGATCATCGTCCATTGGTACAAATCTTTTCATGTCATCAAAGTGATCATATGACGCCTAGGTTGAAAAGATGGAGTGAGGGATTGCAAGAATTCAACTTTAAAGTACAGTACATTCCTGGATCAAATAATAAACCTGCTGATTGTCTTTCTCGTCTTCCTATTGTAAGGGATTGTGTCTCTGAAGGTGTTTGTGTGAATTCGGTTTTGGAGTCTAGTATCTCCAAGGAGGAATGGTCACAGAGCATGGCTAATGATGCTGTTTTTCAACTACTTAAAGGTGTGATTAGAGATGGTTGGCCTAATCATGATGCTCTTGAGGGTGTTTTGAAGCCTTTGTGGCCAGTAAGGGATGATTTAACTTTCATTCAGGACAATTTGATGAGGGGTGACAGAGTGGTATCTCCAAGTGATTTGAGAGAGAGAATCATTAACATAGCTCATGAAGGGCATTTGGGCAGGAATCTCACGAAAGCTCGTATTAGGGAAAGGTACTGGTGGCCCGGTATGGATAGCATGGTGGAGGCTGTTGTCAAGGATTGTCATTTGTGTGCTGTCAATGACAAATCACGCACCACTAATCAATCTCCTTTGTCACCGATTGAAGTGCCTGTTGCTGTGTGGACTAAATTGGGCCTCGACATTGCGGGTCCGTTTGAACTTATGCCTGCACATGAAAGGTTTGTTGTATTGCTAGTTGATTTTACTTCTAAATGGGTCGTTTCTAAATGCATGGATGTGGTCAATTCTAGAGCAGTGATTGAGTTTTTGAAGGAAGTATTTGGATCAGAGGGTGTTCCTAAAATACTACTCACTGACAATGGGGTGCAGTTCACCTCCAGAGAGATGGATGATTTCTTGAAAGACCTAGGCATCATCCATCAGAAGACAGCTCTCTATTCTCCACAAGCTAATGGTCTCACGGAAAGGATGAATAGAGTAGTGAAGAGTTGTGCACAGAGGGCTTTGGAATCCAAAGTCTCTTTTAGCAGTGTATTGAGGGAGACGTGGTGGGCACACCGCACGACTCCCAATGCTGTCATGCAAAGATCACCTTTCGAGGCCTTGAGAGGTAGGTTAGCTTGTTCTAAACTCAATCCTACCTGGCTTCCTGGGAAGGGTCGTGATGACAGTATTGAAAGGGAGGTGAGAAGGAGAGGGGCGTTGAGAAATTATCAGCAGAAGTATAAACAACGCTACGATGCTAAGATGCATGCCAAACTTAGGAAGTGGAATGTTGGTGATAGTGTTCTGGTGAAAAAATCTAAGTGTGGTCTTAAAGGTACTTCAAACTTCACTGGTCCTTTCACCATTATTTCCATCAGGAAGAATGTTGTCACCTTAGACAATGGTTGTACTTGGAATATGTCTAATTTGGCCAAGTGCAATGCTGCTAAGTTTCATTCCACCAGCAGTTTTAATTCTTCTTGCACTCCTAGTGTTACTCCTTCTCCCTGTTTTCAAAGAACTGTTTCAGGGAGGACTTCAGGGAGGACTTCACACCTTCCTCGGAAATTCGATGATTTTGTAATGTCTTAAGTTTTGTTTTCCATTTATTCCTTTCTATTTTTATTATTGGATGGGGGATGTGTTGTGGTTATTGTTACTGTCCCTTTAATGGAACTCCTCCAGCCTTACCATCTTGACATCATTATGAGAATGTTATGTTTTCTCCTCAAGTGTCAGTTGCTGTAATCTGCTGTTGATGGTTGTACTAATAAAGCTCCTTCTACAACTTATCCTGCTTTTGAGCTTTTATCAGGTGTCAGGGTTGGAGAGCTGTGAGTTTACGGGCAATGACATCTTTCTTCCAACCATTGCTCTAGGGTGCATTCCTTTGCCTCCTTTGATGAAATCAGGTTTGTTTCAAGTTTTTTCTCTCTTCCATAAAGGTGATCTTTGATGCTAGGGAATCTCTTCATTTAGATGTTCAGGCTGTGCGTTTGACAATAGCAACCAAATCTGATAGTACTTCCAGCAGTGAACCCAATGTAACAATGATTGGGGCTCACGGACAAAGCCTCCTTCCACCTTGCCCTGGATTTTGTCTTCAATGAAATCCAGTTTGGTACCCATGTCTGCTAAGCAGAGAGCCAATGATTGTGCTAAATCGATTTGAAGCTCCATTTCTGATGACTGCCATAGCAGTGCTGTGGCATTCGCATCTTGAGAGGCACTGATTGAGGCCAGATATGTGTCGGCAGGTTGAGAAGGCTTAGAAGTGTTATGATTTATAGCATAAATCACTCTGTTTGGTTTTGGAGCTAGTTCTAGTGTTTTTTTAAATTTGTAATTCATTGTTATGGCAGAAAGTTGTCAAAAGGTTGCCTAGTTCATGATTGAGGTCAACGTTACAGTTTATGCTTAAGGTTGCTGGCTCAGGATACATATTCAGAGGGATAGCAAAGCAATTAGTATGGATTTGGGCGACTGTTACTATGTCGCGCTTAACTGTAGATGATTGACATGCAGCAGAGTTCCGTTGCGGCCAGCACAGGGGGACCCATCCCTCAGGAGACCTTGCGCCAGGGAAGCCCCTCCAGCACTGAGAGTGTCCGGAGGCACATAAATTCATCACAGGCTTCCCGCAGCGCGGGAACCCACGCAGCAGAGTTATGTTGCATCCAGCACCGGGGGACCACAACCCCCAAGAGACCTCGAGCCAGTAAGGCGCTGCCAGCACCGAGAGCACCCTTAGGCGCATAAATTCAGCACGGGCTTCCCGCAGCGCGCGAGCCCTCGCAGCGAGTTCCGTTGCGGTCAGCACCAAAGACCACAGCCCCCAAGAGACCTTGCGCCAGGGAAGCGCCGCCAGCACCGAGAGCGCCCTGAGGCGCATAAATTCATAATGGCTTTCCCACAGCGAGGCAGGGCTGGATAACGCTCTTGGTTTTAGAGCCAGGGTCTTTATACCTAGATATTTTCCCGATTGCACCAGATGACTATTATCATGTTGGGGTCCATGCAAGGAGAACTTAACGGCGAGGATTTAAAATGACTAATAGAACGACAATGTGGTGAGACCCCACGATCGATTAACTACATTGTGCCACCTCAACATAATATTGGTGAACCTTTCTTTTAGCACCTGTAGTAAGGAGGATTTGGAATCGGTAGCTGCTTATATAGAGTTTTCTGAATTGACCCTCTTTAGGAGTACTATAGGAGTACTTTTATAACCTTGTTCTTTTTTAGGTTCTAAGAGTTCAGTTAAACTGTGTTTAATTTCAATAACTGTACTTTTTAAATGTTACCTTCTCTCTAAAAGTTCTCAAGAATATCCAGTGGCAATTTTTTTTTGTTGTCAAAAGTGTTTTTATTGGCATTTTAGAACAAAAACATGCGACAGTCCCGCACAACTTCCCACGCAGGGGGCAGATATGAAATCAAAGCAATACGGAGCCCATGACCCCAGGGGGGTACCGTGGATCCAGGCCTTAAGCAGGCCTTGAGTGAAGAGGAAGCATTGGAAGCTCAGTACAGGCATCCCCCCAATAGGGTAAGCAACAGAGTTCATGCCACGAGCCGAAGCGGGTATCGTTGCTAAGCAATGAGTCAATGGGATAAGGCCCATCCTACACCCCACGGTAGCAATATCGCCACCTCATCAAAGTGACGGGACGCCACAGGAACAAGAACTAGTAACCCCCCACCCCCGTCGCCCTCCCCAGTGGTGGTAGCAAAGCCCCGCAAGCAAGGTCTGGTCTGGAGCAAGCACAAATCACAGCTGAAATAAATGGAGAGCTCGCACACTGGGCGGACAAACTGCAGACGGAAGCCCCTTGGAGAGAAACCGAACCAGGGGACCCCAGCGAAATTCGAAGTTCTTAAAGTCATCTAGGAAGATGTCGGCCATTCTCTCCACACTCAACAACCTCCACAACCTCGCATCCAGTGGCAATTTTTATCATTGTTTTTATTTTATTATTTTAACTCTGAATTTTAATTCTCATATTTTCCCTTACCTGTGCCCATCCCTTGGTACTTTTGCACTTGGCACTTTCGCAATTGGCACTTTTTAAATGAACTCATAGCACTTAGCTTTTTACATTTGTGTACTTTGAACAAGCATCCTAGGACCGGTTTCGAGGTTTCATCCCTCATCAGCCAGGATAGCTTGCCTCCAGTGGCATGGAGAGCACGGGACCCATGTCTAGACATAACCGTCCCACTCGGGGTGACAAATGCAAAAAGAACAATTGTTGGACAGAATGCAGAACAATGTCATACATTCACCCCAGTACAGAGATGTGGGCCTAAACCCATTGTTTTTTTGCTCACCATGCCATTCCAGTTTTAGCCCAGCCATATGCAAATCAGTCTTGACCCTGTGCCTATTAGGAACAGTCCAGTCCGAACTGCCTGGTCAGGTCCTCCCTGGACTGTAAACAAGCATCCTGCAAACTGGGGTGGTGCAGTGGGAAAAAGAACGGTGGATTTAACCCAGATCTCTTGACTGGGGGGGGGATGTTTGAATCATTCAGCATTCTGTCCATCATTTGTTGATGAAAGTATATTAGGAGCACATATGCAGAATAGTCCCACACGTTTGCTTACACCGGATGGATCACCTATTCCGAAAAGAAAAAGGGTTGTAAGAAGAGACATGCAACTGTGGGGAGTAATAAAATTAGGAAAGGACCTCTGCAGAATTTGGCAGATCAAATACTTGATGATATAAATGTTCAAGGCACCCCTATAAATTTACAAACTACACAAATTGTTGCCTTAGTGGCAACAAAGATTGAAGAATTACTAAAACCAATTTACCATTAATTACTAAAACTGACTAGTGAAGTAATCAAGATTAGTGGTTTGCTAAAAATACTAATGCCCGTCTAGGGGAAAAGAGGACTATAATAAAGGGGAGTACTATCAATGAGCCACCCCAGGCAACAGCTGCCACTGATAAGGCAATAAATGTGGTTACAGGCAGTAATAATGCAAGGTGGGTGCGGCCTGATGTAGTAGGAATGGGGAATAAAAATGGAAGGAATGAGTTAGGTAGCCACCTCCGTTTAAGCCAACAGACTATGAATAACCAACCCTATGAAAACAGATGGGATGGGTCTGAGATAGATCGACCGACGACAAAACATACTGAGATAAAAGTAAACAGGGCCCTAGTGGGCAGTGCTGATGTCCCCATTAATTTACCACCAGAATGTTGCCCGTATGCTGCAGTTATGGTTAATGTCCCTCCATTACAGCTGGGCCAAAGGGAGTCACACGATACAGTGGTCCACTGGCTATATAGGAACTGTGGGTACCCAGTGTCCGGAGCAAGCCAGATACTCTTAACAAGAAGAGCAAGCTGAATTTGCCCTTTATCCAAGTGTCTCAAAGGAGACTGTATTTTTATTATCATTTACTTCCGAAATCCAAGCTGGGCAAGAAACACCCTAGATAGAGCAGTTTTACCATTACGCTTTGATCAAAATATGTCACTGCAACCCCTTGGCTTTTTTTTATAGACATTTAAGACCTGCATATAACAGGGAAATTGAAAAAGGCCATTTTAGTATGATACCCGCCATGCCAATTTATTCCATTCATGTGCTAACTGTGCCTAACAGGTATCAAGCCCTGAGTAACCTACAGGATAATGATTGACACAGGGCTGCTTGTTTACCCATTGCGGAGTGTGTCTCTACTGGAGACGGATTCAGTGAACGCGGAGCCAGGGTACCAATTGCTAATAAATTGTCAATAGATGCATTATATATACTTCCAAACATCAAAGGCTCATATGTAGAGAGAGACCTGACACATAACTATGGATGAAGAATGGAAATGTGAATGTTTTAGAGATAAGTTGGGGATAACATTAGCAAATGGCTATACAATTGTTACGTGGAATATTGCCGGCCTATTAAGCAAATAGGATGCACTAGGATGGATAGATTTCATTAATGAACATGACATAATTTGTCTGCAAGAAACTTGATGTATTGATCACGTTTACATAGAAGGGTTTACTTCATATGTTCTACTGGCGGTGCCTTCGCCTGCTGGTAGAGCAGAAGGGGGTCTTTTGGTCCTTGTGTCAAATAAACTACCAGTAATTGTCAAAAGAGCGATCACAATCCCAAATTTTATGGTTGTACTGTAAAGATGAAATAGTTGTGATTCTGGTCAATCACTATAATAATGTGTTCAATTCTACTCGTAGTAATGTTGTCTTCGAATTAGACAAGGGTCTGGATAATCTGATATCTATGATTAATGCTAATTTTGTAATATGAGTGAGGAAGGTGATGATTTTGTACACTTTCCACATCACAACTCTGGAGGAGCATTAAACACAATGATGGTGAAGTATGACCTTGAATTGTTACAGTGTTTCCATGACATTAATGGTGGTTCAATAGCAACCTTTATAGCCAGGAACTCAACATCTGTTAAAGATCATATGTTCATTTCTAAGAGTATTACACATATGTGTTCTACACCAAGGATCGCCCAGTTAGGACTTAGCGACCATAATTGTATCATTATATCAATACTGGCATGGGGCAACAAATCTGTATTACATCAAGATACTATTGTTAATATTGCCCTTATTAGACCAAATGGAACGCAACTTAAATAGGTGGGGGTCGACCCGATAAAGGTATTACATGACATTGTTGTTAAATGCAGAGCAGAGATTTCGTACTGCCTTAAAGAGGATGTTAGTGCCACTCTGATGCTAAATAATTTTGGTCAAATTTTGTAGTAAGGATGGTAACTATTCCTCCTAGGAAACAAACAAAACACTGTAGGGGATGGTTCGATCATACGTGTACCCAGTCATCTAAATAATTAAAACAAGCTCACAATAATAGACCTAGGAACCCTGAAATAATTAAAAAATAACGAACTAATTACAAATCCGCTCTTAAAGCAAGGAAAACAGAATTAGAGGAGTCAGCGTGGGACAAATTATTATTGTATGCAGACACTTCTAACAAAAAGTTATTTTGGGAAACTGTTAATTTGCTGTTTCTTAAAAACGATTAATACCCAGAATTACTATCACACGTTTGGTATGAAGCATGGGTGACACATTTTTCTAGTTTTTTTAAACCATCAGAACTCGAAACATTTAGACCCCAAACTCCTATAGAGTAAGTGGCCTTTTATACCCCTATACATTATGCTCGAAGAGCTTAAGGTGGGAATGAATGGAAGTAAGGGATGGAAAGCTCCTGGTCCAGATGGGGTGCCAATAGATGTTTATAAAGTAGCTATAGATCTGTAGGCGCCTGTCCTTACTAGAGTTTTTAATTCAGCAGTGACAGAGAGTACACCACCCACATGGGGCCAATCAGTATTTATTCCCATTTTTAAAAAGGGGAATAAGTCGGAAGCTAAAAATGACCCCACTATCTCACTTTTAGATTCATCAGTAACAATCATGAACAAAGTACTAATGGTGAGATTAGAAGACTAGGTGGCTGAGAATGAGATATTATCACCAGCTCAATATGGCTTAAGTAAAGAGTTGGGAACAATTGAACAATGTATTAATTTAGAGCTTTTAATAGGTAAGTTTACCAGTGCAAAGCAGGGGAGTCTGTATTTATGCTCTGCAGACCTCAGTAGTGCTTGTCCATCATGCTGTCCTGTGGCGAACTTTGCTTAACCTTGGAGCCCCTGAACCCATTATGTTTTTTCCTCGCAAGGTTGTATGAGAGTTTGTCATGCGAAGTTCGGTATGGGCAACATGGCAAGTGTTCCCCACATTTTTAGGTCAAACAAGGCCTAGGCCAAGGTTGTGTTTTAGCACCACTGCTTTTTACATTATTTATAAATGAGGTTGATAAAGCCCTCCAGTTGGTACAGGCGGCTGCACCCCAAATAGCAGGTAGGCCCATACAGTTCTGCTTTATGCAGATGACGCTGTTCTTCTGTCCTGAACTCCGGTTTGTTTACAATAATTAATTGACAAGTTTAGTAGTTTTATCACTCGCAGGAAACTTTTAATCAATAAAACAAACACTTTTACCATGGTATGTGGCCCTAAACTTAAGAAACTTAAAACGTTTTTTATTGATAGTCCTAGAGTAGAAACTGTTAATAACTTCTGCTATTTGGGAATAACTTTCTCAGGAAATCGGAACTGGACGAATGAACTAACTAATGTTTGCTCAAAGATGATAAAGAGTACATATGGGGTCTTCTGGTTTGCATCAAAACTAGGAGATTGTCGTATAAAAGCTATGATTGATATATATAAGGCTAGATGCATTCTATTGCTTTGTATGGCACAGGAGTGTGGGGTCACAATTGTTGTTAGACCCTGCAACAAGAAGAAAATCTTTTAAAAAAAAGTTTTTTATGTTTACCTTCCTCTGCGTCTACAGAGATAATGCACTAGGAAGTAGGAATACATTATTTATCAGACCTGATCACCATGCAACCTTTAATGCTCTGGAGATCCATATGGGCCAAGGATTAAACTAAATTTACTGAAATAATTATTAAGGGCTGTCTACAATTGAGCAATAATTTACGTATCCCCTGGTTAAAATATATTGTTGATCTATATAATAAATTATTTAAGATTATGGTCCATGAAAAGCCAGAGTATCCAAACAGGATATTAAGGATACCTTCTTGGCACACAAAAATTAGACTCGAATGAGGGCTGTAGGGAAGCAAACCACATATATCTTTTATTAATCAGTTGAGCTCAGAAGTGGTTTCCAAGATTATTTGTCTATAGTTACCAAGCCTTTACATCGTTTTGTATTAACAAGATTGAGATTAGGAACTGTACACCATTTAGTTTGATTTCCTGCTATGAAATCAAGGCCAATGTCTCCATGTTCTTGCGATGAGCGATCCAAACAAGGCATTTCTTGCTCTTGTTTAACTTTTGCCTGCATTTTAGATGTATTTTATTAAAGCCACTTTTTAAAAAATATAACGTGAGACCAACCCTTGCTGCTATGAAATTATGAACCTTTCCTTGTATCCTGTGCCTATACCTTGGGATTCATAAACTCCTGCACAGGTTTGTGAGAAGTGCTAGTTAGGGCAGCTGAGGGTGCTTCTGGAAGCGTGAGGTCCCCACTTGGGCAAGATATAGTCCTGCGTCTCTCATGTACAAAAAGGCCCAATACTGAGGCATTAGTGAGACTGTTATTGGGGTTTTCAGTGCTTTTATTGCATACTGTAAATGTGTCGGGTGAGGCTTGAAAATACTGACTGAAGGGTCCAGAGACTAGATGATCCAGGAGGTCTTGCAGGGCTGAAAAGGGTTGAAAAGGGTTGTAGGGGTGACTTTTCCTCTGCTGCAGCCCTACAGCCGCTTGGTAGCTTCCATCTGGGCAATCTGATTAGTGCTAGGGGCCGAGTCACTATGCTGCAGCTGATTGGTGGGCAGATAGAGCACCTGGGTAGAACATTTCAGAACGGAGAGTGAGAGGATTCGCTTGCACCACAAGCCGCACCCCGTTTTAGGCGGGCCATCTTCGCAGTACGCTGGGCCTCGAACACCACAACTCTCTGACTGCACTGCTTACTCCATTGCTCCCTGTATTAACGTCCTCTGGCCCCCAGACCACCAGGACCTCCCATGCCACCAGGCACAGCCAGATAAACAACATGGGGGATGTTGAGTGGGCAGTTGTCTGCCACTGTGGCTTGGCTCCTTCATGATTCTTCCTGGTCTATCTATAACTATGAGTAGCTGAATTCAATACATTTTCTTTTGGTTTCTTTAGATATTGCTCGATGCTTGGCCATGTGCCTTTAATCTTGTTTGGGTAGTAACCTCACTAGCAGTGGACTTGCGGTGTGGTTACAATGTAGGTACAGTATGTTCACTGAAGGAACGCTTGAAGGTGTTTACCTGAGTAAAAGTTTGAAGATTACAGAGCAAGCACAGTGGGTGAGAGGGGGACGAAACAGGGGAGTAAGGCAGATGCTACTGGCACCTATTTCTAAACAGACCACTTCAGCGACCTGATTTTGCACTCATTTCTGGTCCCTTTCTAACACTACCCCCCGCTCGCTTACACACTCACTTGAACATTGGAGTTTCGACTTCGAGTGTCTTCAGCGTCCTTCTGGCCAGTGATGGCTCGCATAGGGCGTGCTGCAGGGCGGTGGGGTGGGGCGGGGGAGGGGCTGGGTGAGGGGTAGTAAACTCGGACATACATCGGAATGGAGGAAAGTAATTATTACGTTCCTCCGTTCCGTCGTATGTCCAAGTTTACTACCCCCCACCCTGCCCCTCCCACGCCGCACCCGACTGCCCCACAGCATGCCCTATGCGAGCCTCCACTGCTTCTGGTCTCGAGAGACACACCTCCCCCTATCTTTCCATGACGGCCACAGGGCTACCTTGGCAGTGCAGGTCTGTAGCAAGTGGTGGCAGCAGCAGAAAAGTAGCAGCAGTGGTCTGGCTGCTCTGGTTCGAAGTGCCACCTGCTGGATTCTCATATCTGCTCCTTGGCTCACAGGGCTGGCGTGGAGCTCCATTGCGCTGAGTGTACCAGACCCTGCATTGCTCTGCTCTACGGCTCCTGGGCTCCTCCCCTTTTGACATGCATACATCACAGCCCAAAGCAATCCCATAGGATGTGAGTAACCTCCTCCACATATCACTTTAGAAACTGGATTTTTTACAAGTTAATTAAAAACACCATTCATGTCAAGGCAGAAACAATGTAAGCAAACACTATTTCAAGAAGTACATTTGAAGGATGTAGACTGGTAAACACATCCATGCCTAATTAAAATAGAGTATATCATGAGTTTTTTGGCCCCCATTAGAGACTGACAGAGGAATAAGCCACACACACAATATAAGTAAACCAATTTCCCATAAGCATACAGAGAAGCAAAAAGTATACGAAGAAAAAAAAACATATCTTTAAGATATTCCTAATGTAGCCCATTAACAAGAAACTCATCTTTAATTGCGTTTCAACTATATTGGAAACATCATGGTGTTTTCTACTTTATAATGTTATATGAAGCCCTGTGTTATGAGGTGTTTGATGCATAGAATACAGCCACTCTGTATAAATTGTTTGTTTTCTTCCTTGAAGGTTGTTTTAGCCTGCATGGGAGGCAAATCAATTGTTCATATTTGAACCCTCAGAAAAGGGGACCACTGACTTAATATCGAAACAAACAATATCATGTAACAAAAATACATTACATAAATTAAGAAACAAATAAAATAAAAAAAGACAAAAAAGGACATTTTCAAAAAATATAAAAGTATAGAAACAAATAAAACGATAATCATATACTATAAAATATGAATTATAAACAATTGTTAATAATACATATATTTAAACAATATTAGGAAATGGATTTGAGTCTGGGAATAATACATACACTGTCCCCATTCCAGTTTATGCAACAGTAGAGAATGTTTAGAACTTCAAAGGGGTTAAATATATTTTTCCTACTCCAAAACGGTACAACAGGAGGGAAGCGTTGGACTTCAGAGGGGATTAATTTACTATTCTTACTCTAGTCTGTGCAACTGTAGAGAAAGCATAGGACTTTAGAAGGGTTACATTTACAATTACCACTCCATTCTCTGTAACAGTAGGAGAATCATTGCATTTCGGAGGGGTAACATTTACTATTCCCACTCCACCCTGTTCAACAGTAGGTAAAGCATTGGAATTCAGAGGAGTAAAATGTACTATTCTCACTCCAGTGTGTGCAACAGTAAGGCAAGCGTTGGACTTCGGAGGGATTAAACTTACTCTTCCCACTCCAGTATGTGCAGCAGTAAGGAAAGCATTGGACTTCGCAGGAGTAAGATTTGCTATTCCCACTCCCATCTGTGTAACAGTAGGGAAAGCATTGGACTTCGGAGGGGTACAATTTACTATTCCCACTCCGATATAAGCAAAAGTAGGTAAACTACTTCACTTCAAACACATTTCATATTTGCATAACCATATTAATTTTAAGAAACATATATCACTCTTAATATAAACATTTTTACTTACCATAATATATATGTATATTACCTACTGGTGGTCAGCAGTAGGTAGCTATCGTTAGAACCTAGTTTCCATACGAAAAACATTTTTTGATTTGCTAATAACTTTGGCATTGTTTGACGAATCTTCGCAAAATTCTCCCAAAAATGTTTCATCCAGGTCAGCTCCTATCCTTAAATTTTAGGGGTGATTCATCAAGCGGGGCTGAGAAAAAAGGGGGGTCCCAAAAAGTATTTTCTCCATGTTAATTTCCTTAGGAAACATTAGCCAAGGCTACAGCTCTAACTGCCGAACGTAATTACACCAAATCTTGCAAAAAGGTAGCGCTTCTTTCAGAAAGCGACTTTTTTTTAAATGGTGTAAATCCGTTGAGTAGTTGCTCAGAAATTAAAAAAATAAGAGTAAAAAAATCAATTTCCCATAGTAAACTTTAGCCAAGGCTACAGCGCCGAACTGCTGAACGGAATTATACCAAATTTGGAAAAAAGGTACTGCTTGTCTCAGAAAGCAACCTTTTTAAAAATGGGGTGAATCCATTCAGTAGTTTCTGAGAAGTAAAAAAAATAAAAATATTGATATCTAGAGGCACAGTGGATTCATGGAGGCTCCCGACCACAAGCTTTATTCTAATTGGCAGTCAACACTCCAAACCAGGAAGTGTTGGCAGCCATCTTGTGACTCGGTAACCAAGTCACAAGAAAACCGTGAAACAAATGAAAAAAACAAGAAAAGGGGGCAGAGTATAAACACCCTGACCCCATAGGCCTGCTCAGGGGCTCCCACAAGGACCCCCAGGGCCAAGAAAAGCATTTTTTTAAAAAAAGAATTGGCCAAATTCCCCCAGGGTGCGCGAATCCGGCAGAGAAAATTAAAAACAATGAAACTTGGGCTGCCGCGCTTCGTTGTATTAAAGCCCACGGGTGGGCCAGGTCCTGGGGGCACTGAAAAAAATGCATGTGGGGGACCCAATCCCCCCCACACTGCCCAGGGATCGCCACATCCCGGGGCTTGATTTATGAGGTGCGGGGGTGCACACTGTCCCCCGCAGCACTGGGGACTGCTACCCCATGGGGCTAATGTTTAAATGTTTGGGGGACTCCAAGTTCCCCCAAGCCCCGGGGACCGCCACTCCCCAGGGTTTTTATTATTTATTTGTGGGGGGCACACGCCCCCCTGCTGCCCCGGGGTCCGCCACCCCCAGTGCTTTTTTAATAAATAAATAAATCTGTGTGGGAAGCTCAAGCCCCCCACACGCCCCGGAGACCGCCACCTCCCCAGGGCACTAAGATGCAAATGTGGGGGTCCATTATGGACCCCTGAGCCCTGGGGACAACCACCATCCCGGGGCTGTGTACTATGTGTAAGGGGGGCCGTGCAGCCCCCCTCCTGGAGCCCTTCATGGCCCTGGAAACTGCCACCCCCAGGGCTGGCTCCTGCGGTGTCCTGGGGTGGCCACCCCCAGGACACTGCTGTTTGCCATGGCAGGGCGGGAGCCGTGCGGCTCACACCCTGTCATAACAAACTGTGGTTTGGATTTTGGAAGTGATAGCAGGTTTCCTGCTCTCGCTTACAACATTCAAACCACATTGCTTATCCACAAGGGGAGTTGCATGTTAGCAGCTCCCCTTGTGGAAAAGCAATGCCGGCTCCCGCAGGAGGCGGGGAGCCGGCAGGACCATGGGGGAATTGGGGACCACCCACGGTCCCCAACGGAAAGGCCAGGCCCTGGGGGATGCAGTCCCCAGGGCCTGAGTGGCAAGGTGGGGGCCATGCGGCCCCCTCTATTGATGAATTAAAAAGAAAATGAGGCATTGCCCCGGGGATTGGGTCCCCAGGGCAATGTGAGGCCTTAGGAGGGGGGCTACGCAGCCCCCATATTTATAAAGAATGATAAAAACAAAATCAAAATGTGGGATGGGGTCGCTGGGGCCGAAATGGGCCTAAGGAGGGGGCCGCGCGGCACCCTTCCCATTTAATTAAATATTAAATACATTAAAAAGCCGGCATCGCGGTGGAGGCCACGCCACCTATCAGCAGCACTCAGCAAATGCGCCGCCGTGGTGCGTTGTAGGTGGGGGAATTCATTTCCCTTGAATACTGAGGGTCCCTGGGGCCAACTAGCCCGCCAGGTACATCCAGTATGCGCCAGGGAGCTGGGTTGCAGAGAGGTGTTCAGAGGCAACCCCCCTTTTTACACCTCTCTGCAAAGCAGCTCCGTGGCGCTTTCTGGAGGTACCTGGTGGGCTAGTTGGCCCCCGGGGAAGCTAAGGACTCAAGGGGACTTAATCCCCCAATTTACAATGCACCAGAGGGTACGTTTGCCCTCTCTTTGCAGCACTTTAATCATCCAGTCACTACCCATGCACTCATGCAATGACCCATGCACTAACTCATGCACTGCTACAATACCCTGAGCAATACCCTTGCAGTCCAGCCATTGCCCTGTCACTACCCATGCACTCCTCCAATCACTCAGCGAGCACCATGTATTTATCCAATCACTCCGCCAAAACCCAGGCACTTATAAAGACACCATGCACTCTCCTTGCAGTACTTTAATCTTCCAGTCAGTACCCATGTACTCATGGAGTGACCCAGGCACTTACACATGCACTGCTACAATCCCCTGTGCACTACCCATGCAGAACTATAACCACCTACACAGTACTGATTTACTCCTCCAATTACCCAGGTTGTACCCATGCACTCCAGAAATCCCTCTGTCACTACCCACACACTCCTCCAATCACCCATTCAACATCATGTATAATGATTGGAATGATGTAGTATGTGACATCATCAGCAGTGCATTGCGGGCGCGCGAGTTATAGTTAGCTGAACTAACTATAACAGGGGAATTTCAAAGGTTTTGTATGAGTAAAATGACCAGCTAACTATAACTGGTGTGAAACTTATGTTTTTTTCAGTGAATTTCAAAGGTTTTTAAAATGCTAATTCCTAACTATAACGTGTGTAAAACCTATGGATTTTTCAGTGATTTTCAAAGGTTTTTAAATGCTAATTCCTAACTATAACGTGGCTGTAACCTATGGTTTTTTCAGTGAATTTCAATGGTTTTGTAAATGAAAATTGTTTAATGTAATAATTGGTATATTTTTTATACTGATTTACTACATTATTATAATTTTTTTATTTTTAGATACATTATTTTGCTAAATTACATTACATATTTTTAATATAAATTGATAAAAAAATGTTTGTACACCTCTCTGCAACGCAGCCCCCTGACGCGTTTGCAGAGGGGGAACTAATTTCACTTGCATACTGGGGGTCCCTGGGGGCCAACTAGCCCACCAGGAACCTCCAGTATTCCCCAGGGGGCTGCATTGCAGAGAGGTGTAATGAGGCCACACCCTTTTTTACACCTCTCTGCAACGCAGCCCCCGGGCGTGTTTGTAGAGGGGGAACTAATTCCCCTTGCATACTGGGTGTCCCTGGGAGGCAACTAGCCCACCAGGAGCCTCCAGTATGCGCCAGGGGGCTGCGTCGCTTTGCCCCGGAGGGCGGCGGTCCCCGGGGCAGTGTGGGGGGGATTGGGCACCCCCCTCACTTCTTTATCACTATGCCCCCACAATTTGGTCCCCCTCGGAGGTAATTTTTAAATAAACATACCGGGTTTTTTTTAAAAAACGTTTTTGGCCTTGGGGGTTATTGTGGGACCCCATGAGCATATATATATATATGTCTCCACGTCGGTTCAAAGGAATCCGGGGGATGCAGCGCTCTCCATGGGGGCAGACTCTGCGACGGAACCACGTCGCTTTCACATTTTATCACAATCCTTCGCACGAAGGAAAAACGAGGCGCCCAGCCAGTAGTTTCCACAGCTATTGGTTTTAATCATAAGACCATTTCACAGGGTTAAAGCGAGCGATCTACGCGTTTCGGTGTTACAAACACCTTGGTCACGATCGTGGCAATGCAGCGTGTGCAATGTAATTCGTTTTATTTATTTACTTACCTCCGTTCTGCCGTATGCCGGAGTTTACTACCCTCACCCTGCCTTACCGCCCGCAGCACTCCCTCCAGCAGTCGCTGCTGCCTTTAGGTCAACTTTAGATGTGCCTTTTTAACAGGAAATCATGTGTGGTTTTGTTGAAAAAAAAGTGTGCTTGTGTTATGTGCTTTCATAAAGAATGCAGTTATTAACTTCACTGGCGGCCATTGTTAAAATAGTATTGGAAAATTAAAGACAGAGCTCTGTTGTTCATGCACCAGCTTACCATCATGAATGAGTTTCTGGCACTAGGAGAAGAACAAAATACAAGTCTTTCTGCTTCCAGACAACATGTCCAAGTTCACCGCCCTTGCTCTTTAAATACCTGGATTCTGGGCAGGGTTAAAAAAGTTTGAGTTATCCTGCTTGTAAGTACTCCAGTAAGATCATGGAACAATAAGGTAGGTGATGTGCCCAGGATCGCACAGTTTGCAATGAAACCTGAAACTCAAATCAGAACTCCAGACTGCACAGCCATTAGATTAGCCAATAGAGTGCACCTCCTCCCAGCTGATTGTATGCCATCTTTTGCCTTATTTTCCTTGTACCACTCTGTGTAGAGCCTGCCCTACAACAGTTTTGCTGTGTTGTTGATGTTTCAGCTTTATTAGTTATGTATTCGAGTATGCAAACAAAAACTATTACCTCCTGAAATGGAGAGGTGTCTCTCTCAGGTTTACCTTTCTAAAGTTCTACCAGGGCATGATTGAAGTTATATAAGTAACTTGAAGGTATGACCAACACATTGTACTTGATTCAATTTCATGTAGTGGAGAAGCGTGGCTCAGTGGTTAGAGGCGGCAGACCCGGAAGCTGAGATCGGCTGTGGACCAGGGTTCGTTTCCCTGCCTCGGCGGGTCTCGGGTTCAAAATTCCACGGACTCGACAATTCTCACTCCGGTGCCTACTCGACTCCCGGGGTCACACTCTGCAACTCTGGGCAATAGCTTGCTTAATCTCCACTATGGCCCCTCGCGGCGGGATGCCTGGCTTTCACCTTGTGGATACCCTGCCGGGGTATCTCACAGGGGAGTACCAGGACGGGTTCCCTAAGCAAGCGCCTTGATACCTTCGGGTGATACGTGCGCTATATAAGTCGCAATACATTTACATTTACATGTCTCTAAAATGCAGAATCTTTACAAAGAATTTACGGTTAGACAAGTTTAACCAAGCATGTTTAGATATGCTTCCTAAATGCACACTAATCACTGTTGATAACACAGACAAGTACCTCCTTTAACCCAGGGCTTTAAGTGGGATGAAAAATAGTGAGGGGAGGGTCTCTAAAACGGGAGTGGCTGATGCAATTAAGTGTGTGGCTTAAACATCTAAACACAATGTTTGTGATTCCCATAGTATGCCATTTTTGAGTTGGTTCCTCTCTGAGCTTTCTATTATTATTATTGCACCCAGATATACAGCACAATAACTGTCGTACACCTACAACTACCCAGAACTATTGGCTTTGTCAATGGTGGTTTGCTGTTTAAGATAAATGAGTAACCACAACGATTGTGTGATAAAGAGTTCATTTTGAAAAATGTTCAATTCTGTAACTGTGAATAAACATTACTGAGACTTATGACAGGGGCAGTGCTCTTCAGTGTCAAAATCACTCTGGTATGTTCACTCTATGTTAGACATGTACACCCTTTTTCTCTCAACATCTCGTTCATTTACATATCCTACACCTTATCTCTTTCATCTTCATTATTCTTTTTTCACTCTCTCCTGAGTGCAATTCCTCGCATCTCCTTCACTATACCATCACCAAACACACAACACACGCACTCAAGTACTGCATTTTCTGTTACTTTTACTGTGTCAATATTGTGACATATGTTTACCTCCTTCACACAAACACACACATTTGCAGTGAACCACAATTGGAACTGGAATATGTGATGATTGCTCTGTGGAGAGGCCTAGGATTGGATGACCATTTATTCAGAACACTTTTCTAACCCACTGACAGGCACTGTGAGAAACTTGCACTGCCTTTAGCCTCCATTCCAGAGCTCTCAATTGAGGCACATTATAAACACCCAGAGGCTACACAATTCAAAGTATGCACAATACAAGAGTAATATTCTACACAAAAACTAAATACAGAAACACAACATCCTGAAAACATTGACACTCTTGGGGAATTCAAGATTGAGTAAAGCATGTGAACTATAAACAAGAACTAAATTACTCTCATTGATTGTCTTGATATTTGTTACATTCATTGTTCAGAAAACTATGAATATGTTTGCCATCATAGTTAAGAGCATGAAAAAAGAGCCCAAGAGGGACCTGTTTCAATGTTAGTTTTTATCCACTACCAGGTCTGAGACTGAAAGGGACCCGACCAACGTAAAACCCTGCCTTAAGCTATACAGCTTTGTACTAGTGAGGTGGAATTTTAAGTAGTTACTACATTTTTGCTTGCTGCTTTGCCTTGTTTTTCTGAGATGAGAACCCAAGTACAGAGGTCCATCTCCGGACTTTCACAGTGAAATGAGATTTGGGGAAAAAACAGCAGAGGCTCCTGTGGGCTTTAGCCCCAGAGGGCTGTGACTGTTTCTGAAACTACCCCAGCTGATCTGGTGCAGCTAGCATTCATTTTCTCCTCTTCAACTGCCCTGATGCTTCTTTGTAAGGGTGAGCACATGTTAAAAATAGGAAGATTGAAAGAAATCACCAGCTTCTTATGCAGGAAAATATAAGAAATCAATACATTTTCATTGCAAAATCAGAAGCTGAGAACACTACCTTTTGGAGGCTGCAGTATGATAAATACTGATGGATGCCTCCAAAAAAAGTTAAAGGAAACATTTGGATGATGAGGTTATTAAAAAGCTTTGTGATTTCACCTACTCATTGGGTGACTGTGTAAAGGGAGCCAAAACTGTGTGACACACTTTAGCACCCTGTGAGTTGGCAGGTCTAGCTCAGTGTCCTCCTTCGTGACACCTTCACTCACTCACAGTCACACACCACCCTCTAATTTTTAATTGGACATGCAGCATAGCCACAGCATTGATTGAACATCCAGTGTCAGTAACAGACACATGCAGAACCTAGTGATTTAAAGTGGAATCCTCTGTTTGCGGAGATATATAAGGTTTGTAGGTTGTCCAAGAAGTACCCAGAGCCAACAACTGAGCTGCACCTTACAATGGTATGTTTATTATTATTCAATGTAGTATAGACCCATTCATATGGTGAAATATGTAGAGTGAAAAAAGAGTATTAAGGGAACCTATGTAGTTCTTCCTAGGCGTTTTCTGTAGCAGAGCTAGTTTATTTTATTAATCCCTCTCAAGGTGGGTGAATAGTGATTTGATGTATTGTAATAAAGGTTGATTATCATGGATGTGTATACAACAAGATACAATGTTAACATACAGAAAATATTATATGCAATAAAGCATCTCTTGTATATTGCTTATTAGCCAAATGGTCATAAAAAATCACATGCATGTGTGTGAAAGACTTTCTGTGTTTCCTCAATGTTATCTGCAGTATACCATGCCAATCTCCAATCCTTTTTTTCTGTATGTTTGATAGTTTAGCAGTGGAATTGCCGAGTTCAACTTCAAACAAATGAACAAAGAAAAATGTTTTTTCCTACTCGGAAACCCAAAGACCCAAAACAAAGATCAATGTTGGGTTTATTCACTAAAAATCGGGAGTGCCGAAGACACTCCTATAGTTTCTAATTGAGGCATGAGAACAATAGAGTTGTCTGATGCTGCTCTGTCTAGCAGTGAAGGCATATTCGTACATTCTTATGACATCCCTGAGGCATCATCTGCTGCCATTGCAGCTGCTTCTCCTTGTGCTGATGATAGCTCTGTCATTGCTGACATCACTGATATTTCTTCCCAAGCTGACAGTGCTGAGAGTTTATTTCACAGTGAGGTTGAAGATTCATCTTCTTATGTTGGCAGCTTAGATGACAGTACTTCCCTGGCTGGTCCTGATGATTTTACATCATTTTGGGGAGTGACATAATAGAGGCACCTTGAATGAAAGAAACTAGTCAGACACAAACATTAAAATCCCACCGGCACGGAGGAGCTTAGCGCGCAACCAAGATGGCCACGTGAGCTTAGGGCTCCCGGGACCCTCGCAACTCCCGCATCTATCCTGTTGTTTATCCTGTCCTTTATTGATGTCATCTTGAAGGCGAGCCACGACTGAGGTGCCAGCTGCTTTCAGATTTTGAATCGAACCCTGGGAGCCGGAGTTACGGCGATTAGAAGATTGCGGCCTACATCTCTGTGATGCCCGGCTGTGGAGTTGGCATGGTGCCCAGGTCGTAGTTGAACAACATCGGCTTGAGGGGGCTGGGACGTCCGGTCCGGTTGCTTTCACTTTCAGTTTTGCTTTCAGGGGAAGCTGTGACTGGAACCGAGCCCACCCCTTAGCCTGAAGACGGCCGCCCAGTGGCACTCGCAAGTGTGAATTCTCATCGACCTGCCGGACCTGGAGGACATTTGGCCTGTGCCCCCTGGCTGGGGCTGCCTCTGCCCGAGGGGACCAGGGGCCGCGATCTTCCTGACTCGTCTCTCCCATTCAAGTTAACCTATCTCCCGGAATGACGGGGAAACCAGAGGGCGAAAAGCAGAAACTTAAGACAACTCGGCGGGGTGGCTATACCCAGACCAACATCATGGATCGATATGCCCAAGCTAAGAGATCTCCCGGCGGATCTGGTAGGTCGCAGGAGGACACTAGAGCTCCACCAACTTCGGCCAATGAACTGACCCTGCAAGATGTCATGGCCACCATTGACGGGATTAAATCCTCATTAGGGCAACAAATGGAGACTCTCGCCCATAAGCTCGATACTGTGGCGATTGATGTCAACCTGATCCGCACGGACCTGGCAAAAACTAATGAGAAGGTCAAATCACTGGATATCAAGACTTCTAGTCTGACGGGTGATGTCGCTGACCTACAGACGGAGGTCCGTCACCCAAAGACCACCAGTGATCTCCTCACACGTCGTCTGGAGGATTATGAAGGAAGGGCCAGGTGGAACAATGTTCGTATTGTTGGTGTTCCGGAGAAGGCGGAGGATCCTGCAGCTGACCTCTTTGTTGAGAACCTTATTGTTGGTCACCTCGCACCTAAAGGATTGAGTAAGTTCTTTACAGTTGAACGGGCTCACATAGTACCGGGCGGCAAACCGAAACTGGGTGCCCCACCAAGGCCTATCATTGCGAGAATTTTTAATTTTCGTGATAGAGACGCTATCCTGCAGGCCTCATGGATGGGCGGACCTACAAAGTTCTAAAACACCAATATCAGCTTCTACCCAGACTTCACCCAATCTGTCCAGAAGCAGCGACTTGGTTTCCTGGGGGTGAAAAGAAGATTGCGTGATATGGGACTCAAATATGCCATGCTTTTCCCGGCCAAGTTGAGGATCGAACATGCTGAGCGAACTTATTTTTTTGATCGACCAGAAGTGGTGGCCAACTGGCTGGACACTCTGACTAATCAACATACATCGGAGGAGCGATCTGGCGGAGCGGAGGGCGGATAGGCGGAACAAGAATAGTCGCCGGTTGCTTGGTTCCTGGGGTATTTTCGTGGACCTTGGACTGTGGTTCGATAATCCTGGCATGTGATTTAATGTGCATTTGGGGGGTTGCGGGGCTATTGGTGGGTCTTTTTTCCTCCACTGAATGTCTTTTTGTAGTTTAGTTAAATGTGGGGGCGACAGGCACACTGCAAGTTTGGGTGGCTTTTTAGTCTAACGCAGGGGTGCAGGGTGGGGGGCTTTGTAACGGGATGTTGGGGGGGATGGGAGGTTCTGTTGGGGTGTGTGTCTGTTTTCTTGCAAGGTACCGTATCCTTTAATTGTTTCATCGAGGTGTTGAGTTCTTACTGGGGTTGGATTTTCTTTCTTCTTTGGGATGGGGGGTAGGGGGCTGAAACTAATGAGTTGGAATGTGAATGGACTGGGGGAAAGGATAAAACGTGGGGTGGTGTTGCGTTGAAACGTCTCTCCCCTGATGTGGTCCTTCTTCAAGAGACGCACTTGATTGGGAATACTTGTCATGCTATGAATAGGAGGGGGTATCGTCTGGTTGCACATGCTGGGTTTTCCTCCGGCTCTAGAGGGGTTGGAATCCTCATTAAGAATTCTCTCCCGCTGGAGATTGACTCCATTATTCTCGATGATAGAGGTCGCTACGTTGCTCTTAAGGGAAGATGGGAGGGCCGCACCTTCTCTATGGTCTCGGTATATGTCCCCCCTGGCCTGCAATCAACTACTTTCGCGGACTTGGGGCGGATCGTTCTGGCTCTCCCTGAGGGGTCACTGCTTCTGGGTGGTGATTTTAACGCAGTAGTTTCCGGTGTGATCGATCAACACCCGCCCAGAGATCTAAAGGGATCACAGAACTGGCTCCATGGATTCCTTGACACCTTGAGTCTGGTAGATCGTTGGAGGTTGTTACATCCTACTAAACGGCAGTATACGTTTCATTCGGGCGCTCACGGTAGCCTCTCCAGGATCGACTGTGTTTTGGTACCGGCTGCGCAGGCTCTTTCTGTCACTGAGGTCAAGCATTTAGCTCGGGAATTTCGGATCATTCTCCACTATGGCTGCGGACGGATTTAGATTCCGGGTACGAGGGACGGGTTGCCCTGATTAATCCTTGGTATTTCCGAAACCCTACAACTCGCACTGCCCTGGTTAAATCTCTTGAACTGTATTTTTTGGAGAACGAAGGTTTTGTTTCTGCAGCGGTATCGCTTTGGGAGGCTTTCAAGACCGTCCTTAGGGGTCAGGTCCTGTCGTTGATAGCGGGTGCTAAGAAACGGAGAGATGAGGAGGTGGTTGGGCTTGAAACAGAGATTGCGGACATGGAGCTTGACCTAGAATGGGGGGTCACCCGTGCAAAGACCCATGTTTTGTGACTAAAACAACTTGAGTACAGTACATTGGTTACCGACGCGGCTAAGGCCATGAGTAGGGAGCGATTCAGAAAAGGGGGTGGTGATGAACAGAGTGTCTGAATTAAGCAGACCACTCTTACCCAGTCCAAAGATCAGGGCTTGATCCATCACCGTTATTTATCTCACTGCCCCATCCCAGCTCAGAACCTGGCTATATGCAAATTAGTCTGTCCCTGGCCCAGTGCATCATGGGAACAGGGCAGACCAAACTACCAAGCCAATTCTTCACCAGAAAGGAGACAAGCTACCGGGGACCGGTTTCTGGCATTTCAGCCTCTTCGGCCCGGCTTGCTTGAATCCTGATGGAGCAGTGAGAAAGGGACTCATGTCTGAGTATACCCTGCCACACCTATAGTGGCCAAAAACGATTCAGAAAAGGGGGTGGTGATGAACAGAGTGTCTGAATTAAGCAGACCACTCTTACCCAGTCCAAAGATCAGGGCTTGATCCATCACCGTTATTTATCTCACTGCCCCATCCCAGCTCAGAACCTGGCTATATGCAAATTAGTCTGTCCCTGGCCCAGTGCATCATGGGAACAGGGCAGACCAAACTACCAAGCCAATTCTTCACCCGAAAGGAGACAAGCTACCGGGGACCGGTTTCTGGCATTTCAGCCTCTTCGGCCCGGCTTGCTTGAATCCTGATGGAGCAGTGAGAAAGGGACTCATGTCTGAGTATACCCTGCCACACCTATAGTGGCCAAAAACGATTCAGAAAAGGGGGTGGTGATGAACAGAGTGTCTGAATTAAGCAGACCACTCTTACCCAGTCAAAAGATCAGGGCTTGATCCATCACCGTTATTTATCTCACTGCCCCATCCCAGCTCAGAACCTGGCTATATGCAAATTAGTCTGTCCCTGGCCCAGTGCATCATGGGAACAGGGCAGACCAAACTACCAAGCCAATTCTTCACCAGAAAGGAGACAAGCTACCGGGGACCGGTTTCTGGCATTTCAGCCTCTTCGGCCCGGCTTGCTTGAATCCTGATGGAGCAGTGAGAAAGGGACTCATGTCTGAGTATACCCTGCCACACCTATAGTGGCCAAAAACGATTCAGAAAAGGGGGTGGTGATGAACAGAGTGTCTGAATTAAGCAGACCACTCTTACCCAGTCCAAAGATCAGGGCTTGATCCATCACCGTTATTTATCTCACTGCCCCATCCCAGCTCAGAACCTGGCTATATGCAAATTAGTCTGTCCCTGGCCCAGTGCATCATGGGAACAGGGCAGACCAAACTACCAAGCCAATTCTTCACCAGAAAGGAGACAAGCTACCGGGGACCGGTTTCTGGCATTTCAGCCTCTTCGGCCCGGCTTGCTTGAATCCTGATGGAGCAGTGAGAAAGGGACTCATGTCTGAGTATACCCTGCCACACCTGTAGTGGCCAAAAACGATTCAGAAAAGGGGGTGGCGATGAACAGAGTGTCTGAATTAAGCAGACCACTCTTACCCAGTCCAAAGATCAGGGCTTGATCCATCACCGTTATTTATCTCACTGCCCCATCCCAGCTCAGAGCCTGGCTATATGCAAATTAGTCTGTCCCTGGCCCAGTGCATCATGGGAACAGGGCAGACCAAACTACCAAGCCAATTCTTCACCAGAAAGGAGACAAGCTACCGGGGACCGGTTTCTGGCATTTCAGCCTCTTCGGCCCGGCTTGCTTGAATCCTGATGGAGCAGTGAGAAAGGGACTCATGTCTGAGTATACCCTGCCACACCTATAGTGGCCAAAAACGATTCAGAAAAGGGGGTGGTGATGAACAGAGTGTCTGAATTAAGCAGACCACTCTTACCCAGTCCAAAGATCAGGGCTTGATCCATCACCGTTATTTATCTCACTGCCCCATCCCAGCTCAGAACCTGGCTATATGCAAATTAGTCTGTCCCTGGCCCAGTGCATCATGGGAACAGGGCAGACCAAACTACCAAGCCAATTCTTCACCAGAAAGGAGACAAGCTACCGGGGACCGGTTTCTGGCATTTCAGCCTCTTCGGCCCGGCTTGCTTGAATCCTGATGGAGCAGTGAGAAAGGGACTCATGTCTGAGTATACCCTGCCACACCTATAGTGGCCAAAAACGATTCAGAAAAGGGGGTGGTGATGAACAGAGTGTCTGATCTGCCCTGTTCCCATGATGCACTGGGCCAGGGACAGACTAATTTGCATACAGCCAGGTTCTGAAACTGGGATGGTGCAATGAGCTAAAAAACGGTGTTGGATCTAGCCCTGATCTCTTGACTGGGTGAGAGTACTCTGCTTAATTCAGAGACTCTGTCCATCACCACCCCTTGTTGTAAATAATTTTGTCCACCCTAAGCGTGGAAGGGTATACTCAGATGTGAGTCCCTTGCTCATTGCAACATCAGGATTCAAGCAAGCCGGGCCGAAGACGCCTGAAATGGCAGAAACCGGTCCCCGGAAGCTTGTTTCCTTCCCAGTGTAAGAATTGGCTTTTGTAGTCTGGTCTGCCCTGTTCCCATGATGCACTGGGCCAGGGACAGACTAATTTGCATACAGCCAGGTTCTGAAACTGGGATGGTGCAATGAGCTAAAAAACGGTGTTGGATCTAGCCCTGATCTCTTGACTGGGTGAGAGTACTCTGCTTAATTCAGAGACTCTGTCCATCACCACCCCTTGTTGTAAATAATTTTGTCCACCCTAAGCGTGGAAGGGTATACTCAGATGTGAGTCCCTTGCTCATTGCACCATCAGGATTCAAGCAAGCCGGGCCGAAGATGCCTGAAATGGCAGAAACCGGTCCCCGGAAGCTTGTTTCCTTCCCAGTGTAAGAATTGGCTTTTGTAGTCTGGTCTGCCCTGTTCCCATGATGCACTGGGCCAGGGACAGACTAATTTGCATACAGCCAGGTTCTGAAACTGGGATGGTGCAATGAGCTAAAAAACGGTGTTGGATCTAGCCCTGATCTCTTGACTGGGTGAGAGTACTCTGCTTAATTCAGAGACTCTGTCCATCACCACCCCTTGTTGTAAATAATTTTGTCCACCCTAAGCGTGGAAGGGTATACTCAGATGTGAGTCCCTTGCTCATTGCACCATCAGGATTCAAGCAAGCCGGGCCGAAGACGCCTGAAATGGCAGAAACCGGTCCCCGGAAGCTTGTTTCCTTCCCAGTGTAAGAATTGGCTTTTGTAGTCTGGTCTGCCCTGTTCCCATGATGCACTGGGCCAGGGACAGACTAATTTGCATACAGCCAGGTTCTGAAACTGGGATGGTGCAATGAGCTAAAAAACGGTGTTGGATCTAGCCCTGATCTCTTGACTGGGTGAGAGTACTCTGCTTAATTCAGAGACTCTGTCCATCACCACCCCTTGTTGTAAATAATTTTGTCCACCCTAAGCGTGGAAGGGTATACTCAGATATGAGTCCCTTGCTCATTGCACCATCAGGATTCAAGCAAGCCGGGCCGAAGACGCCTGAAATGGCAGAAACAGGTCCCCGGAAGCTTGTTTCCTTCCCAGTGTAAGAATTGGCTTTTGTAGTCTGGTCTGCCCTGTTCCCATGATGCGCTGGGCCAGGGACAGACTAATTTGCATACAGCCAGGTTCTGAAACTGGGATGGTGCAATGAGCTAAAAAACGGTGTTGGATCTAGCCCTGATCTCTTGACAGGGTGAGAGTACTCTGCTTAATTCAGAGACTCTGTCCATCACCACCCCTTGTTGTAAATAATTTTGTCCACCCTAAGCGTGGAAGGGTATACTCAGATGTGAGTCCCTTGCTTAATTCAGAGACTCTGTCCATCACCACCCCTTGTTGTAAATAATTTTGTCCACCCTAAGCGTGGAAGGGTATACTCAGATGTGAGTCCCTTGCTCATTGCACCATCAGGATTCAAGCAAGCCGGGCCGAAGACGCCTGAAATGGCAGAAACCGCTCCCCGGAAGCTTGTTTCCTTCCCAGTGTAAGAATTGGCTTTTGTAGTCTGGTCTGCCCTGTTCCCATGATGCACTGGGCCAGGGACAGACTAATTTGCATACAGCCAGGTTCTGAAACTGGGATGGTGCAATGAGCTAAAAAACGGTGTTGGATCTAGCCCTGATCTCTTGACTGGGTGAGAGTACTCTGCTTAATTCAGAGACTCTGTCCATCACCACCCCTTGTTGTAAATAATTTTGTCCACCCTAAGCGTGGAAGGGTATACTCAGATGTGAGTCCCTTGCTCATTGCACCATCAGGATTCAAGCAAGCCGGGCCGAAGACGCCTGAAATGGCAGAAACCGGTCCCCGGAAGCTTGTTTCCTTCCCAGTGTAAGAATTGGCTTTTGTAGTCTGGTCTGCCCTGTTCCCATGATGCACTGGGCCAGGGACAGACTAATTTGCATACAGCCAGGTTCTGAAACTGGGATGGTGCAATGAGCTAAAAAACTGTGTTGGATCTAGCCCTGATCTCTTGACTGGGTGAGAGTACTCTGCTTAATTCAGAGACTCTGTCCATCACCACCCCTTGTTGTAAATAATTTTGTCCACCCTAAGCGTGGAAGGGTATACTCAGATGTGAGTCCCTTGCTCATTGCACCATCAGGATTCAAGCAAGCCGGGCCGAAGACGCCTGAAATGGCAGAAACCGGTCCCCGGAAGCTTGTTTCCTTCCCAGTGTAAGAATTGGCTTTTGTAGTCTGGTCTGCCCTGTTCCCATGATGCACTGGGCCAGGGACAGACTAATTTGCATACAGCCAGGTTCTGAAACTGGGATGGTGCAATGAGCTAAAAAACGGTGTTGGATCTAGCCCAGATCTCTTGACTGGGTGAGAGTACTCTGCTTAATTCAGAGACTCTGTCCATCACCACCCCTTGTTGTAAATAATTTTGTCCACCCTAAGCGTGGAAGGGTATACTCAGATGTGAGTCCCTTGCTCATTGCACCATCAGGATTCAAGCAAGCCGGGCCGAAGACGCCTGAAATGGCAGAAACCGGTCCCCGGAAGCTTGTTTCCTTCCCAGTGTAAGAATTGGCTTTTGTAGTCTGGTCTGCCCTGTTCCCATGATGCACTGGGCCAGGGACAGACTAATTTGCATACAGCCAGGTTCTGAAACTGGGATGGTGCAATGAGCTAAAAAACGGTGTTGGATCTAGCCCTGATCTCTTGACTGGGTGAGAGTACTCTGCTTAATTCAGAGACTCTGTCCATCACCACCCCTTGTTGTAAATAATTGTGTCCACCCTAAGCGTGGAAGGGTATACTCAGATGTGAGTCCCTTGCTCATTGCACCATCAGGATTCAAGCAAGCCGGGCCGAAGACGCCTGAAATGGCAGAAACCGGTCCCCGGAAGCTTGTTTCCTTCCCAGTGTAAGAATTGGCTTTTGTAGTCTGGTCTGCCCTGTTCCCATGATGCACTGGGCCAGGGACAGACTAATTTGCATACAGCCAGGTTCTGAAACTGGGATGGTGCAATGAGCTAAAAAACGGTGTTGGATCTAGCCCTGATCTCTTGACTGGGTGAGAGTACTCTGCTTAATTCAGAGACTCTGTCCATCACCACCCCTTGTTGTACATGAGTAGGGAGCAGCGGGGACGTCTGTATGACGTGGGAGACAAAGCTGGTAAATTGATTGCATGGCTAGATAAGAAAGATCAAGCTAATCGGGTGGTGCCTGAGATTGAGACAGATGCTGGTGTTCGGATCTCTGACCCTAAGGAGATAGTTCAGTGCTTTGCAGATCACTTCAAATCTGTGTACTCCTCTGTGTCTGACAGACCGGAGGAGGACTCACATCTATTGTGGCGAGATATAGCTTTACCGCGTCTCTCTGACATTGATAGAGACCAAATGGACGCCGCAATAACACCTGATGAAGTGGCGCTTGCGATTCGTTCCTTGCGATCGGGGAAAGCAATGGGTCCCAATGGCCTGCCTATCGAACTTTACAAGTTGCGCCCTGACAAGATGGCTCCCTATCTCCGGGATATGTTTCTGGAGTCTCGGGAATGTGGCACTCTCCCCCGTGATCAGCGTTTAGCGACTATTGTGGTGATTCATAAGGAAGGGAAGCCGAGAGATAAGTGTGCGTCGTATCGACCTATATCTCTCTTAAATGCGGAACCTAAGATCCTTGCGAAGTATTGGCTAACCGACTGAACACGGTAATTAGCGATTTGATACATCCGGATCAATCCGGTTTTATCCCGCATAGAAATACTGCCCTGAATCTTAGGCGACTGCACGGTGTTCTCGCGAGAGCTGCGACGTTGCGTGAGCCGGCCATCTTGGCGTCGTTGGATGCCACGATGGCTTTCGATACTGTGGAATGGCCGTATTTATGGGCTGTGTTGGCTAAGTTTGGGTATGGACCCTGTTTTATAGGCTGGGTGCGGCTGCTCTACGAGGACCCCCTTGCGCAAATTGTTGTGAATGGCCGAGTCTCGGCTCCGTTTGGTCTTGGAAGGGTAACTTGTCAGGGTTGTCCTCTGTCACCACTCTTGTTCGCTCTAGCTCTTGAACTCCTCGCCGCGTGGATCCAGTGGGAGCCCTCGATGAAGGGTATTCGGTGGGCCCCGGAGTTTGAAGATCGCATCTCGCTTTATGCAGATGATATATTATTGTATTTGACTTCGCCCCCGAAGTCCCTGGTAGTATTGTGCGATGTTTTGAATTCATTCGGCAGAAACTCAGGTCTAATCATTAACTGGACCAAATCTTATCTTTACGTCCTTTCAGGTGATGTCCCTCTTCTCACACATAATCGTCCCATCCAGATAGCGCACACGGGGTTTAAATACCTCGGTATCTACATTTTATTGGACCCCACGACTCGGTATGAGCATAACCTCCTCGCTCCCTTGTCTAGATTGAAACAAGATGTCGCAGGTTGGCGTAAGCTTCCGCTCTCACCGTTGGGTCGTGCGGCTCTTTTTAAAATGATGTCTCTGCCTCGTTTTCTCTATGCACTCCAAAACACTCTTGATGTATTTCCGGCCAGCTATTTCCGTGCAGTCGAGGGTCTTCAAAGGGAGTTGATTTGGGATGGTAGACCTCGTATCGCACTTGCTAAACTGACGCTCCCATGGTGTAACGGGGGGATCGCTCTCCCTGATATAAAATGTACTATTGGGCGTCTCAATTGGGAGCCATCAATCATGCTATATATGGTCCCGAATTGAACCCCGCCTTTGCAATGGATAGATGGCTGTTACCTGAGGGTAACTACTACAGGGCACTATATTCTAGATCGGTGATCGGGGAATTGTCGGGACCTACCAAGACGGCGGTGCGTCTGTGGCGGGATGCAACCAGTTCGATGGGGTGGAAAGACCGCTTGACTCGGGCGACCCCGCTCTTTGGCTCTGATAACCTGGGTAAACTGTGGAAGACCAAGGGATTTGATAAGTGGGATCTCATCAGTATCAATAAGGTGGGAGACCTCTGGGTGAAGGGCCAGATTAAATCGTTTGAATCACTACAGAAGGAGTATGAGCTAGCTGATTCAGAGTACTTCCGTTACGTTCAAGTTCGACATGCTTTGAGGTCTGTTTTTCCAGTGGGGGAAGTAATTCCGGAGTCGTCCCCGCTCGAAGATAGATTGTTAGACGGTCATATGCCCGATAGTACTATTTCCTTAGTCTATAAAAAACGAATAAATGACAGTTCGGATCTCCTTTTGCATCTTCGTGACTTGTGGACCCGTGACGGCCTTGAACTGGATGACGAGGACTGGCAATCTGTGATCTCTTCTCCCAAGGAGGTTGCAATGCCGGCTCGACTCAGACTGGTTCAACTTAAGATTCTTCACAGGGTATATGTCACGGGACCCCGATTGGTGCACATGGGCTTTTCTGAGGAGGGTTTGTGCAAGCGAGGATGCGGCCAGATGGGGACATTTCTTCATATTATCTGGGAATGTCGTGTGGTTGCCGCCTACTGGAGGGGGGTACATGATGTAATGAAGGAAGTAACGGGGGTCGCCCTCTTACCAGAAGCTACGCGATGTCTATTGAATGTTTGGGAACCCACGGACTATAACGTAGCCCAGACACAATGGGCGACCCTGGGGGCCATGATCGCCAAGCGCGATATAGCTCAATTGTGGGGATCCCAAAAGCCACCTACAGTTGCATTATGGAAGGAAAATATGGACTGGTGCATGTTCCGAGAAAAAACAGTGTATTTGGCCCGGGGTCGGCCCCGGAAATGGTGTAGAATATGGGGACCCTGGAATACCTACCGTGGAGATATTTGTGCACCGCCTATTGTAAATAATAATGATGTTCCACCTTCCCCCTGACCACGCATTCTGACTGCCTATTTGTATGTGTATTGATTTTCCCTGTGTCTTCCCCCCCTTCCCCTTCCGTATATGCATTGCTGATTTCATTTGTATTGAATTCTCCTTCCCCGGTTGAATTGACACTTTGTGTAATATATTCTTTACCTTGCTGTTTTTATATTTTCAATAAAAAGAAATATTAAAAAAAAATTTTTTTTAAATCCCACCGGCAAGTGAATTCTTGGCAGATGACTTGTCACTGAATCATTGTATTGACCCTTAACTATATTTTTAAAACTCAAAGTTAAACTATCTAAACTAGTCCTCTCTATGAACTCTGTACTAGTCACACATCTTGCCCTCTGCCAACGTTCGGGGCATATAGCATCCAAAATTTACAAGGTACTGTCTATTCCTCATTCACAGCAGTCCACAATTACCTGTGCCAAATGGTCAAAACATTTAGGCAAGGAGGTCTATCAACAAACCTCTCCTGAAATTTGGCATTTCATCAGGAAATCCTCTTATGTAATAAAATTGCCCCATCGCTCACTCAATCGAAATTCTTCACAATGAAACCATTACACTGGACCCCCGCTCGTCTACATAAACTAAACCTATGAGATAATGACACCTGTTGGAATTGCAATTTAGAGCCTGGCACTTACCAACATATGTTCATTAAATGCACATTATTAGACTCCTATTAGGTGCTTACGCAGAAGCATTTGTCAATAATCTTTAAGATACCCATTAACCTTTCATTTCCCTTTAATTATGCTGGGCCACTGGGCTACACCATCACCTCTGCCTCTTGATACTATAGACTTGGCGCTGCTGGATTTACTCCTAACCATTGCAGTCAAAGTCATACTTACAGAATGAAAATCTTTTCAGCGCCTATCGTACCACACCTGGTGGGCCTGGGTGTCATATCTTTGAGGAACACATACACTCCTTTTGAGTACACAATTTGCACCTCAATTGCTAGCACTGTATGAAGCTCCTTGGATAGTTATATGGAACAAACCTCTCATGGCCTGGCAGCTCAACGTCCTTTGCGTCTCCCCCTTAGGACTTGATATTATGCAACTGAAACAGATATCCATTCACACTACTTCCTCCCCTCCCACCCATCTCCTCCCCTTACCTTCTTTCTTTCTTGTTTCTTCCCAGTATGTCTTAACTTGCAGGCAATACATAGAATATTGTACCTCACGGTTGGCTTCAGGATGCAAATGTCACAATGCCCTTTAGACATTTACTATATATTCTGTAATAATCATCTGAAAGTTCCAGAGGAAATTTGCACTCTCCAGCAACCAACCCTATAGCAATCATATGATAGATTTGATACACCTCTTTCACACAGTTACAACTAAAACTCTCTTTTGACACCCAATTGTGACTACTGCTATCTGTTTTTCATTTCTCTGTCATGTACACTATGTACCACTTAATGCATGTTTGTATCGCAGTATCATTTGATTCTATACCCTTTTTTCTCAAAATATATTAACATTTTTTAATATACACACTGTTACAACCAAAACGCTCTTCTGACACCCAATTGTTACTATGGCTCTATGGTTTTCATTCTGTTGACATGTGGACTATGCACCACTTGATGCATGTTTGTATTGCTGTACCATTTGATTGTATGCCCATTTTTCATAAAATACAACAAAATATTTAACCCCTTGCGCGCTGCGGGTTTTCCCGCTGTGCGCTCACTTTTTCGAAAAGCCGCGGTTCATGACGAGCTCAGCTCGTCATGAGCGTACGACAGGCGTAACTCATGACGAGCTGAGCTCGTCATGAGCGTGGAAGGGGTTAAACAAAAAAAAATCCCCTCATCTGCATGTCATAGGTTTAATGGAGATTACTAAACGTATACTTGAGTTGACAATTCAGTCCTTAAAAATGCTGTTATTTGTCTTACAGGAGGCATTTTAGTGCAGTTCTGTGGGAGGAGAAGGATGACATGAACCTGGCAATGTTGCATTAGTTGATATTGGCTCAGTACATGGGAAAAGCTTACTCCTCCTTTGTCCAACCTTTACAGTCAGAAAACCATAAATTGTCAGTTATTGCTTGGACCAACTTCAAAAGATTGCAGCAGCCTACAAACAGTCAGCAGTCAGTTTCTTCCATACCAGTAAGTGGTGCATGCAGGCACTCCAGCACTCAGTGGTCTGACATCCCTTGCAGGGTATCCATCTCAAGACCAAGACAGGGTCCCACAGTCTCTCACTTCAGGTAATGGGGTTGGCTTCAGCCTAGGTGAATTCTTGGCTCTACACCCACATACATGCTAGATACATTTCCTTACATCTAGATAGGGTTGCATTGTAGGAGTACGCATTACTATTGTCATGTATTTTTATTCCTGCATGTATTCATTGTTCTAACACTATGATAGGAATCTACCATCCATCTACCCTACTGGTGCTTATAATAATGTATATCTGTTTCTGTCTTATGGTTGTTTCAGCACACCTATTTTACACTAGAATGACGCTGGTTCAATAAATGCTTATTGAAAAACGTCCCACCATTTATCCTGTGTTTCTCTCTGAGACAAAGTGAGCACGAGTGACTGAACGAAAAGTACTGTACTGTTTCCACCATTTATCCTGTGTTTCTCTCTGAGACAAACAGCCTGATTCATGAAGCGAAATAGCGCCCGCAATCGCTGCGAAAATGCAATTGCGGGTGCAAATTACGGAATTGGCATTCAAGAACAAAATAGCGAATTCGCAAACACAGAATAGCGAATATAATAGCGATTACGCTATAATAGTCGCAGATTCCCGGTAGTCGAGCATTAGCGATACGGAAATAGCGACCAACCACGGAATCTGCGAAATAAATAGCGAAGCGCAATATATTCTCTATCGGCATTCATGAAAAATATACAATTGCGAAAAACCCCAAAATCGCAATTTTGCGCGGCGCAAATTAAGGACAACTCAAAGCAGGTGGTAACCATAAAAGCCATGATTAAGTAAAATTTGAAAAACCGTTGGCCAATCACCAACAGGTCCAGGCCTGACCAATCACACATAAGGACATTCAGCAGCAGCATTAGGCGTTCCACAATGCCAGGAATGTACATGGTGGTGAGGCGGCGAAGGCTACAGCGAGCAGCACGGAGGAGACGCATGAGGCAGGAAAGGATTTACCGGCAGCGGGTCACCTTGCTGGGCCAAACCAGAGAACAGATATATGCTAAATACAGGCTGAATGGGGAAATGATCATCTGGCTGATACATGAACTTGACCCCCTCATGCAGCACCCAACAAGGCGAAACAATTCGGTGCCTACACATGTGCAGGTATTGTGCAGCCTGCACCTCCTGGCCTCCGGCAGTTTCCAGGGCATAGTAGCGGCTGCTGGGGGGATATCCCAGCCCACCATGTCACGCTGCCTCCACACTTTCGTTGACGCCATGCTCACCCAGCTCCACCGCCACATCACATTTCCCACGAGCCAACAGGAATTGGACCTGACAAAACTACAATTTTACAATGTAGCCCATTTTCCCCATGTCCTCGGCTGCATAGACTGTACCCACGTCGCCATCTGCCCACCAGCTGCCACGGAGTATATGTACCGCAACAGGAAGTCCTACCACTCCCTCAACATACAGATGGTCTGCAATGCCAAGACCATCATCACTGACATTGTCGCCCAGTACCCAGGGAGTACCCATGACTCCTTTATCTTCAGGCACAGCGGACTCCACACACGACTGCTCAGGGGAGAGTTTGGGGAAGGACACCTACTTGGTAAGTACACTTTGTCGACAATGTCACATTGCAATGAAGTCACTGCGCTGCACAGGCAATCAACATCTGCTCCTCTCATTCAGGTGACAGTGGCTACGCCCTACGGGAATACCTCCTGACCCCTTACCTCAACCCTGCCACACCTCAGCAACGGCGCTACAATGTTGCGCACATCCGGACAAGGAACTGTATAGAAAGGACATTTGGGCTGCTCAAGAGCAGGTTCCGTATACTGCACAAGACAGGTGGGGCCATGTATTACAGTCCTGCTGTGTGCTGCCGCATTGTGGCTGTCTGTGCAATGCTTCATAACATTGCAACCAAGCGCCGGATACCTGTTGAGATCTCAGGCAGTGAATCAGAAGGGGACGACCGGCCACCAGCACATGCGCACCATGCACGCGGGGAGAACCCAGCTGAAGGCCACAGACGTCGCAACCACATCACAGAGAACAATTTCTAGCCCACCCTCTTCCCCCACCCCACAAATCACAATTGCATGCAAAATGTAATGATTACACAAGGGTAATGTGTGCTGCAAAATAAATATATTTGTTTCATTCACAAAAAAAAGGTAATCAGTACAACTATTTACAACTAACAGTATTCCTTCATACTGCAGTGTGAAAGTACATGGCAGGCTTATAGTCAGCCTGTGCCAGTGTTTTCCTGACAGAGTCAATTGCGCCTCCTGCGCGTTATGCCCAAGCGCCTCTGAGGCTCTTCCTCTTCCGGGGCACCTGTACCTGGCGTTGCCCTGGTGCTGCGCCTAAGTGGCGGGACTAGTGTGGCAGATTGGCTGCTGACGCTGGAAGCCCCCTCACTGCCATCGTCACCCCCTACAGTGGCAGGTAGAGCAGGAGGGTGTAGTGCCGTTACCGCCGTGGTGAGGTGCTCCAGGACCCTGGTGATGTCCTCACAGCACTGTACTAGTTGGTGCTGCTGTGTGAGTGACCGCCGCGACAACTGTGAGGTGGCATTTGCAGCCACATAATTAGACCTGCTGTAGGAGGCCAGCCGGCTCATGAGCTGGTGGTGGCGCCGGCTTGCTGCACTGCGCTGCTTGATCATCGCAGCAGTGTTTGCCTCCATGGCTGCAGTCATGCGGCCCATGGCCGCCGTCATGCGGTCCATGCGGTCTCCCACTCCGGCCACATTGCGCCCAATTTTGTGCAGCTGGAGCTGAATGGCACCTTGCTGCTGTGACTGGCGCTGATGGATCCTCAGCATGCGTCTCTCTACGCTCAAACAGGCATGGCGCTGTCCATTGCCCCTCCTGCTGATTGGAGCTGTGGTGTGATGGCGAGAACTCCCACGCCTGCTCTGCTGGCCTGTCACAGTGGCTGGCCGCTGTGTTGGCGCTGTCGCAGGCCCAGATGTCGTAGCACCAGCTGCAGGTGGTGTCACAGCAGGCGTTGCTGGTGCGGCAGGGACTGGAGGCACATTAGTGGGGTGCCTGGCTCTGGCTGCGGGTGGAACGGCAGATGCAGGGGCCACAACGGTGGGGTGCCTGGCTCTGGCTGCGGGTGGAACGGCAGATGCAGGGGCCACAACGGTGGGGGGCCTGGCTTTGGCTGCGGGTGGAACGGCAGATGCAGGGGCCACAACGGTGGGGGGCCTGGCTTTGGCTGCGGGTGGAACGGCAGATGCAGGGGCCACAACGGTGGGGGGCCTGGCTGCTGGTGTTGTTGCAGCGGCAGGGGCTGGTGCCTGGGTTTCCGGTTGAAAATCCTCCTCCTGGGCCTCCTCATCTATCAGCAGCCTCTCACTGTCGCTGCTTTCTGCGCCACCTGTGAGGGTAAGTGGATGCTCATTAGTTGCATGTGACTGTCAGACGTGCTGCTGTTACATGCATGCTGGGTGACATTCCCTGGATGGCTGTGGATTTGCGTACTTTGGAACCTGTCTGGCTGCATTGTGGTACTACTACATTGTGGACATACTACATCTCCCACAATGCTTCAGGGCATTTCCTGATGCGCAACAAAGGCATGACTAAGGGCCATTATGTGAGCCTATTTGGTCAGGGACGGTCATAGGGGACAGGGTCGCAGTCGCATGCCACTTACCTTGGGTGTCTTGGGTGGGGCGGGAGGAGTCCAGAGGTGTGACGCCAACGCACGCCTCCCTCTCAAGGGTGTTCTCCACCTGGTCCTCCAAGGGTGTGTTGGGAGGGACTGTAGGTCCGCCACCTCCAGTGCCCGATGCCTCTCCAAGGCGCTCCGCCACCCTCTCCTTGGCACGACCTCGGAGGTCATACCATCGCTTCTTGAGCTCCTCCAATGACCTATCGGCCACACCCACGGAGTTCACACTGGAGGCTATTCCCAGCCAGATCCTCCTTTTGTCTTGCTCTGGGACCTTCCTGGAGTTGATCCCAAAGAGTCTGTTGTGGTTGGCCACCACCCCTTCTATCAGATTCTCGAGCTCCTGCTCTGAGAACTTCAGCTTTCTCTTCCGCCCTGTGCTGTTGCTGGGGCCAGGAACAGGTTCCTCAGACATGGCAGCAGTTTGGTAGTAATTTCGCAATCACAAGATTAGCTGCTGCTTTCCGACTTGCTCCCTCGAGGTTTGCCTCACTGTGGTGTTTGGGGGTGGGAACTGCCTGCTTCCTGGTTGTGATGTCATCACTGTGCTCGAAAAGCGACTTCCCGTTTTCCCGATCGCGCGAGATTGCGACTCGCATTCCCGATCGCACGAGATTGCGACTCGCTTTCCCGATCGCACGAGATTGCGACTCGCATTCCCGACGCTGGTAGCCGGAAATAGCGATTATTCTGCGATTATAGTTAGTCGCTAACGGATTTTGCGCCCGCGTGCGAGTCGCTTTTTTTTTCCCGTAATGTACATGAATTCAGATTTGCGAGTTCTCAATAGCGATTCGCATTTTATCGCTATTTGAGACTCGCAAATGCCGTTTTTCATGAATCAGGCTGAAAGTGAGCATGAGTGACTGAGCGAAAAGTACTGTACTGTTTCCCCAATCCCTGATGGGATAGAGTTGTCATGTTCAATAGTTGCCAATAACTATTCTCTCCTTGGAAAAAGGAATTTACAGTGGCACTGTTAACTAGCTGGTGTCAAGCCTGCCAGCTTGCCGGCCAGGTCGCATTACACCACAAAGATGGCCGCCCGGTACTGCGCATGTGCAAGGGAGGTCAGGCAGAGTCTAAAGTCTGACTTTCCCATTGTTCGGGGCTTCACGCTCTAGTGTCTTGTGGCTATTGCGGCGCGACACTTCTGTTGAGCCTTCCTTCGGTGTGCACATTCACTTTCTGGCTTCCTGACTCGTGCGTCAAGATTAATTAACCTGTTGGGTCAGCAGACACTTGTTAAATCCTTTGGGGTCATTTGGCTCTGTAATTTCTGGAGCGGTTCCATTTACCCCCTAATTCGCCTCCGTCGTTTACTACATTGACTGACCCGATTTTCCTTGTCTGTTCGACACCCATATCGCCTCCGGCTGTAGCTATTTAGTCAGACCCAATATTTCCTGGGCATTTGCATTTCCCCATTGCCGGCTTTCCTTACTCCTTCTCTCTGGAGCCTCAGCCTGCGTCTCCCGGTTCCGCCCATCGGCCAGACTTGTGTTCCCTCGATTGGCCGGACTAGGGTGGAGCAGGTGTGGGGTACCCCCTAGGAGTTGGGGTAGAGGTGGTCCGCTTGGTGATTTCTTTTCCCCCTTTTGTTCCTTTTGCTTTTGACTCCCTGGTTTTTACGGAAGCTGGCATTCGTCACAGTGTGTGAAGAAAGAAGAACGGGTAACGCGCTTTTGCGCTCCTATTATATTTACATTCATAATTGTGATGCCTGACTGCTTATGCTAGAGTTATTGTGTTTCAGGTATAACAGACTCAAAGAACCCGTTAGTAAGACAAGCGCACTTCCTCAGTTTAACCATAGTGCTACAGGGTAAGATAGATAAAGCTCATTGTCTTTTGCATAACTTAATGAAAACCTGGAGAATGAATTTGAATTTGAATTTAAATCATTTCTAAAGCGCACGTACACCTGACGGTTTCATGGCGCTATGGTTCACTGAACCTCAATTAGCGGGGGGGACCAAGGGGCAGGAAGAGGAGTTATTGATGGAAAGCCTGTGAAAAAAGAAAGGTTTTCAATGCCTTTCGAAACAGAGAGTATTGGGTGAGGGATCTGAGGTGAGGCGGAAGCGAATTCCAAATTGTGGGGGCGAGTGTGGAGAATTTAGAGCCTCCCCATTTTTTTTCGCCGAAACCGGGGAACGGTCAACAGGTGTTGAGAGGAGGAGCGCAGTTCCCTTGCGGGGGCATAGGTTTTAATCTCAGAAGAGATAAAGGCAGGGGCAGATCCTGACAGAGCCTGAAAAGTAATGTAACCCATTTTGAACTGGGAGCGTTCACGAATGGGGAGCCAGTGCAAAGATTTTAAAAGCGGGGTGACATGATGGAATTTTGCCAACTTATAGACTAAGCGACCGGCCTGGTTCTGCACCAGCTGTAGCCTTCGAATATTGTATGCGGGCATACCACAGTATAGGGCATTGCCATAGTCTAATCTAGATATAACCATAGCCAGTACAATAAGTTTTAGGGCGGGGAAAGAGAAAAAGCGGGATACCTTGCGAATGGTGCGGAGAGATAGGAAAGAAGAGGACACCACTGAGCTCACCTGGGAGTGCAGAGTGAGTTGATCATTGATCTTGAAACCAAGCGTTTTAACGGAGAGGGGGGGAGATGGCGGGGGACCAAGGGAAGGGGGCCAAAAAAGAGGAGACCAGGGACTGGCACAACCACCTGTCAAAACCAGTTCGGTTTTGTCTGGGTTTAATTTCAGGTGGTTGTGATTCATCCAGTCCCGGATAAAGATCATAGTGGTTTGGAAGTTGGACATGGAATCAGAGGAAGAAGATAGGGAAAATATGAGCTGGAGGTCATCCGCATAATTAAATACGGAGACCTCCATTTGTTGAAGGGCAAAGATGAGGGGGGCAATGTAGGGATTAAAGAGTAATGGAGAAAGGGAGGAACCCTGAGGGACTCCACAAAGCACCTTGCCGGGCTCAGCCGAAAAGTCGCCCAAGCGCACCGCTTGGGTGCGGTCCCTTAGGAAGGAGGACAGCCAAACCAGGGCCACCCCACCGACCCCGGCTGCCCCGACACGGGAAAGTAGGATGGAATGATACACCGTGTCGAAGGCGGCGGAGAGGTCGAGGAGGACCAGGGCCTGAGGACGGTTAGTGTCCATGCCTTCTCTAAGGTTGTCAAGGACGGTTAACTCCACCGACTCAGTGGAGTGAGCGGGGCGAAATCCGGCCTGACGGGGGGCTAGTACTTGGTTTTCTTCCACATAGGTGGTGAGAGCTCTGGTCACATGTCGTTCCAGTACTTTCCCTAAGAAGGGTAGTAAAGAGATGGGCCGGTAGTTGACAGGAGCAGAGGGGTCGGCACCAGGTTTTTTGAGAATGGGAAGAATTATGGCAGTTTTTAAAGTTGGAGGGACGACACCCTGAGATAAGGAGCCATTGAGGAAGGAAAGTGGGGGTGACACACAGGTCGTGAAAATGAGTCTGAGGATGTGTGGGGGACACGGGTCTAGGTGGGAGCCTGATTTAACCAAGGATAAAAGGGAAAGAAAAGATTCTACCGTTAAAGGAGGGAATGAATCAAAACAAGCCTTTGCGGGGTGACTGGGGGATTGAGAAAGGAGGAGGAGGAATATTAGCTTTGATTTTTACAATCTTGTCCAAGAAATAAGTGTTCAGGGAGTCACATAGAGACTGTGACGGGATTATTTACTTTACCTTTGATAGGCAGGTCGCAGTTCCTTTGCTTGTGACGTGGTCCAAAGATACAACTGAATTCTAATTGGTCAGTGTTCACAAGAACCATCTTGCTGTCATCTAGGTGAATACATTTAGAGTAACACGTTATTGTTAATTGATTTGTGTTATTGTGTATCAACCCACAATCATTTCTTCTAGCACCTGCTTCCTCCTTGAGGGATACCAGTCCGTGGAGTCTTATTTTTTCCCCTTCCTTCCCTTGTTTTGTTCCCTCCTTTCACTCCATACCATCGTTGTGTTCTAGAGTTTGATAGCCACAACAGGTGCAGGGGGGAAGGGTTGGGCCTGTCGTCAGTTCCTGGCACTCCTGCGGAAATTACTCTTGGATCCTTACAGATGGCATACAGGCGAACATACCCAGTGGGGGTCTATGGAATCAGTCTGGACACCAATCCCACAGTCTATGTTGTCTAAATGCGCTGATCCCATATAGATTTATAGGAACTATACAATATGGTGCCCCCAATGTTGGTTTGGTATTTATTTAATGGTCAAATATGGGTAGTTCAGTTGTGATTTCTCAGAGAACCCTACTCACATAAACCCAGAGAGTCTGGAGTGGGAAGGAGAAAATCCACAGCAGCTGAGTAGGTATATCCTATGAATTGTCTGTAGGTTTTCAAGCTTGAAGGATAAATAGTTCCCTATTGTGAATAAAACATTATCCCCGTTTCCTTGAAATGCTTTCAACAATGACTGAAGAAGACAATGCTGCTCCAGCATTACATGCGAATGCAGCAGGGGAAGGAGAACAAGAAGACGAAATAAACATTTTTAGAAAATTTCAGAACTGCCCTTACTTTAAAATTAGCAGACTGTGGAGTTGCAGCTAGAGGTGGGTCAGTAACATCCGTGATTAAGACACACGAGTCATACACGACAAAGGCATTCTATTCATGGGTCAAATTCCCACCAGCAGATGCACGCACAAATACATTTCATTCTTACACTGAAGATGAAATACAAGAGGAATATTGTCCATACGAGGACATTGACGTTCTACTCACCTACCAGGAGCATATAAACTGGTTTAAAGGCACTATCCCACACACAACAGATAAAGTAAGACTTGGTCCTCTTGGCAGAGATGGAGCAACTTGGCCGGTCCTAGAGGCTCACACACCGCATCCAGACATGGACACAATGTCGGTAGCAGACTTACGTCCACTACACAAAGAACTAATAAAACTTTACAGAAACTTTACACAGTTCATGATGGGAATACTCACACTTCGGCCAACAAGAGCTACACCCGCAGGACAAATTCAGGGGTCTGCAACTAAAATACCTCCAAAAACACTAAATGCAGTTATGGGTAAAATGCCCACTAGACATGAGCAAATGCCATTCTGTATAGCTCAGAAAATCACACAGAGGTCTCAAGAAAAGCACAGAATGCTAACAGTCTGCTTGCCAAAGGGGATAGCTCCCCAGATAGAGGATTGTATCTCTTGGGGTACAGTTTTCGCTGCCATATATACCAGAACGCATGGTATACCTTCAATAGCAGTAATTCCAGATACAGAATGAGTATGAAGCAGAAACTGCTCGTAACTTAGGGATGAAATTGTTAGGCAATGTTGTCCAGGCATCAACTATTATATTAGCAAACATAAAAGGGGAGGCAGCAGCAGTGGCAATACACCAACGCCTGAGGGATTTCACTCCTATACAGCAGGAGCGCGAATTATCTAAAATTATCGAAGATACATATGCCGAATTAGGTAGAGATAATTTGGGAGCTAGCGCAACAAAATCTTAACTCATGGGTGGACCTGTAAAGGATACCACCAAGCAAGCACCTGATTCTTCCAGGAAGAAATGGGATACTAAAATACAAAGAATAGAGCGAATAGATCACAATCAAGGAGGGGGGTCTCTCCACAACAGGAGCCCTCTGAAAGAGGTACAACCTTAGGAATTGTGAAAACATAAAAAAAATCTGACAATCTCTCGTTCCTTTCAGGGTTCATCAAAAAACTCTGAGAGGGAAGGACGGTCAGTACACAGACAAGAAGAATGGACAAAGTCCAGAGAAACACATCGTACTTTGGACTGTAATATCAAAGAAGAAGATAAACCAAAATCAAAACCTCAATTTAAAAAGAAGAAGGTAGCAGGTCTTAGAGTTAGACATGCAAAGGATACTGAGGAGTCAACTTCTGAATGGGGAATGGGCATTGACAATGCTAGACAGCGCAGCAGAAGTAACCTCATGGAATTTCTGGTGACTGCAGCGTTGAATGAACATATCACGGTGGAGACACCTGATACTAGGGTAAGTGTCCAACACCTGTTATATGAAATAACATTCCAAATTGAGGGGGACAAACCTAGAAAATTAAAAGTCTCTTTCGGGAGAACCTGATTAATGACTATGGCATCTTTTTGGCTGAAAAAGATTGGCCGCCTGAGATTGTTTTGGAGTGCCCAAAGGGAGAAACAGTAATTTTACCTGCTTTTTCTAACCTTGTTCCAGTATCACTAAAACATTCATACGTGCAGGAGTGGGAGATTGCACTTGCTCCAGCATTATATTGCAACCATGTAGGGTGGAATGCTGAGTCATCTCACCATGTAATCCCAGGAAAAACTTCTCCAACCCCCCAGAGACTGTACCCCATTAAACAAGAAGAAATGAAACAGGTCATGAAGGTTTTAGATCAACTTGAGTACCAATGTGCAATAGAAAATTGCACCTCTTCAATGAATAATCCTTAGTTTCCTGTAATAAAACCCCATAATTCATGCCTTCTAGTTTTAGACCCCAGGCATCTGAACACATTCACAAAGACATTTGCAGTATAGAATGCACACAGTGCCGCTTTAATGAATAACATTGTGCGAAAAATTTCAAAACTACACTACATAGCTCAAATGGATTTTTCTGCCAAAATATTTCGCCAGAGAGCAGGTATTTGACAGTATTCTCGCCACAGGCTCTCAGCGTCAATTTTGTAGACTGTCCCAAGTGTGTAAGAATAGCCCTGGATTGTTCTCATCTAGGGTAACAGAGTTACTTCAAAATTTTGATGAGGAAGCATTGTCCTATGTAGATAATATTTATCTGATGGATGATGATTTATTGGATCATTTGACCAGGGTGAGCAAGATAATTCTGAGGTTCACCTCTGAGGGCTACAAATTCAACTTTAAAAAATCGCAAATAGCCCAACTCAATGACATATTTTTGGGATACGAGTCATCCAGTGAAGGAAAAAGCCTAGCAGCTAACTTTGTAGAAAAATGTGCTCCGCTCCAACCTCCAAAAACTCAAAAAACTGTACAATCCCTATTAGGATTTATAAATTTTGGCAGAACATACATTTTGGATTGCGTAGAAAAAGTGAAACCTTTCTACATTTAATCAGACCTGATTTTTCCATTAGACTTTGGGCACAGGAACACACGGACATCCTTTGTTCCTTACAAGCTGACATGATAGCTTCCAAACACCTACACACACGTGTAAATACCACAAATCTGGTGATCGGTGTCATCGCGTGTCAATCAGGGTATACTTACCTAACCCTCAACGAAGGCGATACCGTGCCTATAGCATACAAATACATTTGTACACAAACTCTGAAATGCGTTTTGCTTCTACAGAGAAAATTCTGACAGCAGTACAGACTGCTGTAGTAAGAGAAAGAGCACTGGCTCAGGGAAAACGAATACTTGTTGTAACTCCAGTACCGCCTTAGAGGCTGTTACAGAGGCAAGTGTTCCAAATGCTAAAGCTTTACATCCGAGATGGATACAGTGGGTTAATTTTCTCACTGCAACAGATGTAGACTACAAATTTGATTCTACACTAAAACACAAGCATTTCTGCAGTACGAACAAGAATGTCCTCTCCCAAATGAAAGAATGCCTTTAGGTCAGTATGAATATATTATTTACACTGATGTCCTGCTCAGCCTGCTATAGGAGGTAAACAACAATACAGCGCAGCTTGTGTAACTGTAAAAGGACGTATGCAGGCAGGCAAGTTACTTCCCAGCAGTATGCAGACACAGTCTTTAGGAGACTGCACGGCACAGCTGGCAGAATTTAAAGCCCTGTTACTAGCACTTATAAATACGGTTAGGGAATTCCCCACACTTATAGTGTGCGATTAATTTTTCTGTTTCCAGTCTTAAAATGAATATCTTCACTACTGGGGTCAGAATGGGTTTAAAGACTCACAAGGTTACACAATAAAATACAAACTACTTTGAGAACAGGTGGCAGAACTGGAGAAATACTTGACAGGATCTCACATAATACACACGCTGAGTTATCAACGTGATGGCGTTCACGTTGAAGGGAATTCATTGGCTGACGAAGACGCCAAGGCGACAGTGCAAACTGCTGCCGTAGCTGCAATCACTAGTTCTAGCGCAAGAATAGATGGAGACATAATGGTAGCTGTCATTGCTTCACACAAAAACAGCTCAGCTCTACCAAAAAGCTTTCCACTCAAGCACTCTTTCAAGTTAGATGCACAGAATATTCCATATGCTATTATGCCAGGAATGGGATATAGAGTAATACCAAACATGGATTGCAGATTAGGTTTAATTCTAGCTGCACACGAGGGTCTGGGTTCTGCACATGCAGGAATTACTGCAACTGTTTCATTACTGAAACAACGCTATTGATGGCCAGGTCCAATGAAACAAACAAAAGCATTTGTGCTTAAGTGCGACATCTGTCAGCAGATGAAGGGTTCGACAGTAGCACGTCCAGCACAAACACCATTACTAATATCAGACAGACTTCTGACCTATATCTATTTGGACCACTGCGGCCCCTTACAACTGATTAGGCTTACAAGTACAACTTGGTGGCAGTGGATTCATGTTCTAGATTCCTTTCGGTTTGGCCTCACCACTCGGCTGATGCTCAAACTGTTATAAAAGATTTGAGAGTCATCATAGGGACATACGCAGTTGGCACATTACTTTCTGACTGTGGCTCCGCGTTGAGCTCTAGGGCTTACAAGGAAACCATGGGAAGTTTGGGTGTTGCATTGCAGTAATCCTCTCCAAACCATCCAGAGAGAAATTCGGTAGTAGAGAGGAAAAAAAGGGACTTAAAGCAATCTTTAATACCAAGGGTATTAGGTTCGGGTGGTAGTTGGGCCAATCATCTATATGGACTCCAGAGGGCACTTAATAACATACCAAGAAGTTTCCTAGGAGGTATCTCCCCTTACGAAGTCCTATTCAGGACGATATTGTGGTCACCTGACCTCGATTATGAAAGCACAGTGGCAGATGAAAAAACATTTGACATCAATAAACGTTTGGCTGTTTTACAGGATCTTAATGAATTCCGGGCACTACAAAGCAATGTGCATGAAAAATGCACCACCACTGGGATAGTAAAATCAGTAATGGCAAGACCTGCCTGGATCCCAAAAGTCGGAGATCTGTTCAGAGAAAAGATTGTGAACAAGACAGAATTTGGGCCATCCTACAGAAAACCTGTACCTGTCCTGGCTGTTGAAGGAACAAGAACAATATTTCTTCCGCCTCTTGCCGGCAAGAAAGAAAAGAGATTTGTCTCAATTGATCTGATCAAACCACACTACGTGGCCAATCCTGAATAGCAGGCCACTTGGGCTCTTGGGTAGCCGCCGCCCTCCTCTCGCTACCATACAGGACGTACAGACATGAAGATTGATAACATTTGAAGCGTCTTTTATACATAGTAATGGAGTTACCAACAATGAAATGGAACTTGTTCCTATTGAAATTAAACTTCAAAACTGAAATGAAACTCAGATATCAATTCAGCCTTCCACTAACATCTACATCAACATGCCTCTACAGGAGACATCTGCCCAGTTCATCAAAGCCTGCTGAGCTACCAAAGATAGATTGAACTGCATCTGGCTACTTCTGAGTTTCTTGATCCAAGTGAACCTGAGTCACTGCCAGCTCCAGTTTCCCGCAAAAAACAACTTCATGATTTCTACATCTTTCTGTAAAAGACATACCTAGTCTCACCATGGCTACAGCTCTGGATAATGATAGGAATACTGTTCCTACTATTCTGGATAGGTTTAGTGACTGTCTTTTTCTTGCTCTTGAATGGACACTATTTCCCAAAACGCTCTGTAGTATCAGATGTGAACTTGGTCTTAAAACCTCATACGTCATCTCATCATTAACAGAGAGCCCTGTCCTATGTGAAAATTACAGCAGTTCTAGTTCCTGGCGGAATAGTTGGGATACAGTTTCTTGAAAAGATCTTGAAAAATACAGTCTCTGCTGAAAGCGCTTTGTGCTGGTGGTGCTAGCAGGAGCTCTTTGACTTTTAACTCGTTTTTAACTTGTTTTTGCTATTTTGCAGCTAAAGTACTATTGTTGCCACAAGGTACGGGGAAATAAAAAATCATATTAGGAAATTTAGCGGGACGCCGTAATTTCATTTGCTGCTTGTGAAATACCTTTTAACTGCTGTCCACTTACTCGCACTATAAAAATCACTCCAAACGCACTCCGCTACTGCAGCGGGTCTCGGGGAATACTGTCTACCCCAGCGCCATCTTTGTTAGCGCTCTAGTGGTTGGATCGCCTGCAACTGCTTATCTATTTAAGCAGCCCAATGCAGGCGCGCAGCGAATGCGCGCAGTGAAGCGCCGTAGATGCGCCAGAGATAAGCCCGTCTGTGCCCGTCTGTGTCCTGGCCGCGTTGAGCTCCACGGGGGCTATCAGATTAAGGTACTCAAGGGAGACTCTATTGAGTATAGGAAAGAGGGGAAGGGGCGGGCCCTAAAAAGATCTAACACACACCTCTGTCAGTTTGGGGTGTGGTTTGATTAACAGTAGATCCCTGGTTAAACACCATCAGGAGGTGTCGGACCTGTTGGGAGATATGAATCTGGATGCCCTTTTTATTACTGAGACCTGGGCCAGTGCGGACTCCTCTGTTGAGCTGGGCCAAGCGTGCCCGGATGGGTACAAGATGTTTCACAAACCCAGATCCCGGGGAAGAAGGGGGGGTGTCGGGGTGATCTATAAGGACAGGTGGAATTTCGCCCCCTTACAGGTCGACGCAGTTGCAGGGATAGAACTGATGGGCTTTACCCCACAAGAAACCAAAGGAAGGATACTAACTGGCATGATCTGCTACAGACCACCTAGCCTGGACACGGGGTACCAGGCATTGTTTGATACTATCGCCGCCCTTGATCTAACTCATTCCAGACTGTTGCTCCTGGGGCACTTCAACCTTTGGGACAATGGGGCCCTAGGGAGCCACCTGAAGGATTTACAATATATATGTGGAAACTGTGGTCTCGATCAACTGATACTGGAACCTACCCACTTAGGCGGACGCGCACTGGATCTGGTGTTCGCAAATCAGACAGAGACTAAGGTGATTGATATTCTACCCCAAAGTTGGACTGACCATTCCCTGATTCATTTCCAAATCTCGGTACCTATTCAGGTGAATAAAAATGCTCGCCCTGTAAATTACCGAAAGGGAAGGGACTGGTCCAAATAACCAAAGGACAAAACAAATTTTTTCTTTACCAATCAGACTCCCTTTGATCCAAATGAGTCGGTGGGCCACAACTATCATGTCTACTGTAACCATATCACTGAGACCCTTGATAAACTTGCCCCCCTGAAAAAGATAAAGAATAGAAGCAAACCATCAGCCCCCTGGTTCAGTGAGGAGCTGAAATCACTACGTAATCAATGTAGACAGGCAGAAAGAAAGTGGCAAAGACTCTATTCAGAGTCTGATAAGAGACTGCTAAAGGAAGTACAAGCTAAATATAAAGAGGCCATTGCCAAAGCAAAGGCACTTTTTTATGCTACTGCCATACTTCAGTCTCCGAACAGCACAAAAACTCTCTTTAATATTATAAGAGACCTCTCAACCCCGCCTGCATGAGCAACAAGGTGGTCGCAACTCAAGAACTTTGCGACGAAATCGCCGTCTTCTTTGAAGAAAAATTGCCAAAATAGTGGGGGGGTTTGCTCAGGGTGAGGCTAGCTGTCAGGACGCACCACTTCAGATGGTAGAGGAGGAATTACTGGTAGTATCATCTATGGAGAGCTTTCCCCCTCTCACAGATAAGCTCTTTACCAGCTTGGCGCTCAGCATATCCTCTGGGTCCCCTTCTGATCCCCTTCCCCATAGGATCTGGAAGGAGTATGGGCCAGAGCGTTTTCCCTGGATGCGTATGATTTGCTGCCAATCCCTGGAGGAAGGAGTAGTGCCGGAGGCATGGAAACAGGCAGTGGTAACCCCTTTACTTAAGAAGCCCTCGCTGGATCCAACAATCCCAGCCCATTTTAGGCCTATATCTCTTCTGCCCTATCCTATAAAAATTCTGGAGAAAGCGGTTAGCAGGTCCTTGTAAAACTACCTGGAAGATAACTGTCTATTGGACGGGGATCAGTTTGGATTCCGCCCAGGCCATGGGACAGAAACTGCATTAGCAACCATGCTGGACACTCCGCGAATGCGAGCCGACAATGGTAAATCCTCAGTACTCGTGCTGTTGGATATGTCGGCAGCATTTGACACGGTTAGCCATGCAGATCTGCTAAACAGACTGGAGAAACTGGGCGTGAAAGGCAAGGCTCTGAAATGGCTACAATCTTATCTGTCCGGTAGCCAACAGATAGTGACCATGACTCCGTTTGCCTCCCCTAAGTCCCCGGTCCACTATGGAGTACCACAAGGCTCGTCGATCAGCCCTATCCTTTTTAATATATACTTGCAGCCTTTGATCCCTATTATAAAATCTTATGGGATCGAATTAATTAATTACGCTGACGACACCCAATTGGTGTTCTCTCTGGAAGGGAAACATGCGGTACCCATGGACAGATTTCAGGATTGCATGGGTCGGGTCTCCGCCTGGCTTAAAGCAAACTCCCTTCAATTTATTGAGGGGAAAACGGAGGTAATCTATTGCTCGACGGTCAAACTAAATCAACAGATACCGTGCAAGCTTAGGCTTTCGCCGGGGGCTGACCCCTGCGTCTCAGTAAAGACGGTGCAGAATCTGGGAGTACTGTTTGATGAAAACCTTCGAATGGTGTCACAAACTAACAAAACAATTAGTGTTTGTTTTGGTCTGCTAAAAGCACTTAGGCAGATTCTCCCTTTCCTGCCCGATGACACTCGACCCTTGGTGGTAAGGAGCATAATCTTTGCTAGACTGGATTACTGTAACTCCCTTTACTTGGGCGCCCCTTTATACATCTTGCAGGGGCTGCAGAGAGTCCAGTCGATAGCGGCCAAGTTGGCGCTTAACAGACCATGTAGCTCCTTTACCACAATGGCCTTGAGAGACCTCCATTGGTTGCCTGTACGGGACAGAGTCACCTTTAAATCTCTGTGCATAGTCTACAGAGCGTTACACAGTACGGGTCCTCTACCAATGCAGGAAAGATTCACATGGTACAAGCCCACTAGGTCTCTTCGTTGTTCTAGTCTAAGTCTGGCAACTACCACCAGATTTAAGAGGTCCAGGATGGGAGGCAGAGCTTTCAGCATAGTAGCCTCTCGCCTATGGAACGAGCTATCCCAGAACATCAGGCAAGCCGACTCCTTGATAGGTTTTAGAAAGAGCCTAAAGACATGGCTATTTGCCAAAGTCTGAGATCCTGGCGCCCATCATCTAGTCTTTCAATCTGCGGTTTCCATCTGATAATGTTTTTCCTCAAGAGCGCCAGGATACCCGTAGGGTGGCAGTCGCGCTATACATGAGCAAATACAATACAGTTCCTTACGAAATAGTTGGGATACAGTTTCATATAATGTATTTGGTCCCAGTGAACTTTAGAAAATCCCACATGTATTCAAAATGCCTTTAAATGCAATCATCACCTCCAGTACATACTCTGATTATTGGGATTTTGAAACTGTTAATAATATGTTGTCTGATTTAGAACTGTCTTCAGCATTTAAGAAAGATGAAATGTTTTATAACTCGTCTGATTTTGATACCATGTACTGTTACTAACATTATGATCATCACTTTCTGCATAAAACAAGTGCACCACGTAATGTTTTCGCATACCACCAATGGGAACATTGGCCAACACCATCTAAAGGTAGTTCACAAATGTTTGCACAAAGGTTTGCTTACTTTTATGAATGTAATACTTCAGATCCACGCTCATATTATTATAAGCTTACACCTACATCTGCAAAGTATGCACACTAACAATAAACAGATATACTCTGCATCCTTTATTGCCCAACTGTCTGAACAGGGTTTCGACTAATGGAAAGACACTATAGACAAAATCTGTCTGGGGTACTAAGAACTGGAAGGTTTAGGGAACGGAGGCACTATTTAGAGCCTGCCTCATACCACATCAGATGATTTTCATGAATGACAGACTTCCTGTCCTGGGTTAGCCAAGAATAAGGACTTGAACACACCTCAAATACCCTCATTTTCACACTTGGAGGGATGGAAATATTACAAAGAAAATGGTGAAGGCACATTTGATGACATTGTGCATGATGTTTCATACAATTCAACAGACCCCAATTGGAAGGAATGGTTAGTTTGGCCTATCTACACAAATAGGTGTCAGATAAGGTTCAAGGGTACCACCAAAGGGTTTAGTATCCATAGGCCTGACTTACTCTATGTACAAAGAGAACATCAGGGGTGGTGACATCATAAAGTGTTGGGAAGTTATGCCTAGATTGGCTCAGAACCTCAAAACTGTCTCAGGTGAAACAACACTTGTCCTGACTCTCAGAAGACTTAGATTTAAGGGATTTTTTGCTCGGTCCCAAAAAACCATGTCAGAAATGCTTCTTATACGCTGCTGATAATTAAATTTGGAAAATCTCTCAACAGGAAGCTGCGGAAAGTTGTGTGAAATTGACAGAATTACCTTACAAAAGGCTTTGGCTGTGGTTGACAATGGCATGACCCCACTAACATCCAGGATGTATTCACTTGGCAACATTGTATCCTCTGCTATAGATATAATCTAATAGGATCTGTCCATCTTAAAACACAGACAATCACAGTTACATTCTAATGTGTCATTAAGCTGGATGCTAGTATTATCGTGCTCTAGTTATGTGCCCATGCAATATAACTTTTTCTTTTATAAACTTTATTCGATTCAAAATAATAGAATCACAAAAGTATACAGACCTTGATTTAGAAACATATTGACACCAATAGGTCAGGATAATTCATTCTACAATTTATACATAAAAATCTAAAATAGAGGTAAACATTTCCAAAAAAGAATTTATACAAATATTACATATCAATTATCAATTAAACACACCCTGTACCAAGGAATATTATTATACCATATAACCAATTGCACCAACATATGACATTGATTTTTAGTGCATTTTATACCGACAGCAAAAAAAAAAGGTATTAACCAAACTAACAGTGTTGTTTCCTAAATTGTAGTGACAGTCGTATGAAGCTTAACATGGCGCAGCATACTCCAGGTGATGATAACGATAACAAATAGTCATAACCCTCTTTATAGTTACATGGTTGTCGACCTTTTAGGATAGGCTTAATAAACCTGCTTCTTGGTTCCTTATAAAGAGAACAAAAAAGGACAAAATGAATAGTATTTTGACTGGTTGAGTTATCACAAGGACAAGGGGGCAGCCTCTCACACCAACACCCTTGTTTTGGAAAGGCAAAAAGAAAGTGGAGTGTGTTTAATCTAAACCTTGTCAGATAAAAGCGCCATTGCACATGAGTAGTAAATGTTAAATATAATTGGACCTTCAATTTACCCAAACAATTTGTTGGCTGATCTGAATGTAACATACTTAAGCTATTACGATAACTTGTTTTAATTAAAGTTTTTATATCCCCCTGCATATTTTCGGGATTGTCATACAAATGGCCCAAACCAATTCTATGCAGGGTGTCACTAACATATGAAAGCCATGGAATCTGCATTGCATGTTCAAGAATTTTTGCAGTCCTGGAGGATGTCTTTTGAGAGCTGAAGGTCTTCTGATAACCATACTTTACCCCATAATAGTAAAGGGGAAACGCGGATGATGTCAGTAACATATTCCATTCCCATCTCAGTGTGGCAGAAACTATTAGATGAACCTGGTGGGATTGATAATAAACGCTTTAGGAATTTATTTTCCATGACCTGGATCATGGCTGGGCTTTCTATCCCCCAAACCCCTGCCCCATAAGTGGCCACAGATAGGCACTTTGCTCTGTACAAGGTTTTTAAGTGTGGAAGTGGTTTTTGTCCTAATTTACTACAAAAGCGAAATAGACCCTCTATAGATCGGCTAGTACTTTGTACACGCGCCTTCATCAAAGGAACCCAGCTCAGTTTGTTGTTAAATAAATTTCCCAAGTAATTAAAATTGTCAACTTTGTCAATGGTAGAATTAATTACCATGAACTTACAGGTTTTTGTCCCTTTGGGACCACAGACCATTGCAAAAGATTTTGCAAAGTTTACCTTTAGGTCCAGGTCCAGCATAAAGTTGTTAAATGCATCCAAGCAGGTCTGCATACTATTAGCTGTAAGAGTCATTAATACCGTATCATCGGCATAAGATAACATAGGTATCTTCTTGCCGTTTACTTTTGGGAAATCCGAGCAATGTTCCAACAAAAACTTTTCCAGGCCATTAGTGTAAACTAGGAACAAAAAAGGCGCTAAAATACAGCCTTGTCGTACACCCTCGGTTGAGGGGATAGATTTTGTTTTTCCCCCCCTGGCCCAAATCTTATGGCCACAGTTGTAGCAGCGTGTAATCTGCGGAGCAGGGTAACCAGGGGTTCTTCAAAGCCCATGTCCTCCATCATCTGCCATAGTTTATTTCTGCAAACAGTGTCAAAGGCACTGGATAAGTCCATGAAGGCCAGGTGGATAGAAGAACCCCTGGCCTTCATGTACTTACCCATAATTAGTGCCAAATTTAAACACTGTTCGGTCGTTCCCTTTCCTCTCCTAAACCCATATTGGGAGTTTACAATTAGGCCCACGGAGTCTGCCCATGTCTCCAATCTGGCCAAAATTATCCTCCCCAATAGCTTACATGATGCATCAATTAATGATATTGGGCGATAACAACGTGGGTCGCACTTATCGCCCTTCTTGGAAATCGGCACCACCACTGCCTCCTTCCAGGATAGGGGGATGCGACCAACAATAGCTGCTTTAAATACATTCAATAGCAATGGGGCCCATACAACAGTATTATGTTTATAAAAGTCCAACGGCACCGCATCTGGGCCAGGGGCTTTTAGTGGGACACCTTTCCTCAAGGCCTCTTCCACTTCCGGGAGGGTAAGCGAAGAACTAAGCAGGGAAGCTGTAACCGGGAAGTCCACATCCTTTATTTCATCCTGCAGACCTATAAGGGGTACAGATTTAGGATAAAAAAAATTCCATAATGGGCTTCCCATGTCTCGCCCGTTATCTGCATCACCATATTATCCTTGCCATCACTAGAAAGGAAAGGACGATTTATCACTTCCCAGAAAAGCCTACTATCTTTTAAATCTGAGGCTTTCTCTAGGTCATCTCAAGCTAGCTTTTTTAAATCTAGCTTCTGTTTTTTAATTGCCTCTTTATAGGTGCTTCTCGCAGTTCTTACCAACTCCTTATTCCTTGGTTTTTGTTGCAAGGCCCTTTTTAATAATTTTTGAGCTGCGGAGCAAACAGCATCAAACCATTTAAAGCCCTTGGACTGTTTATTGACCATTGGTTTTTTAAGATGCTCTGCCACATTCCCACACAAACTTTCAAAATTCCTGATTATATTTTCAGAGTCTGTGATTAATAATAATAATAATAAAACCACTTATAGAGCGCATGGTTACACTAAAAACAGTGTGTCCCCGCGCTAAGAAATGCTATAGCTCCCTGAAGAAGCCGAGAACTGGGGAAAGTCTGCCCCCAGGCTACAGACTCAGTTATTCCCTTGGAAAAAGGTAGGTTTTTAGTTTAGATCTGAATAATGTTTCTGAGGGCTCCATGCGCAGGTTGAGGGGGAGATTATTCCAGTGCTTGCTCGCAAGAAAGCGAAAGGAGCTGCCTCCCATCCTGCTCCTGCGCACACGCGGGATTTGAAACAGCATTGTTCCAGCAGATCTAAGGTCCCGGGAGGGGCGGTGTATGGTGAGAAGGTTGCGCAGGTACCTTGGCCCTTTGCCCTGTGCAATGCGGTGGGCGAAGCAGAGGCCTTTAAACTTAATTCGCTCCTCAATGGGGAGCCAGTGAAGTTTTTGTAGTGCTGTTTTACCGGATGCCCTGCGCGGGAGATTGAGTACCAAACGGGCGGCAGCATTTTGGACACATTGTAGTTGGTACAAGCCTTTCCTGCTCAATCCTAAAAGGAGGGCATTGCCGTAGTCCAGATGTGGAGTCACCAGGGTATGAACAAGAGTCTTCCTAGCACTGATAGGAAGCAGATCAAGAACTTTAAGGAGTGTTTTTAGTATTCCAAAACATTTGCTCGTAATTTTGCTGATCTGTTGCTTGAAGGAAAGTTCTGCATCCAGCCATATTCCTAGGTTCTTGATAGAAAGTGCTGGGCGGGGGACTACTCCTAGATCGGCAGGCCACCAGCCTGCGACCAGGCAGTGGAGGACTTGCCTACCATCAATAGCTCAGTTTTGTCGCTATTGAGGCGAAGGCAGTTATTATTCATCCAATCTGCTACTGATCGCATACAGTTGGAGAAATTGGTGGCGTCCTCAGCCTGATAGTTGGAGAGGTTAATTATCAGTTGGGTATCGTCAGCGTATGTGACGATATCCACACCAAAAGTTTCCACCAATTGGGCTAGGGGTTCCATATATAGATTAAATAGCGTCGGGCTCAGACTTGCGAAGGGACGATTTGTAAGGAGGACAGTGCACCTGAAAACCTCTGTTTTCAAGAAAGGATCTTATCCACTCCAGGGCTGGTCCTACCACTCCCAGATCAGAGAGGCGAGACAGCAGCGTTGAGTGCAGCACGGTGTCAAATGCTGCACTAAGATCTAACAGAACCAACGCTGCTGTCTGTCCACCATCAGCAAGTTGTTTCAAACGTTCAGTGGTGAAGAGGACCGCCGATTCGATGGAGTGGCCTGCTCTAAACCCTGATTGAGTGGAGTGGAGTAGAGAGTTTTCCTCAAAAAATTTCATCAGTTGGCTATTTACTATCTTCTGTATACAATAATAATAACTGTGGGTCTCAGGAAACTCAAAGCTCTGTGTTCAAAGTGTGTCTAGTCCACTACATGAAACGTTAGGACCCATCACTACGTGGTATGGATACCCATCAGTTACCTTTACTAGACCGCCCTGTTGGTCATCATTTGGGCCAATCTCACCAAGTGGTACGTCCACAACGTGCCATCAGTGCACACAAAAGTTGGTAACTGAAAAGCAGTGCATAAAGAATAATACGTGGTAGTGAGTGATTAAAAATGGATAGTGGGTGCAAAAAATACTTTAATGAGACGCAATCCACTTCCAAGATTAAAAAAACTATAGTGCAAAATATCAGTAGTTTAAACAAATATCTACTGCATGTATAGTAAGGTCGACATGTTTCTGCAGTTATTGATACTACTTGTATCACCTGCTTCTTCAGGACCAAAGTTGTATTTTGCTACTGCTTAACAAAACGTGCGTGTGTGCATAATAAAAATAATAATAATACGATATCACCTGAAACGGTATTCTCAATGCTCCTGTTTAGTAGAAGCTGGTGGATTCAGGCAAGAAGAATCATGTATAAACGACACATATAAAGAAGACAGAGAGCAGGGAAAACACATTAATTGGGGTTACCCATCGTGAGTTTCAACAATTAGTATCTTTCATATACTTGCGTATTCCAAGTATAGAGCCCAACCCATTTTAATTTGAATATGTCTCTCACTCACCTAGAGTGGGAGAAACCGGCGCCACACCTCACCTGGCCACAGCTCAGGAAATAGGGGCACCGCTCTATTCGAAAAAGATAATGAATAATAAATAATTAAACCACAAAAATCAAAACGGGTAAACCTCAAAGAGACCACCAAATCTCAATCAGTCGACCAAACATTGTATAATGGTCAAACACAGCCACCATGGCATATTATTTCAATAGTTTGTCGAAGGTGCTGTGTGGGTGTTATGCCTTCAAACAAAAGGAAAGATATTGACAATGGAGATAGAACAATCCATTCGGAAGGTATGCCTTATTGATGTAAGTCAAAGCATCAAAGATAACATATATACCCAAGTACGCTTAAACGCGATCACTATACTGCTGGTTAAGGCAAGTGAAATCAGTTACAATTACTTTAATTAAATACCTGGATTGCGTCTCATTAAAGTAATTTTTGCACCCACTATCCATTTTTAATCACTCACTACCACGTATTAATCTTTATGCACTGCTTTTCAGTTACCAACTTTTGTGTGCACTGATGGCACGTTGTGGACGTACCACTTGGTGAGATTGGCCCAAATGATGACCAACAGGGCGGTCTAGTAAAGGTAACTGATGGGTATCCATACCACGTAGTGATGGGTCCTAACGTTTCATGTAGTGGACTAGACACACTTTGAACACAGAGCTTTGAGTTTCCTGAGACCCACAGTTATTATTATTGTATACAGTGTCTTGTAAGGGGTTATAACTGTGTTTAGGTCTTTAAATATTTCCCTCGGACCCTACTCTCTCCGTTTGTATTACGTATTTACTATCTTCTCCACAATCTTTCCGCAGAAGGGGAGAAGGGAGATAGGGCGGAGATTTTGTAGCTGGGAAATCTGTATAGTTGCTTTTTTTTTCAGGGGTATTACTTGTGCCATCTTCCATGCGTCAGGCACATGACATTCCTGGAAGGACAGGGTGATCAGTTGTTCAATCTGCTCGATCAGACAGTCAATGACTTCCTTACAGCGATTGGGGACAATCACATCCAGAGGGGAGCCAGACTTAATGCTATTAATGATAGTGAGCAGGTCAGCTCTCTCAGGAACAAAAAATTGAGTCAAATGGGTCTTGGTGGCGGAGGCGCTTCTCACTCCCACCTCATTAATGGGTGTGGTATCAGTAAAGGTGGCATGTATTAAATCTACTTTTTTTGTGAAAAAATCAGCGATGTCATCGCATAATTTATTGGTGTAGGTGTCTTGGGCCTCAAGTCTGGATGGGGTCGTAAGCTCTTTGTAGTTCATAAAGAGTTCTTTGGTAGGATTTTTAGCAGATTCAATACGACCTTTGACATGAGCGCCTTTTGCTGATCTAACAAGTTTATGATTGGTGATAAACAAAACTTAATTTCAGAACTATTGGCACTTAAGACCTCTACCTCCAACCCAATTGCATCTACTTTCGCCCACTTCAAAGTAACACCTTTTTTCCTATTATATGTTATTGGTTGGTCCCAGATTGGATGCTTTGTAATAACGGGGGGGGGCACAGAGTTAAAATTAGAGGATTATGATCGCTCACCGGATTTACATGCGTCTCAAATTTATCAATATAATGTAAATGGCTACTAGATACAATGGCGAAATCAATAACACTCATAGAGCCTCCAGTTCCCTGGAAAGTTGGTATGGGAAGTGAATTTGGGGCAACCCATGATTCCATTATGCATAAGTCATTGATGACAATAATATTGTTTAACGCGTCACCCTGAGGTGTATGCTTAAAGTGTTGCATAGGGTGATCATTTAGAACTGCCAAACCACAGACATTTGACCCACCGAATTTACACAAGGAACAATCAAAATCACCCACCCATAGAATAAATAATGAGGGTAAATTACTACACGCCTTGGATATATCCTCCTGCAAATTCACAATTACAGCTATCTCATGATTATCAAAGACATTAATGCAATATATCAACAACACATATCTGTTCTCTGCATATAATTTAACTGTAATGCAGACAACAATGGCACAAAGTGTTGCGAAGTATACAAGGCTGCACATTGAAACATTGGACTGATTTCCTTTTACCCTGGCAGAGTCACCGTCCATAGAATGGTTAATTCATGGCCATATAACATTGCTAGTAACCACTTTCCAGTTTCAATATTGCCTAGAACACCATCAGGTAGGTAGGTATGAAGCAATAGGTAGGGAATTCATCTATGAATTTTGGGTATTACCGTATAGATTTAGATGCAGGAACGGGGACATTGAAGTGTTTCTCAGCGGACAGACTGCGAGAATTCTTTGAGTGGATCTTTCATTTGCCAAGATATTATGCTTCACTGGGGTCTGTAATGGTTCAGGTACAAACTTGTCCTGTCATTTGAAAGGGTGCCCAGCTGCCGTGATTAATCCGGTGTTCGGCTTCTCTCCAATGGGAGTTACTTAATGCTGAATGATCAAGGTTGTTGTGGGATGCTTTTAGGCATCGCATATCTTGTCACTGTAAGTTCCAAGATTACTTGTTGTATGCAAGTATGGTTTCCACTGACCCACACAGTCAGAGAGGCACCATTATGGCCTTCATTGAATGTTTCCTTTATACAGTTTGATACTCTAAGCCGAAGGAAAGCCATGCTTTTACAGAAAGATGTGCCCTCAACCTCAACCCGAGAGACTTTTGACCTTCAGGTTGCAAGGTCCTTAGGTGAGATACAGGCACTGGTACAGACTAACTGCCCTTTCTATTTTGGAGAAATGATACAGGGTATCTTTAACATGTATGATGCAATGGGTATAGTACACCTATTTAAGACCATAGGTTCTGGACTGGTAAGCACCTTTCAGACAGTCTTCCGAGTTATTCCAGCTTTTATACACTACGTATTCGGAAGCATTTTTGGAGGATATCGCCTAATCCCGTGACTGGTAGTAGGAATCCTGATTTAAAAAAAAAATTCTGCTATGGGGGGCGTGGCTACACTGGGAATGGAGGAAGGCGTGTCTGTCTAGAGCTCCGCCAGAGGCCTCCTGTGTTAGCCCCTATTATCCGTGAAAAGCGGATTTATTTGCGCTGAGAACTTCCCCAGCGACTGCTGTACCTACCCTGCAGCCCCAATGCGAGTTCTGGGGTGATAGGACGGTGTGCTCCAATGCGGGACCTGCGTCCTCCCCTGTGACCCGACGAGGAGCCGCTAAGCTGGCGAGGTTGCTCATGTGAGCTGGGGGTCTGGCCCCACCCACTGGGCCTCGCGCTGTATCGCACTAAGAGCTGGCGGCTGCGACCGAACTGCGATAGCCACTCGCTACCCCATTGCTGATAAGCTGCCCAGATAAACACCAATGGATGACTGCCGACCTGATCAAGGGCCCGGATGCTCCTCTAACCCTGCTTTCACAGAGGCTGAGCCAAAGATCACCAGGATGGGCATTCGGAAGGAAGAAGAGTAGCGTGTAATATTGAGGAAAGGGTGAATACTCAAGAATAGGAATTCGTTATGGTTATGGGAGTTAGAGTAGGTAGAGTGATGAGTTGAAGAGCGTGTGAAAGGGTAGAGGATTTGGAAGCCTGTTTAACTTAAATAAAACCGCGATATGGCAGCAGTTATCACGTGTTGACACCTAGGAGAATGATGATGGCCAATTAAATGGTGGGGTAACAGAGAGGGAAGTGCATTCGAATTGGGTGGGTAAATGTGAATCTTCTCAGGAATTGGTGAGCTGAATACAGAGGGGAAATGCACATTGCAAAAGCAACTTGTTATTTTGTAAAATAAATCGGCAGATAACTTATCAGTCATGAATTGTGCTAATGTCCAAGTTTTACCGTGTCAGATAAACTAATTATGCCATTTTATCATTGTTTGTAGTTACCCCCGAAGAAGGGCGTGAAATGCCCGAAATGCATTGGGTCAATAAAATACTGCCTGTTTATGAACTCCATGCCTCTTTACTTGTTCTGGGAATAAGGTCCGGATAGACAAACCTGAACATGTGAAACAATTGGAAATGTGCACAGTTCCTTGCGTGTAACTGAAGAGAACAGTAAAAATGGAATAATATAATAAGAATAAAGAAAAACTACGACAAAAATTTAGTAAAAAGGAATATTTGACGGAAGTCTGCAAAAAGCTGTGCCTGGGAATTTGGGACGGAACATCGTCCCAAAATGCAGTGATTCGGAGTGACATGCCTGGCCTGCATTGGCACTGTGCTGGGGAGGGTGGCCAATGCCGGAGACTGCTGGAGCCCCCCGTGGCGGATGCTTGTGCCGCGAGATCAGTCTCCCCATGCCGCAGTGGAGGAATGTGCAGCGGCTGCGGTAAACAGCCATCTATAGACCCTAACTGAAGAGGCGGCGATTTGCAGTGCCCCAGGCTGGGCCCTAGTGAACTACGGCGGCTCTGCAGGTGCGAGGAGGCCCTGAATTTGAGAGGTGAGGGCCCAACAGGTGAGTGCGTTTCCAACATCGTGCTAGTGATTTGGCCCCCTGAGCGCTGCCACAAAACAAGTCCTTATGCACACTCATGCCTCACCCCAAGGGGGCTGTGCTTGCTGGAGTATCATTTATAGTTGAGGAGGAGGGATGCGGAGGCGGTGACACGGCGGTAGCCACTGTTCCCACAAGAATTGGAGGTGGTCCTTGGGGCATGATGCATAGGTTCAATTATGCATCTTTAACCCCCCTGGTTGCTTGACTGAGGTGCGTCAGGCTGACCCACAGATACGCTGGAATAGATGTCGTGGGGTAGGAGGATTAAAACAAACGTACCTGACACTCCGGCCCCACCCCCACAGATGAGAGCCAAGGCGGGGAAAATGGCAGAAGCAGAGTCACCGGCTGTCATGTCCAGCAAGTTGGATGCGGTCCTGGCGGCTGTGGAGAAACTAAGGGAGACTCTGAACCACACCCGTACTACCTTGGAATGTAAAATTGATAAAGCAATCATTGATCTAACTCTTCTTCATGCCGACCACCGCAAATTGACGGACCTTACGGAAGCGCTGGAAACCATAACGGCGGAGATGACCCCAAGGGTGCTAGCGGCAGACAGGCACATACAGCAACTTCTCAACAGAGTGGACTTCCTTGACGACAGGGCGGAGGAGGCAGAGGGCCGGGCCCGACACAACATTGTGAGAGTGGTGGGGCTGCCGGAGGGTAAGTAGGGGAGGCAACCTATAGCCTTTGTAGAATCCTGGCTGCGCACCCTCTTGCCGGAAGAGACCCTATCCCCGCATTTTGTAGTGGAGAGGTAACACCGGGTGCCGGCCAGACCCAACCAACAGGGTCTAACCCTAGACAACTCCTGATTAGGCTATTGAATTATAGAGACCGAGACACAATTTTGCAGGAAACCCGGAAGTTACACGACATTCAAGTGGTCAATCAAAAGGTGATGTTCTTTCCTGATTACATGATCTAAGTGCAGAAACAGAGACACTCTTACATGGCAGTGAAGAGGTACCTCAGACAATATGATTTAAAATATTCCCTGCTATTTCCGGCACACCTGAGAGTTGTGGCAAATGGTAAAATGCATTTTGTCACCACCTCTGAGGAGGCTGAGAGCTGGCTTGACACCTACTCCCCCTTGGGGACTTCGCCTCCACCGGATCACGTCAGAAATAAACAGGCTAACGACACGTCCAGTCATCGACACCCCAGGGGGAAAAAGCTGAAACAATTGCAATCTTCACAGATGGCGTGCCCAGACCTAGACCAAGTACTGCATGGCCACAGAGGCGCTCTAGAGGCTTTAGCAACAATCAGCGGGTCGCAAATGGAGGAGAGTGAATCTGTCACCAGCCAGCAAGATAAGGCCAGTGACGCTGACAAACTTTTGCATTATCCACTCACCACACAAGACTCTTATGACCTGCCAATTGTCACTCCACAGACTGCAAATAATATAGTTTGACCACTGCCGTCATCTCATTTCACCCGAATTCTTACATGTCCAATGTATATGCACGCACGTGTATGGTTGTGAGTTATTGTGAAATGTCTGTCACGCAGAAAATTGTATATTCTCATGTTGCACTGTGATGTTGTCCTCCACGGTCGCTTTATATTTTGTGCAGCAGAGATATAACATGACACACAGCGCCCCGTGTATTCCTCCGTTGGGGGGCTCACGGGGCGCTACTGGTGGGCATTGCGTCAGCGGGTTTATGATGGGCTGACTGCGGGGGGCCTCGAGGAGACTCTTCTTTCCCCTAGACGGTTAAAGGTTGTGACACGCAGTTCAACCCTCAGATATAGATTGCACAATATTTCCGTATGTAGTTTGGACGATTGCCTGATGTATATTCTGCCTTTTGGTATTTATTTTAAGTTTGTATGGCTGCAAATTACATTGTAGTCTGCGTGGCATTGTTCGTTTGATTGCAAAAAACACAGTTGATGGACAGAATGTAGAACAATGTCATACATTCACCCCAGTACAGGGATCCGGGCCTAAATCCATCGTTTTTTTGCACTCCACACCACCCTGGGTTAGACACTGGTTATATGCAAATCAGCTCTGACCCTGTGCCTCATGGGAACAGTCCAGTCCCAACTACCAAGCCATGTCTTTCCCAGACCGGAATCAAGCATCCAAGGACCGGTTTCTGGCTATCAGCCTTCATTCAGCCTGGATAGCTTGACTCCAGTGGTGTGGAGAGCCTGGGACTCACGTCTGAGCATACCCAGCCCACTCGGGTTGAAAATTGCAAAAAACACAGTTGATGGACAGAATTTAGAACAATGTCATACATTCACCCCAGTACAGGGATCTGGGCCTAAATCTATCGTTTTTTTGCACTCCACACCACCCTGGGTTAGACACTGGTTATATGCAAATCAGCTCTGAACCTGTGCCTCATGGGAACAGTCCAGTCCGAACTACCAAGCCATGTCTTTCCCAGACCGGAATCAAGCATCCAAGGACCGGTTTCTGGCTATCAGCCTTCATTCAGCCTGGATAGCTTGACTCCAGTGGTGTGGAGAGCCTGGGACTCACGTCTGAGCATACCCAGCCCACTCGGGGTGAAAATTGCAAAAAACACAGTTGATGGACAGAATGTAGAACAATGTCATACATTCACCCCAGTACAGGGATCTGGGCCTAAATCCATCATTTTTTTGCACTCCACACCACCCTGGGTTAGACACTGGTTATATGCAAATCAGCTCTGACCCTGTGCCTCATGGGAACAGTCCAGTCCGAACTACCAAGCCATGTCTTTCCCAGACCGGAATCAAGCATCCAAGGACCGGTTTCTGGCTATCAGCCTTCATTCAGCCTGGATAGCTTGACTCCAGTGGTGTGGAGAGCCTGGGACTCACGTCTGAGCATACCCAGCCCACTCGGGGTGAAAATTGCAAAAAACACAGTTGATGGACAGAATGTAGAACAATGTCATACATTCACCCCAGTACAGGGATCTGGGCCTAAATCCATCGTTTTTTTGCACTCCACACCACCCTGGGTTAGACACTGGTTATATGCAAATCAGCTCTGACCCTGTGCCTCATGGGAACAGTCCAGTCCGAACTACCAAGCCATGTCTTTCCCAGACCGGAATCAAGCATCCAAGGACCGGTTTCTGGCTATCAGCCTTCATTCAGCCTGGATAGCTTGACTCCAGTGGTGTGGAGAGCCTGGGACTCACGTCTGAGCATACCCAGCCCACTCGGGGTGAAAATTGCAAAAAACACAGTTCATGGACAGAATGTAGAACAATGTCATACATTCAACCCAGTACAGGGATCTGGTCCTAAATCCATCGTTTTTTTGCACTCCACACCACCCTGGGTTAGACACTGGTTATATGCAAATCAGCTCTGACCCTGTGCCTCATGGGAACAGTCCAGTCCGAACTACCAAGCCATGTCTTTCCCAGACCGGAATCAAGCATCCAAGGACCGGTTTCTGGCTATCAGCCTTCATTCAGCCTGGATAGCTTGACTCCAGTAGTGTGGAGAGCCTGGGACTCACGTCTGAGCATACCCAGCCCACTCGGGGTGAAAATTGCAAAAAACACAGTTGATGGACAGAATGTAGAACAATGTCATACATTCACCCCAGTACAGGGATCTGGGCCTAAATCCATCGTTTTTTTGCACTCCACACCACCCTTGGTTAGACACTGGTTATATGCAAATCAGCTCTGACCCTGTGCCTCATGGGAACAGTCCAGTCCGAACTACCAAGCCATGTCTTTCCCAGACCGGAATCAAGCATCCAAGGACCGGTTTCTGGCTATCAGCCTTCATTCAGCCTGGATAGCTTGACTCCAGTGGTGTGGAGAGCCTGGGACTCACGTCTGAGCATACCCAGCCCACTCGGGGTGAAAATTGCAAAAAACACAGTTGATGGACAGAATGTAGAACAATGTCATACATTCACCCCAGTACAGGGATCTGGGCCTAAATCCATCGTTTTTTTGCACTCCACACCACCCTGGGTTAGACACTGTTTATATGCAAATCAGCTCTGACCCTGTGCCTCATGGGAACAGTCCAGTCCGAACTACCAAGCCATGTCTTTCCCATACCGGAATCAAGCATCCAAGGACCGGTTTCTGGCTATCAGCCTTCATTCAGCCTGGATAGCTTGACTCCAGTGGTGTGGAGAGCCTGGGACTCACGTCTGAGCATACCCAGCCCACTCGGGGTGAAAATTGCAAAAAACACAGTTGATGGACAGAATGTAGAACAATGTCATACATTCACCCCAGTACAGGGATCTGGGCCTAAATCCATCGTTTTTTTGCACTCCACACCACCCTGGGTTAGACACGGGTTATATGCAAATCAGCTCTGACCCTGTGCCTCATGGGAACAGTCCAGTCCGAACTACCAAGCCATGTCTTTCCCAGACCGGAATCAAGCATCCAAGGACCGGTTTCTGGCTATCAGCCTTCATTCAGCCTGGATAGCTTGACTCCAGTGGTGTGGAGAGCCTGGGACTCACGTCTGAGCATACCCAGCCCACTCGGGGTGAAAATTGCAAAAAACACAGTTGATGGACAGAATGTAGAACAATGTCATACATTCACCCCAGTACAGGGATCTGGTCCTAAATCCATCGTTTTTTTGCACTCCACACCACCCTGGGTTAGACACTGGTTATATGCAAATCAGCTCTGACCCTGTGCCTCATGGGAACAGTCCAGTCCGAACTACCAAGCCATGTCTTTCCCAGACCGGAATCAAGCATCCAAGGACCGGTTTCTGGCTATCAGCCTTCATTCAGCCTGGATAGCTTGACTCCAGTAGTGTGGAGAGCCTGGGACTCACGTCTGAGCATACCCAGCCCACTCGGGGTGAAAATTGCAAAAAACACAGTTGAAGGACAGAATGTAGAACAATGTCATACATTCACCCCAGTACAGGGATCTGGGCCTAAATCCATCATTTTTTTGCACTCCACACCACCCTTGGTTACACACTGATTATATGCAAATCAGCTCTGACCCTGTGCCTCATGGGAACAGTCCAGTCCGAACTACCAAGCCATGTCTTTCCCAGACCGGAATCAAGCATCCAAGGACCGGTTTCTGGCTATCAGCCTTCATTCAGCCTGGATAGCTTGACTCCAGTGGTGTGGAGAGCCTGGGAATCACGTCTGAGCATACCCAGCCCACTCGGGGTGAAAATTGCAAAAAACACAGTTGATGGACAGAATGTAGAACAATGTCATACATTCACCCCAGTACAGGGATCTGGGCCTAAATCCATCGTTTTTTTGCACTCCACACCACCCTGGGTTAGACACTGGTTATATGCAAATCAGCTCTGACCCTGTGCCTCATGGGAACAGTCCAGTCCGAACTACCAAGCCATGTCTTTCCCAGACGGGAATCAAGCATCCAAGGACCGGTTTCTGGCTATCAGCCTTCATTCAGCCTGGATAGCTTGACTCCAGTGGTGTGGAGAGCCTGGGACTCACGTCTGAGCATAGCCAGCCCACTCGGGGTGAAAATTGCAAAAAACACAGTTGATGGACAGAATGTAGAACAATGTCATACATTCACCCCAGTACAGGGATCTGGGCCTAAATCCATCGTTTTTTTGCACTCCACACCACCCTGGGTTAGACACTGGTTATATGCAAATCAGCTCTGACCCCGTGCCTCATGGGAACAGTCCAGTCCGAACTACCAAGCCATGTCTTTCCCAGACCGGAATCAAGCATCCAAGGACCGGTTTCTGGCTATCAGCCTTCATTCAGCCTGGATAGCTTGACTCCAGTGGTGTGGAGAGCCTGGGACTCACGTCTGAGCATACCCAGGCCACTCGGGGTGAAAATTGCAAAAAACACAGTTGATGGACAGAATGTAGAACAATGTCATACATTCACCCCAGTACAGGGATCTGGGCCTAAATCCATCGTTTTTTTGCACTCCACACCACCCTGGGTTAGACAATGTTTATATGCAAATCAGCTCTGACCCTGGGCCTCATGGGAACAGTCCAGTCCGAACTACCAAGCCATGTCTTTCCCAGACCGGAATCAAGCATCCAAGGACCGGTTTCTGGCTATCAGCCTTCATTCAGCCTGGATAGCTTGACTCCAGTGGTGTGGAGAGCCTGGGACTCACGTCTGAGCATACCCAGCCCACTCGGGGTGAAAATTGCAAAAAACACAGTTGATGGACAGAATGTAGAACAATGTCATACATTCACCCCAGTACAGGGATCTGGGCCTAAATCCATCGTTTTTTTTGCACTTCACACCACCCTGGGTTAGACACGGGTTATATGCAAATCAAGCTCTGACCCTGTGCCTCATGGGAACAGTCCAGTCCGAACTAAAAAAGCCATGTCTTTCCCAGACCGGAATCAAGCATCCAAGGACCGGTTTCTGGCTATCAGCCTTCATTCAGCCTGGATAGCTTGACTCCAGTGGTGTGGAGAGCCTGGGACTCACGTCTGAGCATACCCAGCCCACTCGGGGTGAAAATTGCAAAAAACACAGTTGATGGACAGAATGTAGAACAATGTCATACATTCACCCCAGTACAGGGATCTGGGCCTAAATCCATCGTTTTTTTGCACTCCACACCACCCTGGGTTAGACACTGGTTATATGCAAATCAGCTCTGACCCTGTGCCTCATGGGAACAGTCCAGTCCGAACTACCAAGCCATGTCTTTCCCAGACCGGAATCAAGCATCCAAGGACCGGTTTCTGGCTATCAGCCTTCATTCAGCCTGGATAGCTTGACTCCAGTGGTGTGGGGAGCCTGGGACTCACGTCTGAGCATACCCAGCCCACTGTTCTGCTCGATTTTCCCGGCTCTCTTTTGAGGAAAGGCGATGGATGGTGACTTCAGTCTCTTTTCATTCCAGTGCAAGGGTTAGAGTAGTGGATAGAGCCTATTTACGAGGCACTTGGACATAATTCTGCATTCTCCTCCTTAGATTAGAGCTTATACATATAGGCTAGGGGATAGATTTGCTAGTATCAGGGACAATCCGTCCTTTAGTCCGGGTATTATTACACTTTCTATGGAGTTATGCTGAATTCGGGCCTGGTAGGCCTCAAACGGGAGAGACTCCATCTTTCTTTCTGCCCCGGCAGCTTGGGATGCTTCTAGGTCAAGTGTAATGTTTTACTTACGAGGTGTTGTTCGCTTGGAGAGAACCGGTTCAGGCCGGCCCTTGTCGAAGGATTGTATTTTTCTTCATACCGAAGACACAACATCAGGCCGGCCGGCTGGGAACATGTCCTTGGTACGGGGAGGTACAAGAATTTGGTGGGCGGCAGGTTACTGGCTGGAATTTTCCATGAAGAAACACGCTTCTATATTAGTGAAAGCCCAAGATAGTTGTGCAGTTAGTTCGTTGGCGGCATCTAGCCGTTAGTAGAAAACCTATTACTTATTCCAGGGAAGACAGGCGCCATTCCAAAGGCGGAGAAGAATCGAGAAACAGATACTCTCCTAGCAGAACAGCCAGGGAAGGAGAGTAGCTGATGAGAGGAAGGTCCCTGGGGCTTGGAGAAGGGTGAAGGGAACAGCGCATAGCGGTGCAGCCGTGTATCCGTGATTGCGGAGGTGTGACTTCAAGACGAGCCAAGGCCCAGACGAGAAGGGAACCTAGATGACTGCCGACTGTGGACTTCATATTAATAAGGTGATGTCGACCCTTTCTTATTAGAGTGTACGACCTAATCTTTTACTTTCCTTTGCAGGCTATGTGTTGTAGTATGGTGTTATGTGTTTGTTTGTAATGATGGGAAATAAAGTACCCCAGTTCTTAGTAAACCGACATGTGCCGTGTGTTCTTGTATGAGAGGGTAACCTATTCTTCTAGTCAGATGCTGCTATGTGAACAGATGCTAACCCTGATCAGGTAAGTGGTAACTGAATAAGGGAGAGAGGAGCCCCTTGAATTAACGACCATGCAGTACATTATCTAAATTGGCAACTGTTGTGTGATCCGGGACATTGCAATTCCATAACCTTGATGAATAGTGAGATCGATCCCTTTATGTAATGGTAATCATAGGATAAGCTGCCGTCTGGGTAGGTTGTCTGGGTTCGAATGGGACCGCGAGGCCGCCGATTCTGATACTGCGGTCTGGGTAGAGAGGTCTGGGTTCGAATGGGACCGCGAGATCGCCGATTCTGATACTGCCGTCTGGGTAGAGAGATCTGGGTTCGAGTGGGACCGCGAGATCGCCGATGCTGATACTGCCGTCTGGGTAGAGAGGTCTGGGTTCGAATGGGACCGCGAGATCGCCGATTCTGATACTGCCGTCTGGGTAGAGAGATCTGGGTTCGAGTGGGACCGTGAGATCGCCGATTCTGATACTGCCGTCTGGGTAGAGAGAGATCTGGGTTCGAATGGAACCGCGAGATCGCCGATTCTGATACTGCCGTCTGGGTAGAGAGGTCTGGGTTCGAATGGGACCGCGAGGCCACTGATTGCTACCATTATAGGAGGTACATGGTATGCATCTTAGGAATTTCCCGTCCTTAGGGGGTAGATACCTGTTGTGAATAGGTCCTAGGGAGGGGCAGAGGGTAACGTTCTGACTGGGTTAGTAAGGCTCTGATGAGCTGGTTCTATCTACTCTGAGAACCCAAGCAGAACATTTGGCGTCACGAACCGTTTACGAAACCTGTGTGCGTTGTTGTTGTCTTTCTATTTGTCCTCGGCGTATACGTGCTTTCGTTTGTGTATTCTTTTTCTATTTTTTGTGTGTAGTTTTGTTTTGTCAGGATGTTTTTAAGAAAGTCGAAATCTGTTTTTAAGTTGCCTGTTGATATTCCCGGCTGGGATTCAACGCCTTATGAGGCCTTGGCCCGCGAGTGGGCTGATTCTACTGGTTTGAGTGAAAGTTGGAATTCTTGTCTGGGGCTGGCGGAGCCGGATGAGGTGATTTCCTGTTTGCAGAAGGCGCCAGTGGCGAAGGGTGATGAGCTTCCTATTTTGGGACGCAGGGGTTGGATTGTCTTGTCTGCGTACAGGCTTGTACATGAGAGGTTGTTGAAATTACAGAAGGAGCATGTTGACATGGAACGGAAGTTTGTTGAAGTTCAGAATGATCACACTTTGTTGCGGTGTCAAAATAAGTTGCTTGCCGACAAGCTTGAGACGTATCAGACTATCGCCGAAAGGGCGGCTGTGCGGATTGCACGTTATAAATACAGGAATCGTCGGGGTCACGTTTCTAAACGGAAAGTGCGACTGGTCGTGGCGAAAGCCGGACTGGACTGGAATCCTGATGAATGGGATGGTAATATCTGGAATTCGAGTGATTCTCGTTCCTCGGATGAGGAGTCTAACAATCGCGTGTCTTCTCGCTCTAGACGGGCTTTTAAATCTGCTTCTTGTGCTACGGATGTTGAGTCCCGCGACTTCGATCGCTCTCTGCATTCTGTTGATACTTCTCATACGGATTGTTCTCCTGGGTTCACTGATCAGGCTCCTTCTGGTGCCCTTCCTGCGATCTCTGCACATCCTGTCTTTCGTAGGAAGTTGCAGCAGGCTCCCGGTAATCCGAACGGTATTCCTTTAGATTCTTTGGAAGATTTTACTCAACAGGAAATTAGTGATATCTTGCAGCGCTTTCGACAGGGCGCTGGTGAGACCTTGCTTACGTGGATGGTGCGCCTTTATGAGCTGGGCGCTGCTGGCATTATGCTGGATGCTGGCGATTCTTTAAAGTTCTGTTCCTTGAGTTCAGATTCTACTGTACAGGATCATTTTCGTAATTATAATGGTGGTGGTCAAATCAGTTTGCTTCAGTTGGCGACTGAGGGGTGTAATCAGAAATACCCTACTGAATCTGACTGGCCTGTGAATGACAAGCCGTGGTATACATTGCGCGATGCTGCACAACGTCTCAAAGAGGAGGTGATGAAAACTGCGATTTTTCTGAGTACTGCTGACAGATTGCTTGATGGTTTGTTGACGTCTTCTGTGCGGAATCGTATTATTCGTTCTTCCCCGGTTGCTTACAAGCAGGTCATGATGACCTTATTGATCAATCAGACTGGTAATGCGTTGTCTGTGATACTGGAATCTGTGCGCCAGCTCGGTGAGTTGGGTGATTGGTTTAAACCTGAGCGACAGTCTCGGCCTGACACTCGTACTCCTGGTGACAATAAGCTTACTAGACGTGACATGTTTATGGCACTTTTGGCTGATGGTGTGAGGAAGGAGGATATTGATGGTGAAACTACTTCTCGTTTGTGGGACTTGTTTCGCAAGCGCGGTTTGGACCGAAAGGAGGGTGCCCGGCGTGTGCGGACAAATGAGTGTGATCGTGAGTATTCTGAGGAGAGCGGTGATGACGCCCATCGTGTGCGTTTTGATCGTCGTGATGATCGACGGTATGTACGTGATTTGTCCCCTCGTCGTGGAAGAGAGAGAGAGAGAGAGGGGGAGAGAGAAAGGGGGAGAGATGATTATGGTAACAACCGACGTAGAGATGAAAGGGATCAGTCCCCTGAGTTGAGGAGGAGGGAGGATCGACACAGATTTTCCGATCGAAATTCACAGTACAATACGGAGGACAAAAATCCATTTCGTAAGGGAGATGGATATGAACATGATATATTGATACCTGAGAAACGTGAGAACCTTTATCCTGATTTGTCCTGGATGATAGAACGCAGTAAAAATGACTAGGAAGTAGGTCAAGCTCCCGTACACAGATGGGCTCACCGAGATAATAGACCCTATGTAGATATTGAAATTTTTGGGAGACATCGTAATATTCAAAGGGCCCGAGCATTGGTAGATACAGGAGCGGAGGCCACTCTTATTCATGGAAAATCAAAGAAATTTAAAGGCCAATTTTTTACAATTACTGGTTTAGGTGGAAAGGAAACTCCCGCAGTACAAACTACAAATGAAATGAGAATAGGCAGGATTCCTAGAAAAGAATATTCTGCATTAGTCGTGCCCCTTGTAGAGTACATCATTGGAATTGACATCTTGAAAGGAATGACTTTACATTTGGATGATGGATGTTATCAATTTGGAACTAAACATTATATATCGTCCAGACCTGTACGGGTTGGCCGTTTGAGAATGCCCCCCGTAAAGATTCCCCAGGCGACAAAAGTGGTTTGCCAGAAGCAGTATCGTATCCCAGGTGGCCATGAAGAAATTAGTACCACTATTCAGGATTTGGTGGATGCAGGGGTTATAACTCCGGTTACCTCTGCCTGGAATAATCCTGTTTGGCCGGTGCGTAAGAGTGATAACTCCTGGCGCATGACTGTTGATTATCGAGAATTGAATAAGTATACGCCCCCTTTGACTGTCGCAGTACCAGATATTATTACTTTAATTGAAAGAATTCAAAAGCATCCAGGTACATGGTATGCGTCCATTGATATTGCTAATGCTTTCTTTTCAATCCCGATTGCCCCTGAATGCCAGGAACAATTCAGTTTTACATAGAACGGACGTCAAATGACGTTTAGAAGTCTTCCCCAGGGCTATGTGCATAGTCCTACAATATGTCACCGGCTGGTGGCAGAGCATTTGGCTGAGGTACCTGTACATTCGAAAATTCAGATATGTCATTATATTGATGATGTTTTGATTCAAGGTGAAACACAAGATGAAGTTCAGACCCAATTAGATAAAACTCTTGAGTGTTTACGTGAGAAAGGTTGGGAAATCAACCCGGATAAATTACAAGGTCCATCCCAGACTGTAAAATTTTTGGGTATTAATTGGCATGAAGGTCACAGAGAAGTGATCCCACAAGTAAAACAAAAGATTCTTGATTTTGCAGTTCCGAGGAATAGGAAAGAAGCCGAAAGCTTCATTGGCTTATTTGGTTTTTGGCGCCAGCATATTCCTCACTTGAGTCAGATATTGGCCCCTTTGTATCGAGTCACTCGTAAAAAGAATGCGTTTGAATGGGGTAAACCACAGCAAGATGCGTTTAGTTTGGCAAAAGAAGCGATTCAGTATGCCTTGGATTTATGGCCTGTGTGCGATGGTGATGTGGATTTGAATGTGTCTGTGCAAGGCCTTTATGCAAATTGGAGTTTGTGGCAAAAACAAGGCAGAAGTAAAGTACCATTAGGTTTTTGGACTAAAAAGCTACCTGATGCTGGTGAGCGTTATACACCTTTTGAGAAACAGTTGCTTGCATGTTATTGGGCTCTGGTGGATACCGAGCAATTAACTTTGGGACATGATGTGGTCCTGCGACCTGAAATTCCTATCATGCAGTGGGTTTTGAGTTCGCCGAAATCTCACAGAATTGGACATGCTCAGGAGGCGAGTGTGATTAAATGGAAATGGTACATACAGGACAGGGCACGTGTGGGACCAAAGGGAGTTGCATCCTTGCATGAGCAGGTGGCGCGGGCACCGACCGTTGAGACAGAGAGTGAATGCTCCGTACCTTTAGTACAGGAATCCCCTGTCAAGTGGGGTAAGCCATTTGATGATTTGTCCCTGGAGGACAGAAACCACGTTTGGTTTACTGATGGTTCGGCAAAGTTCATAGGGACAAAACGACATTGGAAGGCAGTGTCCTATAACCCGATCACACAAAAGTTGCTGAGTACAACTGGTGAAGGAAAGAGTAGCCAATTTGCTGAGCTTTATGCTGTTTATCAAGTCCTGAAGCAAGAGTTACCTGGCACATGTCATATTTTTACTGATTCCTGGTCTACTGCCAATGGATTGGCAGTTTGGTTACCGACTTGGCATTCCCATAATTGGGAATTGCATTCAAAAGAACTGTGGGGGAAAGAATTATGGCAAGAGATTTGGGACATGCTCCCGCAGAGTACTGTTACAATCTTTCACGTGGATGCTCATACCCCAATAGACTCCCTTGACAAATTTTTTCATAATATTGCAGATGAACAATCTAAAATTGCTGAGGCAATGGTGGACTTGCAGGATTCTGATATGGAAGGATTGGCGAAATGGGCCCACCAGAAGGCAGGACATTATGGAGAGAAAGCCACTAGCAGGTGGGCTGCTGATCGAGGAATTTATATTCCTTTAGATTTAATCAAAGACACTATTTTGCATTGTCCCATTTGTCAGCATGCTAGGCAGCGAAAAGTGCCTCAGATTGTTAAAGGTCATTTACATCGCGGGAAATTGCCCGCTCAAATTTGGCAAATTGATTAAATTGGTCCGCTTCCTATGAGTAAAAATTGTCAATACATTTGCACCATTGTGGATACATACAGTGGCCTGTTAGTGGCCCTCCCCTGTAAACAAGCTACCCAAGTGAATACAATTAAGACATTGGAATTGATTATGCTCTATTATGGTGTCCCCTTCCAAATTCAATCTGATAATGCATCCCATTTTCGTGGAAGATTGGTACAGGAATTTTGTGTGGAGAATAATATTGAATGGGTGTTTCATATACCATATTATCCTCAGGCAGCGGGTTTAATTGAGCGGATGAACGGTTTGCTGAAACATCAACTGTGTAAGCTAACCGGCGACCGCTATAGGAATTGGAGGGACTGTTTATTTCAGACCTTGTTAATCCTGAATAATCGTCCCTTTCTAAATGCTGAATCTCCATTGATGCGTTTGTTTCCTCCAAATGTCGATGCAAAGCCCAATCAAATTAGTGACCCTGTGATATACTGGGAAATTACCCCCGGAGCACTGGCTCCATGCAGAGCGACCCCGGGGTCGGCAGGTCTAGACCTGCATGCCATGAATTATACTATTATAAAGAGTAAAGATCGAGTCATCATTGAAACCGGTGTTGGTGTCTGTATACCCACTGGAAATTTTGGATTAATAGCCCCTAGATCGGGGCTGGCTGTGAAAGGCATTCAAGTGCTCGGAGGAGTCATTGACAGTGACTATCAGGGAGAGATTAAGGTGCTCCTGCTGAATAGCAGTGAGGTTGATTTACCGATTCATAAAACTGACCGAATTGCTCAATTGTTGATAATGCCTGTTTTCAGTGGTGAGATCACAAAAGGCACTGCCCCAACGTTGCTAACTGTACGAGGACAAAAAGGTTTCGGCTCCACGGATAATCCTGGAGCTAGAGTTTGGGTGCAATCGCCTAAGAATCCCCCTGAAGAAGCTGAAATTATTGCAACCGGTCATGATAACACGGTTCTAGTCATGAGACCAGGGAAAGATAGCTGGGAAGCTGTCCCAGCTGACAAATGTTACCTACGAGAATGAATAATGCCTGTTTTTGATTCTCTTTCAGATCATTCTCTGGACTGTTGCTGCAGGATGTGTCGGCGTTGGACTCCTTTTGGACTGCTACGACGGGAGAGGAGGGAACCCATCGACCCGGGCTGATTTGAGAACCCGGATGCCGCGTTCCTTTGCTGCGTGGGATTCATCATCGAACTTTTGGACTACTTTAGCCAAGCGGGTGACGAATGCCCCTCATTTTTGCTTAACGCCGATGCGGTCGGTGACTGACATTCTAGCGACTTGTTTAGTTGCTGTCCCTGCTTCATTGGAGACTTTGGCCCATATTTTCAATGTATCGAATGCCCGTCCTAATGTCCTTTTGGGAGACGTTGCTACACATGAATACTGCCCTTTATGTACTGAGTTGTCCGATTCAACACCTTTGACCCAGTCCCAGATAATAACTTATAATATCACGCAGGGTGATTTATGCTTCTTTCTTACTTGTGATCCCAATGCTATTTCTGAGTGTGTGCGTTTAAAATTGAAAGGTGCTACATCATTCACAGCTCATGAAAGGACTTTATGCTTTCGAAGATCACCGAAATCATGTACCTCTGTTCAAAATAATATGACTTGTAAGAGTTTAGTGGTGACCCCTAGTCATTACCGTACAATGCTGCTACCCTCTGGTTGGCTCTTCTCTTGTGGTAATACATCCTGGCCATATATTCCCGCGAACATTTCCGGAGGCCCTTGTGCCATTACCAGACTGAGTTTGTTGATGTTTTCCTCACATCCCCATGCTAATTCCCGTGTGATCCGAGATGCTGTAATGTTACAAGAGGACTGTGATTCGTCTATGCATTTATATTCCAAATCTGAATACCTTAGCTTAGCTTTCTCAATTGTTGGTGTTCCGGCTTTGGCGGTCTATAATGCCAAGTCTATTGGGAAAATGGCCTGCTGGATGGTAAAATCCATTAATCATACTTCTACGATTTTGTCTGACATACTATTAGACGCCCAGGGTGAACGTAGAGCTATCTTGCAGAACCGGGCGGCTATTGATTATCTTTTGCTTAAACATGGACATGATTGTTCTGATTTTGATGGTCTTTGTTGTTTTAACCTGTCTGACCATACAAAATCCATTCAGGCTCATATTGATAAACTTCATGACTTGACGGAAGAGGTTAGAAAACACATTGACCAGGGCTGGTTTGACTGGCTCTTTAATTGGCTACCTGATCTACATATGTTGCGTCAAATATTAGGGGGGATTTTGATTACTATTAGCATTCTGATTGCTATCTGTTGCTTTATTCAGTGTATTCCTTCTCTACTTCAATACCGCAAACCTGGTACTAGACATAGATCAGTTAGTTTTGTTTCGTATTATTCTTCCACTGATGTTAGTTCTGTTTGATGAATGTATAATAGACTGAAGTCAAGGGTGAAATGTTCTGCTCGATTTTCCCGGCTCTCTTTTGAGGAAAGGCGATGGATGGTGACTTTAGTCTCTTATCATTCCAGTGCAAGGGTTAGAGTAGTGGATAGAGCCTATTTACGAGGAACTTGGACATAATTCTGCATTCTCCTCCTTAGATTAGAGCTTATACATATAGGCTAGGGGATAGATTTGCTAGTATCAGGGACAATCCGTCCTTTAGTCCGGGTATTATTACACTTTCTATGGAGTTATGCTGAATTCGGGCCTGGTAGGCCTCAAACGGGAGAGACTCCATCTTTCTTTCTGCCCCGGCAGCTTGGGATGCTTCTAGGTCAAGTGTAATGTTTTAGTTACGAGGTGTTGTTCGCTTGGAGAGAACCGGTTCAGGCCGGCCCTTGTCGAAGGATTGAATTTTTCTTCATACCGAAGACACAACATCAGGCCGGCCGGCTGGGAACGTGTCCTTGGTACGGGGAGGTACAAGAATTTGGTGGGCGGCAGGTTACTGGCTGGAATTTTCCATGAAGAAACGCGCTTCTATATTAGTGAAAGCCCGAGATAGTTGTGCAGTTAGTTCGTAGGCGGCATCTAGCCGTTAGTAGAAAACCTATTACTTATTCCAGGGAAGACAGACGCCATTCCAAAGGCGGAGAAGAATCGAGAAACAGATACTCTCCTAGCAGAACAGCCAGGGAAGGAGAGTAGCTGATGAGAGGAAGGTCCCAGGGGCTTGGAGAAGGGTGAAGGGAACAGCGCATAGCGGTCCACCCGTGTATCCTTGATTGCGGAGGTGTGACTTCAAGCAGAGCCAAGGCCCAGACGAGAAGGGAACCTAGATGACTGCCGACTGTGGACTTCATATTAATAAGGTGATGTCGACCCTTTCTTATTAGAGTGTACAACCTAATCTTTTACTTTCCTTTGCAGGCTATGTGTTGTAGTATGGTGTTATGTGTTTGTTTGTAATGATGGGAAATAAAGTACCCCAGTTCTTAGTGAACGGACATGTGCCGTGTGTTCTTGTATGAGAGGGTAACCTATTCTTCTAGTCAGATGCTGCTATGTGAACAGATGCTAACCCTGATCAGGTAAGTGGTAACTGAATAAGGGAGAGAGGAGCCCCTTGAATTAACGACCATGCAGTACATTATCTAAATTGGCAACTGTTGTGTGATCCGGGACATTGCAATTCCATAACCTTGATGAATAGTGAGATCGATCCCTTTATGTAATGGTAATCATAGGATAAGCTGCCATCTAGGTAGGTTGTCTGGGTTCGAATGGGACCGCGAGGCCGCCGATTCTGATACTGCCGTCTGGGTAGAGAGATCTGGGTTCGAATGGGACCGCGAGATCGCCGATTCTGATACTGCCGTCTGGGTAGAGAGATCTGGGTTCGTATGGGGCCGCGAGATCGCCGATGCTGATACTGCCGTCTGGGTAGAGAGGTCTGGGTTCGAATGGGACCGCGAGGCCGCCGATTCTGATACTGCCGTCTGGGTAGAGAGGTCTGGGTTCGAATGGGACCGCGAGATCGCCGATTCTGATACTGCCGTCTGGGTAGAGAGATCTGGGTTCGAGTGGGACCGCGAGATCGCCGATGCTGATACTGCCGTCTGGGTAGAGAGGTCTGGGTTCGAATGGGACCGCGAGATCGCCGATTCTGATACTGCCGTCTGGGTAGAGAGATCTGGGTTCGAGTGGGACCGCGAGATCGCCGATTCTGATACTGCCGTCTGGGTAGAGAGATCTGGGTTCGAATGGGACCGCGAGATCGCCGATTCTGATACTGCCGTCTGGGTAGAGAGAGATCTGGGTTCGAATGGAACCGCGAGATCGCCGATTCTGATACTGCCGTCTGGGTAGAGAGGTCTGGGTTCGAATGGGACCGCGAGGCCACTGATTGCTACCATTATAGGAGGTACATGGTATGCATCTTAGGAATTTCCCGTCCTTAGGGGGTAGATACCTGTTGTGAATAGGTCCTAGGGAGGGGCAGAGGGTAACGTTCTGACTGGGTTAGTAAGGCTCTGATGAGCTGGTTCTATCTACTCTGAGAACCCAAGCAGAACACCCACTCAGGGTGAAAATTGCAAAAAACACAGTTGATGGACAGAATGTAGAACAATGTCATACATTCACCCCAGTACAGGGATCTGGGCCTAAATCCATCGTTTTTTTGCACTCCACACCACCCTGGGTTAGACACTGGTTATATACAAATCAGCTCTGACCCTGTGCCTCATGGGAACAGTCCAGTCCGAACTACCAAGCCATGTCTTTCCCAGACCGGAATCAAGCATCCAAGGACCGGTTTCTGGCTATCAGCCTTCATTCAGCCTGGATAGCTTGACTCCAGTGGTGTGGAGAGCCTGGGACTCACGTCTGAGCATACCCAGCCCACTCGGGGTGAAAATTGCAAAAAACACAGTTGATGGACAGAATGTAGAACAATGTCATACATTCACCCCAGTACAGGGATCTGGGCCTAAATCCATCGTTTTTTTGCACTCCACACCACCCTGGGTTAGACACTGGTTATATGCAAATCAGCTCTGACCCTGTGCCTCATGGGAACAGTCCAGTCCGAAGTACCAAGCCATGTCTTTCCCAGACCGGAATCAAGCATCCAAGGACCGGTTTCTGGCTATCAGCCTTCATTCAGCCTGGATAGCTTGACTCCAGTGGTGTGGAGAGCCTGGGACTCACGTCTGAGAATACCCAGCCCACTCGGGGTGAAAATTGCAAAAAACACAGTTGATGGACAGAATGTAGAACAATGTCATACATTCACCCCAGTACAGGGATCTGGGCCTAAATCCATCGTTTTTTTGCACTCCACACCACCCTGGGTTAGACACGGGTTATATGCAAATCAGCTCTGACCCTGTGCCTCATGGGAACAGTCCAGTCCGAACTACCAAGCCATGTCTTTCCCAGACCGGAATCAAGCATCCAAGGACCGGTTTCTGGCTATCAGCCTTCATTCAGCCTGGATAGCTTGACTCCAGTGGGGTGGAGAGCCTGGGACTCACGTCTGAGCATACCCAGCCCACTCGGGGTGAAAATTGCAAACAACACAGTTGATGGACAGAATGTAGAACAATGTCATACATTCACCCCAGTACAGGGATCTGGGCCTAAATCCATCGTTTTTTTGCACTCCACACCACCCTGGGTTAGACACTGGTTATATGCAAATCAGCTCTGACCCTGTGCCTCATGGGAACAGTCCAGTCCGAACTACCAAGCCATGTCTTTCCCAGACCGGAATCAAGCATCCAAGGACCGGTTTCTGGCTATCAGCCTTCATCAGCCTGGATAGCTTGACTCCAGTGGTGTGGAGAGCCTGGGACTCACGTCTGAGCATACCCAGCCCACTCGGGGTGAAAATTGCAAAAAACACAGTTGATGGACAGAATGTAGAACAATGTCATACATTCACCCCAGTACAGGGATCTGGGCCTAAATCCATCGTTTTTTTGCACTCCACACCACCCTGGGTTAGACACTGGTTATATGCAAATCAGCTCTGACCCTGTGCCTCATGGGAACAGTCCAGTCCGAACTACCAAGCCATGTCTTTCCCAGACCGGAATCAAGCATCCAAGGACCGGTTTCTGGCTATCCCAGGGTGGTGTGGAGTGCAAAAAAACGATGGATTTAGGCCCAGATCCTTGTACTGGGGTGAATGTATGACATTGTTCTACATTCTGTCCATCAACTGTTTTTTTTGCAATTTTCCCCCCAAGTGGGCTGGGTATGCTCAGACGTGAGTCCCAGGCTCTCCACACCACTGGAGTCAAGCTATCCAGGCTGATGAAGGCTGATAGCCAGAAACCGGTCCTTGGATGCTTGATTCCGGTCTGGGAAAGACATGGCTTGGTAGTTCGGACTGGACTGTTCCCATGAGGCACAGGGTCAGAGCTGATTTGCATATAGCCAGTGTCTAACCCAGGGTGGTGTGGAGTGCAAAAAAACGATGGATTTAGGCCCAGATCCTTGTACTGGGGTGAATGTATGACATTGTTCTACATTCTGTCCATCAACTGTGTTTTTTGCAATTTTCACCCCGAGTGGGCTGGGTATGCTCAGACGTGAGTCCCAGGCTCTCCATACCACTGGAGTCAAGCTATCCAGGCTGATGAAGGCTGATAGCCAGAAACAAGTCCTTGGATGCTTGATTCCGGTCTGGGAAAGACATGGCTTCGTAGTTCGGACTGGACTGTTCCCATGAGGCACAGGGTCAGAGCTGATTTGCATATAGCCAGTGTCTAACCCAGGGGGGTGTGGAGTGCAAAAAAACGATGGATTTAGGCCCAGATCCTTGTACTGGGGTGAATGTATGACATTGTTCTACATTCTGTCCATCAACTGTGTTTTTTTGCAATTTTCACCCCGAGTGTGCTGGGTATGCTCAGACGTGAGTCCCAGGCTCTCCACACCACTGGAGTCAAGCTATCCAGGCTGATGAAGGCTGATAGCCAGAAACCGGTCCTTGGATGCTTGATTCCGGTCTGGGAAAGACATTGTAATGAAGTTCAAACGTGGATTATAGGTGAAATAAGTATTTATTATAGATTAGGATCCCATCCACAGGATAAAGAGTCACCAGTAGCAAGGTCCAAGCTCAACTGCCTAGCTAGTCTAAACATCACACCTACAGAATCTGTGCAGAGCATTCTAATGCATGTGGCAACCTGGCAACAGGCTGCATAACCAAGAAGCTCAAGATGCCACACATCTCCCTCCTCATAACAGATAAAAATAAACAGAAAACATTATCTTACAAAGTCATTCAAACGAGTAGGTATACGTGTAATCCTTGAAGATTTCCTTGTGATGACAGGACCAGCCATAGCCCGATGAGATGAGGTACCTGTAGGTGAAGAGCTTGACATAGGAGGTTTGGAATTGTCAACAAAATCTTTCTTGATCACCACAACTCTGTTCAAGTTCCAAATGCGATGATCAGTTGTTTTGACAGCATTGCCTAAAACCTTGATGACCTGAATGGGCTTCAAAAATGAAGCAGATAACATCTTGTTCTTCTTACATGGATTTCTTATAAGAACCCAATCACCCACATGTACCACCGTGTGTTTTACAGAATGTTTCAAATCATGAATCCTTTTCCTAGCTTGTAACTTTTTCTCCTGACCTACCTTCCAATCCTCACTTTCATTAGGAACCTTGAGATGCAAATCATTCACCCAAGGCGGGGAAACCAAAGTATTTGGACATCTACCTCTGAAAAGCTCAAAGGGTGTTTTGCCCGTGGTGGCATGTGGTGATAACCTGTAAAGTTTAACTTTATCAAAAACATCAGATCTCCAATCTGAACCTGCAGATTTAGACATTCTAATTGTCTCCTTGAGCACACGGTTAAATCTCTCCACGGTGCCATTCGTCTCTGGGTGATAGAGAGACGATTTTTTATGTTTTACACCATGTTTAGACAAGAATAATTCCATCTCCCTAGAAACAAGTTGACTTCCATTGTCCGTCAAAATGATGCTGGGAATGCCCTCCCTAGCGAAAAGTTTTTCCAAAAAGAGTATAACATGTTTGGACTCTATGCCACGAGTGATAGCAATCTCTGGCCACCTTGAAAAGAAGTCTATTAAAACTAAGACATACCATTCAGACCCAGCTGAGTATATAGGCCCAAGGATATCCAGGCCAACTTCTTCCCAAGGGCCATTTGGAAGCGTTCTGATAATCATGGGCTGAATCTTGGGCTTCGCCACCTTCTCACTCAAAGCACATTCCATACAGTCCCTAACTTTCCTCTCAATTTCCAAATCCATGTTGGGCCACCAGTACGACATCCTCAAATTCCCTTTTGTCTTTGAAATGCCCATATGTCCACTATGAGCTACTGAAATGAGCTCACTTCTAATAGATATCGGGGGAACCAGCCTAGTACCTCTGACAAGTAATCCATCATGTTCAGATAACTGATCTTTAACATGCCAAAATTTCTCCAGTAAGTCTCCATCTTTTGGTTTGACCTTCCATCCAACCTTGATCAATTTCAAAATCTCCATAAGAGTCAAATCTTCCTGTGAGGCCTCCAACCATTTACACTTATCAATGACACCTTCACCAACTGAACAAACCATTTCATCCTCACCTTCCAAATCCTCCTCCAGATCTAAATCTTCCTGAGAGACAAGACGAGATAAGGCATCTGCTACTTTATTTTCAACACCTGGCAGATACTTAACCTCAAAATCATAATCTTGTAATCCTACAACCCATCTTGTAATCCTACTGGAAACAGCTTCAATCCCTTTTGTTTTTAGGATTTCACATAACGGTTTGTGATCAGTTCTCACTTCAAAAGTACTTCCCCATAAGAAGTTTTTCAATTTCTTTACGGCCCAATATACTGCTAACGCTTCACGTTCTACCACAGAATATCTTAGCTCTGGACCCCTCAAACTTCTTGATAAAAACAAAATGACTACCTCACTCCCTTCACTCTTCTGTGTTAAAACTGCCCCTAATCCTTTTAAACTTGCATCTGTTATTAGAATAGATTTCTTCTCCGGGTCAAAGCTATTCAATTTGGGGGCATTGTTCAATTTTCTCTTCAGGACAGTGAATTCTTTTTCACATTCACCACTCCATACAAATTCAGTTCCTTTTTTTAACAACGATCTCATGCAAACACACAAAGAAGCAAAACCACAAATAAACTTGTGATAGTACTCGGCCATACCTAGAAAGCTAATCAATTCCTCTTTGTTCTTGGGAGAGGACATTTTCACCATGGTGTTAATTAGACCAGCTTTCGGTGAAATACCATCTCCCGAGATTGTGTGTCCAAGATAATCTATGGAGGGTTCCTAAATTTACATTTTTCCAATTTTACTGTTAGACCAGATTCACACAAACGTTGTAACACACCAAGCAATCTTAGATCATGCTCTTCATCACAGCTCCCAAAAATCAGAATATCATCTTGGTACACTCTCACCCATTCCAAACCTTTTAAGACACCTTCCAAAGCTCTTTGAAAAACTGAGGCAGCTGATACCAGCCCAAAAGGAAGCCTCACAAAGCGAAAAGTGCCAAATGGTGTTACAAAGGCAGTCAGGTCTTTTGATTCCTCACCGAGTCTTATTTGATGATACGCGGATCTTAAATCCACTGTGCTAAAAACCTTCGCCCCTTTCAACAACATTAACATGTCTGTAATTTTAGGTAAAGGGTAGTGATCTACCACTACGTTCTTATTCAACTCTCTAAGGTCTATGCATAAACGAAGAGAGCCATCCGATTTCTTGGCGGCTACAATCGGAGCGACCCATTGAGTTGCTTCAACTTCTTCTATGATACCCTCCTTGACCAATTTCTCTAATTCTGCTTTTACTTGATCTCTAACAGTAATGGGGACACTACGTACTTTACAACAAACCGGTACAGCATCTTTCTTTAATTTGATGTGATGATCATAGTTCTTCAAACAACCCAATTTCTCAGTAAAGACAGTAGGGAAATTCTTTTTTAAGTTATCTGAGAAGGGCTCACCACAAACTATGGGGCCGATTAGGATGGCGGTTTTTCCGCATCCTCCGGGCCGGCGGAAGTGTCCGCCGGCCTGGAGGATGCGGAAAAACCGCTGCGGAGCCTCCAAAGACCCACCGCCAAATTAGGATGGCTGGTGGGTCTGGAATTCCGTCCGCCGCTTTTCCGCCGCGGTCGGCTTCCGACCGTGGCGGAAAAGCTATAACATGGCAGGCGGTGTCTATGAGACACCGTCCGCCATATTAGGATGTTCGTGAATACATGCTTTTCCACGGCGGCTTCTCCGCCATGGAAAAGCATACGGACATTCACTTTGGGGGCCCGTTGCGGGCCCCCTGGGTGAATGGGGGGTGGGGGGTGCACATGGGGGGTACCTATGGTACCCCCCTGCATTTGCGTGCACAAAGCAGCAGGCACCGTGCGGTGCCGGCCGCTTTGTGCATGTAAATGTAAAACATGCTTTTTTAACATTGCGGCGGGTGCAGCTTGAAGCTGCACCCGCCGCAATGTTAAATATAGAGGATGTGACCGCCACCCTGGCGGTCACATCCTAATCAGCACGGAGGGAACGCCGCAGCCCCTGCGGACGTTCCCTCCTCCTCAAGGGTGGCGGACGGACGCAAGTCCGTCCGCCATCCTAATCGGCCCCTTGGTTTGTATTGACAGAATTTGCGTTAACAAAGGGTAACTCCTTTAAGATGATGGGAGGAGAGGAATTTGGATCTAACATCACACCCAAATCTTTTTGAACAAACCAACTCAAAATATTGTCCCCTTTTTGTAAGATATAGATTTTTGAGTCAGTGAGTCTCTCTTTGTAATTAATGTTTCCTCGAAAGTATCCTAAAATTTCTATGGGTTTCCTACCATATGCAAGGGGTTTTATATCCGGACGAAACATCTTAATTTTGCCTTGTAAATATTTGAGATAAAATTCCTTTGCTACAATGGTGATTTTTGCCCCTGAATCGAACAAAACTTTGACAGGATGACCATTGACTAAGATTTCATCAACAGGACAATTCTTTGGCTGAGGACCGAAAACTACTTGAACCAAAATTTGACCACACTCAGCATTCCCATCATAATCACTTGTATCATCAAAATCATAATAAATCTCATTAACCTTGCCTTTATATTCCTTTCCCTTGCAAACACTGGTCAAATGCCCCTTTCTTTTGCATTTTCCACAGGTAGCTTTCCATCCCGGGCATTGTCTATCATTTGCAAAATGTCCCATTTTGCCACATCTAAAACATTTCACTTGTGTAAAATCAAATTTCTTATCTGATTTAGCATTGAGAGGTTTGTTACTAGTTACATCTCTCATACTACCTCTCTGGTTAGTATTTTCCTTAGTAGCATTTGAGGTCCTTACAAGATTAACAGTGCTATTGGTTTTACTTTCACCATTCTTTTTTATGACATCTACACACTTAATAGAATGTTCAATCCTTTTTGCTATGGTAATCACATCATCTAAATCAGGTTCATCTTTTTGCCATAATTCCTCTCTAACACGTTCTATACTACAACCTAGCATGAACTGATCCCTTATTCTTTCGTCAGAAGAGGCAGCAAACTTACAAGATGATGCCAATTTTCTTAGCGCAGTTATATAATTTTCTATGCTTTCTTCTTCATGTTGTAATCTGCGGCCAAAATGATACCTTTCTAAGATAGTAGAAACTTTCGGTAGATAGTGTTTATCTAACATAGCAATACAGATTTCATATTCATTAAGATTCCTATCTTGTATCTCTGGCAAATGATCAAATACCTCCTGGCCCTCTGTTCCCAAACAGTGTAATAACAGAGCTGTTTTTCTTTCCGCACTTAGGTTGGCCCCACACACTTTTGCATACCTTTCAAATACCTTACACCACTTTTTCCATTTAATGGGAGGATCACCAGGAGTTTGTAAGAAAAATGGAGGAGCAGTGACGTTCTGCATTACGTGTACCTGATCAATGCCACCCCAATAAAATAAAAATTTGAAACTTTTTTTTTTTTTTTTTTAGGACTAATAACAATAAGTTGCTACAGCACCTTTAAAACCTGGAAATAAAATTTCTGTTATGAATACAGTTAGAATATTGAGAAGTAATCTGAGTGTCTCTCTTCCCCTTTTTTAAAAAAAAAAATTAAACACAGTCTCAATGTCTCATTTCCTTTCTTAAAAAAAAATTATGAATCATCCAGTTTAATACCTGTTGCAGCGCGATTTTTCTGTGAAGAAAACCACTCGAAATGTTTCAAAATGAAAATATTATATTTGTGGTGAATCTGCCGTTCTTCAAATTAAATCCATGTTACTTGTGACAAATCGGTAGTTTTCAATAAGAAAATGGCTGCCGCGTCATGGTAAACATCATGATGGCAACAGCTGAAATTTCCGACTGAAGCTGCTCTGGAGCACGAGAGAACGAGCGTTGTGCGCTCGAGCGGTAAGCTTTTGAAAGATGCTGCCGATGTAATGCCTGAAGCTATTAAAAAATAAATAGACATGTTGCCGATGTAATGCGCTGCGATGTACAAAGACACGGGCTGCCACAGCGATGTGATGTATAAACACAGGTTGACACAGCGCAGGCAGAACAGGAGCGCTGAGGGTTGTGCCGGTAACAGGTAGATTAAAACAGGAGCGCTGAGGGTTGTGCCGGTAACTGGTAGATTAAAACAGGAGCGCTGAGGGTTGTGCCGGTAACTGGTAGATTAAAGGCAGGGAGGGCACAAAGCAGACGAGCGCTGTGTTGGTAATTGGCAGGTTGAAATCACCAGAAGGGCTAAAAGTAAAACAAATGAGCGCTGCGTGTGCTATCAAACAGCGCTGTGCCCAATGGAGAGTGCTTGTGAGGAAGCAGACTCTAGGTAAAAAAAATCAAACAATAACGCTGTGCACACTGCAAAATGACAATGTAGTATTTGTTAAAGATTGTCATTAGAAGCGCTTTTCACAAAAGAGACAGTGAGCACAAAAGTGCTTTCCATAAAGGGTCTCTCTCCAGGAAGTTGGTTTAAAGGAAATAAAAGTTCCTCAATCCATGAAAGGTTGAAAGTCTCAATAGGAAGTTGAAAATTAAAATTAACAGTACCTTTGACAACTTCAAAATGAGGTAAAAGAAGATATCTTTGTATCCTTGTTGAGATCCTTTCTTCTTTTCTTCACAAATCCCGTCCCGTCGCCAATGTAATGAAGTTCAAACGTGGATTATAGGTGAAATAAGTATTTATTATAGATTAGGATCCCATCCACAGGATAAAGAGTCACCAGTAGCAAGGTCCAAGCTCAACTGCCTAGCTAGTCTAAACATCACAACTACAGAATCTGTGCAGAGCATTCTAATGCATGTGGCAACCTGGCAACAGGCTGCATAACCAAGAAGCTCAAGATGCCACAGACATGGCTTGGTAGTTCGGAGTGTCTAACCCAGGGTGGTGTGGAGTGCAAAAAAACGATGGATTTAGGCCCAGATCCTTGTACTGGGGTGAATGTATGACATTGTTCTACATTCTGTCCATCAACTGTGTTTTTTGCAATTTTCACCCCGAGTGGGCTGGGTATGCTCAGACGTGAGTCCCAGGCTCTCCACACCACTGGAGTCAAGCTATCCAGGCTGATGAAGGCTGATAGCCAGAAACCGGTCCTTGGATGCTTGATTCCGGTCTGGGAAAGACATGGCTTGGTAGTTCGGACTGGACTGTTCCCATTAGGCACAGGGTCAGAGCTGATTTGCATATAGCCAGTGTCTAACCCAGGGTGGTGTGGAGTGCAAAAAAACGATGGATTTAGGCCCAGATCCTTGTACTGGGGTGAATGTATGACATTGTTCTACATTCTGTCCATCAACTGTGTTTTTTGCAATTTTCACCCCGAGTGGGCTGGGTATGCTCAGACGTGAGTCCCAGGCTCTCCACACCACTGGAGTCAAGCTATCCAGGCTGATGAAGGCTGATAGCCAGAAACCGGTCCTTGGATGCTTGATTCCGGTCTGGGAAAGACATGGCTTGGTAGTTCGGACTGGACTGTTCCCATGAGGCACAGGGTCAGAGCTGATTTGCATATAGCCAGTGTCTAACCCAGGGTGGTGTGGAGTGCAAAAAAACGATGGATTTAGGCCCAGATCCTTGTACTGGGGTGAATGTATGACATTGTTCTACATTCTGTCCATCAACTGTGTTTTTTGCAATTTTCACCCCGAGTGGGCTGGGTATGCTCAGACGTGAGTCCCAGGCTCTCCACACCACTGGAGTCAAGCTATCCAGGCTGATGAAGGCTGATAGCCAGAAACCGGTCCTTGGATGCTTGATTCCGGTCTCGGAAAGACATGGCTTGGTAGTTCGGACTGGACTGTTCCCATGAGACACAGGGTCAGAGCTGATTTGCATATAGCCAGTGTCTAACCCAGGGTGGTGTGGAGTGCAAAAAAACAATGGATTTAGGCCCAGATCCTTGTACTGGGGTGAATGTATGACATTGTTCTACATTCTGTCTATCAACTGTGTTTTTTGCAATTTTCACCCCGAGTGGGCTGGGTATGCTCAGACGTGAGTCCCAGGCTCTCCACACCACTGGAGTCAAGCTATCCAGGCTGATGAAGGCTGATAGCCAGGAACCGGTCCTTGGATGCTTGATTCCGGTCTGGGAAAGACATGGCTTGGTAGTTCGGACTGGACTGTTCCCATGAGGCACAGGGTCAGAGCTGATTTGCATATAGCCAGTGTCTAACCCAGGGTGGTGTGGAGTGCAAATAAATGATGGATTTAGGCCCAGATCCTTGTACTGGGGTGAATGTATGACATTGTTCTACATTCTGTCCATTAACTGTGCTTTTTTGCAATTTTCACCCCGAGTGGGCTGGGTATGCTCAGACGTGAGTCCCAGGCTCTCCACACCACTGGAGTCAAGCTATCCAGGCTGATGAAGGCTGATAGCCAGAAACCGGTCCTTGGATGCTTGATTCCGGTCAGGGAAAGACATGGCTTGGTAGTTCGGACTGGAATGTTCCCATGAGGCACAGGGTCAGAGCTGATTTGCATATAGCCAGTGTCTAACCCAGGGTGGTGTGGAGTGCAAAAAAATGATGGATTTAGGCCCAGATCCTTGTACTGGGGTGAATATATGACATTGTTCTACATTCTGTCCATCAACTGTGTTTTTTGCAATTTTCACCCCGAGTGGGCTGGGTATGCTCAGACGTGAGTCCCAGGCTCTCCACACCACTGGAGTCAAGCTATCCAGGCTGATGAAGGATGATAGCCAGAAACCGGTCCTTGAATGCTTGATTCCGGTCTGGGAAAGACATGGCTTGGTAGTTCGGACTGGACTGTTCCCATGAGGCACAGGGTCAGAGCTGATTTGCAGATAGCCAGTGTCTAACCCAGGGTGGTGTGGAGTGCAAAAAAACGATGGATTTAGGCCCAGATCCTTGTACTGGGGTGAATATATGACATTGTTCTACATTCTGTCCATCAACTGTGTTTTTTGCAATTTTCACCCCGAGTGGGCTGGGTATGCTCAGACGTGAGTCCCAGGCTCTCCACACCACTGGAGTCAAGCTATCCAGGCTGATGGAGGCTGATAGCCAGAAACCGGTCCTTGGATGCTTGATTCCGGTCTCGGAAAGACATGGCTTGGTAGTTCGGACTGGACTGTTCCCATGAGACACAGGGTCAGAGCTGATTTGCATATAGCCAGTGTCTAACCCATGGTGGTGTGGAGTGCAAAAAAACGATGCATTTAGGCCCGGATCCTTGTACTAGGGTGAATGTATGACATTGTTCTACATTCTGTCCATCAACTGTGCTTTTTGCAATTTTCACCCCGAGTGGGCTGGGTATGCTCAGACGTGAGTCCCAGGCTCTCCACACCACTGGAGTCAAGCTATCCAGGCTGATGAAGGCTGATAGCCAGAAACCGGTCCTTGAATGCATGATTCCGGTCTCGGAAAGACATGGCTTGGTAGTTCGGACTGGACTGTTCCCATGAGACACAGGGTCAGAGCTGATTTGCATATAGCCAGTGTCTAACCCAGGGTGGTGTGGAGTGCAAAAAAACAATGGATTTCGGCCCAGATCCTTGTACTGGGGTGAATGTATGACATTGTTCTACATTCGGTCCATCAACTGTGTTTTTTGCAATTTTCACCCAGAGTGGGCTGGGTATGCTCAGACGTGAGTCCCAGGCTCTCCACACCACTGGAGTCAAGCTATCCAGGCTGATGAAGGCTGATAGCCAGAAACCGGTCCTTGGATGCTTGATTCCGGTCTGGGAAAGACATGGCTTGGTAGTTCGGACTGGACTGTTCCCATGAGGCACAGGGTCAGAGCTGATTTGCATATAGCCAGTGTCTAACCCAGGGTGGTGTGGAGTGCAAAAAAACGATGGATTTAGGCCCAGATCCTTGTACTGGGGTGAATGTATGACATTGTTCTACATTCTGTCCATTAACTGTGCTTTTTTGCAATTTTCACCCCGAGTGGGCTGGGTATGCTCAGACGTGAGTCCCAGGCTCTCCACACCACTGGAGTCAAGCTATCCAGGCTGATGAAGGCTGATAGCCAGAAACCGGTCCTTGGATGCTTGATTCCGGTCTGGGAAAGACATGGCTTGGTAGTTCGGACTGGACTGTTCCCATGAGGCACAGGGTCAGAGCTGATTTGCATATAGCCAGTGTCTAACCCAGGGTGGTGTGGAGTGCAAAAAAACGATGGATTTAGGCCCAGATCCTTGTACTGGGGTGAATGTATGACATTGTTCAACATTCTGTCCATCAACTGTGTTTTTTGCAATTTTCACTCCGAGTGGGCTGGGTATGCTCAGACGTGAGTCCCAGGCTCTCCACACCACTGGAGTCAAGCTATCCAGGCTGATGAAGGCTGATAGCCAGAAACCGGTCCTTGGATGCTTGATTCCGGTCTGGGAAAGACATGGCTTGGTAGTTCGGACTGGACTGTTCCCATTAGGCACAGGGTCAGAGCTGATTTGCATATAGCCAGTGTCTAACCCAGGGTTGTGTGGAGTGCAAAAAAACGATGGATTTAGGCCCAGATCCTTGTACTGGGGTGAATATATGACATTGTTCTACATTCTGTCCATCAACTGTGTTTTTTGCAATTTTCACCCCGAGTGAGCTGGGTATGCTCAGACGTGAGTCCCAGGCTCTCCACACCACTGGAGTCAAGCTATCCAGGCTGATGAAGGCTGATAGCCAGAAACCGGTCCTTGGATGCTTGATTCCGGTCTGGGAAAGACATGGCTTGGTAGTTCGGACTGGACTGTTCCCATGAGGCACAGGGTCAGAGCTGATTTGCATATAGCCAGTGTCTAACCCAGGGTGGTGTGGAGTGCAAAAAAACGATGGATTTAGGCCCAGATCCTTGTACTGGAGTGAATGTATGACATTGTTCTACATTCTGTCCATCAACTGTGTTTTTTGCAATTGTTTGTTTGATTGTCACGGTTGCTGATTGTTTTATTGTCCAAAATGCCATATTTTGCTTACTGAGCTGGGACACCGGCGACATTGGTCGATATAGGGAGATGAACTCTGGGCCCGCATATATGTGCAAACAATTACGCACCCCACCTTCTGGTCCACCTGGATCGCTTATGTTGCTAACTTTTAAAATGTTATTGCATCTATCAAGATAGGATCCTGGAATGTAAGAGACATCCATAGTCCATCGCGCTGTTATCTCATTTATTCCTATCTGAAACGCCATCACGTTCAAGTAGCGTTATTGCAGGAAACACACTTGCAAAGATCAGAAATAGCGCGGATTCATAGACTCTGGAGGGGTCAATTAAATGCAATAGGCTATTCAGCATATGCGCGTGGAGTGTTTGTGTGGGTTAGACCAGGCACTCCCTTCTGCATGGTAGATTCCTGCATAGATGCAGAGGGTAGATATGTCATAGTCATGGGTGTTTTGGATGAGAGGCGGGTTATCCTTGCATCATTATACGCGCCCGACACGGAACAGGCAGCCTTCTTAGAACTGATCTCCCTTAGACTAGCCGAATGGCATGATGTTCCTATGATTCTGGGGGGCGACTACAATAGTGTAATTGATATGTCGATGGATCGCTCCTTTCCTCCCCTGCCTGGCACAGCTACACATGCGGCTACGAAAGCATTATACCAGTGGGCCACACGTTGGCGCTTAACAGACGTCTGGTGCCACCGCAACCCACAAGTCAGGGTATATTCATATTACTCGGGAGCGCATGGTCTCCATGTGCGATTGGACCGCTTTATGTTGTCAAATGATCTTCTTTCAAGCATATCTAGTTACTATTATATGGGGCAGAAACACTCAGATCATAACCCACATATTGTAGAACTACAATGGGAAGACACAGCGCCACCAATACCTATGTGGCGACTTCAGCCGGATGTTCTACTTGACGATCCCTTCCGAGACTTGCTGGCCACCAATGTGGCGCAATACTTTGATGAGAATGCAGGCACGGCTTCCTCATCCCTGCTTGAATGGGATGCCCTTAAGGTAGTCGTGAGAGGTTACTGTCTGGGTACGCAGGCGGGTATCAGAGTGCAGCTGGAACAGGAACTAACCACATTAGAGAAGAAGCTGGTGGCCGGGTAACAGGAGGTGGTGGAAGGATTCCAAGGCCAACTTCATGGTTGTAGGGAGGAGCATGCGAGACTGCTAGAACGGCTACGATGTCTCAATTATGCTGCGCACTCAGCGAGAACACATCATACGGGGGACAAAGCAGGGAAATTACTCACATAGCTTACACACCACAATGACTCTTCATCTCCTATTACGTCTATACGCACATCGGCTGGGGTCTTTGCCTAAATGCAGCGGGACATACATGAAAAATTTGTGGCCCATCACAGGTGTCTAAATGTATCTCGCGGGTGAGGTACGGCTCAGAAGCTACAGCTCTAGTAGACGAGATAGATCTACCGAAACCTACACGCGCCCAGACAGGGAAACTAAATTATCCTCTCCTTGCGGAGGAAATGCAAGACAGCATATTCTTCTTAGCGAACAGGAAGTCACTGGGACCAGATGGTCTACCGACTGAATTCTATAAAGCTTATGCACATATTTTGGTTCCACAGCTGCTAAAGATTTATGAGTTGGCGTTGGATGAATCCACGCTCACTGACCCACAAAATGAAGCTTTACTGGTATCCCTCCTTAAGCCTGACTAAAACTCTGAATCGCTAGGCTCCTACTGTCCACTCGCACTTCTCAATACCGATTATAACATTTTTGCGTCCCTACTTGCCAGGCTTCTCTCGCCTTTACTGAAAACATTGGTGCACCCAGATCAGAACGGTTTTGTTCCGACCAGGAACACCTCACTTAATCTACGTAGATTTTTTAGAATACAGCAGTATGTGACACACAGATGGCCCCATTCAGGATGCCTGGTGTTAGACCTGGAGAAAGCCTTTGACTCGCTTGAATAGCCTTACCTGGCGGCAGAGCTAAATAAATACGAGCTAGGTGACCTTTTTTTAAATATGGTCCAGTTGCTTTATCAGTGCTCCACTGTCCGTGTTCGCACTGGCAGGCTTATATCTGATCCCATTGGAGTGAGGAGAGGGACATGCCAGGGGTGCCCGCTGTTCCCGCTGCTTTTTTCCCTAGCTATGGAGCCATTAGCATTGTTACTCTGCATGAGTGGTGAGGAATGGGGCACACGAATGGGTGATGAGACACATGTAGTATCTCTGTATGCTGACAACTTATTGTTATATGTATGTGATGTCACTGACATTCCCACTTCCATAGCGAATGTACTGAAGGCGTTTGAGGAAATATCGGGCCTCCGGGTCAACTGGGCCAAGTCCGGAGCATACCCCTTTAGCGCAGACATGGCAAGAAACAGACGTGTTCATTAATGGTTCGCCTCTCCCATGGTACCCCACTACCTTTCGCTATCTTGGAGTCCTCATATATCGGGCACCAGATGTTATTAGAGGGCAACTTAACGAGAGCGATCTCGGCGGTAAGGGCCCATATACAATTTTGGAAGTCACTTCCATTAAATGCCATAGTCGAGTGGCCCTGCTGAAGATGGTAGTCCTTCCCAAGCTTTTATATTGTTTTTTAACCTCTCGGTTTATATCCTCACTAAAATTTCACATGAACTAGAGCGCATGTTCCAGGATCTCATATGGAACAAGGGCAGACCCAAAGTCGCGCTGTGGAAGCTATATACCTCCACCTCACAGGGAGGACTAGCTGTTTCTAATATGGAACAGTATTACATAGCAGCCCAGCTGCAGTGGGTAACGAAATGGCTCAATGGCACTAACTTGGAGGACACAGCGACCCTGCATCAACGGTGGACCCACACTCAAATACATCACCTATTCCATCTGGCTGCCAGATTCCAACGTCCGTTTCAATTACATTTGAGTTTAGCATAGAGATGTTATAGGAGAAGCTTATATCTCACCCGGGCGACACTCCCATACGCCCCGATATTACCGCTCTTTGAAACACCTAGAGGGAGGTCGGGCACCTCTGAATCCACTCTTGTGCATTGGCACACAGCAGTTATAGACACTCTGGGGGACCTCTACAGGGATGGAGCACGCTTAACATTCAAGGCACTGGCAGAGAGCACTGACTTACCAGCTGGACAATTCCTTTTACATACCTCTCTCATTAGAGCACTATCTGCCTTTCTGGGAGATTTAACGTCCGAGCCGCCGACGCATCTGTTGCTACAATATCTACACTTAATGTGGGCGGGTACACACATAATACACTGGTTAGTGACGGCCCTACTCACGCACATGCTGAAACCTATGCTGATACTACGCACCCGCTGGGAAACGGACAAGGGCCAACCTTGGACAGACAGGGAATGGACTACCATCTTAGCTGGTGCTACATATACCCCAAGAAACTCCTAATTCAAATTTATACAAACATATATAATGCAAAGAGCGTATCTATCCCCAGACAACATAAATAGATATTTTCGCACTACCACAGCAGAATGCCCACGCTGTCTCAACTTGATGCGGATCTGCTCAACATGCTGTGGTCTTGCACCCCCCTTCAAAGCTACTGGAGGGAAGTCGTGGCAGCCTTGGTGCACTGTACTGACACCATCTTTACCGCCCACATTGGAAGTCTGCATTTTGGGGGTATATGTCAGATCCAAAAAAAATAGCGTCACATCGCAATTTAGAGACCTATGTTTGATAACTGCCAAGCGCTTAATTACAAAACGGTGGAAGCAGGCAGACCCCCCAGAAATAAGCAGCTGGAAAAGGTCACTTACGGTATGGGAACAGGCAGAGAGTGCAGCGCTGCACAAGGAGGAAACGTCGGGGCTCAGCAAGTACCCCATAGCGCAACACTGGGACACTATACTTACAGTCTTCAGCAATGAAGTAAATGGGCAGGGCGATGACACCCAGATAGCGTCTGCATAATATACAAACCGTGGTTCCCGGGTGGCGGGGAGAGGGGTGATGGGTGACAATCGCATTCCAATAGATGACACCTCATGGAGGAGGCCTGATGTAACAGGGATCTTGCTCCTTACTGCTCCGACACCTAGTACTATGACACTAGCCCCTAACACCCACATGAGCCCAAGTCACGCCCCAGTGAATCTCCAAGTAGTTGTTCATGCAATATACAGTCCCACACTCAGTAATGCGCAATGGTTGTCATAATTATTTCCAGATGGCATTCCTTTAGTTATGATGTTAAATATTGTTATTAAGCTAATTTATGCTTTATTGACAATGTTATTGTCATAATTTTCCAGAATTCCTTTTCTTCTTTGGCAAAGACCCCCTCGTTGCATTATTGAACAGGTCACACATGTAGGTTTCCAGCGCCTGCTAATGCCATGACAGTTTGACACCAATGACTTAAATGATGTGGACAATATTAGCACGTGATGTCAGCAACATGTCTTTTCTTATTCTTGTATAGGCACCTGGAACTGGTGGGGATATTCAGTGGGCAGGCAGTCACAGCAATGTATGAGAAACTGTTTATAAGCAATAAGCTGATGTGTGCTTATACATGAGAAATCACACTGCTGTACCAGGAACAGCTGTTCTATTATAATATTGTTGTGATGATAATACATGCAGATTTCAACTTTGCTTTTCACATCTTTGCTTTGTCATGTTGTTAGACCTGGCATCTTTGGCGTGGTTTCCCCTATCTTTTTGCCTCTACCTCCTGTATCTTTTATGCTCTGCTGGATTTCGTTTTTGCTGGTTTAGATGCTTCGTAAGCTCTGCCACTGCTGATCAGTGCCAGAGTGTAAGTGCTCCCTATGTAAAGTGTTATTCTGATTGGATATACATGTTTGGCATATTTGTATCACCATGAAGTCCCTAGTAAAGTGCACTGGGTGTGCCAGGGCTGGTGATGACAAATGCTACTAGTGGGCCTGCAGCACTCATTGTGCCACCCACAGGAGTAGCTCTAAAATGGTGTCTCAGGCCTGCCACTGCAGTGCTTATGGGCAGTTTAGAACTGCCATGTCCTCCTGGTCAGTGTCCCCACTGACCAGGCCTAACCCTTCCCTTTTTGTACACATCAGTCACCCCTATGGAAGGCCCAAGGTACCCCCCTGGGCAGGGTGCAGTGTATGTGAAAGGTAGAGCATGTACTGGTGCAGGTAACATGTTCTGGTAGTGAATTACAGCCATTTTCGTTTTTCACTAATGTAAGGCTATCTTGCTCCATAGATTAACATGGGGGATGCTGGCTAAAGTGGTTAACAGCATTTCTTCCCATAGGAACAAGATAGGACATAAGTATCTAGTATCCCTGAACTCAGAATTTAATAACACATCTTTTAGGAAAGGTTGTTTTTAAATCCTGTGTTTGAGAACAGCACTTTTAGAAAGTTGCTGTTCTCTTGTCTGACCCTTCGGTGTGCCTGGGCCTGTTTGTGTATTGACTGTCTGGTTTGTGAGTGACAGGGGCTGGGGAATTCCCCAGCAGGATGGATGAGTCAGCACTAGGCTGAATGATTGCAGTTGCAACTGGAGTGGTGGGAGGAGTTAGCACCTGGGCTGAATAGGGCTGTGCCTGCCTTCCACAATGCTGGCTCCACCCCCCTGCTGGGCGGCTGAGGACCCTGCCCCTCACTCTGAAAGGAAAGATGCAGCCAGCAAAACAAAGTGCTCAGGATCCACCCAGAACTGGTTCAGGCCGGGCTCAGGGCCCACATGCACCAAGAGAACAAAGACTTTAGGGGTATAAGTGCAGGACCCCTGACAACAGAAAATTAGATCATCCTGGAAATCAAGAAGGAACCTCTGCCAAGGAGAAAGCTGAAACCGAAGAAGGAAGATTGTCCTGCTGTTGCTCTGCTGGACTGACCTGCTGTTGCTTTGCTGCCAAGGAGAGGGGAAGGACTTTGCTGTGTGCTGTGTCCCCTGTCTTGAAGGAATCTCCAAGGGCCTGAGAAGAGCTGGCTCCCTGTTTTGAAGTCCCAGGAACAAAAGGACTTCACCCCCAGCTTCCCTGAACTCTGCTGAGAGAGTTCTGACCCTCCTAGAGTGCTTGCTCCAGTTGTGGGGCCTCTGGAGGTTGTACCTGTGCTGGGAAGCTTGAGACTAAAGCTTGAGAGACTTTTGAAACTGAAAAGTGTCGCATCGCTCGCTTGCGGAGTGCATCCCCGACAGTGCGAGAAGTTTCCCGCCGCTACGGAGGTCGAGATCAGAGACGTCGCATCCTTCGTTTGCGGGACGCACCAGACCGGTGCGGGAGAATCGAACATCGCTGCGAGTATCGTCGCAGAGCCTGTCGTCGCTGGGTGAAAACGCCGCACCGCTTGCTTGCGGACCGCATCACGTCGCTGCGAGTGTCGTCGCAGAATCATCGCATCGAGGAGCTGCGAGAGAAAGCATCGCCGCTGGACCGCGCATCGTCGCCCCGGAGATCGTCGCAGCACCTACAAGATCGTCGCATTGTGCCTTTGTGAGAACAGACTTCCTACGGAACCTACGCACCGGAATCCATACAAGTGGCCTTCCTCCCCATACAGACCGGATTCGTCGCAACACGCCCGCTGCTGCAGCGGGGCTGTCGCATCGCCTCCCCAGGGTCTCAGGATCAACGCATCGCTTCTTTTCCACCGCACCAGCTTCTGCTTTTGGAACTTTGTTGCAACTAAAGGTACTGTGAGTAAACGTGACGCAACTGTGAACTTTTCACGCAACTGTGGTTATTTTTGCCGCAACTTGAAGAATTTTAACGCAACCTTAAGAACTCTTTTGAAACCATATTCTTGAACTGTGTATGTTGGATTTTTGTAGTTTTGGTCTTGTGTAGTTTAGATTAAAAATACCTTTATTTTTCTAAACTGTTGTGGAGTCAGTTTGTGGTGTTTTCACTGTGTTACTGTGAGTGTTGGTACAAATACTTTACGCATTGCCTCTGGTTAGCCTAGACTGCTCGCGCCAAGCTACCTAGAGGGTGAGCGGAAGTTATCTCAGAGGGTTATCTCCTTGCCCTGACTAGAAGCAAGTGTCCCTATTTGGACAGTGGTACCTACCTCTGCCAACTAGAGACCCCCAGATCTAACATTGGTGGCAGCGGTGGGATTTGAACTTGTATTTGTACTTGACCCACAGTAATTGGTGTACATCACTAGTGAGTGCAGACCACTACGCCACCGCATACTACTGATTTTTTGGTTTTTGATTTTTTTTCTATTTTTGAGTAACTCTTCAACACATCATGTCTGTGCATGGGAAGGCACCCAGTAAAGAGGCAGAAGTAGAGATGGAGTTTGCCATTGGGGATTTGTATTCATACAAAGTTGAGCAACTTAGGAAATTCTGCCTTGAGTTTGAGTGCCCCATAAAGAGCGCCTACAGAAAGGAGGAGCTGCAGAAAATCTTGAAGGCCCATTGGGAGGCACAAGAGGGAGAGGATGATGTGGATGTAGAAAATGGTTTTCAAGTCAAAGATCTGCCAGTGGGCAGAGTAGGCTCAGGAGCTGGCAGCAACCACTCCGGTAGGGGCCTCACCCCAGAAGAGTTACAAGAGAATCAGAGAGTAAGAGAGTATGAGTTGGAAGTCATGAAAATGAGAATGCAAATGAAGCAATTTGAAATGGATAAAGAGAGAGAAAAGGCGGCGGAGGAGAGCAAAAGTGCCCGCGCCTTGGAGGAAAAGAAATTGCTTTTGGCTCATGAATTGAGCATGAGGGAACTGGATCTTAAAGCCAAGGAGGTGGAAGTCAGTTCAAATGGTGGCAGCGCGCAGCCAGTGCATGGGGGTAAAGTATATATTCCCAAGGACCTGGTACAGAATTACCATAGGGGTGAGGATATTTATGCCTGGTTCACTTCGTATGAAATTGCATTGAAGATGAATGGTGTGCCTGATCAGCATTGGGGGGCGGGCCTGTGGAAACATTTTGAGGCTTCTGGGAGGAGTGCTCTAGAGCCCTTAGAATTAGCAGGTGCCATGACCTACCCCAATATGAAGGAGGCCTTATGTCTCAGGTATGGCCTTACCCCAGAGCAGTACAGACTGCAGTTTAGGAACTCCAAGAAGAAAGAGTCTGAGACTTGGATGGAGTGTGTGAATTTGTACTCGCGTGCACTGGAAGGTTGGATGAAGGGCAGTAAAGTAACTGATTTTAAGGGGTTGTTGCATTTAATCAGTTGGGAGCACTTGAGTAGTCTTTGTGTTCCAGAGCTGCGCCAGCATCTTTTAGACAGCAAGCTGACAGACCCCATTGAGCTTGCTAAGGAGGCGGACCGCTGGACCAGTACCAGGGTCCACAGAGAAATTGTGGGTACCACAGCCAAAGGTGGGCAGGGTCCCCAGCAGAAGAGTGGGGGGGACAAGGGTAACCAAAAGGAGTTCTCAGAAGGGCCCCAAAATAGTTCCCATGGAAAGGAATCCCAACCCCCCAAACCTAAACAGCCATGGCCCTCTAAGGGCAGGCGGGACAATAAAGACAACAGGGGCCCCCCTACCTGCTATCACTGCAATGAGGTGGGCCACATAGCTCCAAAATGTCCCAAGAAGAAGCAAGCACCCACTGGTGCCCCCGCCCCAGCGTTAGCTAGTGTAGCTTTGGGAGGGGATTTGGTTTCTAGTGATTGGGGGAGCTAGCAGTTATGACCCTTGTCTCTCTAGGAGACCAAGAGATGGTCCAGGAAACCTTGCTGCCCTCTAACACTAAGAAATATGGGCAGAAGGTGACCATCAATGGGAGGGAGATTGAGGCTCTGAGAGACACGGGAGCCAGCGTGACATCCGTGAGGTGTCAGTGGGTGTCTGAAGACCAAATCATCCCTGGTGTACTCCGCCCTGTGGTGGCAGCTGACAGCTCAGTGCGCCTCTGCAAGCTGGCGAAGGTTCCCTTTGCATGGGGGGGAGTCTCTGGTCTTTTGGAGGTAGTTGTCAGTGATGCCTTGCCTGTAGACTGCCTGTTAGGTAACGACCTGGAGAGTTCTCCATGGAAGGATGTAGAACACAGAACTCACTTGGAGATGTTGGGTCTGCCTGCGTGGATCTGTGTGACCACGCGGGCTATGGCAGCCAGTAAGGGTGAATCAGCAGAACTGGAGCCTGAAACAGTGGCCCAGAGACCTGCCAGGAGAGGAAGAGGCAGAGGGCGCGGGAAACCAGCCCCAGCCGTTCCCACGGTCCAGGAAGGAGCAGAACCCGAGGGGGATGCCCTGGAACCTACAGGGGAACAGGTAGCCGAACTGGGAGAATTGCCTGAGCTGACCCATTGGCAGCAAGAAGGTGGTCCCTCCAGGGAGGAATTCTGCCAGGCGCAGAAAGAATGCCCTTCCCTCGAGGGTCTGCGGCAACAGGCTGTAGACCAGGCAGCAGGTGGAGCAGCCAGAGATCACTTTATCTACTGGGAAGATGACTTGTTGTATAGTGAGCCTAAGTTTGCTGAGCCCGGTGCAGCCCGTGTGCTGGTGGTACCCGAGCGCTTCAGAAACTTCCTAATGGGTCTGGCTCATGACGTGCCTCTTGCAGGACATCTGGGGCAAGACAAGACCCTAAACCGGCTTGTCACCCACTTTCACTGGCCCCAGATGAGAAAGCACGTTGGTTCCTTTTGCAGATCTTGCCAAACCTGTCAAGCCAGTGGCAAGACTGGAATGAAGCTGAAGGCCCCCCTTCAGCCCTTCCCAGTGGTGAGCACCCCTTTCGAGCGGGTGGGCATAGACATCGTAGGGCCCCTGGACCCCAAGACGGCCTTAGGCAACAGGTTCATCCTGGTCTTGGTGGACCATGCCACTCGGTACCCGGAAGCAGTCCCTCTCAGGACAATCACAGCACCCGTGGTGGGCCGTGCATTGATGGGGATCTTTTTTCCGTGTGGGGTTCCCCAGAGAGGTGGTCTCCGACCGGGGTACCAACTTCATCTCTAAGTACATGAAGTCTCTGTGGGAGGAGTGTGGGGTAACTTATAAGTTCACCACTCCTTACCACCCTCAAGGAAATGGGTTGGTTGAAAGGTTCAACCGGACCCTAAAAGGTATGATTATGGGCCTAGCAGAGCCCATGAGATGCAAGTGGGACATCTTGTTACCATGCCTGTTGTTTGCCTACAGGGAGGTACCTCAGAAGTCCTTAGGGTTCAGTCCCTTTGAACTCCTGTATGGCCACCCTGTTAGAGGACCTCTCTCACTGGTGAAGGAGGGTTGGGAAAAGTCCCGTGGGAAAACCCCCCAGGATGTGTTCAGCTATGTGCTGGCCATCCGCAACCAGACACAACGCTTCAGGAAGCTCGCTCAGGCGAACCTGGAAGCAAGCCAGGAAGAAATGAAAAGGTGGTACGACCAGAATACCACTCTGGTCGAATTTCAACCTGGGTAGGAAGTGTGGGTGATGGCGCCAGTGGAGCCTTGTGCGCTCCAAGACAAGTGGACTGGGCCATATGAGGTGGTGGAAAGGAAGAGTGAGGTAACCTACCTGGTTAACCTAAAGACTCCCAGGCAGCCCCTGAGAGTCTTGCATGTGAACCGCCTCAAACCACATTTTAAGAGGTCTGAAGTAACCATGCTCCTGGCTACAGATGCAGGAATGGAAGAGGATAGTGATCCTCTCCCTGACCTCCTGGCAGTTAAGGAGCAAGATGGGTCAGTGGATGGTGTGGTCCTCTCGCCCACCCTGACCCCAGAACAGCAGAGTGACTGTCGCCAAGTGTTGGGTCAGTTCTCCTCCCTGTTCTCCCTGACCCCAGGAGTCACCAACTGGTGCGTCCATGATGTGGACACTGGAGACAGTCTGCCTGTGAAACAGAAATTTTACAGGGTAGCTGACAAGGTCAGGGCCAGCATCAAGGAAGAGGTTTCCAAGATGTTGGCGCTAGGGGTGATTGAGCCCTCCAGCAGCCCCTGGGCTAGCCCAGTGGTCTTGGTGCCCAAGAAAGCTGCTACCCCCGGTGGCCCTCCAGAACTCCGGTTTTGCGTGGACTACCGTGGGCTCAATGCGGTCACGAAGACTGACGCACACCCCATCCCCAGAGCTGATGAGCTCGTGGATCGGTTGGGAGCTGCCCAGTACCTCAGTACATTTGATTTGACCTCGGGTTACTGGCAGATTGCCTTAACTGATGGGGCCAAAGAGAGGTCTGCATTTTCAACACCAGAGGGGCACTTCCAGTTCCGTGTCATGCCCTTTGGGTTGAAGAATGCCCTTGCCACATTCCCGAGACTGGTTAACCAGGTACTGACCGGGCTGGAGGAATTCAGCGCCGCATACCTGGATGACATTGCTGTGTTCAGCTCCACGTGGGAGGAACACCTGCAACACCTCTGCGAAGTGTTGAAGGCTCTGCAAAGGGCAGGCCTCACTATCAAGGCCAGCAAGTGCCAGATAGGGCAGGGATTTGTGGTGTATTTGGGACACCAGGTGGGGAGCGGCCAGGTGGCGCCCCTACAGGCCAAGATTGATACCATTCTGGCTTGGGAGCCCCCCAAGACCCAGACAGAGGTGAGAGCCTTTTTAGGACTCACCGGGAATTACCGGCGTTTTGTCAAAGGATATGGCACCATTGTCGCCCCTTTGACAGAACTCACTTCCAAGAAGTTGCCCAAAAGAGTTGACTGGACTGACGCCTGCCAAACTGCTTTTGAAACCCTGAAAACTGCTATGTGCACAGCACCGGTGCTCAAGGCACCTGACTTTTCCAGTGAGTTCATAGTTCAGACAGACGCTTCAAAGCATAGTGTGGGAGCAGTACTCTCACAAATCACTGAGGAGGGAGGAGACCAGCCGGTAGTCTTCATTAGCAGGAGACTACTCCCCAGGGAACAGAGGTGGAGTGCGATTGAGAGAGAAGCATTTGCTGTGGTCTGGGCTCTGAAAAAGTTGAGGCCCTACCTGTTTGGGACTCACTTCCGTGTTCAGACCGACCACAGGCCCCTCAGATGGTTAATGCAGATGAGGGGTGAGAATACAAAGCTGTTGAGGTGGTCCATCTCCCTACAGGGAATGGACTTTACGGTGGAACACCGCCCTGGTACAGAACACGCCAATGCTGATGGTCTGTCCAGGTTTTTCGGCCTTAGTGAAGAGAACGCCCAAGAGGGTGGGTAGTTCTCCCCACTTTCAGCTGGAGGGGACACGTGTTAGACCTGGCATCTTTGGCGTGGTTTCCCCTATCTTTTTGCCTCTACCTCCTGTATCTTTTATGCTGTGCTGGATTTCGTTTTTGCTGGTTTAGATGCTTTGGACGCTCTGCCACTGCTGATCAGTGCCAGAGTGTAAGTGCTCCCTATGTAAAGTGTTATTCTGATTGGATATACATGTTTGGCATATTTGTATCACCATGAAGTCCCTAGTAAAGTGCACTGGGTGTGCCAGGGCTGGTGATGACAAATGCTACTAGTGGGCCTGCAGCACTGATTGTGCCACCCACAAGAGTAGCTCTAAAATGGTGTCTCAGGCCTGCCACTGCAGTGCCTATGGGCAGTTTAGAACTGCCATGTCCTCCTGGTCAGTGTCCCCACTGACCAGGCCTAACCCTTCCCTTTTTGTACACATCAGTCACCCCTATGGAAGGCCCAAGGTACACCCCTGGGCAGGGTGCAGTGTATGTGAAAGGTAGAGCATGTACTGGTGCAGGTAACATGTTCTGGTAGTGAATTACAGCCATTTTCGTTTTTCACTATTGTAAGGCTATCTTGCTCCATAGATTAACATGGGGGATGCTGGCTACAGTGGTTAACAGCATTTCTTCCCATAGGAACAAGATAGGACATAAGTATCTAGTATCCCTGAACTCAGAATTTAATAACACATCTTTTAGGAAAGGTTGTTTTTAAATCCTGTGTTTGAGAACAGCACTTTTAGAAAGTTGCTGTTCTCTTGTCTGACCCTTCTGTGTGCCTGGGCCTGTTTGTGTATTGACTGTCTGGTTTGTGAGTGACAGGGGCTGGGGAATTCCCCAGCAGGATGGATGAGTCAGCACTAGGCTGAATGACTGCAGTTGCAACTGGAGTGGTGGGAGGAGTTAGCACCTGGGCTGAATAGGGCTGTGCCTGCCTTCCACAATGCTGGCTCCACCCCCCTGCTGGGCGGCTGAGGACCCTGCCCCTCACTCTGAAAGGAAAGATGCAGCCAGCAAAACAAAGTGCTCAGGATCCACCCAGAACTGGTTCAGGCCGGGCTCAGGGCCCACATGCACCAAGAGAACAAAGACTTTAGGGGTATAAGTACAGGACCCCTGACAACAGAAAATTAGATCATCCTGGAAATCAAGAAGGAACCTCTGCCAAGGAGAAAGCTGAAACTGAAGAAGGAAGATTGTCCTGCTGTTGCTCTGCTGGACTGACCTGCTGTTGCTTTGCTGCCAAGGAGAGGGGAAGGACTTTGCTGTGTGCTGTGTCCCCTGTCTTGAAGGAATCTCCAAGGGCCTGAGAAGAGCTGGCTCCCTGTTTTGAAGTCCCAGGAACAAAAGGACTTCACCCCCAGCTTCCCTGAACTCTGCTGAGAGAGTTCTGTCCCTCCTAGAGTGCTTGATCCAGTTGTGGGGCCTCTGGAGGTTGTACCTGTGCTGGGAAGCTTGAGACTAAAGCTTGAGAGACTTTTGAAACTGAAAAGTATTGCATCGCTCGCTTGCGGAGCGCATCCCCGACAGTGCGAGAAGTTTCCCGCCGCTACGGAGGTCGAGATCGTCGCAGCGCCCGACGCCGCTGCCAGAGACGTCGCATCCTTCGTTTGCGGGACGCACCAGACCGGTGCGGGAGAATCGAACATCGCTGCGAGTATCGTCGCAGAGCCTGTCGTCGCTGGGTGAAAACGCCGCACCGCTTGCTTGCGGACCGCATCACGTCGCTGCGAGTGTCGTCGCAGAATCATCGCATCGAGGAGCTGCGAGAGAAAGGATCGCCGCTGGACCGCGCATCGTCGCCCCGGAGATCGTCGCAGCTTCTACGAGATCGTCGCATCGTGCCTTTGTGAGAACAGACTTCCTACGGAACCTACGCACCGGAATCCATACAAGTGGCCTTCCTCCCCATACAGACCGGATTCGTCGCAACACGCCCGCTGCTGCAGCGGGGCTGTCGCATCGCCTCCCCAGGGTCTCAGGAGCAACGCATCGCTTCTTTTCCACCGCACCAGCTTCTGCTTTTGGAACTTTGTTGCAACTAAAGGTACTGTGAGTAAACGTGACGCAACTGTGAACTTTTCACGCAACTGTGGTTATTTTTGCCGCAACTTGAAGAATTTTAACGCAACCTTAAGAACTCTTTTGAAACCATATTCTTGAACTGTGTATGTTGGATTTTTGTCGTTTTGGTCTTGTGTAGTTTAGATTAAAAATACCTTTATTTTTCTAAACTGTTGTGGAGTCAGTTTGTGGTGTTTTCACTGTGTTACTGTGAGTGTTGGTACAAATACTTTACGCATTGCCTCTGGTTAGCCTAGACTGCTCGCGCCAAGCTACCTAGAGGGTGAGTGGAGGTTATCTCAGAGGGTTATCTCCTTGCCCTGACTAGAAGCAAGGGTCCCTATTTGGACAGTGGTGCCTACCTCTGCCAACTAGAGACCCCCAGATCTAACACATGTATTGTAAGAAAATGGAAAATATGAAAAGACCAATAAAGATATTTAAAAAATAAAATAAAAGAAAATGCTGCTATGCAATGGACGTCCCAATCACTAAGGAGACGGGAAAAACTCTATTGGAGTGACGTTACCGTGATCACATGGTACGCCATCTGGACACACCACGCCTTCGGGAGCTAAGCGAGTCTTGGGTCCTATCATTCCGACCAGTCTGGGTTGACTGTGTTTTACCTGTCCTCTGCTGCTTGTTCTACGGATCTTCCATCGGTTGCGCCACCGGACGTTGATGCATTGCTGGACCCGTTAACTGCCCACGTACTGCAGTGTCCTCAGCATATTTCCATGTTGATGTCGCCATTCTTAGATCCACCACAGGATGCTTCAGCTCCTGTTGGAATGGATACCGGCTCTACTACAGGCACACAGGCTTTGGATATTTCAAATGCTTCCTCAGGATCGGCCGTGGAAACTGAAGAAGATCATCTTTTCTTGATTGACCTAATCAGTGAGGTGTTATAGGGACCGTCGTCTGCTAAGGCAAGCAGCAGTGATGTTGTGTCTCTCACACAGGACACAAACATTTGGCTCTCCGTGTGCTGGGAAGAATTGAGCCTTTTTCCAAAGCAACCAACATTGGAATTTTAAACAAAATGTTTCTCTTCTCTACTATGTCACCATGGCTTTCAAAGGATTTTATTTATTCAAGCCATATATATGAAGTTATTTTAAAAGACTTTTAGAGTTTTTAGCAAATGTACCTTTTTTAGAAGATTTTGCTATGAACGTTTATTGGAATGGGTTATGACTGATAGGACTTTCCTTTTCAGTATATATAGTATATTATCTGGTCGGATGAGGAGTTTGTGTTATGTTTTGTAATGTACCCCAATATAGGCCTGGGTAGTCACCAAACCTTACCCCTATATTTCCCCTGCCATTGTACTACATAACAGCAGGATTACCATTTTCTGCATAATAACTATGTTTAAGGGTCATCTCTTTTGTCAGCCTCGGCCACATGACACAGCAAGATATAAACACCATATCTTTGCTGGGGAGGTAGAGGAGAAAGACTTCCATTCGTACACACTGACGCAAGATGCTGAGGTTCCTGCGCTCAGACACTCCAGCACGCAGTGGTCTGATATCCCTAGTGGGGTGTCCATCTCGAGACCAAGACGGGGTTCCACAGTCTCTCACTTCAGGTAATGGGTTGGCTTCAGCCTAGGGGGATTCTTGGCTCTACACCCACATACACGCTAGGTACATTTAGGTACATCTAGATAGGGTTGCATCATAGGAGTATGCATTACTATTGTCATGTATTTATATACCTGGCTATATTCATTGTTCCAGCACTATGGTAGGTATCTACCATGTATTTACCCCATTGGTGCTTATAATCATGTTTTTCTGTTTCTGTCTTATGGTTGTTTAAGCACACCCATTTTACACTAGAAGGACGAAGATTTGATAAATGCTTATTGAAAACCGCCCCGTCGTTTATTCTGTGTTTCTCTCTGAGACAAAGTGAGCACGAGCGATTGAGCAAAAAGTACTGTACTGTTTCCACAATCCCTGATGGGACAGAGTTGTCAGGTGAACATACCAGGTGGTGGTGTCTGGAATCAGTTGGGACACAAATATCACAGTCTATGTTGTCTAAACATGCAGATCCTATATAGATTTATAGAAACTACACAACATTAGACATGATTTCTGATAAAGATAAATGGTGAAAAGAAGAAACGTCCATGAGGTATGGGCACTATACCTCTCCTGATTACATTATATCTGTGGTGGCAGCCCTTGTCCATAAGCGTATTCTCTGAAAAGTGACACAATATTTTGCAGTGCTTGTTGATGAAACCAAAGGCGTTTCACATAAAGATCAGCTGAGTTTCTTTATCCGCTTTGTTTATGGTGATGGGAATGTTCAGGAGAGTGCACTAGGGTGTTACTAGGGGAGAAGCTAAATTCCTCCAACATTGCTGCAGTTATTGTTGAAGAAGTACAGAAAGCTGGACTTGACTGGAAGAAATATGTTGCACAATGCTACGATGGAGCGTCCATTATTAATGGCTGTGTAAATAGTGTCCAAGCAAAAATAAGGAGATAGCATCACAAGCAATTTATATTCACTCCCATGCCCATTGCCTAAACCTCGCATTAGTGCAATCAGTAACCAACATACAACCAGTAAAACATTTCGTTTCAACATTGCAAGCAGTTTTTGTTTTTATTTCACAAAGTTCAACAAGACAACAAGGTGGTTTACTGGTACTTTTTTGCTAGAAAAGAGCAGATGCATTTGAGTCTTTTATCGTTGATCTCTGTGTAGTAAAATCACAATAACGGAACAAGGAGGCTAGTCCAGAAGCCAAATGAATTCTTAAGAACATTGAAAATGTTGGTTTCTTACTTACATTGCAGTGTATGGAACTAATTCTCTGAAGGTTTCACAGCCTATCCGAATTACTACAGAGAAAAGACATTCACTTGCCGAGAGCATGTGACCTAATTAAGTCAACGAGAAGTGATTTAGTAAAACTCTGTCAAGACAGTTAGTGGACCAAATTGTGAAGTCAGGCTAAGGACTTAGTAGAGCAGTGTGGAATTGAGATTCAAGAAAATTCCAATCCATGGGCTCTTCCCTGGAGACACCATACATTGAACAACAAACTGACAGTATATTTTATCTGTACCTCAGTAGGGAAAAGGTCCAGCCATTTTGATGTCTCGGAAAGTCAGACTCCACTGTCTGAGAGCTTAGAGCAGGAAGTTTATTTGTCTACCTTGGATAGATTTGTAAATGATTTTGATGCTCGATTTTCAGACAACATGGGTCTCTTGTCTACTGCTAGAATGTTCAATCCAAAAGTTGATTTTTTTTTAAATTTTTCCTCTGCACTAGTTACTGTTGGCAAATATCCAAAGACTGGAGTAGACCAAAGTGTTCTACAATCTAAACTAAGCTAGAAACTGCAAAATTCCATCTTTCAGACAAGAATGTACCGGGTATTCACTCCATCAGGAAGCATCTCATGTATCTACCAGGAGCATTTCTTCAGGTTTTGGATCTTTTATATCTATTTTTTACATGACCTATTACTATTGCAACAATTAAGAGATTCTTCTGTGTGAAAAATGTCAAAATGTATCTGTGAAATACATATGGAGACAAGAAACTTAGGGCCATATGTATCAACATTCCGTTTTGCGATTCCTAAATAGCGATTTTTAAGGAATCGCTATTTAGAAATCGCAAAATGGTATGTATGTAGGAAATCGCTTCTTTTTAGCGATTCCTTAAAATTCCTTAATTGCGATTAGCAAATTGCTAATCGCAATTAAGGAATAATTTCCCAATCATTTCTATGCGCCAGGAGGCCCATAGGAATGAAGGGGAAATTTGCGAATCGCAATTTGCTAATCGCAAATTGTGAATATTTTCAAGGGGGCAGGGGTGTCTCAAGAACACCCTGCTGCACCCCTGAAAATGATATATGTGCGCATATGGCACACATACATGCCCTAAGGGCATGTATGAGTGTCACATGGCACCTTTTGATTTAAAAAAAATGTTTTTTTAAAAGAATTCGCAACTTACCACCAACTAGAAGTTGGTGGTAATTTGCGATTCCTTAATGGCATTTTGGAATGTTTTTTTCCTTGATACATTCCATTTAAGGAATCGCAAAATGTGCAATTCCTTAAATGCAATCACAAAATGAGGAATGGCAAATTTAGCGATTCCTTATTTTGCACCAAAATTGTTTCATACATACCATTTCGCGAAAATAGGTTCGCAAACGCCGGAATTCTGCGAATTTCGGCATTTACGAACCCATTTTGCCTCGATACATATGGCCCCAAGTGATTTAATGATAATTTCTTGGGAACCTAATGAGGTTAAACAGCTAAATTTGAATGAAGCCATAGACAGATTTGCTGACGTTTGCCACCGTAGGTATCCTCTTAAAAAAATAGCTGGTCCTTTTCCTCATTCAAGCAGAGAAGCAGCCTCACACTTTGCCAGATATACAACAGTTATTGCTCAATAAGCCTCTATTCCCCTTGGGGCCTATGCCACCTGACGAAATCTGCCAGTGATCACAGAAGACAATAGCCAATGCAGGAGCACAAGGACAGCAGCTGCCACAAAGCCATGCAGTATCTGCCTTCTCCTGATGGCCAGGCAAACAACAGTTATTACTCAATCAGTCTCTATTCCCCTTGAGGCCTATGCAACCTGAAGAAATCTGCTAGTAAAGTTTCAAAAGCCAGTACCCTATGCAGGGTCAAGAAGACAGAAGCTATCATGCTGCAAAACAATATCTGCGTTCTCCTGATGCCTAGGCAAGCAACAGTTATTTCCTAGTCAGTCTCTTCTTCTTTTTGTGAAGCATATGCCACCTGAAGATATCAGCCAGCGATCGCAGAAGCCAGTAACCTTTGCAGGGGCACACAGACATCAGTTACCATGCTGCCAAACATATCCACCTCCACAATATGTCCAGGCAAACAACTGCTGCACTTCAGTCAATCTGTTTTCACCTTGAAAAATTTGCTGTCCGAAAACATCAGCCAATGATCACAGAAGATATTACCCTCTGCAGGGGCAAGAGCACAGCGTCTACAATGCTGCCATGCAGTAACTGCCTTCTCCTGTAAGGCCAGGTACACAACAGTTACTCCTCAACCAGTCTCTATTCCCCTTGAGGCCTATGCCACCTAAAGATATCTCCCAGTGATTGTAGAAGTCAGTAACTAATGCAGGGGCAAAAAGAGAGCAGCCATCAAGCTTCTAAGCACTATTGGCAAAGCACCAACTTGCTGTCCATCTTGTTTGTTTCTGTCACAGTGGATATGCGGCCTCATCACATCAGCTTGTCGTGTGTAGAAATATGGAAACAGAATTACAAAGCACTGTTGGCCACCTTGATTTCCTGTAGCCAAGAACTAGCAGTCCACCTATTTTTTCTTTCAACAAGACTAGCAATTATCAGTACAACAACTATTTTTATGCCAACCAGTATCCTATTCAGAGATCTGTATGCCATATCTGTGGTAATGTCAGCCTATTCTGGATTTCATATTTGCTGAGGTTCATTCATTCATGAAGCTTCAATCGATCTTGAATACAAACAAAGACCATAAAAGCACAAACAGCAATAGCAACACTATAACTATTCAAATACGCCAATAAATACCATAAAATTACAGATATGTCTCAATATTTTTTAAATTTGTTAAAAAGCTTTCTTTTCTTTGTGCAGGCCCAGAGAAAATTTGCCAATATATATCTAATAAAAGAATCACCAAGTCTTTTGAGATCGCTAAGAGCCACCCTACATTGTAAAAACTTATGCTGCCTCAGAACCAGTAATAAGTATCTGGCTCGTTCCTCTTTATACAGTTTACTGAATAGGATGATGTGTTTGTCTGATTGTGCTACATTCCATCACATGGGCAGACAGAAAGGTCATTAAGCGTATATTTTCCTACTGGATACACTACCAACAAATTGGAACAGATTCAGACAGAACCTTACTAGACAGAATCTGTGCTTGAGATTTGAAATGTCCTCTAGATAGTGATAGTCAATCTCTAGTATGGGTGGGAGACTCATATATGTCCTAACTGATGACCTAACATTATTTATCCCTGTGCGCTCCTGAGCCATGTTAACCAAACATTTTTCTTTTCAAAGTGTCTTTGAAATTTAGAGGCAACTGCTTGGGTTTTTGTACATGTCCTCCATGCCCAATCTATTCAGGGTTGATCTTACATAATCCAACTATTTTACTACGCCCGCATTATCCAGCTTGAGGTAGTCCTTTATAATGTTATGTGTTAGCAGGAGCATATTCTTCCTCCAGATTGAGTGCCATTACTCTAGGGGGGCTACTCTTATCCGATCGCTAATATACAGAAAATCTAATTCCGCATGGCAATTCAAAGTGGAGCATGATACCGGTAGGGTAATTAGCCGTTTCAGAAATGTATCCTCAATAGTCTGCACATGGACAATATTAGAGATACCCCACACCCCTGCTCCATAGGTGGTTAGGGATACTGGATTTGCCATAGAAATGCTCTTTATGATTCTTAAGGGCTTAGAGCTCAATTTTTTAGTAAATCTAATAATGGTTGCCAGACTTTTTGATAATGCTAGCCCCCTATTTTTAATCATAGGTGCCCAGGTATGATGCTTATCAAATATGACACCCAAATAGAGGAAGGAATCAACTATCTCTAGTGTGCGAGCCCCTAAATGAAAGGATGGCATTTTTCAAGGGAGGTCATAAACAAGGTATGAGCTGTTAGCATATATTGCAGCGCCCTGCTGGTTCTGGCCACTAAGACAGTATCGTCTGCATATGCAAGCAGAGGCAGTGATAGAGACCCCAACTTTTGGATGTCCAGGGCTGTACCTGCATATGCTGCTTCTACCCCATTCGTGTATAAGGAGAATAGAAAAGGGACAAGAACACACCCTTGCCTAGCTCCTAAAAGAATCTTAAAAGAATGGGTATAAGCCTCGCCCTTATCATACTGTACTGAAGCGGTAGTCTGGGAGTAGAGCTGATGAACGTGAATATTGGGGGGTCCACCCCTATGGCCTCCATTATCTCCCACATCCTACTATGGTTTATGCAATCGAATGCGGCTGAGAGATCCATGAAGGCCATGTAGATTGTTTCACCTTTGGCCTTGGTGAATTTTTCGATTATAAGGCTACATTCAGACACTGATCAATAGTGCCCATTCCCTGTTGGAATCCATATTGGGCTGGGATCAGTATGTTTTTGTCATTTGCCCATTCTTTCAGCCAGCGTAATAATAGCCACCCTATTAATTTTGAGGTGCTGCCCAACAGGGATGTGGGCCTATAATTACCTGGCTCGCTTTTGCCTCCCCTTTTCAAGATTGAAACGATGATACTTGTACTCCCTGATGCCAAGGGGAAATCCATGGCAATGGCATTAAATACATTTTGCAGTAGGGGTGCCCATAAGACATGGTCTTTAAGAAATAGGTCTATTAGGACCCCACCTGGGCCTTTGGCCTTCGCCCTGCTGCCCCTATCCAACCCTTTAGTTATTTCCTCAATTGTAAATACGAGAGAATCAGTGTGAGTTGGTGGACTGATTGATGCTCCACTATCTGGGTTACCCTAGACCCAAAGATATTCTCAAAATGAGCCATCCAAGCATCCTCTGCCACATGGGATTCTAAAGTTAGATCACTGGCATCCTTAAAGCAGGGTTTATTTACCACCCTCCAGAAGTCCCTGCTGTTGTTAGTTATGGCTGCCCTTACTTGTTCTCCCTAGCTGAGCATCAACGTATCCTCTAGCCAGTCTGTACATAGGAGGATGCCCCAATCATCCCTAGAACCAGCTGCAGCTCATACCAGCTGATACAATTCTAGATGGGGACATGTGAACTGTTGACCTCTTTCTATCTGCCCAGTCAGCGCCTTCTTCTTTCCCAGGAAGCAGGGTAGCAGCATCTTTTATCAATAATGCAGTATCAACATGACAGCCAGTATCTTCATCCATGTGTGTAATGTAAGTAACCAACAGTTAGATGTATCACTTCCTTTGATAGCACAAAGTCCAAGTTCATGCAATGTTGCCTCCTTGGATTTCATAAGGCAGGGGATGTCACTTATTGTGATGTCACAAGGTCAACGTCTGTGTGATGTCACTTTCTGTGACATCAGGGTGGGTCAAAGGGCAGGTGATGTCACTTCCTGTGATGTCATCAGGTCAAACTTCATATGATGTCAGTTTCTGTGACATCAGGCGGGGGTCACATGGCATGTGATGTCCCTTCCGCTACCCCTGGTATTATGATGAATCGACATCCATGTGTAAAACCTACTCCTGTAGTACTCGTTTACGTCCTCATACATGCATTTGTCAATGGGCCCACAAACGTTGGTATTCGTATTTGTAAAAGTGCAGAGAGGGCACAGTGCTTTCTGTTTGTACTAATTGTGTATGAATATTCCTTGTATATTCCCATTTAAGTCGCATTTTAGATATTTTGGGGCTAATTCATAAATGATATAAAGAATACATAGAAGCGTTTTACAGAAGTAGGTATATGTACTCCCTACAACAAAATACATCTTTACGTAGGCCCTCAGTGAGCATGCAAAACAAAACAGTTGAGGTAGGTGGGCACAGAAGTGCTTCCTCACAAGAAATACACTTACGTTTCACAAATGTTCAATAAAAGCTAACTCCCTTTTTATTAAATTCGTCAAACGTTCTAAAACATGCCACTACAAATATATTACTGCGCGCACATGTTATATTTTTACTTTAAAGTCTGACAATGGCGCAGTAGCTGCAATTCCCTCAAATTGTTCCAGTGTGAATTTCCTCTGAAACACCTTTGCTGCTGTGACAGAGGCTACTAGGCCTTTAACGCCGGGATATGGAAATGTCGACACGAGGGCAGGCGCAGGTTAAAAAAGAGCGGATGTTTTGCTGGAACTCTGAAGCGGTATCTGGATGAGCCCTTGAGATGTCAGAGCTGATAATGCAGTAACAACATTTGGGGAGTATCTCTGGTCTCACACTTAGCCTCCTGGCAGGAATTTATTAAGACAGAATAAGCCTGTGACTTTTCAATTCCGAGTACAATTTGTTTCTCTAATGCATCTGCTGGAGTAATGTGTGATGGAATTTTTCCTCTCCTCGGCCCAGTTGTTACAGGTGATGATATGCTATAATGGGTTCTCACAAGCCCATATCTCTGCAATATAAAACACAACACATGTACATCTGTGGCCCAGTGTCAGTGCTTTAAATGTACATCAGAAATGCATTACATCTTCTGATTGCTATTCAGTTTGCAGCTTGTGTTGGTTCGAAACTTCCTGCGTAATGCACTGGGTTGATTACCTTGAATTATTGGAATATCCTCAGTAAAACAAGCACACCTTGTTCTGAGATACAGTGGGACAGATGCGACCTGATCTTTTTCATTAGTGGAAACAGCGGGCAGGTTCTTTCATTCTTGTATATGTGCACTCAGGTGCTTACGCCACACAAATGCATCACATTTTGTACAGTCTAAAAATGTTTCTGCTATTGCACCTGGATACGTGCACAGGCTGCCATCCGTGTTTGATTCAAGCATATATTTATGATTTTTTTTGGGAAATGACAAAGGTATTTCTAATTTAGTTGGTCGATGTAAATACAATTTATGGTTCCAATTGCATGATGCCAGGTTTTTTGAAGAATTAGGATTCCGCTGTGAGAATTCCTGGCCTTTTTGAAGCATTACATGTCTGAACCTGTACAGATTACAAGTGCCCTATTTGCATAGGCAAATTTACACGTGTATATTTACTATTGTTAAAATCTACTCCTGCACCTAGGTGTTAGTCTACACTTTTTCATTATTCACCATTTACGAGCGCGGACTTACATGTCTCCTCACCCTCAGTACAGGGAGTGGAAACATCTAAGACTGAATTTACAAGTGTAAAGTTACTGCTAGTAACTTTTCACTCGTAGGTGGAGATCTCCACCCACTATGGTGGAGATCTCTCTATAAGAAAATATTGGGGAAATAAATAACGTTTATTAATTTTCAAAAATAAACGAATGAATAATGTCACATATAAACGTAACAAAATGTTTAACCCTAGAACAAAAAACATTTTTAAAGCATATTAACTTTTCACAAAAAATGTTTAACTAATTTTAATATTTTTTATAAATATAATTATTATTTAAAAAAACACCCTCATTGTCATTCTTATTTTAATCACTATATCAAAAATGTAATTATTTAAAATCTATGGGGGGCGTGGCCAAGATGGCGGTGTGAGCGGACGTGTCTCACTGAGCTCCCGCCGCCGAACGCCGTTACATAGCCTCTAAAGCATACCTCTGGGCACCGAGGGACCGTGCTGGGTCTCTGGTGCAGTTTCCGACTTGCAGCGGGCATTGCTGAAGCGAGCCGAGACCTTGGAGTGCGAGATTTAGGCCGTCTGTACGGTGCGGCCGGTGAGGCCCTGCGGCACATGGAGAAGCAGGAGTGAGGCCGAGGGGGGCGGAGCCACCAGGCCGCCGCGGAGACCTCCCTGACGGGCTAAGCACAGCCTGACCAGCGGGACTGGGGGTGAAGCTGCCTGCGGCTCTCTGGAGGAGGCGTCTGCGGACCTGCCGAGTGAACGCACCGACTCAACGGAGGTCCCCGATCGGCGGAGTGGGACAGGAGAGGACAGCGGAAACGACCGAGGCTGCGACGGCGGGGCCTGGGACGTGGCCGGAGGTGAGGAGGAGGGGGAGGCTGTGAGGAGCCCTAGCGGCCACGGACTGCGGCCCCGGTGGGCAACGAGTGCTGACCGCTGCGCTCCCCCCCCCCCCTGCAACGAGCAGCCGCCTCTGCGGTCCCCCCTGGAGCTGGGGGTGCTCCACTGGCAGAGCGCCGCCATTTTGAGACAGTGAGGTCGGGCGTAGAGATCTGCACCAGCGGGGAGCACCCTTCGCGGCGCCGGACCTCAGACTGCTCGCCTCCGCCAGCAACACACATCTGCCCCCTCTGCACAGTGGAGGGCCCGAGTGGGAATCCCCAAATACTGCTGCTCTTGCCACTGACGGGGAGTAGAGGTCCCACCCCACGCTGCGCAGCAGAGCCAGGACCGCGACAGGGTGTGGGGTCCTCAATGTGACGCTCTTATTTAAGTGGCCCCTGGTGTGAGCAGCGGCGACCGAGCCCAGGAGTGGCGACTGCGGTGTGGTGCCCTGAGAACTGGCATATCGTGATTCGACCTGACCCAGCAATTGCTTCCCCGCGCGGCCTACATCGCCTGGGGTAGCGCCCAACGCACTCTCTGGGAGGGACGCACAGACGATCAGATCCAGCCAGCGAGAGTACTTGGCGCCGCGTAATTCGGCGGCGGAGTAAGGAAGGGGGCCGTTTAGTGCTGGACAGTCTGGTCCTGGACTACAGGTGCTGAGGCGAGCTTCTGGACTAGAGCATACCGGGAGCTGCAGACTGTCTGGGGCAGTATGGCGAATGGAAGGGTGAGGAAGGACAGGACCATAAAGGACTTACTTTCGCCCGTCTCCACGGGAGGGGGGAAAAAAACGGACCCTCGCGGCGCTGACAACACTGCGGCGTCTGCCAAGTCAGCGGGCGGCACTCCGGGCCCCGGCTCCCGAAGCAATGACGAGCCGGTCACAAGATCGTTCTTGGAATCGCTATTTGGAGGTCTGCGGGAGGATCTCCAGCTTCTTAGGACTGAACTGAAGGGGGAGATTCGGGAGCTGAGACGAGACACGGAAGCCATTGGGGAGCGAGTTGCGGATCTGGAGTCGAAGACTGACGCCCGGGATGTCGAGATGGAAGCGCTCCAGCAGGAAATTATCCGCATTCATGACCAGCAAGTTGATCTACAATCCCACGTGGAAGACTTGGAGAACAGGTCCCGAAGGCATAACATTCGAATCAGAGGAGTGAAACCCACCCCGGACACAGCGGATCTCTTCAAGTTTACGCAGGGCCTTTTCAACCACGTCTTGGGACGCTCTGCTGACTCCATTATCGCCCTGGATAGAGCACATCGGGCTGGGCCGCCTAGAGCCTTGGGCGCCCTGCCGGCGGACATTCTGGTCTGCGTACAGGACTATCGCACAAAGGAGGAGATTCTCACCAAGGCGCGACAGATGGGCTCCGTCACCTATGGCGATCATTCGCCGGCACTTTATCAGGACCTGGCAGCCATCACCCTGGAAAAGCGCAGGTCGTTCCGACCGGTTACTGCGGAACTGCGACGCCTCGGAATCACATACAGCTGGGGTCACCCGTTCAGGATTGTCTTCAAAATGAACAATAAAGTACACCAGATTCGATCTCTTGCTGACGCCTGCCGGCTGTTAGACATTGAGGAACCTGAACCCCCGGGGGACACCCGAACGGAGAACGACTCAGAGATAGGCGCCGCGGGGCAATGGCGTCAGCAGAAACGGCGGTGTAGACCGCGTCGCCCTCCCCAAGAGGAGATACAGGAAGGCCAGCGTGCTGCGGTCGAGGCAGCGACAAAGGAACTAGCAGAATCGGCTGCTGAGTGACTGCTGTGCTGCCCTTAATTGGCTTTGGCGGTCGGCGGCGGGGGGCGGCTTGAAGAAACTGGACACGTACCCCTCTCTTCTTCACGACCCTACTACTTTTGAGCGTTGTGCACATGGGAAAATTCTACTGGTTGCTGGGGGGGGGTTGGGTGGGATGGGATTCTGCATGACCAAATTGGGGTGGGTCTGCTGTGGGAGGTGGGGGGACTGTTGGGGTTTGTTCTTAAAGGGCAGTTGATTTTGGGTTTAACTACCGAGTGGTTGCTCTCTGGAAATTGGGGTGGGGCCATATGGGCTGAACTAGGCCAGTGTTTATTGTGTCGCCGGACGGTCAGTGCCCCTGGGGTCCGACTGTCACCGCTACAGGGCAGCCTTGTCGCGCATTCTATTCACAATGGCGGGACCTGAGAAACACACATTACGAGCAGAAGAGGCGAGAGCCCCGCTGCGCGCTTTGACATGGAACGTCAGGGGCCTTAATGACTATAGGAAGCTGAGAAAGGTCCTTAGCTACTTGCGCAGGCATAATATAGACCTCGCTCTCCTCCAGGAGACTCACTTGCCTCTTGCTAGCAGAATGTTACAACATAAGGGATTGATTGGGAATAGTATAGCTGCGGGCTTCACCACACACTCGAGAGGGACGCTGATATGGGTGAACCCTCGCTCCAAACTCACATTACAAGCACTGGAGTCGGACCCGGTGGGGAGGTATGTAATTTGCAGGTGCAAGGGGCGAGGACACGACATGCTGCTTGTGAATCTCTACGGGCCCAATTACGATTCGCCTGAGTTTTACACTGAATTGGCCAGGAGATGCAAAATGTATGACTGTGAGAGTGTGCTCTGGGGTGGGGACTTTAACCTAGTTTTCAATCCAGACCTGGACAGGTCTGATGGACCGAGCAGGAGTCCGTCGGCGGCTGCCACGGCGCTCCGCACTGAGATGGTGCATCTAGATCTCTTGGATGTGTGGCGTAGTAGGCATCACTCCGAAGGGGGATACACACACTATTCAGCATATCACGCACTGCACACTAGAATTGATTACTGGCTTGTCTCACAGCGGCTATCCAATAACATTAGGGACTGTCTCATACTGCCACGCACCCTGTCTGATCACTCTCCCCTCCTCCTGCTCCTGGAATCCCCGGTACGGGGAATCCCCCCCTTTACGTGGCGTTTCCCCCCGTACTCGTTACTGGACGAGGTGTTCCGTGGGGAGCTGGCGGAGGAAATTGAAAACTTTTTTGTGGCAAATACGGGCTCCGTGGACAGTTTTCAGACGCTGTGGGAAGCCTTTAAGGTCTTCATACGCGGGGTAGCCATGGCCAAACACTCCGGTGTATTGAAATCTATTAGGCAGCGGCTCACACTTTTGGAAGGTCAGCTGAAGGACCTTGAAGAGAGACACCGGGCGGAGCCGGAGGGGGACGCACTGGACCAGATAAAACAATTGTTGAAGGAGTATCACTCGGAGGCGGATCGGGAGGTACAGCATATGGGTAAATATGCCACAGCCCGTGTGTATGGCGAGGGTGAACGCCCAGGCTCACTCCTGGCGAAAATGATCAAACATGAGCGCCGGCCCCTGCTGATTGGTGAGTTGGTGTCGAGCGCGGGAGAGACTCTCACTGATGAGGAACAGATAGTGGGGGAATTCAAGCGGTACTACTCCGCTTTGTATGCATCCAAATCGACGGGGTTGGACGGGGCGATAGACGATTACCTGAGTTATATTCAAATGCCACATCTGTCTGACGCACAGAGAGAATTCCTGATGATGCCCATCCAGAGGGAGGAAATAGTTGAGGCATTAGATAATAAGAAGGCGGGCAGCGCGCCGGGCGCAGACGGACTCACTGTCGGTTTTTACAAATCATTTAAAGACCTGCTGGTCCCCTACCTCTCAGCATTATACGATGACATATGTGTAGAAGGGTCCATGCCCCCGACGATGCGCGAGGCACTCATCGTGACGATACTCAAGCCGGAGAAACCCCCCACGGACTGCGGATCGTATAGGCCCCTCTCTTTGATTAATGTGGACGCTAAGCTGTATGCGAAGGTGCTAGCTACGCGTCTTGCTCTCCTTGCCCCTGCACTGGTGGCCCCGGAACAGGCAGGTTTTATTCCATCTAGGAACCTCACATACAACATTCGCACAGTCCTGGGGACGATGCAGCACGTGAAGCCGGAGAACAAGGCATTGGCTATATTCCTGGACATGGAGAAAGCCTTCGATTCAGTGGAGTGGCCTTTCATGTCCAGGGTACTCAGGAAACTGGGACTAGGCAAACCTTTTTTACAAATGATAGGCGCTCTGTACTACAAGCCGAGGGCCAGACTACGGATTGGTGATATAGTCACTGAGGCGTTTGGGATTGGCAGGGGCACGAGACAAGGCTGTCCGCTCTCCCCATTGTTATACGCTCTAGTGGCGGAGCCCCTAGCGTGCGCACTCCGGGAGTACCACAGTCATGAAGGTATTAACTTTCCCACGTACAGGATATGCATATCCACGTACGCCGACGACACGCTTTTGTATATTAGGGACCCGGAGATTAACCTCGCGCCGGTGCTACGGGAGGTAGTGCAATTTGGAGCACTATCTGGACTCAGGGTCAACTGGTCGAAGTCGGTGGCGTTCCCGCTGACACCGGTGACAAAGGAGTTCGTCATGGACTATCCACTGCAGTGGTCAGACGACCCGGTCAGGTATTTAGGCATCAGACTACACCCGGACCCGGAGGTATTGATCAGAGAAAATTATGGAGTGGCTTACATGAAACTGGTTGACGACGTGGACAGGTGGTGCAGGCTACCGCTGTCCCTGGCGGGTCGCATTGCACTAATGAAAATGCTGGTGCTTCCGCGGTTCCTGTTTCTCTTTTGCAACCTCCCGGTGGTGCTCTCAAAGGCGTTCTTTACTACGCTGATCCAGACCCTCACGAGGCTGGCATGGGGCGGGAAGCAGCCGAGGGTTAAGTGGCAGATCCTGACCCTCCCATATGATCAGGGCGGCCTAGGGGCCCCAGACGTAGAACATTACTACAGGGTCGCACAAGCAATGCACCTGCACACTTGGATTCATGGCGATGGTAACATCCCACATGTGAAACTGGAGACGCTCTTCACGAGTCCCCTCCACCCAGCGTCTACGGTGTTCGAACCTGCTGCGCGACGGACTGGCTCCCTGGACTCTATAGCAAGTATGAATCACGCATGGCACTCTCTGGTGAGACGCAGTGGCTGTGCGCTCCTGTATTCACCCTTGGTCCCGATTGAGTGGGCCTTGTGGCTCCCACCCCTGAGAGAACGACGGGTTGCGCGCGCCCTCAATCAGCTAGGTATAATCAAGCTGGGGGACATGTTCAGAGACGGGAAGGTGGCCACCTGGGAGCAGGTGGATTCACCCCAGATCACTACGACACTGCTCCATCGTTTCATCCTACATAGAGTCCGGGCAGCGCTGCAGGTGCAGCTAGGGCCGGCTATGGAGGAGCCAGCAGAATTGCCAGAACTAACGTATGTCATCAAAACACAGTCAAGTGGCAAGATGATATCACGCCTGTACAGAACTGGGCAGTGTCACAGGAAGCAGGAACCCTCGAAGGCCCGCCAGGCGTGGCAGCGTGACTTACAGGTAGATATCAGCGACGAAATGTGGCAATACTGCTGTCAGAATACGAAACGAGTGTCGCTGAATGCACGACATAGGCTCGTCCAGTTTAAATTTTTACAAAGAGTGTATTACACCCCGGAACGCTTGCACAGGTATGGGCTCCGGCAGTCGCCGGAATGTGAGCGCTGCGGGACGCCAGTGGCTGACTTCGTGCACTTGGCCTGGAACTGCCCTGGGATAAATGCCTTCTGGGAGGACGTCTTCCTGGAGTTGGGGCGGATACTAGAGGTGGAGCTCCCGGTAGATCCGGCAATAGCTCTGCTGGGGCACACCAGACCTTTGCCCCCAGCTACGCGTCGTCTGGCGGGCATGGGGCTACTTCTGGCAAGACGAACGATAGCGATGCATTGGATGCGCGGCCCACTTCCGACCAAACAAGAATGGGAAAGGGCTCTGTTGTATAGTTGTACGCAATCCCAACTGTATTGCGAGTTGCTGCCGCCGATGAGCAGGCCGCGGAACTTCTGGGACCAGTACCTGACGTACGTTTCATATAGGAACGCCACAAGGGACGATTTGGAGGAGATGGAGGAGCAGCAGGATCGGGGGGGAGACACCGGAGACTAGGCTAACTCGGGTCTGTGGGGGGCTTAGTGAGGATGGAACGCAAGGGGAACACAGATTTCAGAGCACTGGGACACATAGGACCATACATTTGGGATTCATCGGGCCGAGAGCATCGAGTGACTGATTGAGTGATGGTGTGAGACGGAGGTGTGAGGACTAGGCTGAGGTGAGAGACACGTACACTTGGAAAGGTGGTAACGCATGGGGAGTGGCACATAGGTAGTTGGGTGGGGGGGGAGGGACGTTCTGGACAAGTTGGGTTAGGGAAGTTTGACACTGACCAAGTTGCTGGGAGCATGCACTGAAAGAATATACCAAGGCAGCATTATAGACAATGTACGCTGTACCACTACAGTACTGGAGGGTGTTGTTATGGGACTCTAGCTTCACAGCACTAACCTGCCGACCTGATCTGCACCCCGGGTGCCTGGAATGGGCGACGCCGGCACCAATATTAGCGTAATTTTTGGAACACTGGTGTAGAACATGATATAGATGTGTTGCTGGATTGCTGCCGGCCCCAGGGTTGTAGGCGAAAGCTGTGTGCATGTATGGAAAGTGAATAAAGTTTAAAAAAAAAAAAAAAAAAAAAAAAAATAAACAATTATTTAAAATCTATGTTTAATTTATATATCTATGCATTGCATATATGGACAATATGAACAAAACCATAGTCAACGTTAGTGGTACGTTGGAGATGTGGAGAAGGAAGGGACTACTAGAACAAGAGGAGTTTGATTATCTAAAAACTAACCTCCCAATTTTACCTACCTTATACGTCCTATGACCCCTACCTAAGGCCTACAAGGACCCTGAAACCCCCCTCCCCAGGACCGATAGTATCCTTGAGAGGAAGTGTTCTTGAACACACCTCTAAATAAGCAAATCATTTTCTCAGGGATTTTGTTAGCACCCTTCCTCCATGATGGAGTTGAGGCTTGTAAACATTTTCTGAGGGCCTGACCCATGCATTACTTTTCTCACAATGACAGTAATTGAAATGCTTGAATTCTGTAAGATTACAACACTTTTCTGTTTGATGGTATTCTATATCACCAATGTCACAGAACATGGCATGAGTGATATCATATATGATGTCATAAGCAGTGCATGGCAAGGGCGCAAGTTATAGTTAGTACTGCTAACAATAACTGATGAAATTCTCTGTTTTTTCATCTCAAAACATTAACGTTGTCAATGCGAAATTCACTTAACTATAATGCTACTATAACCTTTGTTTTTTTTCAGTGAATTTCTAAAGTTTCTTTAATTGAAAACACATTTTTATTACACCCGACTATGTTATGTTATGTTAACTCCATTTTTTAAGCGCACCGCTGCCCCAGCTAACATTACTATAACATTACTTTAAACTTTGCTTTTTAAACGAAAAGTAATAATTAATTACCACACGTAAAAGCAACCTCCATACAGCCAACCCCACACTGCTCACAGCCTTAGGGACTCCATCACCCAGGGCCACCCATTAAAATTAAGGAAAGGGGGCACGCAGCCCCCCTCCCTGGGCCAATTTTGACCCTGGGGACCCCATCTCCCTGCGCTCAGCACTATATTAAATGGGGATTGGGGCACATGGTCCACTGGGTTAGGGCGATTTAGGCCCTGGTGAACCTCATCCCCTGGAGCTCGGCACTGTATTGAAGGGGGAGTGGGGCATGCTGCTCCCCCTTCCCAGGCCAACTTCAGCCCAGAGTACCCCATCCCCCAGGGCCCGGCCAAATTCTAAAGGGTGAGGAGGCATGTGGCCTGCTCCCTGGGTCGATGTCAATTCTGGGGACCCCTTCACCCAGGGCCTGGTAAAGTACATAAAATTGAAGGGGCATGCAGCCCCCCTTCCTGGTCTGTTACTGGCTCAAGGACCCTCTCCGCAAGGGTCGGTACCTACTTGTTTGGGGAGGGGTCACATGGCACACCCCTTGGACCATTTTCAGGCTCAGAGACCCCATCCCCCAGGACACCATAGGCTGGAGTATGACTGCAGGGAGGGAAATAGATCTGAAGTCCAATTCCTATTGGAGGGAGAATTTTTAAAGCTCCCGCCAGCTGGGAGCAGACTTTGTGTTTGCTCTTGCTTGGTGGCAGATTTGAAATTGCTCCCATCAAGCAAGAGCAAACACAGTTTTTCCTGCCCGCACCAGTGTAGGCAGGGGAACTGCTATGTTATGGGAGTAGGCAACCCAGGACCTGGCCTCTGAGCCAACCTCAAGAGTGGGTTTGCCTTGGTTATTAGTGGCTCAAGGAGGGGGGGCCGCATGGCCTCCTCCCTAAAAGAATTGCCCGGGTGGGCTCCCTGAAGCCTTTTTAGACTCGATGTACGAGAGGCTGCATGGCCCATTCACTAGAAAGCTACATTTCGGCCCTGTAGGTAGGGTCCCCATGGCCCATGGAGGCTCGGGGAGGGAGCACAGGCCCCCACCCTTTTAAAAACATTGGTCATGAGAATGGGCTCCCTTGAGCCTCTAATGGCTTTGGGAAGGGCAGCACACCCCCCTCCTTGGGCCAGACTGGCTACCAGGCAGTTTTGAATGCTGCTGAGCTGGGGGTTAATTTCATTGATGGGGACCTGCGTGTACTAAACGAAATTCGTTTTGTTTTCATTATTTCGAAGTAGACGCAGGTCTGCATGTACGAAATCAGCCCCCACTGCAGTAAAATCTTCCAGCAGCTCGGCAACATTCCAAACTGCCCGGTAGCCTGTCCAACCCTGCCCCCTCCCTAAATAAATCATTTTTTACCCCAGTGAAGACTCCTAGGTGCTCATAATGTAGAAATGCGGCCCATCCACCAATTTGCATCAATTTTGCAGAGTTGTTGCATTTTTTGCCATTTTTTTTATTTTAGCCTGAGGGAGGGGGGGGCCTCTGGGTTTCCCCCATGGGAATAGGGGGTCAAAATAACCCTGCCTTGCCCCATACATCTTTGTTTTTACAACTTCAGGACAGGGACTCGGTGCCACATGCAAGACCGCTTCATTGTGTGAGTTCCTAATTGCAACTTATTTGACTCACAATTAGGAAGTCACAAAATGTGATGTACTTATGTGTCTCAAACACATTTAAGGTTCATAATGGGGTTACAATTGACCAACCTCATCAATATTCATGAGGGAGGTCGCAATGTGCGACCCAATGGGAATCGCTAAAAACACAAGAATGGTAGCCTGCTGAGAGCTTCAGAACACCATTGCTGCATTGGATTTTAAATAAAGCAAATAAAGCAACTTTTATTTTAATGTAGACTGTTTTACTAAAAGTCAAGTCAAGTCAATATTCTTTATTTCGGTTATAAAAAACCCTAAAAGATATACATACAATATAAAAACAATCAAATTTCCAATTCCGCTCCCATCTGTCCCAACATAATTTAAGTGCACTAATTGAGGGCCCATCGAAGGCACTTGCAAATATTAAAACAATAAATACATTTTTGAAGTCTAAAAACATGGAACATCCATCAGAAATATCATAATCAGAATGTTGCAATTATCAATTAATTTAAACAAACTTTATGTACCTGATGTTGTTTCCTTCTTAAAAAGTAAAAAAAGAAAAATATAAAAGTTATAGGCAATACTGTCATTAACTCCTAGTTCCATATCGCAACTTTTAATACTTATTTTGACTCAACTAAGGATCGGGCTGAGAGTCCCTATAGCTTAGAGACCCTTCTCCTCCTTACTAGATCCACAGAAAACAGGTATCTGCTTACGCTAAAGACAATAGATTGAGTTGTTTCAGTTCTAAATATTCTTTCCGCCTCGCTGAAGCGTTTAAATCCCAAAAGGCGGCAGATAGGTTTTATCCATTTTCTTCTAGGGTAGGTATATGCAGGACAAAAGAATAATACATGTGCTTAATCCTCTTTGGCACCAGTGTTACAAAATTTGCAGCTAGCCAGGTTATCCTTCCCTGCTTTACACGTCCATCTAGTGGTGTTTGCTTTAATCTGTAGTATACCATAGCGAAATTTTAAATACAGGGGTTAAAGACTCAAATCTACTGTCTGTTTTCATAGCAAGATACCTCAAAGATAAAGTGCCTATTTGGGGGTTGTTTAAATGAGAATTTAAAACAAACACCCAATATCTTAGTTTTAGCACTTTTTTACAGCTCAGAGTTAAGCCTTCAGGGTATTCCCAATAGTGTCTCAACCCCAGCTTAATAAGCCAGACCTTGATATGGGTCAACCATACCAACCTTGTATTGTTTTTTATTCTCAGAATTTCTTTTAGAGCTTCTCTATAGCTGACTAATTCGTCTGTTGACCACACGCCAATCCAATACAACAAGGGTCGTTTAGCCGCGTGGTCATCAGTACGATGGATGTCCAAGTCCATTTTAAGAGGAAGTAAAGGTGTACACCGTGGAATAGCTAATAGTTTCCTGAAAAAAATATTCTCTTGTAGCGTAAAAATATGTTTAGCCGTGTAACCCCATCGTTCTGCCCAGTAAAGAGAATCAGATTGGGTCTTGTATTTATACAGCTCCAATGCTGGGGACACAGCTTTAGATTGGCTACTCCTATGCCTCCTTGCTATCGGGACTAGGTTCTGGGTGAGAATAGTTTTACTTTTATATACTTGAGATTTCCAGTCTAGTTTAGTGTCTAAAGTAATGCCTAAATAATTAAAATTATGCACATATTCGATCCTTTCTGTATTAACAGTCAATGTTTTTTTTAAAGTTCTATGGGGATTGACCACCATATATTTGGTTTTGGACGAGTTGATCTCCAATCCTTTGGCTTCGCAATAAGATCTGAAAGCATCAAGTACATTTTGTAAACCTTTGGGTGTCTGTGATATTAAAATAGTATCGTCTGCAAATAGGAGTGCAGGAACGTGGGCGCCACCCATCTTGGGAGAATCATGTTCTCAGCCCAAGAGGTAGTCAGGTATATCGTTCACATATAGAGAGAACAATGTCGGGGCCAACACACATCCTTGTCTTACACCACTGTTTATATTGATGCGGTCTGTCAATTCTCCATTTGGGCCCCATCGCACCCTAGCGTAGTTGGCCTCGTGCAACCTAAGAATCTGTTCCAGAATTTCCCCAGGAACACCCTGGTCCCTCAGTCTAGTCCACAGGGCATTTCTGGGGACCAGGTCAAAGGCTTTCCTGAGGTCAACAAATGTAATATACCGATGTGCCCTTTTTATTTTAATATACTTCCAGATGATACAAAGGAATCTAAACACTTGGTCGATTGTGCTGATTTTTTCTCTAAAACCCGCCTGGTACTTGGTTAGGACACTATTTTCCCCAATCCAAGAACTCAGTTTGATTAAAATTTGTCTCGCAAATACCTTTTGTAGGACATCAATTAGACTAATTGGTCTATAATGGGCCGGATTCATGCGGTCTCCCTTCTTAAAGATGGCTACGATCTCTGCTGCCCGCCATGTGTCAGGGATAGGAGCACCCTTTGCAATGGCATTACACAAACAGTTAATATACGGGGCCCATATCTTATTCTCATGTTTCCATAAGTCCCCAGGAATCCTGTCCGGTCCAGGGGCCTTCCTTGGTTTTATTGCATTCATGGCTTCCATAGTTTCTGACATGCTAAAGGACAGGGGTGTCTCACTTAGGTTAAGACTTAAGTCATCATTACCGAGGATAGGCTCGTTGTTGATCGGGTAATATCATTCTGAAAAGTGAGATACCCAAGTATTGGCGAATAAGAACAGATCCCTGCGGCAGGTTCCATTACTATTACCCTTAGCGATCAAGCCCCAAAACATGGCCTGATCATTTACTTTACACGCATGGAGTAGCTCGGATATTCTCGTCCCAGCATTTCTTTGCCTTAAGAACTATACCCTTGTAACACCTCCTTTTCTCCCTTAGCACTAAAACATTGTTACTTTTGCTGCCTCTATAAGTTCCTTTTTGGCATTGCCACATTCTTTATTAAACCATAAATCACCCTTGGGGGCTAGATCTGGCTGTCCATTTTTTAGGGGCTTAGGAATTTTGGTTAGTATTTGTACAAGGCCCTGTAGCATGTTTTCATGGATCCGCATAATAGGGATCTCTTTAGCTGGAAGATTAATATATGGGGAGAGTAAATCTATGTATATCTCATACATTTTTTTAACAGTAATTTCGTTCCCCAATACTAGCGGCCATTTAAATGCTGTACGATTATTTGAAACCATAGGCTCAGATTCAGTATATGTGAGGCTATTTTTTCCCTTGGCAGTTAAGTGGAATAATAGCGCACGGAGCGTCACACTGAGGGGGTAATGATCACTCAAAACTAAAAGGAAAATGGGATGCATTTCAAAAATAAATATTAAATGTTCCATTTAATTTTTTTAAGAGTAGGCAGTGTTGCATGAGACCACTGGCTGCCCTTAATTTTTTATTGCAACTATTCACAAAGGGTACGGGGTCCTCTGGGGACCCCTTCCATTTTGAGACTGGCTTACCACCTACTTGAAGTAGGTGGTATACTGCAAATGTTTTGCGACCTCATTCCAGTCACCCTTTTTTGCAAGTCAGAAATAGGATACTGACTCTCCAAATAGGGTTAGTATATGTCAAAAGGCTATTTAGTGGTTGTAAAGGCCTGTTTCTCTATTTGTGACCGCTGAAACCTTTTATACATGTGTCTCTAAGTCCCCTGTCCTGCAATGGATGCCAGCAACCTTTTTCCGATGTTGCTGGCAGCCAATAGGAGCACTTGCTCTCGCAGGAGTGAGACTTCTTTGGGAGCAAGTTGGGCAGAGCGAAAATAAAGCTCCTTTTGCCAATCAGAATACTCTATTTTTTAAACTGCCACTCTCGCGTGAGTCTCGGTGACACTCCCAAGCCCAAATGCCAAAATGTACAATTACTTTCTACCCTTAATATCTCAAATGCTACTGAATGGATTTACACCAAATCACACAAAAACACAATCTGCAAACCAAGATCTAGCTTCTTGCCTTATTTGGTGTAATTCCATTCCGCATTGATTGCTAAAACCTATTTTAAAGATGTGTATGGAGAATGCATTGGGATTTTACTCTTTGGGACCCTACCTTTTTTCACATTCCCCACTTGACAGATTACCCAAACACTTTCCAGGAAGAAGCTGAGGTGGGTGAACTTTTTTGGGGAAAGTTTCGTGAAGATTCATCAAATGAGGCCAAGCTATTAGCAAACAAAAAAGTGCTCAGTCTATAGAAAGACACAACTATAATAACCTACTGGAGACCACCAGTGGGTCATATTATATATTTTCATATAATATATATCTTTCTATATCTATAATAGGTATGTATCTACTATATATTCCATGAACCAGGCAGACACTTCAGCAACCAAAGTCGGAGAGCACACACGGATAGATTTTTTAGCTGAATGCTTTATTGTGCAGACCATCCCTGACAGAGGCATTTCGCCTTACGGCTTCCTCAATGTCAGTTTTTTAGCATTTCACGAGAGTATTTTAAATCACCATACATCACCTGTTTTATCACTAAACATAAAAGTTGGACTTACGCAACATGCAATGTACAATTTTGTTGTGGCCCTCTTTAAACATGTTATTTACAAAAAGTGCTTAGAGCTGTGCAAGATTAAAAACGACATTATTGCAAATCTGACAAGATGACAAATCAATTCATCTGTACACATAAATATAAGATTTAGCATTCTAAAAAATTTAGAACATTCAGCTAAAAACCTTAATATGTGGTTTTATCTATGTGTACTTAATAACAAATAAATGTATGTATATACATTAATAAATTATTCCTAATTCATACAAATCAGCATTCCTCATAATTTAGAGATCTTATGCTAAAAACAAATTTGTATCTTTGTTTGTATATACCGCATGTCAGCGTCATTTATTTGCATTCATAATTGTGCCCTGAATGGGCATTCAAAGAGTCAAGCCTGTTGAGATTGCGGCGACCTGAGCAAAGATGTTCCAAAATAGAGTTGCACATGGAAAATAATTCAATCATTTTCATCATTTACTCAAGGTGCACCCACATTTCCTCGTCATTATTAAGCCCTGTCAGAGCTTTGGTTTGGAGATCTATGGTGTATTTTGACTCCAAAGTCAGAAGTTTCCGCACCCTATCTCCTCCTTTCTCCTGTTTTTCTATCTGATCTATGATAATAGAATTTAAGAAGATCCCCATTGCTGTGATGGAATTTTTCAATAACCGGGTAAGTCACATCTTTGTTTGAAATGGCCAGTAGCAGTCGGTGGTGGGAGTGCTGCCAGGCGGTGACATGGGGTGGGGTGTAGTAAACTACGGAATACGGCCAAATGCAGGTAAGTAAACATATAAATAAATAAAACGAATTTAGTTGCGCGCACTGCATTGCCAAATTCGATGCAATGCGAGCATTGAAATTAGTTTTATTTATTTATATGTTTACTAACCTGCATTTGGCCATATTCTGTAGTTTACTACCCCCCACCCTGCCCCTCCCCCGCCCCACGTCACCGCCCGGTTGCCCTCCCACCACCGACCGCTACTGGAAATGGCACGCATGAGCTCAAAGATGCGTTTCTTTGTAGGGTGGATCGTGAAAAAAAATAATATATATAATATACATATATATATATCTATATATCCCACACACCTCCTTAACAAAGAAAGAGTACGCACTCACAAAGTTGTCTGTTTCCCAACGTTTTTATTCGCAGTAATTTCCAGCAAACAGGCAAATAAATCCAATCCGACGCGTTTCGCTACAAACGTGTAGCTTGCTCGCGGTTAGTGACATCGGTGGATATATATATATATATATATATATATATATATATATATATATATATATATATATATATATATATATATATATATATATATATATATATATTCATGTTCAAAATAATGACATTATTTTAACATTATTTCCATTGGTCTTTGGGGAGTTATGTTAAGGCCATGCCTGCATCATTTTCTGTGGAAGTGTGTTGCAGTACCTGTGAGTGGCTGTATGTGGTGCTAGATTTACGCCAAGGCTGAGCTGGGGTACATCTGCTACTGTATTTTTTTTACCCTTTGTGCTGTATTACGTTTCAATAATTGACTTCTCAATAGCAATGGGCTTCATTTTGTGGGTGGGTGTTTGTATTAGCAGACCACTCCTTAATCTTCCATAACCTGAATCACTGGTACTTCAAAACCATATCTTTGAAAATAATGGAGGTAGGGACTACAAAATAAAAGCCTATAAGAAATAATGTTAAATTAAATTGCATTTTTTCGATATTTGAAAATAAAAACTATCTTCTAAAAATGGTGCATAATTATTATTCAATTATAAAAGATTTTAATAACCTATGTTGAACTTTAAAAAAATGATATTTCTATATGTTATGTTAGTAGTATTTGTAATAGTGCCCCATCACCCAGCAGGATACCCTGGTGGTGAACAATGTAAGAATGTACGCTCGCCAAGAGCGGGCAGGTAGGGTGATTCAAAGAGACATGTCTTCATCATCCTGTAGACCAATACATTTTACTAAATGTTATTTTTCACAAAAAAAATATTAAAAGTACTTTTATGTTAAATTCTAACATAAATTAATTTTATATAACTAGTTTAAATGTATAACAAAATAAACAAATGATATTGCATTGTTAAATTCATTTTAAAATGTAATGGAAATGCATTCAATTAAATTAAAACAATTTTTGTGAAATTTAAATAGAAAAATTAATTCTCACTTAAATAAAAAAAGATGTACATCACTAATTGTTACATGTTCTGTATATAATTAATTAAACATGATGTAATGACTTTTATTAAAATGCATTGTTACATTATTTTTTACATTCAAAATATGTTCTTAAAATATTTTAGAATTAAATAATAAATATGTACTATTTTTATATAATATTTAACACTAATTGATCTTGATTTACATTCATAACTATTTAAAAAAACAATCTTTAAATTAACAATGTTTCTAAGGAGTTTTATTTCAAGCTCTTACCTCCATTATTTTCTAAGGAAGGGTGTTACAGTACCAATGGTTGGCCATGTGTAGCGCTAAACCTGCAACTTTTTTTTTTTTTAGTAACTTGCACTCAACTGGCCTTGTTTACTATATCTTTGATGCACAGCCCCACGGCAGCCTTCCTGTTGCCTTGCGTAGAAATAAACGTTCAGGAATGCACCATCTCTACAAGATACGGCACATTCCTGTCCTTCTCCCCTATGCCGGCACACAAAAAGCAGCTGTGAGCCAACACAGACACCCTTGCACCATAGTGAAAGTGTGCCTGTATGGCAGGGATGATTGTTGTTGTTGTTGTGCAGGAAGGGATACCTTCCTGCACCTAAACAATGCTTAATGGCGTTTTGCTCCTTCTATGTGTGCTGCAGAATCCAGCACACATAGAAAGAGCAAAAAAAAGTTGTGCCACTCCTACGCCTACCATTGGGAAGTGTAGGCTACTGAAGTATTTCCAGGTTTACAACACTTTGTAAATCTGGGAATGTGTCAAGTTCCATTGATGTTCCATGGGAAAACCCACAGCAACACCCATGGAGCGCCTCTTTCAGTCAGTGTGATGCATGAAAGGAGCCCAGTTTTATGAGACCATAAAAAGTCACGCAAGGGACTTTAGGTAGCCTTGCAAATATGGACAGGCACATCGCACTGCCAGTGGATCTAAAAAAGGGAAGAACTGGTGGTGCAATGAGCTTGAAAATAAGTTCCAGAGTTTGTGAATACTGAAAAGTAGTAAACTTATTAAAAAGTGTAAATGTACTCAAAAGTGTAAGTTACCTTTGTGAATCAGGCCCGGAAATTGGAGTAAACTCAACCAGCTGATTTTCCTCCACCACTGCGAAAGTAATCTGGAGGAACCAGAAGAGAATATCTGGTGACATGATTTATATAGGAATAACTGAGGTAATTTCAAATTAATTACAAAATCGATCAGTAAGCTCATCTTGTTAGGTTGAAGACTCCACAATTAAGGATATAAAAATCACCAGAATCCCATTTGAGGTGTAAATATAACTACTTATATAAGATTAGTGACATTAGTCGAGATTTCGAATGAGTTGGGAATATTTAAATGTGTCACTTAATTCAAGATTTATTAATCCAACAATATCAATATTGTCACAAATAATCTTTATCATTAAACCATTACATTTTCAAACTCCTCTAAACTTTTGGGAGTTGTGAAATCAGCTGTTAACAAGTTTGGATAAGGTAAGAAGAAACTCACAATGGCCCAAAGTAATTTGAATAGCTCAAAGAATGGACTTTGTTCTTATTCAATGATTTAGATGGAATTGCTGATCAATGTTGGAAATGCAAGTTTCATTATCTTATTCATGATTCACAATCTTTATCCTGTTGCATGTCTTTATATAAATATGGTAGTCTTGTGTATTTAAATAAAGTGAAAATTTCAAGTTTTCAATGAATAGTAATGAGCTGAGCTGCTGTTGGGTATAACGTCTCAAGTAAATACTCGCTGTCATGGGGCATTTGTGATTCCCAATGATGCTCTCAGACTTGAAATGTGGGGCAAAATTAAGACCTGCTGGCTCTAATGACATTTAGACTTCTATCATAGAAGCTGATTTTTGTGAACAAATCTTAGTGCCCTATTCACAAAGATAAATGTACAGGTGTAGATTTACTCATGTGTAAATGTGCTCTTGCACCCAGGTGTAAATCTATACTAGTTTGCTATTCATCATTTCCGAGTGTAAATTTACCCCTAAGTGTAGACTTATGTGGGCCTGATTTACAAGCTGCATTGTGTTGTGTGCGACAAAGTACTGCAGTAGTACTACTTATGTACTACAAAATGCAATTCACAAACCTACTGATGGAAGTCTTCATCTCTCCTATCTTTTCGGTGGGGAGCACCTCGACATGCAATTGTACTACTTAGTCATAAATGTGAGAGGGAACAGGACGTATGGCTGGAAAATAGGGATTATTTACTGCAAAATACTAGCAGTTTAGGGAGGAGTAATGAGGGTTTAAATGAGAGAAATGTATAGAAAAATTTCCACCCACAAAAGTGTATTACCAATGCTATTCACAAAAGACACTTCTATATTTATAATGGCCCAAAAGGCCACCAAAGAGACATCACTTTACTCCAGTCCAGCCTTGTAGTAAATCTAACACCACATGTGGCAATTTGCAGCTCTTTTGACACAATCTGATAGAAAATAATGGAAAAGGGACTTAAAAGTGTGGCCTATATGAAATAATATTAAAATAATTGAAATATTTCGAAACATTGCCAAAATATATGATGAATGGGAAGTTTAACTTTTGTCTCCACCAATCTCTAAGATATATATAATACATCGGCAGACCTAGAATGCAAATGTCCCATTAATATTCACACTACTGCCAAACATAGTACAACAAATAATGAACTCCTAAAAAAAGTTGTGATAAGCATTATTTCAAAAGTATACTCACACACAGCCATATAAAGGTGGTACTACATTTGATTGGGAGCCTGTATCTATCGTGACGCCAACTCCAACCTAAGTTTCAAATTGGTGGAATGTATATGGGTACACTACCACAAGAAGCAAAAACCAGCAATGTAGTGGAAGACTGGCACAATTCCTTTCAAAGGACACTTGGAAGAAGCCAATATAACTAAAACTAAACCAAAAACTGATTGTATTTCCCTACAATCAAGGCATACACTACCTCAAAACAATAGCCAGAACGTTGCTAAAAAAATGAGACCATAGAAAATAAACTCAGAATAACAAGTAAGATTAACCCACAAAATTAAACGTTAACTCACCAAAAACATTAACTCACCAAAAACATTTGTTTTTATGGCTGTAAACACAATAAATAATATTTGTTCAATAAAAATTGTATATGTTATTATGTATTTAAAAAATGCAAACAACACAGCTTTATAAACAAACAATACTGCAAAACAAAATATAGAACTACATAATGACACAATTAAAAACTCTCAAATATTAACCACACAGAACTAGCCAATTTAAAGTCTTGCGAGTCACTGTCCCAAGGTGAGTAACATAATGCACAGTTGCTGGGCTGATTGGTGGAGCTATGTGTGAGCTCCCAGTGGGTTTCCCAGCTTTGTTGCTCAAGTCACTTGTGCTAACCTCTAAGGCAATTAAAAAAAAGGAGATCATTTAATAAATTGATTTCGGCCGTACATGTGCCTGCTGTTTGGCATCATGGTTGTTACTCACTGATTGATCCATGCTGTGATAACTTCACATATCTCCACATACCCAGCTGCACACTCATCTTGGCAGTAGCGCTCAAGGCAGAGAGGCTTTTTCTGGCTGGCCTCATCGACCTGAATTGTGAATTAGATTGCCTTTGCCTGCCTAGACCAGCAATGGCGAGTTGAAGAACTTTGCACCCTCTGCTTGCATTCTTTCCCCAATTACCAGCTCCTTTGGTGTGCTTCTAAATAGGCTGTGATTGTTGTTTTTCAGTGCACAACACTTGAGGTGAAACTACTGTCAGGCGAGGTCTGCATCCTTCTGCCTCTCCCTTTCACCTCTCTCCAACTCTTGACCTTGGTCACATGCCGCTTCCCATTGATTCCCTTTGTCAAGCATCAGAACAGCTTCTGAATTGTGTGTATGGGGACCTAGGTGCTATTCAGGTGAGGTTATCTGTGGCTCATTGATCTGTGGGAATCTCTTTGAGGAGTGAAGAGCTGTTAGAGGATATACCGTCAATAATGAGAGGTAGCTTATTACCTTGTCAAGAGGTGGAGCCTTTCCTTCCTTCACTGGTGCCAGGCTGTATAAGTGGTGAAATAAGCACATTTTAGCACTCAAAAAGAGCTTTCTAGAGTCACAATTAATATCCATTATTGAAACAAAAAAACAGATATGAAGATAACTAAAAGGCAAAGCAAATTGGAAGATCTTCAAAAAAATACAAACTTTCGGATTAAAACAGTTACAGGTCAGAGCGAAGATCTGGTAAATGATCAAGAAGATTTAATCTCCATATTGGGAGTGTTCCTAAAATAGCAGAAGGAGCAAATGATAGCAGTGCTACCAGTTTTGTTAAAGATTATTTTTGTTTAATCAGGTTCCTGGTTTGCTTTCTGAATGTCATCTGAACCCTTCTGTTGTGAGAACTCATAGAACTCTGTCTGAGCCCCCCAAACCAGTCAATAAATCTAGTACAATTATCATTCCCAACTTTAACATGAAAGGAAAGATTATTCAAATTGCAAATATTCTATGCTGAATCTCTGTAGCAAACATGTATCTTTTGACTACCCATTTTTTGCACCTTTACTGTGGGTGAGTCTTGCTCCCTGATACTCACTCATGGTAAATCAAGAGTAATTAAACTGATTACATTCCAGGGTCCGCCTTTTTTTGTTTCATAATTCTTTATTCACACTTTACACATAGAGAAAGCAGGATGAATAACAGTGCAGTATATGATACAATGCAAATAGAAAGAGCAAAACCCTGCCTAAATGGATAATTAAAGGTCTCTAAGGGATGGAAAAATATTATTTATGGAGCAATATTAAATATGTATCAGAGCCAGAGACAACAAACAGGTATATGTCAGTCCATGATTTATTAAGAAAATATATATTTATTTCTTTTTATAGAATCTGACATTTCTAAAAAGCATTCAGTGAATACATATATAGGATTTAGTAGATGAGATACATGGATTTTTTCATATCACATTAAAAAGACAAAAATAAATTCAATTTAGATCAATGTTCCACTCACTCCAGGGAAGTTCAAAGAATTGAACAGACACTCATACCTTAGGGGGATCAATCAAACTCACAAACATTTAACACAATTCGATTAAATAGGTATAGCATGGCCTGCAACTAAAGAATGAAATTATAGTTGCATGGACGGGGGTGCAGAAATAAGATGGCAGATTGGGTGGAAAAATGTTGTCCTCAGGGGCTCAAATACTGCCGTTCTAGAGAATATCGCCGACGCGCATTTCGGTGTAAGGCACCTTCGTCAGGGCAAGCAGATACCGCCAAGGAGGGGAACAAACATGCTGAGGTCACGGAGGTTACAGTTGAGTTAAGGATTCACAAATTGCACATTTTCCAAGTCTTGTTAACCCCTTCAGCGCGGGTGACAAAGCCAGCTCGTCATGGGCGTTACCTGCGCTGCGCGCATGACGAGCTGGCTTTGTCACAATCAAGCCATTTTTCAAATTTCAGCGCATGGCGGGAATTCGCGGTAGCGCGGAAGCGGTTAAGAAAAGAAGAAACAGAAGTTTCTATTCGATAGATGTAGAGCTCCTATATTCCTTCCTTTAAACAACTGAGGTGGCGTTCACCGATGGGGTAGTTTACTCTTTAAAATCAAGCTTCATACTTCAAGAGATCACGCACTGAACTATAATAGTTAGTTGCGACCGCGTTGAGCATATACGGCCGAAAAGATCGTCGAGGGGACTTCACAGATCCTCTCCGAGATTAAAAGTAGTTTCAGACAGGGGAAATCCCCGGATGGTTTATAGGTGAGAGCGCTGCCAGGCTACGGGGGATAACGTCCTGGTCCGGTGGCAGTACGGAAATGTGCTATGATACAATGCTGCAGCAGCTCGATAAACCCAGGATTCATGTGGGCACTGTAGGGTCACAATGGGGACATTGTCCACCATGGCAGCACTGGTCTGGAGTGGTCAAAGGTGAAACAAGCTAACCGGGACAAATAAAGAGGGGGGATCAAGACTACAGAGTGGACAAAGAAGGAGAAAGGAGAGAAAATGGGAGGGGAGTGGGGGAGAGAGTAAGCAGGGGGTTGGGGAGGGACGAGAAGGAGGGCAGGGTGATGGGCATACAGACAAAGACAGGATTGAGCAGGGCTGGTGAGCCAGAGGTGGGTTCCAGGGAATTTCCAAGGGTAATCCCTACCATCCTGGGGCCTCCACCCTGGGGTGGGCGGGCCCGGGAGGAGAGAGAGGCGGACTGCAGGGGTTGTAACCCGCCCGAGAGGCCACAGTGGCCCAGGATGGGCAGGGAGGAGGGAAAGCACCCAGTGAGCAGTAGCACTTCCTAAACGATCACCGTCTTGTAAGAAGGGTGCCCAGACGGAAAGGAAGGTCTCTATCAGGTTGTAGACGATACATTCATATGAGGCCGTTTAATACATGAGCAAGAGTCACATCTCATGTGTGGGGAAGAGCACCAGTGTCAGAGGACACAGTTCTTGTCTGCATCAAGTACCATGTGAAGCAGTTGGCCCTCATGCTGGGATAGGGCAGGGGAGCCTGCATGTGTTTGTAGCAAGATCAGGGGCCAGGCCAGGTGTACAGAGACTGGCAAGGTCATGCTCAGCATAGCATATACTGCCCGCAGGAAGGGTTGGGTGGAAGGGCAATTACAAAGGATTCGGGCAAAGTCACAGCGATTTCTGTCACATTGCTAACAACTGGAATGGGGCAACAATCCTGCTGCTCGCAGTTTTGTTTGGGTCCAGTGCCACTCAAATAGGGATTTAAAGTAACAACATTTCAGCTGTACTTCCCTGATCCCACGGTCCAGAGTCTCCAGCAGTTCCTCCCAGTCCTCTAGGTCATACTCCACCTGTAGGCGGTTTGGCTCCTTGATGCTGAGACTTTCTGTCAGGGACAGGGAATAAAGGTGACATATCAATAGATAATAGAGACCAGACATCACCCCTATGAAGTGCCCCAAGTCCTAAGATAGGAGACCAAGGAGGAAGGCTGGAAGGCCCAGGGCATTGCACCTAGGAATAAAACAAATTTATCGTTAACAACGAGGATTTTGAGAAGAACACACAACTGTTTTACGAGACAGATAGAAAGCACCCTAAAGATATGGATGTATTCTCTAACTTAAAAAGTATTAACCACAATCTTCAGAAGTTATTGCAGAATGAAAGGAATCAAGTAAAACGTGACATTTGTGCCAAAGTACTCTTTTCAAGCAATCAATCGAACTCTAGGGAATTTTGGAAATTGAAAAATGGTTTAGCAGGACCTAATACATCAGCTGTAACATCTACTTTAGGCGAGAAAGATTGGATCAGATTCCTGTCAACACATCTAAATACCGACTGGGAAACAAATCAACTGGACAGTAGAAGGAACATGACTGATACATCAAGGAATGATTTGAATCAAGAAATCAATTTAACAATCAATCAATTATGTAAATTAATACAGAAACAAAAACATGGGCCATGGCCCATGGCCAAAATGCCCATAGGATTGAATGGGAAGTACCGATTCAGTAAATAACGAATCTGTAAATACCGATTCGGTAAATTACCGATTGTTTACCTACATCACAAATACCGATTTTAAAATACCGAATTGGTAAAATTCAGTATTTTAGAATCGGTATTTTGAAATTACCTACATCTAGCCCCAAGTCTCTAAATTGTATTGGTATAAGAATCATTCTAGCTAGTCTAGTGATTGAATGGGAAGTACCGATTCGGTAAATACCGAATCTGTAAATACCGATTCGGTAAATACCGATTCGGTAAATTCCGAATGGCAGATACCGAATTTTACTGAATCTGTAAAAATTAATGATTTTTTTCCCAACATCACAAATACCGATTCTAAAATACCGAATCGGTAAAATTCAGTATTTTAGAATCGGTATTTTTAAATTACCTACATCTAGCCCCAAGTCTCTAAATTGTATTGGTATAAGAATCATTCTACCTGGTCTAGTGATCAAGGAAATCAACTGTCTTCCAAGAGGGTCGGAACTGAAGTGGCCTGTGTGAGCATTCTGTTTCTATTGTGGTCAAGGCCTTTCTAATAACTGATCAGGTCTGTCGTGGAGGTCTTTAGTGGAAAGGGGACGTGAAAGAAGCTAATCAAAATCTATCCAAAGTGTTCCTAGTTTTAGGGAAAAGGTGAGCCTTTGTTCTCCAGGACTGGGCCAGACCGCGCTTACCATAATGAATGCTTAAATCATAATAGGAAGTTGAAGTCTAGGAGAGATCCTTTCTCCATATCTGCTTACAGTAATAATCCTAGTGAGACTGAAACAGGGGAAAACTATATGTTGAACCGGGTTTCGTGGGAGTTAAAAATGAGCCCCTTGAAAATCAAGAGGGACCGGCACGGGTCAAAAAACTGGATTTGATGGGTCTGCACTGGGCACGGGGACCCCCACTGTATGCTATCACTTACTTTGGTGTTAGCGTGTGTCAGCGTGCGACATCAGCATGCTCGTGGATTCTGTTGATCGGCGAGGGCAGCCACCCTGTAGGAGGGGGAACCTCTCAAACGCAGTGAACAGACAGCCTAACAGGTTCTGGGTCACAGGCTCACCTAGGGAATATGGGCGCCATCTTGGAGTGTTGAAAAATGAGAAACCGGGCTAAAAACTGGCTATGTGGGATACAAAACGCTATACGTGTATTGGGCAAAGACTCAATGGCAGTACTTAAGTATGGTTGTAATTAAGTGCAGTACAAGAACATGAACAAAGGAATATTTTGTACTTGATAATAGGTGTAGTAAGTAAAATGTGTGTGAAAGTGTTCATGGAAGTGGCCATAAACACGGCAGCCATTTTGAAGTGTGTAGATGTCTGGGAGGGCAGTTGGAGACTCCCCGTTAAGAAACATTCCACTATGCGTGGTTGCGCTCGAGGCTAGGACTGAAGCAAAAAAGGCTGGCCAGGGGAAGGACAAAAGGGGTTGTATACATATGTATATAGCAAGGATAAGGTCTGGCAGGATCAATTTAGTTCTATGTGGTTTGGCAGCCTCCAGGATGCTGTCATAAGCCTATGATAATGAAGGTTCACAATGGGAGAAATGGGGGAAAGGGGGGGTAAAACATGAGAGTCCTGTGGTGCTAAAGTTGGTCGTGGCTAACCTGATTTACGCTATAATTTCAGCGCTTGATCTTGGTCAAGAGGTGATGCTGGTGAGTCAACCTCTTAAGCTGGCTAGGGCCCTGCTGCGGGGTTGTTCAAGAGCATAGATCTAAGGTCAGGGGGTGGGTGTAGTGGGTTGATCTTTAAGATCTTGGTTGTTAACCCAGTAGTCGGGTCAGTGTCAGTAGGGCGGCAGTATTGATCATAAGATAGTTGTCGGAGGCCCTCTTCATCATAGGTCTTGATGTCCTGGAGCACAATGTCTCTTCCTTTATCCTCTGGTTTTATTATGACAGTGGAATCCTCTGTAATATTTTGTGTGATGTTCCTCTCTCTATTGGATAAATTCTCCAAAGAATCAGGTAGGTTGATTTTTCCCACATCCTTAAGTACCGCCTTTTCAAAGGTGGTGACCTCACTTGGGGACCCTTTAGGAGTCGGCCCGCCATCCTAGCAGTGCTGGGACCATCCGCCATACGTGCGGCTGTCCCGCTCCGCTAATTAGGATGCTACCGCCACCCTGGCGGTCGCATTCCGCATTTCTGACATTGCGGCGGATGCTGCTGTAAGCAGCACCCGCCGCAATGGTAAAATGGCATGTTGTGCATTGCCATGCACAACGTAGCAGTCACCGCGCAGTGCCACTATCATGTGCATGGCATCGCCGCCATGGAAAGGCCTTGTCAACTCAGCACCAGGCACTACCACCATATTATGACCCAGCTCCGCCCCCGGCCAGCAATCGTAACGATTGTCAACCAGTGGAAAAGCAGGGGACGGGTTTTCCGTCCTCCGCGGTGGCGGGGTAAATCTAGTTGGGATGGCGGGCGGATCACCATTATAATCACCCCCTTGGTGTCATCGCTGTGGTAGGTGTAAATCTTGAATCATTTTGCAGGCCTGTGTCTTCTGAGTCCCTGGTGGATTTTTCTTGAAAGAACGCTTGTAGGAAAATTCCACAAAGAATTGCTGTAATTCAGTTTTCATCAGAAAGTGTCTTCTTTAGGGGTTGGGATAAAGCCCAGACCATTTTCTAGGACTGTTTCCTCTTGTCTTGTGCGGGTGTGGGAGGATAAATTAACTGCACGTTTTTGTCATTGTATGGCTCCTGAGCCACATCTGTGGTTTCCACTTCTTGCCATTGTACCCTACTGTTGCTTCCTCTTCTGTTGACTCTGCCTCTGCCCCGCCCTCTATTGAAAAAAGGACATTGGAAATTGTGGTTGCGGAGCCTTCTGGTACATAGGTTGCCACATCGGCGAATGTCCTAAGTAGGGGACCCTATATTGATTATCTGAATATTGAGACATGGAGTAATCAAGAAGACAAGGGGATTGGGTTGCCTCATCGGTTATCATGACTTCTCCAGCCATCAATGCTCGATGTGCTACTGAAGGAGCTGTTCTTACTATGAGAAGTGGAAGAACCTTCATCGGATGATGTTTCTCCCATTGGTGCCTGGAAATTTTCCTTGGTGTAGGGAGATATCTTCTCCCTATCAAATTTCCTAACATCATAATGTAAGTAGGTGATCTTCTGCTGTGACAGAAAATCCTTATGTTCATTCATGACTGTGGGCTCAAAGAGGCCAAACGTAATGTCCAGTTTGCGCAGGAGAGGCTCTAAGGCAAGCAAGGACCTTCTTTTGTCACTGGTTTCCCGGGAAAAGTCCACCACAATATGGATCTTTTGCCCCTCTAAATCATAAGGGCCATGGGCCTGACCAAGGATATGAACTACCGGACCTGCATATGATGGAGGAAACAGGCAATGAGAGGTTGTGCCTGCCCCAACGCTGTTGAAAATGGCCCTTTGAACTTCCAGAGGGGGAGAGAACGTCAGCTCTGTGAAGGTAGAAAGGAGGTCCCTTAGGAAACCCTGGACGTCAGTCCCCTTCACGATTTCCAGAAATAAAAAGAAACAGAAGTTGTCTCTGTGGCTACGGTCTTCAAGGTTGGTGATTTTAGCGCAGATGTGCCACAGTTCTGAGTCCCGGTCCGGAGCCCGGTTGAGCCACTCCTTCATTACCAATTCCATCATTAAAGCCAGTTTTGTCAGCCCGGATAGATTTTGATTCTTCAGATTATTTGGGCATCTAGATGTCCATGCCCTCTAGACGGTGGCTAACCACGACAATCACCTGAAAGATGCAGTCCATTGTGGGGTCTGTGGGGCTAGTGGCCGGAGCCAGGATGGCCAAAGCAGATGGGGTGGAAGATTGCCATGACTGTGACACCACCTCCATGAAGAGCACCTTGTGGGTCTACTTTCTTAACTGCATTGCCGGAACCGAGGGCAGAGGAAAGAGAAGAGGCCACTCACTAGGCCTGATGAGGGACCCAGTAGTTAGCTATGTAGTCCCCGGTGCTATATGAGGGAACTGGTTACAGGTATATGGAGCCGTCTCTGGCTAGAAGGCAGGGTGGGCCGGGTGGGTGTAGAGGGAGTCCCCACAAAGACCCACAACACAGGTACCAATGCCAGACACAATGGGCCTCTGGCCAGGGTGGCTCACAGTAGCTCACAGTTGCTCACAGCTCTAGGAACATCCAGGAAGAAAGGCTGTGCTTTAGTAATCTGAAGGAGGGCATAGGTCCACCCCAGCGAGGCAAGGGAGAGACTCACAGAGTCACTGCAGACAAGTGAAGGGAGAGTGTGCAGAGACAGTATTGGATAGGGTGGGCCAGAATGTCTGGGCCACATTGGCAGTCCAGGTGGGGCTCAAAAGAGCTGAGATGCATATGGCCATGTCTGAAATGGGGTGGCTGAGTGGGCTAAAGAATGGTGATGGATTAAACCCAGATCAGTTGACTGGGGGTGAGTGTTTGATTTGCTCAAACGCTCCGTCCATCATCCCCTTTTGTATCGCTTTGTTCGCCCTAAGTGTGGCAGGGTATGCTCAGACGTGAGTCCCTTGCTCACCTGGCCACTGGATTTAAGATAGCCTGGCTGATGAGGATTATTAATCCGAAACCGGTCCCAGGATGCTTGTTTCTGGTCCATGGAAGACATGCTTGGCAGTTTGGGCTGGACTGTTCCCATGAGGCACAGGGTCAGACTGATTTGCATATGAAATGGGGTGGCTGAGTGGGCTAAAGAATGGTGATGGATTAAACCCAGATCAGTTGACTGGGGGTGAGTGTTTGATTTGCTCAAACGCTCCGTCCATCATCCCCTTTTGTATTGCGGGGCTCAAAGGAGCTCCAAGAGGGTCATGGGATTAGAGGTGGGCAAGTGGTCGATTGCAGGATGACGTATTACAAAACAAATCACCTATAGAGCTGTACTTACTCCAGCTCTCCTTATATATGGAATCAATAATCAGTCAGTTGGCAGTGAAGAACGTTCAATCGTTTAATATACAGAAATGCTCTATATAGAGGAGCCTCTCCCGACCTCATCCTTCGAGGTGCGCAGAGAGGACTGCTGGCTTACATTCAAGACAGATCATATATACTTTTCGAATGCACGTACAATCACCTTACATGGAAAAGTACAAGAAGTTTCAAGGGGCCTCCAGGAAAGACCATATTGAGCACACATAATTGGCTCAGAATAACTCTATTCATTATAGTAAGGTCAAAGAGGTTGACTCCCCTCACTCCGGCACCCGGGAGTACAGGCACGGCGCCTTCAGGAATGTGCTTGATCGCTTTCAAACCCAGATGTAACCTTGGGCCTTCGGACAGAGGGAGAGACAGTCCACCTTCAGCTGCTACTCTATAACTCAAAGAGGCAAAGGGTTCTGTCGGTAGCACAGGGAACACGTGACTCTGGCTCAACACAGGAAAGGGCCTAGAAAATGGCATCTACACGAATCCTAGGCCTAATGTACTAGCATGCTAAAATACTCATGTTTGCATAACGGGAGCCTTATAGAGTGATACATGCATATGACATGAATCGAAATATGTATATATAGGTTCATCATGCTAACAACTATATAATTAGGCCTAATACTGTTAACTGGGAAAGAAGATGAATTTTATCCTTCAAGGAGGCTGCCACTGGTAGCAGTGATGTATGTGGCTCCACACCAGATTTAAGGCCGAGAACGTGGCATAGTGGGCCATTGTGGGGTTCAATTATAGGCAGGTCACTCCTAGGCCCAGCCAGCACTGCACCCCAATCATATCAGATACTCAAGTGGAGTCTCTGCAGGCAAGACCTCCCCACGCCTGTGCAATAGGTTAAAGAAGTAACACGTGGGCACAGTCCCACAGTGTAGTGGGTTTCTCAGAGCTGTGCAGGAGGGTTGGGACAGGGGTGTAGGGGTCATTTTTCTCCCTAGGATTCACCAGGGCTATCAGGAAGCTATACATTTTCACCCACAATTTAAAAACCCTTGCAGAAGGGAGTGACAGCTGAGAAGATCCTGGAAGTTCAATGCAATGGCGGGAAATAGGATGATTAGCTGGAAAGAGAAGCAACCTAATGGCCTACATAGATGGACCAAGGACTTTGTTACCAGCTGACCCTCAAGACTAGGGTGGTTATCACCAGTGGGAGTGGCGCCCTGAGAACCACGTGGGGAAATACCAGCGCTCCACTGCTCCCCCTTCAAATGCTATGCAAGAAAGTCAGGATGCTCTGAGGTCTGGGGATTGTGGGCAGGAGGGTGCTCTGCTGGTTGGTTGCAGAGGGGCTGGGCAAGATACCCCTTTCAGCAAGTGAGGAGCACCGGGAATCAGGCAGAGAAGAAGGCTGATGGAGGGAGCCAGTAACTCTGTATTTCCACAGAACGCGTCCTTGTAGAGGCCAGAAAGCATGTTGCTCCTGATGGCCGGGCCCTAAAACAAGGAGCAAAATGAGCTCAGGAGGGTGAAAATTGGTCAAACGAAGCCTAAGATATGCCTGCTTGGAGATGTGTGCTTTTTAAATCCAAAACAAAGAAAGTGCTCTGCTGTATCTCTGTTTCAAAACCCCTGGGATGGGCCAGGGCTCTGGGGTCAGGGCATATTTATATACTTAATTGTTTGAGGAGAGGGTGTGCATGGGACACCCATCCCTAAGCCAATCATTGAGGTTAGTGACCCCATTCCCCAGGGCCTGAGGCAATGGTGTTCCTGGGAGCCCATCTCCCGGAGAAAAGACAAGAAGAGGCTCTAGGTACTGTCTACATACTCCCCGTGCCCATGACTGTGGGGAGCAGGAAAGGCACAGCACCAAAAATCTGATTTTGCCGTGGTGAGAGCAAGAAAGCAGATAGCCACTCCCATGAAGCACAGAACATTACATGGGCAGCCGGATGGGATTGCAGGAGCCTTGGAGCTTCCCCCGCAGCCCCTAATGATTAGAGCAGTTGAGGGTGCCCTTAGTAGGGACTAGGGTGTGCACAAAAGGCAGAAAAGAATGAGGCAATGCTGCTTCACTCATCACTCAAGGCCTGCTACAAATATATCCAATTTTTTACGGCATTACCGCCCCATAATGTCTCATGTGGGCCTTAAGTTACATATTTTCTTTGCTCTTAGTACCCCAAAATCTGTGCAGGTGTACCATTAATATATTTTCCGAGTTTCGTCGGGGTCTGCAGATGTACAGCAGCCCCTCGAGAAGTGTTATGTAAAATACTAACCCTGTGTCTCCTGAGACCTACAGGATATGACCTCAAGCGAGGTTAATGACAAATTAATTAACTCTAAGAGAAGGCACTTTTGCTCTTGGGTTAGGGAGTGCAGAGACTCCTAATGGTTGGTTCTATGGCTGCATTAAGTAGCGTTAAGCAAGTAAAGAAAGACTCTAACACATATGTTTGCAATTGTTTTTAACATTAATGCTTTGTTGGTAGATTTATTGACAAACATTGCAAAGCATATGCTTATAATGAGTATCTTTGAATAGGATTATTGTTCCCTTTGGGTTTAATGGTAATATCATGGTGGTACATTACAAAAGTAGAACTTGTGGTTAATGTTATTGATATGGTGAACCCTTAAAAAGTGAATATGTCTGCCTAACACATTGATGTGTTGACCCTCTGGCAAAGCCAGTAGGCCTGCCTTATTTAAAATTACATAACCTAATAATGTAATGTTACATCTGGTGTAAGTGGGGGGGGGGTATTGTGATTAAGAGGTTCAGGACCCACTGGGGGTGTAATATGATATTTGATATGTGTTACGTACCAGATGTATTTATTTGTATTTTATTGTACAGTATTTAGTAGTGTGTGTGGTTGTAATATTAGTACTTGTATATTTTCAAAGAAAAAGTACTGACTTCCCAATAATTTATTGAATGTTATTGTTGTATGCCAGCAAATTGGGATTGCTAGCTCAAACCACTTCCCATAAGTAGGCCTTGGACTGCTCTGCTTTACTACCCTAAGAAAGTCAAGTGCTACAATAGGGTAATTGATTCCCAGTAAAATGACAATTTCAAACATATTACTTGTGCTGCACCCACATTCTTCACAACTAAGAACCCAATTTTTTACAGTCTCAATTAAAAAAGACTACACTTTCATTATTTTCCTAGATCTCACTTGGGAAACTGCCTTTTGACATCGAAAAATGAGAGCTCTTGTTCCAGAGTTGAGGGCCTGATCAATTCCTGCAACTAATTTTGGTGGAGCTTCATTGAAATTCAAATGGCTAGATGCCTTTAAATTCTTCACCAAAACCTTTCTAGCCAAAAACTTCTAAATAACACTGCACTAATTTCTGAGCATTTGCATGATTTTTTTTCTGAGGGAGCATTTTATATCCTCCACATGATGAGTCAAACGATGGGTTGTTCCCCACATGCTGCCAGATATATTTATGCATCTAAAAATCAACACAAGGGAGGGATGGGGTAGGAGGGAATTCATGGGGTAGTGGATACAGAGGGTAGGCAGTGTTAGCAGGGAGGGCGATGCTTGGAGGGAAGTTGTGAATAGGGTATGGGATAAAATGAAAAAAAAACACAAAAGAAGCAGCAGACGCAGTTATCCTGAGTATTTAATTGTTGTATTTTCATGATGGTTCCGAATTTTTCATTGTACATGATCATGGTGAAAAGATTTTGTTGGAATATTTACAAGGCAAGGAATGTCATTGAAAGGGTGAAGGTTACGGCTGAAGCATGCCACCTTAAACCAGATGTTTTATATTTTAAACCTACTGGCTTACAGTGGCAAAGTGCGTACCCAAATTAGATTCAGTCCTTGTACACTGAGCCTCTTCGACCCAAAACATCCTGAGGTAATATTTAGGCTTTGTGGCGTAGTACAGTAGAGTCATAAAAGAGTATTGGGACATTGTGCCACAGATTGTTGAGCTCACTTCCACAAAGCAACCTAAAAGAGTCAACTGAATGCCATAGTTTCGAATGGCTTATGATACTCTGAAAGAAGAATTGCATTCAGCATCGGTGTTGAAAGCCCCGATTAAGGCAGAGATTAAATGTGTAGATAAATGTTTTGCAAAACTAAAGGAGAGGGGGACTAGGAGTCTGTTAAAGTTCCAGTTCCTATGTTCCAAAATTATAGATCTACTCAAAAAAGAGGCCACTGTTCCTATCAGTAGAGTAGATTAGGTAGTGGACAACACATATAGAGGGAATCCTAGGACATATTTCTAATTGCCCTCACACATCCTGAGAGATGTCATGCTTCATCATTGGACGTTTTGCTCCTCATAGGTCAGGTGCTGCACATGCCCTATGGTTGTCCTGAAAAGTCACTATAGTGGAGATTTTTTCGTAGTCAATGCTATCTGATGAAAGGTGCAAGTATGATGTTGTCTCAAAAGTGTGGGGTGACCTTGAATGTGAACGTTAATAAAACTGTCTAAGATATATTCATTCTTTCTTTAATATGAATATACTCCTGACAAGGTTAAAAAACCAAGATTAATTGGGGCTTCTTTAGGTTATAATGTACCCAGGTAGCTCAGCATTTGAGGATAAAATATAATGAGGTCGACATGTTTCATGCCTTTATTGTCTGAAATCAATCCACAGTGCTTCTTCAGGTCCAGAAATGGAGACAGTTATAGGCCTACCCCACACCTATTTTGTGTTTACATAAAAGGGGGGATCTACTCTAAAAGGGAGTTACCTACTTTTTCAAATGTTCAATGTTTGTCCAACCTAGAGAAAAGAAAAGATAGTAGTAGAAATACAAAATATTGCATATTATTGTCTCTGGCATAGAAATTCTTATGAAATCTGAGTGTCTAATCATAGAAATATGCATCTAGCTGGTACTTTATAGTTGTCAGATCGCAAAAAAAATGTGAAAAATGACAAGCAATGTTACCCGATGTCGAGAATACATTACTGACATGTAGTTGCGGGAAATCATGCTAATATCATACAATATTATTTCTGACCAGGGCGAACCTTGTTACTGTATCTAATGCACGCTCCATTGTGGTCAGCATCACACTTTAGTTTCTTGATTGTTGCGGATGTCCCCCTGACATTTTAGTCTTGGTAACCAGAAACACGTGTGCAAAGTCATCAACTTTAATAATATGCAAACAACGGGGTGACCAATTATAGCCATTGGAGTATTTGAAATCATCGTTGATTGTTGTTTTTTATACAACAAACGAGCAATCTTTGTATTTCATATTTGGTGTAATTGTTGTCTTGGGGTTTCTTTTCACTGGGGACAACACACACTCCTTGCACTTTTATAATGAACGATGTTGGATATATGTATGAGCGTAATTACAGAATTTCTACAAATTAATACAATATAAATAACTGTGATGGTCTTGTATGTTTATTTTTATAGCAATAAATGTTCACGGCTATTCTGCCTTTTGAATGTATATCTTTATAAATTAAATACATTTGAGTGGTGGACATGTTAGTCTGTTTTTTGCATTGAAAAGGATAGTGGAGGGATAGAAAAGGGAATCATTTAGAAAAATAAATTGGGAGCTCATAGCAGTAGGGGGAGGTTTGGGCTAAGTAAAAGGGAGGTGGAGGGAGAAGAGTCAGAGGGAAGGGTTTAGAGAGGCTTGTTTTCGGGGATCAGAATAGTAAAAAAGGTATGAGATGATGCAAGGAGGGGTAGAGTAGGGAAGAGCCTAGAAAGGGGTATTTTGGGGATCATAGTATTGGCATGGGGTTTAGGATGAATGGCAGAGTGGAGGTAGAAGATATATTGATAGAGGTATAGGGTGAGAAATAGGGTAGTGCATTGGAAAGAGTTGTAGGAAGAGGTTTGAGATGAGTCAGAGAGTTGAGGTAGAAGATATATTGAGAGTGATATAGGGTGAGAATTAGGGTAGTGCATTGGATATGCTCAATTAGAAGAAAAGTAATAAATATATAGATCCATAAGTACATGGAAGGTATATAGATGCATAAAGAAAGGTAGTATATGCAGATTAAAGATGCATTAAATAAACTCAGTCGTTCAAGTGTTGTTGTACTTAAAATTAATTATGTATATATATGTATATGTATATATATATATATTTATATTACCGCCACTCCACTTCGCAAGCAAGGACGCAGGCGCTCTCTTCTCCCGAAGAGACACATATATATATAAAATATGTATATTGCTCCAACTCGCCTTCACTTCTCTTGCCTCAAGAACAAACGAGAGTGGACCCAAGAATCCTGTGCAAATTCTTTATTCAGCCAATTCCGCCATTACGCGTTTCGGGCGATCCCGCCCCTGATCACATGAATACTCATCGGCAATTTTCCTCGCTTTTTAAAGTGCAAGTGCAGATAGCATATTCATGAACATAGAAGAAACACTTCCATATTAGCTGTTTCCAATGGTCATTAATACAATACATAAATGTGCAAACATGACCACTAAAAAAAACCCTAGCTCTTACAAATCTCAAAAGGCATAAATGTACATTTAAATATACAATGTATAATAACAGTATAAATGCATAAATTATTTCAGTTCTTAACTATGTCCAACAAGTGAAACCTACTAAAGTGCTTAACAAAATCAGGGCAATACCTTTCCAAGTGAATCCCATAAAAGACTTAAAAACACTCAACAGTTCCGGATTCCAGTAAGGTGACCTCCTTAAAGCTCAACTCCCTAATGGGCTCACATTCTCTTCCACAATATCCTATAATTATTAGTTCAAAGCAGCGCATGTGGTAGACACCATCTCTGCTCTGAGCAGATAAGGTTGTGCAAATTGCATCAATTTCTAAATTGCAAAAAGTTCCAGGACAGTAATAAATATAATCAATATTATAGGTAGATCCATCAGAAAATCACAAAATATATATGGAAGCATAAAAATACACTTTCCACTAATGATTTCTAAAATCAATCCTTAAATATCATAAATACATAAATACTATCCTAAAATGTGCCAGATAAAAATTCATGTAAGGTGGAACCAATCAACTATCGTCATTTCATAAGGTAAAAATGTATCTCATCAGTACTTCTTCTTGCCCCAAAGGCTCCATAAAGTTCTCTTCATTGATAGGTTAACCCACATCATCATAAGAAAGTATATAAATCTTTACTAACATTCATCCCCCTGGGATACTTAGAATCAAATTGCAGGATATAAGTTGTTTCCAACCTCCTCAATTTTGACTCTCTGTCACCTCCTCCTTCGTGGGGAGTTATGGCCTCAATAACATAGTATCTCAGATGTTTTGGATCGCTATTATGGCTGATCTTAAAATGCCTTGCAACCGGGTAGCTCTCATCATTGTTGCAAATAGTACGAATATGTTGGAGAATCCTTTTATGCGCTGGTAATTTTGTGCTACCTACATATTTCAAATTACAGCTGCAAGTAAGTACATACACCACAAAGTCAGATTTACATGTACGATGTTGACTTATTTTGCAAATTCTGGAGCCAAATGCTGTTGTGTAGGTCGTGGTGTTTACACCATATTGGCACACCTTGCATACAGAACATTTATAGAACCCTTTCCTTGCCATAAGCCATGAACCCTTTCCTTTCACTTCAAGGTTGCTTCTGACTAGTGACATATCCATACTGTTGGCTTTCCTAATGGTTACTGATGGACTGTTAGGTAGTAACCCCTGAATCACTGGTCGTCCTTCACAATGGGCCAGTTCTTCCTCACTATTGCCCTAATTTGTTTTTCCTGACGTGAAAAATCAAGAATAAACCTTGTGGGTTCCTCTCCCAAATCTTGCAGGTCTGTTTTTCCTTGTATTTCAACAGATCTTGTCTAGCCAAAGATTTGGACTTGGCAATTGCTGACTCGGTCACATCTGAGCTGTATCCTCTATCTAGAAACCTACTCCGACTTTCCTTCTCTTTTATGCAGTCGACCTTCTCACTACATATCTGTCTAATCCGAAGCATCGCCCCATACGGGATGCTCCTGATAAGATGAGGCGGATGCGCGCTGGAGAAGTGAAGGAGTGTATTGCCTGCCGTAGGTTTTCTATAAAGGGTAGTAGATAACCTATTGTTAATTACCTGTACTCTAACATCCAGGAATGCGACCATATCCTTACTTATCTCAGACGTAAAATGTAGGTTGACTGTGTTGTTATTCAAAACTCAATAAAAGCAGTTGCACTCTCTGCATCACCGTCTCACACTATAAACAAATCATCGATATAGCGCATGAGGACCAGCTCCTCCCACCACCCTATGAACAAACAGGCGTAGCTGGAGGAGAAGCTGGCCCTCTTAGCAACCCCCTGAGTCTGCTGATACATTTTTCCGTCAAAAAAAAATACATTGTTTTCCAAGCAGAATAATAAAATTTTGAGTAGCATATTGGTATGTTGAGAGAATACAATTGGCCTATCCATCTAAAAGTAATCAACCACCCTCATTCTGACCTTATTCTTGATACATGTATCTAAGGCGGACACATCCAGCACTACCAATAAATATGTGGGCTTCCAGCTTATATTTTGTATCTTCCTCAGAAAGTCACACGTATCTTGCACAAATGATTTAAGACTTTTGACAAAGTTCTGCAAGAAAAAAATCAATGTATCTTGAAAGGTTTTCCAAAAGGCCATCACATGCAGCGATTATGGACCGCCCCGGTGGTTTGTCCATATTTTGATGTACTTTCGGTATGAAGTAAATCACCGGGATAGTGGCGTGCTCTTTTTTGAGGTATTTGAACTCCTCCCAACTTAGCAGCCCGGTACTTTTCCAGGCTAGTAATTGCGAAAACAATGACTCCTGAATATCCATGAATTTTATGGGAGAAACCTTTCTATAACATTCAGTGTTATTTAATTGGCTATGCGCCTCCTTTAAATATTCTTTTGAGGGCCATAATACTAAATTACCTCTTTTGTCTGAGTTACGTATTAAGATTTGATGATTTTCTTTCAGCTTATTTACAAGTTGCCAACATTTCCTCTCATGGTTGGTAAATTTTCTGTTGGCATTATTGGTGGTGATGTTAGGTCTCTTTATTTGTGCAACTACTTTTTCATTAAAAATATCTATGGAGTCTCTCGTCATGATAGGTACAAATCTAGGTTTCTGCTTAAAAGGAGTCCGTGGCTTGACATTGGTCCCATGTACTTGTGATTGCTTTATATCTTTGCCTGCGATTTCAGCTTTCTCATGGGACTGATTGAGGATGTCCGTTGTCATTGTGTCCCCTCTTTCCAAATTCTGCAGATAATACAGTAGCCCATAATCAGACCCCAGCAGTCCCGGCATCCCAGGGGTTTGTGATACCATTTCAGCCCCTTCCGGCCCTCCCTGGGTGCTACGCTGGTGATGGAACTTTTTCAATTTCAATTTCCGAATGAACCTGTATATGTCTGCCCGAGTCTGGGTGTAATTGAAATTAGATTCCGGACAATATGACCATCCTAGAGATAAGAACTGCTTCTCCGCTGCAGAGAGATCAATGCCTGCTAGATTATTGATAGTAATATTTTACGAGACACCGGGGTCAACGAGCTTGCCATCCTCTATTTCAGCCCCTATCTGCGGGCTCCGTCTCTCCCGTGCTTCTTGGCGTCTTCTCCTTGCTTGCTGGCGCCCCCTTCTTCTCCAGGTTACCCTGTTCTGGCGAGCACTTTGATGCGCTGCCTTAATGTATCCCTCTGACTATATATATTGTTGTTTGTAATTCAATAGAGAAGCAATTTTAGATAAATAGTTATGATAAAAGATTAACTTTTTTATGCAGTCACTTATATACATGTTAAAAACATAAAATAATTTAACTATCAGTAATATGTACATTTGTTAAGCAGAATTAATGAATAACCGGTAACCAATGCAGGGCATTCAAGGCAGGGGAGTTGTAGTCTTGCACTTTTATATATAAGAGTAGCCTGGCAGCCGAGTTCTGAATCTGTTGTAGTCTTTCCATGGTTGTTAAAGGTGAACCCTGGTAGAGGCTATTGACGTTATGGAGTTTGGACAGAACAAGGGAGATGGTAGCTGGACCTTGTGTGGAAAGCTGAAATGGGGGAAGATTTGTCACAGAGTTTTATAGTAACAAAGCTTTATCTTGCTACTTTGTCCACTTGGGCCTTCATTGATAGCGTGGAGTCCATGGTCATTCCGAGGCTTCTTACTTCCTTCAGTACTTTAGGCGGCCTTCCCAGATCATCAGGCCACGTGGCGACGGGGTCATAAGGTTTCTAATTGCTACGCAAGAGCATTTCCATTTTGGAAGCATTAAATTTGCGATGGAACCACGTCATCGATTGATCCATGGCTCTAAGACAACTGAAATTTGGTGATTTTCCAATGTCTTTGGGTCATTCCAGTTGAAGGAGTATTTGCGTGTCATATGCATATTTGTAGCACGTAAGGGGAAATTGATTGATCAGTGCCGGTAATGACTTCATGTAGATGTTGAAAAGCATGGGAGTGATGATAGAGCCTTGAGGGACTCATGCTTTTGTGGAGTATGGTTTGGTTGACAAAAGTGGGGTATGGATGACATTAGTTCTGTTACACAGGTAGGATGCAATCCAGTCTAGAACAGTCCCCTCTACGTTGGCTTTGAAGAGTCTTTGTATCAGAGTGTCATGGTCAACCGTATCAAAGGCAGCAAAGAGGTCCAAGAGAAGTAGCGCAGCAACCCCGTTGTGGTCAACTGTGTTCTTCAGATCATCCCAGATGGCAAGGAGGGCAGAATCTTTTCCTCTTCGTGGACATAATCCAGTTTAGAAGTCTGAAAGTATGGCATTATCTTCAATGAACTGTGACATCTGGGCGAATGCTGCTCTTTCTATCAGTTTGCCCAGGAAAAGTCCATTTGTTATCTGTCCGTAGTGGTCAGGGTTCAGCGGGTCCAAGTTTTTTTTCTTCAGCAATGGGCTTATGCATGACTTTTTGAGTTCTGCTGGAAATATTCCAGTAGCTTAGGAGTTGTTCATGATTCTTCTTACTGGAGTGGCAGCAGAGATTGTTAGAAGAATTGTCTTGAAGGTTTGCAGTGGACGCAGGTCAGAAGGACTGCCGGCAGAACTGCTTGCTTTGATCAGGTCCATAACTTCATTGTGTGAAATGTGTTGGAAGGAACGGAGAGGCTGGGTTTGAGTATTTTGGGATTGTTGTTTTGGGAAAGGGTCAGTTCTGGTGATTTGTCTTTGTTTTAAATATGAGTCCAATGCATCTGCTTTGGCTGCTCAATAATTTGCCAGTTTGTCTGTGAAATCTTGAGTAACAGGATTAGCTCCTTATAGGCAATTTGTTTTCCGAAATTAATTGAGAATTTTATAGAATTCTTTATTTGCACATTTAGCATTTAGAAGTCTGTCTGAATAGTAGCTTTTCTTTGCTTTTTTGATAGCTGACTTGTATAATCTGTTAATTTTCTGTAGGCAAAGTTTTTCTTGATTGGCGTTTGTTAGACCTGGCACCTTGGCGTGAGTCTCCCTTCCACATTTTGCTGATGTCCCTCAGATGTTTTGCTGGTGTTCGATGCTCAGGGCACTGCGCCATGGCCAATACGTGCCGCAGTGCAAGTGCTCCGAATGTAAAGTGTATGTGTAATTGATTTACACGATTGGCTTATTTGGTTTACTGTCAGTCCCCAGTAAAGTGCACGAGGAGTGCCGGGGCTTGTAGATCCAAATGCTGCTAGTGGGCCTGCAGCGCTGGTTGCGCCACCCACAGAAGCGGCCTCGTAAGATGCGTCTCGGGTCCGTCATTGCAGACCCCGCGTACAGTCCCGTACTGTCACGCTGACTGCGCAAGTGCCCACACTTGCCAGTTCCTGTACCTTCCCTAACCTTCATATCAGTCACCCCTATGGTGGGCCTACGGGCAGGGTGCATTGTAAGCGTAAGGTAGGACAAGCCTAGAGTGTGGCATGTCCTAGTAGTGAATTACTGCCCTTTTCGTTCTTCACTATTGAAGGGCTACCTGTTCTCTTAGGCCAAGATGAGCTGCCGGAGCTATTACACGCTATAGTCCTGACAGGCTCAGGGAACACGGTAGCACGTCGAGTTTAGTATGCCTGAACTCAGAATAATAAAATACTTCCTTTAGTAAGGGTTATTTTAATTTCCTGTGTTTGCAAATGCTACTTTTAGAAAGTTAGCCTTTGCTGGCCTAACTGTTTCAGCCCGCCTCTGCCAGGATGTGTATCTGCTGTCTGGGTTTGTGGGATTGACAGGGTTGGGAGATTCCCGGGGACAGTCTGGGGCTCTAGGTGGTGCATAGGGTGCTTACTCCAGGATGGGTGGGTGGAGTAGTCCTTGACTCTGAATAGGGTTGTGCTCCACCACCACAATGCTGGCTCCACCTCCTGCGGAGCGTCTGATGTCTCTGCCCTGCACCCTGAAAGAAGACGGCCGCGTCCTGTCGACAGAGTACTCCAAAACCGGGTTGAACTAGGCTCAGGCCCCCTGGCCTGCAAAGACAAAAGAAACGCAGTATAAATATAGGAGCTCCGCTCCTCACAAATCAGATCCAGTTTTGACCACGACGAACCTCTGCCTAACTAGAAGGACAAAGAGAATCTGAAGGACGGAAACCAGTCTGTATCCTGTAAGATTGGCCTGCAGTGGTGCCTTGCTGAGAACGGGGAGGAAAGGACCAGAGAGGACTTTGCAGACTTGTGCCTGACACGACCTCCAAGGGCTTGATTGAGAGCTTGCCCCCTGAACGGAACCCCAGGACCATTGGGTTCTATCTGCTTGTGCCCGTCTGCTGTTGGGCCTTAGTTCTTATTCCCTCGCCAGAGTTGTGACTCGGGTGCATTCGCCCCCTCCCAGGTCGTGACAGCTCGGACCCTGGTCCCCCCGCCATAGAGAGCCCCGCTCATCCCTGAGTCGCTCTACGCTTCAGTGCCGGGCCGCCCGCTCTCCTGTCACCTCGCCGCTAACGGAGCGCGTTGTGCACCTCTCATCTTCTCCGCCGGAATCTGCACGGAGTGCATACCATAGCCTCAGACGGTCCGTACGTCGTAACGTACCCGACTGTCTTGCTTTGCCTTCCTGCATACCAAGACCCGTGCCGCACCTCAAGAAAGGCCTCCCCGTACAGTGGTACCAGAAGCCTGGTGTTGCACCCGACTGCCGTAGAACGCGATCCTCACAGATCCACGAGTACGACCCGGCATGCTAAGAAGTAGTACGCCCCGCAGGCCTGAACGGCGCCTCGCCCCGTGAGCTCCATCGACCCCGGATTGCCACAACCCTCCACAGTCCTGCTCCCCCACCTCGCTCCTCGAGGGGGACCGAGCCAGAGAGATCCTCTGGAGAACCGTTGGCCTCGTCCTGAGTCCGCCCTCACCAGTAGCCGCGCCTGAAACGCCTCGGACTTCCACGAGCAAGGTACACTTGAACTCCGTCCCGAGTTCATATCGGATCCAGGGTCCGCAACGTTCTTATTTCCCTGTCATCGTACCTTGCTGAACAACGAACCTTTAAAGACTAATCTTGCCTATTATAATCTGGTGGCCTCAAATCGGTAAACGCTATTTGGTCTTGTGATAAGCCTGCTTGAATCTATCTTTTATATAAAGTATACGTATTTTTGATACAACCATACGACTGGTGTCCATTTGTGGTGGGTCAGTGGGTTTGCTGTGTGTGATCATAAATGCTTAACTTACTATCGCCCTGAAGATTAGCCTTGTCTGCTCGCGCCACACTACCTAGAGGGTGAGCAGGGGTTATTCGAAGGAGTAGTTCCCTTGCCCTGACACGGAACTGAGGGTCCTTGCTTGTCGCAAGTATATACCTGTGCCAACCAGAGACCTCCGGTTCCAACATTGGTGGAAGCGGTGAGGATTTCGGATTTGCATTTATGATTTATGTACAGTAAATTACTGATCACAACGTAGTGAGAGCAGACCAATAACGAAGCCACAGATTACGTTCTTGCCGAGAGATCTCCAATCTCCAAACCATGCCTGGTTCGCAAGAACACCCTCCGTTATCTCTGGAATCGACGATGTTTACTGGGAAGGGCTTGGCCAGTGCAAACTTGAACAAGTGAGAGCCCTCTGCGTAAAGTTCCGAGTCTCCCACTCCGGGTGCAAAACCAAAGCCCAGCACATCAAGGCACTGAGAGCCTGGAAAGAGTCGAGAGAGCCAGAAAATCAGGTGGTAGTGGATCCACCAGATAGCCTTATCGAGGTGCAGGGAGGCCCGTCGTCAGAAGAGCTGGCGGACAGGGCCGCAACCAGAGCGCATGAAGTGGAGATGGCAGATTGAAAGGACAGATGGCAAATGAAGAAAAGAGGCTCCAGCTGGAGCATGAGATACGCCTGAACCAATTGGAGCTGAAAGCAAAGAGCTTGGACGCAGCTCCTGGTGGCAGCACAACGCCAGCCCAGGTAGAGTCAAGGGTCTACGTACCGAAGGATGTGGTTAAGGAGTATTTTAAGGAAGATGACATAGGGCAGTGGTTCCGGGCCTACGAGGTAGCCATGTCCTCCCACCAGGTCCCTGAGAGAGATTGGGGAGCGGGTTGTGGGGACGGTTCCTGACCGAGGGGCGGGATACCCTGCTAGACCTTCCGTCCGAAGAGTCCAACTCCTACCCGCACATGAAAGATGCCCTGATGAATCGATTTGGGTTAACTCCTGAAATGTACCGACAGCGGTTTACGAAGTGTGTGAAGATTCAAGGGGGTACGTATGTGAAGTATGTGACCTTTTTCTGCAGAGCACTGGATGGTTGGGTGAAGGGCAGTAAGGTAACTGATTTTCAAGGGCTGCTTGATTTAATGGCATGGGAGCACTTGTCGGATAATTGTTTTCCTGAGTTACGCCAGCACCTGATCGATAGCAAGCTGTCCAACCTGAGGAAGCTTGCTGAGGAAGTGGACCCCTGGCTCAGCACCAGGGTCCACAAGGGTCCAGTGGGAGACTCAGCCAAAGGTGCGCAGGGTCCCCAGCAGAAGAGTGGGGGGACAGGGGAAAAAAGAAAGGGTTCCACAAAGGCCCCCAAAGTAATCCCCAAGGGAACCAAGGGAAAGGTTCTCAGCCTCCTCCACCCCTGAAATCAACCGGGGCCCCGACAGGTAAACCTGTTCAAAGAGGGCCCATCACCTGTTTTAGGTGTGGCGACCTGGGTCACGTTGCCTCTGACCCTAAGTGTCGCTTGTTTGCAAAACCCGCACCCACTGGTGCTCCACCCTGGCAACTAGCTAATGTTAATTTTGGGGAGGAAGAAGCCGTCCAAATGGGTGGGGATCCCGTACAGATGACCCTAGTATCGCTAGGAGACAGTGAGATGGTCCCCGAGAACTACCTACCCACTAACACTAAGAAATATGGGCAGGTAGTGACCCTCAACGGTAAGAAGGCGGAGGCTCTTCGAGATACAGGAGCCAGTGTGACTGCAGTGAGGCAGCACCTGGTGTCTCAAGAGCAGGTGGTACCGCACGCCTACTGTAGGGTTGTCAATGCTGACAATTTTGAGAGCCAGTGTCCGATGGCTCAGGTTCCCTTTGAGTGGGGGGTCTCAGGTACTCTGCAAGTCGCTGTGAGGACCTCCATGCCTGTAGATATTCTGCTGGGGAACGATTTGGAGAACTCCCATTGGGGAAAGGTGGAGAAAGCGACTCATCTGCGGATGGTGGGTCTACCCGACTGGGCGTGCGTGACTACGCGGTCCATGGCAGCCAGTAGGTGTTTTGAAGAAGTCCTGGAGCCTGAAGGAGAGGCCCAGGAACCGGCCTTAGAGAGTAGGCGCAGGGGGCGCGGTCAGCCGGCTCCCGAAGTTCCCACGGCCCAGGAGGAAGCAGACCTTGAGGGGGATGCCCTGGAGCCTACCGGGGAACAGATCGTCGAACTGGGAGACCTGCCTGAGCTGACCCATTGGCAGCAAGAAGGAGGTCCCTCCAGGGAGGAATTCTGCAAGGAGCAGAAAGAGTGCCCTTCTCTCGTGGGTATGCGGCAGCAGGCTGCAGACCAGGCCAGTCCGGAAAACACTTGGTCTACTGGGAGAATGATCTCCTGTATTCAGAGCCTAAGGCTGCTGAACTTGGGTCAGCCCGTGCGCTGGTGGTACCCCAGAAGTTCAGAGCCTTCCTACTGGGTTTGGCTCATAATGTGCCATTAGCAGGACATCTCGGGATGGACAAGACCTATGACAGGCTTGTCACCCACTTTTACGTGCCCCAGATGCACAGGAGCTCAGACGCTCTTTGTAGGACCTGCCAGACTTGCCAGGCAAGTGGTAAGTGCGGAGGGAAGAACAAGGCTCCCCTCCAACCATTCCCCGTCATCAGTACCCCATTCCAGCGAGTGGGAATTGACATTGTGGGGCCTCTGGACCCCAAGACAGCCATTGGCAACAGGTTCATCCTGGTCTTGGTGGACCATGCCACCCGGTACCCCGAAGCCATCCCTCTGAGGACAGTGACGGCCCCCGTGGTGGGACGAGCACTGATGGGAATTTTCTCCCGAGTGGGATTCGCTCTAGAGGTGGTCTCTGACAGGGGCACCAATTTCATATCGAAGTATATGAAGTCCCTTTGGCAAGAGTGTGGTGTAACGTACAAGTTCACCACCCCTTACCACCCCCAAGGAAACGGGTTGGTTGAGAGATTCAACCGAACCTTGAAAGGCATGATCATGGGCCTAGAAGGACCAATGAGGCGTAAGTGGGACGTCCTCTTGCCATGCCTACTGTTTGCATACCGAGAGGTGCCGCAGAAGTCGCTCGGGTTCAGTCCCTTCGAGCTTCTGTACGGTCACCCGGTCCAAGGACCTCTGAGTCTGGTTAGGGAAGGCTGGGAGCAATCTCCCAGGAAACATCCCCAGAATGTATACAGTTACATGCTGGCCTTCCGAAACCAGACCAGGCGATTCAGGCAGCTTTATGAGGCAAACCTGGAAGCCAGCCAGGAGGAGATGAAGCGGTGGTTGGACCAGAATGCCACTCCGGTAGAGCTTCAACCTGGACAAAAGGTGTGGGTCTTGGCCCCAGTGGAGCCCTGTGCACTTCAGGATAAGTGGACGGGTCCATTTGAGGTTGCGGAGCGCAAGAGTCCTGTCACCTACCTGGTGAACTTGCAAACTCCCAGGAACCCTTTGAGGGTCCTACATGTTAACCGCCTTAAGCCCCACTTGGAGAGGTCCGAAGGGGGCATGCTGTTGGCATCCGATGATGAAGTGGAGGAGGAGACCGAGCCTCTTCCGGACCTCTTGGTGGCCTCCGAGCGAGACGGGTCAGTGGATGGAGTTAACCTCTCACCCTCCCTGACCCCTGAGCAGCAGAATGATTGCCGCCAGCTGCTAGGGCAATTCTCTGACTTGTTCTCCCTGGTTCCGGGTGTCACAGATTGGTGCGTCCATGATGTGGACACGGGAGACAGTCTGCCGGTGAAGCACAAGGCTTACCGCGTGACTGACAGGGTACGAGCCTGCATCAAAGAGGAAGTCTCGAAGATGTTTGCTCTTGGGGTGATTGAGTCCTCCAGCAGTCCTTGGGCCAGCCCAGTGGTCTTGGTCCTGAAGGCTGCGACGCCGGGAGCCACACCCGAACTACAGTTCTGTGTGAACTATCGAGGACTCAATTCAGTCACGAAGACTGATGCGCACCCCATCCCCAGAGCTGATGAGCTCATCGATCGGTTGGGGGCTGCCCGGTACCTCAGTACGTTTGACTTAACGTCTGGGTATACTGGCAGATCGCCTTAACTGATGGGGCCAAAGAGAGGTCAGCGTTTTCAACCCCAGATGGGCACTACCAATTCCGGGTCATGCCCTTCGGGATGAAAAACACCCCTGCCACCTTCCAGAGGTTGGTCAACCAGGTGTTGGTTGGACTGGACGCGTTCAGTGCCGCCTACCTGGATGACATCGCAGTGTTCAGCGGTACGTGGGAAGAACACTTGCGACACCTGTGGGAAGTGTTGGCGGCTCTGCGCAAGGCAGGCCTCACGATCAAGGCAAGCAAGTGCCAGATCGGGCAGGGTTCGGTGGTGTATTTGGGACACCAAGTAGGGAGCTGCCAGGTGGCGCCCCTTCAACCCAAAATTCAGACCATCCTGGCTTGGGAAGCCCCCAAGACCCAAACGGAGGTGAGGGCCTTCCTCGGACTCACCGGGTACTACAGGAGGTTTGTCAAGGGATACGGCACCATCGTTACCCCCTTGACAGAGCTGACTTCGAAGAAGCAGCCCCGGAAAGTGATCTGGACTGACGCCTGTCAGGTAGCATTCGACACCCTAAAGACGGCCATGTGCACGGCGCCCGTGCTCCTGGCTCCTGATTTCTCCAAAGAGTTCTTAGTGCAGACAGACGCTTCAGAGCATGGGATAGGGGCTGTCCTTTCACAGACAACTGAGGAGGGCTGGGATCACCCTGTGGCCTTCATCAGTCGGAGGTTACTTCCACGGGAACAGAAGTGGAGTGCGATTGAGCGAGAAGCTTTTGCTGTGGTCTGGGCCCTGAAGAAGCTAAGACCCTACTTGTTTGGGTCTCACTTCCGAGTTCAGACAGACCACAGGCCCCTCAGATGGTTGATGCAAACGAGGGGTGAGAACCCGAAACTGTTGAGGTGGTCCATTTCTCTACAGAGTATGGACTTCACGGTGGAACACCGCCCTGGCATAGACCACGCCAATGCTGACGGTCTGCCCAGGTTTTTCTGCCTTAGTGATGAGGAACTCCCTGGGCAAGGGTAGTTCTCCTCACCTTTCAGCTGGAGGGGACACGTGTTAGACCTGGCACCTTGATGTGAGTCTCCCTTCCACTTTTTGCTGATGTGCCTCAGATGTTTTGCTGGTGTTCGATGCTCAGGGCACTGCGCCACGGCCAATCCGTGCCGCAGTGCAAGTGCTCCCAATGTAAAGTGTATGTGTAATTGATTTCCACGATAGGCTTATTTGGTTTACTGTCAGTCCCCAGTAAAGTGCACGAGGAGTGCCGGGGCTTGTAGATACAAATGCTGCTAGTGGGCCTGCAGCGCTGGTTGCGCCACCCACAGAAGCGGCCTCGTAAGATGCGTCTAGGGTCAGCCATTGCAGACCCCGCGTACAGTCCCGTACTGTCACGCTGACTGCGCAAGTGCCCACACTTGCCAGTCCCTGTACCTTCCCTAACCTTCATATCAGTCACCCCTATGGTAGGCCTACAGGCAGGGTGCATTGTAAGCGTAAGGTAGGACAAGCCTAGAGTGTGGCATGTCCTAGTAGTGAATTACCGCCCTTTTCGTTCTTCACTATTGAAGGGCTACCTGTTCTCTTAGGCCAAGATGAGCTGCCGGAGCTATTACACGCTATAGTCCCGACAGGCTCAGGGAACACGGTAGCACGTCGAGTTTAGTATGTCTGAACTTAGAATAATAAAATACTTCCTTTAGTAAGGTTTATTTTAATATCCTGTGTTTGCAAATGCTACTTTTAGAAAGTTAGCCTTTGCTGGCCTAACTGTTTCAGCCCGCCTCTGCCAAGATGTGTATCTGCTGTCTGGGTTTGTGTGAGTGACAGGGTTGGGAGATTCCCGGGGACAGTCTGGGGCTCCAGGTGGTGAATAGGGTGCTTACTCCAGAATGGGTGGGCGGAGTAGTCCTTGACTCTGAATAGGGTTGTGCTCCACCACCACAATGCTTGCTCCACCTCCTGCGGAGCGTCTGATGTCTCTGCCCTGCGCCCTGAAAGAAGACGGCCGCGTCCTGGCAACAGAGTACTCCAAAACCGGGTTGAACTAGGCTCAGGCCCCCTGGCCTGCAAAGACAAAAGAAACGCAGTATAAATATAGGAGCTCCGCTCCTTACAAATCAGATCCAGTTTTGACCCGACGAACCTCTGCCTGACTAGAAGGACCATGAGAAGCTGAAGGACGGAAATCAGTCTGTATCCTGTAAGACTGGCCTGCAGTGGTGCCTTGCTGAGAACGGAGAGGAAAGGACCAGAGAGGACTTTGTAGACTTGTGCCTGACACGATCTCCAAGGGCTTGATTGAGAGCTTGCCCCCTCAACGGAACCCCAGGACCATTGGGTTCTATCTGCTTTGCCCAACTGCTGTTGGGCCTTAGTTCTTATTCCCTCGCCAGAGTTGTGACTCGGGTGCATTCGCCCCCTCCCAGGTCGTGACAGCTCTGAGCCTGGTTGCCCCGCCATAGAGAGCCCCGCTCATCCTGAGTCGCTCTCCTGTCACCTCGCCGCTAACGGAGTGCGTTGTGCACCTCTCATCTTCGCCGCCGGAATCTGCACGGAGCGCATACCATAGCCTCGGACGGTCGGTACATCGTAACGTACCCGACTGTCTCGCTTTGCCCTCCTGCATACCAAGATCCGTGCCGCACCTCAAGAAAGGCCTCCCCGTACAGTGGTACGGAAGCCTGGTGTTGCACCCGTCTGCCGTAGAACGCGACGCCCCTCACAGATCCACGAGTACGACCAGGCGTGCTAAGAAGTAGTACGCCCGGCAGGCCTGAACGGCGCCTCGCCCCGTGAGTTGCATCGTCCCCGGATCGCCACAACCCTCCACAGTCCTGCTCCCCCGCCTCGCTCCTCGAGGGGGACCAAGCCGGAGAGATCCTCTGGAGAACCGTTGGCCTCGTCCTGAGTCCGCCCTCACCAGTAGCCTCGCCTGAAACGCCTCGGACTTCCACGAGCAAGGTACACTTGATCTCCGTCCCAAGTTCATATCGGATCCAGGTTCCGCAACGTTCTTATTTCCCTGTCATCGTACCTTGCTGAACAACGAACCTTTAAAGACTAATCTTGCCTATTATAATCTGGTGGTCTCAAATCGGTAAACGTTATTTGGTCTTGTGATAAGCCTGCTTGAATCTATCTTTTATATAAAGTATACGTATTTTTGATACAACCATACGACTGGTGTCCATTTGTGGTGGGTCGGTGGGTTTGCTGTGTGTGATCATAAATGCTTAACTTACTATCGCCCTGAAGATTAGCCTTGTCTGCTCGCGCCACACTACCTAGAGGGTGAGCAGGGGTTATTCGAAGGAGTAGTTCCCTTGCCCTGACACGGAACTGAGGGTCCCTGCTTGTCGCAAGTATATACCTGTCCCAACCAGAGACCTGTGGTTCCAACAGCGTTTGTTTGCGCAAATTACAGCTTCTGGTTGTTTTATCTCTGTTATCTCCATATTTCTCCACGGTGCTTGTTTTCTTTTGTTCTGTTGTGTGGTTTTTAGTGGTATCAGAATATCAAAAGCTTCTAGACACTCATTTATTTTTTAACAAAATGTATTGTTTCTAGATCTGTACTGAATGTTAGTTGATTTTCTAAGTAATCCAAATTGAGTTTGTTCCACCGTCGATGTTGGATGCCTGTTGGATGTATGTAAGGTGGTTTTAGGTGTGTCGCTTAGTGTTGTTTTATGTTGGAAAGCAAGCAAATGGTGGTCTGACCATGTGACTGGAGTTATTGTTTGAAAGATAACTAGTTTTGTGTGCCATCAAGGATGTGTCTAGCGATGTGTGTGGGTTTGTGGACGATCTGATTCAGGTTATGTGGGTCTAGGGCAGAGTGGATTGTTTTTGGATTGTGCATATTAGGTTTGTCAAACTAAATGTTGAGGTCACCTAGAACGCATAGGTTAGAGTGTAGTGTTATCAAGTTTGAAACCGTGTCTAGAAGTGTGTCTGGGAGTGTTGCATTGCTAGGTGGAGGTCTGTAAAGGAGAAAGAAGCCACAGGAGGAAGACAGTGTAGGATTGCATCTGGAGAAAAGGGCCTCACAATAATTTATGGAGAAGTCATCAACTTTAGTGATATGTAATGTTTGCCTGATCATGTATCACACAGTTCCAGTGTGTTGGTTGGAAGTCTGAAGCAGGTAATGAGCCTTTGCTATACCCTACAGGTTTGGTAATTGCTCCCATTGACGTTAGTATGGATATTGCGAATGTTGGTATATAAGGTGGAAACAGTGCCTCTTTAACCACACTTGACACTTGTTAACTGACAATTTTGCTTGATCGCTTCCTCTTCATTAAAACAGAACAAGATTAGGTCACCTCTTTTTGGCACAGTGCATTCTTCACTTGATCTAGCATCCTGTCTTATAAATGTTCGAAAAATCAATTTCGAGATTCATCAAGCACTTGCTTTGCCATTGTGATTTTACTAAGCTGAGCAAAGTCACAGTAGTTGGCTCTGCATGGCATAGTAAATCTGGAGTAATGCAAGACAGCGACTTGCGCTGCCTTGTGTTACGCTGCCCTGGAAAGGTATTCCTATATGAGTGGAGTGTTCCCACGCATTCACCCAGGGATTTTAGCAAAGTCCCAGACTTACTAGGGCTAATAAACATGAGAATGTGTCAAAATGCTACACATTTCCCAGATGAGGCCTAACGAGGAGGAGAAATATGTGTATTTCTCCTAGTATTGTCCTCTTTCTATGTGTGCTGCATTCTACAGGATACATAGAAAGAGGAAAACGCCTCAGAGAATTGTTTTTGTGCAGGAATGTGTCCCTTTCTTCACAAAAACAATCCTGGCTGTAACACAGGCACCCTTGCACCTTGGCACTAGGCTGCACTCAGTGCACTAGCGCAGGGAGAGAGCTGGAATGCACCATATCTTAGAAGATATGGCACATTCTTGCCCTCTCCCTGTCATGCAACGCAGCACAGTACGTTGTCTTGCTGTGTTGTGTTGCATTGGGTGACTTGTTAGTCATACCCTTTAATATTGTCATTAAAACATTATGTTTTCATAAGCTTTAATTTACCAAAACGATGAATTTTGATGTGCCTGTGTTTCCACAAAAAAAGTTCTGTGGGAGTCAACACACTTTCCTTGAAATTGTATGGGTCCCAAAAGCTGAAAATATATATATTTAAGAGCATCAAATGAATGTAATTTTCAAAGGCTTCCATGTATAATAGGTAGCACTTTGCGAATTTCCCCGTCTGTTTACTCGGATATACGTCGTAATACAGTCAAAAGTGTAAACCGTCTAAAAATGTGTTAGAAGGTTTTTGGCAAATTATTTATCAGGCCATTTGCAATTTGGTCAATTATGATATGCAGTTGTCAGTGTTTACTATTAATATAGGGTACGCATTTATTGAAAAATATTTTCAGTGCGAAAAAAAATCATTTTTCGGATTGGGTAAGCACTACCAGTTTTGCTTCAAAGATTACCATTTAATTCCAAAATCCATATTAAAACTCACATGCTTGACCTCAGTGATGCTAAGCTGTTATTTGGGCTGCTTACTGGACTGTTGCCGGAAGACAGCATAAAGTGGCAGTCTATGGCACATTAAATCAGAAGGAAATGTCCCGTAGCAGGAGCGTTTTGCTGGGGAAAAGAGAATAACGTATTTTCGTGCACCTCTTCCTAAACAATTAGCGCCACCTTTTTGCTATTTTATAGGGAAATGTTTTTTTCAGTGTTGTGACCCTTTCATCTCTTAACTCGCGTGATAAAACTGCACCAAAACATATTTGCTTTGCATCAAAAATGTAACTGTGCATAAACACTAAAATGTGCGATAATTGAATGAATGAATGAAACCCGATTTATATAGCGCTACTTAGCGCTGCATAGTTTGAGCAGTTACACATTGTCACTTCTTCCAACCTGTCACGATAAATGGAACTTCACAGCCAAATTCTGAACCACAACTAGGTCTACAGTACAATTACAGAAATCAGTGTTTATTGTTTGTTAGATTAAGTCAGAAAATTAAGGGGTGGGATCGTCTGTCTCTCCATTCTCGTGCCCCCTCCCCACAAGGGTGTATGAATTCATAAAGTCTTTCTAACCGTTTTAAAATGTTTACATGAATTTATAAAATTCTCTGTTGCCTCTAGGTAATTTTAGAGGCATTAGGAAAGCACGAGCTCCCATTGACATCCCCTGACATAGCCACAAGCATAGATAAAACATTAGTAAAAATATTGCCTCAACATTGTAAAAAAAAAAGTAACCTTTCTCTCCGAATAGTGATTTTAGGTCTCCTGTTTCCAATAAAATAAGATTTGTTTTGTATCATGTTTTGTTTGTGCTCCTGTCCTGCACTCTGTTGCTCTGTTGGGGCAGCAGCTGCATTTTACAGACTTGATCAGCTGGGATTATTGTTTAGCTATGAAATGATGCGCCAGACATGGTCCAGCACACAACGTGAATGATTTCCGTTTGAAACAATAATTGCAGCCTAGTGAATAAAGAGAAACCATTTTCTGGTTCCCGTCCTTCCAGCGTTATTAATTTTCAATGTCTTCTGTCAAGGTGATAGTGTCATGATAAATTACTTGTTTCCTGAAAGCCAGTTTCCTATTTGCATGTGTGTATCTTCAGACTTTCTGTAATAGCATTGTGTAAAAAGATGTGATATAATTTTAAATCATGCTCGTCCGAGTTTCCCAGTGCAATATTAATAGGTTTTCTATTAAAAGTAAAGCACGGATTACATATTCTCAAGACTCATGCCATGAAAGTAATGAAGAAATTAGAGAAATGAAAAACTACAGTCCATCATTTATGTGCTCAGTTATAAACGTATGTAGGTCTGACTTAGTATCATATTTAAAGAAATAAAAATTATATATTTATTTAGGTATTGCGAATTTTGTAGGATCCATGCGCTGTACTCATGCTTCTATCAGAAAAGAAAGATGTGAAAAGTAGGGTATGTACAGAAAGGAGAATAACCTCAAAAAGTACTGATACATCCGCTAGTACCAGGACGCACTGACAGTGTTGCCGCAGTGATTTACAGATACACGTTTTCTTCATCATCACACACAGTTAGGGGGATATTCTCAAGACTGCGTGATAACTATCGCAAAATTAGCTTAACGCACCTGTCAACATTGCAGTCTAAAGTGGGAAAATTACGCCGTGTTAATTAAGTATTCACAACACAGCGGTACCATGCGATAGTCTCACTATAACGCGTCAAATTACCACGTTAAAACCAACGCGATGCCGCAAAAATGCAAAACAGCAACTCAAAAAAACAAACAAATGGCAAACACAATGGATGTTGCCGGAGCAAGTACGGCGGAGAACCAGAACCCCACAAGCCCCCGGAGGACCAGCCTGGGACCTAGGGGTCAGGGAAGGGCAAGGAGAAGAAGAGTAAGAAGAAGCCCTTCAGTCTGCAGGAAAACAGGATCCTTATAACGGAGGTGGTAGAACACCATCAACAACTGTTCATCACCTCCACTGTGTCATTGGCAACAGAAAATGGACAATGGCAGTCCATCGTGGACAAGGTGAATGCAGTTGGAGTGCTGAAAAGGACAATGGAAGATGTCAAGAGGCGCTGGAATGATGTCAAGAGCAAAACCAAGCTGAAACTGGCAAACAACCGGAAGGTAGCAATGCACACTGGAGGTTGGAGTCCTGCGCCACAGGAGGAGCTGGACGAGATGGAGGAAATGGTGGACACATTCATCAGTGGGGAGACGGTGGCAGGAGTTGAGGGACCGGAAACTGCTCAACATGACCAAACACAACAGCACCAGGGTGAGTAACGACCAGGGACTGGGGGGACTAGGGGGGGATGGGCACAATGGCACAAATGCACAATTAAGTAGAGCATATCTGCTGACAAACCATGCCCCAGACCCCCAACTCTCACCAAGAGACCAATTCACCCAAGTATGCAACTTCTCAGCACCATATAAGCACAGAAATCAAAGGCACACCGCATGAAGGGAGAAGGGGCAGCAAATCAGAGCTACAGGGGCGACTCTCCCAAAATGCAGCACACACACTTAACATCAACATTGACAACAATGTGGTACAAACCGCAACACGTCCACAACAAGTGCCGCTTGTGTGTAGAAACTGGCCAATCACATTTGGCATTGCAGGGAAATGTGAGTTAAGAATGTACGAGTACTAACACACATCCGTCATGTTAAAATGTCCACTGTCTCCCATCAAATGGGCAGCTACCCGCAAACAGCCACAATGTAAACAGTCATGCAGTCCGATTGAAAAAATTTACAATGCAACAACATACATGTGAACACATTGTTAAACTGCCTCTCCCCTTCACATTGAAGAGGGACAAACAACACCTCCTGCAGAGCAGCCCGAACCTTTCTTCTCTGATGACAAAGAAGACCACCTCAGCTTTGACTCCGACACCCTCCAACAGCTCATGGAGAGCCTCTGCACCCCACCTCTGAGGTTCCGTTCTGTGAATTCTGACCCTGGGTCATAATGGTCGTGGTTCTGTTATGAATTTGGTAACAGCGAACCGTAAACAGTGAGCTCAGCAAGCATGAGTGTTTCCGTCATGTTACATTGATGGATTCACTGTGTATTTGACGATTTCGTTCTGAAACCCGTGGGTTCTATTTTGTGCATGGCAGCCATTTTGTGGTTGCCCTCACATAGGCCCATGCCTGTGGCTGAACAAGTCTCTGGGACACGTGCACCTTAGCTTGAGTTTGTGCTGACTCCTGTTTGACCTGAAGTGAACTGACCCTGCTGCCTGAAGCTGACCTTGCCAAACCAGTTCTTGCCCTTTAGCTCGTCAAGATAGAGATCAAAGAGCAAGACATTGCTGATTTTATGGTACACGCACACACCTTTCTATCTTGCTTCTCATCTGTTTCTGTTCCTTCTTTATGGCCTATTTACGATGGGGATGTGCCCGTTTTTATGATGGGCCCGTTCGACCTGTCTGATGAAGAATGTTAAGTTTAACCAATGATTGATTTTGGGCTGGACAAACTGAAAAATGGGCTTGTCTTCATGCTCCTGCGTTTGTCGTGGAAACATGTGAGTGGTCAAACTGTAAATAAGGAATGTTTGCCTGAAGCACAATTTTTTGTATAAAAAGGGATGGCTCGCTTTGTAAAGTTGAGCAGTCTCCTGAGAACATACACCGTGTTGTACTTCTAGGATCTCTGTTACTGGCTGCAGCCAATAAATTTGATCTTTGACGTCACCAAGAAGTACCCCGTGTCTCTGTATGCCAAGACAGGAGAACTCGGAGACATCGGACGTTTCCCCTTGCGCCGCTGGGTTCTAAAAACCCGGTTCTTCACCTCCAGGAGGAGGACAGTCCAGCTGCTATGAGGAGAACCTACCTCCTGCACAGACCATGCAGCAGGCAGCACCCACCACCATGGCTGCCTCCCAGGACCCCCATGAAGAGCACATGGCCTTCAAAGGCCATGTGTTGGGGTGCCAGGAGAATCTGGCTGAACAGGTGCAGGTGGGCTTTGACTGCATGGCAGCCAAACTGCCATATGTGGGTGTCTAAATCCCATCAGTGACCACTCACGGTCCAGTCAGAGCTGCACTAGCAAAGTCACACAGGTGTTGGAACACATGCGGAGGTCAAGGGAGACCATGGAGCGGACGCAGGAGGAAAGAGCGGCTGCCACGGCTGCACACCAGTGAGAGGTAGATGGGTTTCTCAATGACCACAGGACCATCCTCATGGCATTGCTGCCACCCACAAGGCCTGGCGCTGATGCATGCTGCTGCTACCACTACATCCACATATCCGCCCCCCTGAAGTGTCAATGCTACACAGTGCGACAGACATTCCACCTTCGGCCATGGAGTTGCCACTGCCACACAGTGCTGGAGACAGAACGGATGTACGTCGTTACAACGCATGCTTTGACAACGCATGCCTTTACGACGCAACTTTTACAACGCAAGTTGTTACAACGACTTGCGTTGGGGGGCACTGGATAGTGAATAGTTTAATTTACTATTCCAACTCCAGTCCCCGTGGATAGTAGGGAAGGTGTTGGATAGTAAATTAAAACTATTCCCAATCCTAGAGCGCCCACCAGCGCAAGTCGTTGTAATGACTTCCGTTGTAAGGGTTGCGTCGTAAAGGTACTGCATTGTTAAAGTTGTGTTGTAAACGCTGTTCCCCGACAGAACACCACCACCCACACATGAGGCACATTAAACTGCAGAGGACAAAGACGCAGATGAATCTTACATCATAGTAAGAAGGATGCAGTAGCATGCATCTCCGCCATAGTGCCTGCTTCTGCTTGGTTCTGCCCTCTGTATCATCACCTTCCACTGTCCCCGATACACTCTGCGACACTCACCTTGGACCTCGACATGGACTGCCATCTCCTGTTTGATCGCCAATGACACAGCAATCAGACAGCGGACTAAACTCTTCCTGTTCCTTTGGACTGAAGGACACAGGCTGGCCCTCCACGGGCTATCATTGGAAAGTGGGGTTTGCATGGCCCTGTAAGGCTCCTGCAGCAACACTCCAATGAATGTTCATTAAACATACATAATCACACAGATGTGTCTGGTTTCTGGTCTTCCAAGTGTGGTAGTATGGATGGATGTAGGCTCAGTGATTCCCCCTCACATCCATGTTGCATATGTTGTGGGACTTTTTCACAGGGTGACACATTGCCGAATGCAGTCTGGGTGATGCGAACACAACAAAGAGGACACTTGCATTAGTTACTTCCTTGTCCAGCCCAGTACGGAACCACGCCCAGAGCCCCAGGGTAATTGTTTACACCTTTATGCTGGACTGGCATACGCCAGGCCAGCCCACTCCGCTTACGCTCACACGGGGGGACGACAACGCTACATGTGCAAGGTCTTCCCAGTAGTGATCTGATGATCACAGGTCTATTTGTCAACATGCCACAGCCACTCCCTCACGGCTGGTTTACACCCACACCACAGCCATCCAGCACACGTGTCACAAGACATGTGACCCTGCCAATAAAAAGGGCCGGGTGCATTTAGTGGACGCCATTTCCACTCTCTATCTGTGTGCATCCGTTTGGTGTACATGTAGGAATGAGGGCCTAGGGCCCTGCAATGTCACATTCCCCAGGACCGGAGGTGATATGCTGTCGTCCGCACCACGATACCCAATCATACAGGGTTCATGACTTTTGGGGCACAAGCTTGGTGGCACCGGATACACTGCGGCCAGCACAGGCACACTGCCACGGGACGGTGACTTTTGGTGCTGTGAGGTAGGGGCACCTTAAGTGCTTAGTGGGTGTGCAGCCTGCGATGATGCCCCATCCTGGTGGTCCAGACTGGTGTCCATCGATGTGAGTCCTGCTAGACCGCAGTGTAGATCTGAGCCAGTAGGCAGTGCGTGCCCACCACCACGTGGTGTGGCTTCATGGGTCACAAAGTTAGTGGCACCTCAAGGGTTGAGCGGGTGTGAAGCCTGTGATGATGCCCTGTGCACTGGTATGTCCTCTGCCATGGCGAAATCAAGACCCAGAATCGAATCTGAGACCTGGTGGCCCTCGGAGCGGGGCTGCATGATGTGGAGGGTGCCATGTTCACTGGCTCCGGCCTCGGGGCTTGCACCGGCATTGCGACACGCCAATAACGGAAGGTGAGCAGTGAGGCCTGGGGCGCAGGGATGGGCATGCACCGCTGGGAGGAGGGAGGGGCTGGGTTGCAGCTGCCTGGGTGCCCAGGGGCAGACATGCACCGCTTTGCGGCGGGAGGGGCTGGAGTGCAGCAGCCTGAGTGCGCAGGGGCGGGCATGCACCGCTGGGCGGCTGGAGGGGCTGGGTTGCAGCTGCCTGGGTGCGCAGGGTCGGACAGGCGATGATGTTGTGTGCAATTGTATGCACATTGCCATTCATTTATCTGGACTCTGTTTCAGATGTGAGTCCTGGTGAACTGCACTACATACCAGCATGTGGTTGGAGACACACCAGTGTCAGCAAGTGAGCAATGAGGCCTGAGTGCACAGTGTCGGCACTCTCTCTCCCTGTCCCTCTCTTCTTTTATCTGTGTCTCTCTCCCCTCGCTTTCTGTCTTTCTCTCTCTATCCCTCTCTTACGATTTTTCTCTCTCTCCCGCACTCTTTCCATCTTTCTCTCTCTCTCCCTCTCTTTCTCTCTGTGATGCTCATTTTTGTGGTGACACAAGCATGTCACCAAATGTGATTGTGTGACATCAGGCAAATTATTTGGTACATGAATTTGTGTAGTTGATGTGGCATGTCTTTGTCCGGGGGGCAGTGAGGGGGGGCCAAGGGTGGTGGCGGTGGGTATTGTGGCCCTGTTGGGGCTCCGAGCTGTATGATCAGTGGCTCCATGGCATCTGTTCAGGTGTGGCTGTGGTCTGGGCTCCCTTTTGTGGTGCAGGCTGTCGTCCTACTTTACACCAGGTCAGAGCAGGTGTTAGTTTCCTGCTGCTAACTCACCTTATTGCCTGTTTGGGGTTCTTATCGCCGATCTGGCTGGTCAGTGAGAATGTTACGGAGTGGTGTTGCCGTCCCTTTTGGCACTGGAACGCCTACTCTGTATCTCATTAGCGATAGTTGCTGGGGTCATCTTTGGTGATGTCGTTTGAGGCTGCTAATGCAGGTAAACCTGTGATATGGGCTGTTAGCACCAGCTTGTGAATGGGACATTAGTTTTATCGCAACTTTGGCTGACCCAGGTCCATCTCACCTTCAGGAAACACCTCAAGACCTGGCTATTCGAGCAGTAGCAGCACCACCCCCCCCTCCCTTTAGCGCTTTGAGACCCTCACGGGTGAGTAGTGCGCTCTATAAATGTATTGATTGATTGATTGATTGATTGATTGCAATAAAGTGCAGATAACTCAGCAATAGCTCCTTGAGAATATGCCCCAGTGTGTGCTAGTTTACAATTACATTTACCCCCACCCCTTTCAAGTTCTGTTTTCAAAATCACAAATGATATTTGGATGGCTGTGGTTTACAGCTCCTTTAATTTACTGGTGACTTTGTAGCCCTCGACCATCTAGGTCCTGCAGGCCGCCCCCCACCTGCCGCTCCTCGTTGCCCAGAGGCTCTGTCTTGGTTCTCATGTGCTCCTCAAACTGCTGTTCACGTTCTGGTCTCTCCTGTAGGAATGGCATTGGATTCAGTTTTGTAATTGCATTCTAATTTAATTGTGCCCACATTTGTTGTTCCTGCATTACCTCGCTGCAGTATTTTTTTACCCATCACTGATTTATTGTTATTGTGCTTTTCTATTTTTGTCACCTGCACATTTTCCTGCCATTTCAAGCCCCCTGCCATCCCACCTCTCAGACAGCCCCTCCTACTTCCCAGGCCTACTTATGGAGGAAGCTGGGCGGCTCCATTAAGTAGCCCTTGACCTTGTAGGTCCTACGTGCTGCTCCCCTGCTGCTGCTCCTCATAGCCAAGAGGTCCAATCTGGGTCTCAAAGTTCTCCTTAAACCTCTGTTTGAGTCACGGTCTCTCATGTAGGATTGGTATTGTCTGTTCACTTTTGCAATTGCATTCTAATTTAATTGTTGTGCCCTCATTTGTTGTGCCTTCATTACGGCTCTGCAGTATTTCTTTATACACTCAGTGATTTAGTGTTGTTGTGCTTTTCTGTTTTTGTAACCCGTGCTGTTTCCCTCTGTTCCCAGCCCCCTGCGCTCCCACCTCCCGGACAGCCCCTCCCACCATCTAAGTCTACTTATAAAGGCGGCTGCATGGCTCCAGTGAGTACCTCTCAACTTTCTAGGTCCTGCACACCGCTCTTCTGCTCTTGCTCTTCTTTCCCTAGAGGCACCTTGTCAGTCCTCAACCTCTCCTCAAACTGCTGTTCAAGTCACGGTCTCTCCTGTAGGACTGGTATTTTCTGTTCTCTTTTTGTAATTGCATTCTAATTTAATTGTTGTGCCCGCATTTGTTGTACCCACATTACTGCTGTATTTCTTTACCCCCCTACTGATGTATTGAAATTGTGTTTTTCTGTTTTTTTCGCCTACAAAGTTTTTCGCCGTTTCCAGCCCCCTACCCTCCCACCTCCCGGACAACCCCTCAGACCTCCCAGAACTACTTATGGAGGCTGTTGCGCAGCTCCAATGGTAGCACTCAACCTTCTAGGTCCTGCATACCGCTCCCCCGCTGCTAATTATCATAGGTCAGAGGCACCGTCTCATTCCTCAACCTCTCCTCAAACTGCTGTTCGATTCACAGTCTCTCCTGTAGGATTAGTATTGTCTGTTCACTTTTGCAATTGTATTCTAGTTTAATTGTTGTGCCCGCATTTGTTATGCCTGCAGTATTTCTTTTTCCACTCACTGATTTATTGTTGTTGTGCTTTTCTGTTTTTGTTGACCGTGCCTTTTCCCTCTGTTCCCAACCCCCTGTCCTGCTGCCTCCCTCACAGCCCCTCCTACCTCCTAAGACTACTTATGAAGGCCACTGCATGGCTCCTGTGAGTACCACTCAACCTTCCAGGTCCTGCACACTGCTTTTCTGCTCTTGCTCTTCTTTGCCCAGAGGCACCTTGTCAGTCCTTAACCTCTCCTCAAGCTGCTGTTCGAGTCACAGTCTCTCCTGTAGGACTGATATTTTCTGTTCTCTTTTTGTAATTGCATTCTGATTGAATTGGTGTGCCCGCATTTGTTGTACCCACATTACAGCTCTTCAGTATTGCTTTACCCCCTACTCATTTATTTATATTGTGCTTTTCTGTTTTTCTCGCCTACAAGGTTTCCCGCTGTTTCCAGTTTTTCAGTTTTTAACGTCTTTATTTCGAATTTTCTTCATAAAAGACATACATATATACAAACATAATAATATAAACGATATAACATAGTCATGAACACTTTTAAACAAAACTAGATAGAGATAAGGCAATTGTTTAAAAAACTCAATTAAATGTGCATATGAAGACGTCTATAAAAGGTTTTCTTTTTTAAAACAATTTGGTATAAAAAGACAAATCATCAATACTGGCCAAAATGAGGTAAGCTAACAAACTGGTTAAATTTTTTCAGGTCGAAGTGATACGAACTGACCTAGTTCTAATTAACCATGCCCACCCGAGGAATTTAGCCAGTCCAATGGATAACCATTCAGAGGTGTTAGTTCTCAGGATGAACAATGCTTCGCTACTCACCCGGGTGTTTAATCTATTGCATATCGGCTTTAACCACTTACAACGAGGCTCGTGGTAAGCAGTGCATACAAATAAAAAATGGCCTATTGTTTCGTTGCTTTCGGTACAACAGGGACATGAAGAGGACTCCGACTTCTGCCAACCACTAGTGAAAGCCCTTAGTGGCAGAGTACCTAGGCGAAACTGATGGTAAAGTTTCCTGTCTAAGGTTTTGAGGATTACATCCCAATAGGTCTCAGTATGGGGAACTGCTTTATAGAGCAAAAACAGGCCTGTCAAGTTCGGTTTCTCCGAAAGAGCAACGTGTTCTTCTTTCACCATGGACCAAAAGAGGAGTTTAAAGTCTTTCTTTGAGGGAAAAGTATGAGAACCCGGCTCGGACCAAAGCAGAGGAAGGCCCATTCCAATAAGAGTATTCCTAATTAGCTTAAACCATGATATTTCACTTGCCCCCTGTTGCACTCTAACATCCAGTAGCTCTTGGGCAAACATGGCAAGATCCGGGGTAGACCATATGCGACTCCATAACGCCACCATCCTATACTGGGCTTGATGTTTAATAGAATAAAAGCCCATGTCCATCATGAGTGGTAATGCTGGCGTTGAGGGTGGGAGACTGACTAGATTTCGAAAGAATTTATTCTGTATCTTATCTAGGACAGCCAGGTCCACACAGCCCCATATGTCAGCCCCGTATAGTATGGCTGAGCTAATTTTTGCACTATAAATTTTAAGCGCGGGCAAAACTCTTTTGGTCAAAGAACACCGTTGCTCCTTCACTAAGCAACCGGACAGACGAGCGAATTTCAAACTACGTGCCGCTATCTGCTCTTTCTAGCGTAACCTATAATCCATTGTGACACCAAGGTAGGTCATGACTTCAACCTGTTCAAGACTGGACCCAATCATCGTTACATGGCCCCTCATTGGTTTATTTTCTGTCAGGACCATGAACTTAGTTTTTGTGACATTAATTTCAAGGTCATTCTGATTACAGAAGTCCACAAATTTGTTAATAGCTACCTGTAGACCCTTCTGTGTTTTAGCCAGTATAAGGGTGTCGTCAGCGAAGATTAGAAGGGGAAATTTGGTCCCGCCCAGTGATGGAGCATCCGTGGGGGTGGCTGAGAGGAACTTAACCACCTGGTTGATGAAAAGTATGAATAGGGTGGGGGCCAGGACACAGCCCTGTCTCACTCCACGGGTCACGGGGAAGGAGTCTGTAACCTGGCCCTGGCGGCCCCATCTGACTCTAGCAAAGTTTCCCTCGTGCATCCTGATGGTGAGTTCTAAGAGTGCAGTAGGAACGCCCATCCCTCTCAAAGCTGCCCACATTTTCCCTATGGGGACCAAATCAAACGCTGATTTGAGATCCACAAATGCAGCGTAGATCGTGCCTCCTCTCAAAAACACAGTTTTCCAGTAGATCATGACAAATCTAAGTATCTGATCAACTGTGCTAATGTTAGCCCTGAACCCAGCCTGTAATGGAGACAAGATGTCAGCTTCCGTCATCCATAGCTGGATTTTTCCTAGCAGCATTCTGGCTATTACCTTTTGAAGGGCGTCGATAAGACTAATAGGTCGATAGTTTCCTGCATCAGATCTATCCCCTTTTTTATACACGGGCAGAATCTCAGCCCCTTTCCATGAGTTTGGTATCCTAGCCCCTCTAGCAATAGCATTCGCTAAGGTGGTTATGTACGGTACCCAGTGTGCTTGGTCAAACTTAAAAAGATCCGCAGGGACACAGTCCATTCCGGGGGCTTTACCATTCTGCACTTGTTTTAGGGCAATAGTGGCTTCTGTTTCAGTAAAAACAATGTGATCAAGTAAGGGCACCACAGTCCGAACACTGGCATCTTCCCTAGTGGTAAGGGAGATCCGTTCCGTGTTGCTAAACTGTGCCGCATAATGCCTGACCCATTGCTCTGCAGGGACATGGTTGACAGGAATTCGCTGATCCCCAGACCCTCCCCATTTAACAACCTCCCAAAATTTTTGTTGGTCGGATGAGGTACTTGCTTGGTATAAGTCTAGCCAGTGCTGTTCATCCCAGTTAGTTTTAGCCTCTTTGAGCACTTTCCTGTAGTTGACCCTTTCTAACTTTATATCCATTGCTGACTTAGATTTAATAGCAGCTATCAGGGAGCTGTGGGCGAGGCGGCAGGTTTTGTTATACCATTTTGCCCCTGTTTGAGCTGTGCCATTTTTTCTTCCTTTTACTGGTTCAATAAAAAAAGTTTTAATTTTTTTAAAGAGAGACTCATGGATCATCCCAATTTGATCTAGTGATGTACCTTCGTTTAATATGGGTTCCATCAATTTTCTGGCTGCTAAAACCTCAACTGCAACCCTATCAATAGTGAAGGGATCATCTAAAAACCTAGCCCAGCGTACCCTTCTGCAATCGTTTGTAAGGGCAGTCTCAGCTGTGGCTAAATTGGTTGGAGAATCCATAAGAAAACCCCCATTCATTAGTAGCTTTATTGCCAGAGGATTGTGGTCGCTTTCTAGTCTTGTGACCACTTCCATGTCCTCCAATAAATTCCAAAACTCTAACCTTATTAGAAAATAATCAATACGGCTGGAATGGAGGGAATTGTCAAATGTAACCTTACCCATCAGATCTGATTTAGTCCTACCGTTTGCTGCTCGTAGATCCCATTCAAGACAAAGACCTAACCACTGCATAGCAGCCTCAGTTACTTTTTTAACTGGAGGGATAGATAAAGGGGGGATGTCCCAGATTTGATCAACTTCCCCATATCCCCCGTTATCAAGATCGGGAAGTGGCTCAAAAGAACAGTTAAAGTCCCCTGCCACCATAACACATTTATCTCTGCTAATGTTATTCAGCAGATGATCTAAATCATTTGCCGCACTCATGGGTTTCCCACCAGGCTGCCCTCTTGCATAGATATTGATCACGAAAAAATCCTGGTTATTTTTACTGGATAACTTCAAGGCTAATATATCATTACTTGACATGTGAAGGTCAATGATTTTAAATGCTAAGGATTGTCTGATCCAAATGACCAGACCTCCAGATGGACGACCTTTAGGGCCTTTACAGGCTGGTTTATAATAATTAAGGTAACCAACCCGGAAGATGGCATCAATTGACCAGCTTTCCTGTAATATAATTATATCATGGGAATCCACATAAGAACCCCAATCACCCTCTGACATTTTCCCCTTTAGTCCCGCTATATTCCATGACAAGACCGTAAGGGTATGAGTGGAATTCATTGGCAAATTGACAGCTGGATTCACAGTCCCCCCAGAGATCAAAGGTCTAGGGATGTGATTTGAGGGTGTAACCATTCCTTTCCCCCTCTGGATGCTTTCACTAGTCCCTAGGACAGTCTCTTCCCTAATGGATGTGAAATTTTTAAGGGAGCAATTTACTTTTGTTCCAGCCGACCCAAAAACCGGAGGTTCATTATCATGTCAGTCCACACCTTCCAGACCGGATAGGGGAGCAAACCGGTTTGAAAGGTGGGGTTGGAACATCGGGTAGATGGGTGTTCCAAAATGGAATCTACCTCTTGGTCTATCCCTTCTGGAATGATGAGGCAGTGTTTGGGCTCTATTTGCATATAAGGCGGGATAAAAATAGTGCAACGATAATGTTTGCACATCCCCGACTCTTCCAAATCTTGGTTCCCTACTAATGAATTCAGCCACCCATGGCTCTCTAAAGCTGATTACTACGCAATCCCCCTCAAGATCTTTCTTACTGTAGCCTACCCAGTCCACCCTCCTTACATTAAGGATTTCAGGGTTTGAGTTAGGAGGAAGTGGGCGATTTTTGTTTAGCCAGAATGTTACCTTATTGTAAAGATCCTTGTGCGTTTCTCTCTTGCCATCTCCAAGAGGTGCCACGCCTGTTAAGATAATGGTGTATGGTAGTGACTCTGGGGGGAGGTTCACACATTGCTTCCTCGGGATAGGTTTAATACTAGGCCGAATACTATGATCATAACTACTGGTGGGAATGGGATTTTTCTTGGCCTCGGGATGCATAGTGGCCCTGTGCTGGGGTATGCTCTCAGCAATAGTTGTTTTCTTTATGACGGGTATGGGAATTTTCTGCGGGGCTTTTGCTGTGAAAGATCCCACTTTAGAACTGTTACCCCCAGCTTTGTTATTCACAATAGTAGTCTTCGGAAGAGTTTGGGCAGAGGGAGCTAAACCTTTAGAGGCTAGGGTGTCAAGAATTCTATTGGAAGTCGCTATGTTATCTTTAACCAACCTGTCTAAAGAGTCCATTTTAGTATTCAGTAATCTTGTCCTTTCAAATAGTGGCAAGAGTAAAGATTTAATTAGCAACTCTATCTTAGCCAGGAATATTCCTTCTACGATGCTAACTGTGGTGTTATAATCCTCTGGCTGGACAACCGCCTTAAGGTTAGATAGCTCTGTGGGGGATATTGTGGAATTTCCCAAACCCTCAATGTGTTCCCCTAAATCAGGCGAATCTATCCTTTTACGTTTCCCTGGTTTATGAGGGGGTGGATGTTGTGAATGGATAGGAGAATTCCCTTGCTCAGTACTTATATTAAAATTTGGGGAGTCTGAGAGACCTGATTTCTCACCAGACTGGTTTAGGTAAATAGTCCTTCCATTTAGTAAATTGTCATGTGCAGTGTCATATGCACTTACTTGGCCAGTCCCTTCTTGCTCCAAAGTTTGGCTCTCAGGAGCAATTACAATCACTGAGTCTACATTAGTGTCGTGACTATCGTAGTTCAACAGGGGAAGTGGGACAGGGGAGACAGCCTCATTGATTTTCCCAAGAGAAGATCGCTTGCCTGTGATTATGTCAAGCGAGAGGCGTTTTTCAGCTAGAGCGATCTCCTTCTCCAATATAGTAGTGGTGCGTTTAAAAAATTGATCAATCGTTCCAGTAAAAGTACCATTGGAGGTGGAGACCTGAACTTGCCTTTCTTTACCTGACCGTAAAGGCATTTTTATTTTTAAGCATATAAAAACAAAATTAGCGCCAACCTCAATGTGCAAACAACAAGGTACAACCAGGGCCGAATAAGCTCTACCAACAATGGAGGCACTGCAATAACTGTTAGCCTGGAGCTATGATAAGAAAGCAACAGAGGGTACATCAAATAAATGATACCATAAATTACCATAAAAGTATGAAGAAAATGTTAGAGAGGTGGCCCGGCCCGACCTCCTACGGCCCCGGACGGCCACAGACGGTCCCACCCTTGTCCCGGGCTTCTCCCGGGACGCTCCCGCACGCTCCCGCTAGCGGGTAATGGCCTTCCTTAGATAAATAGACCGTTGGGATGTAGGCGGGGCGTGGTGGACAGGGAGAGCGGCCAGGTGTAGGTAGGCGCGGTGTGCAGAGGCTTCTGGTCCTAGAAGTCCTGCTCCGCACGCTCGCAGCCCTGGTCCAGCCCACGCAGCACAGACAGACTCCCCAGTGGCACAGGAGCGCAGCGGGACCCGCGAAGCGGGTTCCGCAAGTTGTTGATGAAAAATAGGGGTTCAGGAAAGCCCTTGATCCTCGGCAGCAAACAGTCAGTATTCAATGGCGTCCCACGTCGATCTCTCCACTCAGCCCTTAATGGGAGTGCAGGCGGGGCGTGGTGGACAGGGAGAGCGGCCAGGTGTAGGTAGGCGCGGTGTGCAGAGGCTTCTGGTCCTAGAAATCCTGCTCCGCACGCTCGCAGCCCTGGTCCAGCCCACGCAGCACAGACAGACTCCCCAGTGGCACAGGAGCGCAGCGGGACCCGCGAAGCGGGTTCCGCAAGGTGTTGATGAAAAATAGGGGTCCAGGAAAGCCCTTGATCCTCGGCAGCAAACAGTCAGTATTCAATGGCGTCCCACGTCGATCTCTCCACTCAGCCCTTTAATGGGAGTGCAGGCGGGGCGTGGTGGACAGGGAGAGCGGCCAGGTGTATGTAGGCTCGGTGTGCAGAGGCTTCTGGTCCTAGAAGTCCTGCTCCGCACGCTCGCAGCCCTGGTCCAGCCCACGCAGCACAGACAGACTCCCCAGTGGCACAGGAGTGCAGCGGGACCCGCGAAGCGGGTTCCGCAAGTTGTTGATGAAAAATAGGGGTCCAGGAAAGCCCTTGATCCTCGGCAGCAAACAGTCAGTATTCAATGGCGTCCCACGTCGATCTCTCCACTCAGCCCTTTAATGGGAGTGCAGGCGGGGCGTGGTGGACAGGGAGAGCGGCCAGGTGTATGTAGGCGCGGTGTGCAGAGGCTTCTGGTCCTAGAAGTCCTGCTCCGCACGCTCGCAGCCCTGGTCCAGCCCATGCAGCACAGACAGACTCCCCAGTGGCACAGGAGCGCAGCGGGACCCACAAAGCGGGTTCCGCAAGTTGTTGATGAAAAATAGGGGTCCAGGAAAGCCCTTGATCCTCGGCAGCAAACAGTCAGTATTCAATGGCGTCCCCCGCTGTTTCCAGCCCCTTGCCCTCCCATCTCCCAGACAGCCCCTCAGACCTCCCAGAACTACTTATGGAGGCTGTTGCGCATCTCCAGTGAGTAGCCCTCGACCTTCTACGTCCTGCATACCACTCCCCCTCTGGTAATCCTCATTGCTCTGAGGCACTGTCGCAGTCCTCAGCCTCTCCTCAAGCTGCTGTTCAAGTCACAGTCTCTCCTGTAGGACTGGTATTTTCTGTTCTCTTTTTTGTAATTGCATTCTAATTTAATTGGTGCGCCCGCATTTGTTGTACCCACATTACTGCACTGCAGTATTTCTTTACCCCCTACTGATTTATTGATATTGTGCTTTTCTGTTTTTCTCGCCTACAAGGTTTCCTGCTGTTTCGAGCCCCCTGCCCTCCCACCTCCCGGACAGCCCCTCAGACCTCCCAGAACTACTTATGGAGGCTTTTGCTAGTCTCCAGTGACTAGCCCTTGACCTTCTACGTCCTGCATGCCACTCCCCCGCTAGTAATCCTCATTGCTCTGAGGCACCGTCTCAGCCCTCAAGCTCTCCTCAAACTGCTGTTCGATTCACAGTCTCTCCTGTAGGATTGGTATTGTCTGTTCACTTTTGTACTTGCATTCTAATTTAATTGTTGTATCCGCATTTGTTGTTCCTACATTACTGCTCAGCAGTAATTCTTTACTCCCTCACTGATTTATTGTTATTGTACTTTTCTATTTTTGTCACCCACGCCGATTCCTGCTGTTTTGTGCCTGCATTCCTGCCTCCCGGACAGCCCCTCCCACCTCCCAGGGCAAATTATGGGGGCCCCTTTGTGGCCAGGCAGCTGTGGCTGGATCTCACCCAATGCCAGGAACCGTGGCCCTCCTCACTCCCACAGACACTCTGCAACAGACCTTCATGCCCTGGACCCTGGCAGCCACAACTGCTGCCTCGCATCACTGCGCTCCACAGCAGGACTATTCACCTGCATCAGTTGCCGGGTCACCTCCACCCCAGCAACAACCAACATTACAGCAACCAGTACTACACCAGCCCCAGATGCAGACACCTCCCTGGAACAATACAGTTGCCTTCTGATCAACGCCAGATTGCTCTGCAAACACACCATCAATGTCTGGGACACCATGTCCACCCTTGCCCCCATGTGACTGTCATTACTGAGACCTGGATCACCTCCACATCAGCCCCAGACATCGCCACGGCAACACCCAGTGGCTACAAGATTAAATACCTCGAACTCACCAACAGACATGGAGGTGACATCTCCATATACACAAGGAACCAATCACCTGCAACATCACCGATGACAAAACCACACCAATCATGGAGTACATGAACTTCCAGCTCCCCACCAATGGCAAAAACACCATAAAAGGCCCCTCACATACAGACTGCTAGGACCACAAACCAGCCTAAACTATACCATAGTTGAATTCATCACCGCGCTCACCATCACATTCGAACACTGCGTCTTCCATGGAGACCTCAACATCCCCTGGACGAGTTCACTGACACCAACCTCTTGGAAAGATGGGAGAACATCAGCCTCAAGCAGGTGGTCACCGACGCCACGCCCAAAGCAGGACACATGCTGGCCCCTATTTTAACATCCAGCAACAAAATCAGATAAATCCACACCTCAGAAATCATCTGGTCAGACCACACCATCATACACTTCACCCTCGCTGGACCTCACTGCACTGCCTCCAACCGCCACAGTGCCCCTTACCGCAGCTGGGCGAAGGTCACTCGGCAACAATCGATTGACTCCCTAAGTATCACACAGCCCAATGTCACCACCAACTTGGACCAGACAGATGAGAACTTTAACACCTGTATCACCAGTGCAACAAAACGAGTCGCTCCCACCAATCCAGCCAAAATGCTCAGACCTACCAAACGAGTCAGCTGGTACATTTCAGAATGCAGCACGTTGAAGCGCAGGTGCAAACAGTTGGAAAGAAGATGGTGCACCAGCAGGAATGACACAGACCGAGCCATCTTCAAATCAGCCCTCAGCAACTACCACCACCAGCTCAAAGTCACAAAAAAGGAGGCCCTGACTCTCCGGATCGAGGCCAGTGCCAATCAAACCAAGGAACTCTGTACCATCATCAGAGAGTTCATCCGCCCGTCAGCTACCATAAACTGGATTCACTCCTCAGAGGAACTCTGCAACACCCTCACCGACCAATTCCACAACAAAATAAAGACCATCTATAGAATCTTCAATCCCCAACCCTCCGACCTTCTTAGCACTCCGCCAACCACCCGCTCACAGCATGGGAAGTGCTCATCACACTGAACACAACCACTCTTATGAACTCCATCCACTCATGAGCACCCACCGACAAATGCCCCACCGATTCTTCAACCTTGGAGGAGATTAGATCAGCCACCAGCTCACCACCATCCCTAACACCTTATAAACACAGCCATCTTTCCCGATGCCTGGAAAATCATGAAGTTTAGACCCCTCCTCTAGAAACCTTCGACAGACCCCAGCGAGCTCCAAAACTACCGTTCCATCTCCCAGCTCCCATTCCCTGCCAAAGTCCTAGAAAATGTCATCAACCACCAACTTACTGAACACCTGGAGAGAAACAGCCTACTGGACCCTTCTCAATCAGGTTTCAGAGCCAGCCACATCACCAAAACAGATCTGATTGCCGCAACAGGTGACATCCACACCCTACTCGATAGAGGAGAATCAGGCACCCTGATCCTGCTGGACATCTTCGCTGCCTTCAACACCATCTCCCACTAAACTCATGAATCGACCATGCCAGATCAGTATCACAGGTGATGAGCCCAGATGGAAAGTACCTTTTCTCACGGGGCTTACCCAGAGAGTCGCCTCCTTCCCTTTACCTCGCAACCCAAGCACCCATCTGCGGCATACCCCATGGCTCATTCCTCAATCCAGCCCTCTTCAACATCTACATGACACCACTCGCAGACATCGTGAGATTGCACAACCTCAACATCATCTCCTACGCTGATGATACCCAGCTCGTCCTCTCACTCTCAGTGGACCGCACCTCGACGAAGACCAATTTCCACAACTATATGAACAACGTCTCAGCTTGGATGAAGGACAACTGCCTGAAGCTCAACACAGAAAAAACTGGAGCTCTGATCTTCAGCAGACACACTCCCTCTGGAATGACTCCTGGTGGCCAGAGGAGCTCAGACTCATCCCCTTGCCGAAAGACCACGCTGCAACCTATGCATCATCCTGAACATCAAACTCTCCAAAAAACATCAGGTCAATGCCATTTCCTCAACCTGTTTCCACACGCTCCGCAAAGTCTTCAAGTGGCTTCCCATCAACACCAGGAAAACTGTGGCGCAGCCTCTCATCACCAGCAGACTAGACTCTGGCAGCACACTGTATGAAGGCACCACAACCAAACTCATGCAAAGACTTCAGATGATCCAGAATGCAGCTGCCAGTCTGATCCCAAACTTGACCAAGAGAACTCACATCACTCAACACCTGAATGGCCTCCGCTGGCTCTCCGTCCAGAAGAGATGCCATTTAAAGCTTCTGACCCACACCTACAAAGCCCCCCATGACCAAGGACCTGCCTACATGAACCACTGTCTGCATTTACACCAACCTTACAGGAATTTCCACTCCGCACACCTTGCCATCACAGAGACAGCATGTATCTACAGCTGCTGGTCATTTTCCAACCTTGCTGCCAAAGTCTATAGGAACGCCCTTCCCCTACACCATCAGACTGCACCCCAGCTGACCCACTTCAGGAATGGACCCAATACCTGACTTTTTGACTGATACCTGCAGCATAGAGCCTGGATATCCTCTCAGGGGATAAGCCACACTATTCAAGTATAACTTGATTGATTGACTTTGTTGTAAAATAAGTTGTGACATGGTGTGTTCTGTAATGTTGAGGCTTTAGCTACTACAATCATTTTGCAGTAACATTTGTGGTGAAATGATGTTGGTTTGATTTTACTTTCAGCTGCAAATCTCAGACTGGCCTGTAGAACCATGCCAGCTTGAGTGGAACAGATAGGTGATGTTGCTCTCGGAGAGCAGTTGAAAGCAGACTAAATTCTTTCATACCCTAATGGATTTCTGCTGACGCCGCAGTTCCCAGGAGGGGAAGGAAGAAGGGTACCTTAGATACGCATGGGATTCCCCTTAGACCTGAAGTCCAGAAGGCTGCAAGGACATTCAGCTCATTACATTGGTTGCAAGACAACGTTTTGCATTTTCAGAAATGCTGCAAGCTTAGTTTTTAAAGACGGTCACAAGAGATTTTTAGACATTCACACTGGCTGACTCACCTGGCTATGTTGGACATATGGTTCTGCTGTTTCACAGTGTGCACCATGTAATTCTGGAAAATTCCCCAATTATACACTTCATTAATATCAAGTGATATATTCTGCTGGTTAAAGTTTGTAGCCCTAACCTTAAAAAAAAAACTACGCACCATTAAAAAATAATGAAACTTAAGACCCTAAACAAGTCATTCTAATATGGACTATAGAGTCATGCCTGAGGTGCTTAAATTATAATCCAGCTGAGCCACCAGTGACTGTAAAGTTCTGCAATGTATCGCATACTTTGAGTGAAGCATAAACAAAGGAGGATCGACTCAAGTCCGTTGAAGAGCATCAATCCATTGGTTCGTGTCAACTTACGATGTTCTGCATGCTAGCTCATGAAGTATGCATTTGTGTGAGCCCTTTTATACCCACTTAATATACTTGTCTGTGGTCAGTATTCAGATAGAGTTTGCTGGTTTATCCAGTCAACACAGAGCAGCTATGAAATATGCCATATGCACCTACGCAGACCCACACCATCCAGTACATTCTATGATTTGTTTAGAAGTTTACCAAAACATATTTGTGATATGTTGGGCTGCAGTGCCTGCACAAACATGCTGTTTGTGTTGTAAAATTCCCATTTGAAAGGGAATGATACAGTGATCAGGAGTTCCACCTGTGTCATTAATGGTGTTCTAAGTGCATAAAACCTTTGCAAGGATTAAGCTAAGATCATCAAGTCCAAGGTTGGTGTGTGAAACTCTATTAAAGGAATGCTACAGTGTCATAGAATTTAAACTTCCTCTGTCACTGCAGGCCAGCCTGCAGTTAAAACAAAGGGCAAGCAATGACCATTGAACAATAGTCTTTGCAAATGTCCAGAGGTATACGTCTGAAATTGCATCTTCAACAGAACGGTGAAATGGACTTCTGCATAATCTGATGAGCTCTTATTTATTTTATTTAGGGTAATTACTAAGCACAAGATTCACTCTTAAAGGGTATCTTGGCACTATTACATTCTTCTCTACCCTAATTAGTTTATATGCTGAGTGGTTAATTATTGATTATTGAAAAGCCAAGTCTTGACTTCTTTCCTAAGATCAGCAGGGAGACGCGGAGAGTGAATTCTCGTAGGGATGTTCCAATGCTGGACTGCGACCACAATGAGGGCCAGATTTACAAGGAAAGTGACTCCCTGGGTGCCGCAAGCCATTTTTCCACGTCGCACTGAGCCACTTTCAAAGCACAGGGATGCGACATATTTAGAACAATATGTCGCTTCTGTGTGCTTTCCCCTGCGCAGGTTCCCTTCCTGCGCATAAACAATCGAAATGGCGTTTTCCAACTTCTATGTGTGCTGCATTAGCACACATAGAACTTGTAAAACATTATTTATTTAATGGATTGTTTATGTGCAGGAAGAGACACCTTTCTGTAAATGGACAATCCTTAGAGGTTATTTCCTCATTCTATGTGTGCTGCAGAATGCAGCACGCATAGAAAGAGAAAAAAACGAGGAGAAATTAAGACATTTCTCCTCGTTTCGCCTCCCTACACCTTCCCCGGGGAGGCGTAGCTTTCAGACACATTTCCAGATTTACAATTTCTTGTAAATCTGGAAATGTGTCAGGTTCCATGGGTGTTGCGTGGGAACACCCACAGCATCACCCATGGAACACCCCTTTCCTGCAATGTGCTGCGTGTAAAGGGGTCGTATTTACAAGGACAAGAAAAGACACACAGGATGGCTCTTCCTGTACTTGTAAATATAGGGCAGAAAAATGCGCTACCGATGCGTCAGGAAAAGTGACGCACTGACAGCGCAAGGGGCCATTAAATCTGCCCCTGAATGCTTTGCTGGCCCATTTCATTATCTTAAAGTTTTAGGTAGTGATTTGTATCGTCTTTTAGGAGCTAAGGGTTTCCCTTGGTTAATATTTGGTGAATTCCTGTTAAAAAACTTTGGATATGTGCCATAACAAGCAAGTTCTTCAACCTCAGAAGGCTGCTGTTGCTTTTATGTGTTGAAGATAGTCAAGTTTTTTGGGGTGAAATGCATACAAATTTTTATTTCCATAGATACATTTAGACTAGAGGAGTACATTGATTTCAAGGATCCTTTGTGAAAAAGTTTTAAAAGGAAGGATGCAGCAGATAATTTTCACAAGGTATGAACAGGGTTTGCTCGAGGCTATGGCGGAGTACCACGCCCCGTGTCTTCACCTGGGATCCCCAGCCCCGCCCGTGATGGCGGATTGTTGCCGGCATGCAGATCTGCTCGTGTTCCTGTCTTGAGCCGATGGAGTGACCCTGTGTCTCTGCTGGGCTATCGGGCGTGAAACTTAAGGGATTTTGAGGCACTCCTACGTGGCTTTTTTACGCTCCGAAGCGTGAGTGTTTCTGTCTCCAGCGTCTGTGCTCGTCTGAAGCTCTCCCGGCGGGGTGGGAGCCCGCGACAGGTGAGAAGGGAGGAACGGAGTGAGAGGCGGCTCGAAGATTGCAAGCTGTGCAATTTTGTAGCCATATGCTGGTGAATTAAGGACAAAAGGATAAAAGGAGGTGATAAATCCCTATATGTAATGTACTGCATAGTATGCTGCTTCAAAGGAAAAATGAGGAGACCTGTTAACTAAACGGAATTTTGTGCACAGCGTGCTGCTTTTGGGACTGCAGACTGTAGACTGCTTATGTGCTCCGGCGGCTTAGCGAATTTGCTATAATTTTGAGGCAGTTTCTAGAAGTCGTGGAGCCTCTCTGGAATGGACAGTGTTTATCATTTCTGAATGGTTTGGCCTTGAGCTGGAGCTTGAGTTTGAGCTTGAGCTTGAGCTGGGGTAGCTCTGGAACAAAACCCTACAGTCTGTCCAGTTGAAACTGCTGAAATTGAAATTTTTTGGGCACCCCCTGCTGAGGTTTATAAGGACGTTCCCCCTGGTGGCACCTGTAGACCAAAGACATCTGGCCTGTTAAAGCAGAAATTAACTTGAGCAGAGTACAGGGGCATAGGAGAATATGGGCAAATCGTTGAATGCACGAATTAAAGCTAGAACTCGCCGGCTTCAGGCAAAAGAAGTAAAGGAGGCAGCTAAAATGATGGGCAAGGAATCCCCTGAGAAGCCGCCCGACCTTGACTCTACATTCGAGAGCTCAGATGAGCAAGAGTCACCTGCCATGAAATCTTTAAATCAAACCAGTCTCCCAGCAAATACGACACTGGATGATATGAATGGGATAATTACTTGTCCAGAAATAGCTCAGTTGGACAATACTGGGTCCAACCGCCCTAAAAAAGAAAACACCGCTGCTGCCAAGATGCCAAAGCAATTCCCTCTTTTTGTTAAAAAAAAAACAGTGTGCAAACTCCTGTAAGCCCTGTTCGAACTCTGCAGCCTACAGGTGAAAACGTAGGGACTGGTCAATCTATGACTATTTCATCACAAGTAAATCCGGCTATAATTGGCCCTGCTATAGCTGGCTCTGGGGTGAATACTGTACCATTGCCGGGTCCGATACCTCACCAAGACGAGTAGTTATCGCTGCTGATTGTGCAAAAGGACCCTTGTCCAGGAAACAATGAATCAACACAAGGATATAACCAGCCTAAGGGTAGCTCTACCATCCTCGATCTCTCGAAATCAAAACCTTCGTTCACTGAAACCAAGATACAAATTCAAACCGCATCACAGAAGGCTGACTCATCACTATCTATGGAGGACCATATACCGTATATAAATAATCAGCCATCTTGCACAACCGATCCCGTCAATCCTATTCTCAGCCTGGATACTGAAGCAGCAAGCGAGGTCCAGATGACGGTGAAAGATATGTTAAATCTAATCCTGGATGAGGTTCGGCAGTTGAAAAGATTTCAGAGAGCTGAGTTAGCCTCTATTCATCAGCGAATGGAGAAGATTGGAGATGCAGTCTCAAGCTTCCCACTTAGACTTCAAGAAGCTGAAGCTCGAATTTCAACTCTAGAGGACCAGATGACGGAGGTTAGAGATGAGGTTAAGGTGGTAAACAAAAGCAAATGGGTGCTCGAAATAAAACTGGTTGAATTGGAAAATTATACACGAAGATCTAACCTCCGAATAGTTGGAGTCCCTGAAGGACTAGAAGGCTCGAACACTGTTCACTGGGTGACGTCATTCATAAAACAAAAAGTAATCCCAGAGTATAAAGGAGATCTGACTATAACTCGGGCACATCGGGTACCTGCCCACCCCTTCCCTAACTCTACGCTGCCAGGTACAATTCTTCTAAATTTTACAGACTTTCATATAAAAGAAAGGATACTATTTAAGGCGATTCAGCAAAGACAATTTGCCATTAATGAAACAACTAAGTGCTGGATTTTTTCAGACATGTCAGCAGCAGCGGCGCATAGGAGGAAGGAAATCGTGAAAATTCTCCATCTATTCAAAGCCAATAGTGCCCAGGCCACTATTGCTCAGCAATCCAAATTGAAAGTGTTTGTGAAAGGCAAATTTTATATGTTGTCAGATTTAGATGAAGCTCAGGAGTTGTTGAAGGAAATTTCACAGGGTCATAAGGGGTGAATAGATATATAATAGAGCTAGGTAGGTATTATAGGCTGTAAGCTTAATGCAGTTCTAAGAATTGCTCACTAAATCCTCCGAATGAATCACTAGATGTTATTTGATGTTAAACATACTAAGGTTTTTTACATGCTATGCATGGGGGGGAAGGAGGAGGGGTTCTAGGGGTGTAATCACAGGACACCTGAGTTGCTAGGGGGAATGGAACTGTGGTTGGTGTGTGGGAGGAAGGAAGAGCCACAATTCGGGGGCATGAAGGAGGGTTTACTTATTGGGGGGGAGGGTTACAGCACAAAAAGGGGGAAAATGAAGCATGTTATTGTTCAAGTTTGTGTTGATTATATGCATATATTGACTAAAATGACTCTAGGTAAGATGGTGGGCAGGATAAAGTTTTGGTTTTGCTCTATCTATGGCTAATAAGCAATTGTTAAAAGAAATCTCATTTAATGTTAACGGTCTGAATAATCACAAGAAAATGAGGGCAATTGAAACGTGGTTAAAAATTGAAAATCCGGGGGTGATTCTCTTGCAAGAAACCCATATTCAGACCGTAAAACTTTCAGAGTTTCCCATGTTTAGATCTTGGGCAGCTTATAGAGGGACTGCCATATTTGTTAGCAAAAATCTGCAAGTTGACCATATTAATTTTGGTGAAGATCAATAAGGGGCGCTGGTGCTGGGTTACATGTTCATTTCGAGAAAGATATAGACCGTTAACATTTATTAGGTTTTATGCACCGGTGGAAGATAGTCCTAAAGCCTATGAGGAAGTGTGTCAATCTTTGATTCAGGTTCCCGGGGACAAAATGTAGGGGGGGACTTTAATATTCTTATGAATCCTCAATTAGATTCTTCGGTGCAAGGGAAAAGACAGGCAAAACCGAACTCTTTTAAGGTTTTGCAAAATTATGGTGCTATTTTTGATCTGCATGACCCTTTTGAAAACTAAGTATACATGTTGGTCAGGACGGTTTCATTCTTCAACCCACATCGACTTTTTTTGGGTCTCCCAGTGTTTACATTTTTCCCAGCCAAAATGTTTTTATAACGGATTCTCCAATCATGCAATGCTGGCATTGGAGTTAGATTTGGGGATTGGGGTTAGACCCCCGAAGCGTTGGATATTAAATAAACAATATATCAATGATGAGGACTGGGTGAAATCGTTGGGGTCAGAAATCGAATAATTTCTAATCCGAAATAATCAGTCTGCTTCAATAAATGTAGTCTGGGACTCATTAAAGGCTTTTATCCGTGGGTTAATTATTGGAAACGATGCAGCAATCTCAAAGAAAGTTAGGGAGGACAAGAAGAATCTTGAGTATATGATCCAAGCACTCCATGAGGCCTTTTTACATAATCCCTCTGTTTCTAACAAAAGCCAGCTCGATCAGGCCAAACGAGAATTAAGTTCTGCTTATTACGCTCAAAGTAAAACTGTTTTTCAACAGTATTGTCAGAAGACATATGAGGAGAGCAATTCCACGGGCAGACTCCTGGCATGGCAGGCAAGGGAGCACGCGGCAGCAAATCAAATTAAAGCATTAACCTGCCCCTTGACTACCTCGTGTACAGAGGACCCGGTAAAAATTGGGGAAATAATGCTCAATCACTATGAGTCTATTTAGGGTAAGCTTCAGACGGTGGATGAGCTATTATTGGAAAAATTTCTCTATGCCAATCAACCACCAATACTCTCGGAAACCGAGAAATTATCCATGGCCAATCCCTTTTTTATGAAAGAGTTGGAGGATGTTGTTAAGAATTTACCTAATGGTAAGGCTTGTGGTCCGGATGGGCTCCCATCAGAATTTTATAAAGTTTTTTTTAGCTCATTTTCAGATTTTTTTCTTCAATTGGTAAATTCTATGTTAGAGGGAGGAGCAGTTCCAGAATCTTTTAGACAGGGGAACATAGTGAGCTTTGTGAAAAAGGGTAAGAACAGTAGGGGTCCGAATTCATATCGCCCAATAAAGCTATTAAATTCTGATTACAAATTTGTCACCAAGGTTTTGTCACTCAGGTTTAATCAGCATGCGGCAAAATTGATCCATACGGGTCAGAATGGTTTTATCGCTGTGTGATACGGTACCGCTGTCCACCCTGCCAGGAATGCGCCCTCTCAAATACGTACCGCCTTCCTTTCCGCCTGGACTGAAACCCCGCGGACACTTCCCTGTGTCGGAAACGGGGCCCGGAGCAGTAACCATAACAAACGGACCCCCGCCCTTCTCTCTCTTACAGGAACCAACCGGAGAACAGCGTCCAGAGGAAGTACATCCCCCTGACCCCAGAAGTCCCTCCCCCGTGGCAGCGCCAGAACAGGGAAAAGCCGAGAGCAGGAACCAGAACGCCGTCGGAGCATCGCGGCAGGACACTCGGACTGGAGCAGACGAAGGAGAGCAGGCGACCATCGACGAAGACGTGTGGACCGAAGATTGGTGGAGTCCTCAGGAGGTGGCTGAAGAGCGGCCGCAACTCACTGGAGAGTTGCGGCGGACCGCGTGAGTACCCTATTAATTCATATTCTGAGCTCGCTAGGAGCTCGCTGTAAATACCCTGTATATAATTCTCCCTATCTCTAGCGGCACGTTCATTGCACTGTACAATACATGTACAGCACCCTCACTGTGTAAAAAGCCCTCCTCCACACGACCCGATTCGGCACTCTTTCTACGTACCGTCCTTCTTTTCCACAACCCTGATACACTGTCTCCTCTCCATCCCTCACTACCCGGGTTACGGTGACTGTTACAGTTATTCCTCGAAACCCAAGATAGGACTAACGGTCCCCTTTTCTTTTCACTTACTGCCGTCTGTGGATCCTCCCCGATACCGGACCCGTCATCTGAGTTCCCGAAGAATCGAACCCGGACCCAAGACCCGGAGTGGACTCAGACATCATCCCTTGGAACCCTTTCTTTTGTGACTTGTTTTCTGCCTTATGTGAATTAAAATACCAGCATAGCCCACTATATTCGGCCTCCTTGCCTGCTTTTCCGGCCCGCAGCACACCCACAATCACACGCTGGCAGATAATTAGTTACGAATACTCATTTTTTGATAGAGGCCTTAGATTATTTTGACATACAGAAGATACCAGCGTTAGTGCTATTGTTAGATGCCGAGAAGGCTTTTGACCTTGTGGTATGGGATACATTGTTAACAATCTTGCAGCATTTTAGTATTCCAGGGCAGATTATATCTTTGATCCGTAATCTTTATGTTGATGCTGTAGCTAAAGTAGTCATCAATACGGCTGTGGCAGGGACGCTTTAAACAATGAGGCACAAGGCAAGGGTACCCTTTATCGCCAGTTCTATTTGCCTTTTTTATCGAGCCCTTGGCGATAGCAATTAGGAACTGTGCTGATATTTGTCCCCCAATTCCATCAATAACAAAATTGAAATTGTATGCGGATGACATCATGCTTATAATTAAACCAAAAATAGAGGTCCAAGCCAAAGTCTTCTAACTTTTCAAAGACTTTTAGGCCTTAGGTGGCTATCGCATTATTAAAAGGAAGACCGAAGTTTTGCAATCTGGGAGGGTAGCTTTAGATCTGCACCCGGATATTCTTACCTCGGTCAATACTAATCCAAAGAGATACCTTGGGGTATTCTTTAATGAGTCTGTTAGCGATTTATACCAATTGAATTTTGCTCCTCTTCTTAGGAAAGTTCAGGGTTTGTTCTCTCGGTGGAGCTTGCTGTCTCTTTCTATTTTGGGGCGAGTGGCCCTAATTAAAATGTTGTTTAACTTTCTTTTTTCTACTATTCCATGCACTTTATCAGGTTCCTTTTTTACTCAGGTAGAGTCTATGTTTACAGCCTCCCTCTGGGCAGAAAAAACACCTCGTATAGCACTTAGCACTTTATATGGAGATCTGGATCAGGGAGGGTTAGCTCTCCCAAATCTTAGGGACTATTATCATGCATATTTTGCACAATATGTGTCTAGAGTTACATTTTTACCGCAATCCAACATATTTTGTAATAGTTTTATGAATTTATTGTGTCAAGACAGTCAAATTCATTCCCCCTTGCTGATTTTTAGATCCCCGAAACTTGTCCAGTATAAGTGCCTTCACTGTTTTTTTTTAAAATGGCAGGTTGTGTTCAAAAGATATTCAATTCCTGTAATTAATTCGCCTACATTGTTAGAAGGGATCCTGCCTTTGGCTGGGGTTAAACAATAATTATATATTGCGTCAAAATGGGCAGTGGCCGGATTTGTCAAAGTTTTGGATTTCTTGAGAAATGGGAAATGGGTGACTGTAGCTGAAATGTTGCAATTGATTTCTAATGATTTTATTCTGTTAAGTTCATATAGTGTACTGTATACATTTTTTGTGGAAATAGATGTTTCTCCTTTGGTTGAATGGAACCAGTTGGTTGATGACCTACTAGTGAGGATAAAAAGCCAAGCACCTGGAAGAAATACCTAACCTCAGTAAAGGGAGTGGATCTTGAGTCAAAGGCAATCAAAAAATGGTCGGATCATGAAAATTTAGAGATGTCATCTCATGTTTGGTCAACTATTAATAAACACAACTTTAGTATATTAAGAGGGGCGAATTGGCGAAGGATGTTTTTTAGCAAATGGCTACAGTATCGAACTCCTTGCTCTCTATCAGAAATGTATGCTAACCAATCCTCTCAATGTTTTCGCTGTATGAATCATCCACTAGCTAATTGGTCTCTTATTATGTTGAGTTGTCCCAAAATTCACAAGTTTTGGGTAGATCTATTTAGTTATTTGGAGTATGAATGTAACATCGAATTGGCTGTAAATTACAAATTAATTCTTTTCGGGTATGATCCTGATCTTTCGCTCATAGATTCAATGATAAGATTCTTATATATAGCAATGGCAGTAGCTAGGTCGCTTATATTGCAAAAATGGCAAACAGATTTGATCCCCTCTGTTTTGGAATGGGGTCAAAAGATGAAATTTGTTAAGAAAATTGAACGTATTTTTGCATTATGGGTGGGAGGTACTAAGAAATTCAACAAGGTATAGGGTATTTATTTTGATTAAAACAGATTGAGAGACTGTCTTTTATATGCTTAAGTTGGTAGGGTTGTGGCTCTGGACTTTGTTATTGTGTAAATGCATTTTTAATCCTTGATGTGTCTGTTATTAACGTATTATTCATTTTATATGCCCTAATTTAATTATTAATTATTTATTATTATTAATGATTTAATGCTGCATATGTTAAAAAATGTTTGGCTTCAATAAAAAATGTATTAAAAAAAAAGTATGAACAGGGTTTATAGATTCTGGCTCTATGGGTATCTAAAGAGAGTTGTGGATCAAGCAATACACCTAGATAGGAAACTTTTTGAACTGCCATTTGGTTGAACTGCAACAAAATGGGCCATAACATAGAATTCCAAGTATTCTCAATTTGCAGTGCCTAACAGATTTGGCCTTTCTACAGCTGTTATAAATGTGATGTAACTGCTTTATTAAAAGGTTTTGATAGATAAGGGATTAGGGAGACTGGTATTAAATGGATAGGTTCTGTAGCATCTAAAGTGAGTTTCTTATCACCAGAGAGGTAGGCGAAAGTCGAGACCATGTCTAGAAATGGAGGTAGAGAAGAATTGGAAGAGGTATATATAAAAGAATATCATCAGTGTATACTGAGAATTTAATTTGACTGGGACCATAGTTCTAGTCTTTTATGCTATCATGTTGTCGGATTGAGGATAAAAAGGCTTCAAGAGCAAGAGTAAAAAGTAAAGGAGATAAGGTACATCCTTTCTGAATCCCTCTATAAAGAGAAAACATAGGAGAGACTAAGCCATTGACAAAGATATAAGCTTTAGAGAGTGAGTATAGAAGGCATACTAGATTAATGAATTTTTGTCCAAATCCAAACCAAATAAGGGTTGAAAAGATAAAATTCACTGCATGAGATCGAATACTTTCTCAGTATCTAAACTAACAGCTGCTAATGAGTGTTTATACATGTTGCATTTACTGAGGATGTCGATAAAGAGTCTAGTAATGTCAGAAATGTGTCTGAGTTTTATGAAACCAGACGGTTCTCTGCCAATTAAATTTGATAAAAAAGGGTCTAAACTTAAGGCAAGAATTTTAGCAACAACCTTATAGTCTGTATTAGCAAGAGATATCGGTCTTCATTTTTTTAACAATCTGTAACCTTTGTTATCTTTGGGGTGAAAGCATATTAAAGAATTTAAATAATTGATAAATGTGAGATTATTCCCTTATATAAATGGTATTTTAAACATGATTTTTTTATCATCAAATTATCTCTGGGATCCAGTTAAAATGACATACTTGGGTATTTGGTTTACAAATTAATTGAAAGACACAGTCTCCCTTAATTCCTCCCCACTTAAAAAAAATATTCTTTATTGATTGTCATAGGATTAGCATCCGAAGTCCAGCACGACAGCACTTATTCAGCACTATAATAACTCAACTCCCCATCACGACCCCAATGCTGCTCATACTCTGCAGCAAATACATCACTACTGTGAACATTTGTCCTTCATGGAAGCAATTGGTACAGGTACTAGTCTCAGGGCCAGTGGCCTAGATAGCAACTATGTCCAGACACTAATCTATTCTGGTGGTTAGCCTGGCTTCCACAATAATCACTCCTCTGCACCATAATTTCCCAGAAAACATCCAATTCTTACACAGTTCTCCTTTCCCTATCCCTCCATTTCCACATCTGTGCCCGCTGTATCCCCCATTTCAGTCAGTATCAATGCCAATGTAGCCACATCACCCCCCAGATGCTGATAATTCTCAAAATTTTCATTCATACTTCTTCCATCACTGCCTATTCAGACATATTATGGAGTCAGTCAGAGTAACCTGCACACCCATCCATCTAGTACCAATATGACGCTTGCAAGCAGTAAGTCAAGTAACATGAACCTGAGGCTAAGTTTCTTTTTCAATTTCAAAAAAAGGTATTTCCTTTGAGCTGTGCTAAAAGACTCATTAATGATTATAATCTGTATACACTCTTGCTTACCTCACTCATGGTAAGTCACACTCACACCAAAAAATCTAAGGGAATCATAACCATATACCCAAGGTTAACAGTCTGAAGAAGGTTTTTGTTAAAAAATAATAGTTCCATTTATTCATAATAGTATCATAAAAAACATCAATCATTTAAAGCATAAACATTCGTTTGTAATATCCCTGACACAAAATCTAAAATACACACAATTGTATAGTTCATAAAAACATCAAGATTGAAATTAAAAAAGAGAGTACATGCAAAAGACAATACAGTATGTCATTGAAAGGCACACATCCATGATCTCACAATTATAAGGACTAGAATCCGACACTGCCATACTGATATGTAGTCTTTAATTCCAGCCTTTTCACGGATTATGTTTCAAGTAAGAGCGTCAACACGTTTCGATGGTAAATCTTATAACACTATCTTTATCAAGAGTTTATTAATGACTCTCAAATAAATTGGTTTTAACTGGAACCTTTAAAATACCTTCTCATGATAGGACGCGGATAATCTGCTTAAAAAGTGTAGGAGTGCAAGTTCAGGGCTAAAACCTCAGTCCTCCTCACACATTATATCTGCGCTCAAATCTCAGGGCATCGCTTATTATTGCTGGTTTCAAGTTCCCACTATGGTTTATTGTGTTAGGGCTTCCGAGCTCAAATAGTGCACTAAGTATGCAGCTATTCTTATTAATAGAACCTCTCAGGTTCGCTGATAATCAGTCTTTGCCTTACTTCAATCTCGGCGTTACCCTTTTTAAATTCTGGTTATTTTGCATGCAGGGACATCTTATCACTCGTACAATCCCGGGATTGTCCGGGAGCGCAGCCCAAAGCAACACCTCTTTTGACATAGTTGTATTGAACCCTGTTCCTTTGGTGGCAAGGGGTCCCTATCTATCTTCCTTAAAAAATAAGTTTCTTTTTCACCGGAGCTGGGATCAGCCCAAAGAACATCAAATGTGGAGTGTGTGGTTGCCCCCTTTAGATTTTTCAACACTTCCCTCCAAAAGGCACTATCAAGAAGCACTACCACAGCACCTCCATAAAGACCACAGCGGGAGCCCCAAATCTAGCACACTTGGCTGACCTGGTGGTGTTTATGCTGTGTACCGTCTAGGTCGATTGGTACTTGTAATTGTATTGTATTAATTTAGAGCCTACATTAGAGCTCACAGTGCATACTTACAGATGAACCTTCTCCCAATCCCGGGTGGGCAGGGCCTAACTTAGTGCTCCAACCATTTCTCATGTGCCTCAGGCACTATCCTTGACAAATCTTTGCTCAGAGTCTGCGATCTCATGTCATCGCGAGTAGTGTTGCCAGTGGTTTTGAGGGTAATGGCTCCTCCAGAAAACAAGACCATATCTTATGCGCCATTTGCGATACCTTAGCGTACTGCAGATAATGGCCTGTAGCCAACGTACATGATTGTATCACGCCGTCACACATTATAAATTGCACGCATAGATATAGATCTCCCAAAAACTCACAGCCTCCATCCTTCCACTTTTGTACAGACATCACCTCCGCTATTTTCACAAACGGCTTCAGTGCCCAGAGAAGCATATCCGGTGCATATAGCACGTAATGCATTACTCTCATGACCGCTTACTCCCATACCCAGCACACATGATGTATCAGGAATGGCATCTCTGCCAGTACCCGTGTGCCACATAGAAGCAGCTCAGCAAGTGCTAGGGTTCCACAGGATCACCTCAGGAGACTAATTTCCTAATTGCCCCCTTCATCTAGCTAGTGGGCTGCATGCTGCAGGTGAGCTGCAAGATAGTAGAGTTCTATATCGGGGAGCTCAATCCCTCCCCACTCCCAAGGCTGCTTGAACATAGGTAACCTTTAATGTTTCCTTTTAGTGACCCATAGCAGGTCTACTATCAGACTATCTAACTCAGCAAAGTACCTCTGAGGGATCTCATATAACATACCCTGCAGGGTGTATAAGCACCTGGGGATCACCGCCATTTTTACGATTGATGCCCTACCCATCAGTGACAAAGGGAGATCCCTCCAAAATCAAGTTGATGCTCTCAAGCCCTCCAGAACTCTGCCTATGTAGAAGTCTAGAAATCGGTGTTTCGAATGGGTGATCTTGACCCCCAAATAGTATCACCCCTCCAATCCCCCACGGGAGCCCCACAACTGGGAGGACTTCAGGCTGTACTCCGGCCAGGTCACCTATCAGCAACAGCTGGGATTTGTGAAAGTTGACAAAGAGATCTGACACTTCCCCAAAGGCCCACAAAATGAGCAAGAGCACTGAGACCGAGTCCTCTGGGCTATGCATGTATATCAAGTAGTTAGCGGCATACAAGGACACCATATGCATGCTTTCCCACACCGGGATCCCCCAGGGACTGTGTGTGATGCAGTAGTACTGCCATGGGCTCCATGGCCAAGGCAAACAGTAAGGGTAATAATGGACAACCCTGTTGTGTGTCCCAATGTAATTGGAATAGTACAGACACCATACTGCCTGTCCCCACTCTGTTACCCGGGTCGGTGAATACCAGTTTAACCCATGCTATATATTGGGGGCAAAGTTCCATTTTCTCCAACACCTGCCAGAGGTATTCCTAGGTGATGAAATCGAACGCCTGGTCGATACCCAGGAAAGCCAGAGCATAGGCTCCCTCACTCAAATGTAACACATTGAAGACATGGGACAGTCGCCGAAAGTTACACATGGTGCTTCTTTGTGGGATCAAACCATACTGTATAACAAATAATAGCACACAGTTCCCCTGGGATTAGTGATTGCGTAGTGTAGGGTGCTGTCTTCCTCTCTGCCTAGAGTGCAACAGGGAAGGGTATCCCTTGTCGGAACTAGGGATGCCTCACACAACAGGCTGGTTTAATGGCTATTGTCATGTCACCAGCTAGTCGTATCGTGTCATCATCGGCGCCCTGCTCCAACGTCAAGCCGGCGCTGCAATGCCTGACGGGTAGCACGAGGTGCTACACTCTTGTGGAGATCTTTTGTTCCTTGCCGGTGGATGAAAGGGTGTGAGGGCCCTAGTGAGTGAAGTAGTGAGCGTGAGTGCAGTGGGTTAAAAAAGGTTGGTGTGATCTACTGCTTTGTCTTTAATCGTGTAGTTCACCACCTTAATAAAAAGTGTGAGGGGTAATGGGACTACAGTAGTTACGAGAAGTCAGTCCCGTTCAACCCTCAATTGTGGATCGGTCGACATGTTTCATGCCCTATTGGCAATTCTTCAGGACCAAAATGGTGCTCATAAACTTTAGTGAGATGCCCCGCCGTCACGGCTGCTTTTGGCGACACTCCGCGATGGTACGTGGGTTTAGGTGCATAGGTCACCCGCCCGCTCTGCTGAGATAACTGCCCCATTCCCGCAGACCCCACGGGAGCAGCCCAGGGGCACTTACGACCGCCATCGAGGGGCATCCGCCTGATGCAGGAACCCCTCTCTGGCTGGATCCGGCAACCACACAGGTTGTATCCTTCAGATGCCTCAGCCTGCCGCGGGGCATCTCACTAAAGTTTATGAGCACCATTTTGGTCCTGAAGAATTGCCAATAGGGCATGAAACATGTCGACCGATCCACAATTGAGGGTTGAACGGGACTGACTTCTCGTAACTACTGTAGTCCCATTACCCCTCACACTTTTTATTAAGGTGGTGAACTACACGATTAAAGACAAAGCAGTAGATCACACCAACCTTTTTTAACCCACTGCACTCACGCTCACTACTTCACTCACTAGGGCCCTCACACCCTTTCATCCACCGGCAAGGAACAAAAGATCTCCACAAGAGTGTAGCACCTCGTGCTACCCGTCAGGCATTGCAGCGCCGGCTTGACGTTGGAGCAGGGCGCCGATGATGACACGATACGACTAGCTGGTGACATGACAATAGCCATTAAACCAGCCTGTTGTGTGAGGCATCCCTAGTTCCGACAAGGGATACCCTTCCCTGTTGCACTCTAGGCAGAGAGGAAGACAGCACCCTACACTACGCAATCACTAAACCCAGGGGAACTGTGTGCTATTATTTGTTATATAGACTGTTGGGACCGCACACTGGACCCCTTTAAATATCGTCCCCATTGTTGTCCCTTCCTGTTGTTGACCATAAAACCATACTGATCAGTATTTATCAATGATGGCAGACTCTGGAGCAGCGGCACCTACAATATGACATTAAGGGCCATATGTAGGTGCTCTAATACCGGTCGGTAACGTTAAATTCGGTAAATTTCATCGTTACCGACTGGTATTTAGGCATTTGAGATGTAGGTAGGATTCGTTATTAAGGAATCGGTAAATATCGATTCCTTAATACCGATTTCTAATTAACAGATTCAGAATTACCGAACACCCAAATACCGAATCGGTAAATAAAAAACGGTAAAAACGAGAAAAGAGATGTAGGAAAAATCGGTAATACCGAATTTCATGAAATTCGGTATTTAGGAGTTGGTAATGAACTCTGACTGAAAGCTGGTGGTAATCAGGTGCAATGTATTTAAACAGTCCCAAAATGCAACATTGTGATCACTATGGCGCCCTTCTATGTCATTGCAAGGCGGCTACGGCTACAGGCAGCAGGAGTGAGCATCTGGAGACCGGAGGAGCGTGTTTACAGACAGCGCATCACACTCTTCCAACTGACTGAGGCTGAGATCCATGAAAGGTAAAGGCTACACCCCCACACCATCCTGGACCTGACAAGGGACCTGCACCCACACCTGGAGCATCCAACACCAAGGGCGTTTGCCATACCACCACACGTGCAGGTGCTCTGTAGCCTACACCTACTTGCATCGGGCAGTTACAAAGAAGTGATAGCTGCGGTAGGTGGGGTGTCACAGAGTTGCCTGTCCCATTTCTTTAAGAAGTTCCAGGATGCCATTATGCAGAGAATGCATCACTACATAAGCATACCAAACACACAGGCGGAACTGCTGAAAACCAAGACTGATTTTTACCAAATGGCACAGTTACCGCATGTCATAGGGTGCATTGATAGGACACACATTCCAATCTGCCCACCTGCAGCCACTGAGCACATCTACAGAAACAGAAAATCCACCCACTCCATAAATGTGCAGGTAATCTGCGATACTGCCAACATAATCACCGACATCGTGGCCAAATTTCCAGGCAGCACCCACGACTCATACATCCTCCAGAACAGTGGGATCTACACACGCCTGGCTGCGGGAGAATTTGGAGAAGGATACTTGCTAGGTAAATCACTGTGACACACCCTGATGGATACTGCAGATGAAAGTGTTGGTGCATGTAATTAATGGCACTCTCTTTCTCACCTGGGTGATAGCGCTTATGCTGTGCGGTCATTTATCCTCACTCCCTACCTAAAGCCATCAACCCAGAGTGAGAGATGGTACAATGTGGCACACAAATCAACACGTAATGTTGTAGAGCACACGTTTGGACTCTTGAAAAGCAGGTTTCGCTGCCTCCACAAAAGCGGAGGCGCACGTCAGTGCACTCCCATCATCTGCTGAAAAATCATTGTGACTTGTGCTATGCTGCACCACCTCGCCACTAAGAAAGGTACAGAAGTTGAATTAACTGACTCTGAGGACAATGATGATGAATTTGCTGAGCCAGAGCCCAACGGGGTAGGAGTGGTGCCAGCAGCAGATGGGAGACAAAAATGGGCAGAGATCACACGCAACTATTTTTGAGTAAGTAAGGAGACTCAGGCAGTTGTGGTATGTAAATGACGTAGTTTTAATATTTGGGCACTAAGCCACTACACAAAAGGCCCAACTTGCCAGTCCAATTTGTGACAACCCTAAGAGGAAGTCATGGGTTACTTCACCCAATTCATTACAGAAAGTGTGGGCTGCATTAGCGACTGCGGCCATGCACAACACTGCTGGATGCCATCAGCAGACTGTCTTCACTGGCTATGGATCCAGTGCCAGCACCATGCCGTCGTCTGCTACTCCGGGTCTCAGTTACAGGGGGCGTGATGCTGCTGCGACTGGTCGTCTCCTCACTGTCCCCGACATCCACAGCACCAGTATTGGCTGCCTGAGTTGTTAGCAGCACTTCAAGTGCAGTTGTTACCTTGATCAGCCCCCAAGAGACATCATGGCTGCAGTGCACCATCCCTTCCTGCATGGCCACGGGGCGCCTGTAGAGCAGAGAAGTGGCTGGTGAAAGACGGTTCACTGCCTTAGTATGGTTATCCATTTTCTGCCTCTCCCTGCGCCGTGCCATCCTGTCCTCATCAAGTTTGCTGCACAGCAGCATCACTGACTGGGACATGTCCCTCATGCCCTCAACCATCTCCCTCATGCCCTCAGCCAGCATGGAGGTCAATGGTGCTGATGCCCTTCTCTATGTTCACCATGTTGGTGTTGAGGTGTTTAATTTGCCGCTGTACAGACTGAATTGCCTTCCCTTGCAGGCGCTGCACCTTGACCACGTTTGCCTCCAGCCCTGTGAAGACACCATGATCCTCACACTGCACAGGTGAACTGGTTTCCCGAGCCCTGCGGTGTCTGGCACCTGTGTGTGCTCTCTCTGATGTGGACGGCGACCCAGCATTATGCCACCCACTGGCACAGTTGAGATTTCCCCCCTGGTGTCTTCCAAGGATGACTCCATCACCTGGAGTGTGGCAACAGCATGCCTCTTGGGTCTTGCCGCTGCAGGTGGTGTTGCTGCTGGTGATGCTAGCAGTAGTGGTGAGGTTGGCAGTGGTGGTGAGGCTGGCAGTGGTGGGGTTGCTGGCAGTGGTGGTGATGCTAGCAGTAGTGGTGACGCTCGCAGTGGTGGTGAGGCTGGCAGTGGAGGTGATGCCAGTGGTGGTGGTGTGGTGTGCCCTGCACTTGCACTGGCCTCATCTGATCTTTGCTTCCGGGGTGCCCTTCCTGCCTTGTTTTGAGCAGACCTGCGCGATGTCTCACCTGTGGACAGAAATTGTACATTAGCTCAGTAGTCAGCAGCCCTGCATAGCAATAATACATTTCATTTCTTGCACACTATCTTAATGTCCTCTGCTTGCATATCACTGATGTGTGTCACATGCCTTGTTGTTCAGAGTGATGACTGTCATGATACATGTTTCACTGACTATATCTCCCATGATGCATTGCTGGTGTTTACTAAAACCTGTACTAGAGTGGGATTCACACAGACTCATTGGGGAATGGGGATAGGGAAGGGGGGTGCAGATTGGTGTGCATGCTTCTTACCTTGTTTGGTGGCAGCTCTGGCTGAGCTGTCTGCATCCCCAATTCCTCTGACACATTCTGGCTCTATGGTGGACTCCACAAGCTGCTCAAGTGCAGTCAGGGCAGGTGCCCTGTTCCTTCCTCCTCCTTTCTGGCTGGCTTATTTTTTGATCTCCGCCATCTTCTTTTTGGCGATGCTCCTCACATCATACCACCTTTTCTTTAGTACTTCAATGTCCCAGGGTGTCACACCTATGGCATTCACTTGTGCCTGGATTCCCAGCCAGATCTTCCTTTTTTCTTATTCAGCAATTTGCAAGGACTGCTTCCCAAACAACTTGGTTTGTTGTTTTACCACCTCCTCAACCAGGACCTGTAGTTCCCTTTCGCTGAATTTCAGCTTCCTCTTCCTTTAACCTCCTTCTCTGTCCTTGCTAGCCATTGTGCAGGTTTTGCAGGGAAAGTTCACCCAGTGGCTCAGTTGTTCTCCTCTGCACTCCCAGCCTCTCCAGGAGGTTCTGATTCAGCGCACCTGCATGGGTGTGGCCACTTCCTGGTTGGGAGGTGGGGTGGATGTACAGGATTGGCTGATTCCTCAATTGCTGGTGTTTTGAATTTCCGATTCGGTATTTACTGATTCGTTTTTTTCCGATTTGGTAATACAGATTCGTTAATACTAATCGGTATTAAGGAATCAGGTTTTTTTCCGATTTTTAAATACCGAATCGGTAAAATTTGGTATTAAGAATTCGGTATTTGGCAATTACCTACATATGGCCTTAAATTCTTTAACTTCCACGTTTAGAAGCAAAAGCAGTGTTCTGTTCCTCCCTCATAATGGGCTTATGAATGGCTGCCCTACCTTCATACCCAGCCTAGGGAGAGCTATATCAGTGAGGAAGGTTGCCCCCTGATAGTCAGGTCCCTCACTGCGCTCTGTATATGTCTTGCAAATGTGAGCTCAGAATACCTCATTAATCGCTAGCTGGGTATTGACAAGTCTTTCCTTCATGTCCTGCAGCACCAACACCGGATCCCAGGACTCCTGCTGTCTCACCAAACATGCCATTTTAACCCCCTCCACATGCAACATCTGCGGTAGGCCATGTAAGTATGTTTCTCCAGCCTGTGTCAGTCATCTAATAGGTCTTTACAACTTTGTCGCCATTCCCAGAGCTTCTGTGGCTGAGTAGGGAGCTCCCTTTCTATTTTAAGCACCAGGGAATCTCATTGGGCTAGGTATCATTCCAGCTGTCATCTGAAAATGTAAGAGGTTTTGTAGCAGACCCCTCTGATCACTACTTTCATTGTGTCCCAGTCATGAGCCTTAGTGCCCGAGCTGCCCCAGTTTTTGTGAAAATAGTGAGAGAGTTCCTCCCGCACCATAGCAGCAAATGGTGGGTCCTTGTGAGCCTCCTCATGCAGTTGCCACAGTGGAACCACGGGCGTGTAGGCCCCTTCCTGGGGCAAATCAACAGCAGAGAATTATCTGATAAACAGCGCACCAAGTATGTAACTTCCTTCATCCCGTGCGCCAGACAAACTGAGACAAGACAGTAATTTAGGTGGCTCTATGTCCCCGTGGCTGGTGTGTAACAAGGAAACACTTCAGAGTCTGGGCATCCCTCTCTCCACAGATATAGCAAGTTCAAGCTCTGCATCAGATCCCTTAATTGCCTCCTCATGTGTGGTTTCTTGTTTGTATGTGACGGCTTACGATTAAGCACCCCATCAAAGACACAATTGCAGTCTCCTGCTAGCACTATATCTGTGACTAGATATGGCACTGCCACATCTGCCACCCTTCTTTAGAAGTTCTCACAGTCATTATTAGAGGTGTTTACATTTAGCAGGCACACTCAATGCCCATCTAAGTCATCTTACAGGCTCACATAGCACCCTTTTGGATCTAGAGCATGGCCACTGTGATGGAAGGGTACCCCAGAAGCACCCATATCATAGCATCATGTGCATACCCGGAGTATGAAGTCTCATACAACTGCTCCCTCCACCTCTTACAGTCCATTAACACATGCGATTCCTGCGGGAATGCAACAGAGACACAAGGTCACTTCAGATAGTTTCTCCAACTGTGCCAACCCTCTGATGTTCCATGTCATGAATTTAAAACACCTTACCTGCCTTCATCTTCCTACATCAGTACCATACCCAGACCAGTCCATCCAGGTAAATTATCACATAACAGATCCTCAGGGCGGAGCACCACCAAGCACCAGAGCTTACATCCAGATGAGCGTCTTGTGTTCCTCTTAAACTGTGAAACATCAGCCCTTTTCGACAACCCCACCCCATGAACAGTAAAGCAAACTCTTCCTATCTAATACTAGGCTGTGCATCAATTGGAATCCCTGCCCCCCATTTCTAGTGGTTTCAAAAATATTAAATCAAGATTTCAAATAAACAACTATATGCTTTGCTAAAGGTCACTACGCCGCAAAGTCATAACTCCCAATAAGCTCCTCCAGTGCCTGTTCCCATGGGTCCCTACTAATCCTGCCAGCGCAATGTATAACATAGCATGTACAAGCAATCAAGCGTCTCATCTGTCCCCCCCTTCCCGTTTTTCACACAATGAATGTACCTGTGGCAGAAACAGAAACAGCATACAGTCAAACAAACAAGACCCGACGACCCCCCAGCAAAGTCCTCAGTATATAATTTATGGAGTGTTCAAGAGCATCTGCAAACCAGAAGGCTCCCCAGTTTCAAGTCATCTTTTACACCCTCACATCAACATAGCCTTACTCACGGTGCACTGCTCAGGTATCAGGCTGGTCCCCCATCCCTGCTCTACAACAATGACGCCAACTTTACCGCCCTGATCGACAACCTCGCCAACCTCGGACTCAAACAGCTCATGACGACTACCACCCACGCCGCTGGACACACACTGGACCCCATCTTCTCCTCAAGTCCCCACGTCTCCTTCAACCACACCACCAAACCCCACTTGACTGACCACAGATGTGTCCACTTCACCTTCAGGAAACCCACCACACACCACCGTACCCAACAGATGCCACGCCGCTGCTGGGGCAAGGTCACTGAGGACCAACTGACCACCACCCTCGCCTTGGGACCACCCGCCGACCCCACCGACGCCAACACTGCCGCCATCAACCTCAAACAGTGGATCAACAACTGCGCCAACACCCTCGCCCCACTCTGGACACCCGCGGCCAGCCACACCAACAAGAAAGCCACATGGTTCACCGAAGAAGTCCGGACCTCCAAGCGCGCCTGCCGGAAGCTGGAGAAGAGCTGGCTCCACGACCGAACACCTGACAGCTACACAGCCCACAAGAGCGCCACCCGCAGACACCACCAACTCATCAGGGCCACCAAGAGGACTGCCTTCAAGGACCACCTAGACAGCAACGCGTACAACAGCAAAGAGCTCTTCAGCATCGTGAAAGAACTCTCCAACCCCAGCTCCAACACCAATGACATTTCCATCGCAAGACCTGTGTGACTCACTGGCCACCTTCTTTCAGCGCAAGATCACCGACACCCACGACAGCTTCAACTCTGCCACCACCGCCTCCGCCGCCGAGTCCAACACCCATGCAACCACCACCCGCACCAGCCGCCTGACCGCCTGGTCCAACGTCAGCGACGAAGACACCACCATGACCATGAACTCCATCCACTCCGGATCCCCTTCCGACCCATGCCCACACCACGTTTTCAACAAAGCCAGCACAGCCATCACTCCCCATCTCCGGAAAACAATCAACATCTCCTTCGAGACAGCAACCTTCCCGGAGAGCTGGAAGCATGCAGAGATTAACGCCCTACTGAAGAAACGCAATGCGGACCCCAAGGACCTCAAGAACTTCCGGCCCATCTCCCTGCTACCTTTCCCGGCGAAAGTCATGGAGAAGATCGCCAACAGCCAGCTGACCCGCTACCTCAACGATAACAATATCCTGGACCCTTCCCGATCCGGCTTACGCAGCAACCACAGCACCGAGACCGCCCTCATTGCCGCCTCCGACGACATCAGGATCCTCATGGACAAAGGAGAAACAGGCGCCCTCATGCTTCTGAACTTATCAGCCGCCTTCGACACAGTCTGCCACCGCACCCTAACAGAACGCCTCTATGACGCCGGAATCCAAGAGAAGGCTCTGGCCTGGAACACATCCTTCCTCTCTGGCAGATCCCAGAGCGTCCGCCTCCCACCCTTCTGCTCCAAGACCACCAAGATCATCTGCGGCGTTCCACAGAGATCATCCCTCAGCCCGACTCTGTTCAATATCTACATGGCACCACTCGCCCACGTCGCCCGACAGCACAGCCTCAACATCATCTCCTACGCCGATGACACACAGCTGATCATCTCCCTCATTGAAGAACCCCGCACCGCCAAAACCAACCTCCACAGAGGAATGGAGGCCGTCGCCGAATGGTTGAAGGAGAGCAGACTGCAGCTGAATTCAGACAAGACGGAGGTCCTCATCCTCGGCTCCACCCCCTCAACCTGGGAAGACTCCTGGTGGCCAACATCGCTAGGAACACCCCCCGGAACCCACGACCACACACGCAATCTGGGGGTCATCCTCGACTCTGCCCTCTCCATGACCAAGCAGGTCAACACAGTCTCCGCTTCCTGCTTCAACACCCTCCGAATGCTCTGCAGGATTTTCAAGAGGATCCCCTCAGACACAAGGAAAACCGTCACCCAGGCCCTCGTCACCAGCAGACTGGACTACGGGAACGCCCTCTACGCAGGAACAAAAACCAAACTCCTACGACAGCTCCAACGCATCCAGAACGCCTCGGCACGCCTGGTCCTCGACGTCCCCCGAAGCAACCACATCACACCCCACATGAGAGACCTACATTGGCTCCCCATCAACAAGAGGATCACCTTCAAACTCCTCATCCACGCACACAAAACCCTACACAACGCCAGACCAGCATACCTTAACGGACGACTCAGCCTCTACACCCCCACCCACAGCCTCCGCTCAGCCAACCTCGCCCTCGTCACAGTTCCACGCATCCGGAAAACCACCGCCAGTGGCAGATCCTTCTCCTACCTCGCCAAGACCTGGAACACTCTCCCTACCGGCCTACGTCAGACCCAGAACCTGCTGACCATCAGATGACTACTCAAGACCTGGCTCTTCGTGTAGCAGCAGCCCCCCCAGCGCCTTGAGACCCTCACGGGTATGTAGCGTGCTCTACAAATGTTTGATTGATTGATTGATTGCTCTCTGTGTTGGTTACAGAATTGCGCCACCAGCCTTGAAAGGATTCTTGTGAGTCTGGCACTACCTCTGAGTCCCTGAGGGTGCCATTTTCTAAGTATGCTGGCAGGACTGCGGCATCCCAGTGTCTTCCTCCCCTATTCCACTTCCTCAAGCGAGCTGAGTGTCTCTGCATAGTCAGTGAAGTTGTTCCAGTTTGTGATGGTCTTGAATGAGAGCCTTCGGCCAGCACATCCTCCCAGTCACTTGCCTTGCCAGCTGTGAAAAGAATATCTTCCTGTTGTGCACAACTGGAAGCTTTATGGAAACATAAGCCTGTATCGTAGATTAAGGTCTCTCAATCTTTTTTTAACATCCAGATATGTTTTGTGCTGGTTCTGGATCTTTTGGGTATAGTCAGGGTTAGATTAATCTATGCAGGCCCTCAAAGTTTGGAGAACCCTTTATGCGCACTGAGGTACTGGGTTTTTAAGAACCGGCACAGAACCGGCAACCCAGCGGTGTCAGGGTACACCCAGATACCTTGAGTCCTTCCTGATTCAGACCACAGAAACTCAGAGTCTTCTAGGTGAAGTCAAGGATCGATTTTATTGGCTGCAACCAAGGTAACAAGTGTCCTAGAAGTACAACACACGGGAAGTATATTCTCAGGAGACTGCTCGAATTCACAAAACCAGGCTTCTCTTTTTATACAAAATATTCAACTTCAGGCAAACATTCTGGAATTTACAATATCCTATTAACATTTTCTCGTTACAAAGGAAAAGCAGAGTCATGATGACATGTCCATATTTCACTTCATCCAGCCCAAAATAAATTACCCGGCAAGGTCCGGTAGTTCCATCAGATATCAGTGGACCCCCAATAAAAACGGGCACCTCCCCATCATAAAGCAAGTGAGAGAAAAGATGTGAGCAAGATTCGGCAGGGTGTATGTGCGATAAGAAGGTTTTATGGCTTGTGGAGCCTTGATGTTATCTTGTTCGGCCACTGGAGAGGAACTGACCTAACAGGTTCGGCCTGGGGCAATGGTTCCAACTTGCACAGGTCATAGGAAAGTCGATTAAGGTGTACGTGTCCTTTTGGGATCGAATCTAACTGGATTAAGGCCTATGTAAAGGGCAACACACAAAATGGCTGCCATACATAAAATGGAAGCCAAGGGTTCAGAACGAAAATGACGATTTCGAGGTGAAATCGTCACTCGAATATGCTGAAAATGCTTGTACATAGTGTACTCGTCATTCTCGGTCTTTTGATACCAAATTTGTCATGTTTCGACAAAGTATAATTCTCGAGTCCAGAATTATTACACGAGTCCAGAATCTTCAGAACCACAAACCCTCCTTTTGCCCTTACATAGGCAATGAATCTATCCTCATGCTAATCTGAGTCCAGATCTATATTCCTAAAGTCATTGAGATGTTGCTGTAACATCATTCTAGTACTTAGCTCGTCTCTTGATACAGGCTTCCTTACACATGATGTAACACAGAGGCCACATATTGCAGGAGCACACTGTACGCACAGACAGAACAGGAAAAGAATGGCTAAGACCATCCCAATGACCATCATAATTTTCCATCCCAGGCGGATATCAGTTCCCAGAACCATCCCATTAATGACCAATCTCCTTTATCCACATGAATAGATTCGGAAATCTTATGCAGTTTAGAGATGGCCTGGTACACTGTTGGAGCGTTATCAGGGATGAAAACACAGCAACTCGATTGGATCAATCTGCATACCCCACCTCGGTCTGCAAGTATGACATCTAAAGCGACCCGGTTCTGAAGGGTCATAAGTCGATCCGACTGGAGCTCAGCAGTCAAATTACTAAGGGCACCAGCAGTTTCCATCGCGGTGGATTCAACCACCCTTGTCAATTGCCTTATGTTCCTGCTGTTAGCCATTGGTCCCCAGAACGGCAGAAAACGCTTTACGAAGTCCCCAAATTCTTGTCCTGCAGTGTCTTCTTGACTCAAGGCACCTCTAACTATCCTCGTCTTGTGGTAATCTGCCGCTGCTGTGTAGGTGGGAGGCAACAGGAACGAAACAAAACATGAGCCCGAAAAGTCAGGGGGCAACCATGTATAGGCTCTATCATGGCAGATGAAATAGGTGCCCTTAGCTGCTAAAAACGGAGGGGAGGTCTGGGCTGCAAAAACATACGTTTTAGTGCAGATACTCTCCCCTAACTGAGCTCTGGGATTCGTGCCATTACCTTGCAGACACAGATGACCCTGATGGGGTACAATCCAAATCGGGGAAGATCTTTTAGCTTGCTGTTTCTCACTCAGAGCTGCTCCATATCCGGTCATGTTCCATCCTATGTATACTAGTGTCTCATCTCTCGGGATAGTCTCATAAGAAATACCTTCCTTAATCATGTCTACTATACCCTTGACTAGAGCACTTTTTCTAGGATTGTCTGTTACAGAACGTAGGGGCTAGACTTTGTGCGCATATATGAACATTGTTCTGTATGCCCACACAGAACCATTGTGGCTGAAAGGCAGGACCAGATAAGGGATACCTTTATCCGTGGTGTGAGGCATAAGGCCACACACCCAGCAGTTGGTTGTGTTCATTACAAGTTGGTGTTGGTGCAGGAGCTGAACAAAGGAGTTATTAATGAACTCTAATCTCCTAGCTGATTCGTGTTCAGGAAGAGGTTGAAAAGAATGTGGGGAAACAGTAGAAGGGGGAGGTATAGGCGATGAAGTGGGTGCAAATGTTACTCGAAAAGAGAACAAAACATAACTTATTAAAAATATCATTACACTGAATAGCATGAAAATGCACAATATCAAAAAACTTTTCTTTGTCATGATATTGCAGATCCTTGTTTTAAAATTCGTTTCCTTGGCAGGTCTCTCCATCTCGGAAAACTCCATCCTCTCTAAAGTGCTGCCCGCGACGGGAGGTTGATTCTGCTAAGGAATGCTTCTGTCAGTCCAGGGCAACTCCCTTAGACCAACCAGAACTGCCGACCTAACGTCATCAGCTGCACTCAAAAGACTTTAAGCAATCGCGGCCCTAGCAGCGAAACCCGGATGGCGGTTCGAAAAACAAAAATAAGCAAGTTTTCTTCAGATGGGAGAGCTGCACTTAAAAAAATAGTACTTGGAAGGAAAAAAGAATTACTTTATTTGTCCATAGGTCTCGGCCTCAAATTGTACCGTTGTTTTCCTGGTATGGTGTGATCCTGAAACAAGAGTTCAGGCTCTGTAGTGTTCAATCGCTTTGATGGTGATACTGCTGGTTGCAAAAGTTCATCGCTCTCTTGTTCAGTCAGTGTTCCTTTTACACGTGCATCACTGAAAGGTAGGAAGCGTGGCACGGTGTCGGTTTCTGAGTCAGCGACACCCTTCTGGACCCACTGGTCATATGGCAGAGGCAGGGGGATCCGTTTGCAGTGGATCCCGTGGATCCAGTTCGCCTTCCCCTCCACGCGAACGGCTGATCTTGTGGAAAGAAGGACGAGGTGCGGTCCGGTCCACCTGGGCTGGTCGTTCTTCGTTCTCTGGAAGTTCTTAACAAGAACCCAGGAACCAGGGTCAATGGCGTGACCCGGAGTCTCAGAGACCGGAGGCAGGATGTTGTGAACCTGTTGATGCAAAACACGCAATTTAGCCGTCAATTCATACAGATAATCAAGCAAAACAGGGTGTTCAAGTTTGCTGAATTTGGTGGGTCTAGGCACTCCCCATATGTTGGCTGGCCGGCCAAAAACGATTTCGTAAGGGCTAAGTTTCACTCGTGAATGCACAGTCATTCTGGTGGACAGGAGTGCTAAGGGTAGAGCATCAGGCCATTTAAGACCTGTGCTCGCTTGGATTTTGGCCAGTTTTAACTTAAGCGTGCCATTGTAACATTCTACTAATTCAGCTGATTGGGGGTGATGTGCAGCGTGGAACCTTTGTTGAATGCCTAGCCCTTCACACACTCTTTTCATCACTCGACCCACAAATTCACTTCCATTGTCACTCCAGACCATTCTAGGCATTCCGAACCTGGGGAAGAACTCTTTCACAAGGGCTTTCGCTGTGGATAAGGCAGTGTTGTCTTTTAGGGGATAGGCTTCCACCCACCTTGAGAAGGCACAAACAACAACGAGTACGTATTTTAAATTGTTGCACCTCTCCATGTGAATGAAATATAGCTGCAAAACCTCGAACGGATACGTAGGAGGTGCAAAATGACCAGCTGGAGTTGGGGTTCCCCTACCAGGATTGTGTTTTAGACACACCATGCAATTCTTGACGACATTCTCTGCACACTTGGGAATCCCTGAATTCTGCCATACTGGAGCCAACAACTTGCAAATCCCTTTCACGCTGATGTGAGCCATTCCATGAGCCATTGTAACCACTGCCAGCACATATGCATCGGGTAACAACCATCTCTGATGCTCTGACAAATCAACCCAACAACCATTTGCATCCATTTTACCCGTACTTTCTCTCCACGTGCTCAACTCTTTCTCTGTGGCCTCGGCTTGAATGGACTTCACACTTTCTATCGTGTCTTCACACATTCCTACATCACCAACCCATCTTGCAGGACCTGCAACATACATTCGGCTCATTACATTCCTTGCCGTTTCTTTCGCGATCTCATCAGCAAATGCATTTCCACGACCAACATCATCAGTCACCTTCTTATGAGCACTACATTTCACAATCGCCATTTACAGAGGCAAGGTCAGTGATTCAAGAAGCTCATTCACCAACTGACCATGCTGAATCTTAGCTCCATGCGAATTCAGGAAGCCACGTTCTCTCCACAATCGTCCAAAACTGTGAGCCACACCAAATGCATACCGACTATCAGTGTAGATAGTCACTTTCATTCCTTTAGACAACACACATGCTCTTGTGAGTGCAATTAATTCTGCTGCTTGAGCTGAATTATGTGGGACACGTGCAGCCTCAACAATTGTGTGCAAAGTCGTGACAGCATATGCTGCAGTCGTGTCACCATTCGGGAGCTTGAAGCATGAACCATCCACCCACAATGTACCATCACATTCAGCAAGAGGAGTATCGGATAGATCTACTCTCCCTTTCGTCTCTTCCTCTGTTCTAAGAAAACAATCGTGCAGTTCTGAAACACCTGATTCCTCTACAATTGGCAACAATGTGGCTAGGTTTAAAGTATTGCACCTTTTTATGTGCACATGACTCGCTAACAATGTTAATTCGTAACCTGACAATCGAGCACTAGTTAAGTGCTGTGTCTTGGTTCTATTTAACAACGTGTCTACTGCATGTGGGACCATCACGACTAGTGTATTATTCATTACTAGACCAGCAGACTGTCGAATAGAAACAGCTGCTGCTGCTGTGGCTCTTAAACAACTTGGCAATGCTCTAGCTACCAGATCCAAAGTCGACGAAAAATAGGCGCATGGATGCTGCCTACCACCAAACAACTGAGTCAACACTGACAATGCACAACCCTCTTTCTCGTGGACATACAATGTGAAAGGCTTACTGTAGTTGGGGGTACCTAACACAGGAGCCAAACATAATTCTGTGCGCAATTTAGAAAAACTTTTCTGACACTCTTCAGACCAAGGGATGGGATTGGGTGTATTTTTACACGTTAATGCCACCAAAGGTTTGGCTAATAACGAAAAATTCTGAATCCACTGTCTACAGTACGATGTAATGCCCAAGAAAGCACGCACTTCTCTCTGTGTTCTTGGCACACTCAATTTCGCTATTGCCTGAATTCTTTCTGGGGTCAGTTTCCTTCCCTCCTTCGATAAGAGGTGACCTAAGTAGGTCACTTCTTGTCGACAGTATTGCAATTTGGAAAGTGACACCTTGTGATGCAAATCACACAGATGACGCAACAATTACAATGTGGCTTTTTTACAGATTTCCTCAGTGTCTGCAGCAACGAGCAAATCATCCACATACTGAATAAGGGCAGCACCTTCAGGAAAAACAATTGTATCAAGCTGTGTTTTTAGAGCTTGACTGTATATTGATGGACTTTCACAGTAGCCCTGAGGAGCGCGTTTAAAGCGGAAGCTGCGTCCTCCTAAACTGAAGAAAAAAATATCCCTGCTCTCCTCAGCTATCGGGATGCTGAAGAAAGCATTCTTCAGATCGATCACCGAAAACCAGGTGGCAGAAGCTGGAATCATAGTCAATAAAGCAGTAATGTCGGGGACAACTGGAAATTGTGGCACAACTATTTTATTCACCTCTCTGAGATCAATCACAAATCTGTACACAGGTGGCTGAGAGGGATCAATTTGCTTTAAAACAGGCAGAACAAGACTATTGCAAACGTTGCCTCGTGTTTCTTCAATGACATCTTTTCCAATTAGATCGTAAAAGATCGCTAACAAAGCCTTTTCACCTTCACTAGAGATTTTGTATTGGGGAATTTGTGGCATTTTAACATTGGCTTTCAATGTTACAACATATGGTGGTATTTCTAAAAGACCCACATCATTAGGACCAGTGGCCCAAAGAATATCAGGGAGAGATGACAATTCTGTTGGAAGGTTGTCCCTTGACAAATATATTGGAGAAACCACTTTTCTACCTAATGTAAGTTGTACTCCAGAAGGAGAACAGTACAAAGTTGCATACAACCTTTTTAACAGATCTAATCCCAACAAGTTTTCACCACAACCTGTTGTCAGAATTAGGGGTGCTTCAAATTCACAAGGACCAACAGAAAGAGACAAAGGGTCAGAAATCGGGTTCCTAACCGGGGCGCCAGAAAAACCTACAGAAACATTCATTTCGCCAGACAAAGGTGCGCCAGGGATTTTGGAGTGCATAATAGAACTCTTTGTAGCACCAGTATCCAACAGAAAAGGTTCTGACACACCTGATGTAATCACCTCAACGTATGGTCCGTTCTGATCTACTGGAACTGAAACAACTCCCTCTCTTTGTCTATGGCTGTCCTAGCAATCATTACCTTCCCAATGCTCATCTTCAGTGTAGTAATCATCCGCATAGTACTGAGCTGTCCTACCAGATGCGTTATTCTGCTGATCGAATCTATTCATAGAATTTTGAGGTGGAAGGGGACGTGCGTTTTGGGGGACGTTTCCACGTCCTCTACCTCTAGATGCTTGCTGAACACCACGACCTCTTACACCAGAAGCACCATTTGCACGCTGTAGCAAAATAGGGCAACTATACTTGAAATGACCCTCTTCCTTGCAATACGAACACTGGTGGGGGCCTACAGGGGCACGGGGTTGAGTATACTTGACTTTTTGCGAGTTCCTCTGATACTGTTGAGGCTGCTGAAAAGTATTTTGATAGTTATTCTGACCACCATTATTCTGACCACCACCACCACGTGGCGGATATGCTTGCTGCAACAAAACCTTCGTTTTCAGCTCTTTGGTTTTCTTTTCTGCTCTATCTTTTTCGTCTTTGTCTCTATTTTCGTAATATTGGGCAGTAGCCAATATCTGTGCTGAAGACGAAACTGCCCAAGAACTCTCCGAGTCTTTTAACTTTTTACACAACTCTGGAAGCAGATTGTGCACAAATTTATCGACAAACAAACGCTGACCACCTTCTGTGCTCATATCCTGACCACTGTGGTCGACAAATGTTTCTTCAAACCTGGTGAAGAAATCTGACACTGTTTCATCTTTCTTCTGCTTACATGCAGACAACTTGTCCCAATTTACACGTATTGCGGGCATTATCGTTTTCATGTAATCGATTATTTTACCAGGCAGTTCAGCTACTAAAGGCTCAGGTTTAGCACCACCAACTTGTCGGGCATCTACAGCGGCAATATTAGCCCATGAGTCACCTAACTCCTGATCATGATCTGTATGACGAATTTTACTCCATAGAGGCTGTGGAACAACATTCCCAAATAACATGTCGATATCCGCTAAATTCATGATACATGACCCAGCAGTCTGTGACAACTCTTTGTAATACCCTGCAGGATTTTTACGGGGATCAGGTAATGTCTGTTTAAGGGCTAAAACTTCAGCTCGCCTCCATGGGACATGTACCCACACACGCTGAAAGTGTGGCAGAATAGGTGGGTCAGCAGTTGTGTCACCCTCTCTCCATTGTGGAGGAACCTCTCTCATGGGGTACTGTCGCGCCTTTTTCCTACCTTGCTCAAATAGCGACAGAGAAGGGCCCCCCTTACTCCGATATGACAACAATATCTCAACTGCTCTCTCGACATCGGGACCTACAATCATGCCTTCTGCGAAATTGAACCGCACACGACACAACTCTTGCGGGTTATATTCCAGATCATTGTCTTCCAAATCCTCACAGAGAAAAACACACATTTGTTCAAAAACATATCTCTGTGTTGGTGCTTCCCATTGACGGAAGACCTCCTTGACAGACTCTACATCATACTTTACAGTGTCCATAACCCATTTATGCGCTAAACGATTCAGTGAATCTCTCTCTTGATAGTCAGGCAGTTGACTTCGCAACTGTCTTCGTCCCATGTTAGGGGTCATTTTAGGCGACCCGAAAAGAGGTGAGAAAATATTAATAACAGTGTTGGCCATTCTCTGTCGAACTGAAGGAGAAACTGGCGGGAGAACGGGTGCAAAAACAGGGTGAGATAAGGCAGGAGCAGAGACAATAGCAGAGAAAGCATCAGGAGAAATAGAAGGTGCACTAGGCAAAGTCGTAGAGGGAACATTAGGAGAAGTAGAAAGTACACTAGGCAAAATCGTAGAAAGTACAGGTGAAGCAGATGTGGTCGGTGGGCCTAGAGGAGGCTGCACCGAAGGAGCAGGAGCCAGCTGAAGAACAGCTGGTGGGTGCTGTGGAGGAACAGGAGGCACAGCAAGCACAGGTTGCGCAACTAAAGGTTGTGGGGGTGCCGTAGCACTTTGCGCATAGGGAGGTGGTGAACTTAATAAATGCGACATTAAGGGATCTTTCTCAAGCCCTTTTTCTGCATCTTGCTGAGTAGGTGGCAAAACTGGATAGCATTTATCTATTACCATTTTACGTTGCCTGTTCAACTGCTCACTCATCTGTTCTTCTTCATTGTCTTTAAACTGCATAGCAGCTTGCATTACTGAAATTCCCCCTTCTCTTTTATTTTTCTTTGCTAATTTAATTTCCTTCTGTTTGGCCTCCTTACGCCATAGGCGGAAAGAGTCAAACATCGCCGGCCGGGCTTTCTTTTTAAAGAGTTTTACTTCGAGGTTATCTAGGATTTCGGTATCAAAGCTACCATTTTGGGGCCATTTTAAACACCATCTTTTCTTGTGTATTTGATCCACACTTCATTTTATGTGATGGGGCCTACCCCATGTTTCACATATAGCTCGTACGTTGGAGTTCCAACCGGAGGAACCGGACATGAGTCCTCCAATCGGGAGTCCCTATTATTACAACCAAGACAAAACAAATTTCCAAGTCTAAGACCAGGCATCTTCGCTCTCTAGTCTAGCTCCAAACTTCAAAGGATTATCGATTACGATATTTCTCGTGAATGCACGAGTCCTTCGGCTTTGACGCTTGCAAGCTCCAAAAATTATCCCAAAGGATACCCAACTAAGAACCAACTAAGGACTGGGAGACGCTCCACTTATACTTAACTGAGATATCGATGACGTCACCAGAAGACTCGTCTTAGTGTTTCGCTCTACCAAACTTCAAGGGTCCAAATCAGGGCGATAGCCAGGGCAGCAGACCTTCGTATCCGTCGGGAAGCGGGTAACCTCGCAGCAAAGACCTTCGGACCACGTCGACATGCAGGGGTCGATGAGGTGGTTGGCCGTCCTCCGGAATTTTCACACGAAGCTCCTCACGAACGTCTGGCTGGGCTGGTACCACTGGAATCGCCCCACATTGGGTGCCAGCTGAGGTACTGGGTTTTTAAGAACCGGCACAGAACCGGCAATCCAGCGGTGTCAGGGTACACCCAGAGACCTCGAGTCCTTCCTGATTCAGACCACAGAAACTCAGAGTCTTCTAGGTGAAGTCAAAGATCGATTTTATTGGCTGCAACCAAGGTAACAAGTGTCCTAGAAGTACAACACAGGGAAGTATATTCTCAGGAGACTGCTCGAATTCACAAAACCAGGCTTCTCTTTTTATACAAAATATTCAGCTTCAGGCAAACATTCTGGAATTTACAATATCCTATTAACATTTTCTCGTTACAAAGGAAAAGCAGAGTCATGATGACATGTCCATATTTCACTTCATCCAGCCCAAAATAAATTACCCGGCAAGGTCCGGTAGTTCCATCAGATATCAGTGGACCCTCAATAAAAACGGGCACCTCCCCATCATAAAGCAAGTGAGAGAAAAGATGTGAGCAAGATTCGGCAGGGTGTGTGTGCGATAAGAAGGTTTTATGGCTTGTGGAGCCTTGATGTTATCTTGTTCGGCCACTGGAGAGGAACTGACCTAACAGGTTCGGCCTGGGGCAATGGTTCCAACTTGCACAGGTCATAGGAAAGTCGATTAAGGTGTACGTGTCCTTTTGGGATCGAATCTAACTGGATTAAGGCCTATGTAAAGGGCAACACACAAAATGGCTGCCATACATAAAATGGAAGCCAAGGGTTCAGAACGAAAATGACGATTTCGAGGTGAAATTGTCACTCGAATATTCTGAAAATGCTTGTACATAGTGTACTCGTCATTCTCGGTCTTTTGATACCAAATTCGTCATGTTTCGACGAAGTATAATTCTCGAGTCCAGAATTATTACACGAGTCCAGAATCTTCAGAACCACAGCACATGCTTTAGAATTGCATCCCAATCTCTGAAATTGAAAAGACGGATGATGAGGGCACGCGGTGGTGAACCAGGTTGTGGTTGAGGGACCAGCGCCCAATGGGACCTTTCAATTGTAAAGAATTTTAACAACTTCTGTAGTTGCATAGTGTTGGTGATCTAGTCTTCTAGGAAGGGTTTGGCAGACTGGCACAATGCTTTCTTTGGAAATCCTACAAAACACAGGGTAATCCTTCTGGATCTCCCTTAGGAATCTTCAATATATTCCTCAAGTCTTACTGTCCACTTCTGCAAGAGGAAACAGTTTCCTGCAGTGTGTCAGCCTCCCGCTATAGTTCTCCTACATCTAAATTTCCTTCTGTGGTCGCTTCACATTCCACAACATTCCAGAGATCCGCTCTGAGCAGTTTAACATCAATGGCCATCAAATCTATCTTCATGTCAAACTCCATCCAGGAACCCTTAATGTCATCAAGTAAGTCTGTCAGCATCGAGTCGCGGGAAGGCTCACGGGCAGGCTGTTTCCCAATCTGATCTCCAGAGTCTATCATTGTTCCTTCTCCAGTTTTCTCAGCCAGTGGGACAGTATGTGTAAAATTAACTATTTGATTATCCTGAGTCAGTCGCGCCACCTTGTCCTTCACCATGATGGATCAGCTCAGTTCCCTTGCATGGTCCCACTACTGTGTCTCCAGCCACTCTATTCAAATCTCCATGTTCAGCTCCTATGCACAGCCACAGACGGGACACCTGCACATTGACCGGACACCTCCTCACCTCGACCAACACCGTTGCCTCTATTTGGGGTATACGCGGCGTAGTGACCCACACATGCTGGGCCCCACCTTGTAGCCGCTCGGCCTCTGAATGCCCTTCAGCACTGCCCACAAGGCCTCTCTCGGTATCCTCCTCACCTGTGCGACACTGCACACAGCTGTGATCAATGCCAGGTATCCGCAGGTCAGATCTCTTGGGGCCCCAATCACCACAATCAGAGTTCCCACCTGTATCTGCGAGGGACGCATTCCACTGCCTCATCTCAGACTCAAACCACCTCTCCATCAGGTCTTCATCCCCAGGGCCCACAGCGTACTATCCTTTAGGCCCTCACCAGCCTCAAGCTGACAATCAGGCAGGACATCCTGTCATAATCGCAGGGTCACAGTTGGTCCCACTCCAGGCCATGTCACACCCCACAGCACACCTCAGGCCTCTGCACTCACCTCAAGCTCCCTGGGCCATCCGTAGCCCGTGGTAGCACACTTTCACCACTCCGAGTCACTGAGCGGGGTGTATCAAAGGGCCCTCGCAGCACTTCAGCACAAGCCCCCTTGTTATAGTCAGGATGCGCTCCAGTGCTCAGCCCATCTGGGAATGTGCAGGCACCAGCCCAACATTTGCACCCCTTTTGCTTATCAGGGGTAGGCTAACGCACTGTCCTCCCTGTCCCCGCACCACTTGGGCCTCCACACCTGCCACGTTCGCCGGGCCAACAGAGTCCAAGCAGGGCTGCAGCCCCATTATCACTAGACTTGATCTTGTAAGCCATCCATTCTGTGCAAATTCACTCCACACTCACTCCATGCCAATGCTCAGCAGGCCTCAGGTCACACGGCACAGGCCGCAGCACACTATGGTTCAGCAGTGGTGTTTTTGCCTCAACATTCACACAGCTCGGGCACCCCCTCTCCAGGCTATTCCACACAGAAGGTTTGGATGGATTTGGGCTCCAGATCAGGGCCGATTGCACAGGATTTCATTTTCACCCTGCAGGAGCTCCTTTCAGCATATTATCAAAATGATCAACATTTATAGAATCCCCCCTTATGGACAGATTTAGAGTTCTTTTTTATTCATCCTTTCTCCTTTGCAGAATTCTTGTTATTTGCTCAATGTTCTTCTTCAATGTCCCTTCCTATCCTTAAAAATGCTTGCAGATTGTTACTCCCAATCTATATTTCTTTTCCACCCCACTATAGATCAATTTCTTCATTCTTCGATTTGGTACAATACGCTTATTAAAACGAACAAAATAACTATCTATTGGAAATCTAGAAGAGATAAAGGTTGAATATGGACCCATCACTTATTTTGAGATCAATACTGTATTTCCTTCTCACAGGCTCAAACAATTTTTAAGGTTACTTCCTCATATGATAACAAATGCATTTCCTTGATCTTGACCCTTTCTGAGTCTTGTGCATCTATTTGTTCCCTTCACACTCTTACCTCTAGTACTTCTGTTGCTACTTCCCCCTGCAACATTTACTACCCACCTTTTCCACAGCCTCCCACATTTATAATATTATCACCTCATCCCTTCCTGTTAGACAGAAAACTGTATTGGAGATATAATGGGAATCTTACTTACAGACCTCTATCTCTCCTTCCCTATGGAATAAAAGTTGGCTCAATATACGTAAAACTGCACGTACCACCAACACAACCAAAACTCTATGGGTACTCCACATACCTTACACATATGCAACCATAACATTCCTTTATCCTGCTGGACACCCGTTGCCCCCCCCCTCAGATCTAAAGCATATGCTATTTGATTGCCCTACCATATATTAGTTTGGGTTAAATGTCCGGCCACAAATTAATTCTATTTTTCATAGACATACATTTCGCAGATTTGTTTTCAAGTAGTCTCTCTGATGATTGGTCTGATTGTTATTTTGATACACACATTCTTGATGTATTTATTGCACTGGCTTCAAGCAAATAAAATTGGAAAAACTATTTTCAAGTATGGTGCTATGGTGTATGCTATAATCATAGATAGATCACATACCAACCGACTATCTTTACATATCAACAGAAGCAATCTCTGGTCCCTGGTGACAATGTTCCTTGATTCCAGTGCTTTTAAACCTAACCTATATCAATCTTCAATTGAAGAGGTTGCTACACCTCCTTGAATCACTTGATTAATGCTTACATGTTGTATCCATCATTAGCTTATCTTACTTAATCAGTACAGCTTTAGTTTACTTTACAATGTTACTTTTCATGTTTGAATAATTCGTCTCATTTGTTGTATATAATATTGTTATGCAATATGTTCTTTCCCTCTCTTCTCTCTTTACTCTCATACTTTGTTTCTACACGTAATTTATTTATTGTACTATTAATACTTATCTTACAGTACTGCTCGATACATCACTTTCTACACTGCTATTATTGTACCATTATCTAATAAACCTTCTCATTATACTTAAAATGGGTTTCTTCTGTAGTGGCTGAAAAATGACCTGTGGGAAGCTTTAAGGATCTTATTTAACATTAATTGCAGTTACAGTTTCTTTACTGTGTTTAAATTATGTTCTTGAGCATATGTCAAAGAAGTAACCTGACGCCTTGCTTCTTTTCATTAACTCTTGCGATTCTGTAATAGAGAGTTGTTGCTATTTATTAAACAACATTGAATTGCAAGTTTTCAGGATGTGTAATGCCAGGCCCTTCCCTCTTATCGTGAGGGTGTCCCAATCCTCGAGTGCACTTCTTTTGTGCACACTCTCAGTGTGTAACAGGCACACTCCTTGCATATTGTGCCATTGTCCCATTACTACAGTACAGTACCCCAGGGAATACTCTCAGAATATTTCATTCCCTAACCCTTCAAGGATTTCCTGGCAGTGGCCCACGCTTCTGGTGCAGAAATCAGTTGAATCTAATGTGTTTCAAGTGTTACCACTTGGCCTCCACGCACTGTTGCCTAACCATTAAATAGATGATGTAATCAACTCAATCTATATTGACATAGTGTATATGTGAATATACACTATGTCAATATAGGTGATATGTATAGGTGAATTGGAGAAGTCAGGATACGTTTCGGATAGCGAGTGAGGAGTTATAAGAATTCACGAAGTTTGTTGCAAGCGGGGCTAAGCGAGAAGGGATTGGATTATTGACTTGTGGAGCGATTCACACCAGGAAAGATTCAGACTAGGTCGTCTGTGCAAGAATCCGTTTCATTTAAGAATTCCATTAGCAAGGCTGCTTTGATCAAGCCCCGGAAGAAGGGCCGATGGCCCGAAATGCATTGGGCAGTCCTTCAAACACTTGGTGTATTGTAATGCATTTACAATGAATGAATTGAACCAAATGTATTGTTGCAAGTATCTAAAATTAAATTGCAAAAATGTTGTTGGATAATACAATACATTTGTTGAAATTTCATGTTGTGTTTATACACTATGTCAATATAGATTGAGTTGATTGCATCATCTAATTGTTGGTTAGGCAACAGTCCGTGGAGGCCAAGTGGTAACACTTGAAACACATTAGATTCAGTCACAACACACAGAGGCAGTGTGTCAGCTTCTACAGCACGCCTGGTTAACTAGTACAAATTATTTAAATAGGTTAAGATTGGGAGTGCTCCTCTTCCAACTTTATTAATACTTCTAGCAGAAATCAGTTGCACATTTGCTGTATGTGTCATTCACCAGCCCCTGGACAAACAGCATGAAGTAGTAGTGTGCAATGTTAAACGGGATAATTGCTAAAGGGACCAATTAGAGAATTGAGAAGGGGTTCCTTATTAAGCAGTTAGCAATGAGACGTCCCATGGCTTAATGTAATTTTGGGCCTCATGTATCACAAAAAGTGGTCACAATTTGTATTTTCACAAATGCAATCCTATTTTGGTCAGTTCACAAAATACCCAATTACATGGGTGCACAATATGACCTATCTAATTAATATTCATTAAGCATGTTGGGATTTGTTCAGTAGTGATAGCCTGCAAGTGTCAACAGACACAAACATCTGTGTTTCATTAAAGGATTTTTTTAAGTGAAGCACGTGTTCTTTAAATGGAACAGTACTTCTGTTAACAGTTGTGCTGAGAGTTGCCAAAGGTCACCTGAATGGCCGCCTACTCTCCATTAAACATTTTCCAACACTCACGAAGGAGAAGGAGTCCAAAGGGAGGGCCTTCTCTGCTTTGCTAACCAGTTACCATCCCAACTTGGGAGTCAGTAACTGATTAATGATTTGCAACCAGAATTACAGTTGCTAAACTTTAACGGTACAAATTACAATTTGGAAGGGACGTCCATGACACACACCTTACAAATAACGATTGATAATCCAATTCTAAATCCATTTGCCAATTCAGAAACTCCTTTGCTAAATCGATAAATGTGGCTAGCAAATACAAAAATGATTTTTAATGGCCACAGACTCTCTAATTTAGCAATTTTCATGGATTGCAACAGTTAAAACGTGTGGTAAATCAGGCCCTACTTTTGTTTTATTTTTTTGAAGTACTTATATCATGCAGGACCTTCCACAGAGGCAGCAGACAGCTTCACATATAAGAACTGTTTGCAGAAAATTATAGTAACAATGGAACAAGACGAGACAAATACTGAACATCAATCACCTCTTCTGAGATGTATTTTGAACAGCCTAAAAAAATAAGAGAACAATAGAACACAGGATAGTGAAGTGGGGAATATCTATCATCAGCCTTCAGGGGTATTTTGAACGAGTGGGTTTCAGAACTTTCTGGAAGGCTCACATGTTTGCATCAAGCCCAAGCCCTTAAGGGGCTGGATTGTTCCAGTTTCCAGGTGCTTGGCATTTTGCATGAATTAAATAGACGCCTACCTCAGTTCATCTGACATCTAATTCTCCCTGAACAGTAGATGCTGGTGGAGTTTCCATCAACATCTTCATACTTACTTTAAAATCAATGAGACATTGTATTATACTGGGGCTGAGTCATCATGCAAAGTAAGCGCTGTGTTATTCAGAGCTTCCAGAAAACCGACCTCATGATCCCATGCTCCATGTAAAAGTGCATGGTCATACTCTTAGTTTACAAGTGGCTCAGAACTGGCCTTAATAGTACCAGCGTGCAATGTACTAAAACGTACTTATTTAATGACATTTCAATATTGTTGTGTTGTAGAATAATTGTTTATTGTTTTTCAGAAAGGATGCGAGTGTGAGGAAAGGCTGAGCTCTGTTCAAATCACTTTCCCTCTTTCAGTGACAACCTTCTCAAAAGGGGCTCTAGCAATGGTGCTTTTCAATCAAAAAATAAATGGCAAATTCCATTGATTGAGGAACTTGACAACCGTAAGTAGGTGAAAACTTAGAGCCCATTTTACAAACCATTTGTGGCATTAATGCCACCTTTACAGATGATTATGAATTTGATTACAACTGAAATGAATCAACAAAAGCATACCTGGCAAACATAAATGTTTTCCCGACTATATCATTGTATGCCACAAGTGCCTGCAAGTACAAAGCACGAAACCCTGTGCAAGGAGTGGAGAGTAGGAGGATCAGTTCATAGTTTATCTTGAGAGTTTATATACAAACACCCATAAACATTTGAGTTTCTTGCAACTCACAAACTCATGACCCAGATTTTCTCAAGCAAGTCATGCACATTGCAGGGTAGGAAGAGGAAGGGGCATCTGCAGGTGTATTGTAAGCTGCTTCACCACAAGGAAAATGTATTTTTCATGTAGAAGAAAATAAAAGAATAAGGGGCATATTAACAAGGGCTTTATCTCTGTTTGTTTGGCTTTAAAAGCCAAAAAAGCAGAGATAAAACTAATGCCCTATCAGCAACAGGGTGCTAACACGCAAATGTGCATGTTAGCAACCGTTTACTCTACGCTTCCCCTTGCATCTCTAATGAGATGCAAAGGGGGCGTTCCAGAGTAAAATAATAGGAGAAATGTCGCTAAGCGACATTTCTCCTATTATCAAGGATATCGCTGACCCTGTTAGCGATAAAAAAAAGCAGCGCTAACTGCGGTTAACGCTGCTTTTTAGCTTCTGGGATTTTTCTGACTTAGCCATGATATCCTGTGTAAGGTGGATATCATGGCTAAGTATGTCTATCCCTACCAGCAAGCTATCGCCAAACCTTGTGGGATTATCACTAATTCCAGCGATAACCTCAAAATTGGCAGCTTGCACTCTGAATTTTATTGCTTTGGAGATAAGTGTTGCTGATAGCACGCTATCTCCGCGAATACATTCAGAGTTGGCCGGCGATAATTATCCTAGTGCTAAGTGCACTTAGCGATAATTATCGCCTGGACTTGTTAATATGCCCCTTACTGCATTAGCACTGCAGGCTGCAATAACCCAGTGAGCAGTTATAGCTTGCAAATTACTCTGTTTTACTGTAGTAGCAGATGGCACATGGCATTACCAAATAGCTGCAATCTACATAACATTCCAACCATGCTACTGACAATGTTTGTGAATTCACAAAAGTCATATATTTACACCTGTGGGCAGTAGTAGGTGTGCTGGTGTAAATGTAAGACTTTTCATTGTGACTCTGGCCATTGGTTGATTGCAAAGCGTTGGTTGGAAATTATTGTGAACTTAAAGAAGTCTCAGAAGACTGTGTTGTAGCAGAAATGAATGAAGTGAAAGGAATGACAGCCAGCGTTGCATTTGTCCACAACAATCAACATGTTTACTTACATATTGATATTACATACACTTTCACACCTAATAAAATCAAGGAAGTATCTCCAGTGGCAGATCATAGCATGACTGCTGGTAAACAGTGAATCAGACCCGGCATAAATTATTCTACAATTGCTACAGATAAAATCATACTTTAAAAAAACATTTAGGCTATCTCACCTAACCAGGGTGCATATTACCAAGGAGTGCGTTGGAAAACGCACAACGCACATTCCCGTATCGCCGGCTATCAACGGATTTCATCGCCTTTTTAGCGCGCAATTATCAATGCGCATCAGGCAGGCAGATAGAAGTCCGGCGATAGTCGGCGATATGGCACATTAGCGCATGAAAACAAACGTTGTTTTTGGGGAATTTGGGGCCAGGACACATCACGACCTGACCCAACAGCAACAGGGTGAGTAACGACCAGGGACAGGGGACGGGGGGAGATGGGCACAATGGCACACATGTACTAGAATGTGTAGCACACTGCACACCCACAATGATCGTGGAACATGCCACTGATAGCCTTGGCACACAAATGTGCACAAAGGGGCCCCCCTCCATATCACCAATACCACAACCGACCCATCCACATTTGCTGATTCCAGCAAAGCAGCGGCTCTGTGACCCACACTGACTATGCAAGTAACACTGCATGCCCGATAGCATGGCAGCAGCCCAAAAACATGAGATGGCCCACAGATCGAAATGGAGGTAGCCCAGTGTGGATCACATCCGTAAAAGAGCACGTCACACTCTGACATGTCCAAGTGCACACACAACTCATGCCGTACAATACAAGCAGCAGACGATCAATGCACCAGGCTACAAAATCTGTCCAAGAGCACATATGACCCAAGTCAAAAACAAATCAGGGTCCGAAAAGCACACAATTCAAAGGCACACCGCCTCAAAGGGAGAAGGACACACAAAATCTGAGCTGCCAATGGCAATGTGGTACAAAGTGGAACACCAACAGCATAGGCCACGGCTCCCAACAGGTCCCGCACGTAAGTAGCAACTGTCCACTCACATCTGGCATTGCCTGAAGCTGTGTGATGAAAATGCACGGGTAATACCACACATCCGTCGTGTAGTTGAAAAACACACTGACTGCCATCAAATAGCCAGCTCCACCAAAACTGTGACAATGTACTTTGGCATGTAGTATGAATGTATACATCTGCAAAAATCAAAAATACATGTGTAACTCTGTTAACCTATATCTCACCTTTCACATTGCAGAGGGACAAACAACACCACATGCAGGGCATACCACACTTCACTTCAATGGTGGAGAAGAGGACAACCTGCACATATGTCAAGACACCCTCCAAAGGATAATGGACTGCCTCCACACCTCATGCCTAGGAGCAGGGGAGGCCAGCTGCCCGAGGTGAGCCCACCACCTGCACAGACCACACAGCAGTAAACACACACCACCACAGCTGTCTCCCAGCACCCCTGACCAATACATGGAGTTCCAACAACGTGTGTGGAGTTGCCAGCTGGATTTGGCTGAACAGCTGCGGGTGGGTTTCGAATTCATAGCAGCAAAACTCAATGCCATACGTGGGTGTCTGAGTCCCATCAGGGACCACGTACAGTCCCTATCGGACACCCCATGCCTGCACCATGCTCTGCCACAGACCTTGGCTGACCTCGCTGGGGTCATGAATCTACTACATGAACTGTCTGCTCAGACAGGCACCAGCAATCACAGCACAGAGTTGGCATGGCATAGATATGGAGGCCAATGGAGACCATGGAGCAGATGCAGGCTGGAAGTATGTCTGCCATGGCTGGACACCAGCAAGTAGTAACTGAGAACTTCAATGCCCTGCAGTGCTTCATCTTGCCATTGCTGCCACTGAGCCACTCCCAGATGACTGCTGCTGGAACATCGACACACACAGCTCCGACCCCTGATGTGTCTGTGGCATACAGTGATGCTGCCCCATCACCCTCACAGTCTGTTTTGTCAGTGGCACACAGTGATGCTGCCATCACCCCTCACACACACGGAGACACAGAACCCGTATCAGGGGAGTAAGAAGGGGATGTGAAATACTGTGTGAGGAAGCAGGCAGTACCATCCATCACCACCATATGCCCTATCCCTGCCTAGTGGTGACCTATGCAAAATGCTATGGGAAACACCTCCTACTGACACCTGGAACACTCAGCGGCATGCACCCGGACCACAACACGGAATCCAGTGTCATCACTGCTGGCCAATTACACACCAACCCTCCCACTTCCTAACCACTTCTCAAACCCCAAAGGAATGTAGTTTGCACACCACTGGGTTTCCATGTGATGTGGGCTTGGATGGCCATGTACAGCTCCAACTCCGTCAATCACCTGTATGTGACTTAAACATTCAGAATCACACATATGTGTCATTACTATGTTCACTAATGTATGGATGAATGGCTGGATGTAGGGACAATGATTGTACATGAAGGTACACCCTGGTAACTGACATCTATGCGCATGTGTATCCCTGAGACACATGCCAAATTGGATGACTGTGAAGGTGAGTACTAGTTGTGGCCCCATTGCACATCAACAACAATCTCACAAACTCCGAATGTAGGCACACGTCCGTGTGTTGAATAGGGCTATGTGTCGGAGTGACCAAATCGGTAGCAAGTCAGGAGGTGTGTCCTACTTCACATGTGACAACAGAACTTCATGACGCATACCTACTTACACACTTCTGTGTGGACACATTCTGTTATGATATATGACATTGCTCCACATGGTCAGAGGTTAGACGCCATACTCACATTGCTGAAGTCACATCAGTGCACATGTTGGCCAGCGCCTATCCCAAAACGATGTCTGGCTCACAGAGGTTGAGCTTGCAAAAGGGACACACCCCCATTGCACATGCGTCAGTCAGATTCTCCCTGTGTAGGAACGATGCTCATTGTGGCACATGAGTGGACAATCAAATAAACACACCTCACTGTTAGACACCAGTGGTGAGGCATACACTTTATTGGGATGTTCATTTCAGTGTGGATGAGGCAACGGCCACAACAGGCAGGGACATGCCTAAGACACATAGACGCAGCATGGGTACATGTCGAGGCTCAGGGAATGGTGGTGCAAAAATGTACAACAATCATCATGGAAGGCAACGCTCCCAGCCCACTTTGCCTTGCTGGATGAGTCAAGTGTTGTGTGGCACGACTCACTGCCCATGGGATCTGCATAGTGCTCTGCCACCGGAGTGTTCCGGTTGTTTGCTCTGCTGACAGTGTTCAGGTGAAAGGGTCCGACAGGTTCACGTGTCGTGCTACATTGCCATGTGTGTAACTTTCCCTCAGCAGTGTGTCTGAATTGGCAACGTTACCAAATGACGAGGTGTTGCTCTGACTATGGACCTGCATCACCTTGCACAGGTGTGTGTACACATGCGTTGTGCAACGCACATGCATCCAGAGTCCGGACGATAGTAGATGTGTCCTCTGTTGTGGTGGGATATGTGAGCAATCCCACGATGCATCAAGTTGTTGGGACATGTGCTGTTGGTAACAATTGGATGTGCCTGCAGGGACGCAGTTACTCGTCCATGAATGCCCGCGCTGCTTCATGTCCAATGTGTTCCAATAGTACGTTGTTGTCCTGTTCAAGGAACACAGGGTGAGCCAATCCGTTAACTGGTCTGGGCAATGCAGCCCTATAGGGGAGCGTGTCTATGTGGTCACTGCACACGAGGAATTGTGCAATCTCCCATACACAACAATCAGTACACACGCAGTATGTCAAGGCATCCCATGCATGGCTGTTGGCTGTCTCGGTTACACACCTGTTCGTATTCCAACAGGGGAAGGACACTCAAGTCATAGTCCAATTCATCTACGGTTGTGTTGGATAGGCAGACGTCCATACAACACTTGAATGAGCATGTTTGGCTGTGGAACCAGGGCTGGACGCAGGTGACGTGGGCAATGTGGAAGCTGAGCCGGTAACTGACCCGTAGCACTGCCAGTGGCACTGCACCCAGTAAATGCAGCATACGTGCACTGTAGCATTCCACGTGATGGGGTTGTGCATGTGCCCAGTATGAACCAGCACTCTTCTTAACTGCGCCAGTTGTGTGGAGGATATGCCACAGTTCTGGGCAATGATTTGAATGTGTGTGCAACATTGGGCTGAATGGGTTGCTGTTTCCTTGAGTGTCAAGGACATCCCATGCGGGAGTACCTCTGACTGTGTGTGGGGTGTGGATGAGTCAGATAGTTTATTTGCACTATGCATGGTGTGGGAGTCATCCACATCTGCCATGGCATCTCTCTCAGGGTATTCCAGGCGTGTTCAGGGCCAAGGTCAGAGGTGCAGGTGTCCTCCCGCCTTCTGCGTTGGGGCAATGGAGCTTTCATCCCTGATGTTTGTCTGTCTTCTACTTGCGTTTTCGGAATGTGATGTGGCTTTGGGGCTGAGATTGGGACACGGCCTTGGGCTCATGGTGTACGGATGGCGACGCACACACACATGTTGGTATGAGGAGCAAGGCACTCTCCCTCAGTCTCTCCCTCTCTTTCCTTTGTTGGGTGCATGGCACACATTCTTCTCTTGGGTTTAGTGATCCAGGCTGTGTCCTACGGATTGTCCAGTGAGGACCCACTAGGTCTCATCCAAATGGTTGTTTTGGCGTTTGTTTTTATGGTGTTTTGTGTTGGTGATTGCATTGCTGTATGACTAATTCTCCATTTTCTGGCCACGCATGTATGTTGATTTTCCTGCTTGTGCGGCATAAGGCAGAATATTTGTTTTGGGATTCGTGGTGTTGGTGTGCAGTTTCTTGGTCTGGGGTTGGGTTGGGCCCGGGGGGGGGGGGCTTGTGGGCCTGGGTGTTGTGTAGGTGGGTGTTGTGGCTCTCTTGGGTGTCCGTGCTGCATGTACAGTTGCTCCATGGCATCTGTTTGTCTTCAGGTGTGGCTGTAGGCTGTGCTCCCTTTTGTGATGCAGGCCGTGGTCCGAATTTACACCAGGTCAGAGCAGGTGTAAAATTCCTACTGCTAACGCGCCTTATGGCGTGTTTTCTGTTCTTATCCCCGATCTGTCTGGTCATTGAGAATGCTGAAGTGTGGTGTTGTCACAGGTTTTGGCACAGGAACGCCTACTCTGCATCTCATTAGCGATAGTTGCGGGGGTCCTCTGTGGCGATCTTTTTTGTGGCTGCTATCACAGGTAAACTGGTGCTGTGGGCTGTTAGCACCAGCTTATGAATGGCAGGTAAATTTATCACGACTTTGGCTGCGATACAGTGCCGTTAATTCGACCATAGCTCCTTGTGAAGATGCCCCTTAATTTTAAAATTCTCATTTTCGACACAGTGAAAATTGAATAACTTGGTATGTGGGGATGACTTCACAATGTAAAATTCAAATCTGGGGAACTGGGTTTGAGTCTCGGCAATGACGCTAAACATCCTGTGATTCTGGGCAAATCACTTATTCTCCCTGTGCCTAACAAAACAAAACCAAAATGAATGTGTCCTCATGCAATGCAACTGGTGCTATGTAAAGCGCTCTGATACCCGATTCGGGTCTAGTTCACGCTATATAAAACTCTGTAAAATAAAATAAAAATAAAAAAAGAACAGACTAGATAATTGATAAATAAATTAAGACTAGCATATATGTATCTGTAGAAATAAGGAGCGAAGACCTAATTTGACTGTTCAGTGCAGGCATGGCAGCAGCAAAAACCAATAGACAATCAGAAGAAGAAAAAATATAAGTTTCTCAGGACAGTCGGCCATAAAACATACAGTAATACAAAAAATATATGTACATAAATTTGTAATAGTAACATCGTCCTCACATGCTATGGAATTTTCTTTTTAAAAAGCAGACTAACCTAGAACAAAACTTCTACATTTAATAATACTAAAAAAACAAGGGATTCCTACCAAAACATCCATAAAGTGCTTACAGTGCAAGCTGACTTTAAATTCATCTCCAAATGGCTGCATAAAAGACGCAGTCAATAAGAACCTGACATACAGAAAATGTGGCATTTAAAAAGCAAAGGCATACACCATTTTATCCCACATTTTTATATGCGATCCAGGTCTTGAAAATATTGGATTGCAACTACATTTTATCTGAATAATTCCTAAGAGCAACTAGAGGTCATGTACATTTGTTAAATAGGGAAATAGATGTGCGTTGACTAGGGTATTAAGAGTAAACATGATTGAGGATTTATTGGTCACATAATTCCTATCCAAACTAAGTGACATTTGGAGGATGGAATCTCTTACATTTCATTTATTTTGGAACATTGCCCATGTTTATACAAACCTCAAGGGACAGTGCATTTTTCTAAGATCATTCATTCTTTTAACCAGAGTAGAAGCCCATTTCCTTTCACTAGTGAGCTTTTCAATTCAACATAATTTAGAATTTTCTGTAAAAGAATCTCATAGGGATATTTATTTAAGAATTGTAAAAGATGAGAGACTTCCATATGAAAATGATGTTTTAATCACAACAAATGCTTTGTACCATAGGATCATTTGGGAAGGTTAAGTATGCATTGTAAGATAGCACTCTCAGCTGGTTCCCAAATGTTCTGCGGCTCTTAAGATAAAACGTTTGATCCATACAAGGCTATATGGGAAAGCCAATGAACACCCCCCAATAGATATGATTGTGTTTCACAAGGATCCAGTTTGCAGTAAAACTCTAGCCTTAATTGACTTTATATGTTCATCCCATTTCTGGTTTTCAATAATATTCAGCCTTAAATATTTATAGAAATTTACTGCTCCCATATACAGCTTATATTTATATAAAAGTCCATTTAAATTTCAGTGTTTCTTTTACCAAAAACCATAATCTTTGTTTTTTTCTAAATTTATTTTAATGAAGTTTTCCTTGCAGTACATAGCCAAAGCATCAAGTTTCCTATACAGGCTAAAGACAATGCAACCTAAAAGTATCACATCATATTTATAAAGAAGACACAGATTATGAGAAAATCCCATTGTGGGTGAAAACGACATGGAGGCTTTTAGGGCAGTAGGCAAATCTGTAACATAAAATACTAAAACCGTTGTCTATTCTGATTTGAGTGGAAAGGCATTGCAACCGGTCTTCTCTTTGCAATGCATAATTACAGGCCTTGGGGTATATTCCATGCTCTCTACTTCCTAAACAGCAACCCTATTTCAACTGCATCAAAAGCTGTGAGCAAGTCAATGAAACAATAGCACAGCCTCTGATTCAGTTTAAGAGATTTCTTAATAAATTGTCCAGAGGACAAAACAGTGGTCAATTTTGAATAGAAAAACAGGTTCAATAATATGCTCTGAGTTGGGTATGACAGCAATGATGCTAGTTCATGTGAGACTCCTGCAAATTATAGGTTCTAGAATGTCACTTTCTCATTGGATTCGGTTGTGTGAGATAGTCATATGTCACGTTTGTGAGTTAGAGAATGCAATATCTTTTTGTGATCTTGGACAGAGGAAAAAGCAGAATCAAGTAGTGATGGTCTAATTCCATACCTTCTTTCTGTATTCAGGGATCAGAACTCAAAAGGGAACATCATGGAAATAACAACACCTCAAGTAAAGTAGGCACATGACACATATCTTGATAATTTTTGCTACACGCTAATAACAAATATACACAGATACATAATTGGATCCCACCAGAATTGCGCCTTGCATCAGAGGAAAACTCTGATAAAAATAACTAAACAGATACAATCTACCCACCCACCTAGTATGTAACAGAAAGAAATCAGGTGCAAAATAAAAATTGTTGCAGGCATGTTTCAGAATAGGAGAATGAAAGTTACTAAGACGCTGGAGATTTTCTACCATACCTGTTTCACACAAGTGTGTATTGCAGTACATGGTCCCTTCAAAGATGTCCAAAGAGATATAGTCACCAGGAGACCCCTAGAGCAACATTAGGATCATGTATGCCAGAGCATACCATTCACTTTGGTCTCCCTGGTGATAAGCAGAGAACTGCGGATTGGCTCATCATGTAGCGGCAGGCAGGATGAACGAGCAGAGCACCTAAAAAGGCTAGATATATGGTGTTTAGTACTGTCTCTGTGCTGAAAGAGCAAGCATTCCCTAAACCTGAAATATGTTTCCATATCGCAGGATTCTACAACCAAGTCTTCTCTGGTTCTGTAAGTGCATATTAGTGCGCAGGACAGAGCTGACAGTTTTCTTCAGTGAGCCCTTGTGCAGTGGGGGATTGCTGATTCACCTGTAAAGTGGCAGCAGATAGTACAACATACATATATACTAGCACGTCTGAGTCACAGCCGTACTTTCTGTGGTGTCAGCAAAAATACCATAAGGTTAATATCAGCTTCAACCTCTGTGAGAACTTTGTGACCAAAAACTGCTTCACAAAGCAATGTGCTTCAGCCTTGTCTCAAAAGCAAGAGGTACTAAGTACTCAGAACATAATGAGGAATTAAGCCCATTATCTAATTCCACTGCCTATATATTTGCTCACATATTAGAGACTACGATTATTTGTAACACCAAGAGATACAACACAGACTGAGATGGAATGAAAAGTCAAATGAGCATTATTGTTTCTCATCAATATTGCCTGATGTGTGAAAAACTATTAAGAAAAGTAGCACTATAGATGGATAACTGTAAGTTACGGGTTTGTTTTTCACGGAAGGGTTCTGAGTGACATCAATTAATCAACAGTAATGTCTATTTATGCCTTCGGTCCTTAAACATAGAATAGTAAAAACATTTCCATCTTTCCATAACACAATATCATTAATTATTTATGCACTATAAATTTATAATAGCATAATACAAAATTATTTCATTTTCTAATCTAATTCGTTCCTATTGTCCATACATAAATTCATACAATCCCAATTTTTACCTAAATATTAAAAACTGTTTCAACTTCCAGCATAAATCTCCCCAGTGTACAGGCTATGTCAAAACACGTAATTTCCGTTAGCAATTCTGCTGCCTGTGTACGGTTCTTTATCCCATATTTAAAAAAATATTGGTCTTAAAAACAGTTTTCATGTGTCGAGGACCTTGTGACAATCTAATAATATGTGCAATATATCGCATTTCGTGCCTAAATTACAGGTGCAATTCCCTTCGGGATCCATCATAGCAGCTTTTATCCCATCATTCGTATAGCAAGGATTGGTCCCAATGCGTAATCTTAAAACTTTGTTCCTAAGGTAGTATATCTATATATGGGAACTGTTGATCACAGTTCCATGCTTTAATCATAAAACCCACCGATCCTTTCTCCTCCAGGTACTGGTAATCCTGATCTTGTGCCTTTCTTTTCCCTAGTACCTTCAATTCTCGTTTTCCAACATCAATTTGTAAGTCCTGGGGGTTAAGTTTTCCTCCTAGTTCCCTGCCTACTATCTCTAACAGTTTCCTCACTCCTGATGCCCATTTCCATTCACTCTGTATAGTTTCCTTTTTGCACCAAACTGTGATTTTTTGCTCCTCCCCATTTCCCAAACGTTGCCAAAACCTTGTTAATGCCATACGTGCAGTTGCCTCCCAAGAAATCAAGTCAGTTTCCATTCTTACCGCCTGAATCATGGATGATCTCGGTAGGGAAAAGACATGTTTTATACATTTTCCCTCCTCAGTATCCCACCTTCTTTTGATACTCAGATACAATAGTACAGCTCCATATTACAACTGAGGCGGTATCATGGACATATAGGGCCAGATGTAGGTAATATCATTTTACCGATTCTTAAATACCGAATTTTACCGATTCGGTATTTAAAAATTGGTAAATGATATGTAGATAAAAAATCGGTAATTTTTACCGATTCGGTAAAAGTCGGTATCGGACGATCGGAAAATACCGATCGGTATTTACTGATCGGTATTTACCGATCGGTATTTCCAATGCATTCCTATGGGCCTTTCGGCTTTCGGCCCATAGGAATGCATTGGAAATACCGATCGGTAAATACCGATCGGTAAATACCGATGGGTTAATACCGATCGGTATTTTCAAAAACGTGCAGCAAACAAAAGTGAAACTTAACACAACAGCCAATCAGGTGCAACCACCCTCCCCCTTGCTACCAGGAAGTGCCTGCCCAGGCAGCTGCAACTCATTAGAAGGTTCTGGAGGCAGGCAGAGCTGAGCAGAGAGACAGAGCAGCAGGGATAGATTAGTTTTGAGTGTAATACTGAAAGAATGGCAAGCAGCACAGAGAGCCAGAAGGCTGACAGAAAGAGAAAAATAAAGTTTAGCAACATGGAGCTGCAGGTACTAGTGGAGGAGGTGGTTAGAGTCCACACACAACTATTTAGAAAGCAGTCCCTCACTCTAGCTGAGTCTGCAAAACGCAAGCTCTGGCTACACATTGTTGAAAGGGTGAATGCTGTGGGAGTCACCAGCAGGAGCTTGGAAGATTTAAAGAAAAGGTTCTACGACATCAGGAGCCTCACAAAGAAAAAGATGGCAGAGCTGCACAAACAGGCTGGTCTCACCGGTGGAGGCAGGAACCCAGCACCCCCCTTGACTGACCTGGAGGAGTTGGTGGCGTCAACCATCGAGCCAGACAGTGTCGTGGGACTGGGAGACGTGGACAGCTCAGCCAGAGCCAAAGCAAAAGGTAAGACGCATGCGCAGCATAACACCCCATACCAAGCAGCATCCCTTAACCCTTTGTGCACAGGCCAACCCCAGTCCAGTACTGCTAGCACTATACAGGAGCAATGCATTATGGGAAATGTAGTCAGCTAATATTAGACCATGTATAACTGAACAGACATCAGCAAGGCAGTGAAAGTAATGGCGATTAATGAAAGTAAAATGTGTAAAGATTTTATTTTAGTCACTGTGACACAGTAGCACTCAGTTGACATATGCTTATTTACATCTAGGGGCACCATCAGCCAGTCAAGTCACACCGACAACAGGGACTGCAGCAGCGAGGGAGGAGAGTGACGAGGCAGGGCCAAGCCATGTCCATGCATCGCAGGATGAGGAGGACACAACTGCCATCACACAGGAAGAGGAGACAGTCCAGACCCCCGAGTTAGCACACTCCCCACACCTTTCCCAATCCCCTGCATTGCAATTCTCTCCTGAGACATCCCCATCAATGTTACAGGCTGCACCAGCAACCCCACCAGCCAGGAGGCGACTCGTGGCCCCACTGCCAAAGATGGAGGCAGCAGAAGCTGAGGCTCAAGACACTGCACCTATGCCTCATGCTGCACTGCAGCCCAACACAGAATCTGACACCATGCGCAGACGTCGCCGCATGCCCAGCAGTGCAGGTGGCTCTGGAGATGGCACTGTCTTCCGTGGGCTGGAGGGAAGCATGGTGCGCATCCAGCGCATGCAGGGCAAATATATACAGGCCTGCCACCGCCAATTCCGTGCCCTAAACCAAACAGTAGGAGAAATGGGGAAGGGCATCAGTGACATTGCACAAAGCAACAGGGACATTGTAAAATCAAATGCAGACCTAGCTGCAGGAATTACTTCTGCAATTACGCAGCTGTGCACAAAACTGGACAACATATAGCACACAAGGCGCAGGGACGCCCGAGCAACCAATAGGGCCATGAATCGCCTCGCCACTGCCACAGCACAGCTATGCCGTAGAGGCAATAACATGCAGAAAAGCCTCACCCAGAACACGGCCGAGGTCACCAGGGGCATGGCCAGAATCACCAGTGCCCTAGATGCAATGATGATTTCTCAAACAGCACACAATACTGCCCTGGATGTGCCTGAGGGAGAGGACAGCAGTAGCCGCAGTAGCATTGGAAGCACTGTGGTGCAGCCCCGTAGGAGCAGCAGGCGCCCAGCTGAGCCTGCAGGCCAGGAGGAAGGCAGTGGGGAACATCCCTGTGGCTCTGGGAAGCGCGCGCGAACATGACTTTGCCAGTGGGTGATGTAACCCAGGACATGTTGTCCCCACCTTTCTTAAATTTAATTTGTTGCACTTAAGTGCTTTAGCTTCGTGGCTACATATAAATACTTTTGTCACATACACAACCTGTCTGTGTCTCATTACTTACTCAGAAATAGTTGCTTGTTATTTCCTCACGTCTGTACCTGCCATCACTTGGTGTTGTGACTCCAGCAGGTTGTATGTCAGGCACAGCATTGTCGTCGTCATGATCCTCGTAGTCAGACAACTCGACCTCTGTACCCTTCCTCACAGCCAAGTTGTGCAACATGGCACAGGCAGCTATGATCTTGCAGCAGGTGGTGGGGGTATACTGCCTTGCGCCTCCACTCTTGTGAAGGCATCTAAATCTGCTCTTCCAGATGCCAAAGGTCCGTTCTACCACATTGCGTGTACTTTTGTGGGCCCGGTTATACCTCCTTTGGCTGGGTGTGGAGGGGTTGAGGTAGAGAGTCAGGATAAATGAACGTAGGGCATATGCACTGTCTCCTAAAAGGGAAATGGGAATACATTACTCACATGCATACTTGTCATTCTCACTGCAATAGGTGTGGAAGGGGTCGCTGACTCTGTCTTACCTAGGAGGTATCCTTCGCCAAATTCCCCTGCTGACAGCCGTGCATAGATGCCGCTGTTCTGAAATATATAGGAGTCGTGGGTACTTCCTGGGAATTTTGCGACAAGGTCTGTGATGACGTACTTTGCATTGCAAATCACCTGGACGTTGATGGTGTGGCTTGACTTCCTATTGCGGTAAATGTATTCTGTGGCAGCAGGGGGACAAATGGGGATGTGCGTGCCATCAATGCATCCGATGATATGGGGAAATCTTGCCATCTGGTAGAACTCAGATTTTGTTTGTACAAGTTCAGCATGGGTGGATGGAAAAGAAATGTAATGCTCCATCCTATGCAACATGGCGTCAAGGAATTTGTGAAAAAACCTTGAGAGGCTGATCTGGGTCACCCCTCCCGCCACAGCAACCACGCTCTGGTAGCTCCCTGACGCCAGCAGGTGGAGGCTGCACAGCACCTGTACATGTGTTGGAATTGCATGTGCCCTTGGGGTGGGGTGCTCCAACAGTGGTTTGAGGTTCCTGATGAGCTCCATGATGGTGTCTGGAGCCAACCTGTACCTTTGAAGTATCTCCTCCTCTGTGAGCATGAACAGGGTCACCCTCTGCCTGTAGACCTGCTCCTGTCTCAGCCATTCCCTCTCTCCTTCCTCCCGTAGCCGTCTTGCTATTACATTAAATGCCGCCATTGTGCAAACTGAATTGCATTTTGGGTCCTTTTTTAGAGGCTGCACCTGGTTACCACCTGATTTGAATCCATGGTAAATACCGACTCTTAAATACCGATTTTGAGGCAAAATCGGTATTTCAGAGCCTCCCTACATCTCAATGTTCAATTTTACCTATTCTTATTTACCGATTCGGTAAATTTACCGATCGGTAACTATACCGATCGGTAAGTTTACCGATCGGAAAGTTTACTGATCGGTAACTATACCGATTGGTAAATTTGCCGATCGGTAATATTACCGATCGGTAAATTTTCATAACCGGTATTTTACCGAATCGGTAAATTTACCGATTCGGCCTCTTTCCTATCACCTACATACCGAACGCTCAATACCGGTCGGTAACAGCCGAAAATCGGTATTTTCGGCCGTTACCGACCGGTATTTGGCCACCTACATCTGGCCCATAGACTTTTAAGACAGGTCTGTCTGCCCTTTCTCCGTAATTCCTGTTCAATGTTTGCAACCCACTAACTGAGGCCTGTGCTCGTATCCTTAATGCATTCAAAAGAGTTTCCCATTTCAGGGACCTTTCGAACCATATCCCCAGGTATTTATACTCAATCACTTCTTCTATTTTAGTGGCGCCCAGAAACCAACTGCATTTCTTCCTCTTCTTCCCAAAACTCAGGACCTTAGTTTTTTCTAGGTTTGCAACAAGTTTTTTCTGACAACTTTATTCATTAAACACAGTCAGCTTCCTCTGCAGACCTATCGCTGTTCAATCTAAAATTATCAGGTCATCTGCTTAGAGTAGGCAGGCTATATGTTTCCCACTTAAATTAGGGCTGGTGCCCTAATCCTTCTTTAATATAACTGGTAAATCGGCAATGAACAAGGAGAAGAGCATGGGGACCAAGACACACCCCTGTCGTAACCCATTTTTAATAGGGATCTTCTTTGACAAGGACCTCTGTGTATCCAGAACAACTTGTGCCCAATTGTTTCTATGGAGCTCTTGTATAATGGCCAAAAGGTCTTTTGGGATGTAGATATTTATCAACATCTCCCACAATCGATTACGGTCAACCAAATCGTTGTCCGAAAGACTTCCGTGCGATGGACCAAAGGGAGAAACAGTGATCTAATGTAGAATGCCCATTATTAAAAAAAAACTTTTACTGGGGTATTTTTTTGGGTATCCTCCACCTATTCTTTAAGTCTTCCTAAGATTACTTTAGAAAATACTTTCTCTCCCACATCCAAAAGGTTGATTTACCTGTAATTTTTGTGGATCTTTACATCTCCTCTAGAATGGATGGGCCTAATGATCGCACCTTTCCAAGTTTAGGGCATCTTCCTTGTCTCCAGAATACCTGAAAACATTTTTGTAAAGAATGTTGCCCCCCAATCTGCTCCACTTAGTAATACATTTGCTATAGTGCGTTTAATGTTACTTTCTGAGAATGACAACCTGGTATCCTCCTCCAACTCTGGCCATATTACGTGTTCCGGATTTACTTGCCGTTTTCCTATACTATATATTTCACCCAGATAACATTCCCAATCCTCTTCTGTCACTATGCAATTCATAATTGCCTGTGTCTTCCCAGACCCATCTTGGACCAATTTCCAAAACACTTTTACATCCATAGTTTCTATTGCCTCTAGCAAATTCCCCCAACACTTATCTTTATATGCTCCTTTGTGGTCTCTTATGAACTTCTTATACCTTTTAAATCACTACGGGTGAGGGAATTGGGAGTTATAGTTGCTGATTTCAAAGATGGGAGAGAATAACGTTCGATGATTAAGTCACTTCGGATGCTCTTGGAGGTTTAATGAAACCTATATGCTTCCCTGCAACAGATATGGCTGTGACACCCCCCACTTCTTTCAAACTTCTTTCAAGCTTGTAGGTCTGTAGCATAAGCAGTAGGAATCAACCTCTCACAGTTGAGCTTGAATACCACCAAAGGGCGCTATAAGATACGAAGAGGTGGGAAGTGGCGTATGAGGACAAAAAAAAAAAAAAGAACTTCTTATACCTTTCTTTAAATTCTGTAGACTAATCATTGTATCTAAATCAAACTTCGGTTTCAATCTTCTTTCCCCTTTTCTTATATCTGATTTTAGTGTCCTGCACTCCTCTCTAAACCAGTTTTTCTCTTTAAGTCTTTCTTGTTCCCATCTCCTCTACAGTTTTTCCCTTTAAATGTAACTTTTAAACATTTCACCACTTTAACAATTACATTTTCAAACTAACTTATGCTGTCACTCCTTGGAATATATTTTAATATTTTTCCCTGCTGAAATGACCTCAATTTCTCTAGGCCCTCCTCTGACATAAGAGTGGTCAACCTTTTGGGATACTCCATTTGTATAGGGATAATTGTATCTCTTGGTTTTTTTATGTTCTCCGACTATCTTAGCAGTAAGTGGGACGTGGTCACAACCTTCAACCCGCATCACTTCAAAACCTCTTATTAATTCAAAATTCCATGCATGGGTAAATATGTAATCTATTGGGCACAATTGATTGCCCCTCTTAAATGTACGACTAGCTGGCCGATCTGCCTCCATCCTTCCGTTAACACAAACTAGGCACATTGTGCCCATGAAGGTACATAGGGCCGTATCTCGTGCAGTATAACCCCCCCTAGGAAAGCTGGCGACATTTATATTATAGGCCATCAGTATCTCTTTACATCCAATATCTACTCTGCAGGGGTCTAATTTGTGATTAAAGTCACCTGTCTGAAATCTCCTTAAAATCCTCATTAAACTTGCTCAGGTCTGCTTTATATTCCTTATATCCACCTCCATGCATATAAACATTTATGATGATTATACCATCAAAATCACGAATGGGGTCCAGGAGGTGCACTCTACCGGTCACCAACCATTTACAATTAAGTTTCAGAGGGACCACTTGTTTGGCTATTTTGTTCAAAATCATGACTATTTGTCCACCCACCGGACGGCCAGACTGGCTTCTCATTGCTGGTGCAGTTGATTGTACATACCCTTCCTGCAAAGGTTTCGTTGCACAGCCAAGTTTCTTGCAGGCACACAATTTCACAACATTTGATTGTTTTTTACAAGCCTCTGTTTTAGATATTCTATTATAACCATTAATGTTCCAAGTAAGTATGCTCAGGCTGTCGGACGACCCTGCTTCCTAATCGATTTCGCCTAACCAGCTTTTTTCATCATTCTCCAATAATGTTAAAGGCCTATATCTGTTTATTCATTTTAATCCTTCTCTGTAGCCCCTTTCATCTGTTTGCAGTGCAATTTTTAGATGTTTTTTTCCAAATGCCTGCTCAACCAATCCAATGTGCCTCATTCCCAACCCAGTATGTCTTTTTAAGAAGGGTTGCTTACCTGGGCCCTTATCCCTTACTTCTTGTTCTGGAAATAATCTAATTTCTTCCTCAAGTAGTCCAGTTCTGCACTAACTAATGCTACCTTTACCACTCGTGAGTATAGCAGGACCTTTGTTACTTCATGTCCCTTTCTATTTTCTATACAACCTACTTGTCTAAGGTCTTCTGTCCCTATATCTTTCAGACCTCCACATTTTGAGAAGGTGTCAAGAAACTGGGTTTGATTTAAGGGATTTGGTTTTCTTCCTCTCTTTCCACCATTCTTACATTGTGTTGATTCAATATATAACCATAGATCACTCTCCATTTCACTTTCAGTCTCATAAGATATTCTCCTAATCTCCACTCTCCATTTCCTTTCTATTCCTTCCATACCCTTCTCTTTACTTTCCCTCTTTTGGTCTTCAACTTCTCCTTTATCTACAGCCCTTCCCACCTGTACATTTCTATGGGTGAGTTGTATTATAGATTTCAATGTCATTTTCTTAGATTTTTTTCCTTGTATTTTTCCCTTAGTATCAATGTGTTCTACATTTTTATTCCCTAATCTCAGTTCCTGATCTTTATTTCGATCATTCACTGGGCCGTTAGACCCTTTCACTATAATTACATCCTCCTTTTCCTTTTGTTTTGTGGTCATTCCCTTATTTTCCCTTGTCACTTGTCTCCTCATTCTAGGTATATATTGTTTATATCTTGTTGTTTCACCCCGTTTTTTATAAGCATCGATATCGTGATATCTCTATATATGCTCTGTTTGTTCTTATATGCCCGATCTTCCGCTTCCTCCCTCTGTACCAGTATTTCTTCTCCAGTGACCAGTCAGACTACATAAGGCATATGGGGCCAGATGTAGGTGGCCAATTACCGGTCGGTAACGGCTGAATTCGGCCGTTACCGACCGGTAATTGGAATTTGAGATGTAGGGGGAAAAAACATCTATTTTCGGTAATTTTACCGAATCGGTAAATATACCGGTCGGTAAAATTACCGAAAATGCATTTTCGGTATGTAGGTGCCAAGTTGCACATTGGCACAGGGCTATGAAAATCGGTATTTTACCATGCAATACAATTGCATGGTAAAATACCGATGCAGGTGTACATGCACATCTGTGCATGTACACCTGTGCCATGTGGCACATATACATGCCCTAAGGGCATGTATGTGTGCCACATGGCACACAAGCCTAAAACAGGGGTGCCAGAGGGTGTCAAAGTGACACCCCCTGCACCCTTGCTAAAATCGGTATTTGCCCATTGATTCCTATGGGCTTCACAGCCCATAGGAATCAATAGGAAATACCGATTCGGTATTTCCAGATTCGGTAAATACCGAATCTTAACGATTCGGTATTTCCACATCTGGAAATACCTACATGTCCCCCCTTCATATTTACCACTTCTTAAATACCGAATCGGTAAAATTCGGTATTTAAGAGGTGGTAAATATGAATTACCTACATCTGGCCCATGGTCCTTTATTTGTTTCAACTCCCCACAATTATTTTGAATTGTTCTTTTTGATCTTTTAAAATGTCCTTATTCATTGCAGAGACTTCCAGCAAACCTTGCAGGGTCCTCCGTAGAATCAACATTACTTCTATCATTGAGGCGCTGGACGATGCTGTAATTTCTAGGTTGGATATTGACTATTCTGCGGGTTTCTTCCCCCATGAAGTAGGCAAGATCATTCTCTGTTGCCCCTCTTCCTGTTCTTCGACTCCTGTGTTATCGTGATCCATATCTGTACTCCTTTCGACCTTCCCATCCTCCGCATTATGACTCTCGATTTGAGAGGATAGCCAAGGTGACAAACACTGTCTTGGTTCGAGTATCAGATCGCTTATATTTGAGATATCATAGTGTCTTGAGTCTGGCATTTCCAGCTTCTGTATAACTAAACTATTAGAGACTAAGGGGCAGATTTATGATAACTGGCGCATCCCCAGGGATGCACCAGTTATTTTGCGCCGCTGCTCCGCCACCCATGGTGCGCCGCATTTACAATGCGGCGCACCATGGGGCAAAAACGGCACAGATGCGTGACGCATCTGTGCCGTAAATGTGGCGCATTGCTAGAGTTGCGGTGCAAGCGTGACGCAGCTCCAGCAAGGCTCAGGGGTGCCCCATCAATACAATGCTACGTCAAGACCTACGCCTGCTTCAAGCAGGCGCAGGGTTTTGACGCAGCATTGGCCTGAAAGTGACTGAGTGAAATCTTATAGATTTCACTCAGCCACTTTTGCGAGGCGCACCTGCCCCGGAACGCCCACCCTGCGCCGGAATGCCCACAAGTGGTGCAGGGCTTTACAACGTGACGCATCTGCATAGATGCGTCATGTTGTAAATGGGTCGTAGGGATGCGCCACGTTTACGCCGCAGTTGCGTGATGCAAACGTGGCGCATTCCCATCATAAATCTGCCCCTAATTGTTTCCCTCATCTATATTAGTCTCCAATAATTAGCTTCAAATAGACAGCAAGAGTGAAGCTCCAGTTCTCTATTCTGTCATTTGTAAGCCTGAAGTGAAAAACATCCCTATAACTCACAGTTATCTAATTGTATGTTGTGTAGGGCACCCAAAATCATCTTCCCCTGCGTATAACTGCTAGTATCAGGTAAAGGAGTAATGGGTGAGCCATACATAATATAATCCCTCCTACTTGTTCCAAATGTGAAAAAATACCTTAGCTACCATCCTTAACCAACCCCCACCTTGTTCCCTGCTTTCTTCCTCCCTGCTTCAGCTGTGCTTTCTAATGTCCGTTAAAGCAGACAAGCAGCAAGGCACTGACAGGTTCTCATGAGCCATGACAGCCTGACCTGAAAGGCCTAGATGAAATAGCAACAGTGGGAAACAAGTTTTGTTATCACCTGTTGCTACAGAATAGCAGTAAATTACCAGATTTCCAGAATCCCGTGTAAACGATAGGGGCTCTCTATCGAAGACATGTGTAACATTATAACTGTAATTGTGTAATATATAGTGCTTACTACCCCTGATGAGGCATTGAAATTATTTTCTGCAAGTAGAAATCTACTCCAGAGAACCCAAAAAAGGATTAGTGATGGATTAGTGTAGGGAAATATGAGTTAATTTGAGTGTTAGACATGTGAGTCTCTAAGGGGGATTGAATAGGATAATACAGGGATAGAAGAGGGAAGAGTATAGAAAGTGTTATTTGGGAGATCATACTAGTAAGATGAGGCTTGGGATGAGGAAAAGGAGAGAAGGAGGAGGGAAATGTCTATACAAATGTATTTGGGAGAGTATAGTTGTAAAATGAGGTTTGGGATGAATCAAAGGAGGGATACATGAGGGAAGAATTTAGAAAGGGTTGTTTGTGAGATCTTAGTATTATAATGAGGTTTGGAGTGAGCCAAGGAGGGATAGAGGAGGGAATAGTCTAGGGGGGCATATTTATAAGCCCTTATCACCACAGCAAGGTCGCTTTTTCCGGTATTCCTGTGCCGATAGGGGCTTCTCCTTGTTCACAAGGTGGGGTCAAGCCAGTTAATGTGGCTGGATGCTGCATTGTGAATAAGGCCCCCTATCGCGCTACAATCAATATTAAAGGGGTGTGCAATGGGTTTTGCAGTGGGCGTTCTGCTGCAACACCCATTCATTTTGACTCTGCCCCATATTTACAAGGGTGGCGTTAATATGGGGCAGCGCCAAAATTAAGATCAGGGAAAACCTGGTCTTAACATGGCGAAACAATGAGAAATGCTTTATTTCTCCTCTTTCTTGCTGTTTCTGTGTGTACTGCATTGTGCAGCACACATAGAAACAGCAAAATGTAATTGATTGTTTATGTGCAGGAAGGTGTCCCTTCTTACACAAAAACACTCAATAAAAAATTATTAGTTGTAATTTCTTGTGAATACGATGCATCCTTGCATTTAGAAACTGTCAGAGCGGGGTTTTAGCCTTCTTGGCTTAAAGTCGGGCTCTGACAATTTCCTAGTAAATATGCCCCACGAAATGGTTAATTTGGAGATCATGGTAGTAGAATGAGGTTTGGGATGCATCAGAGAATGGAGGTGGAGGATATATTGAAAGAGGTATATGGTGAGACAGAGTAGTGTATTGGCGAGAGACAGCATTTTCTTTTCTTTATCTCTTCTTCTACAATAGGAGTAAAGTAATAAAGATATAGATACATAACTACATAGAAAGGGTATACATGTATAAAATTATAATACGGAATCAAGATTTAAAGTTATATAAACTCAGACTTTCAAGTATTGCTGGACTTAACGTTAATTTATTTGTGTATTGTTATAATTATTTATTTATTTATATTTATTTTTCATTTCATTATACTTTCTTTGATTTTCATTTTATAATTTCTTCAATATTTCAGGAGTGAAGCACTTGTTAAAGGTAGTTATTGTTCAGGACCTAGTTTCCTTAGGAAAAGCATTTTTTGATATGCCTATATCTTTAGTGCTGGTTCACGAATCTTCGCGAAATGTTCCGTAAAAAAGTTCACAAGTGATTCTAGTGGTGCATGGAAAGCTTTGGGGTGATCAATGAACCGGGGACCAAGAAAAGGGGGGAGGCAAAAACAAGTGTGTTTCTCATGTTAATTCCCATAGGTATTTTGAATCTGATTGCAGACTGAGCTGCTGGACGAATTACACCAAATTTGGCAGAAAGCTAGCTCTTGGTCCAGAAAGAGTGATTTTTGTTATGTGGTGTAAATCCATTTAGTAATTTTTAAGATATTAAAGAAAATCTATATAGGGACGCGAAACCAACAGTCCCCTTGTGGATAACCGATTGACTGCCAACTCTTCAACCAGGAAGTGTTGGCAGCCACATTGGGACTCAGCTTCAGCCGAGTCCCAAACAAAAATGGCAAAAAAGAGAAGGGGGCAGGATAGGAATACTCTGAACCCAAGGGATGGTGCTGGGGTCCCTGAGTGACCCTGCATGTCTCAAAAGGCCATGGATTTGCACTGCAAAAATAAAACAAAAAGTGCAGTCTCCCACACTAGTTTCTTTTTCAGCTCCAGGTGGGCCAGGTTCCAGGGGCTTATTTATATTTACAGTTCTCCTGACCTCATGTGGCTCCCACAGAGGATTTAGAGTGCTTCAGATGTGGCCTTTTTGACTCGGTACAACTGTCCGTGTCTGGCAGCAGTGCTGGACACAATTCTTAATTTCTTCCCTCCAGAAACGGGCAGAGTGCTTCAGCGGCGGTCTTTGGACCTGGACACAGTAGCACCCGGATGCGGCCTTCTAGAGGTCTTGCCCCTTGATCTAGGGTAGAGTAAAGATGGTATACTCCTCCAGACAGGGGGCTTCAGGGTTTGTGAGCCTCATTACAAGCCCAACCTCCATTCTGAAAGGCGTAGCCTTCGTACAGTAAAGAATGAGAAAGCAGGTTTAAAGGTGGCAATCAGCAAAGCAAGGAGATGTAGGGTGTGGGGTGAAACATTGGACAAGTGGGCAGTAACTATACAATGGAAGGCAGAAAGGGAGAAGGCATATGTTGTGAAGGGAAGAGGTGGTGCAAGGGGGCAAGGGGCAAGGTCGCAGACACCTGGAGAACGGATAGAGACAGAACTACTGAAAGGGCTTGGATCAGAGGGTGGGGTTGGGGAGAGAGTTGATTAGAATATGTGTTATGAGGAGGAGGGGAGCAGGAACCGACTGGAGAAGAGGGAAATGGACAACTCCTAGATGATGGAGAAGCACTTACAGAGCAGAGGTGGCTGCAGGGCGGGCCTGTTTCCGAGCCTATGTCAGCTGCATTGGGTCCCAAGGCCATTTATTTATTTATTTTTGTTTTGGAGAGTGCTGAGTGTGACCTTACAGTCCGTTCACAGCACTAGGCCAACATGGGTGACACTGAGTGAGCGGGAAGCTGCAAAGGTTTCCGATTAGTTGGACTTGTCCTTTCATGCAGGTGAGTGTTATTGATCCTGTCAGGTCATGGAATGTGATTGAGGGTGTCTAAAAACACTGAATAGTAACTTGCAATACAGCCGGTAGAAATGCTTCAATGAATTAGGTCATATCCTATATATGCAAGGTGGTGCCTGAAAATGTGATTTTCATATCTGGCTTGTGCTAAAAGCACACCATTGCCTGTGTATCTTTTTCATTATTGTGACAGTTTCTCCTATGGTGACCTCTACAGTGGAGCTGGCTGCAAGTTATGTTAAAGCTGAAGCTGAAGTTAAAGCTGAGAAGACTTTAAATACAGCACTCTTTGAGGTTGCAACGTGGTGAATTTATTGTTAAGTACCACAAACTGACAGCTTCACAGCGCTGTAAATGTGTGCTTGCTTACTACACCTAGTCACAACCAATTTAATCCTGGAATAAACATCAGTAAAAGGATTGTGTTTAGAGCGCACACCACAAACTGGGTTGTGTTTTAGGGTGTATGTATATTTAATCCACTTTGGAAGGATAAAAGGGTGAGCCTTCCCTGCAGTGATTAAAACATTTTACCTGCTGGTTACCCGCAGATGCACTGTGTTATCACGCAGCTGAGTTATTTTCAGCATGGAATATACTTTATCTTTAGTGTGCTTCAGCTGCAGTTTATTTCAGTAAAATCCCCTGTTGCCAGTTCCAGCTCCATACAGTGGCTCCTTTGTTTTCGGCCCTAATTTGCTCAATTTTGGTCTGGGGTCCTTCCAGAGTTCTTTCTGACTTGTTCATCTAGTAAAGAATATGCAGATGGGCAGCAGGCGACGCTTTAGGCCAAAACACACTACACAAGGGATTGCTGTGAAGGGACAAAAAACAAGGAAGAGCGCATTTTGGACTCAGACAAAGAATATTCAGTAACAAAAGCCTTTGTGTGCCTGATTGTGCAACATCTTCTGTGCTACCTGGAAAGTGCTGTTGTGAAGGTCTCCTTCTTATGACAATAATAAAAGACAGACAGCACTTGAAATGACTCTGTTCCAACCCCACCTTCCCCAGAAAGGTTTAATTGCCTTCTATGTCTAGTCTTCATCAGAGGTGTCCATTCAATCTGCACCGTGAGCACACCCCTTGCAAGGACCCCTGCTGGGCAATGTGCACAACGTGGGTATCTGTGGCGTGCACTTGTGAAACCCACTTTGTATTCTTCAGTACACCTTGGCGTATATATATATAACATTCTTAAACTATTGAAAAACACTCAGTTACTGGATGATGTCATCAGTGATGTCATTTGGGATGTCATTAGTGATGTCATCAGCGATGTAACTGACCATGTCATGAGTGATGTAATATGTGATGTCATCAGCAGTGCATTGAGGTGGCACGAGTTATAGTTAGCTTAGCTAAACCTGTTATTTTTTCAGTGAATTTCTAAGGTTTTTTAAATGCTAATTTCTAACTATGCCTACATAGGTAGGACATGTGCAGAAAGAGGAAGAAAGGCGCAGAAAGAAGCAAGAGAAATGCAGAAAGAGGCAACAGAAGTCCAGAAAGAGGAAGAAAGGTGCAGAAAGAATCATGAGAAGTGTAGAAAGAACCAACAGAGCTGCAGAACGTGGCCTACTTCGATTGTACCTTTCCACAGACTCATACAAAGTAGCCTAATCACTAATCCTTCTCCCAAGATGTCTTAAACCTCAATGTTCTCTAAAAGGTTCACTATTCATCGACTGCTTAGAAAGGTAGGCCTACCAAATGTAAACAGCAATACTTACCATATCACTGTTGTAAAACTTACCACGTTTGTGAAGGAATGCATGCGTGTGTCTGTGTTTTTACCTAGTGGCATGTCACATCAAAATAAACATACAAATACTTGAATACCCATGTTTCAAACAGCATACTCTGTAAATTTGTGTACAAAAAGGTGTATGTATTTATTTCTGCTCATAATACAGGGCACATGGGTATTCAATTATATATTTGAGGGGCTCTATAACACCTATCTACATAAGACCTGTCTGCCTGTGCAATTGAATGACAGAGCAGAACTGAGAACATTTAACCACCTATATGGGGAAGCAACCCACTTTTTAAGCTACCATCTCCAGATGCAAAACACATGTGAGAATACATGTACAACTAGACATATACCTCAGTCTCAAGACCACGCAGACATTCAAACTTGACAGCTTACACTTCCCATTTGAGTACAGAATGAGGCAAGAGAAGTACAGAATGAAGCAAGAGAAGTGCAGAAACAACAACAGAGGTGCAAATAAAGTAACACATGTGCAGAAAGAGACAAGAGAGGTGCAGAAAGAGGGAAGACAAGCGATCACAATGCTCTAGAACTAGATTTTGTCCACCCTGGTATGGCGGTCAGTGATCAAAGCATGGCCGTGACCAATCCTGAGCTTCTCCTTGAAAACAACAGAAGTAGAATTAGGTGGGAAAAACTAGTTGCTAGCCGAGAGAAGCTCCCAAAGCTCTATGCTGGAATAATTCTTGGAAAAAGTGGGCATCTTAACTGACGAAATTTGTAATGAGGACACGCACAAATTAATATATCTGGCTCATGAGGATCTTATTAGGACCATGGCGGATGATCTTTTTACCAAAGCCCAATGTAAAAGGGGGGGACCAAATTGCAAGTCCTCATGGTACAATGCCGCATGCCGTAAGGCAAAGGGAGAACTCCTCTTGTGTATCAAGGAGGGCAAAGGCAGAGGGGAGAGTCAGGCTTTCAGACGGGCGTCCAAGAAATTGGTCGCCCAGGCAAAGATTGAATGGGAGGAGGGCCAGTGGGAGGAACTCTCTAGTTCCCTAGCTACCAGGGACTATTGCAAGTTTTGGCGAATTGTCAATGGGGGCTCTGGGAACTTACTTTCAGCAATTGAACCAAATATTGCAGCAGGGGTGTGGCAGGCGCACTTTCAGTCGCTCTACACTTTGGATGTTGGGGACACTTGTAATCCACTGCCAAGTATGCCCACCCACTGTAGGGGCAACTTGTTTACTCTAAAGGAGGTGCGAGCAGCCATTGTGGGACTGGCATCTGGTTAGGCCCCCGGATTGGATGGACTCCCAGGTGACCTGTTTAAACAGGAGCCTGATGTTTGGGCCCCCTATCTTGTCACAATATTCAATGCTGTCTTGTTGGGCATGGAGATTCCTAGTACTTGGCTGGGGGCAGAGGTGGTTCCTATATTTAAGAAGGGCTCGCCTCTGCTCCCAGCCAACTACAGGCCCATTAGTTTAATAGACGTGTCCCAGAAGCTTTTTGGTAGGATTGTGCTGGATCGCCTTAAGGCCTGGTTGGAGGAAACTGACACTCTTAGTCCTTACCAGGCAGGATTTAGAAAGGGGGTGCCCACAGTAGACCAGATTTTCCGCCTAAACCTCATCTATTGGAGGACGGCGCTATTCGAGGGGGGCAGCTTGTACACGGTTTTCGTGGACTTGAGAGCCGCCTTCGATTTGGTGCCCAGAATTAAACTGTGGAGTGTACTTGCTGAGATGGGGGTTCCACCTGATATCCTTGAAATTGTACAGAGACTCCATCGGAACAACTTTGCACGTGTCAGGTGTGGAAGAAATGACGAATTAACAGACAGATTCCCCGTTGACAGAGGGGTGAGACAGGGCTGTGTGCTTGCACCGACCCTGTTCTGCCTCTTTGTCAATGGGGTAATCGCCCACCTGAATGGGATTGAACACACCGACGTCCCCAAATTGGATGGCAGCAGGGTGCCCGCAATCATGTTTGCGGACGACACCCTGCTGCTGTCCAAAACCCCAATGGGGATTCAGCAAATTCTTGACTCTTTCTTGGTATTCTGTACGGAGAGGGGCTTAGAGATCAATGCGCTAAAAACTAAATTCATGATCCTAAATCCCACCCCGAGGACACGTCCAAATCCATTGCTTGGCTCATCACGATTAGAGAGGGTTTCCACATTTGAATATCTAGGTGTAACCTTAAATGAGAACATGACATGGGGGGCACATCAGACCAAGGCCAACTTGAAATTGGCGTAGATCGCGGAAGGCATATCAAGGATGATGACTAAATCAACATATCGCCCACTGGGCCCAGTAATCCAGATCTACAAAGCCCAGGCCCGGGGTGCTGTAACCTACGGGGCTGAACTTTGGGGTCACACTTCAGCCCTAAATCTGATGACAACCGAAAACAAATTCATCAGACAATTGGTTGCACTTCCATCAAGCACGCCGCTGCTACCTTTGAGGCTAGACCTAGGACTTAGACCAATTATAGAGGAACTGGGTCTTAAACAAACATTTTGGCGAAAGATATGGAGTAGCGAGGAACTTATCAAGTACAGGTCTGAGCTTAAGGAGTTTCTAACCCAACCAAAAGCTATGCAAATTCCTTGGCTAAAATACATAAAATCATCGTGTGAGAGTCTAGGGTTCCCAGAACTATGGACTGACCCAGCCAACGCATCTGCCAGGATACCACGCAAACTTCTGTTGAAGGCTTATTATGACCTGAAACTTACTATTGCTTTGAACAGTAACCGTGAGGGCTCACTGACGTCTCTATTCAGCCAAAGCAAAGACTCCTACGGCCTGGAGAAGGTTCTGGATGGGATGACCCCTGTGTTGACCAGGAAGCTATTTCTCCAGTGGAGATATGGCACATTGCCCCTTAGGTCTTTCACCAGCTCCTGGACAACGCCACCAACTACAAAGCAATGCCCGGCATGTGCTCTCGCCGTGGAAAGTGACTTACATACGGTTCTATTTTGCAAGGCCTGCCAAGCTATCAGAAAATACTGGCTCGTCCCCTTTATCAGAAACTTCGGTTGCAGACAGTTCTCCCCCATGTACAGAATTTTAAAAACTGATGTTTCACCTCCAACTGTCTTTGCACTGGCGAAATACCTCACAGCTATGTGGTTTATCCGCACCCGCATCTTGAAAGCGGAGCTGGGCCCATAACAATTTCATTACATTTTATTTTATTTCATTTATCTTTCTCAAATATTGCTGATGGACTTTTTTATTTTATATTGTCACGCCTAATTTTTAACCAATGTTTTAAATGATTGTGTTTATTTGTATATCTTTGATGGTCTATTTGACCGAAATAAAGATTGAAACTGGAAAAAGTGGAAAAAAGGCAACAGAGTTGCAGAAAGAAGCAAAAGTGGTACATAAAGAAGCAAAAGAAGTGAAGAAAGAAGCAACAGAGGTGCAGAAAGAGGCAAGAGAAGTGCAGAAAAAAGCAACAGAGGTGAAGGAGGTGAAGGAGGCAAGATAACTGCAAAAAGAGGCATGAGAGTTGCAGAAACAGGCAGGAGAGGTGCAGAAAGAGTTAAGAGGGGTGTAGAAAGAGGCAAGAGAGGTATAGAAATTTGCCAGAGAGGTGCAGAAAGAAGCAAGAGCAGTGCAGAAATAACCAACAGAGGTGCAGAAAGAGGCAAGGGAAGTGAAGAAAGAAGCAAAAGAGGTACAGAAAAAGGCAAGAGAACTGCAGAAAGAGGCAAGAGTTGTACAGAAAGAGGCAAGCGAGGTGCACAAAGTGGGAAGAAGGGTGCAAAAAAAGCAAGAGGGGTGCAGAAAGAAGCAAGTGAGGTACAGAAAGAGGCAGGGGAGGTGCAGAATAAGGCAACAGAGGTGCAGAAACAGGCAAGAGAAGTTCAGAAAGAGGCAAGAGAAGTAAAGAACAGGCAGGAGTGGTGCAGAAAGAGGGAACAGGGGTGAAGAAAGAGGCAAGAGTGGTACAGAAAGAGGGAAGGGGTGCAGAAAGAGGCAAGAGGGGTACAGAAAGAAGCAAGTGAGGTACAGAAAGAGGCAAGAGAGGTACAGAATAAGGCAACAGAGGTGCAGAAACAGGCAAGAGAGGTGTAGAAAGAAGCAACAGAAGTGATGAAAGAAGCAACAGTTGTCGCTGCATTCTTTGTAACATTCGAGCCGTTTGAGCTAGAAAAAAGGATTTTTTTTTCAAATCTGCAGATTATGCTGCAGATGATGGATTATGTGGCAAAAGCTGAAAATTTCTAATTACGTGACACTCGGTGCAGTCGAACAGTCGCATAGTTCCAGTGGTCCTGCTCATATCTCCGACTAGGACCAGAAGTGCTCCTCTTTGGTTCCTTCTTTCTTTTGTCTCATTGAGTTTATAGTTTAGCTTCTATGGAATGAGGAAGACTAAATCTGAGGTTACCACTTGTAAACACAGACTACCATACCACATAATTACTCTCCATAACACATAATCTCACTCTACATAATTCTTACTCACTAAATACCACATACATTCCATCCACATAATTTCACTGCACAACATACCACATATTTACACTAAACCCAACGTACATCCACTCCACTCCAAAAACATTAGTTAAAAACGTTTACATTTACAGCACCGATAGCCCTAACTTTCACTAATGTGCGACCCATTACATTGCAAATGCTTCTTTAACTAGTAGTGGTGCGGCAGAGAGGTGGAGAAAGGGGGCTGGGACATCGACCAGCACTCTGGAATTCTGCTGCGTAGGACTTACAGAAGGTACCAGAAGGGCTTCCTGTCCCCCAAAATCCCTCAGGAGTATAGTGAACTTCATCCCCTAAAGAGCAGTTTGCCAGGAGGTGCGTTTGCAGAGTGGTGGAGAGAGGGTTGTGTGGCCTCCAAAGACCTTTTAGCAATCTCACATTGTGGGACTTACTGGAGGTAACAGGAGGGTTAGTTGGCCCCCAAGGACAACCTTGGGGACCAACTACCCCTCCTTTTTCCTCCAATAGGTCCCACACAGCAGGATTGGTAAGTTCTCATAGCAGGCCACATCCCCTCTGCCCACCACTCTGCATACGTGCTCCCTGGTGTGCTCTTGAATGGGGATTGGAGTTCCCTTCGCTGCTGGGGTCCTTAGGGGTCAACTAGCCCACCTCTTACCTCCGGTAAGCCACACACAGTGGAATTGCTGAGAGGTGGACACTGCGCTCTTCATGCGAGATGAATTTCCCTTGCCCTCCTGTTATCTCTAGTAAGCCCCACACAGCTGGATTGCTGAACTGCTGAGAGTGATCCGAGGACGTGCACCCTTTTTGCACCACTCTGCAAACGCGCCTCCTGGCACACTGCTTCTCGGGTGATGAAGTCCACTTCAGTCCTGAGGTCCTCAGGACACAAGAGGACCTCATCGCCCCAGCAGCAGTGCACCAAGACGAGTGTTTGCAGAGTGGTTTAACCCCATCGCTGCTAGGCCTTTTCCCCCCTATGCTAAGCCTTTTTTGGCTATTTGGGGTAGTTTGCGCTTAGGCCCCTGTAACTTTTTGACCACATAAGGAATCTATGCCAAATTTGCGTCCTTTCCTTCCAACATCATGGGGATTCTACAGGTACCCAAGGTTTATAGATTTTCCTGGAGGGGATCTGGAAATTAGCCAAAATACAGGTATTTTATTTTTGTGTTTTTGAAAAATTGGAAAAAAGGGCAACAGATGAAAGTGTCTGTTTTTTCCCTGCAAATGGTATCAAAAAGGTGTTGTGATGATGAAATCACAATCTTACCAGCTTTCGGGGACAAGCAGACTTTTGTCAGAAAACCAAAATCTTTTACACAGTTTTGGCATTTTTTGGGGAACATAGCCTATTTTTGCTATTTTTTGTGCTTTCAACCTCTTTCCAGTTAATGGTAGAACTGGCCATGAAACCAATAATGCATCCTAGACGGCTATACATTTTAGAAAGGAAGACAAAATTCTGAATTTAGCAAGAGGTGATTTGTGTAGATCCTTTGAGGTTTCCTTATAGAAACTAACCGTTGAATATAGGAAAAATTGAAAATTTGTTAATAAAAACAGCCATTTGGGTCAACGTTTTCACCTGTAACTTCTTCTAATTATGACAGCTGATTGAAAGCAATATATCATTACATCCACTGGACCTTTCTGGTTGTGGGGATATATAGAACTTGTAGGTTCACCAAGAACACGACGAACCCAAAGCCAATAACTGAGCAGCGTCTTGTAATTGTTTTTTATTATGTACTGGGTATATAGCAATTCATTTGGGAAAATGTATACATGGAAAAATCGGTATGAATCGGTATGGTATGTATTTCTGAAATCGGAAAAAAATGTAGAGTTTTGAATCAGTAGATATTTGCACATTTCCAAAATTGTGAGTACCCATACTAGCATAAGAATTATAGGTCATTTTTCAAACTGACTTCTTTTTTTACACATTGTCTTTCATTTGGAAGGCAGAAATGCTTCAAAAGTCAATAGGTAATAACAGTTGCTCTACAATTCAGTGTTACCCTAAGTCTCCCGATAAACATGTTACCTCACCTGTGTGGGTAGACCTAGGGCCTGCGACAGGAAACAGCCCAAAACGCAACGTGGACACACCACATTTTCACAGTGAAAAGTGACCCTTTTTTGCAAAGTGCCTAGCTCTAGATTTTGAACCCTAGCTCAGCCGGCACCTAGGGAAACCTAGCAAACCTATAAATTTTTTAAAACTAGACACCCAGGGGAATCTAGGATGAAGTGACTTGACTGGCACTCGTCAGGTTCTATTACCCAGAATCCCTTGCACACCTAAAAATCTTTTTTTTAAAACCCACATTTTCCTCACATTTTTGTGGTTGAAAGTTCAGGAATCTGCGTGGTAATAAAATACCCCCCAACTCGCGTTTCCCAAAGTCTTCCAAGAAAAATGGTACTTCACTTGTGTGGGTAGGCCTAGTGCCTGCGACAGGAAACAGACTAAAATGCAACGTGGACACACCACATTTTCACAGTGAAAACAGATCCTTTTTTTGCAATGTGCCTAACTGTAGATTTTGAACCCTAGCTCTGCCGGCACCTAGGGAAATCTAGCAAACCTATACATTTTTTAAAGCTGGACAACCAGGGGAATTCAGGATGGGGTGACTTGACTGGCTCTCACTAGGTTCTATTACGCAGAATCCCTTGCAAACCTAAAAATTAGTAAAATAAAAAAGAAATTGTCCTCACATTTCTGTGGTGGAAAGGTCTGGAATCTGCGTGGATCCACAAAATTCCACCCACCCCTCGTTTCTAAAAGTCTTCCGAGAAAAATGGTACCTCACTTGTGTGGGTAGGCCTAGGGCCTGCGACAGGAAACAGCCCAAAACGCAACGTGGACAAACCACATTTTCACAGTGAAAACTGACCCCATTTTGCAAAGTGCCTAGCTCTAGGTTTAGAACCCTAGCTCTGCCGGCACCTAGGGAAACCTAGCAAACCTATACATTTTTTAAAACTAGACACCCAGGGGAATCTAGGATGAGGTGACTTGACTGGCACTCGTCAGGTTCTATTACCCAGAATCCCTTGCACTCCTAAAAATCTATTTTAAAAAAACCCACATTTTCCTCACATTTCTGTGGTGGAAAGTTCAGGAATCTGCGTGGATCCACAAAATACCCCCCAACCCGCGTTTCCCAAAGTCTTCCGAGAAAAATGGTACCTCACTTATGTGGGTAGGCCTAGTGCCTGCGACAGGAAATGGATTAATATGCAATGTGGACACACCACATTTTCACAGCGAAAACTGATCCTTTTTTTGCAAAGTGCCTAACTGTAGATTTTGAACTCTAGCTCTGCCGGCACCTAGGGAAATCTAGCAATCCTATACATTTTTGAAAGCTGGACAACCAGGGGAATCCAGGATGGGTAACTTGGCTTGCTCTCACTAGGTTCTATTACGCAGAATCCCTTGCAAACCTAAAAATGTGTAAAATAAAAAACAAATTGTCCTCAAATTTCTGTGGTGTAAAGTTCTGGAATCTGCGTAGATCCACAAATTTCTCCTCACCCCGCGCTCCCCAAAGTCTTCAGAGAAAAATGGTTCTTCACTTGTGTGGGTAGGACTAGTGCCGGCACCAGGAAACGGCCCAAAAGGCAACGTGGACACACCACATTTTCACTGTGAAAACTGACCCTTTAATTGCAAAGTGCCTATCTGTAGATTTTGAACCCTCGCTCTGCTGGCACCTAGGGAAACCTAGAAAACCTATACATTTTTGAAAACTAAACACCCAGGGGAATCCAGGATAGAGTGACTTTACTGGCTATCACCAGGATCTGTTACCCAGAATCCCCTTGTAAACCTCAACATTTGTCCGAAAAACACCTTTTCCTCACATTTCTGTGGTAGAAAGTTCTGGAATCTGCGTGGATCCACAAATTCCACCCACCCCACATTTTGAAAAGTCTTCTGAGAAAAATGGAACCTCACTTGTGTGGGTAGGCAGAGTGCCCACGACAGGAAACGGCCCGAAACGCAACATGGACATACCACATTTCATAGTGAAAACTGAAACTATTTTGCAGAGTGCCTAGCTATAGATTTCGAACCCTAGTTCTGCCGGTACCTAGGAAAACCTAGCAAACCTATATATTTTTTAAAGCTAGACACCCAGGGGAATCCAGGGTGGCATGATTAGTCTGGCTCTCAGTAGGTTCTGTTACCCAGAATCCCTTGCAAACCTCAGAATTTATTAAAAAAACACATTTTCCTCACATTTCTTTGGGGAAAGTTCTGAAATCTGTGTGGATCCAAGAAATTCCACCCACCTTGCATTTCCCAAAGTCTTCCAGAGAAAAATGGTACCTCACTTGTGTGGGTAGGCATAGTGCCCGTGACAGGAAACAGTCCAAAACGCAATATTGACACAACACATTTTACAGTGAAAACTGAAACTATTTTGCAAAGTGCCTAGCTGTAGATTTTGAACCCTAGCTCTGCCATCACCTAGGGAAACCTAGCAAACCTATACATTTTTTAAAAGTAGACAGGATGGGGGTGACTTGTCTGGCTCTCACCAGGTTCTGTTACCCAGAATCCCTTGCAAATCTCAAAATTGGTAAAAAAAATAAATGTTCCTCACATTTCTGTGGTGGAAATTTCTGGAATCTGTGTGGATCCACCAAATTCCACTCAGCCCGCATTCCCCAAAGTCTACTGAGAAAATTGGTACCTCACTTGTGAGGATGGGTCAAGTACCCGCTAGAGGCAAGGGCCCAAAACCTATTGAGGTGACTTCAAAATTACCTATCACAAAACAACCTGGTTATGCAAGGGGGTCCCATGAATTTTTTGCTCCGGGCTCGGTAGTTTGTGGATCCACGCAGATCCTAGAAATGTTAAAAAAGTGTTTTTTTAAACTAAGTATGAGGTTTGCAAGGGATTCTGGGTTACCGAACCTGGAGAGAGTCACCCCATCCTGGATTCCCCTTAGTGTCTAGTTTTAAAAAACTTTACAGGTTTGCTAGGAATCCCTATGGGCCCAAAATTTACAGATAGGCACATTGCTAAAAACAAGTCTGTGCCTAGTGGGCTTTCTGCCTCCCTGGGGGGAAAGAGGGGGGTTGCCACATATGCCCCCAAGGGGGGGCAGAAAGACTGTGACTATTTTTTTGGCAGTGGGGGCATTAGTATACCCATTCTGGGCAACACCCACCCCATACATAAAAAAGTCAGCGTAATTGCTGGAGCCTAGTGGGCTTTCTGCCCCCAGGGGGAAGATCAGGCGCCAAGGCCCCCATCCGCCCCCCTGGTGGTAGAAAGACTGTGGCATATTTTTGGGGAGATGTGGGCATTGGCATGCTCATTCTGGGCTGACCCCACCTCTGAATTAAAAATATTAATTCCTGAGGCCTAGTGGGATTTTTGCTCCCAGGGTGGCATATAAGGTACTATTGCTCCAATATGCCTCTGGGGAGGGGCAGAAAGACTGTGGTACTTGTTTTTGGGGTGGGGGCATTATCATGCCCATTCTGGAAAGCCCCCACCCCTACATTATCGAAAAGAAATCCCTGGTGCCAAGCGGGCTTTCTGCCCTGCCCCCTCGGGCAGATTAGGGGCTATTGCCCCATCTGCCCCTTGGGGAGCAGAACGACTGTTACATTTTTTTGGGGGGTCATGCCCTTTTTGGGCAGCCCCATCCCAACAGCAATGAAAAATCCTTGGTTTTTAGTGTGCTTTTGCCCCATCTGCCTCCCAGGTGACATTTCTGTGGTGGGGCATTGTCGTGCCCTTTTTGGGCAGCCCCCACCCCAACGGCAATAAAAAATCCCTGGTTTTTAGTGTGCTATTGCCCCATCTGCCTCCCAGGTGACATTTCATTTCTGTGGTGGGGCATTGTCCTGCCCTTTTTGGGCAGCCCCCACCCCAACATCAATAATAACAAAATCCCTGTCCTCTAGGGTGCTTTTTGCCCCGAGGGGGGCAGAAAAGCTGTCTGGGGAAATTAAATGAGGGCAGCAAAGGTCCTTGCCCAAGGGGCCGCTCCCCCCTCCCTGGTGGCTAGTGGGTGGATCCCTGCTAGGGGATCGCCCTCCTGGGGTGATCCACAAGCAGGGATCCACTAGGGAAGAGTACCATTGGAAAGGGGAGATCCTCCTCTTTCCAATGATACCTCTCCCAAGTGTTTCGGGGCTCGGGGGCTGAGATAGCCCCACAAGCACTGAAACACTCCAACTGAAACTGAGTTTCAGTTTCGTTTTCAGTCTAATGACGACAGAGCACCATGTGCACGATCGTCATTAGACTGAAAACATGTGAAGGGCCTCGCAAGGTTGGGAAGCTCTTCCTCACCTCCCAAGGCATGAAAAGAAAAATGGAAATCCCTCCGCTGTTTGCAGCAGGGTTTTGTATCCCTGTCTTCATGGCGGAATGGTTCCTTCATGAGCACAGGAGCACCGGTGCTCATTATGGAATCATTCCATCGTGATCACTGAAAGGGTTAAAAAGGGGCATAGCCTCGGACCACCTGTCAGCAATCTCACTCTGTGGGGCTTACTGGAGTACCTGATGGACCCCTTGTACCCCTAAGGATCCTTAGGGTACAAGGGGACTTAATCCCCAAACCCAGAATGCACCAGGAGGCGTGTTTGCAGAGTGGTGCAGGGAGGGGGCGGGGCCTCCAACGAGATGCTTGCTTCTCTTTCCTGCTTTTTTGGGGAGGGGGGCTGTGTGGCCCCCCTTCTCTTATTATTATTAGGCCCTGTGGACCCCATCCCCTAGGGCCTGAAACATTTTATTTTAAACAGGAAGGGGACCACTGGGTCCCTCTTCCGAGGCCAATTAGGTCCCGGGAACCCCATCCCCGGGGCATGGCCAATTTTTTGTTAAAGAAAAATCTACATTTAAAACAGGGTGGCGTCGCGACCCCTTCCTGAGGCCTTTTTCGGTCCCGGGGAGCCCCTTCCCCAGGGGTTTGCCTCATTTTGCTGAATAAAAAAACATTTTATGGGAGGGGGCTGCATGGCCCCCCTTCCCTGGGCCACTTTTGACGCCGGGGATCCCATCCCCGGGGTCTGGCCTCATGTTGGGGACTGCGTGGAGCCCTAATGCCCTGGCATTCCCTACAGACTCCCCACCTCCTGCGGGAGCCAGCATTGCTTTTGGATAAAGGGAGCTGCACACATGGAGCTCCCTGTGCCCAAAAGCAAATCTGCTTCGCTTCACGGAAGTGAGAGCAGTTTTTCTTTTTTCGGTTAAAATAGGGTTAATCAAATGAGCCATTGTTCTGAACAATTCAGGGGACATGGATTCCCGGGCGAACCCGACTTGCATTTCAAGATTTCAGCCAGTGATTCCTGCTGGGAAATAGGGAGAACATTTGAGAGGGTGCACTTAGTATTTAGGATTCCCTGTGACTGTGGCTCAGCCATCTCAGCCCCAGCCGCAAATGTGCTATATACCTTCACCTAAACATGGTACTTTTCTAAATCAGATTGCCTATAGTATTGGTTTTGAGATGACCTATTCCTAAGCCTAAGCCCTATTTCTTATTTCCAAAAACCTTAACTGCATTTGGAACTACTAATGCATTGCAATGAATGATGTTTGCTTCTCATCTCAACCCCCTTTTATTTGCCAACTCAGTCTCCCTTTCAACGCATAGATGCCTACTATGCATGACTGGGAGATTGGGACTGCATGAGCTAAATAAAGACAAACAAAGAAAACTCTAACTCACGATATTACTACTACTATTTTAGTGACAGAACAGAGAAGTCTGCATAAATTCTTAAATAATCAGCCCAAGCGAGCACTGGTGAGTACGATTAGGTAGCACATAGCACCTGGCTAGCTCAAGCAGAATCTCACAATATTCACAACATAAACTTAACTTACCTCTAAGTGCAAGCAGCATGCTATTTGAAAAAAAAATAGCATTTTCAAAATCAAAAAATAAATAATTACTCACCAAGCCCTGCAACCTCAACACCTAGCAGGCCGGGCAGGTCCTCTTCCCTGTCCAGCAGGTCAGCCCAATGGTATGTCAGCTGATGCATCATGCGCTGGATCCCAGTGCTCTGGCGCAAGCACCTGTGCACTCTCCTCAACAGCAGTCTAATCTCCTGCAGGGCGTTGCCTCTCCCAGGCCTGCTGTCTGCTGCCTCCATTGAGGAGAGGTTGCGCTGCACATAAAAAACAAGTGCGACCACCCCTGTCTCCCAAAAAAACGGGGCGGGCTGAACCCGTTGGAGGCGCTAGTGGCCACAAGGTGTGCGGCTTGTTGCAGCTGCACTGGCACTGCCGCTTGCTTCCTGCTACTCCTCCCACATGGTGCTGGGTAGGAAAAAGAAGCAAAAAGAAAGAACTGAAGGAAGTAGAAAGGGAAAAGAAAAAAGTGCAAACAGTCACAGAAAAAGTTAAAAAAAATGACAAAAATGTAAGATACACAAATACAAAACAACACACTGCTAAACAATGAAAATGAAGGTGGGATGAGTCGGATGGGGGAGTATTAGAATAGATTTAAATGGATGGAGGAATCTGGCCCAGCACCAGGCAGAGAACAGAAAGCAGGTAAAACAAAATGCCACACTTACGTATGCCGACTACATGAAACCATTCATGCTTATTTTTCAGTACAGGCAGTGCTAATGGCCTGAAAAATTAGGGCAAACAGGTGGGCAAGAATTCTTCTGCCCATTCCGTGTAATCTCACAGCTTTTATCAGAAATATTTGGAGTAAAATTCCACTAGTTCCACCAAAGCCTATTTTAAAGTACAAATTACACAGAAACAAAAAGGTAAATTTAAGCAGTCATGTGTGGAGGAAAAAGCTGTTTTAAAGTTTCAAGAATGCACAGCACAAAGTCTGTGTTCTTACCACTTTCTTTGACGTTTGCTCACTGGGCTGTTTAGGGCACAGAGAAGCTGGGGCTACAAAATGGAGGTGGCTGCCTTGGGATTCCCTCTACAAACTTTAAGAGCCTGTGCAAGTGTGAAAGAAGGGGTCAGTGTTGCTTGGGAGCTAGATGAAAAATCAGTAAAGCACAGGCATACACACACTGACATGGAGTGGGATGAGGAGGATGTATCCAGATTCATCCATAAGATGATGGTGGCAAAGGAAGCCAAGGATGGTCAGGAAAGGGGGAGAAGCCCATTCGGAGTAACCCCTTTAGTGGGAGGCAAGATAAGCAGAGATCGTATTACAAGACAAATTCATACCCCAGCTAGAAAGCAGCAGCAGACAAGGGGAGCGCAGCAAAATGCTCAAAATATGTTCAAATGAGTGCACATTGATATTTGCACATGGGGTGTGTCATGTAAATTCAGGCATGCATGAGCAACCTGCTAGGGAAGCCACCCAGTTTCAGGGTGCAGACACAACAAGGGACACGCTGACAGGTAAGGAAAGGGGCAGGAATAGTGTGGTGGGGGACCACAGAGAATGGAGAGATATAAGCTAGCCAAGTCCCCTATTAACACACACAAAATCAGCAGGTTAGCAACAGAAAGGATGCAGCACTACTGATAAAAGGTTTTGAGGAAGGTTTTAGAATCCAATTTAAAGGTTCCACCACCACAAGCATAGCGAGGAACCTAAAGTCTGCTCAGGAGCACCCAGAAATAGTTTGACAAAATATTAAGAAGGGGAAGAACCTGAGTTGAATTGCAAAAAGCAGTTTTAATGTTTAAAGAATACACAGCACACAATCTGTGTTCTTACCACTTTCTTTGACTTTTGTTCAATGGGCTGTTTACGGCACAGAGAAGCTGGGGCAACAAAATATAAAATTATGGACTGGTAACTGAATAATGGAGGCATTTTTCTACTGAAGAGTTCTGAGTGGCATCCAATAGTTTATAAGAGTGACACTCTATTTCTATTTCTATAATGTCACTAGACCCGCCAAACGTGTAAAGCATCACATTTATTCACAGTGGCCCCTTTCTACAATTGTGTATTATGTGTGACTGTGCAGGGAGAGAAGAGTAATGGATAAGGCATAGATAACAAACCTGTGTCATCCCCTTACCCCATCTTACCCCATATCTGCTTTGTCTGGAGACATCACAGCAGTAGAAAATAACTTTTGTTTCCCACTGTTGTGATATGGTAGCAGTGATTAACCCGATTCCGAATACAGTATTCAAGCTACCAGCACCCTGTGAGAGGAATACACAACAAGAAAACCAGCTATTTATGAGAGGAATGTACAACAAAGCAGTAGGTTAACAGACAAGAACAAGGCCAACAATTGCTTAGACACATAAAGGCTGGGTTTGAGGTAGTTTACCCTTATAGATATATTGTGAGTGACATTGTGACACTACGCAGCAGATTTACAAGCCCTTTGCACCTCTTTTGCGCTGCTGTTGCGTCACTTTTGTGACGCAGTGGCGGCGCAAAAGATGCGCCATGGTGCGGGGTATTAACAACGTGACGCATCTGGGAGATGCGTCATGTTGTAAAGCCGTGCGCCATAAGGAGGCGTTCCTGTGCAGGGGGGGGGGCGTTTCTGCACAGGAACGCCTCCTAAAAGTGGCTGAGGGAAATCTACAAGATTTCACTCAGTCACTTTTAGGCCAATGCTGCGTCAAAACCCTGCGCCTGCTTGAAGCAGGCGTAAGGCTTGAAGCAACATTGAAAGAATAGGACCCCCCCAGAGCATTGCTGGAGCTGCGTCTCGCTTGCGACGCAGCTCCAGCAATGCGCCGCCATTACGGCACAGATGCGTGACGCATTTGTGCCGTTTTGGCCCCATTGTGCGCCGCATTGTAAATGCGGCGCATCATGGGTGACGGAGCTGCGGCGCACAATTACTGGCGCATCCTTGCTAATTTGCAGGGATGCGCCAGTAATTGTCAATCTTCCCCCCTGTCTGAGAATAAATAACACATCTACACAATGTAAGGTTTGTTACATGAGAGAACGAATTGTTCACCCAAGAAGATATGAGAAATTCATAGGAAGCCATGTACCAGGTGATGCGTGAAAACAATTTAATGGTAAATGGAAATACTTAAATTATACCGAACATCTGGTAAATACTCTAGCGGGACACCATGCCTTGGCACTACAGAAACGAAGCAACCATATGAGATTTAAGATCAGTCCTTCCCCAAAGCAGCAGTTCAGTCCAAATCACTAGGCATGTCATTCAAGAACAGGAACAAAAGCAATGGTCAGACATGTTTTACCTTTGTGGGTTATGGCTAGCTCTGATAGCGCTGGGAAGCCTGTCTCGAGTAACCCTGCACTATATAAAACAGGCAAATAGAATATAATAGAATAGGATAGAATAGAATAGAATAGAATAGAAAAGAATGAACAGTGAAATGAAGCATAAGACCCTATGGCTCAGTAAGCTCAAGGCCAATGTCAGACAATAACCATACAATCTACAGTGATTCTCTTAAAGACAAATAAATAGGGATATAGCAAAATATTGCTGGTTGATTTAATCAGAATCTATGGTATTTTTCTGGGCACACTCCATACCATATTGTTTGACAGGCACATCTCTACTCTACTTAAGGTAATCATCTAAATAAAAATCAACATTATTTGTAGGTCAAAGGTTCGGCCATCCCCTAAAGCAAACTCAGACATGTAGCACAACAGTTTAGCTACAGTGAGTGGGAATACCGACACCACAGAGTGTGACTCATTTAAATAGCAAAAAAGTGATGGATGAAAATGCTTGAATTATTCTGAGAAGGTGAGGGAAAATTAAGTTGCATATGGTCAATCCTCATCTGCAGACACAGGGTGATCAAAGAGTGATGCACTAGAATGTGGCACGGAGAAAACACAAGTGCTTGAGATTCATTCAAACTTTCCAGACATAACTTTTTGTTCTTTTCTCTGAGATCCCCCTAAGTGGCAAGGGCATTCCCAGATGTGATTCTCGTAGTTTGCAATACCACATGAGTCAATCTGACCATCACAGAAGAGGTACAAAAAACTAAGTGTTAAAAGTGATGAGACTAATGGGCATGGTATCCTAATGGTTGTATGGCATTACAACGCGGGCTTTTACCCCGAATGCCATTACAACACAGGGATTACAACAAAAGTCGTTAGAACGACTTTCGCTGGAGGGCGCTGGATAGTGGAATAGTTTAATTTTCTATTCCAACTCCAGCCCACGTTGACAGTAGGGAAGGTGTTGGATAGAAAATTAAACTATTCCCTATCCAACAGCGCCCTCTAGCGAAAGTCGCTGTAACGACTTTCGTTGTAATCCCCACGTTGTAATGGCTGTTCCACATGCAAATCACATAAAAAATAGCACAAAAGATGGAGGATCACGGCTAAGCAAGACTGATCTCTAGGTCCTCTCAGATGCATCTGAAGGTAACAACCCATAACGCCTCTGCTCTCTAACTTACCTGCTTCATCTAGGGGGACTGAAAACCCAGAAAAACTTTCTTCACTTTTCCTCTAAGCTACAAAATTCAGTAGCTGCAGACTCGCGGAATGAAGAGCAGAGGCAGGGGAGTACTGTCACCATCCTCCCATGATCCCTGGTGCCACAAGGAGGGTGGTGCCTCTGTCCTGCAGTCAATAGTTTCTCAGCAGCGCAGTTGTGGAGCACTGAGCGAGTCCTCGAGCTACTGGGGCATCAAATGCGGGCTGAAGATAGTGTCTGATCTACTATAAATTGACTGGGATGCCAGTCAAGGGGGCAGTAAATGTGGGGGGTGGGTGGCCGGTAGCAGCTGGCCCTCTCACCCATTGAAGTCTTGGAAGGAAGCAGAATTTGCTGGCAGCCAATAATGATACTTTGCCAGGGGGGACTAGGAACTTAGTGTCATTTGTCACAGCTCTCTCTCACACTTTGAGCACTCCGGTGGAGATCTGAGCCTGCCTGGATTAACCTGTTAGACTCGAGTTGAACTTGATTTGCCCATTAACTCTGGTAATTTGCGCCTGTTCCAGAACCAGTGAGTATGGGGCTCAGAGGGCTCGGAGGGGTGTCTACACGTTTCCAGATATCTATGAATTAAATTGTTGCCACAAGAAGTATTGGGAATAAAGTAGTGCTCCCTGAGGTTATATCTATGACTTTGGCTGCCCCCTTAAGTTCTCATTTTGGGCCCACTGTGATGGAGCTATCAACAAGTGACAGTTCTGCCCCCTAAATCTCTAATGTCCAACAGGTGGAGCCTCAGGAGCGGCGGAATCCTCCCATATCTTGACTCTGGGGGTATTAAGCCCTCCGGCCTTTTTAGTCAAAGGGGTAGAAACTCAGGAGAATTTATTTTCTCTGTCTGACTCTGGTAACCTGTCTGACACGGGCGATCAGGTTCAAGCTGCCCAACCAGAGCTTATTAAAAGATGCCCCCTGCTCTGGAGGCTCCACTGCTTCCGCAGGCATCCGCCGAACCTACGTGGACCTGGGGGATTGGCAGCTCAACTAGAGAATTTAGTTACATCTGTTTTTTAACATGGAATCCTTAACTTTGCTTTCTTGCCAGAGGAGGATGAGCTGCTTTGGGATCCTGATAGGACTGAGTGAATACCCACTAATTCTCTTCCATCAGCCTCTCTCTCTCCAGTATCCCCTCAGCTGCTAATATGTCTGCTCCTAAGAGCTCTGCTTCAAGGGACAAATCCCAGCAGGAGATATCATCAGCCCATGATGCTCCCACTTTGGCTGCTTTATACCACCCTCTTATGCAGCATAGTTAAGAATATAATAAAGATTATCTTGCACTGAAGACAGCCCATTTAAAAACTCAGGTAGTTCTGCGAAAGCTATCAAAGAATATGGTCATATGTTGAATACGCCTCACTGATGTGGAGACATCCTTGGTCACCCTTTGGGCGGTAATTAGAGAGACTCAGTCATCTACCCACTAGCTCCCTAGTCTTTCATCCAACGTGGAAGACCTGCAGAATAAATCACGAAGAAATAACCTGAGAGTTTTGAGCATCCCAGAGGGGGAGGGGAGGAGACAATCATAGAGGCTATACAAGAAGGTACTAAAGCACTTCAATGTCTAAAATACGAATAACATATTCTAAAGTAAAGGTGAGTCAAGGTTGTTTTAATTCTCAGATGTTCTCCATAGTTCTGTTACAAATCATCACAAAATAGGCAGCTGACACATGTTTGATCACATGGACTTTTTCAAGGTTGAAATGATAGTCAAACTATATGCAACTGAGGCAGAGTTAAAAGTTCACATCACCACTCTGAGTAGTATAACAAATATCACTCAGTACACAAGTCCCCAACGCTATGGGTGCTCCCTTCAGAGAAGCACAGTTTCTTCACCACTCCACTTCCTAGCATAAAGCCCCTTCAGTCAGTTCCTCTTGACATCGAACACGAATGGACAAGACATGCTAGGCGTATCATGACCTGCATTGATCCACACTGTTGTGCAGTCAGCAATATCACATTTAAGACGCATCATTACTGTAGACACCTTATACTAGGAACTCTGCATTTTGGAGAAGGCTTTGCTAGATAATGATGTCTGTAAAAGGAGGTTGAGAAAGATCTGGCATCCAGTCAGGCTCTGGATGTGAGAGAAATTGTCTGGCAAAGACAATGGCTATTTTCTCAGATGTTTTTGTTTGTTTTACCCCAGGATCCCTTTACTATGATTGTCTGTGATATATTATTGTCTGTATACCCATTTATTCTGTTAATTGGTTATTTCTCAGTTGTTATGTTATTTTTTCTTTTGTATGTATTTTTTTCTCCAAAGTAATAAAAAATAGAAAAGTTGCGTTAAACAGCTTTTGCACTGAACAGACAAAGAACAGTCTCAATGAAGGGATCAAATATGGTCCTTCTGTCAATGAGAACATTATTTGTTATGGACAAAAGCCCCAAACCACCTTAAAGTGGTGTACTTCATCGTAGGGTCCTCCTTACACAACTGGCTTTGGGTGGTCTACAACTCTCCACTGAGTAGAGAGGAGCACTTCAAGGGACGATATGAAGCAAAATGGTCCTATGTGGGCCAGATATGGTCCTATGTGAGCAGGAAATGTGTGTGTACAAAGAGGAATTAGCCATAAAGGAACCTAAACACAACACAGACACACTTGCAGTATGACACAAGGATGCCTCTATTGTGCATCTATAAGTGCTTCCAGTGCATGGAGAGAACAAAACCACAGCATTTTTTAAAGCTATGACACACTCCTGGTCTCTCCAGGTGATGCAAAGAAGTGTGGCAACTCTTGATGTGCTGCGGTGTGCCACTTGTTTGTAAATATGGCCCTATTTGTCCATTCCAGTTGAGTGTATAGTTTAATTAAAGAGTCAGCTCTGTATAGCGAAAATGCTTTCAAGTACCAGTTTGACTGCATAACCTAATCTAGGACCTATGGCAATGAACAAGATGAGACATGGCTCAACACCACTCTTTGCAACGTATTCTAGTCCCTAATTAATATAAAATATGTTGGACAGAAATCAATATAAAGGCCCTTTAGAACACGAACTTGTAGGTTGAGAGATCTCTGTAAGGCACAGGAAGTGACTTTTTATGGAGCATTTTTACTGTTAAATGTTTCATTGAGCATAACGTTATTCAAAAGGGTATGCTTACAAGTCCCTATCTCCTGAAATCAGGAGGTGGAGTCTAATTTACGTCTATAAAGTTACTACGTCTAATATTTCACATGTAGGTTGCGATTTCTACCTCCAGTGAGAGGATCACCCTGTATTAAAATAGAGGGAAGTGCTAAAAGAGTTGTAAACCCTAAACATACATTTGTAAAAATACTATAATGTTAGATATTCTCAAATACTCACATAAACTGATTCAACATATTTATCTTATATGTAGAACAAAATAAAACGTTACATTATTAACTGAATTTTTAATTAAATATCGAATTTTTGTAATATAATAAATGAAATTAATATTTACATTTAAGAAACCTAACAACAATAACATTTCAGTATTATGAAGTAATTGTTATTTAAAGTGATGTATAGAATGAATTTAAATTCATTTAACTATTAAAAGAATATAGCTACACTTAATCTTTGCATTTAAAAAAAACACTATTGATTTGCATATTATAATAATAGCACATTAAGTAGTAAAAAACAGTGAAAAAGCCAAAGGCGAGCAGTCAAAGGTTCAATACACGAAGAGTCTCAACAGTCTGTTGTACCCTTCTCTCAATGGGGCTGAGCACCTTAAAATCTTGCTGCTGTGGGGACATGATGGTGAATTAATGGGGCATTTTCATTGTAAAGCTGCTGCATCCTGTCATCTTAAATGGAATAACACTCTTCATATTGTTACAATAGAGTACTACCAGTGAAGTACTGAAGTGACTTTTTTGCTTCTGGGAACATTCTACTGGTTTACTCATCAGTACTGTATAAAATGATGTTCAGAAATATTAATTAATGCACTGTTATCACACATCGATTGTCATCTAGTAACCTAGTAAGGCAATGAAACATAAAGGTAAAAACTTTAAGACAAACGCTGCGAGGGCCTGTTTCTTTATTGGGGTGCAGGGGGATTGCCCCCATGTTGTTTTGCTGCCCCCAGGTGGCCTCATAAATGCTTCAGCATCCATTTTAGCCGCCCTTCGGCTGCATGGCTCTGCAGAGATCAAAGAGTTTACCTGTTGCCTTTGCGTGTGAGGGAGGGGGTGGAGCTTATGATGATTGGCATGACACAGGTGGCTCTGGTTCAGCTGGGCCTTGATGTGAAGTGCACATGTCGGGTTGGACGGTGCCTTGTGCCCAGCCTGACATGCACACTTGAGCCCTTGCCAGGTTTCGTAATGTTAGGAGCCCGCGGGATTCAAGCCACAGCCCCAAACTCTCCTAAGAAGCAATGACCGAGCCAACCCCGCTGATCTCATGCTGTTTATTCAGCAAGGGAGCAGCGTTTTTATTGGCTGAGAAGGAGGTTGGGGCAGGAGGGCGGAGCTTGTGCTCCTTGAACTCACAACTTCCTCCATGCATGCCCAGAGGTGAGCGGCAGCAAGTCAGACAACGGGAGTGTTCACTCACCACTGGTAATTGTACCTTCACTTACGTTGAGAACCTGTGCTTCCAAAGCCGCTGTGACCTCACAGATTCAAGAGGCCCCAGAACTTGACGACGTTTGGGCAGCAACAGAGCCTGTTAACCCCCGTGACTTCTCAGCCTGTGTGGGAATTTGGGGGAGGCTGGGCCTGCTGCTGCCGGGTGTTCTTTCTGCAGGGTCGGACCTAAGGCTATAAACCAGGGTAGTCTGAGTCTGATAAGGACTGGCCGCGTGTAGATTGGGCCTGTCCATGCCAGGAGGAACAGACTCATGTGGATAGCTTGAAAAGCACATCAGACTTCCAAGGTAAGAGAGCAAAGCTTTGGTAAAGTCACTTGTTTAAAAAAGTTTGCTCAGGAATATGATGTTCATGATTACTTCAGCCTAGTATTTCAGGTTAAATTGCAAATTATGATTATTTCCATTATGGCATGTAGTATTATGGTCATAATTTGTAATGTAATATTGTTTCATATGTTTGTTTCATGTTATTTTATAAGATTTTTAGTGCACTCAATACTAGCTAAATAATCTCTAGGTGTATTATCTAACTTATCTGTAGGTTTACAAGTGTTTCCAAAGCTTTTCACATTAGCTCCTTGGCACTTGTGATTAAGGTAAAAAGTAGTAGCATGAAAGAATGCTATTTGGAGAAGGGTGGGTCACTCTGTTGATTATTCCCAAGGAAAGTCGCCCCCTTTATGTTTATTATGCTATGATGTTATGTTTTTCGCATTTATGTGATGTGCATTCTGCCACTGGTTTGAGCTCACAGTGCCACATAATCATTGTACCAGCTTTCTTGTTGGATAAGAAGATGCTGTAAAAAGAAGGTTGTGCATGCTCTGCATAGTACACGTAGACTCCAGATGCATGTTTTGCAGAATATACGTTGTAATTGACTGCTGAATGACATGTTGGTAGGGCCAGACTGGCCATTCTGCCACATTGGCATTATCTCTTTATATCATACTGACTCTGTTTCCCCAATTCTTTCAATGCGTTTCTCATTTTCCCTTTCCCCCTTGGTCCTCTTCTGATCTCACTGTGATGTACACTCTTTCGCTATCTTTCCCCAGTCTATTCTTTTGTGTCTCTTCCTCTCTTTCTCCTCTTCTTTATATTTGCCAATGAAATGCACTCTTTCTCTCAATGTCTTTGTCCACCTTCCTTTGCCCAGCTCACCTTTCTTCTTGTCTTCCACTTCTGTCCACTAATTGTTCCTGCATTGCCAACAAGTCTTTCTCTGTGCTGTACACTCTGGGCTGTCCAATCTTCACCTGTCTCTCCCGGCATCTAAAGTCTCTTTGAACCCCAGAGTGTGGGAAGATAAGGTTAATCATTTCACTCAACACCCACATGTTGTTCGCATAGACACACACAAAATACCCAGGATACATGAAGCACTGACAAAGCCAATAGGCCTGACTTGCATTTTGAGTCCTGGCTACAATATTGTTTAAAAGCCGGCTGTAGTCACAGTGAAACAAACAAAGCAAAAAAAATGCTTTCTAAATATAGTGCATCAATTAGGTAATGAATGCAACGTGTGGTTATTCACTGTATATTAGAGATGTAAAATGGTCCCTTATAATTATCATACGAAATCTCTTTATTGAAATCATATCTACACTTTCACAATTGCCTTATAACCTTCAGGCATTCTCAAAAATGCTGGGAATGCCCAATTTACTCACTCTTTTTTAAGAGGCTCATTCGCCACAAGTCACTAATTTCAAACTTTTACGCTCCACCACTTCCATATGTCTCAGGCAGCCACAGAACACTGCAAGTCAAATTCTTCACACGACAGATCTTAAAACTATTGCATTCTCCAACTGACTGCCACCAAAGATCTATAACTAATTATGTGAAACTAAGTAGTACATGAGTGGAAGTTGTCTAGGAATGTTTTGTGCTCTGCTGGCTTTGATAATCTTTGCTCATTGCATGGCGGATATGGTATTATCAGGTGGATGTTTGTTTCTGTGACCCTACCCATGGTCATTTCTGCCCCCACCTTTTAGTTTGGTACAGGGGTTTGTAGGTGTCTGTCCTCTATGTTTTTTGTGTGCTAGAGACTGCCCCAGTCATGTTCTGTGTTGCACAGTTCTTTGGCCAGCCTTTTCTACTATTTTTTGTTTGCACTTGTTGCGGTTAGATTGATTTGGCCAAAGCCCTGTGCATGCAGCTGAGGCTCAGTGTTATGGTGAGGATCTTTGGTTCACTGTTCTCCCCTGGTGTCTTTTACTTGCCCAGTTATCTTTGTAATGCTCATGTACCATGTCCTATGTTGGGATTGCTCTGGTTGTACTGCTATTCTGAATTGTTTTGGGGGCATTCATTTTGCACCATATGCTTGCCTCACAGAAGCGACAACCCTCTTTGTGTGAGATTATGGCAACCTCATTTTATACTTGAACTATTTAGTGGGATTGCTGCTGTGATTGATTCTGACCATCCAGTGAGCAAATGTGTGTGCCATGATGTTTACCAGTTCACTGCTTGGCTTTCTATTGGAATACATGCTTACTTCATTTGGGGTTCGGGATAATTGGGTAATGTCCTTGCTTTTTGTCTGTGTGTGTTTTAGTATTGGCTCCCCCCACCTCACTGTAGGCACAATGGTGGTGATGTTGTTATGCCAGGTCTTCTGCCCCACACCTACCACTTTTTTGTTCTTGAGATTGATGTGGTCAACCTTCCTCCATTTACTTGCATTTTTTTTCTGGTGGTAATGAGCTTTTATCCAGGATGAAACCTTTGTTTTATTTATGTTGGTTTCCAGAGTGCCTTCTTGGTCTCCTGGGATTGTGCTCCTCCTTTTCCCAATTAGATTCTGATATGTTTTTTTGTTAGCCCTATGTTTCTTAATGCTTTTGCTTCCGATTCACCCTAATTTTTCAGTTGGTTTCTAGTGCTGAGGGAGCAGGATTCATGTGACCACACAATTGATTCTTTTGTTACTCTGATGAAATTGCAACTCTTATGAAGTGAATCCGACCCTTCTCCTGTTTGTTTTTTCCCTGGAGGGTGATAATGGGATACTCCTTTTCCTCTAGGCCTGTGTATTTCCTGGGGTTGACTGCTTTTATCTGGCCAAGGTTGATCTCAGCACTCCCTGGTGCCATGGTATCCTGCGTTCCTTGTGTTCTTCTTGGAATCTTTTTACACTCTGGGTTGTTCTAATCTCTTGGTCTTGTGGGGGGCCCTGAAGTCTCATTGCATGAATCTCTGTCGTTTTGGCCCTTTTGTATGTGGATCAGGCAAGGGGGCATGCTTAGTTTTCCTTCTCTTGGCTTATACATGTTTATTTCATCCGGGTCCATAGGCTGAAGTTCCTATGTGGACCTTTCAGTGTTATTCTTTCACTTTTATTCTTGCCCTGCTCATTGTGTACGCTGCTTCTTCTTTGTTGACTGGCAAGTTGGAACCAGGTGTTGGTTGGCACAGGTTGGATCTGGACTACGTCAGTGCAGCCTTGTTAACTTACTCTTTGCTGACTTAAGACTCAGCATGCCTCCTCTTAGGGTTGCCCATTGTGTGGATGATCTCATGTCTTTGCCTTGGACCTTTCCCCAGTTCTAGGTTTGGGGTTTTCAATGTCTTTTTGCATCTTGCTCTTGTTTGCCCTGGCTTGTTCTCACTTCTTGCAACCCATTCCCCCTTTGTGTAACCCCCTGGGTGCATGAGGATGCTATGGTCCCATATCGTGTGTCTGCCTATAGGTTTTTATTCTTTCCAATAGCAGTGTACCTCACACTCTTTTTTATGCTGGGGATATTGTGGCAGGGGTATGTGGGTCTGGCAGTGGGTTGTCCCATGTCTAGGGCATGGTGCTTTATATGTGCTTCATTACCCCAATATGTTGCTCTAGTGTAGTGTTGGTGGATTCTATAGCAGTGCAGCTCTTCTCAAACAATGCTTGATCTTGAGAAGGAGGTGACTTTCACTGCTGATCCAATAGCAGATTCTCTGTTGGGTCCACCACTTGGGAACTGCTGGTGTTAGGGTTCTTTTATCCTCGTTGTCTGTTGGGCCTCGGGCATGAAGTCAGGATGGGATTCCTTTATCTGGTTTACATTTCATGTGGGCCAGTTTATGCCACCCAGCTTTAATGTAGGGTCTGCCCTGGTCATGGTTTGCTTTTGCTTGCCTTCCTGAAGGACCTCTGTGCTCCATCCACTCCTTCACTCTTTAATTTGGGGTCATGTAACAAGCTCTCCCTTCTGTTTCTTGTGAGAAACGGTGCAGGGGCTAAATATCCTGTTTCCCAGTACCAGAATAAATCATAATAGGCAGATTCGGTATTCTCTGTACCTGGTAAGTATCCCACCATAGGGTATCATATTTATCGGGGGAACGTAAATACCTCACCATTTTCATCTAACTTCCAATCAAGCTCTAAAAGTACAGAGAGCAAAAATTGATATACAAAATTACTTACCATGGTTGAATGACATTATGAATCACACTATGCGCAGAAGAATGCCGCTCACCAAATTCATGACGTTGTTAACCATCTATCAAACATTGGGAATCTATACAGCGTTGGTGTTGATGGCTGATAACTGGACCATCTCAGAACCCCACGACTATTGCTATTTCAGGATCAACAGACTGACTGAAGGAGGCAGACCAATTTGCAAAGCCGAGAACTGGAGGAGGAGGAGGAAGAGAGGGAAGTAAATACATACTAAAGAAATAGTGCAATAATATAACAATGATATTTTCAAATGCAGAGTTCAGTGATGCCACACTATAGTGCACTGGTGAAAATAAAATGTGGTTGTATAGGCATATGGTACATATAACAGCTAGGTGACAAGCAGATAAGGAATGTTTTACATGCATGCATTGGGCAGGGGCCTGAGAGAAAATGTGGAACATTAAGTGGAAATCTTCAACTAGGCATGAGAAATGTAAGCAATGCTGGGAGCTCAAGGGTCTGGCCAGCAATTCTGCTTTTAATGATCTAACACATGCCTGAAGTATTGTATCATGCCTGCATTTGCAGGTGCTAGCTCAGTAAGGACATGCCCATTGGCTTTGATGGTGGTTTCAATGCTAGCAGCACGGATGTTAGTACTGGAGGTAGGAAAGGTGGTGATGGAGCTATTGATTGTAATGGTGGTGATGCTACTATTTGTAGTGGTGGTTATAATGTTAGTGGTAGTGGTAAAGGCATTGGTGGTAAGAATAATGAGAATGATCATAATACTATTGTTGCAATGATACAGATAATATCAGTGGTAATGGTGACATTGTATCAATGGTGATAGTAAAGATGGTAGGTGTATTGTGCTAGTAGTGAGTATTGTAATTGTGGTAGTAATGGTAATGGTAGGAGTGGTACGGTTTTTGAGGGCGGTAATGCTGGTTGTGATTGTGGTAGCGGTAATGGGAGTGGTAATAACCTAAAAAGAGGGAGACTTGTTTGAAAACATTTAAAAGATTTCTTTAGGCTTTCTGTCCAAAAAGGGATATGTATGAAATAAAGACATTTTTGTGTGATGAGTGTATTTGTCAGTCATGAAACAGTTCCTCTGCAATTTATACAATCATTAGAAGGTGGAATGATACACAAAAAAGCCAGTAAGATGTGATGAGAAAGTAACGCTCCTGTGGATGTGGCCAAAGTCCACTCTATATATATTTAAAGAAATGGCAAAATACATCTTGGAGACAGGTATGCTGTCGAACCTGAATGTGAGTGTGAACTGTAATCGGGAACATTTTTTAAATTGTCTTTCAATAGTTGGACATTTAATTAATTCCCAAAGTAATCTGGTACTAGTGGGCTGAAAAATAGGGTGAGGTTCATTACTTAGTTTGAACTACAGAAGTGATATGAAAGAAAGGAAGGCATGGGGATACATATTGTATGGGGCAAAAGGGGCGGATAGGGTATGAGATCTGTAGGCCAATCTTAACAGATATATCTCTGTGCTTGGTTTTCCTCTTGCACAATGCACAGCTGCAAATTTGGTTAATGTGTTGTATTTTATGCACACATTTGTAAATCTTCCCTCCCTGTGAAACTGGAAAACATCATAGTATCCAAGGTTTCATTTCTTAACTTTTCTCAAGCACAACACTATTGGCTCAAACTTGTGCCTACTTTTTGTGCATGTAAATCTTTATTCAAATTTGCACTTGCCTGTTCCTTACTTCTAATTGATCTGTTCCCTCAAATCTCCCTTTTTAGTAGCAGAATCCAGTTGTTACCTGAAAATCACAAGGTTTGTACAAGTTGAACTACTGATATCTATGACCAGAAGCATGTCCCTTCCTACCAACCTTGCCAAGATCGCCAGGAATTAATCAGTTGGGCGTTGATTTCTCAATGGTGGAAAGGGGGAAACATACTTCGCCATGCTCTGTAACTAAACATTTACCATACAGGAGGTGTTTATACCCTGGACCTGGCTCATTTACTAAACGTCCATCAACTAGGGAGCAGTGCAAGTCAAGAAGGCTTTATGCTTTATCAGTGCTGAATTCGCATTGCCAAAAAGGCAGACAAATGTTGGGTCCATCCTCCTGTGAGAGTAATACCAACCTATTTCCTACAGGAGCCTCATCCACCATGCCAACGAGTATTGCAAAATAACCCAGGTAGCACAGTGGGATATTTTGGGTGCTCTTTTCTAGGATGATAGGACAGTCTAAATCAGTGCTTCACAAATCTTGAAGAACAATGACCATCATTTTAGTACGACAAACTTTTATGGCGCACCTTTCTTTAATGGATATGAGGTAGGAGATTTTTTAATGTAACTATCGCATTGCGTGGTAGCTCATTGTCTTTTATAGACAGCACATTGTCCATTGAAATGGTCCCTACATTTGCAAATACATGCAGTTTTGCTGATAAAAATTATATTGCACGCAAATGATAAGGTGTGGAAATCAGGTTTAAGTGAATTTGTATGATGTGTGCATTGCCAAATGTCTTTATTTGTTCTGATCCGTTTAAAACATTTGTTTCCTTCAGACTTCCGAATTGCAAAAAATTTGCTTTATTTTTGACTTCCTAACTGCTGAATATGTACAGTTTATTTACAGGTATTTGCATTTTGTTGTGTGTTACGAAAAATGGATATCTTACAGCCCTTCCAATCACACTTCATATACCCCCCCCCCCCCCCCCCGCAAGACGGTCACATAATTTTCTTTACTTTTCTTTTTCTGACTGCAAGGTGAGAGGATTTTGTAAGCACCAGTGCCCATATAAAAAAACACAGAAGACAAAGCTTGACATTTTACCTCTGTCTTGGAAACACTGCAAATGCGATAAGATAAATACAGTGTCTAAAGGCATCTTTATTTATTTCTTGGACTCTTGCGACCTACCAAAACTGTCTCGTGCCCCACCAGTGGGTCGTGAGCCACAGTTTGGTAAACACTTGTCTAAATAAAAAGATTTCAAGACCAGTTCTATATCAGGATGAACCCAAACCTTCTCTATAATATATGTCTTGAACATTCTGAAATCAACATTGTGAGGTCCTCAAATGAATACAGACCCGTTTAGTAAGATGGCTTGTGTTTATTAAGTACAGCCTCGGCAGATACCTCATCCATATTCAAGTCCCAGCAACTAACTGAGCTTTAAGCACAACACATTCCAACATAGAACCCACCGCACATTCTAGATCCTTTCATCACCCCTTATATACAGAACACCACAACCATGTTCCTACATATTCTGATATAAGTTCATGCATGTCTCGAATGATACTTAAACTTAATACTCAAAAGACCAAATTCCTCCTGTTATCACCAAATTGCTCTAAGGTCCCTTTTCCTGACTTGAAGACTAACAAACATCTTTCCCAAGGTTATGAAATCTACATGCAGCATGCTGAATGGCTTCATCAATCTTGAACTCCATATAAAATAATTACCAAAGTATGCAAGATTTCTACTGAAGCTGCTTCTTAATATTGTACCTTTTATCCCGAAACATGCTGCTGTGCAGTCCCTGTTGATGTCTCACATACAACTCGCTAATAACTGGACTACCTAAGTCTTGAATCTACACTTTCTTCTCTGCAACCAGATTGAGTACTCACTTGGGAAAATTTGTCAGAATTACTCCTGTTCTAAAATCCATGGAGTTGTGAACATATGAATCTCATTTCACTTATAAACTGTCTATATCACATACACAGCTATACACCTTAATTCCCCCTCCACCTTGAACACAAATGTAATTGCCAAGTAAAAAATGAAACATAGAGTAAATGTAAACGACTTCTGAAAATACATTAAATAAAATGTCCTCCATCAAGCAAATCTTATCAAGGTGTGCACATAGGATAAGAATGCACTTCCAACCCTTGTAAGAGTTGCTCCTTCGTTGTAAATCTTCAAAGGCTAACTAAAAGATTACCTATTAAAACTTCCCTAACATTGCTCTGATTGTTAATGCCTGCTGTTGAAAAAGGCTTACCAATTTTGCACTACTGTCGTGTTGCTGATGGCACTGAGGGACAGATTTACTAGCATTGCACCACTTTTATGGAGCATTTATGACACACAATATTAGTGTATACTTACAAAGCCACACGAGGGGTGTTTTACACTAATTTGCGTGGCTTTGTTACACAAATATAACACAATGCAGCAGCTTGAGCAGCATTGCAATACATTTAATTCTGGGAAGCATTCCATGGGTGGAACATTGGCGTCCCCATGCATCCACTAGCGGGTTTCACGCCATCTCAGATTTACAAAGGTTTATTTAAACCTGGGATTGTGTGAAGTCGCTAAGCATCCCAAGGATGGCGTAACAAGGGGAAAATAATTTTCTCTCCTCGTTATGTGCTCTTTCTATGCCTTAAAAGATTGTATTTGAGAAGGAAGGGATCCCTTCCCGCACAAAAACAGTTCTCCTTTAATGCAGGCACCTTTGCACCATGATCCAAGGATGCCTGCTTTGGTGCTAGGTTGTCTGAAGTGCCCCAGCGCTATGAGAGAGTAGCCACACAGCAAATTGCCTTGCTACATTGTGTTGCTTGAGAGATTAGTAAATCTGGCCCTAAATGTTTCAAACCTGTTATATGCACCAATATGATGCACATAATGTTGCACGCACAATCAGAACCCTACTCACAATTCTATATACATGTTGGAATTCAAGTGAGCTCCATCTCTACTTTGTCTACTAACAATGTAGGCAACCCCATTGCCTATGTCACAACTGCTCCTAATTAAAATTGAATAAACCTTTTATACCTTACTGTTTTACTGCCATTCTCTATGAATATGTAATCACCGCCAACCACAAATATATATATATTTCTTAGATGCTTCAGGTTTATATGTAGACAGCTTTTACATGTCTAACTAACGTATTACTTGTAATTTGTCTTCAACTTGTAGATATTGTCCATATTTGGGAAACATCCTTTACAACGCAACTTTTACCACGCAGTGCCTTTATGACGCAACTTTTACAACGCAAACCATTACAACGCATTGCGCTGGGGGGCGCTCTAGGATAGGGAATGTATTTAATATACTATTCAACACCTTCCCTACTATCCACGGGGACTGGAGTTGGAATAGTAAATTAAATAAATCACTATCCATCGCTTAAAAGCACTATGCGTTGTAATGGTATGCGATGTAAAAACCGCGTTGTAAAGGCATGCGATGTAAAAGTATGCGTTGTAACGTCATACATCCTCCATATTTCTATCTTAATCCTCTGTTGTAAAGCACACTTTCATGCTTCAGGATCAACTAAAAATCAAACACCCTCCATTTCCAACTGATATCAAATGTAATATTCTTGTCTACTTAATGCAATGGCCACCTGTCTAATGAGGTTGGATGTATAATACCCAAAGTATTTTTTTTCGTTTGTGTTTTGACATGATGATTTTTCTACAATATAAGGAGTTACTGAATGTTGTTTTGAATCTCCTCACACACCACAACATGTATCATGTTGCAATTAATGTAATCATTTAAACACTGTTATTTACAAACCTTCCCACATTAAATCCTAATGGATTAAAACACTGCCTTATCTAAAAGTGGATGAGGTATCTATGTACTTCATGAGTCAGTCCCTCCTGTTATGCGCCTGAACCAAAGATGCTGCCAAGTGCACCTCAATCTTGATGGCAAGGGCCTTATACTCCATCACTTCTTTATTTGCAGCACCCAGTCTTTGCTTCTTCGGGTCCTTTCCATTTCTAGACGGTCACTTAGAAGTGTTAAGTCTTCTTTATGCCAATGCAATTGATTTTATTTTTATAATTGGTTTTAACTAGCGATGAGACAAGCCAAAACTCGAAACTCTTGTTAGTCATACATCTCTCAGGAGTCAAATGTAAATATTTGGAATGTAAACAAAAGACTCAGGGGCCTATTACAATGTTTGGCTTCAGCCCAAACTTCTCGGTGTGATAACCGGCCGTCCATAGGTTGACGATTCCCTACCCTGTATTACGATGCAACTGCACATGGTGCGGTCATAAACTCCCATTTCTCAATCGGAGCTTGTGCTGTGGTCGGAAACAGGCCGCAGCACAAGCTCCCATTGAGAAATAGGAGTTTCTGTGGCTCCCTGCACTGTGTGGCAGTTACCTCACGGTGCCTGCCACATGGTGCACACACCACACAGTGTCTACCACATGGTACAGGGATTTACAGGGGGGTACCAAGGGTGGCTCCTAACTATATCCCACTGATGGATGGGGTTCCTGCTAGGGGACCCCTAAGTCGCTTTCCGACAGCCTTTCCATGTCAGAAAGCCCTACGTGGAAAGCCTATCTGAAACCCACATTATAATCCTGACAGTTTAAACACTGTCCTAAAGAGATTATGAGTGGCCTCCAACTTGCTGACAGGCTCCTTGACCCCACCTAAATGAACGGCCGGTTTAAACTCCAACTGCCTTCTTTGTAATCCGGCGTTTAGAGTTTAAACCGAGGATGTCGGTCAGAAAGCCTCTGATCGACATCCTAATTAGCCCTTAGTATTTTTCTTTCTTTTACTTTAAAAAAAAGTTCTGTTGAAAAAAATCTTAATATCCATACTGCACCCATAGTAGAATTATAAATTGAACCTCCTTCCTCTTCCTCATATTTTGTTAAATTGTTTAAAGAGTATTAGCTAAGAAGCTATCAGGTTTTTCTGATGGCCTCCTTTTTATGGCTTATACAATCTTCTCACATGAACATTAATTCTGAACCAAATGTGTTAAACATATTAAAGAAGAAAATAATAATAGGGTTGATGCACAGCTGTGATACTTCTCACGTTATTCAATTTTTGCAATGTTTTAGGTGCTCCACAAGTGGCGTCGAGTGTCCTACGACGTCGTCTAGAACATGTGATGATTGTGGGGCCAGTGGACCACTGGTCCCATCCTTATGTGCACACTAATGTTTCCCACACACAATGGAGGTTTCACACACTTTTTGATCGTTCAAAATTGTTTCATTCTTTTATTTCCATCACGAATTTTGTGGAAAAATTCAATGTCCAATATTTACAACTTGTTTGTTTTTAACATCTCACAATCCTTTAATCAAGTCCAATGCATTTCGGGCCTAGGTTTTGGCCCTTCATCAGGGAAAGGACACTATAAATATAAACAGATAACAAAAAACAGTCTGTCACTAATGATGTATACAACTCTGTTTATATTGGGTTGGTGCGTGTGAAGCTCAGGGTGTGATAAATTCACTGTGTAAAGTTAGGTGATCACCTTAAAAATCCAGTCACCCAAGTGAAAAAATAATGGTCGTGCTGAGTCTCTTACGCGATTTGGGGTTCTGTTGGGGCACGTTATGTCTCTGTATTTTAAAAGAAAACATGGTATAATGCACTAGCGTGGAAAACAGAGTTTCAAAAGATTAATATATTCACCATGGTTCAGGTGATCGTATGGCTGGCAGCTAAGTAAGACTGACCTGCAGGAACTTGTAATGTTCGGAGTGCTGGTTTTCTGGTTTCAGGACGCCGGTCAACCCGGAAATGCCGGTGGCCGCGTTTAAAGTGCTAAGAAAGTTGCGATCACGTGATGAATTGAAAGTGTAGATAGACTACATCTTCAACGCGGGACTCTTGGTGTTGTGTCTGCGCCAGTGTTGGAGGTGAATGTGCAGAATGCATACTCACCTCAATATATGACCGATCGGTATATAGATTGAAAAGAATAAATGTGAAAAATAAAAAATAAAAATAAAAATAGTAGTAAAAATAGATCGTCGTGACAAGGGTTCGATTCCATGCCGTGTGGGGTTGTGAGCCCAAAGCTCTATTGGTGTGCTAAGTGATTCCATAGGGCAATGTGTTAGCTGAGACAGTTGTATACGGGCAGATATCTACAAGCCTGGGTATATTAATTGTTATAGTGTCAATTAATGGTACAGACATCACAAAAAAATATATAGAAAGTAAAATAGAATGGCATAGCACAGGAATACTCAATCGGTATTATAAGCAGTACTACAAGTAACACGACAGTTCAATTCTATCATTTAAGCCCATAGGCTTCTGGGTTGACAGTTTGTATATCCAGGTATTCTCTCTTTGGAGCAGATACTTTGTATTGTCTCTTCCTTCAGTTTTCTGAATGGTTTCCAAAATGATAAACCTCAATTGGGAAATGTTATGTTTTAATTCAGCGAAATGAGTCGCCACTGATGACTTCATATTTTTGAGGCGAATGTTCGACTTGTGTTCGATAAGTCTATTTTTAATTTTCCGTTCTGTCTTTCCGACATATAATTTGCCACATGGGCATTTTAGCGCATATATCACATTGTTTGAATAGCAAGTAGCATTCACTTTAAGAGTGATTTCATGACCTTTCATGGGATGGTTAATTTTGATGCCTCTGATGATATTATTACAATTCCCGCAATTGTGACATGGTTTAGTGCCTTGGTATTTTGTGGTTGTGGTAGGTCTGTGTTGTACCATTTCTCCTACGTTGGGTGCCCTGGTAAATGCAAATAGCGGTGGTTCCTCGAAAATCTGTTTGAAGTCGGGTTCCAAGTTCAAAAGTGACCAGTGTTGTTGAATGATTCTTTTGAATTTGGTGCTGGAAGTAGAATATTTCGATACTACCACAGTCCGAGTCTGTTGTTTTTTTGGACAAGGTTGAAGCAATTGTATCCTGTCTGATTGTGTAATCTTTAATTTGGATTCCTCAATGATGTTCTCAGGATATCCTCTCTCTCGAAATTTTGTGGCTATTTCTTCAATTCTCAATGGCGTTTTTTCTGGATCTGATGTTATTCTTTTTGCGCGTGCCATCTGGGAGAAGGGAAGGTATCTCTTTAAATTGGGTTCATGAAAACTTGTGAAGTGGAGCATGTTATTTCGATCTGTCGGTTTTGTGAAAAGATCAGTTTCAAAACCTTGTGACTTGATTGAAACTTTGACATCCAAAAAGTTAACTGATTTTTCCGATATGTCCCATGTTACTTGGATACGTTCATCAACTTGGTTGAATTCAATGAGGACCTTCTCTAATTCCTCCTTGGTATTTTTCCAGATGATGAAGATGTCATCAATATATCGTTTTAAGAGTTTCAAGTTGTCTGTCCATTTGTTGTTGGCAAAAATGTAGGTTTCCTCAAAATATTGCATAAAGATGTTAGCATATGCTGGTGCCGCAGAATTGCCCATTGCCATTCCAATGAGTTGTAAATACCAATTGTCTTGATTTTTGAAATAACTGTGATACAGTATAAAGATCATAAGTTCCATTAGGAATGTTTGAAAAGGTACTTCAAATTGTGTATTTAGTAGAGCTTGTTCAATGGCTTCTATCCCCAATGAATGGGGTATGGAAGTATAGGGTGAGCGTACATCTGCAGTGCAGAGTATCAATTTCTCTTGTGGTTCAAATGTGACATCTTGTAAGGTGGATATGAAATGTGTGGTATCTTTGATGTACGTTCTCATCGATTGTACTGCGGGTTGCAGGTACTTGTCTAAAAATTGTCCAATTGGTTCATGGAGACTACCAACTGTGGAGACTATGGGTCTCATGGGAGGATCCATCATATTTTTATGAATTTTAGGAACCATTCTCAATGTTGGACTCTTAGGATGTTGTTTAGTAAGAAAATTCTTGGTCTTTTGATTGATTATTCCATTATTCAATGCTTTTTCCAAAATATCTTGGAGACTTCTCATAAACTCAATTGTGGGATTGTTATCCAATTTGATGTAGGTGGTGGTGTCTGAGACGTGCTCCATCACTTTACTGTTGTACATGCTACTATTCATAACGACAAGTGCGCCGCCCTTATCAGCTTTGGTACAAACAATTTGACTATTAGTTGATAGTTTTTTCAGGGTATCCAAATCTTTTTGCGTGATGTTTCTCTGTTGCTTGGAGTATTTGATTTTTCCAAGGTCTTGTTTTACTCTGTTTTCAAAAAGATCCAAGGTCTTATGACTGACAGGAGATTGAAAGGTGCTGGATGCTCTTAGGCCTAAGAGTTGATCCGGCTCTGTAGTGGTTTGTTGGGGTAATACATTCTCAAAAAAATGCCGTAATCGAAGTTTACGCATCAGTTTGAAAAAACTTACTTCTATTTCAAGATTGTTCGTCATAGTAGTGGGTACAAAAGAGGTACCTTTCTGCAGTAGTTGGGTTTCGTGGTCCGTTAAATGATGGTCACTGATATTAATGACCAGTTGTTTTATGTTATGACCTTCTTCCCTTTCTTGTCCTTGGTGGTCCCTGTCGCACTTCTCGTTGTTGGAGGTTCTGTGTCTTTTTCCTTTTCTTTTGTTTTGTCCTCTCCTGGGTCTCCTTTTTGAGATTGGCCCTGTTCTAAAAAAGAATTGGGTTCCTTTTGTAGGCTAGTTGTTGGTTGTTGAGATAGTGTACTATCTACGACTTTCGTAGTTAATTGCGTTTTTCTTGTTCTTTGGGTGGTGTCGCTGTCTGATGACGAGGTCTCAGTATGGGAAGTGTATGGTTTGTTTCTTCTTTTCTGCGCGTAAACTTCGGCCCATGTATAGACCTCTCCAAGTCTATAATCGAGAGTATCCCTTTTATATTTTCGTATCTTACGTTCATTAATATCATTGGTATGTTTATCCATTTGTGTTTTAATGTCTTCTAGTATGGTGTTTAATTCATCTTCCGATAACATTTTTGATAATTCAGTTGATACTTCAGTAATCTCCACAGTGAGTTCTTCAAGTATTCCTGATAATTCTTCGATGATGAGGAGGATCAAATCCAATGAACATTTATTTAGGATTTCGTACCATTTTTCTTGGAACTTTTTCGAGTTTTTACAGAGGGATGGTTTTAGGGCTATTCTGAGGCCCCTTGGTATGCGTTGATTGCGATGGTATTTCACTAGAGTGCTTGCATGTAATTGCTGGTTAATCCGTCTCTTGGTTAGATATATTAATTGTCTTATATGCTGCTCTTTAGACCGATTTGTAGTTTCCTGTGCATTTTCTTCCCTAATGAGCGCGTATATACGGTCCGCTTCATCTGGTTTGAATGCAAAAGTGGAGGCGTGAGCCTCCGTACTCTTTGAGATTTCATCAAAGTTACTCATGGTTGTTTTGTTTGCGTGCTATCGGTCCTATTGTGGACACCATAAAATATACTGTAGAAAATAATAATAATAATAGGGTTGATGCACAGCTGTGATACTTCTCACGTTATTCAATTTTTGCAATGTTTTAGGTGCTCCACAAGTGGCGTCGAGTGTCCTACGACGTCGTCTAGAACATGTGATGATTGTGGGGCCAGTGGACCACTGGTCCCATCCTTATGTGCACACTAATGTTTCCCACACACAATGGAGGTTTCACACACTTTTTGATCGTTCAAAATTGTTTCATTCTTTTATTTCCATCACGAATTTTGTGGAAAAATTCAATGTCCAATATTTACAACTTGTTTGATTTTAACATCTCACAATCCTTTAATCAAGTCCAATGCATTTCGGGCCTAGGTTTTGGCCCTTCATCAGGGAAAGGACACTATAAATATAAACAGATAACAAAAAACAGTCTGTCACTAATGATGTATACAACTCTGTTTATATTGGGTTGGTGCGTGTGAAGCTCAGGGTGTGATAAATTCACTGTGTAAAGTTAGGTGATCACCTTAAAAATCCAGTCACCCAAGTGAAAAAATAATGGTCGTGCTGAGTCTCTTACGCGATTTGGGGTTCTGTTGGGGCACGTTATGTCTCTGTATTTTAAAAGAAAACATGGTATAATGCACTAGCGTGGAAAACAGAGTTTCAAAAGATTAACATATTCACCATGGTTCAGGTGATCGTATGGCTGGCAGCTAAGTAAGACTGACCTGCAGGAACTTGTAATGTTCGGAGTGTTGGTTTTCTGGTTTCAGGACGCCGGTCAACCCGGAAATGCCGGTGGCCGCGTTTAAAGCGCTAAGAAAGTTGCGATCACGTGATGAATTGAAAGTGTAGATAGACTACATCTTCAACGCGGGACTCTTGGTGGTGTGTCTGCGCCAGTGTTGGAGGTGAATGTGCAGAATGCATACTCACCTCAATATATGACCGATCGGTATATAGATTGAAAAGAATAAATGTGAAAAATAAAAAATAAAAATAGTAGTAAAAATAGATCGTCGTGACAAGGGTTCGATTCCATGCCGTGTGGGGTTGTGAGCCCAAAGCTCTATTGGTGTGCTAAGTGATTCTATAGGGCAATGTGTTAGCTGAGACAGTTGTATACGGGCAGATATCTACAAGCCTGGGTATATTAATTGTTATAGTGTCAATTAATGGTACAGACATCACATTTTACTTTCTATATATTTTTTTGTGATGCCTGTTCCTGGGTAAATTTTTCCACTATAATGCCTTGTGATTATGGTACTGACTCAATAGTCCTACAACAAATAAATTGGCCAAGTGCAATATGTAATATATATGCAGATTTACAGAGTGTAATATGCTATTTATTTCCAATATTGACTGTGAGTTGGGCCCATGACTCACAAGAGGCGAAGACTCGAATGAGGAATGACGCTCCTTCCCTCTCTAAATAGTGTTAATAAATGGCACTTTACAATCAGCATATCAATCAATCAATCAATCATAACATTTGTATAGCGCACTACTCACCCGGAAGGGTCTCAAGGCGCTTGGGGGAAGGGGTCCGCTACTGCTCGAACAGCCAGGTCTTGAGTTGTCTCCTGAAGGCGAGATGGTCCTGGGTCTGCCGAAAGTGGATGGGGAGGGAGTTCCATGTCTTGGCCGCCAGGTAGGAGAAGGATCTGCCTCCGGCGGTGGCTCTTCGGATGCATGGTACGGCGGCGAGGGCGAGGCTAGTAGACCGTAGCTGGTGGATGGGGGTGTAGAAGGTCAGGCGGTCGTTGAGGTACTTGGGGCCCAGGTCGTGGAGAGACTTGTGTGCGTGGGTGCGGAGCCTGAACATGATCCTCTTGTTGACGGGGAGCCAGTGCAGGTCCCTCAGGTGGCCGGAGATGTGGCTGCGTCGGGGATGTCCAGGATGAGTCGGGCGGAGGCGTTCTGGATGCGTTGGAGTCTTTTCTGTAGCTTGGCTGTGGTTCCGGCGTAGAGGGTGTTTCCGTAGTCCAGTCGCTGGTGACGAGTGCCTGGGTGACCGTCTTCCTGGTTTCGGTCGGGATCCATCGGAAGATCTTGCGGAGCACGCGTAGGGTGTGAAAGCATGATGAGGAGACGGCGTTGACTTGTCTGGTCATCGAGAGGGAGGAGTCCAGGATGAAGCCCAGGTTGCATGCATGGTCTGTTGGCTTGGGAGTGGTGCCCAGGGCTGGGGGCCACCAGGAGTCGTCCCAGGCGGAGGGCGATGATCCCAGGATGAGGACTTCCGTCTTGTCTGAGTTCAGTTTCAGGCTGCTGTTCTTCATCCACTCGGCGACGTCTTTCATCCCTTCGTGTAGGCTGGTTCTGGTGGTGTCGGGGTCTCTGGTGAGGGAGAGGATCAGCTGGGTGTTGTCGGCGTAGGAGACGATGTTGAGGTTGTGTTGGCGTGCGACGGCTGCAAGAGGTCTCATGTAGACGTTGAAGTGGGTGACGCTGAGTGATGATCCTTGCGGTACGCTGCAGATGACTTCGGTGGCCTCGGATCGAAACGGGGGGAGGCGGACTCTCTGTGTTCTTCCGGCGAGGAACAAGATGATCCACTCCAGTGCCTTCTCTTGGATGCCGATGTTGCTGAGGCGTTGAACTAGGGTGCGGTGGCAGACAGTGTCGAACGCTGCAGAGAGGTCCAGGAGGATGAGTGCCGCTGTTTCCCCGTTGTCGAGCAGGGCTCGGATGTCGTCGGTGGCTGCGATGAGGGCGGTCTCGGTGCTGTGGTTGGCTTTGAAACTGGACTGCAAGGGGCCGAGGGATCCGTTCGTCTCGAGGAAGGCGGCAAGCTGTCTGTTGACGATCTTCTCGATGACTTTAGCAGCAAAAGGGAGGAGCGAGATGGGGCGGAAGTTTTTGAGGTTGGTGGGGTCCGCTGTTGGTTTCTTCAGTAGGGCGCTGAGCTCGGCATGCTTCCAGCTCTCCGGGAAGGTGGCGGTGTTGAAGGAGGTGTTGATGATGTTCCGGAGTTGGGGTGCGATGGTGGAGTCGGCCTTGTTGAAGAAGTGGGGGGGGTCAGGGGGCGGTTGGAGATCCGGAGTGGATGGTGTTCATCGTGCGGGCTGTGTCTTCGGTGGTCACCGTGGTCCAGGTGCGGAGGGTGGCGGTGGGGGGCGTTGGTTCGACGGTTGGGTGCGTGGATGGTGCGCCGAAGCTGTTGTGGATGTCGGCGATCTTGCGGTGGAAGAACGAGGCGAGAGAGTTGCAGAGATCTTGTGAAGGAGTGATGTCGTTTTTGCCGGTGCTGGGGTTGGAGAACTCCTTGACAAGGCTGAAGAGTTCCTTGCTGTCGTGGGCGTTGTTGTCCAGTCGTTCCTTCAGTGATTTCTTCTTGGTGGTGCCGATAAGCTGGTGGTGCTTGCGGGTGGCGTGTTTGAGGGCGGTCATGTTGTCAGTGGTCTGGTCGAGGAGCCAGGCTTTCTCGAGGGTGCGGCAGGTCTTCTTGGAGTCCTTGAGTTCGTCGGTGAACCAGGAGGCCTTCTTGCTTCTGGGTCTGCGGGATGGTTCTTCAGTGGCGCGAGGTCGTCGGCGCAGGCGGTCAGCCACTGCGTGAAGTTGCGGGCTGCTTCGTTGGGGTCCGTTGTGCTGGCGGGTGGGTTCTGGCTGAGGGAGGTGGTGAGCTGGTCGGCGGTGATCTTGCTCCAGCTCCTGTGAGGAACCCGTTGCGGGTGGTGGTGGGTCGTGGTTCTTCTGAAGCTGAAGTGGACGCAGCTGTGGTCGGTCCATTGGAGTCCGGTGGAGTGTCTGAAGGTGATATGCTTGCTGGATGAGAAGACGGGATCAAGCGTGTGGCCGGCGTAGTGGGTGGGGGTGTTGACCAGTTGCTTGAGTCCGAGGTTGGCGAGGTTGTCCAGCAGGGCGGTGGAGTTGCGGTCCTTGTTGTTCTCCAGGTGGAAGTTGAGGTCCCCTAGGAGGATGTAGTCGGCGGAGGGGAGGGCGTGTGGGCTGATGAAGTCCGTGATGTCTTTGCTGAATTGTGTGTGTGGTCCCGCGGGTCTGTAGACGTGGGTGCCTCTGAGGGTCGTCTTTGGGTCGGTGTGAATCTGGAAGTGGAGGTGCTCGGCGGCAGCGAAGGTGTCGTTGGAGTCGGTCGTGATGCGGATGGTGTTCTTGTGGACGATGGCGATGCCTCCTCCAGTCTGGTTGACGCGGTCCCTCCTGATGATCTTGTACCCGTCCGGGATGGCGATGGCGATGTCAGGGGCTGAGGAGACGTTCATCCAGGTTTCCGTGAGGAAGGCGATGTCTGGTGATGTTGTGTCGAGGAGGTTCCAGAGTTCCACGGCGTGTCTGTGGACGGAGCGGGTGTTGAGCAGGATGCACTTGAGGTGGTTGCTGCTGGTGCTTGGCTTGGCGGGTGCGGTGCAGGTTCGGAGGCAGGTGAATTTGCAGGTTTTGCAAGTGAAGGGTCCGTGGATGCGTTTCGGGGCGGCTCGGCAGCAGGCGGGGTTCCGGCCGGCATTGAGTGCGTTGAGGGCGGCGGTGTCGTAGGTCTGTCTGGTCGTCTTGCATCGACACAGGTATAGTTTACCCAATGCCTTTATGTCTCGTGCAGTATAAACAAATTTATTTAACGGTAAACAAAGAAAAAAGTGTTCAGTCTGTGTAGTGAGATACAACTGTAATTGCTAGTCTTGTAAGTATTTCAATGGTTCTTTTCTTCAATAGTGGGATTGTGGAATGGAATCCGTGATACATGAAGCATTTTTTAATTAGTTACAATGCACTATGTAACTCGTAATTTGCACAGCATTAATAAGTGCGCAACTGCATTTATTAGAACAATTGTTACAGACAACGTTATTGGGCCATATTTGTTTTCAGCATTACTGCAAGCACAATCATGTATTTATTGTTTTGATGCTCATATGTTAAAATGCTTAGGCACTCACTACGACTATATGTGGTTCAAAGGTTCAAAACAAGCTTTATTCGATTTTGAATTAAAATCATAAAAGCATTTATACATCCATGTATACATTAAAAAAACATTTAAAATATCGTAAAATTAATCAGTACAGTGCAAGAATAGCTTGTTTGATCATAAAAAATCTTTACATAAAGATTCGTTAAAAGTGGCTAAAAAACAGGCATTTCATTGAGAATCGTCATCAATCCAGAAAAGGAAAAAGAAAGGCTTAATACATAGATTTTCTCCAATTTACAACAGCTTTTAGAAAGGATGAAACAGCGAAAACTACATGATTGTCCTCTAGCTGTATCATTTTCACATATGCAAATCTGCATTTTCGGATCCCCTAACGTTTAAGGAAGGGTATCAAGAATTGTTTCCTAGGACTTGAATAAAACTTGCAAAAGAACATAATATGAATGTTAGATTGGAATCAGGTACTATCACAAGGACATATAAGTTTAGAGGTAGACCAGTCATTACAAGTGGGTAATGTAATCCATGCGAAAAAAGGACCCCAAACGTAAACGGGTCAGCAGCATTCTGGGATAGGGGGTCTGTACCAGGACTAGGTAGGGTTGAAGACCCTCCTTCGGTGTAATTTCCTGGTAATTGAGCACTGTGCTTTTAGATTTTTCACTATTCCATCTGATGGTATCTGAGTGGATGGTCATCATCTTTTTCAGTGCTGTTCTAGATATCCCTTTGTGGACTGGGGGTTGCGGCGGACCGGAATAACAGGCGTGGAGGCCGTATGTATTGGGCTATGGTAGATGTTTTTATTATTCGGTGTAACAAGGAAAACCGGAGTCAGTACAGAGGGTTGGGGTGAAGCCGTAGTCGCCTTTCTGGTATACACCGGCTGATGGATCGTCCGGAGGTCTTCACGTCTTCCGGGCGTTGGGATAACCTCGGAGGGAGATAGAGAAGCAGGGGTTAGTCCTTTCAGTATGGACTACACATGTACCGTTACCAACACCAGGGTCGTGTGGGACTAAAGAGGACCGTGAGGATGGGAACGGGAAGGGGGGTAGACGGGAGGGGATCAAGTAGGAGGGGAAAGGGTATAGACGAGGTGCTCCGGTGATGGGTCGGGGTGTAGGGACTATGATACAAGGTCTAAGTGCAGTGTCTCTACGTTCTAATATATACAGTGCGTAAGGGTGCTCTCTCAGTGCATGCAATATCTATACAATTTACAAGTAGATACAGCTATATACAAAGGGGACACGGAGACGGTAACAAGGTACTCACGTGCCCCGCCGTAACTCTCCCGAGAGTTACGGCCGCTCTCCAGCCACCTCCAGAGGACTCCACCACTCCTCGGTCCAGACGTCCTCCAACTCTCCGTCTTCGATCCTCTCACTCCTTCCACTCTCCGCCAAGGGTTCACTGCGCGCTGTCTCCTGCCACGAGTCGGCTATCTGGAACGCTCTCCTCTCTTCGTCGTCGGCTTTTGTACGTCCAGGTCCTGGGCAGGGGGAGGGACTTCCGGTTTCCCGGTGGACTGCTTCCGGTTCAGGACTTCCGGTTCCCCTGTAGGCTGTTTCCGGTTCGGGTTTTCCGGATTCCGGGTGTTCGGGGTTCTCCGTTTCTGGGACGGGCCGGTGTCTGTTCCTCTGGTCTCGTACCTGCATAGGACACAAAGAAGAAGGACTCCCGGTCGTCAGAGACACGGGAGGGTTAGAGGTCGTGGTACCCCCACACGGGCGTCGCCCGGTTGAGGTAGGTGGTATCCCCCTTCCACATCCCCTTTCCCTAGCTGTCTTTCTTGTGGGGGAGGATGGCGGGGGATATCTGGACAGGTAATCCGCATTGCCCTGCTCGGCCCCCTTCCTATGCAAGGTCTGGAATCTGTAAGGCTGTAGGGACAAAAACCAACGGAGCACTCTGGCGTTATGTCCCCTGTTACGTGCCATCCATGCTAGAGGTGCGTGATCAGTGTATAGGACGAATTCCCGCCCCTCCAAATAGTACCGCAGGCTCTCTATGGCCCATTTAATGGCCAGGGCTTCCTTTTCGACTACCGCGTAGTTCATTTCACGAGGGAAGAGTTTCCTGCTAAGGTAGAGGATGGGCCTCTCTATGCCTGCTTGGTCTTTTTGGGAAAGGACTGCTCCCAGTCCCTGTTCTGAGGCGTCGGTTTGGAGAATAAAGGGACGCGTGTAATCAGGACTGATGAGAACCGGCTCAGACAGTAGTGCTTGTTTAAGGGACCGGAAAGCTGTCAGCATCTGAAGGGAGGGATGGCGTAACAATGATTCTGTTCCTATGTTCTTCTTTAGGAGGTCTGTTAGGGGCACGGCTAACTGAGAAAAATTAGGGATGAACCTCCGATAATAACCTAAAAGCCCAAGGAAAGCCCGGAGATCCTTTTTGGTTTGGGGGAAGGGTATTGACTGGATAGCCTTTATTTTATTATCTTGGGGTCGTATGACCCCCTTCCCAAGGAGGTAACCCAGGTATTTGACTGTTTGTGCAGCAAGAGTGGTTTTAGCGGGGTTAATAGTGAACCCGTGTTCCCCCAGAGAGGTGATCACCCGTGTCAGGTGGGACAGATGCTCCGGCCAGTCATCACTGTATATGACAATATCGTCAAGGTATGCTCCTGCGTATCGGGCATGGGGCTGCAGGACAATATTCATAGCCCGTTGAAAAGTTGCGGGGGCCCCATGAAGCCCGAAAGGCATGACTCTGAATTGGAATAGTCCATCAGGCGTAGAAAACGCCGTTTTCTTTTTGTCCTCACTTTTCAGGGGGATTTGCCAGTATCCCTTGCAGAGATCCAGCGTGCTGATGTAGCGAGCCCGACCAATGCGTTCTATCATCTCGTCTACTCTGGGTAGCGGATACGTATCAAAACTCGACACTTTATTGACTTCCCTAAAGTCAATGCAAAATCTTGTGGAGCCATCGGGTTTGGGAACAAGCACGATGGGTGAGTTCCAGCAACTGATAGATGGCTCTATAATTCCCATGTTCATCATTTCTTTGGTTTCTTCCTGGATTATTTTCCGGCGGGCTTCTGGGACGCGATAGGGGCGCTGTCTCACGACCTTTCCTGGTTCTGTATGAATTGCATGTTCTATGACCGTGGTGTGTCCCGGAGAAGTGGAAAACACTTTGTGTATGGGGGACAAGACATTCCTGAGGTCATCTCGTTGTGTCGGGGATAGGTCTGGGTCTACACAACTCTCGAAGAGTGGGCTTCCAGGAACAACCGCGTTGGACAGTACAGGTTGGGGACCCTCCCATTTCTTAAGCAGATTGATGTGATAGATCTGTCTCTGGTTACGGGTATGGTCTAATTCTATCTCGTACGTAACAGGGGTTACCTGTCTCGTCACCGGATACGGTCCCTGCCATTGTCCCAGTAGTTTATGATCGGAGGAGGGAAGGAGGAGTAGTACAAGGTCTCCGGGGGCAAAGGTTCTGGCTTTGGATCCTCTGTCATATTGGCGCTTTTGTGTAGCCTGGGCGGCTGATAGGTTCTGCCTCACTATTTCCCTGATCTGGCCCAAGTGCGTCTTAAGGTTGGCCACGTATTCGGGCAGGGGACGGGTACGGTCGGGCTCGGCTTCCCATGCCTCCCGTGCCATATCCAGGAGGGTTCTAGGGGGTCTTCCGTAGAGTAGTTCATATGGCGAATACCCTGTGCTGCTCTGTACTTTGCAACGGATAGCAAAGAGGGCCAACGGAAGCATTTCCTCCCAGCGACGGCTTTCTAGACCCATCAATTTCTTGAGTGTGGTTTTCAGGGTCGCGTTGTACCGTTCCACGAGTCCGTCGGTCTGGGGGTGGTAGGCCGAGGTCCTGATTTGTTTAATGCCCAGTTGCGAACATACCTGACGCATGAGAGAAGAGACAAACGGGGTTCCCTGGTCCGTCAAGATCTCTCGGGGAAAACCCACTCGGGTGAAGATGGTTACAAGGGCTCTTGCTATGTTTTGTGTGGTGGGATGTTTCAGTGGAACGGCCTCCGGAAACCGAGTGGCGTAGTCTACGAGAACGAGAGCATACCGGCATCCACTTTTTGAGGGCAACATGGGGCCTATCAGGTCCATCCCAACCCTAGTGAACGGGACATCTATGAGGGGGAGCGGCTGAAGGGGAACTCTTGGGGGCCTGTATCGGCTGTTCTTTTGACACACCGGACATTCTTTGCAGTATTGGCTCACTTGTTTGTGTATGCCAGGCCAATAGAATTTTTCCAGTATCGTTTGTCCGGTTTTTTCGTCCCCGAAATGCCCTCCCAACAAATGACTATGGGCCAAAAATAGTACTTTGTCGCGAAAGGGACCGGGAACGAGTAGCTGTGGTTCTTGTTGGGGTCCGCCCTTCCTGTACAAGAGACCATTTCGTTTAAAGAAATAGGGACATACGTGCAAGGGATCCTCGTTTTCCAGGGCACGTCCCCAGGCGTCTTGTAACACTGGGTCCTCTTGTTGGGCTGCATGAAATTCCCGGTCGGTTTCCCATGGATGCGGGTCCACCTGAACAGGATAGGCAGGGGCGTATGACCTTTTTTCTTTCTTCTTTTGCCTTCTGGTCTTTGGGATTTTGGTTGTTGGCTCTACGGGAGGCTGGTTTCTGGAAAAGGGGGCCTCGGACCACCATTTCTCCAAGGAATTCGTGGCATCATGCAACAGACGGGGTAGTCCTTGGTAATCGCTACCCAGGATAACCTGTTCCGGCAGGTTGGGTACTAGGCCGACGTTCAGAGGGCTTCTTTCTCCGGAGGGTTGTTGTACCTGCACCTGGGTGGTGGGATATCTTCTGGTGTCACCGTGTACGCATTGGATGTCAACGGTGCCAGTCACAGGCCCCATTGGCCTGGCCATTTCCTGAGGCCTTAGCACGCTTTGCCGACAACCGGAGTCGGCTAACGCCATCATGGGGTAGCCATCGATTCTCACCGGACACCGGAAGGGAGGAGGACTGGCATCCGTGGTGAGACACACATAGTTCCGAGCCAGTCCAACCTCCATTGGTTCCTCCTTCTGTGGACAGAACCGTGCAATGTGGCCATATCCCCCACAGTGGTAGCATTGAGGGCCGGGATGACTTGGTCTTGGAATCACCGGAAAGGGAACAAAAGGGATAGGTTCTGGTTTTCGGGGTACCAATGGCCTCAGTGTTCTGGGATGATTTCCATGGATCGTTCGTGCTGGAGGATCGTCCTTCTTCTGGGAGTCTTGTGCACGGCTGAAGGCGCTTGCGATCTCGACCGCTGTGTCCAGGGTGAGTCTTGAGTGCTGGCGGACCCACTTCTGTGTTGCTGGGTGAAGGGAGGACAGGAATTGCTCCAGGTATATTTTAGCCATTATGTCCTCCTTGGTAGACGTGGCAGGCTTCAGCCAGCGATTGGTTAGGTCTTGGATGCGAAACGACAGGGCTCGGGGTGTTTCCTGTGGTCCCTCCCGCACCTGTCGCAGTCGTGCCCTGTAGGTCTCGTCATCGATCCCAAGCCGTTCAAGGATGCAAGTCTTTATATCCTGGTATGGTGTCAGCCCTTGGATGTTGGCCTGTTGGAACGCCGCCTGGAGTTCCCCCGTTAGCAGTGGCCCAAGATAGTGGCTCCAGCGATCAACTGGCCAAGCAGCCGCCTGAGCCAAACGCTCAAAGTTTGTAAAAAAGAAGTCCGGGTCCTCTCCTGCGACGTATTTCTGTAATACCACCGAGGGTAAGGCAGTCGCGGGTCTAGCTTGCCCCATGACTTCGACTAGTTTCCCAAGGGCTCGGTCTTGAGCGGTGCCCTGATCCTTCAGAACGTCGTGCAGCTGGCCACGGTCGTCTTCGGCCGTCTTGAGAAACCGCTCCATCATCTTCCCAAGAAGATCCTGGCTTTCTGCGAGTTGCTTCACGGCGGCCTCCATGCTTCCGGATCCCACTTCTGACACCAGGTGTGGACTGGGGGTTGCGGCGGACCGGAATAACAGGCGTGGAGGCCGTATGTATTGGGCTATGGTAGATGTTTTTATTATTCGGTGTAACAAGGAAAACCGGAGTCAGTACAGAGGGTTGGGGTGAAGCCGTAGTCGCCTTTCTGGTATACACCGGCTGATGGATCGTCCGGAGGTCTTCACGTCTTCCGGGCGTTGGGATAACCTCGGAGGGAGATAGAGAAGCAGGGGTTAGTCCTTTCAGTATGGACTACACATGTACCGTTACCAACACCAGGGTCGTGTGGGACTAAAGAGGACCGTGAGGATGGGAACGGGAAGGGGGGTAGACGGGAGGGGATCAAGTAGGAGGGGAAAGGGTATAGACGAGGTGCTCCGGTGATGGGTCGGGGTGTAGGGACTATGATACAAGGTCTAAGTGCAGTGTCTCTACGTTCTAATATATACAGTGCGTAAGGGTGCTCTCTCAGTGCATGCAATATCTATACAATTTACAAGTAGATACAGCTATATACAAAGGGGACACGGAGACGGTAACAAGGTACTCACGTGCCCCGCCGTAACTCTCCCGAGAGTTACGGCCGCTCTCCAGCCACCTCCAGAGGACTCCACCACTCCTCGGTCCAGACGTCCTCCAACTCTCCGTCTTCGATCCTCTCACTCCTTCCACTCTCCGCCAAGGGTTCACTGCGCGCTGTCTCCTGCCACGAGTCGGCTATCTGGAACGCTCTCCTCTCTTCGTCGTCGGCTTTTGTACGTCCAGGTCCTGGGCAGGGGGAGGGACTTCCGGTTTCCCGGTGGACTGCTTCCGGTTCAGGACTTCCGGTTCCCCTGTAGGCTGTTTCCGGTTCGGGTTTTCCGGATTCCGGGTGTTCGGGGTTCTCCGTTTCTGGGACGGGCCGGTGTCTGTTCCTCTGGTCTCGTACCTGCATAGGACACAAAGAAGAAGGACTCCCGGTCGTCAGAGACACGGGAGGGTTAGAGGTCGTGGTACCCCCACACGGGCGTCGCCCGGTTGAGGTAGGTGGTATCCCCCTTCCACACCCTTCTAGGGTACTAGGGTTATCAAAGAACTCAGGATGATCCAATTTAGTAAATAGAGTTCTCACATAGGATAACCATTTGATGTTACCTACCCCGTCAAGTGCTAGGCAGTCTTTAATAAGGTCTCTGTTCAGGTTAGCTTCCTGCGTAGCCCAGACCTTATGCCAGAGCAGGATAGGGGACATCTTGATAATGTCGCTAATATAGGTGACTCCTAGCTCAATATGTGACATATATGTAGATGTTGTTTTTGACATTCCCAGTAGGTGGCAAAGGAATTGATTTTCACAACTCTGTAGGGAAGGATCTTTCTCAATGCCCCATAACCCTGCGCCATAAGTGGCTGTGGATACGCATTTTGCTCTGTAAACCTGAATTAATTCTTTAACTGGTTTACCACCTATTTTGTCAGAAAAGGAGCGCAAGGCACCTATGGTTCGACTAAAGGCCAGTTTCCAGGCTGCTATAGCAGCCTGCCAGCGGCCCCACCTGTCAAACAGAATTCCCAGGTAGCAGAATCTATCTGTTGTAGCTATTCTTTGATTGTCCAGGAATATAGTGCAGGGAGCTCTGTTAATCTTTGGTGCGCAGGGCATAGTATAAGTTTTTGAGATGTTAACTCTAAGGTCTCTATCCCTCATGTAACTTATCTACGGCACGCTGTAAACCAACTCTAGTCCTGGACATTATAGCCCCGTCGTCGGCATATAATAAAATGGGGACAGGGGAGCCATTAACAGTAAGATAATCGTTAGGTAAGTTTGCCAGTTGCTGGCCAATAGAGTTAATATATAAAGTAAATAATAATGGTGCCAATATACAGCCTTGTCTGACCCCTCTAGAGATAGAAAATTTGTCTGAACATTCCCCCTGTTGACCGTACCTCACTCTCGCCCCTGCTTCTTTATAAAGTTCTTTAATAAAAGTGATAATACGGGCGTCAATACCAATATCCCACAGTGTAGACCATAGAAAACCATGATCAACACAATCAAACGCGGAACTAAGATCGATGAAAGTTATGAAAAGTGTTCCGTGTTTGGCCTGGGTATATTTAGAGACAAGAAGGGACAAGTTTAGGCATTGTTCTATCGTCCCTATTCTCTTTCTAAACCCATATTGTAGTTTTGATACCACTTGTTGGTTTTCCTCCCAAAGTTGGATTCTTTTTAAAATTATCCTTCCAGCCACCTTCATCAGGCCATCTAAGAGAGATATTGGCCTATAACAGGTTGGATCATCTCTGTTACCTTTTTTTAAAAATAGGCACCACAATGGCATCTGGCCCGGTAGAGATGAACCCACACTGATTTCCCTTATTTAAAAAATTTGTGAGCATCGGGCCCCAAAAATCAGGCTCTGCCTTGTAGACGTCCACCGGGGTGCAGTCTGGTCCTGGTGCTTTTCCAGGTGCACTTTCCCTGATGGCATCATATACTTCCTGATGGGTAAATGAGATATCTATGGGGAATGGGTTAGTGTAAGAAAGAGGACCGGGGTTATTAACAGTTGCCCATGGTGAAGGTGGACATGAGCACACACCTGTAGTAGATGTGCCTGCATCAGGGATAGAATGATTATACAATTGTTTAAAATGGTTTACCCAAGTGTCACCAGCGATGGCTACATCCATGATATTCTTATTATTATTCGATGTATACGAAGATTTAACCACCTTCCAGAAGGCAGAGCTATTTTTCTGTTTGGATGCCTCCATTAGGGATTCCCAAGCCTCACTTTTTAGTTTTATTTTCCTATCTTTGATTGCTAATTTATATATCCTCCTGGCCTGGCGGATAAGGTCTGAGTTTTTAGGTATTAAGTATAGGGCCCTTTTTAGCTCTTTCAGAGCAACAGTACATTTACTGTCAAACCACCCTGAGGATTTTTTAATGTTACCCTTGGGTACTCGGACCAAAAGGTTTTTAATTGTGTGTTGAATATTGGAAAAGGCAGCCATTACCTCCTTTGGATTAATATTTTCTTCAAGACACACTGAAATGTCCGCTGCATATGAAGAAACTAAATGTTGAAGAAATCCTAGGGGTTGTATCTTTTCCCATTTGATAACATAACCATTTTCTTTAGTCAGGTTAATCTTAGGCGGATAAACACGTGTAGTAGATTTTTTGCTTTGATGCCCCACAACTTTTACATTGAAGATTAACGGGTAATGGTCACTCAACGGGACTTTCCCCGTTTCCCAATGGGTTATGAGTCCAGGTGTAATAGGGGAGATTAGAGCAAAATCTATAGTAGAATTGCAGTCACGGCCGTTAAAGGTTGGCTGGAAGGGAGCCGGTGGTAGGTATACCTGATTGATAAATGACAGGTCAAAGTAAAAGATGATGTCATTTAGAAGGCTCCCCATCTTGGTGTGGGTGAAATGTATGGGACCATCCTCCCCGTAGTCTGCCAGGCCGCACAAACCTAGTTCATGGTACGGGCAGGTGGTACAATTAAAGTCCCCCACCCAAATGATCAATTTTTCCCCCACAACTTCTTCTCCTATCTTTTTGATGGAACTCAGAATTTTTGCCATGGTGGGCTCCATCTCAGTGCTCGGTATATTATTATAAAAGTTCACTAAGATGATATTATGCAGAAGCCCCCATTTAAAGGTTAGGATTTGATAGTACAAGCTTGACTGAAACTTATGCACTTTAACATCCCCCGTTGTTGATACATATATGCAAAGGCCCCCCTTATGGCGGCCCTGGATCGAGGGGGTGGCTGGGGAATGGAAAGTTTGATAACCTAATATGTGGGCTTCATCCAAGAGCCAGGTCTCTTGTAAGCAGAGAATACTATGCTTTCGGATGATGTCCAGCCATGTGTTAAGGGCGATTTTACTTGCCAAGCCCGCTACATTCCAGGAAAGCAATGTATGTAGATGATTACTAGGTCTATCACGGATGGGTCCAGAATTCCCACTGGTGTTTAGAATAGACGAAGGTAGGATATGCTGCGAATTCTGTGTAAGAAGGGAAGGTGAATATAATTCTTCTGGATGTGGCAATAGGTGACATTGATCTAAGTCCATCAGCTCCTTACAGTCTCTAGCTGATTGTAACTCTGTCACTCCAGATGTCTTTAATACAGTTCCTGGTGACCCAAGGGTAACATTATGATTCGTTACTAACTGTTCTGGATGCGTGTTATGGTGGATTATTGGCAACATCTTAGTTGAAGAGAGTGACTCCTCCTGCTCAAAGTTACTTGCCTGTCAGTCTAGATCTTCAAGACCTGACAGGACATCGTATCTATTAACCAGAGGGATTTGCCATTGTGGCACGTATGATGGACGTGGAGCAAAATCCATGTGGCCCCCCCATGCACGGGGATATCTGTTAGGAGATCTCAATCTTGAGTTGTCCCTCGGATATTGCCACAGAGGTCTCCTAGGCCCTACGTTTATGTTCAGTAAAGAGGGAACGTAAGAGTGTTCGGAGGAGTTGTTAAAGAGGTTTTCCTCGTGCAGTGGTGCCACTAATGACCGGGGATAAAAGTAGCCAAGTTCCTTTGTAGCAATACCATTTGCTCCACGAGGATCGTACCAATCAGTGATATGAGTAACCACCCTGTGATCCCTGAAATTGATGGCAATCACATCCCCTGATAAATCTTTGGGCCTTTGTCCTACCCACCCTAGCCTCCTCACGTTCGTTATCTCTCCATTAAGGTGAGGGGGCAATGGTCTATTATTTATAAGCCAGTGGGTTACCTTGTTTTTTAAATCAGAGTAGCCTTCCCGCCTACCTTCTGGGAGCTCAGGAACCCCTGTAAGTATAATTACGAAGGGGGCCGAGTCAGGTGGGAGATTTATATGATGCTGAACATTATGTTTTTTTCTCTGGGGACGTCCAGCATTATTAAAATCTCTTGTAGGTTCAGATCTTGAGGGGGCAGTATTTTTGTGAGCAGTATTAAGGGTACCCTTATCTTTTTTCCCATATATGTGGTATTTAGTACACATGGAAAATAACGATTGCATAAGGTACTTTATTTATCGAGGGCGATGCATACCACCTATTACGAGCTGTTCGGGTACAACATTTGGATTTTGGGGATTTACTCACCAAAATCCATCGCATCATACAGCAAATATCATATAGTTTCCCAGGGCTAAAATTGGTTTGACCTGCCAAATAGTTTCCCACGGCTAAAATTGGTTTGATCTGCCAAAATGTAACAATGGTGAGTTATTTAACACATCCAATAGTTATCGGATGCTTGAAATACCTAACAACTCATAATTCCAACCCATGCGTAAACGAGTGACGTCACGAAACATGAGGGACACCCCCCTGCAAAGTACATGGAGGATGTCCCTTCCGGCCCACCACATACCACTTTCGTTCCAGACCAAGTGAACTGTGCTGAGGGGGCTTCTGAAGCTTGGGGACCCTGTGCACAGCGGCTGCGGGGACTAATGATACGTCCCGGCGTAAACACAGGCTTACGCACGGATCAGAATTAACCACCCAGCTCGTAATTAGGCCATCAGCAAATATGTGCAGTGAGCATGCATTTCTTTATAAAATCTCCCTTTCATTTCTCAGCTCGAGTATCAATTCCTAATAGGATTCATGTGTTCCAATAGACCCCCCTTTAACACTCTGCTTCTCTGTCACTGTCACCCTTTTTCCCCCACACACTACCTTTTCCTTTCACATTCTGCCGATTGCTGAAATACTGGTGTGATTCTTCTGTTTTCCTTTTGCTTTACAGATGTACAGGGCCCTGCTTATACTTCACAACTGAGTGATCGCAGCCGTCCACACATTAGATCTTTGACTGAGCCTTGGCAAACCTAAGTAATAGATTGGAAATACAATTATTGCTTACCTACAAAATTCCTTTGCTTGTGAGGTAAAGCATATATATCAGAAAAATTGTTGTTTTTTTCTCTCCTCAGGCCTATTCAATAAATGAACGTTGCACCAGGACTCTTACACAGAGTATCTTTGAAATGGGTTTTGTATTGATTTTTGTAACTACCCTGTTAGGTGACGTTATTCCTTAGTGTGTCATGTTTAGATGGGTCTGCCCGGAGCAGGTCATTGAGGTGATAACTGTCATTTGGAGGGACAGAAAAGCAATCATAGCTTTTTCATTACTTACTGTTTTCCCCCTGCAAGTGTGGGATCATTTGACATATTATGGCTACTGTGATTTAAGCTGCATTCTGAAATTAAGTGTTGGAATATCAAGCTGTGGGTTTAGAAAAATAAACTCGATGTCAAAGGAACCAGATGCCCCGTAGGTCGTAACTGTGTTCTGGGGGGAGCAGTCTGCCAAGCGAGACATAGAAAAGTAATGGGAAGAAATAGTGACAAGGGAGAGGCAAGGTTAAAAAAGCAACTCTGAACATTGTGCCCCAGATTTACAAATGGTTCTTGTCGGCACCAGCGCAAATCAGAGCGGTAGCTTTGAGTTATTTTCCAGCGGAAAAAGTTTTCACACTAGAAAGGTGGTCCTTTGCACCACACCAATTCCACATTGCACTACTTTAGGTCAAGGTGGGTGATACGGGGGTAGAGCACCGCAACCCATAGGTGATGCAAAGCTCTATTTACCAAGGTAGCTGGAGTAAACGTTGCATCAAAAACACAAACCGGAAACTGAGCAAACAAGAGGGAATGCATTGATTTCCAGCAGAAACTGACTCATTGCATGCGTGATGCAGTTTAGAGCAAATATCCAAGGTGTCTGTCCCTTCTGCAGTTGTCTATGCATAGGAATTTTTTAATAGAAATGTAAAGCTTCAGTACAATTTCTACACTGGACAGCGCACATTCGCCTCTGTGGCATGGTGCAAGGCTGTGTGTCACTCAAGGCATCCTGTTCGTGCACTGGGGGGGGGGAGGGGGTGACACTGTTAACATGCCAATATTAGTAGATGAGCCTATGACCTGCATTTTCTACTTCGTGCAATGGAGAGCAGCATGTGTGTATGCTACTGTGTGCTGCATGTTGCCTAGTCCACCTCGTTCACAAACGTGTCACATCATCTGTTCTGGAGACATCCTACTATAGTATTGTGAAAATGAAAAAGCACCCTTGCAAATGAAACAACACAACCAGTGAGACAATAATTTTGATTTCCAAGAGGTTTTGACCTCGGGGGACTTTTTAAATTAAAATGTAAACATTACACAATGTCTGTTTGAGGCTTGACACCTTGAAACAAAAATCCAAGTGTGAGAAGGGAGCTTGGACTTCAAGGGGTGAGCCTTCATGCTGAGTAGGATATCAGCTGCTGAGACCCTCCAAATGTGAGCTGGAATTCCACTAGGTGCAAGCTTTCCAGCTCACTTTCTTTGCCAGTGGGTGCTATCTGACCTTTTATGGGTCACCGTCTGATGGGAGTCAATATCATGTGACATGCAGTAGCACTGTGTGATTTGGCAGATTCAAAAGATGACCACGTGCTTGTTATTAAAAACAATTATCATTGACTTTTTTAAACATCTAACATATTTTTGGGGTAATATATTAATTAAATTTGCGGAAATATATAAACAAATAAATGCAAGACTAGTAACTTGTAACAATGAGTCCCAGAACCACAGTTCATTACCTTCCATCTCCGTCTTCCTCGTCAAAGTCACCTTAAGCACTATGTGTTTGGGACAAAGCATTCACCCATAGAACAAAAATTCCCACCCAACATGGTGGTTTGACAGGAAGTACCGATCACCTGACCCACAAGAGTGGGTCAAACCCACAAAGTATCCTGTTTTTTTCTCTATGGTCTGGCAAAGAACACCCATGGAGCGTGAGCTGCCAACGCCGTGCGCTTTGAGGCAGCAGTACATTTTGTTTATTTTTACTGTAGCTGGGACTGCTGGATCATCCATGCATTTGTATTCTCTTTGTGCCGCAGTTCCTGCACTGAGCGTTTGTGTGCGACAGTTTGAATTTCGCTTTTTGGTAATCACTGCCACTCCTCCAATGAGTGTTTAGGAGTGGCGGTGATCTTTGTCTCCTTCTGACTCCCACAAGGGTTCAGTTTCTGCAATGCTATCAGCGTAGCTCCTGCACTATGGCAGTCAGGAGCGGTGCTTGCTCTGTTTATGTGTTTGACACTGCTGCTCCGGCACTGGGGGAGGGGTCTATGCCATGACACTCCCTCCTCTGTTTATTTCTGGAAACAGCCAGCGAGTGCTGCCCTTGCTCCTATATCTGGACTGCCAAATGGTAGGGGTTGTATAATTAGATTTTCATCTGTTTGGTCATGAGACATCGCCAATGCCTGGGTTCTTCATTTGGTGAATGTTGGCTATTTTATTGTCTTTTCTGCCCAACCTCATGATCTTTTCGTCCCTGCTCCTTGGAATCCTCAGTTGCTCCAGGGTCTTCATTCAGTGATCTTCTGGCCCCTCCAGAAGTGAGCCGTCATTCCTGTTCCGGTGTCAGAATGGGGTCAGAGTTGTTATTCGCTGATTTTCCTGGTCACGAGGCTTCAGGGGTTCCCGCCCAGTCTTGGGTCTCTAGGCAGTGAATTCCTATGTTCCATACCATATATTACAGGCGGTGAATTCCAGCTTTCACCCTTGTTTCTTCTAGGTAATTTTCATTTTGGCTTCTTTGTGCCTTTTGGATGCTTAATTTCATGTTCTGAATCTTCCCCTATCTCAGAGGTGTCTGTGGTTCTTTGCCCTGGAGCGCATTTTGAGTTCTGTGTGCTTTCATTTGGGCTAGCCTCAGCCTCTGGGGTGTTCACTAAGACCCAGCATTACTGGTGAGTCTGTTACTTACCTTGGGGGTGCTTCTGTTCCTTTATCTGGATGGTTGGATAATATCTTCCTCCTCTTTCCTAAAGACCCAGGAGGAAGTGAAGTGGGTGCAGAATTGCCTAGAGTACCATGGGTTCCTTGTGGATCTCAGCTTGTCCCAGCTCAGAAGCTCCGGTTCATGAGGGCACTCTTTGCTATGAAGTTGTGAAAAATGTTCTTCTACCGGCTCATCACCAATAGCTCAGGTCTCGCCTGGAGTCTCTCTATTCAGCTCTGTCTGCTTCAGAAAGGGTCAGATTGCGGGTTCGGGGGGACATGTCGGCCTACCAGTTCTGGTTCCTTGGGCTTGCATGCATCTTTTCCATCATGTGTACCACCTGCTGGCACACTGGAACCTGAGGTCCCACGATTAAGACGCTTTGGTGCCAGTGTCAGCCATGATTCTCAGCAGCTGCTCTGGTGGTTGCAGCTGGATAATTTGATGGTTAGGGTGCTTCTGGATGCACCAGTGCCCTGTACCCTTCCTTCCGATGTGAGCCATCGGGGTTGGGGGGGCTTCCCTCTGGCCTCTTTCTTTTCAGGGCTTTTTGGGTTGGGATAACTTCAAGTTGGATGGCTGCTGTTTTCAAAGCTCTTCTGCACTTTTTCCCTCTTCTCGCAGGAAGGTTGGTTTAAGTCAGGACTGACAATCTGGTGGTCCAGCCCTCTTTTACTCTTTTGACTCTCTTGGTGGGTCAGATTGATGATTGGGTAGAGGCAGCCTGGTGGGTCTGGCTGCAATTTTGTCTTCCCGGGGGTGATTGGGTTTGCAGGTCAGCTGAGTCACCTGCTCCCTTCCTCTGTGTCAATGTCCCAGTCTCCTCTTGTTTTCCTAGAAATTTCGGGATGTGTTGGTGACCTTGACTGGATCTTTTGCTTCCCAGGGGATGCTCTCCTCCCAGGGTTTTGCACCCTTCTACCATGCGTGGTTGATTGAAAAGTTTTTCCCCTAAGGTTTCTCATAGCCGTGGGGTCTTCTCTTTGCCTTTCCCCCCTTTCCTCTTCGTGGTGGGATATTGGCATAGATCAGAGAGAAAGGGTGGATGGCGGTGCTGGTGGTCCCATTTTTGGGTTGTCGCCAATGGAACCCCTTTATGCACAGTTTGGGAATTGCTCCTCTTTGGCTGTTTCCTCTGTCACCTTCTCTGCTCCGGTTTCTTCCTCTGGCCCACTTTGACTCACGCAGCTGGCATGGGGTTTTTCTGATTGTATGGCAGAGGCGAGTCACTTGCCTGGCTCATCGGTTGTAGCTCTTTTCAGTTCAGACTTCTGGAAGGTCAGTTCCCTTCCAATTTCTGTGTGGCACTTGTAGATTACTCTGGCTGGTCTTCCTCCTGGGGGTTTGTCACACACTCTTGTGCAGGTGGTTCTTTCCTTGGGATCCTACGGGATGGGATTTTGATGGGCCTGTCGGTCTCTACACTCTGTGGCCAGTGGGCCACCTTCAAAGCTGTGAGGGGTGCCTCTCTCCTCTTTCAGTCCTTGTCTCTTGCCTTCTTCAATGTTTGTTGCCTTAGTGACTGGTGGTTCCTTTCCTGTTCCCCTGTGGGATCTCTCTCTGGGCCTTCCTGAATGTACAGGTCCCTGTTTGCACCACTCCCTTCAGTTTCTCTGGTGTTTATGCCTCTTCCAGTGTGTTTCCTGGTGGTGATCACCTCAGGGATGTTTGGAGGGGAGATAGGAGCTTTGCTTTGCTTCCCTTTTCCTTGCGTTTTTTTTCTAGCACATTGGTCCTTCACCATGTCCCAGTTTTCCTTTCCAAGGTTCCCATCTCCTTTCCATTTGGCCTTGGATATTGTTATTCCTGCCTTTTTTCCTCTACCTCTTCAGCAGGGGCAGTTCAGCTGCAGTCTCTTGCTTTGCCTGGGCTCTTGTTATTTTTCTAGTGAGCTCTGCCTCTTTTTGCTAGGTGGTTTTCTGGTTTGTTACTTTTGGGGCAGCTAGGCAGGGTCATCACCCTACGACAGTGACTGTTTCTCATTGGGTTTGCTCCACTATTTCTGTTACCTATCTTCTTCCTTCTCTCCCTACTGTGCTTCAGGGGTGGTCAACTGGGGTGTTACTTCTCCCTGGGATTTCTTTGAGGAGGCCTCATTGTGGCATGTTTGTGCGGCTACGAGATTGTCTTCCCCTCGTGCCTTTGTCTCCCTTTTCATTTGTGGAAAGGGGACTTTTTTCTGCCGATTTTGTTTCTGCTGTTCTTACTAGGGTTCACTGCTTTCTGTTTCCCTGCCATTTCTTTTTGATTCGCCAAGTGCATTGGTATATGCTCAAAGGTGACTGTGACAAGGAAGACGGGGGAGGAAGGTAATGGCTCAGTTACTTACCAGTAATATCAATTACTCCTCGTCATAGTCTTTCTTGTCACAGACCTGTAAGGAAAGTTGGGTGACGATCAAATGTGTCAACAAGTTGATCTTTTCCAGCTGCTGGGTGGGGGCGGGGGCTGCTGGATCTCCTTTGAATTTGTCTTGTTTTGTTGGCTTGTTTTTTGGTCTTTCTGATCTATTTGGTGTTACAAGATGTTGTGTGTGTTTGACCTACCCCTATAGGTCAGATGACAGGTACTTACTGTCAAACCACCATGTTGTGTTCGGATTTTGGCTCTATGGGTGGAACACAAAATGCTCAAAGGTGACTTATGACGAGAAAGACTATGACTCGGAGTAATGAAGATTACGGGTACGTAACTGAGTCAATTTCCTACAGCATCCATATGACTACTAACCGGACACAAGTAGATCCACCTAACTTAGGGCGAGATTTAGGTGTTGGCAGCCGGGTTAACTCATCACAATGGTGACGAATATCGTATCTGCCAAAATATAAAACCCATAGGATATAATAGGATTTATATTTCGGTACATAGGATATTCGTCACTATTGTGAGGGAGTAACCCGCCAGCCAACATCTAAATCAGGTCTTTATCTAGTAGGACTAATAGAGCAGATGCTATATTGACAATTATCTAGTGTGTCAAAACACTTTGAGGGCCAGAAACAGACTGTGCGTGGTATTTTTTCCAGCCTTTATAAATTCACAAATTCTGCTTAATCAAAAAATATGCCAGAATAGAACAACATTCAATGGATGTGGCTAGTAGGGAATAACTTGATAAATTTTAACAGGGTAAACAACAAATGGCAGAAATGAAATTCCATAATATGGGGAAAGTGTAATAACCTGTAATTGCTGAAAATACTGTGGTAGAGTTCAATGGCCAGAAATGGAGCTCATTTTGACGTGGGCGGGCGAAGATGAAAGTATAACTGCTGATGTCTCTGATTCACTCTGATCACTGGTGAATGCCAGGTGGGCAGCCAGGTTTAATCGACCCAAAAGGCGTTTTCCTTCTCATTTTAGCAACATACCCCCAAAATCGGGTTTGAAGCTGAAAAGCAAAACAAAATGTTGCTATTTTCCTTCTCATGTCTGCCATGCCCACGAAGGAAAACGAAGTGAAAAGAGCCCTTATAAAAAAATAGATCGATGATGATGACGAATACTGTTTTCAAGCAACAACTTAAAACAGAAAAAACATGTGCTTCACAGAATCACTAATGGATCCTCAAACATGAAAAATCTAGATCACACAAAACAGTTTACAACCAAAAAATAAGCATGTGGAACACAAGTAAGAAGGACAATGAGAAATTGGGTGCAGAAGAATGTCTGATTAATATACATTTAACCACAGGCAATGCAAACATCTGGGCTGGTGATATCTTCAATGCCTGTGCCCAAGGAGAGGTCAATGTTGTATAGTTATTTATATATTCTCTTTATTCCCCTGCTCCCTATGTAGAATGTTCTATATGTCATAGAATGTTAGATAAGTGTTCAGATTCAGTTGGTGATTGAAGGCTGAGCAGCCAGGAGGACAGCTCCTGGTGGGGCATAATTACAGAGAAACTTACTGGCCTACTCTCTATCCTGGCTTAAACATCATATCTTTATAACTCTGTATTATAATAAATACCTTCTTGAAACTTACCTCCTCTGGACCTTCCATCATTGTAACAGTCAACAAGATTAATTTGCTCAGATTCTCACAAATAGTGCATCACCAACCCTTCCAGGAACAGCCTCACCCACCTTCTTTTCAGGCTTCCAAACTAATTTCATAGTACATTCTACTGTGTTCTTCATACCCTCTCATAAACACCTCCAGTCCTGACAAATCTAGCATTAAGAGAACATCTAATTATAAAGTTACCGTCTACTAGTTTTGATTACTCAAACAATGTTTGTATTGACACTTGAGCCTTGTTCAAGTGGCCATTCCATTCAAACACAATATAATCAGTTGAATCACATTATAATACATGCTATTCAGAGAAGCTACACCTCTTGTAATGCTTAAGGTGAGTATTTTGAAAAGTGGTGTGAAAAATCTCTCCTCCTGGTGCAACCATGCCGCTTGTCTGAGCCACCATGGAAATATAATGCACACATTCTCATCCAAAGAAACACTGCAGCAAATTCTCATTTTGGAAGCTTATGGTTACCCCAAAGAACCTTTTAAGGCATACCAAGGCATGGCAATATGCCAATATGTCATCCTTTGGTGGAGCCACCACAGAAACTATTCAACATCCGCATTGATCTAGGCATACTTCAAAGTCTAGCAACTTCAGAAATGTAATCGTTGAAGAGATTCAAATTTCCAGGAATGCTGCTCAACTAAAGCCATAAGGCAAACAACAAAATAGCCCAAAGAGGTTGTCAAATGTCATCAACTATCTTAAGCATCAATCACCGCAACATTGTTGATCAGAAACATCCCTCATGTTCTTCATAGAAAAATTGCTTATCTTCTAGACAACATTCAGAGACAGATATTAATTCTGCTTGACTTTTCGACGACATTTGAAATGGTTGATGTTCCCAACTCACTGAAAACGTACTGTGGCATTGGTAGATTGGCCCTAAAATGGCTGACCTCTTTCTTGTTCAACCGGTTTTTCAATATTTTAATCTTACCTGTTCACCTTTAGTCCTTAGTGAACTATTCTTAAGAAAACAGGAATAAAGAAATAGTCATCTCGTTTTTTCATATGGAGTGAAATGAGGGTTTCTTTGAGGCCTGAAATATTGTGAGAGTCCAGGACTTTGCTTTCTAGAGCAGTTTTAGGTGCTGGACAACATAATTACTTTAATAGTAATTGCAGTAATGTAATTAAGGCCACTACATTCCCTGGCTCGTATTGGTGCTTTTGAAAACAGAAACCACAGCAGAGGCTCCTCTGGGTGCTGCCTCCGTACCGAAATACCAAGTAGACAGTGTAGGAAGATGGCTTTATTTGTAGTGTACCAAAATGAGGTACAATGTGTAGAAAGTCAGATGACCATTAATGGCCAACGCCAACATCACCACGACGGGCCAGAGGCGCTTAAGTAGTCTCCAGGGCTCCCGCAGCGTGGGAGCCGTTTCTTGTTGCCGTTTGCCGCTACTTATGCCACTTGCACCTTACCTGCAGAGGGGGACTGCACCACAAGTCCCAGCCCGCAAAGGGGCCGTCACACTGCCAACATCACCATGACGAACCGGGAGGCCGAAGGAGACTGGGCTGGGCCCCGCTCTAACGTGTTCCAGGGCGTACCGTCCAGTACAATGGGCAAGAAACAGATGACCCAACCAGCTATAGAGGAGGTAATGATCACTGTTCTGGATAATTTCTTGGCTAAAGCTAAATCTGCATTGGATAATGAAATTGCACTAACTGAAAGTAGGCTGCCTAAGGGTGGTGGGGATTACCGTCCAGGACTTACCATCAAGCTCGGTCAATCAGCCCTCTGTTTGCGAGCCTGCCCAAGCTGATCTTGCTGCTTTGGCCGCGCCTCTGTGTCCCACAGCAGCCCTGCACTCTTCCATCGCAACCACTGTTACTGCCAAAAGGGGGCCGTCCAAAGTAACACCAGCTACTGTTAAAAAAGCAAGATGGAGCTGGCACCCTTCAGTTCCGGCATCCATCCTTCCCCCTAATCAGGGTGATACCAAATTGATTGTGCACATTCAAGCCATTGAAGCGCTCCTTAAAAAACATTTAGATCCATTAATTTCCTATCTGAACGTTATTGATTGCACTCTTGCTGGTTTAACAGCAAATATACTGTTGTCACATTTATTGCCAAATACAGGAGGAGTCTGGCACCACCGTTCATCAATGTATTTGCTCCTAAAGACTCTATTACCCATAATCATTGTGAAGGGAACCTAATCAACCAGGTTGTGTTCTCACATAGTGTACATACCCTCATATAGGTTAACCACGAATCACAGCACTAAAAACTTTACCTTGCCCTAGTGCTGATAGCAACATGCAGCAGGTTATTCAACTTTCCACACAGACACATATAATTTCTGGCCTACCAAACGTCCAGTACACAAGTTCTAGTAAGAGAAGTAAATCTCCATTCTTGAACCTACCCCCGGCAGCTTGTCCTTTTGTAATACTTTTGGTCAACGTCCCTATTCTTAGAGTTGACCAAACTGAAACAACTTCTCAATTGTTGATCAAAGCTCACCATTGGCTGTTGCAAGCTGCTAATATGCCAACCAAGACACCATCATCTGATCATGGCCAGAAGAATTTCATGAGTACGGCCAGATCCAAACTTATTTGAAAACAATTGAATTGTCCTCAACGTTAACAACCGCTTGCTGATGAGAGATTTACTGAGTCAATTACCATCACCCCCATTCCCATATTTTTGCTGTTCCACTAGGTTTTTTCCACAAACCCTCCAATACTCCCAATAATATTACACATAATCTGAGATCTCCTGTAAATATTCATTCTTCTTGTACCCCTCAGTTAGCTTATAGTAATATACCCCCAGAAAACAGATTTTACCCTTTGGGGGGATTGAATAGCTGTGACTGACTGACTGCCTATCCGGCCATACTGCCGGCGATCAGTACAGCTGAGGACAGAGCCCCTAGTACTCACCCAGGCATTGGGGGTCTGATCTGGTAATGATGAATCAGCCCCAAGAGCCATAGCTCTTTTCCTCTGCCCACGCTACAGCCATAACCTAGGGGGATTTCAGTACTCTCCTGGAACATAGCAGGTTTCAGTCACAAATTTGACAGGGAGGCATGGAAAAAAAGAATTGTGAAACGCTGCAATTATTTGCCTACAGGAAACCTGGGAATAAAACCCACTATTTATGAATGGTTATTGCTCATTTTTTACACAAGCTATCCCCTCGTTTAACACTATATACTTTGTCAAAGTTGATTTTGTGAACACCACTGCTTACTTTCATATCGTTGTGGCTTGCGGTCGAAATAGGTTTGATTTTCTGGTAATACATTTCTACAATAATAATTTTATTAATCAAACAGAAGTGACTGATGACCTGACTCATTCTATGGAGGATTTACTCTCACATTATCCTAAACCAGTTTTTATTGTTTGGGTGGGTGACTTTAATACTTATATTTGTAAACACTCTGATTCAAACATATGTGGGGTAACAGATCTGAATGGGAATATGCTTGTCCATTTTAACCACCACGATTATGGTATCGCCCTGAACAGTCTGTTGATGGCTTGGGACCTGAAGATTGCAAATCAAATTTGTTCTAGCTCGGGTCAAATGTCTTCAACTTTCTATAGGTCAGGTTCCACCTTGTGCATTGATTTTATCCTATTTCCTTTGTCGCTGAGTACTTCTCCCCCAAAATTTGAGGTTGTAATGACCAACTATAGCGATCATGAATTATTATTCCCCTATTTCAATTGTTCACACCATGAGAAAAGGGAGATTAAAGTTGTACCTGAACCTTCTCTATCCAAGAAAAATGGTTACGTTTTAAAATGGGATAATATAGATCCTAGTGAAGTACTACATATAACTCTGTTTTTGTCTTACCAGGAGATATGTCTATGCCCAGATGAGTCACCTAATACTGTACAAATCGTGGCAGCCATTAGCAGTGTTTTAAGTGTGATAAGAGATTTATTAACTCACCAATATTGCCGAAAAAAATCCCGCCAACTAAGTGGGTTGATAAACAATGCTCCCAAGCCTCTGTGGATTTACAGAATACACTTAAACTATCCCCAAGGGACCCTATGCTTAATCCCTTGGCTATGTGGTTGTCCCATTTTCAGAAAATATTCCAAAAACAGACAGATGACACCATGGAGCTTTCCGTGGTCTTGCTGGTTGCTACGCCGGCATAGGAATTTGTGCTGGAGAAGGTTTCTCTAGTACTGTCCCAAACCCCTGCATTAAAGGCCGCAGGACCAGACGGGGTCCCAACAGATATCTTTTTTATTAATAAAGACCTGGGGGCCCCAGGCTTGACCATAGCATTTAATGCTATAGCTAAAACAGGCTCTCTCCCCTCCTGGAGATAGTCAGTGACAATTCCTATTTTCAAGAAAGGGAATGGAGCAGATCCTGCTAATTACCGTCCATTTTCCCTTCTTGATAGTACAGCTAAAATGATGAGTAAACTGTTATTAAATAGGCTGGAGTAATGGAATAAAGAACATAATGTACTTACAGAAGTACAATATGGCTTTGGAAAGGGAATGGGTACGACAGACCAATGCCTCAATCTTGCCTTAATTGCTGCTAAATACGCCATTGCAAAGAAAAGGCAATTATATATGGCATTTATGGGCCTGTCCACAGGCTTTGACTGCGTGTCCCACACTAAGCTGTGGGACATTATGGACTCAATTGGCGTGGACCCCTGCATAACCTTTTTGCAGTGATTCGTTATGGAAAAAATTGAGAATGTACGAAACCCTTTAGAATTATAAAGGGGGATGAGACATGGTTATGTTCTCGCCCCCTTCCTTTTCTCCTTGTATACAATCAAGTTAGCTGAGGTACTGACTGAAAATTGCAACGACATCCCAGTGGCAGGCCAAATATCGTTGCGTGTTATGCTCTATGCGGATGACGCAGTTCTGTTGGCAAGGACTCCAATAGCACTACAGAAGTGTATTGAGTCATACTCCGCTTTTATGGATGGCCTCTGCATATTTGTATATAAAACTAAGTCATACTTGATGGCTGTGGGAATGTGGAAAAAGATAAATGAATGTCTTTACACATAGACCGCAGACGCTTAGAGAGAATAGAGAACTTCTCGTATCTGGGCATTCAATATGATGACAAACTAAACTGGTCTCCAGTGGTTAGAAATAGAATGAATCAGATGTCCAGAAGCATAGCGGCCCTTGGAAGTTTGCCCTAAATTTGGGAGATAAATCAATAAAAGAAATGCTAGATATTTACTCTGCAAAAACATTATCTATAGCTACCTATGGTGCCGGTGTCTTGGGCACAGCAAGGGTAGAGTCCCTCCAGGTAACAGAGGACACATTTCTTAAGAGACTGCTGGCTTTACCCAGCTCCTTCCCAAGTATTTTAGTCCATGAGGAGCTGGGCTTCTCGTTTATCTCTGATACTATAAAAGTAGCCCCTCTAATGGTGTGGCTTTCGATTTGGAAAAGGGAAACTGTCCTCCTTAACCAAACTGTGATAAAGCATATTATATCCATTAACCACTTGGACGCTGATGACGAGCTCAGCTCATCATCAGTTGCGCCGATCGCACGCTGATGACGAGCTGAGCTCGTCATGTAACGCGGCTTTTTAAAAAAAGCCGCGCAGCGCGAAAAAAGACGCTGCACGCATGCGGTTAATAGAGCTTCATCAATTCCCTTGTTAGTCTTTGTGAAAAAATCCTTTAGCAAACTGGATCTCAGGTTTCTGTATGACACTCCCTCTTACTGTATATCGTTCTCCAAATCTAGATTAAAGGACATTTATTTTGACAAAGAATCTCAGGATAGACTGCAAGAAAATCAGTCTAAATCCTCAGTGATGGCTTATCACGCATTACCTCCAGTGGCAACTGGACATGTTTCCTATTTGTCTTTTGTCACTAATAAAAGACATTGTTTTGTTTTGGTGAGATTTAGACTGAACTTCATTCTGCTAATGGTTGGGTACCCTGCACATTCCCATTCATATCCCATTTGTCTCTCTGTCCCTGTAATGGTCTCTCCAAGCAATCGATTTCACATTTGCTTTTTTTTGTGAACATTTTATAAGGCTGAGATGGCTAAATTCGTTTTCCCTCTACTGAAAAAACTCAGTCAACGTTCGCATAACCAGATATTGGAAGCAATACGAGGGTTGTAATCCCCATTCTCTATGTTACATGTTAGCATCCTATTACTAAGCGGTTACCGATTAGAAAGGTGAATATTCTTTTATTAGGGCTAGCCCCTTAGACCACCTACGTACTGAGTCTAGAAATGTTTACACTTATCGAAAGCCTTAGTGTTCTTTTTATCCGTTTTTATTGAGATACTAAATATAACCTTGCTTACTAACAAGTTGTAATTTGTATCTGCTATTTGATACCTTTTATGAAATTGAATTGGCATAATGAGATTTTGGAAAATTAGTTGTTTGGATGTTTTTATCGCTTGTTTGTAAATCATGTTTTTTTTCAATGTACTTTTTATGCATCACTTTTAAATGCGAACTAAAGATCTTGATTGATTGACCTTTAATAACTTAAAGGGCTTAAAATAATAATCCAAAATGCTCTCTATTGCTCTATTGTGGTATTGTGGACAAGCAGTTTAGGCTTATCAGAGGGTGGTGTTAAGCATTTGTTGTACACACAAAGTCAATAAAGGAAACAAACACTCCAGAAGAAACTTGAGACCAATTTAGAAAAATTCACAAGCAAGAGCAACTGGACTAATTTGAAGAAGGAGAAATAAAGATCCTGTTCTAGGAAGAGTCCGCTTCCTAGTACCTCTGGGTATCCAAAGATATTGGAGTAGACATCTCACTCACTTTATTGGGACATGCATCATAAACGGCGCCGACCCTGGTAGGGTGGTACCACCAGGGCGGACTCAACCAAAATAATGCAGGGACAGCACAGGGGCAGTTCTGCTCATGCAGATATGGCCTCACACATAATATAATGCACCCTGCCTTAGGGCTATAAGACCTGCTGTAGGGGTGACTTACATATTTTATGTGCAGTGTCTGTGGGCATGGCACCATGTCATGTTTTCACACTTGTTGGCACCATTTCATGCAGCCTGCAATGGAAGACTGCATGAGATTGGTGGTGTGTCTGTTAGGGTGGCACAATACATGCTGCAGTCTTTAGGGACCCTCCTTGTTACCCATTCCCTAGGTACCAGGGGTACCATTTACAAGAGACCTTTAGAAGTACAAAAGGACTTGCTAATACGGGTACAATTGAACAGTTACCTTGAGGAAAGAGCACTGACACTGCGGACCTGGTTAGCAGGAACCCAGTGCACTTCAGTCAAAATTGAATCAAATACCAGGCAAAAAGTGGAGTGACAATGCCAAAAAGGGGCACATTACTATACCGCCAATGAAAGAGAATGAGACTAACCTTTCCCAAGAGAGTCTTCACTTTCTAAGTGGAACAACATTAATACCTTGTGTGCTGATGATGAGCTCAGCTCGTCATGGCACCGACCCACGGGGGAAGCGCTGGCTCTCCCCCGTGGACGGTCGATCGGCCTCTTTCAAACGGGGAAGGCAGGTTCCCCCCGCCCCCTCCACGTCATCAATGACGTCAGCGGGCGAGGCGGGCTGACGTCATTGGAGGTTCCCCTTAGTTCACCGACACTCAGGAAGCCATTTGCTTCCCGCACGTCGGTGAACTAACAGGTAAGTTTTGGTTATGGGGAGGGGGGATTTAAACTAAAGAGGCATCTTGGGAAAGGAAAGGATTTTCCTTTCCCTCAATGCCTCTTTTGTGCATTCCTGCTGCACGATCGTGTGATCGTGCAGCAGGAATGCTCACTAGACGCCAGGGATTTTTTTTTTAATGGACGCCAGTGTTTGTTTGTTGGGGGAGCAGCCCCTTGGGCAAGGGTCGCTCCCTCTTTGGGGGCAAATTCAAGGACTTTGTCTGCCCCCCTGGGGGGGGGGGGGTAGAATATGTTTTTATAAAAAATAAGCCATATTATACAATTGTGCACAAAGTTTTTTTCTGTTTTGGGGAGTGACCCCTTTGGCAAGGGTCATTCCCCTTTTGGGGGCAAATCAAAAGGCTTTGTCTGCCTCCCTGGGGGTGGTAGAATTTGTTTATTTGGGCCTAATTGACCACTGTGCTTGGAAGTGGCCCCTTGGGCAAGGGTCACTCCCATTGGGGGCTATTTTAGCAAGCCCACCATGTTTTATTTTTATTTTAGGGAGTAAGCCATTAGGTAAGGGTTGCTCCCCTTTTGGGGGACATTATTGTTGCTTTGTTTGCCCTAGGGGGGGGGGCAGATTTAAAATTAAAAACATTGGGCCAATTGAATAAATGTAGTGGGGAGTGGCCCCTTGGGCAAGGGTCACTCCCCTTTGGGGGCGCATGATGTTAGGTTTTGGCAAGGGTTGCCCTTTTGGCTTTGTCTGTGCCCTGGGGGTGGGGGCAGATTGAATTTTTCATCCATCTTCATGCTTTACCTCACTCCACCACCCTAGTTCAGACATGGCCATATGCAAATTAATCTGACCCTGTGCCTCATGGGAATAATCCAGCCCGAACTGCCAAGCCATATCGTCCATACCCTGGAAGCAACCATCCTGGGACCAGTTTCTGGCTAATCAGCCGCCATCAGCCAGGCTACCTTGAGTCCAGTGGCAAAGTGAGCAAGGGTCCCACATCTTGGCATACCCTGCCAACTTAGGGCAATGAAAGCGCCCACTAGACACCAGAATTTTTTTTATTTTTGTTTTTGGGGGTGGACTCAAGGGCAAGGGTTGCTCACCTTTTACGGGGGTGAATGTTTAATTTGTACTGTTAGGACTGGTGCATTATTTGCATATGTGATAGTAATGTTTTTTTCTCCTTTTAAATTTAGTGTAAAGCTTTTGATTCCTGTTTGCGGTTTCAACAGTGGTTCTTCTGCAATTTTGCGTAGTTGCATTTTGTTGGTAAGAAAAAAAACTTTTTTGTTCTATGTACTCCAAATGAGTAATATTGTAATGTATGGATGCATGTTTTTGTAAGTGGTGTCATAATGGCAGCATATTTACTTAGTTTTTTGAGCATGAAAATCTTTGTGATGTGTTTTGCATTGTCTTATGTGTTATTTTCTTTTCTCTTTCTTTTTTAGTGGGATATTGTTGATCCATACTGTGTCTGTGCAGAGTACGTGGTGGTGATTTTAGCTGCTTCTGGCATGTGAGTGGTATTGTTTTGGAGTGTATAGGTATTTTTGATAAAGGTGCATTTTGTTTATTACTTATTTTATAAAGTGTATGTTGTTGTTGACTTGTTTGACAAGTTACCTTTATTAGTAATCATTATGGCTAGCCGTAGAATTACTGCTCAGCAGGTGGTTGGTATGCTTCTTGAATCTTCCTCTGAGCCGGATTATGAGACTGACAGTGCGTCTGAGGGAGAGGAGGGAGGGGAAATTCTGGCAGTGAGTTTATTCTCCACATGGAATGATGGGATGATGAAGGTTCTCTCAGTGCAGATGAAGGACCTGTTTTAGAGGAGGATACTTATGTGACGATGGTGCAAGAGGCATCTGGATTGCAGCCTAAGGCTGCTAGGCTTTCTACTGGAAGAGCTGGACTCTGGGTTGATCCAAACAATGTGCAGCCGGTGTTGCCTGCCTTTAGCGGTGATGCAGGGTGTAGAGTGGATTGTGATTTTTTTTTGCCTACACAATATTTTCAGTTATTTATGGGTGATGAATTTTTGGGTGAGATTATTGAGCAGACACATTTTTATGCTGAACAGCTTTGAGGGACAACAGTGACAAACTTAGGCCCCACTCTAGAGCTACCCGGTGTACTCCCACAAATCTGGAAGAGATTAAGAAGTTTTTGGGTTTGATTTTATTGATGGGTTTGCTAAGCAAGCCAAACCTGGCTTCATATTGGTCTTCCAGCCCCTTGATGGCAACAGCTATATTTCCTGCAGTTATGGCTTGTGATCGGTATTTACTTTTGCTACGCATGCTGCTTTTTGTTGATAATTCTTCACGAGTACTTGCGCTTCCCACACAAGTGAGGTACCATTTTTATCGGAAGACGTGGCGGAATGCTGGGTGGTAGGATATTTGTGTGACCCTGGTGATGCCACACTGTCCCACACACAAATGTGTGAAAAACTGATTTTGTCAGCTAAAATGGAGGTTTGCAAGGGATTCTGGGTAAGGAAACGTTGGGGGATCCACACAAGACATACCTCCTTGGAAGCCCCCGGGTGTCTACTTTGCAGAAATGTGTGGGTTTTATAAGTTTCCCTAGGTGCCGGCAGAGCTAGGGTTCACAAACTACAGCTAGGCACATTGCCAGAAAAGGGTCATTTTTGACTGTGAAATTGAGGTATGACCACGTTACGTTTTGCACCATTTCCTGTCACAGGCACTGGGCCGACCCACACAAGTGAGGTACCAGTTTTCTCATAAGACTTTGGGGAACGCGAGGTGGGTGAACATTTCTGGATCCACAGACATTCCACAACTTTCCACCACAGAAATGTGGGGAAAATGTGTTTTTTTGACATTTTTTTAGGATTGCAAGGGATTCTGGGTAACAGAACCTAGTGGGAGGCAGTCAAGTCACCACTTCCTTGATTTCCCTGGGTATCCACTTTTCAAAAATGTATAGGTTTGCTAGGTTTCCCTAGGTGCTGGCAGAGCTAGGGTTAAAAAACTACAGCTAGGCACTTTGGAAAAAAAGGGTCATTTTTCACTGCGAAATTGAGGTGTGACCACGTTGCGTTTTGCGCCGTTTCCTGTCGCAGGCACCAGGCCGACCCACACAAGTGAGGTACCATTTTTCTCAGAAGACTTTGGGAAACGCGGGGTGGAAGGAAATTTGTGGATACACGCAGATTGCAGAACTTTCCACCACAGAAATGCGGGGAAAATGTGTTTTTTTGACAATTTCTTAGGATTGCAAGAGTTTCTGGGTAACAGAACCAAGTCACCCCATCCTGAAATCCCCTGGGTGTCTACTTTTCAAAAATGTATAGGTTTGCTAAGTTTCCCTAGGTGCCGGCAGAGCTGGGGTTCAAAAACTACAGCTAGGCACTCTGTAAAAAAGGGTCAGTTTTCACTGCGAAATTGAGGTGTGACCACATTGTTTTTTGTGCCGTTTCCTGTCGCAGGCACTAGGCCGACCCACACAAATGAGGTACCATATTTTTCAGAAGACTTTGGGGAACGTGGGGTGGGTGGAAATTTGTGGATCCACGCATATTCCAGAACTTTCCACCACAGAAATGTGGGGAAAATGTGTTTTTTTGTCAATTTTTTAGGTTTGTAAGGGATTCTGGGTAACAGAACCTGGTGGGAGGCAGTTAAGTCACCCGATTCTGGATTCCCCAGGGTGTCTAGGTTTCAAAAAGGTATAGGTTTGCTAGGTTTTCCTAGGTGCCGGCAGAGCTCGGGTTAAAAAACTACAGCTAAGCACTTTGCCAAAAAAGGGTCATTTTTCACTGCTAAATTGAGGTGTGACCACGTTGCGTTTTCCACCGTTCCCTGTCGCAGACACCTGGCCGACCCACACAAGTGAGGTACCATTTTTCTTGGAAGACTTTGGAGAACGCGGGGTTGGTGGAAATTTGTGGATCCACGCAAATTCCAGAACTTTCCACCACAGAAATGTAGGGAAAATTTGTTTTTTTTTCAATTGTTTAGGTTTGCAAGGTATTCTGTGTAACAGAACCTGGTGGGAGGCAGTCAAGTCACCCCATCCTGGATTTGCCTGCGTGTCTAGTTTTAAAAAATGTATAGGTTTGCTAGGTTTCCCTAGGTGCCGGCAGAGCTAGGGTTAAAAAACTACAGCTAGGCACTTTCCCTAAAAAGGGTCATTTTTCAGTGTGAAATTGAGGTGTGACCACGTTGCGTTTTGCACCGTTCCCTGTCGCAGACACTAGGCCGACCCACACAAGTGAGGTACCATTTTCCTCGGAAGACTTTGAAAAACGTGGGGTTGGTGAAAATTTGCGGATCCACGCAGATTCCAGAACTTTCCACCACAGAAATGTAGGGAAAATGTGTTTTTTCTAACAATGTTTTAGGTTTGCAAGGGATTCTGGGTAGCAGAACCTGGTGGGAGGCCGTCAAGTCACCCCATCCTGGATTCCCTGGATGTCTACTTTTAAAAAATGTATAGGTTTCCTAGCTTTCCCTAGGTGCCGCCAGGGCTAGGGTTCAAAAACGACAGCTAAGCACTTTGCCGAAAAAGGGTCATTTTTCATGGCGAAATTGAGGTGTGACCACATTGTGTTTTGCGCCGTTTCCTGTCGTGGGCACTAGGATGACTCACACAAGTGAAGTACCATTTTTCTTAGAAGACTTTGGGGAAAGCGGAGTAGAAGGAAATTAGTGGATCCCCGCAGATTCCAGTACTTTCCACCACAGAAATGTAGGGAAAATGTGTTTTTTGGACAGTTTTTTAAGTTTGCAAGGGATTCTGGGTAACAGAACCTGGTGGGAGGCAGTCAAGTCACCCCATCCTGGATTTCCCTGGGTGTCTCCTTTTTAATAATGTATAGATTTGCTAGGTTTCCCTCTGCAGAGCTAGGGTACAAAAACTACAGCTAGGCACTTTGCCAAAAAAGGGTCATTTTTCACTGCGAGATTGAGGTGTGACCAAAATTGTGTTTTTGCACCGTTTCCTGTCGCGGGCACTAGGCCGACCCACACAAGTGAGGTATTGTTTTTCTTGTAATACTTTAGGGAACGCAAGGTGTGTATGTGTAGAAATGTGTGGATCTACGCAGATTCCAAAACTTTCCACCACAGAAATGTGGGGAAAATTTGACTTTTTTGACAATTTTTAAGGTTTGCAAGGGATTCTGGGTAACAGAACCTGGAGGCGGGCAGTCAAGTCACCCCATCCTAGATTCCCCTGGGTGTCTAGTTTTAAAAAATTTATAGGTTTGCTAGGTTTCCCTAGGTGACGCAGAGCTAGGGTTCAGAAAGGACAGCTACACACTTCGCAAAAAAAGGGTACATTTTCATTGTGAAAATGTGGTGTATTCACGTTAGGTTTGAGCCCTTTCCCATCGTGGACACTATGCCTACCCACACAAGTGAGGTACCATTTTTATCGGGGGATGTAGGGTAATTCAGATTTGTAAAGCAACTGTTATTACCTATTGAATTTTGATGCATTTCTGCCTTCCAAATGAAAGACATTGTGTAAAAAAGAAGACATTTTGAAAAATGACCAATAACTCTCATGCTAGTATGAGTATTCCCAATTTTGAAAATGTGCAAATATGTACTGTTTCTAAACTCTATAATTTGTACCCATTTCAGAAATACATAGGTGTCTTTCATACCGATTTTTATATGTGTACATTTTCACACAATAATTGCTATATACCCGGTACATAATAAAAAGCCAATGCAAATTGCTACTCAGTTTTTGACTCTGTGTTCGTCTGGTTCTTGGTGAACCTACAAGTCCTATATATCCTGACAACCAGAATGGTTCAGCGAATGTAACAGTATATTGTTTTCAAAGATCTGTCATAATTCCAAGAAGTTACAGGTGAAAACGATGACACTAAAGGCTGTTTGTTTCAACTGATTTTCAATTTTTCCAATATTTAACTGTTAATTTTCTATAAAGAAACCTTGATGGATCTACACAAATGACCCCTTTCTGAATTTAGAATTTTGTCTACCTTTCCAAAATGTATAGCTTTCCAGAATCCATTATTGCTTTCACACTCATTCTTACCATTAACTGGAAGGAGGTTGAAAGGACAAAAAATTGCAAAAATAGGCTATGTCCCAGAAAAATGCCATAACTGTGTAAAGATTTTGGTTTTCTGACAAAAGACTGTCATTCCCTAAAAGCTGGGAATATGGTGATTTCATCCCCACAACATTTGCAGGGAAAAACCCAAACGCTTTCATTTGAGCTCAATTTTCCCAATTTTCTGAAAAAAAACATTATGCTGTATATTGGCTAATTTCTAGGACCCCTCCAAGTGAATCCACAAACCCTGGGTACCTTTAGAATCCCCATGATGTTGGAAGAAAAGGACACAAAATTGGCATGGATACCTTAGGTGGTCAAAAAGTTACATGGGCCTAAGCGCGCACTACCCCAAATAACCAAAAAAAGGCTTAGCACAGGAGGGTAAAAGGCCTAGCAGCGAAGGGGTTAAAAGGCTATCTGCATTGGCATGATCATTCCCAGGACTGTACTCCACTGTAAAGTCCTTTCCCTGTAGGGAGATGAACTACATCAACAGTTTGGGGTTTTCATCTTTCATTTGCATTAGCCATCTGAGAGACCTAAGGTCAGTTTGTACAGAAAGTGAGTACCAAACATGTATGGTCTCAGGTTCGGGGATCAAACCACAGCAAATGCTTCCCTCTCAATGGCACTTCAATGGTGACCTCTGGGGAGCAACCTTCTGCTAATGAAAGCAACAGGCTGGTTATAGCCATCATTGTTGGTCTGGAATATGACCACTCCTATCACATGTTTAGTGGCATCAGTCTGCACCATGAACTACTTAGAATAATCTGGAGCTTTTAGAATGGGTGCTTCGCACATTGCTTCCTTCAGACTGTCAAAAGATCACTGTCCAGATTACCTTCTTTGGTTGCTTCTTGGCGATCAAGTTTGTCAGGAGTGCCACAATGGTACGATACCCCTTCACAAACATACTGTAGTACCCAGCCAAGCCCATGAATGCCCTGACTTGAGTCTGGGTTAATGGAGCTACAAGTCCATAATTGTTTGGATCTTGGGCTGAAAGGGTTGAACTTGGCCTTCACTAACAAGGTGGCCCAAGTATGCAACAGATCCCTGTACTATCTGGCAGTGGCATTTTCTTTATTGGGGTGCAGGTGCATTGCCCCCCTGCTGTTTTGTTGCTCCTGGGTAGCCACATAAATGCTTGAGAATCCATTTCAGCCACACATCAGCGGCATGGCCCGCACAGTTCAAGGAGTTTGCCTGTCGCCTTTGCGAACGAGGGGGGTAGTGCAGTGTATGATGATTGCCATGACACCAGTAGTTCTGGTTCAGCTGGTCCTTGGGGTGAAGTGTGCATGGCAGTTTGGAAAGCTGCCTTGCTGTGCCCAGCCCAACATGCGCACTTGAACCCTTGCCAGGCTTCGTGATTTTAGGAGCACGGGGATTCAAGCCATACCCCCCAAGTCTCCTAAGGAGCATTGCCAGCACCTGACCTAGCCCATCCTCATGCTGCTCTCATGCTGTTCATTCAGCAGGGGAGCAGCTTTAGATTGGCTGAGTAGATGGGGTGTTGGACTGGAGGGCTGAGCTGGTGCTCATTAAACTCACAACTTTCTCCATGCATGGCCGGGGATCAGAGGCAGCAAGCCAGAAGTCAGACAATGGGAGTGTTCACTCTTTCTGTGACTAGTCGAGCCAGTGACTTTGAGGGTCTCACTCGCCACTGGTAATTGTACCTTAACTTTCTTTGAGAACCAGGGCTTCCAAAGATGTACTGAGAATTTATGGGTCACTCAGTTGCTTATTCCCACTGAAAGTCGCCCCCTTTATACATATTATGCTATGATGTTATGTTTTTTACATTTATGTGGTGTGCCTTCTGCCATTCGTTTGAGGTCACAGTGCCACCTGATCATTATACCAGCTGTTCTTGTTAGATGAGAAGATGCTGAAGAAAGAAGGTTGTGCATGCTCTGCACACTACACGTAGACTCATGATGTTTGTTTTGCAGCATATATGTTGTAATTGGCTGCTGAATGATATGTTGGTAGGACTAGACTGGCCATTCTGCCACATTGACATTATCTTTTAATATCATACTCTGTTTTGCCAATTCTTTACATTTGTTTCTCTTTTTCCCTTTTACCCTTGTTCCTCTTCCTATCTCACTGTGATGTACACTGTTTTAGTATCTTTCCCCAGTCTATTCTTTTGTGTGTCTCTCTCTCTCTTTCTCCTCTTCTTTATATTTACCAATGAATTGCACTTTCTCTCAATGTCTTTGTCTACCTTCCTCTGCCTCGCTCACCTTTCTTCCTGTCTTCCACTTCTGTACACTAATTGTCCCTGCATTGCCAACAACTCTTTCTCTGTGCTGAACACTCTGGACTATCCAATCTTCACCTGTCTCTCCATGCATCTACAGTCTCCTTGAACTCCCGAGTGTGTGGGAGATAAGATTAATCATTTCACATAAACACCCACATGTTCACGGAGACGCAAACAAAGTCCCTAGGACCCATGAAGCATTGAAAAAGCCAACAGGCTTGACTTGCATTCTGAGTCCTGGCTAAAATATTATTAAAATGCCTGCTTGAACTGAACAAAAATAAACAAAAATTATTGATTACTAAATATAGTGCATCTACAAGATAAAGAATGCAATGTGTGATTATTCACTGTACATTAGAGATATAAAATGGTTCCTCATCATTATCACACGAAAACTCTATATTGATGTCATAATTACACTTTCACAATTGCCTTACTAACTTTCTTGCTTTCTCAAATTTGCTGGAAAATGCACATTTGCCCATTTTTTTCAAAATTTTATAGGGGGAGGGAATCATCCAGAACCCCCATTATATTAGTTGAGTCGCTCTGTACTCTCGCTCACCACAGGTCACTCATGTCGAACTTTTACGCCCCACCACTTTTAAATGTCACCAGCCACCACTGCTATCTAGCACTTGCTTGCTTTGATAGTGAGGCCTGAACCCTGCAGAACCTCAGGGAACTTCACCGGGTGGATCAGGTGATTCTGCCCAGTCGAGCTATACGCAGCAATATCATCAAGATATGCAGTACTAAAAGACTCCAACCCACCAAGGACTTTGTTTACTATCCTTTGGAAGGTGGCAGCTGTATCCTTTAATCAAAAAGGCATTACAGTAAACTGGCAATGTCCATCTGGGATCGAGAATGCTGATTTCACTTTTGCTCTTGGAGTTAGACTAAACTCCTAGTACCCTGTTGTCAAATCAAAAATACTGGGAATTGTGGCTACCGCCGACCTGTCAATTAATTAATCAGCTCTTGGGATAGGGTGTGCATCTGTCTTAGTGACAGCATTGAGACCTCATTAGTTCACACAAAACCTCAGTTCTGGTTTACCACCCTTGGAATGAGGGTTGGGGACTAATTTCACTGGGCTAGTCAGGGACTTCCAAAGGGTTCAAACACCCCAAATTCAAGCATCTTGCTGACTTAAGTTCTGATGCATTTTTTAACTTGGTCAGACTGTCTGTATATTTAGTTTTTGACAGTTGTGCTGTCTCCAATGTCCACACCACGTGTACACCAGGTTGTCTGACCAGGGGTTAGGGACAAGACCTCAGCATACTGCCTTAGAACTTGTCTGTAGTCAGCTTACTGTTGGGCAAAGAGGGTGTCTGAGAATACAACTCCTTCAACTGATCATCTTTAGGACTGTGGGAAAGGAGGTCAAGGAGATGTTCACTCTCTTCTTCCTGATCATCATCAGTGACCATCAACATGACCACTTCAGCCCTATTAGAGAAAGTCTTCAGGCAGTTTCATGGATAAACCTCTGAGGGTTCCTGCAAGTGCCTAGGTCAACTAAGTATGTGATCTTACCTTTACTCTCAAGGATAGGGTAGTGACCACTCCATTGGTGCTGGGGGCTCCAACACCCATACGTTCTGCTCTGGTTGGAATTCCGCCAGTGCAGCCTTTTTGTCATTCTAGAGCTTCTGGCGATCTTGGCTGGACTCAAGGTTTTTGAATACTTTACCATGTACTCAGCAATCTTTGAATGTAGGCCACAATAATTGGCTTGGGCTCTTTGGAAGGTCTCTCCAAGCCTTCCTGCACTAGACATAGTGCCCCCTCACAGGATGACCAAACAGAAGTTCAAAAGGGCCAAAGTCCACACCTTTCGGTGGCACTTCCCTGTAGGTGAAAAGCAGACATGGCAAAAGGACATCCCATCTCCTGCTGTGTTTTCCAAGGAGTCTCATGAACATATCTGTCATGGTCTTAAGTCTCTCAACTAGACCATCGTTTTGTGTGGGATATGGGGGGGTAAACAGTTATGTACCCCACACTCAGCCCACATGGCCTTTAGGTAGCCATACATGATGTTACTACCTCTGTCTGACACCACCTCCTTAGCAAAGCCCACTCTAGTGAAGGTACTGATGAGGGCCCTGGCAAATGCAGGAGCAGTGACAGTCCTAAGTAGAATTGCTTCAGGATACCTGGAGGCATAATCCACTAAAACCAGTATAAATCCTCCTGATACTGTTGGAGGGTGACCGGGACTGACTATGTCAAACCCTACCCTTTCAAAGAGAACCCAAACCACTGGGCATAAAATTAAGGGGGCCTTTGGGTGGCTACCTGTTTTACCACTGGCTGGACAGGCAACAGAGGATTTGCAAAACTCCTTCACCTTCTGGGACATGTTTTGCCAGTAACAGTGGACAACCAGCCTATTCCATTTCTGTGCCTGACCAAGATGCTCAGCAAGTGGGATGCCATGTGCCAATGAGAGAAAGAACTGTCTGTATTGTTGAGGCACTACCTCTTTCCTACTTGTACCAGGTTTGGGAACTCTGGCCTCAGTATACAGGAGCCCCTCCTTCCAATAGGTCCTTTGGGAGCCACTGATATCTCCCTATTCCTGTGCAACAGCATGATGTCTCAGGCTCTCAAGAGTGGGACACTCTTTCTGTACCTGGCACAGCTCTTCCTTAGAGGGCTCCCTCTGGCCTAGGAGCTATACAGTGAAATTCAGTCTAAATTGCATAAAATACCAGGAAACAAAATGTGGAGGTGACCATGTCAAAAGGGGCAGTTTCCTACTGGAAGTTTCTATACACTAGAGTGTCCAGTAGGAAGGTGCTTTACACTGGTTCTCCTGCTGGGAAAGTAGCTTTCAGAAGCAGTGCTAGGACTGAACAATACATGTACCTCAAAGCAAACAGTTGCTGATAGTCTTTGCTTTTTTTGAATAGCTTTCCCCAAACAATGCTACTTGCTACATTTCTGTTGGTACACCCAGCTTTCACTTTTTCCTAACTTATCTGTGGTACAAGTTAATATGCTGTTATAAGTATCTTCTTGATGAGATAGTGAAAGAGGAACACACAAGGCGATGGTAAATGTTGTAATGAAGGCAGCAGAATTTTGTTAACTGACCCACATGTATTGAAGCATAATACAGTGTCATTGTTGCTCCTATTCTTGCTGTGCTCAGTCTTGAAAATGTTCTCTTGGATTGTTTATATGACAACAAATGGTTGGAGCGGACGTCAGTTTGACATGTTGAAGGTTAGGCAGGAGTATTATCCTGAACCAAGCAGGGTTGGTCATTGTACATTTCTACCAATAAAACAAGGTGTACCATATTGTACTTGTGGTGTCTGCCTGGCAGCCAGACTCTAATTGATCAACGATCCTGGCCTTGCAAAGTTGGCACGGAAAAAACATGAGAAAATACATACACATATGGAGATGGTCAGCAAAAACAAAAAATAAATTGAAGATATGCTAGATAAAAGATGAAAAAATAATGTTAAAGCAATAAAATAAATTGTCAAAAGAAGCAACAAAACGTATAAAGGAACAACAAGTGTACTGCTCCAAAATACATCCTCACACAGGAGGTCAGTAGTTTCTTAGTGTAGTGAATTTAAAAATCTAGATTGATTGAAAAATGTATGCCGTAACCTACAGCAGTGGCCAGAGGTTAGCATCTGGTGGCAGTTGGTGCTGGATTTACGATGTTTACAAAATGAAAATATTTGGCAAGACCGGTAAACTGTCAGGTTTTTAAGAATCATGGAGCAGGCAGTCAGATCATGGCGATCCTCGCTCTCATTGATTCTGAGTATGATGCCGATTTGTCCTCTTAGGTGGAATCACTGCAAAAGAACTGGGACTGTGCCTGGAATGGTATTGTAGTTTTCCTGCAGTTATGTAGAGGTATCTAATTGGATGCACCATGTGCTTTAAAGTACTTGCTCCTGTTCTACTTGCCTCCTATCTATCTATCTATCTATCTATCTATCTATCTATCTATCTATCTATCTATCTATCTATCTATCTATCTATCTATCTATCTCTTTCTCTCTATATATATATATGTATATATATATTTTGGCGGCAATATGTGAGAAGATACATCAAATATCACATGGATGATGTCACCAGTGATGTCATTTGAGATTTCATCAGTGATGTGACTGACCATGTCATGAGTGATGTAATATGGGACGTCACCAGCAATGCATTGCGGGGGCGCGAGTTATAGTTATCTGAACTAACTATAAAGGGGGAATTTCTCTGGTTTTGTACAAGTGAATTGTCCAACTAACTATAACTTTCCCTAAAACCTGTTTTTTTCAGTGAATTTCCAAGGTTTTTTAAATGCTAATTTCTAACTATAACTTGCCTGAAACCTATGGTTTTTTCAGTGAAAAAAAATAATATATATATATATATATATATATATATATATATATATATATATATATATATATATATATATATATATATATATATATATATATATATATATATATATATATATATATGACCGCGCACCAAGGTACCCGCAAAAACAGGGCAACAAGGAGAAGAAGGGGGCTCAGGCAAGCCAGAAAGCGGTGCCAAGAAGCGAGGGAGAGGCAAAGCTCGCAAATAGTAGTTGAGCAAGAGGCAGGTCCAAGTGAGAGTACAGAAACCAATACCCCTACAAGCAATAGCAACTCTATCATTAAGCTGGCAGGCATCAATCTTTCAGCGGCGGAGGAACAGCTCTTGTCGTTAGGGCTGTCATATTGCCCAGAATCCAATTTCAGTTATACCCAAAACTCGTGCGGATATATATAGGTTCATACGCAAGCTTAAACTAAAGAAGTTTCATAAACAACGTGGAACCCAGGGAGGCGAGGTGGAAACGGCAACTTCACAGAATTCGGGGATGCAAGGCTTGTCAGGTTCTGATTATGAACTTTTATATAATATGCAAAGATTGGAGAGTGGAGATGAAGCTACCATGGACCTCTCACAGTCACCGTACCAGGAGTCACCGTTGGATAATGGGAATACACGGCTGACACAAATAGCCGGGACTAATGTCAAGCCTCAAACAGCGTTTAAACAAAAATCAAAGTTTGTACCAATCATGGCGTGAGATTCAATAGATGTTTTTAATGAACAATTGATAGCACAAATAAAAAGACTCAATATTGTTACCACAAAATTTAAAAAGGAAAACAACAAATCAAGAGAGGAAATATTGGCAGTAAATTAATAAATTGAAGGGTAACCACCAAGTCATAATACGGAATTCAGATAAGGGTGGTAATTTAGTACTATGGCCGGTACAGGACTATTTGCAGGAAGCATACAGCCAACTGAACAACATAGAGTGCTACAAAAAGGTTCCAATCACTAAGTATAAGGATACTCAAGAGGCTTTGTTCACACAGCTATTGTCCTGGAAAAGCATTGGGCTTCTTAATTGGGAGGAATTTAAATATTTGAAGAAGGAACATCCTATTGTACCGGTGATTTACTTTATACCAAAAGTTCATAAAAGTATGGACAAGCCACCGGGACGCCCAATCATTGCGGCCTGTGACGGCCTCTTGGAAAATCTTTATATTATATTGATTTTTTCCTGCAAGACTTGGTAAAGGGTCTGAAATCTTATGTGCAGGACACTAGTGATTTTCTTAGAAAAATTCAAAACATACAAAGGAAGCCTACTTATTTGCGATTAGCTCTCGATGTGTCCAGTTTATATACATGCATCAAAAACAAAGATGGTATGTGAGCAATTGAGTACTTTTTGTTTAACAGGCCTATTATCTACTCTCAACATTCCAATATGTTGCTCAAAATGCTTATATTCTGCTTGGAAAATAACTTTTCAATTTGTTGGTAAGATGTTTCAGCAGATACAAGGTGTTGCTATGGAGGCCAGCTTCTCCCCCAGTTATGCCTGTTTATTCATGGGCTGGTGGGAGGAGCTGGTCCTCAGGCAGCAACACGAACGAACATTTAACAGGAGTGTGGTAACATTGCTGCGCTATATTGACGATTTATTTATAGTGTGGGATGAAGACATTGAAAGTGCTACTGATTTTATTGAAACATTGAATTGCAACACAGTAAACCTACATTTTACAGCGGAAATAGGTGAAGAAATGGTAACATTCCTTGATGTAAAAATCCAGGTGGTTGGCAATGAATTGGTTACTACCCTATACCGAAAGCCCTCAGCGGGCAACACACTCTTGCATTCTTCCAGCGCGCATCCGTCACATTTAATTAAGAGCATCCCATATGGGGAGATGCTCCGTATACGACGGATCTGCAGTAGGGAGGAGGACTGTAACAAAATACAAAAAGAGTGTAAGAATAGATTCCTGGATAGGGGGTACAGATCAGATATTATTGAGTCAGCGATAGCTAAATATAAGTCGCTGACAAGGCAGGATCTGCTGGAGTACAGAAAGAAAAAGAGTAGTGTGAGCGCACAGGAGGAACCCACTAGACTTATCCTTGGTTTTTCGCGACAAGAGAAACAGATCAGGGAGATAGTCAGGAAAAACTGGCCAATTGTCAAGGGAGACCCGGTAATAGGGGGGTTGTTGCCTAACATGCCTTCCATTACATTCAGGAAAACCAACAGTATGTGGTCATCTCTGGTAAGGAGCAATTTTGAAACCAGAAGTAAGGGCTCCTTGCTCATGGCACAAAAGGGGTTCTATAAATGTTCTGTGTGTAAGGCATGCCAATATGGCATCAATACCACCACTTACACCACGACATTTGGCCTTGAGGTCAGTAAAATTAACCAACATCTTACTTGCAAATCAGATTTTGCAGTTTATGTACTGACCTGTAGCTGTAATTTGAGGTATGTGGGAGTACAAAGCTACCTGCCCACAGGAGAATACTCCAACATATCCGCGCTATTTGCAACAAAGATAAGAATTACCCGGTTGCACGGCATTTCCAACCTAGCCACAATAGCGATCCAAACTATCTTAAATATTTTGTAATTGAAGCCGTTAAACCACAAAAAAGAGGAGGTGATAGAGAATCCAAATTGAGAAGATTGGAAACAACTTACATCCTTCAATTGGATTGCAAACACCCGAATGGATTAAATATCAGTGAGGATTTATATACCTTTCTTTAAATAATTATCATTTGAAATATTTAATAGACTAGTAGGTTTAACTGTGAGAGCTGTATTTATTAAGAACTTCTATTGGTACTGTAAAAACACGCCATAGATGAAATTGAAAAACTCCTTTAGACTGAAATAAGATTTAATATTATGTCCACCGGGTGAGAAATTGTGTTTTTAGGGTATAGAGTAGATTTAGGATATAGTTATATTTATATATTTATGATAGTTAGGATTGATTTTAAAATAATGTTTGATAGAATGTATTTATTTTTATACTTCTGAAATATTTATTAAGTGATTTTTCGAAAGGATCAAACCCTATATGATAAATGAATGAATATATTGATGTCCTGAAGCTCTTTTGCACTTTAAATGCATGACACTTTGCACAAAATTAGGTCACCTTGCTGACAAACTATATGCTCTCAGTGTTTTTAAGTCTTAGTTACAATTTTTGTTCTTATTTAATTGCACTAAATTAGGATTAACCGCTTGTTAATCGTACACTGTTTTTTACATGGTTGGAAAAAGGAACATATTATGCATTTAAGCTGTTATCAGTGTTAAAACTTGTACAATGAGGTTTTTTCTTCCCTGTGTTTTACAGGAATTGTGGAGGATTTATGGTCATTGATGCATACATTTATGTTTGAAATTTTTTCCTTTGACCTCGAATATATGTTCGAACGTAAAGTATTTCTACCATGTTTATGAAATTGCTGCACTGCTCTGGCACTTTAAATAGCGATACACAATGCCTGTAAGTTGCCATGTGATCAAGGGAGGGATCTCCTGAAACGCGCAATGGCAGCACTGGCTGAATAAAAAATGTTGCACTACAATATCTGGGTCCACGCTCGTCTGTTCGTGCCTGAAGGTGAAGTGAAGGCGAGTTTTGGAGTGACATATATATATATAAATATATATATATATATATGTCCAACTCTTTCCCCACCACCTTCGGCGCAGAAATCAAGCCCTCCAGCCGAGCATTCCGAGGAAACCAATTTCTTTCAGCAGGTAATTTGCATGACCGGTTTCGACCCCGTCAGGTCTTAATCATATGCAGCATTGGGATTTCAGGCACCTCAGGTTTAAGTGCTTTACGTTTAACGGCAACAGTGAAGAAGGACTCAAACGTGGTTGCAGATGTTCGTAAGTTAAGACAGTTCTTATGTCTGTATTTTGGTGTTGTGGTTACATACCCTTCACTTTTGACGACCTATCTTCAGTTCTCTTTTGGAAAAGTTCCAGTAATGATGAAAATATTTGAAGGTCTCATCCGGGTTTTCACTCACTCGAATTTCTGGACTACAAGGTCCATCGTCCATTGCGTCTTTACATCAACGGCCCCACATGTCCTTTCTTTCACTGTAAGTCCATTTAATTTATAGGCCAACCTTCGGCACGCTGGTCTCCCAAGTCCTCACTGCCCTTATACACAGTGAGGCGCCTGCTGAATTTTTGTCCCCGGCGTCCGGCCGTGTGGGAATACACTCTCCCACAAACCTTGACTGTTCAGCAATGTAGCGGGATACCACTGGCCCGCGGATCTCCCAAGGACTGGTGGCGGTGCCTCCCGCATTCCTCAGATGAGCCGCCTGGCTCTGTTCATCCTGCCAATTACGTATACAGCCGGCGGGTTCCCCATTAAGATGTGTCCATCACCGAAACAAAGTTTTTGACGAAGGGGGACCCGGCCTGTCAGATCGGAGCTTGTTTGGCGACGTCACCGCCTTCACATGTCCAACTCTTTCCCCACCACCTTCGGCGCAGAAATCAAGCCCTCCAGCCGAGCATTCTGAGGAAACCAATTTCTTTCAGCAGGTAATTTGCATGACCGGTTTCGACCCCGTCGGGTCTTAATCATATGCAACATTGGGATTTCAGGCACCTCAGGTTTAAGTGCTTTACGTTTAACGGCAACAGTGAAGAAGGACTCAAACGTGGTTGCAGATATTCGTAAGTTAAGACAGTTCTTATGTCTGTATTTTGGTGTTGTGGTTACATACTCTTCACTTTTGACGACCTATCTTCAGTTCTCTTTTGAAAAAGTTCCAGTAATGATGAAAATATTTGAAGGTCTCATCCGGGTTTTCACTCACTCGAATTTCTGGACTACAAGGTCCATCGTCCATTGCGTCTTTACATCAAAGGCCCCACATGTCCTTTCTTTCACTGTAAGTCCATTTAATTTATAGGCCAACCTTCGGCGCGCTGGTCTCCCAAGTCCTCACTGCCCTGATACACAGTGAGGCGCCTGCTGAATTTTTGTCCCCGGCGTCCGGCCGTGTGGGAATACACTCTCCCACAAACCTTGACTGTTCAGCAATGTTGCGGGATACCACTGGCCCACGGATCTCCCAAGGACCGGTGGCGGTGCCTCCCGCATTCCTCAGATGAGCCGCCTGGCTCTGTTCATCCTGCCAATTGCGTATACAGCCGGCGGGTTCCCCATTAAGATGTGTCCATCACCGAAACAAAGTTTTTGACGAAGGGGGACCCGGCCTGTCAGATCGGAGCTTGTTTGGCGACGTCACCGCCTTCACATGTCCAACTCTTTCCCCACCATCTTCGGCGCAGAAATCAAGCCCTCCAGCCGAGCATTCCGAGGAAACCAATTTCTTTCAGCAGGTAATTTGCATGACCGGTTTCGACCCCGTCGGGTCTTAATCATATGCAACATTGGGATTTCAGGCACCTCAGGTTTAAGTGCTTTACGTTTAACGGCAACAGTGAAGAAGGACTCAAACGTGGTTGCAGATATTCGTAAGTTAAGACAGTTCTTATGTCTGTATTTTGGTGTTGTGGTTACATACCCTTCACTTTTGACGACCTATCTTCAGTTCTCTTTTGGAAAAGTTCCAGTAATGATGAAAATATTTGAAGGTCTCATCCGGGTTTTCACTCACTCGAATTTCTGGACTACAAGGTCCATTTTCCATTGCGTCTTTACATCAAAGGCCCCACATGTCCTTTCTTTCACTGTAAGTCCATTTAATTTATAGGCCAACCTTCGGCGCGCTGGTCTCCCAAGTCCTCACTGCCCTGATACACTGTGAGGCGCCTGCTGAATTTTTGTACCCGGCGTCCGGCCGTGTGGGAATACACTCTCCCACAAACCTTGACTGTTCAGCAATGTAGCGGGATACCACTGGCCCGCGGATCTCCCAAGGACCGGTGGCGGTGCCTCCCGCATTCCTCAGATGAGCCGCCTGGCTCTGTTCATCCTGCCAATTACGTATACAGCCGGCGGGTTCCCCATTAAGATGTGTCCATCACCGAAACAAAGTTTTTGACGAAGGGGGACCCGGCCTGTCAGATCGGAGCTTGTTTGGCGACGTCACCGCCTTCACATGTCCAACTCTTTCCCCACCACCTTCGGCGCAGAAATCAAGCCCTCCAGCCGAGCATTCCGAGGAAACCAATTTCTTTCAGCAGGTAATTTGCATGACCGGTTTCGACCCCGTCGGGTCTTAATCATATGCAACATTGGGATTTCAGGCACCTCAGGTTTAAGTGCTTTACGTTTAACGGCAACAGTGAAGAAGGACTCAAACGTGGTTGCAGATATTCGTAAGTTAAGACAGTTCTTATGTCTGTATTTTGGTGTTGTGGTTACATACCCTTCACTTTTGACGACCTATCTTCAGTTCTCTTTTGGAAAAGTTCCAGTATATATATATATATATATATATATATATCTTGCAAATCCTCGTTGTACGTTTTCTGCTTGAAAGAATGAGCGCGGCCAAAGTTGTGCTTGATTTAGTTTTTTATTTCGCCACCAAGCTAGTCGCCATGACGCGTTTCAGCCGTCCCTCGGCCTCGATCACATGACACGGCTCATGCTGTTCTCATCGTTTTTAAAGTGCTAGTGCAATCTTTGTTTACAATAGACAAGGACAACATACTATGGTCACATTGTGAACAATATCGAATAAATAAGTATATAAATTCCAAAAGGTAAGTTATAATAACAGTACAATACATAATTAACCTTATTTGTGGAATCAGGCAGATCACTGTACGGTTTGATTATGTGTTAGTTGTCCTACTTCCCAATGGTCAGGGTATTCATTTAATAAAATTATATATATATATATATATATATATATCAACGCTCCGAGTTTGTCCCCAACTTGAAAACGCACACCAACTCCCACTAATCACGGGTAAAAACAGAAGCAGCATGCGGCAAGTTGCAGCGGCATTAGAGTATTCCTGGCTGCTCAGTTCTTAACGCCTGACGCGTTTCAGTGCTTCCGCACTTCTTCAGAGGCGTGGTCATACCATTTCACATGCCCATCCATTTGAAAGTTCTGCATCCAATTTACTTACCTTTCCAATCAATTCATAGTCAATATTTTGGCCACAGTTGTTAGGGTGATATTTGTTCCACAATATTTTGGTACTATACTGTGCATGTGTTGGCCAGCAGGTAGCAGTTCCAGGGACAGATATGCTCTCTCTGCTGCATTCCAGACATACATTGGTCAAGTGTATGCTTGTGAGTGCTGCCTTCATATGTTTTCCATTATGCAGAGTGGTGATAACCAACGACAATCCAGAGTAAGGAGAGGAATGTGGCCATGGCTTTTTCCCAAGTGCATATCAGTATATCTGGTGGGATTCTATTTGGAAGTGGTATTCTGAATGGGATGTAGGCCCCTGGCCTGAGAGCTGCTGCCTGTGGTATTCAGAATAGAGGGGTGAAGATGTGGTCCTGGGACGTCATTTCAGATATCTTCAGACATATGTCTTTTTTCCTAAACCTCATATACAAATATATTGCCCCATTAAGTGAATAGTAGAAGATCTACATCCAGTGGGACAATATTTTTATAAATAATATTTAGGACACAATATTTATGTCAGATGATATATCGGTGTATTGTCTTTTGACATAAAACCAGGTATGCAAGATTTCATGGAACTGTGAAGGTACCATCAACTACAATCAATATTTTGGTGCTGATTCACAATGGCAAATTTACTTGAGTAGAACCACTCATGTATAGATCAGCTACTACACATTTGGAGGAAATCTCACTTATTTTAATGTCCCATATGAAGGAGGAAATTTACCTCAGGGGATTATTTAAATATCTGCATTACCTCAAATGAAGGGATGGAGGCTCTTAGAACCCCTTTTAACAACAGTTACGTTACTATTAGTACCTTTCCAATTGATTGTGGAGATCTCTGCCACCGGTGCAGATATCTCTGCTTAGAAATATATAAGGAACGATAATAAAGTTAATTTTGCTTTTAAAAAACAAAATTATTTTAATGTATGTTCGGGAAGGCAAGAATTGAGGGGACCAGTTATGATGGCATTTCCACAATCAATTCTACAGTGTGAGAAGATCTTTTATTACTTTAGATAATGAAGGGAGTAGTTTGCTGATTTGGCCACAAAATTTATGTGTGAAAGATGTCTTAGGGTATTGGCTGTCGTGAAGCACAAACCTTTTACTACATAGGATAACAATGAAGGAAGACTTTCACTTTTAGACCAATTCTGGGCCAACTTTGCACTTGCATCTGAATGAAATTAGGATTTTTTTAAAATATTTTATAGGTTAACATCAGGATTTTTCAGCTGTGTAGGTTTGAAGATTTTGTAGGAATGTCTGGAGAATGTGAATGGCCTCTTCAAATAAAGTTATGTATTGCTCAAATGTTTGTGTATCAGTACTCACAAGTCTGCCAAATGTTTTCTCAGGGCTTCCAAATATAGATTAGGTAGTCAGTAGCATAACAAATTTTGAGGGGGCCCCCTGCAAAGTACATGGAGGGCCCCCCATGCTCCGAATACAGGTAGGAGGTCTCAGGCCAGCCTACATCCCATTCCCAATGCCAGAAGGGGCTGCGCTGGCTATTGTTACGCCGCTGTAAGAAGTATTGTAGACAGTGAAGAGCCCGTTGGGAATTCACCTGACATACGTTCCAGGTTTAAGACGTGTTATTTGAAATGACAAGATCTAGGTTTGGAACTATGTTCCAGAAACTCATTCAGTATTCCAGTGTCTCAAGCAGCTTCCTGTGGTAAATTGAGTTAAACACTGCTGACACATCCAGTAAGATGAGTAAGCTTGTCTCACCTTTGTCTAGAATGCAATGGACATTTTTAAGTATGCACATCAATTCTCACAGCAGGAGCAACTCTAGACACTTCAACACTGAAGAGGAAAATTTAGTGTTTTCCTTCAATTACAGAGTCAAAATGTTTCATGGGACTTTATTGTTTCCATTGCACACATCTCTACATATTGGATAGTACAGGTCAGCCAAGAGAGTCTCAATGCTCAAGATCAAGATAGAAACTGGCAAGGAAATATATGGGTCTTCTTTCTACACTCCCATGTTCATGAGCCTTCGCAACTGGACTGCAAATGCATTTTGGTATCACTTCATAGGACAAATTGCTTTCACAGGCTTCCTGGGTAAGTGATAACCTGTGCAATTATCTGAAGTCCTCAAGGAACTAAGAAGCGTTTGTCACTATTTCCATACAGGGTTTTAGGGGTCAATTTGTAACAGTTCTTCAAAGCATGAACAGATAGTTTTCCAGAGAATTGTAGGAATTATTACAATTTCCCTTGGGTGGACACTTTTGTGAAAATTGCACCCAAGAAATGTTCTCACATACAAAAGATGAGATACCACCTCAATGTATTGTCCACATAGTTCTAATAGACAATATGCACTACAAAAGTGATTCGGCCTATAGGGTTCTTACTTTTTATTTTCATAGGGCCTCATTATAAATTGTCCTGGAATTCCACTCGACCAATAGTCAAGTCAAGTCAAGAATTCTTTATTCGATGATTAAAAATCACCATAAAAGCACACACACATATACAACAGTTTAAAATTCCATTACATCTTTATCAGAATCCTGCTTGAAATACATATAAATGGAAAAAAGGACAATCTAAAGAGTACAATGACAGTCTTGACAATCACTCCTCCCCTCTGGTTGCCCTTAATCGGACCACCACTTTAATAAAATTCATGATGCAGCACACTGTTAAAGGGTCAGACGCTTGTTGTAAATAGATTAAGGCCTCTCGAGCATGTTTAATTTTAGCTTGTTTTAAAATGTTTACCAAGAATCTACGCCTAGGCATTGAGTAAAAAGGACACAACAATACAAAATGAAGGGAATCCTGCGGAGACCTATTGTCGCAGCCGCAGGTTCCCTTCTGCTCAATTGTAGTTAAAAACCCTACTGGTGATGCTAATAAATACGGTAATAAATTGAGCCTAAAACGACACTTTAAAAACCTGTCCTGAGCGTTATGCATGAGGTACAAATATGGCTCCATTCCCTCAGTGCTCTTAACCAGACTATGAGCCCTCACAGTCTTTTTTGACCCTTCGGCCACAGCTCTCTGTGTTGTTTTCTGGGCTAGAAAAGCTTTCTTTACAATCACTTTATGCTGGGGTACAATTACTGCCGGGTCAATAAAAAGATTCTTGTAGCCCAGAGCTTCTAAGGTGGTCTTTACATAATTGAGCCATGGGATTCTCATGCATTTCTCTCTTCCTAGGCAATCATTTAAAATGTCCCTGCTCAGGGACGCCTCGGGGTTAGACCAAATTTTTAACCAAGCCACTATAGGTCTTATCTTTACCAGGTCTTCGAGGTGTGGCCTTCCTAATTCCCTATGGGCTATTATACCAGCGGTGCTTGGTGGGACTTTCAAGATGGATCTTAAATATTTATTTTCTTCCTGCTGAAGTTGCAAGATGTTGGCAAAGCCCCATACCTCTGCTCCATAGATAACTTTGGAGCAGCATATAGAACCATAAAGGTTCATCACCTGTTCGGGGCACCATCTACATTTACATTTACATTTACATCTACCTACCCGACTCCCATAGCTTGCATTAGCACCATTGGTAGCAATCATTTTACAGCAACGCTCCTCTACCAGGGAATTGAATTGTAAAGACCTATCGAATAATAAGCCTAGATAGGAAAATGTTTTAACCTCTTCTATTTTGTGGCTTCCTATAGTGTAAGTGGATTTGGTACAAGGTTTATTACCAGCCAACAACACGTATGATTTACCCAGGTTAATGGACAGATCTAAAGAACCCATAAAATTGACAAATCCATCAATCAAAGTCTGGCGTACGTGCGAGCAGGACCGCGTCATCCGCGTAAAGTAAAACGGGGATGTGACGCGACCCTACTCTTGGACAATCTGTCCTTAAATTTAACAGAAACTGCTCTAAGTTGTTTATGTAGAGTGAAAATAAAAACGGGGCGAGAATGCAGCCTTGCCGTACCCCGCTCATACAGGGGAATGATTCAGTCAACCCACCCTCCATATTGTATCGGACTTTTGCTGAAGTGTCACAGTGGAGTTCCCTTAAAATGTTGATTAGGCCTGCCTCAATCCCCATGAGGGACATCATATCCCAGAGCTTATCCCTATTCACGTGATCAAATGCTGCTGCCAAATCCATGAACCCCATATAGATGGCTTCATTGCTGGCCTTGGTGTATTTGGCAGTCAGCATATAGAGGTTCAAACATTGGTCACTAGTGAACCTCCCCATCCTGAATCCGTACTGAGTGTCCGAGATGATGTTATTTTCCTCGGTCCACTCAGTCAGTCTGTTGAGGAACCCCCTACCCAGGAGTTTGGCAGACACATCAATCAGGGAAATAGGGCGATAACTGTGGGGGTCGTCCCTATTGCCCTTCTTGAAGATGGGGATGATTATGGCCGTTGACCATGAGGGCGGCAAACCACAAGTGATGGCAGCGTTTATAACCCTAGTCATTATGGGGGCCCACAGTTCCACACAGCTCAAAAACAAGTCAGGCGGGATCCCGTCTGGGCCAGGGGCTTTGTTTTTCGTCAAACCCTCAATTCCGGCAGTAATCTCCTTAATGGAAAAAACTACAGGTGAGCCCTGATACGTCTTCCCAACCTGCTCAACAGTTATTCCTGGCTCATGATTATACAGCCCCTTATAGTGGGAACCCCACTGATCTGGCAGAATATTCGTCCCTATTTCGGGGACATTGTTTTCCTGGAAACTTGGTCTGTTAATAATTCTCCAGAATTCAGACATGTCCCTTTTTTCCCCCGCTTCTCTTAAATCTGCCCATGCTTCCTCCTGTAGGGCTAATTTCCTCCTCTTAGTCTCACTCTTATATTTGTTCCTACACAATGCAACTTTTTGGGGGTCCCTTGGTCTAATTTTGAGAGTGCTTTTAAGCTCCCTTAAGGCCTGCGAGCAATCTCGATCGAACCATCGTGGGTGGCAATGATTCCTTGTAGGCGCCCTTGTTTTTAAGAGTCCATCTATCAGCTTGGCAATCTGCCCAAATGCTGCCAGTAACGGGGGACGTTGTACAGCCGTGTCTAGACAGTGCTCAAAGGCAGATTTTCCAGAGTCCATCAAGGATTTATAGAAAGTTTCCCCGTCTATTTTGGCCCACCTCAGTGGCCTACCCTGGTCCGTTACCTTCTCAATGGTTGTACCATGCTGTCTCATTCTGGGGCCAACCAAGTAAAGCAACTCTAATACAAGGGGGTTGTGGTCACTAAAAGTGCTCCATTCTATCCCTACACTAGAGATTCTATTTTTTAAAAGTCTAGAGACTAGGATATAATCAATAAATGAGGAGCACCCTCTGCCCTTAAATGTCGGTGGTAGACTGCCATCCCTCTGCACAACCATCATATTAATAGTGTGCTCTAAATCATGGGTATGAAGGAGTTTACTAAAGGCCAGACCTTCCGGCGTATGAACAAATATGCGGCCCATTCTCTACGGGGCAATGAGGCCATTCAGCATCTATTGGAACTAGAGCCGGGCATAGGTGGCAATTAAGGTCTCCCATGACCAGTATAGCAGATACATGTGCCGCCTTCCTAGCTTTAGTTTCCTGACCCAGTCTGTCATCCAGTTCCCCTACGAGTGTGCTATAGTTTTCCCCCGCCCCATTGTTGTAAACAATAAACATGGTCAACCTTAACCCCTCCCCCTTGAATCGTACGGCTTGAATTGCGTACGAACTCCAGTCCGTATTGGACCAAGTGCCCTGAAGGATCAGATCTACACATATAGATAATCCTCCCATTGCTCTCCCCGATCTGGATTTTTGTGCCGGGACGAAGAAACATTTGTAACCCTGAATATGAAAGGTACTATTATCAACCACCCATGTCTCCTGGAAACTGATTATATGGTAGTCACTAATATAGTTGCGCCACTCAGTGTTGTTAAATTTGGCTGCCAAACCTGCTATGTTCCAGGAGATAACTCTTACTAGTTCTTGAGCTTCCCCTGTTCCCCCACTAGACCCAATACTTTCCAGGATTTCCACATGACCAGTTTCCAACCCATTTTCGCCTATAAAAGGTTCAGTAGCTTTGGTCCTGGTCTCTATTATGTCTGCACCCCTACCCCTACTGGAGATGGTTAGCTGTGCCAACAAGCTTTGCGGCCCAATTTCCTCTAATAAGCCCCCTCTATTTGCATCGCCTGGACACGCCCTTCCCCATGCCCTGGTATTTCCATCCGTAAGTCAGTCGTTAGTATCCAGCGAGCTCAGGACCTCGTATCTATTGCTTGTTGTAATTAAATCGATATGGGGAACTGTTTCCCGACTGGCCTGACCCTCACCAATGGCACCAAATTTCTGAGGGGGTAAAAAAACCGCAGCGGAACAAATTTACATAGTCGTGATGAATAATTGCTGATCCCGCCTGCCTCAAAATATTATTAACCAATCTAGGGGATCTAAAGCTCACCACCACACAATCACCCTCCATACTCGACCAATAACAGGAGCTGCCATCCCCATCGGAATTACGAGATCTGCAATAGTTCCATCATCTCGGATCTAAAATATATAAACCTCACCTATGCAAAGACATTTCACTCTCTACTTGTAATACTGGGGGGGGGGTTAGGAATTATGTATACCCAAGAGAATAAGTACCAGAATCACTGAAGCTTCAGTGAGTCCTCATTTTGAAAGGCACCCAAATGGTTCCACATCTCGCAAATGGTATCTTTCCAGGGGTTGGGGAGCCAAGCTAGAAGGCACTATAATGTGACTCTTACCCAAGGAAGGCAAGCATAAATGAGATTTTAAGCCAATTCCTAGGCAAATGAGGATGAGGTCTTTTTGAGCCTGTTGAACAGTGTCATGGGTCTCCGACCTTTGCTGCATTCCCTGTCCTACATTTAATTGGCCTTACTTGTTTGAATTGTTAATGCAGGTTGTATTCTCTCTGAACAGTACATCTCCTTCTCTTCTCCAGTGCTCAGCAACACAATCTTCTCTGCCTTGAAGTCTGGTCCAGACAACTGAGGGAAGGCAGTGTATCGTCCAGTTCCTGATGACATTCGTCTATGCTGTGCTCAGAGGAATTCTCAAATAGCAGCTTGGAATGGTTCAGCTCTAGAAAACTTTTGAGGATATGATTGAGTTCAAGTCCATCTTGTTATAATTTGAGGTTGCTGAGATGGGTGGATGAGTCTAGGCTTCACGCTACAGTGGTAAGGACCCAATATTGACGCTGACACGCACCCCATGAATGGCAACACCCAAGAGCCATTGGAAAGAGGATAACTTGAGCTGTGGGTGGAGGTCTGTGCCTTTTTATCAAATGCAGTGAGATGAATAATAATTTCCAAAACTCACATTCTTTTGTTGACAGAATGTGTAGTTTTTAATAATTTGTTCCATTAGTGAAATCACACAAGAAAAACAGCCGACATGTGTTTCGCCCGATGGCCAGTTGTCCGAGGGCTTTCTCAAGGCATGGCGTCCAGTTAGCAGTCCTAAATCCGAAAAGGATAGTGCAACGTGTTCTCTGCTGTCCCAGGACCAGAAAAAAAACATTTGTATCATTTGAGTTTGGTCTCTTAGAAACTAACAGCCATAAATGTTGTCAAATCCTTGGTCCAATAGTTGTAGCAGACATTCCTCAAAATAGGTAATTCTTGCTCTGCTTCACTCCTCTTCTGCTAGATCTAATCAGAGAGTATGGGGCTCGGCATCAAGCACTGGTTCAGTGTTCAGGTATTGTAGAGATATTGGCCTTTTCCACAGTATTAACATTCTGATGTTTCCTACAAGGGCACTTACTGACTTACATAAAACTGATATGAACACTTGAAATGAGCAAAAATGATAGTTTTTCAATGTATTCTTTTGTTAGAAGAAGACAAACACATTGGATACAAGGGCATTGTCAGTGAGCAAGATAGAGTAAAGGAGTGAGTAGCAGAGAACATACAGGGAAGAGGAAGGGCAACTATTTCTTTACCTAAGGTGTATGTCATGGCAAATCAACAGTTAGGGACGACACATATGTGGCAGAGCCCAAGCCAGGGGTACCTAAATACACTGTATTTTCATCTATGCTTCACAAACACTCTGAGACAAACAATCACACATACACCCGCATACAGAGACATACACACACAGAAACCCGCTACATAAACACATACACGCACACACACGTACATGCACTCTGGGGAAGGTATGGAGCTCTACTCATGAACAACTTTAAGGAATTAACATTTTTGGGCCAGTATCCACCCTCTCCAAACTGAGGAATTTCAAACCCATGATAAGGATGTCACAATGTAATTGGTGAGTCAAGGGACAACCATTGGATTGTACCCTTTGATAACAAATAATGACAAGGCAATATATCTTAAGGATATGGTGAAGCCTGAAGTCTGGGATTTTTCAGTAAAAGGACATAATTCTTATGATAGTTGAGTCTGTCCGCATAAAAGTAACACCCAATGCTGAGTGCCCAAGAACCCCACAATATAATCCGACCCCAGAAACAATTACTGGTATTTCTCCACTGATTGAGTCAATGATACATCAAGGCATTTTTAATAAAATAATTGGGAATCCCTGTAATTCACCCATTATGGGCCTACAGAAGCCTAGCATAGTTGAAGTGTCCCACTATACCGAATCCAGCTGTGATTTTGTTTCAAATTCCATGTGAGTCTGAGTGGTTCACTCTCATCAATTGGTGTCAGTCCTTCTTCTCCATCCCTTTGCATGAGAACAGCCAGTACCTCTTCGTTTGTTGGTCAATAACCATGTTTCGGCATGATGTCAAGTCCCACAGGGCTATATGGAGAGTGTGTCGATGTTTAATGTGATCATCAAAAAGAACCTAGAGTCCTAAATTATGCCCCGTTATTCAGATTTAGTGCAGTACATCAACTATCTACTGATTGCCTCTAAAACACAGGAAGCTTGAAACAAGACACCATTGCACTGTTGAACCACTTGGCTAAGAGCGTACATAATGTTTCCCTGAGTAAGTTACAGTATTGTCAAAAAGAAGTCTTGTATCTAAGACCTCACATTGAGAAGGGAGCAAGGAGGATGTGCAAGAAAGAATCTCGGCAATTCTGAAAATGAATCTGCCAACCACTCAGAGGTAAGTCAGATTTTTTGAGAATGGTGTGTCACTGTCATCAGTGGATACCTAGGTTTTCCGTAATGGCCAAGCCTTAACAGCGGCTGACACACAAGGATGTGCCTGAATCGTTTCCCTGGAATAATGATTGTTTGATTACCTTCCTATAGTTTAGAGAAAGTCTCTGTGGTGACCTGGCACTAGGAATGCACAATTATAAAAAAGCCTTTGCTCTCTTCCGCAGTCAGAGGGAGGGCTGTACTCTCTCAGTGCTTGTACAGTGGCATGGAAGTGCCCAGAGGCCAGTGGCCTATTTTTTGCTAAACTCGACAATGTAGCTGCAGGGCTGCCTGCATGCCTTAAAGCTGCTGCAGAAGTTGGTGTCAGCATAGAACAATGTGAAAGTATTGTGATGGGTCATACCATTACTGTGATCATGCCTCATTCAGTTGAAATAGTGTTGACCCTTACTTAACACGTGACTAACAGCTGCTTGGTCAGAAAAAAGCAGGTAATACTGGCAGCTGAAAATGTTAGTTTGCAAAGATGTGCTACAATGAACCCTGCTACATTTCGCCTCTACCTGAAGTTGAGGGCGAGGAAGAGGAAGGAGAGCATGTCTGTCTCATTGTCACTTAACTGTGCACCAAGCCAAGACCAGATATACAAGATAATCCACTGTCTGATTTCATATTGTTGGTTGATGGATCCTGCCTGTGAGACAATGAAGGAAACCTGAGAGCTTCATATGCAGTCTGCACAGTCTCAGATGTAGTCTAAGCTTCCTGGCTTTGAGGAGTGTTATCTGCAAAAGTGTCTCAATTGATTGCTCTTACTAGGGTGTGCTGTGTTTCTCAACAGCTGAAAGTGATGGTTTTCACTGACAGTCAGTATGGCTTTGGTATTGTTCGTGATTTTGGACAGTTATGGTCTCGGAGGAGATTGTGACTTCTTTGCGGGCCCCCATCCTTAATGGGTTGAATGTAATGAGGTTACTTGAGGCATTGCAGGTGCCTGCCTAAATTGAGGTGCAATGTCGTGCACACCGTAGTGGAGATGACTATGTGACAGTCAACAACAGATAAACTGAAGAATTTGCATAATACTGTGCCCATGGGGTTTGGAAATTTAATGGTGAATATTCCAAGGAGACTGCAGATGAGACCAATAACAATCTTTTATTAACAACCACAGATACATTGGAGGTAGTTAACAGGTTACAAGAAAAAGTATAAGATGCAGAACATCAAGGTTCTGTCAGATCAGGTTGTCAAAAGAGATGATGACATTTGGGTTTCAGCAGCTGGAAGACCTGTGTTGCCAGATAGTCTGTTGACCAATGATTAGACATTATCATGGTCCTGCTCATTTAGGGAGGGATGCCATGGTCAGACTGTTTTGAGAGACATGGTTTAACCCTAGATTCAGATTGATGGCTGAAGGGTTGTGTTCCAGATGTGTTGTGTGTCAACACTAACTGCAATGACACAGTGCAACATCGGAAGATCAGGTGGTCCATTCAACAGGATGCAGTTGGACTTTATTGAAATGCCTTTATGCAGTGGGTCGAGATGTGTCCTGGTGGCTGGGTGCATCTTCTCACATTGGGTTGAAGCTTTTCCAGCCAGGAGAAATGATAGTCTTACCGTAGACACATTCTTGTTGAAGGAATTGATCCACGGGTTCAAATCCATTTCCAATTGCTTCCCAGTGCCTGTAGCTTCCAAGCATATTACTGATCTGAAGGAAGAGCATATTACTGATCTGAAGGAAGATTTCAAGGAGTTAGAAGCTACAGGCACTTGGGAAGCAATTGGAGATGGATTTGCTGCAGTAGGCAGCTGGTGTGAAAATGTAGGGATTGGAATATTGGGTTCCATTTTGAAACCCCTTGGAATAATTACACTTTGTGCAATATTTCTGGGTTGTGATGTTTAAGAGGTATAGGAGTATACAAGTAGGGTCGGGAATTAAGAGAAAAAAAGGAGAATTTAGAATTAGATTAGAGTTAGTGTAGATACTATGATGACGTGAAAAATCTCGAGGAGTCCAGACGAAAATTTATGAAACCCATGAGGTTTTGATTGGCCCATCTGATTGATATGTTAATTGTGGCGGATAAATTCAGCATAAGAGTGGGGTTTAGAGCAGCGCAATTTAAGTTGCACACCCTGTTCACGTGCACCTGACACTATATACGTTGTGTACTTTGACTTTTTTGACATGAAAGTAAACATTTAAATGCATTATTGATATGTATTCGCTGTAGAAACTAGAGACTCATACCCATGTGTTGGTTACATTTTTGTTTAACTGTGGAGACATGTCATTCACATTTACGTTTCTGTTTCAAGTTATATTCTATTTATTGACACATTGCATATGTAATCATAAACCCATTTATTCATGTTTGCATGTATTCTGAAGTTACATGAGCATAAAAAATCACATATTCAAAATGCACACTGAAATACTTAACTAAAGTTAGTTCGACAAAAGGCCTTCATTTGTATTGTTGATATTGAGGCCTGAGAAGAGAAATCTTGGCAAGGACATGAAGAATTAATGGCAGAAGAAGCCTCCTTTTCACCCCGTATCAGGAACGAGTAGTTGCTCAAGGATGAAGTGACTGTCCACGTTTGCAGGAATGGGAAATCTGAAGGATGTTGCTGATATCTACTGTGGGGAGGTAAAACAATTGGGTTTCAGGTGACGTGGAGAAAGATATGACTGTTCTTGAAATATTTTGGTTTTGATTAGCCTCACTCTTATAATTCAGCTCAGATCCCTTTTGACTCTGAGGGGTACAGACCTCTCTGTTTCCTTGCAAGTGCTTACCTTTATGCTACATCCCTATTTTCATTTTATAAAATACTTCTACTGGAGATTACCCTATGCTAACACCTTCCCTTACTTCTCAATTCCTCTGAGACCTTTCCTAATGACTCATTTGTGTTTTACATTCAGAACTTGGGTTAGATGACTTTAGAATCTATTCATGTTTAGTGAGAAGGATCGGAGTTTCTTTAAGGTACACCAAGTTCTATTTTTCAATATCTGTATTGCTGTGACTGCGTTCATTGCATGTCTTATGCTATTGAATCTGAATGTAATTTAAGGTTTCAGTTTGCCAGCTGTAATTCTCTACCTTTATACTATGTTATTGATTTGCGTATATATAGGATTGGTTATTAACTTGCAATAAACCCACTTTACTTTAATTACTTGGTCCTCATTGTGTGGTCAAATAGGCTACACAGAAGTTGGATTGTTTTATTAATGCTGAGTCCCCTGTCCTCGAAGTCAACTATAAAGATTATTCGGATGAGAAATTGTAATCACTTTCCTGCAAGCCTGCATTAGCATCGCCACAAACAAGCCAATCACTGTATAGTTAGGTATCCAAGAAATGGAAAAAATATTTAGTTTACGATCTGGGAATAAATTTAATGTGGAAAAAATGCATGCATTAGCTCGTCCAAAATTAGGCAAAATCATAAATCTGAATATCATGGTGCCTTAGTAAAGGCAGATATACAAAGAATTGTGGCAGGTATCTAAGGCCCCTGTCTTTAAAACTGTGTTGACCTTCATGAGAAATAGGACTGGTTGCTACATTCATTAATCAGAGCATGGTGCAGATGATTATCCTTTTTAATATTTTATATATTTTCCTCTCTAGTGCTCTATACGTCCCTGCACAATTTTTCAAGAGATTGGATGAAGCTGTATCCAGTTTTGCACATGCTACAAAAAGCTTCACAAATCACTGAGATATATAAAGCATCCGCTCATAGATAACAAGAAAATAGGTATGTTTTGGTTTTAGCATGTCTTGTAAGAGTAAAGAAGATGAATCATTCCTAATAACGAAGGATTACATTTGGCCAAGCATTTTGTGAGAGAAATATATCAGTTGGGGTTACCAAATAATGTATCACACAACTTCGAAGTGAAAAGCAGAATGAAAATAAAATCTCAAAAATGTAGCAGCTGTTTTTCTAATGATAAAAGAAACAGTACAGTATGAACAGTAAAAAGCTATGGTATTTGGTGACCTACGTTTGAAAAAAAGATAATTCAATTGCGCAAACAGATTTTTTTTAGGAAATTAAGTTTCGGGTAGTATGATATTTTGTGAGAATTCAGTAAGCCATTAGAGTAAGAGTTTTTGTATACTTGTGTGAAAATCAGCACAAGAATGCAAACACTAAAGGTTTTGATTTCATAAGAGGATTTTCATGTGCATCAGCGGTTGGTCTGTGTTACCTATCTTTCCGTTGCTGCTATCATTTAAAAGAAATCCTTACTGAGATTGGCATTGTATTTTTACTTTTACTTCATGAAGTTAGGATTTTAATAGACTTTTTGGATTTATTGCCTCATAACTTACTGGCGCTTCAGTACCGTTCTGTCAGCCTGGGTGATTGTGGCAGTTGTTTTGACCTGCCTTCCCTGCCCCATTCCACCGCAGCTTGTGCCGTTTGTTGTGGAGGCCTAAGGGACTGGACATACTTGCTAGCGCTTCCAGGTTGGGAATAGCTGATGCGTGCAAGAGACACCCAACTTCCTGCTATTTAAGCAGCACGCCAGAGCGGACGAGCGGCGCCGGCGTGCCAAAGGCAAGCCCATCTGCGCCCGTCCGTGCCTGGACTGGGCCCAGGGCCACCACCCCTGTTCCTTCTTCACTGATATTGGGTCCTAGTCTAAAGTACACAAGAGATACTTTGTTTAATCTTAACCCCCAGCTGAAAGACTCCTGCCCACAACTTGATCCTTTCAAAGAGCCTAAGAAGTGCCCTTTATGTTTCATGGATTTTCTTTTTACTAAAATAAAATGCTGCTCAAGCACACAACAGGACTCATACCCGCAAACATCTTTGTTTAATGCGATGCGCCAGTCATCCTGCGCCGCTGCTCCGCCACCCATGGTGCGCCGCATTTACAATGCGGCGCACCATGGGGCAAAAACGGCACAGATGCGTGACGCATCTGTGCCGTAAGGGTGGCGCATTGCTGGAGCTGCGTCGCAAGCGCGACGCAGCTCCAGCAAGGCTCGGGGGTGCCCCATCTGCACAATGCTGCGTCAAGACCTACGCCTGCTTCAAGCAGGCGCAGGGTTTTGACGCAGCATTGTCCTGAAAGTGACTGAGTGAAATCTCATAGATTTCACTCAGACACTTTTAGGAGACGTTCCTGCGCAGGAACGCCCCCCCCCCCCCTGCGCAGAAACGCCTCTTTATGGCGCAGGGCTTTACAACGTGACGCATCTCCTAGATGCGTCACGTTGTAAATAGGGCGCGTTATTTGCGCCGCCGTTGCGTCAAATAAAGTGACGCACCGGCGGCGCAAGGCCTTCATAAATCTGCCCCTTTATATTTAACTGCACATTGCTGTATAGACTTCCAGGGGCAAAAAACAAGTTTGTAGAGATAATAGGTCACATTATCGACTCTAGTGTTGAATTTCAGGACTTTTCTATCCTAGGCGACTTCAACTACCACCTAGAATATATAAAATAAGTGACCAATATACAATCTTGCTTCTAAAGTTGATGGCCAGTGTCTCGATGGAACAACTGGTCAAGCACCCAACTCATGAGGCCGGGCACAGTCTAGATGGGATATTCACATCGAATCTGCAATTGAAAGTGCAGAAGATTTTGCCAATCCGATGGTCTGATCATATGGCCATTCGGTTTGTACTTACCTCTTCCCACCATCTTACTCCTCCTCATTCTGCCCTCAGGACTTTTAAAGGGAGAAACTGGAAGGAAATCTGTCCACAACAGATGCAATTAACACTAGCTGCCTCTAAACCGATCCTAATGCCCGAAGTTACCCCAGCCACCAACAGTTTCACTAATTGGTTAGAAACTGCAGTAAATTCCTAGCCCCAGAAAAAACATTTACTAGCAAACGGTCAAAGAAATCAGAATCCTGGTTCTGTGACTCACTGCGTATCCAGAAGCGACTCTGCAGATAAGCAGAGAGGCGCTGGAGAAAAACTTATATGGAAGCTGAGAAACCGGTATATTAACAATCGCTGAGCAAATATGAAAAGATGATCATGGAGAAAAAAAAAAACTATTTTTCAGAGAAAATTAAGCAGGCAGGTGTTAGAAATGGGATCTCTGGTCGGCGGAGGCTTGGGCCAAAGCCAGGCAGAGACCGCCACTCTAGTTAGGGCAAGGGAATTACACTCTAAAGATAACCCCTGCTCACCCCCTTGGTAGCATGGCACGAGCAGTCAGGCTTATCCCAGTGGCAATGTGTAAAGGATTTGCGCACGCACACAACAGCAACAACATCCCAGGCACACTGCAAAAGGAACTCCACACAAGGTTATATCAAAAATAGCCTTTATATTCTCAAAACACATTAGAATAATAATCACATTATGTACATTGTGCCAAGTGGCACGGGGCAATATTTACAAGGGATTATGTATACCTTGGGGGGCCATTTCTTCACGGGGCATCTAGCGGAGAACACCCTTACCTGCTGGACATATTCCCTGGGCTGCACACTCTGTTGGTCTCCCTGCCGCCGTCTCCAACACCGCAGAACGGCCGCTGCAGGGGGAGACTACAGCTCCCAGGCATCAACACTGCACCGCCCACTTCCGCCCTGCAACGCGCCCGGAGGCGCTTAAACAACGGACGCTCCCTCGGTGGAGCAGGGGACATTTCTTCACGGGGCAGCTAGCGGAGAACACCCTTACCTGCTGGACATATTCCCTGGGCTGCACACGCTGTTGGTCTCCCTGCCGCCATCTCCAACACCGCAGAACGGCCGCTGCAGGGGGAGACTACAGCTCCCAGGCATCAACACTGCACCGCCCACTTCCGCCCTGCAACGCGCCCGGAGGCGCTTAAACAACGGACGCTCCCTCCGCGTCGCGGACGCGCGCGGGCGGCGCCGGGCTGAGCCCAGGCAGAGGGCAGGCCATCTGTGGCCATCAGTGGTCGGGTCGGGCCACCCCCCTTCTATTTGATAAGGGTAAAAGGAAGCAGACATGTCGAGGCGAGCAAGAAGGTAAGGTCGCCAAGATCCCACGCAAATCAGAATCTATAATATCATATTTAACTTCCGCGGTGGGGGACTTAACGAAGGAAATCGCCCATGCTGAAAAAGAACTTGGTTTGCAATCCATCAGCGACACCTCTGTTATAGACAATGGTCCTATTTCCGATCCAGTACAGCACATACCACTAGAACCCACTATCATCACCATCAAAACACCCCTGCCTGCTCCTCCGCAGTCTGCATCTCTAACTCTCCCACCTTCTTTTAACCCCACCCAAACAACTGATAACCCACAAGCTTCACTACCTACGATAGTACGAAGACGAAGATCTCAAGTAAAGGGCGCCAGAAGGAAACTCACTCATGGGAAATGTACCCATCAAGTTGCTACCTCAAGGGACAATGTGGGGGACCTGGTGGAAGAACTATTTATAAAAAGACTGGAACCAGCTTTGAAAGCTGTAGCAAAGGACATAGTGGATACATTAAATGAATGTGTAGCGGGCTTACTGGCTAAGTGTAAAAAAATTGACATCCTTCTCAAACAATTCACTAAGCAGAATGATAAGGTGGTTAATCCCTCACCCGTTATCCCCAGTCATACATACAGTAATATCTCAACTAAGCATACGGGAAGTTCGAGTGGGAGTACCGGAGCTAAAGAGGGTACAGGGGAGGGGCCCAAAAATACAAAAGGGGGAAACAATTCCATCAATCATGTCCCTAGTGATCCTTCTCATAGTTTGAAATGTTTGCACCTCCCCCAAGAGGCGGTCCCTTTGGTGGCCGTCTTTACAGGGATTACTCCACTGAGGACAGGCTACAGTGAGACAAATAAAGATCTGATGAACCTGGCCAAGGAATTCTGTGCAGAGTTTAGCTCTGGAGGTACAGACATCACACGTACGGTCATTGCAGCAAGAAGGGTGAGCTGGGTGGGGCACCTTCCCAAAACCATGCCAGGGGATTGCCTAGTAGTGAATTTCAACAGTTATGATAGTGCACACCGACTATTCTGGGATGCCTCCGCTGTGTCAAATCATGGCATCAGACCTCTCCCTCTGGGTCACTTCTATCCTCCGGGGGGGATAATATGCCCGCTGGGGAAAATTCCTGTGTTACATAAAGCGGGAACTTTTCCAGCTACCACATACCCATCTTACCAGCAGCATTTTAAGATGATACAACAAAGACCTGCCCGAGAGCCCCCATGCAGGGTGGGAAGTGATCCCCTTAGCATAGTTGACTATGTATCACAGGATAGTTTAGGCACATCTGCTATTAGTCTCACTAACCGTTTTTCCCCTCTGACCTCAATGGAGACGAATGATTGACTCCTAGACGCTCCAGGTGATGACAAAGGGCTACCTAGCATACAGAGACCATGTTGCAAAATTCTTACTTGGAATGTGGCTGGACTAAGCGCAAAAACTTCTGACCCTTTTTGGCAGGGCTTCGTTAAGCAGTATGATATTTTGGCCTTTCAAGAGACGTGGGATACATCACCCAGTTTTTCATTAGATGGCTTTCTCAGTTTCTCAACCCCAGCAGTACCGGGGCTGAGAGGAAGAGCTAAAGGGGGCTTGCTTACACTGTTCTCACTTAACTTGGTTGGGGTTTTAAAAAAAGTAGATTCTACTCCCCTGAACTCATTAATAATTGAATGAACCATTTCGGACCAACAAAAATTTCTATTATTAATTTTTATAATTCCAGGGCGGGCTCATCTGAGAATGAGCATTTGATTGCCCTGGCAGATTTTCTGTCAGTCTACAAACATGATCGCACTTCTGTCCCAGAGATGGTTATCATGGGAGATTTTAATATTCACCCTTGCGAGGTGGACTGTTACAATGATGGACACGGAGGATCACCTGTGGAGGGGATCCCCCATTTTGAACATAGTAAGGAGGGTGATGCCCTTGAGAGTCTCCTTGCCAACTCAAACTTATTTGAACCAGGCTTAGGTAATGACGAGACTAGAGTGCCTACATTTATTGGGAGGGACGCAAACACAGTTATCGACTATATTTTTGTTTCCCCTGGCGTGCTAGCCAAAACGCAGGAGTACAGGGGAGTGACCGCAATTTTTAGTGACCACAACCCCGTTTTATTGGCTATGGATCTTGAGAGTTTTTTGAACGGAAGGAACTCAAGCGTGGTGGCCTCAAGAGACTTGTCAACTGGGGAGCAGGGCAGGAGGGTAAAGTGGGAGAAGATCATTCCAGAAACCTTTTTTAAAACACTTGCACAGGAAACCGAGGACAACATGGCTGTCTGCTTAGACTCCACTGCATCAGGGGCTGATGTTGTGGATGCCTATGTAAAGATATGCTCACGGATTTCCAAACACTAAAGGTTTCTAGGAATGGCTCACATTGCGAGAAGGTGTATAAATGGTTTGACAAAAAGTGCTCACTCGCCCATAGTGCCCTACTTAAAGCGCTAAAATTTAGACCCAGGGATAGGCTAATTGTGGCGAACCTTCGTAAGGAATACAAACTGGCACTTGCAAATCGCAAGAACCAAATTAAGGAAGAAGCCTGGGATCATTTACAATCTGCAGATGTGTTGAGAGACAGCAACAAATTTTGGGCTATTAACAACCAGTCGTTTTTCACAGAGGAGGGGAAATCAGACATGGACTGTGTAATTGAAGATGAGAGTTGGCTTAATCACTTCAGAAACTTCTATGACATCGAGCTAGGGGTTTCAACTCCCCCAGACTCAGTTGCACCTCGAAACAATATGTCCATTAAGTTTAACACCTCTGAAGTGGAAAAGGCGATCAAAGATACAAGCAAACATAAGGCCCCTGGCCCTGATGGGGTCCCTGCAGATCTTTATATCTTGTACCCACAATTCTGGTCCAAAATTCTAACCAATGTTTTCAATGCAATACCCACCGCAGGCTCCCCATCCTCTTGGTCAACCTCCATTATTGTTCTAATTTTTAAGAAGGGGAACAGGGGGGACCCCGCTTGCTACAGGCCAATCTCCCTGTTGGACTCTGCCGTAAAGATCTTAGGCAGAGTCATTTTACAGAGACTGGGAGATTGTCTTGAGGGGAGTGGGGTCCTTTCTGATCTCCAGTATGGTTTTAGGGCACACAGGGGGACCATGGATCAATGCCTAAACCTTCATTTTATTATTAGCAAGTACACAGTGGTGAAGGAGGGGCTTCTATATTTAGGTTTTATGGATCTTTCTTCTGCATTTGATTTGGTTAATCGTTCTAAATTATGGTTTATTTTGCGGGATATGGGTTTGGTTAATTTTCTAAATGATCTTCACCAAAACTTGTCGGGTTCTGTTAGGGTAACAAGGGAGGGCAGATGTAGTGAGCAATTTAGGTCAAGAAGAGGGGCAGACAAGGTTGCATTCTGGCCCCTCTCCTTTTTACGCTCTACATTAATTCTTTGGGTAAATCCCTAGACCTGGCCACCCTGGACGTCCCGCGTATGTGAGGGTCGGCTATACCGGTCCTCCTGTACGCGGACGACGCCGTCCTACTTGCCCGAACTGGTACTGGATTACAAAGATTGTTAGATCATTTTGGCTCCTTTATGGAGGCCTTAGATTTAAAAATCAACACCTCGAAATCCCACGTAATGGTGGCTGGTTTACGCAGGAAAACCGTGAAGATCAAAACCTTTAGATGCAATGGAACGCCAATCTCAAGGGTACCCTTCTTTTGTTACTTAGGTGTTATATTTGACGAAAGAGGGAACTGGGGCCCCCAGTTGAAACTTAAGGGTAATGTGGTTGCAAGATCTACCACAGCCCTCATTAATTTTTCAAAAAGATTGGGTGCAAGACCCATGGAGGCTATGATCCGCATCTATAAATCAAAGTACATAGCAATTGCCTCATATGGGGCCGATATTTGGGGCTATGTTCCAACAACAGGGATCCAAATTATAGAAAATAAGTTAATACGTTCCCTTCTGTCACTCCCTCAATCATCCCCTACATATTCCGTCCACTGTGAAGTAGGCGTGGGGTATATTTCGGATCACTTAAAAATGGCCCCTTTATTACGATGGGTTAAAACCTGGCTAAATGAGGAGATCACGCTTAACCACCTAATACTCAAGGGCTGTATGGCCCTGGATAGAGTGGATAGAATACCCTGGCTTGCGTATGTTAGAGCGGCATGCGTGAGGCTGGGGCGTCCGGAAATGTATCTATCACCACAGGGTCTCAGGAATGAGGATGTAGGGTGGATTAAGCGCAATTTCCTCAATTTACTTGAGTCAGAAAGGGAGGAGGTTGAACTTAGGAAGCCTACGGTGAGATCAATCTATCAACTTGTGATCTCCCCAGTCATGGAACCTTATCTGAATTACGTGACTAACTCCTACCATCGTTACCTTTTAGTCAGATTCAGGTTCAACCTCATCCACCTCACACTTGGTACCTATCTGAAGTGGTGGACCCCTGAAGATACTCCACCCTGCACCTGTGATAGTTTTTCTACACAGGACACGCTTCACTTAGTGATGTTTTGCGAGCACTATCTGGTGGCCCATAAAAAAAAAATGTTATACCCGGTTCTGAAGGAATTAAAATTCGTCCAGGTGAGGCCTGCCCTCCTACATTTACAAATGCTTGACTCTATGCAGGTTACCTACAGTGTAGCCAGTTTTTTGGTAGCGGCAGTGCGTATAAATAAATTAGACTCACCCAAAAGAATTCACTATCAGGAGGACACAGAACTTAATGAGGATTGTTTGAAAATAGGGTTGGGCCTTTATATCCATGATACAGATTTCGGCCCTTTCTCTTTGCATCAAAGATTTTAACTGTTTTTAGATTGTTTTGAACTGCAGTCATGTGTATATCTTATTTCTGTACACATTTTAATGTGTATATAATGTGTATATAATTAATTTTGTATTGCATTGCTTTTATGGTTTTTATTAACCGAAATAAAGATGTTTGACTGACAAATGTATACCTGACAGGGACACGTGGACCACTGTCAGAACCATCACAAGGTGAACTTGGTAAAAGTAAAAGAGGTCATAAAACGTACAACCAGTGAACACTGGTAATCACTGTACTTTGCATCAGTCTCTGTACAAAATACATTAGACCCTAACTACCTAGTATAAATCATACTTAGGGGTATAAATCACACAGTGAAGTATAATCTCACTAACAAAAACCCAAAGTAGGTAAAACAACCACCTCATAATCATAAACCATATTTAGAGGTATCAAATTGGGCACGTAGAACATACTACACACAACATACACAAACAACACAATACATTTCCTAGCACCAAAATCATATTAACACATAAATCACAATAGGGCCTGGCGCCCTATAAATGTAATAGACCCCCTATGTCCACAAAGTCAGGGCTGCTGCATGGGAAGAGAAGGTCAAGGGAGCGCCACTGTACAAAACGTAAACGTTGCAGCTGGCACTAAGTGCTGCGCAGCTGTGCAGGACAAGATAAGGGTGAAGGAGTGCATCTCACTTCTGAGTCCAAGACAGGCCCCCCTAAAATAACGCAAGGCCTAAACGGTGCAGCTGCCCACTACTTGCTGGGCAGCTGCAAATAACCAAATGAGGCATGGGCTCTCACTGGCCCTTAAACAAATATGCCCCACGTTGGAGCTATTTGGCTATAGCAATCATCAGCCATGCGTTGGAGCCATCTAGGCTCTGGGAACAACTAGGTCCCCTGGGGCACACGGGCTCCTGCACTAATTATGCGCAAATGGAGAGAATACACTTGCCCCCAAAATGTGGAACCACACAGGCCCTAAAATAATGGGCAAAGCGTTGCAGCGGCCTGCTGCCATCAGGGGCCCCTTTGAAAAAGGGCACCACTCAGGGCAAGGACACGGGCCCCTCTGGGCTCTCACTGGGCATTCCAACAATGGATGCGGGGACCTGCCCGCTCTCTGGCGAGGCTGCTTACGGAAACACCCACACTGGAGGTAGGCACCAATCGCTGATTTACATGGATTTACATGGATACAAATTGTAGCAGAAATATGCATATTTATTTATTTATTTATCCACTATTCTTCATTTTTTTGTATTCCCGCTTTCGTTTTCCTTTGCCCCACTACTATTGTAACTGTAATGCTATCAGAGACTTTCTGGTCAATATATAGGTTCTTAAGGTGCTATTATCTTTAAAAGTAATGTGAAATTTATGGAATAAGAAAGGTAACATTACTACATCTTTTATATTCTCAACTGATTGTTTGCATTGAGTTGTAAGATCAATAAAAAATATACAAAAACACAAAATAGTATTTTAGGAAAACTGTATTATCGATTTGTTATGTGAAGCGGAATAAACAATTTATTTATCAAATGTTGATAAAAATTCTGTATTTTACATACTGTAGCCATGAACATTTCTAAACTACTTCAAATGCATTACATGTATTTTAAGTGATTCCCTTCCTATGCTCCTCAGAAAATCTCATCACTTCGCAGAACTCCATGCTCAGTTAATGCTGGTGGCTAAAGTTGTTTTGTCTCTTCTGGTCCTGTAGTGATTTACTATAGAAAACCTAAATACAAATCATTTAAATAATATTTTTTCTGGGTTCTAATATGCACGTTGGTATTTAACAACACTAGTGTCACAGAAATTTCTCATATCTTTTTCAGATTGCTATTTCTGTATTGCGTGTTATAGATGTTGCCTACCAAGTCCTACCTGGTGTGTGTTTTAACCTGTTCTTGTTGATGTGTATTTATTTATTTGTATTATGTGCCCTGCTGCTCAGCCAGTGTGAGTGATGTCATAGTATGTTCATGTTGTGTCTGGTTGAGTGAAATGTCAGTTGGAGTATGTAGGCTGAGCAGCTGGGATGCTGCTCCCATTGGGAATACTACCTCTACTACCTTGTCAACTACAATTCCTGTAACCAAAGATGCTTACTTTAACATGAAGATTAAACTACCTTTTGGATTCACCATCATCTCTGCCTACCCTCCTTCTTACATTACTTCACTGGTGATGAGAGGAAAACGGATCTACTGTGGAGAAAAGGCCGCTACTGAAACTTAAGAGGAGTCTTGATTGCTGCAACAAGGGAGGAGAGACGATAAGAGTATTTCTAAGAAAATCTTTTTATGCCTGCTAATTGGAAGAGTGCCTGGTAGACCCACCAGTGTCTGTTTGCATCACACAGGATCATCCAAGGGCATTTGAACAGGTGTTTCTGAGCTAATATTGTTTTGGTTCCAGTGAGAACTTGTACTGACTATACTGATTTTAACTGAGCCTGTAGTCATGGGCAGCTTATTTAAAATTGGTTCCAGAATTTGATTGTTTTGAACCGTCTTGATGGTACTGGTGAGGAGTTTTGTGTAACAAATACAGTATGAAGTTCCTGAGGGAAAGAGCAGTGGAGGCTTGATCAGTCAGGGGAGGATAATGAACCCCAACGTGAGACGAAATCTCAGATCAGGAAGAAGGAATTCCTCCTATGCAGAAAAAGACCCTCACACACCCAACAAGCGGGTGTCTTGCTTCATCATCGGGCCTGCTCCTACTTGGGTCGGCGGTGCAAAACCCGATCAGACGCCCTGGAAGGGGCCTTCTTGGCGAGATCTTTTTTCAAGCCGTCGGGTGCAGTGCGTGTGAGGGCTCTTGGTATAAGAGTGGGTGTAGGTGATGATTAAGTGTTGTGTGGGCTAAAACAGGGAACAGTGGTCCACTCAGAACTATTTTAATGAGATGTGGCCACTGCCACGTGTGCTGTTGAAAAAGGCCGACATGTTTCTTGCCTTAAATCAAGTGATGGCAATTCTACTGGACCAATAAATAAAAATTGATCTACCTACACTTTCTGGTGGTGGTCATGGCCTCATTATGGTTAATGTGTGACCACCTATACAGCATCCTAAAAAGTGGCCCTAGTAGATCTAGCTCAACCCACCTGGAGTTGAGAGCATGTGGCACCAGTACTGGAGGAGGCAGACACTTAATTCAGGATCCTACCCCGGCGCTCCTTCCAGTCTGGGACGCTCTGGTGAGGAGTTGACAATAGCCCTCCTGCCTCTACAACCAGTGAGCTGCAGCATTATTTAAATGAGGCCGTCACCTCTATATTTAGGACCAAGTGTGGTTGATCCTGGACTTGAAGAGCACATTTCTACATGCACAATGAGCTGTCTATTCTACTCTAACTTGTGAGTTGTGGGTTACTTTGACGTTCTACCTGCTTGCTGCCTACAATACTTGAGGAAATCCTGCTCAACTTTGTGCTTGTGCATTTACTACAATGTTCTTGTTGAAATCGATTAAGGGATTTTTTGGCCATGAGTACTGTTGTCATTTTCATAAAGCACTACAGTAAGTACTGGAGTGAGCCTTTTAAAACTGTTATTCTCTACTGAAGGCAAAGCGTGTTTGTAGCTCGTGCCTTTTGCTGAAATTTTTCCTCACCTTGGTGCGACATTTGAAGTAATCGCGAAATCCTGAGCTCGAGGTCGAGGACTACTCATCCTATCTGGCGTGAGGGGTTGTACTCGAGGAGTATGATGTCATGGAAGGGAAACCTTATCAACCTCCACCTACTGAAGAAAATCATGTATTACGGTGCACTAGTGGCCATTTCAGTTATTTGGTAGTTGTTCCGTAGAATTCTGCTGTGAACACAACTTTTTGCTTGTGTTTTCAAGCTGCTGCATGGCTAGAATGTACATTTTGGTAGTAATCCAGCTCAACTGCCAGCACACTCTTGTGCATCTCAATAACTGTTTGACAGCATTTGAGGGGACTTGTGATTCTACTGTCTGCTAAATGGTGAGCTGGTAGTGGGCAGCTATCAGTGTGCTGGTGGATGATTGCTGGGACCATTTACCCTTTAGTTCCTTTGCATTATGGAAGCTACGTCGCCTGGCATTCTTGCAATTCTTGAACTTGGTGGTGATCATCTATGTGTGCTGCAAATTGTTGTTGGCTGTAGCTTACAGACCTCTGTTGCTGATGTGCACAGCTGTGATTTCATTATGCTAGTGTTTTGAGTGGCAGATTATGGTATGCTAGTATTTGTTCAGTTCTGAACTTGCTGAAGTTTTATTTGCTGTATTTTTCCTGCATGCATTTGAATGTTTTTTGAATGCTCCCTGTGTTTGTAGGATCCTACTCACTTCCTGATATACTTCTATGGGTACCTTACTACATTAAAAGAGGCCTGAGTTGTGCAAATATCTCATGAACATAGCTTTAAACTATACTTACGCTTGCAGGTGTTTGAGTTGTGTGCTTGTTACTCATCTCTCGTTTACTTTGTGTTTGAATGGTTTGGGGATGTGAGGTGGCTCTCATGTCATTTTGATGGGGCACATTGTGATCTCATACTTTGCTTGATTGTTTTGATGATTGGCGATTATTGTGCTCAGACCATTTTACATTTACATTTACGTGTGATGGGATTTTGGACTTATCTTCAAATTATATGTACATTTACAAGTGCTGGGATTACTGATTGTTTGCATCCTAAACTATTCTCCCTTGAATTTTTAGCTTCACTTGGATTTTAGGGGGATGAGCAGGTTGTTGAGCTCAAACCTTTTGTGATGGGCATATCGCGACTCCAATCTTTACTTTGATTGTAAGGGGTAAGCGTGATGTTGAGCTCAAACCATTTTTGAGTTGTATGGTAGTAACGATATTTTAGACCTTTACTGAGATGCACTGGTGGTGGGCATGATTTGAGAGCAAACCATTCATGATGAGGCATTTTAAGCCCCCAACCTTTATGTATGTTACCTGGTGGTAGGCATTTTTGTTTGCCCAGTATTGCTCAAACCATATTGAGGGAGCATTTTTCTTTTTTTTTTTTACTTTATTTAATGCTTTTTCCTTTAACATTCAGACAAGCAGTACAATATCCATTCATCGTGTCAATACAGTTCAGAAGCACACACATAGTAGCACATGCACTGTGGACAGAGTTATACAACCTGATTCCAATTATCACCCAACACCCTGTCTTCTGTGTCCTGGTCTTTACGGTTTGTACAGTGTGAACTTTTCACATTATATATGCAAAAAGAACAATTGATCGACAGAATGCTGAACAATGTCATACATTCATTCCAGTACAGAGATCTGGGCCTAAATCCATTGTTTTTTTGCTCACCATGCCATTCCAGTTTGTTCCCAGCCATATGCAAATCAGTCTTGACCCTGTGCCCAATGGGAACAGTTTAGCGTGAACTGCCAGGCCCTCCCTGAACCAGAAACAAGCATCCTAGGACCGGTTTCGGGGTTTCACCCCTCATCAACCAGGAAAGCTTGACTCCAGTGGGACTGGGGTGGTGTGGTGAGCAAAAGAATGATGGATTAAACCCGGAACCCTGTGGGAAGGGTATGCCCAGATGTGGGTCCTATACTCCCTACACCACTTGATTCAAGCCAGCCTGGCTGATGAATGGTGATGCCCAGACACCGGTCCCAGGATGCTTGATTCCGGTCCAGGGAGGACCTGGATTGGCTGTTCTGGCTGGACTGTTCCCACGAGGAACAGGGTCAAGACTGATTTGCATATGGCTGGGTCTAAACTGGGGTGGTGTGTTGAGTAAAAGAATGTAACACAACTGAAGCGATGTAAAGCGCTTGGATACCCTATACTGGGTCAAGTTTGCGCGATATAAAACTCGGTAAAAAAAAAAGATATTTTTTTAAATGATGGATTTCATCCAGATTCTTGTGACTGGGGGTGACTGTTTGCATTGTCCACCATTCAGTCCTTTCTATTGTTTCTTTTGCATGTGTCGCCCTAAGTGGGAAGAGTATGCCCAGACATGGGTCCCTTGCTCACTACACCACTGGATTCAAGCTAGCCTGGCTGATGAAGGGTGATGCCCTGAAACCGGTCCCAGGATGCTTGTTTCTGGTCCAGGGAGTACCTGACTTGGCCGTTCGGGCTGGACTGTTCCCACAAGAAACAGGGTCAAGACTGATTTGGGCTGGGTCCAAACTGGGGTGGTGTGGTGAGCTAAAGAATGATGGATTTAACCCAGATCCTTGTGACTGGGTTGAATGTTTGCATTGTCCAGCATTCGGTCCATCAATTGTTTCTTTTGCATGTGTCGCCCTAAGTAGGAAGGGTATGCCCAGATGTGGGTCCCTTGCTCACTTCACCACTGGATTCAAGCTAGCCTGGCTGATGAAGGGTGATGCAATGAAACCGTTCCCATGATGCTTGATTCCGATCCAGGGAGGACTTGGCTTGGCATTTCGGGCTGGACTGTTTCCATGAGGAACAGGGTCAAGACTGATTTGCACATGGCTGGGTCCAAACTGGGGTGGTGTGGTGAGCAAAAGAATGCTGGATTTAACCCAGATCCTTGTGACTGGGGGTGAATGTTTGCGTTGTCCAGCAATCTGTCCATCAATTGTTTCTTTAGCATTTTTCACATTATAACAGCATGCTCAAATTCTTTAGCCACTCACAGGTACATTGGCCGTACGCTCTTCTACATCATTTAATCCTGTTGCACCCGGATCTACTGAGTCCTCTTCTTCCGTCTCCTTTTTGATCATATATTCCCTGTATGGGCACCATAAGTCCTTTGGCTGGCTTCTTTCTGGGATGAGGGCATTATAATTATCAGAGTATATGGAGCAGTGTGCTAAGTCAGAAAGCAAGTCCGTTACTTTCGGCAGTGGGCCTCGCACCCATCTCATTGAGATTCTCCGTTTTGTCAACATTAGACAGATAGCCGCCAATCTACGCCCCACTTTCGGTATGTCTTTATCATACCCCGATTCAGAAAAGGGGGTGGTGATGGACAGAGCATCTGAGTTAAACAGAACACTCATACCCAGTGAGGTACTGGGTTTTTAAGAACCGGCACAGAACCGGTAACCCAGCGGTGTCAGGGTACACCCAGAGACCTCGAGTCCTTCCTGATTCAGACCACAGAAACTCAGAGTCGTCTAGGTGAAGTCAGGATCGATTTTATTGGCTGCAACCAAGGTAACAAGTGTCCTAGAAGTACAACACACCGGAAGTATATTCTCAGGACACTGCTCGAATTCACAAAACCACGCTTTTCCTTTTATACAAAATATTCAGCTTCAGGCAAACATTCTGGAATTTACAATATCCTATTAACATTTTCTTGTTACAAAGGAAAAGCAGAGTCATGATGACATGTCCATATTTCACTTCATTCAGCCCAAAATAAATTACCCGGCAAGGTCCGGTAGTTCCATCAGATATCAGTGGACCCCAATAAAAACGGGCACCTCCCCATCATAAAGCAAGTGAGAGGAAAGATGTGAGCAAGATTCGGCAGGGTGTGTGTGCGATAAGGAGGTTTTATGGCTTGTGGAGCCTTGATGTTATCTTGTTCGGCCACTGGAGAGGAACTGACCTAACAGGTTCGGCCTGGGGCAATGGTTCCAACTTGCACAGGTCATAGGAAAGTTGATTAAGGTGTACGTGTCCTTCTGGGATCGAATCTAGCTGGATTAAGGCCTATGTAAAGGGCAACACACAAAATGGCTGCCATACACAAAATGGAAGCCGAGGGTTCAGAACGATAATGACGATTTCGAGGTGAAATCGTCACTTGAATATACTGAAAATGCTTGTACATAGTGTACTCGTCATTCTCGGTCTTTTGATACCAAATTCGTCATGTTTCGACGAAGTATAATTCTCGAGTCCAGAATTATTACACGAGTCCAGAATCTTCAGAACCACAAACCCTCCTTTTGCCCTTACATAGGCAATTAATCTATCCTCATGCTAATCTGAGTCCAGATCTATATTCCTAAAGTCATTGAGATGTTGCTGTAACATCATTCTAGTACTTAGCTCGTCTCTTGATGCAGGCTTCCTTACACATGATGTAACACAGAGGCCACATATTGCAGGAGCACACTGTACGCACAGACAGAACAGGAAAAGAATGGCTAAGACCATCCCAATGACCATCAGAATTTTCCATCCCCAGGCAGATATCAGTTCCCAGAACCATCCCATTAATGACCAATCTCCTTTATCCACATGAATAGATTCGGAAATCTTGTGCAGTTTAGAGATGGCCTGGTACACTATTGGAGCGTTATCAGGGATGAAAACACAGCAACTCGATTGGATCCATCTGCATACCCCACCTCTGTCTGCAAGTATGACATCTAAAGCGACCCGGTTCTGAAGGGTCATAAGTCGATCCGACTGGAGCTCAGCAGTCAAGTTACTAAGGGCACCAGCAGTTTCCATCACGGTGGACTCAACCACCCTTGTCAATTGCCTTATGTTCCTGCTGTTAGCCATTGGTCCCCAGAACGGCAGAAAACCCTTTACGAAGTCCCCAAATTCTTGTCCTGCAGTGTCTTCTTGACTCAAGGCACCTCTAACTATCCTCGTCTTGTGGTAATCTGCCGCTGCTGTGTAGGTGGGAGGCAACAGGAACGAAACAAGACATGAGCCCGAGAAGTCAGGGGGCAACCATGTATAGGCTCTATCATGGCAGATGAAATAGGTACCCTTAGCTGCTAAAAACGGAGGGAAAGTCTGGGCTGCAAAAACATACGTTTTAGTGCAGATACTCTTCCCTAACTGAGCTCTGGGATTCGTGCCATTACCCTGCAGACACAGATGACCCTGATGGGGTACAATCCAAATCGGGGAAGATATTTTAGCTTGCTGTTTCTCACTCAGAGCTGCTCCATATCCAGTCATGTTCCATCCTATGTATACTAGTGTCTCATCTCTCTGGATAGTCTCATAAGAAATACCTTCCTTAATCATGTCTACTATACCCTTGACTAGAGCACTTTTTCTAGGATTGTCTGTTACAGAACGTAGGGGGTAGATTTCATGTGCATATATGAACTTTGTTCTGTATGCCCACACAGAACCATTGTGGCTGAAAGGCAGGACCAGATAAGGGATACCTTTATCCGTTGTGTGAGGCATAAGGCCACACACCCAGCAGTTAGTTGTGTTCATTACCAGTTGGTGTTGGTGTAGGAGCTGAACAAAGGAGTTATTAATGAACTCTAATCTCCTAGCTGATTCGTGTTCAGGAAGAGGTTGAAAAGAATGTGGGGAAACAGTAGAAGGGGGAGGTATAGGCGATGAAGTGGGTGTAAATGTTACTTGAAAAGAGAACAAAACATAACTTATTAAAAATATCATTATACTGAATAGCATAAAAATGCACAATATTAAAAAACTTTTCTTTGTCATGATATTGCAGATCCTTGTTCTAAAGTTCATTTCCTTGGCAGGTCTCTCCATCTCGGAAAACTCCATCCTCTCTAAAGTGCTGCCCGCGACGGGAGGTTGATTCTGCTAAGGAATGCTTCCGTCAGTCCAGGGCAACTCCCTTAGACCAACCAGAACTGCCGACCTAACGACGTCAGTTGCACTCAAAAGACTTTAAGCAATCGCGGCCCTAGCAGCGGAACCCGGATGGTGGTTCGAAAAACAAAAATAAGCAAGTTTTCTTCAGATGGGAGAGCTGCACTTAAAAAATAGTACCTGGAAGGAAAAAAATTACTTTATTTGTCCATAGGTCTCGGCCTCAAATTGTACCGTTGTTTTCCTGGTATGGTGTGATCCTGAAACAAGAGTTCAGGCTCTGTAGTGTTCAATCGCTTTGATGGTGTTACAGCTGGTTACAAAAGTTTTTCAGGTTCTGTAGTGTCCAAGGGAATTGACGGTGATACAGCTGGTTGCAAAATACTGTCACTCTCTTGTTCAGTCAGTGTTCCTTTTATATGTGCATCACTGAAAGGTAGGAAGCGTGGCAAGGTGTCCGTTTCTGAGTCAGCGCCACCCTTCTGGACCCACTGGTCATATGGCAGAGGCAGGGGGATCCGCTTGCAGTGGATCCCGTGGATCCAGTTCGCCTTCCCCTCCACGCGAACGGCTGATCTTGTGGAAAGAAGGACGAGGTGCGGTCCGGTCCACCTGGGCTGGTCGTTCTTTGTTCTCTGGAAGTTCTTGACCAACACCCAGGATCCAGGGTCAATGGCGTGGCCTGGTGTCTCAGAGACCGGAGGCAGGGTGTCGTGAACCTGTTGATGCAAAACACGCAATTTAGCCATCAATTCATACAGATAATCAAGCAAAACAGGGTGTTCAAGTTCGCTGAATTTGGTGGGTCTAGGCACTATGTTGGCTGGCCGGCCAAAAACTATTTCGTGAGGGCTAAGTTTCACTCGTGAATGCACAGTCATTCTGGTGGACAGGAGTGCTAGGGGTAGAGCATCAGGCCATTTAAGACCCGTGCTCGCTTGGATTTTGGCCAGTTTTAACTTACGCGTGCCATTGTAACATTCTACTAATCTAGCTGATTGGGGGTGATTTGCAGCGTGGAACCTCTGTTGAATGCCTAGCCCTTCGCACACTCTTTTCATCACTCGGCCCACGAATTCACTTCCATTGTCACTCCAGACCATTCTAGGCATTCCGAACCTGGGGAAGAACTCTTTCACAAGGGCTTTCGCTGTTGATAAGGCAGTGTTGTCTTTTAGGGGATAGGCCTCCACCCATCTTGAGAAGGCACAAACAACAACGAGTACGTATTTTAAATTGTTGCACCTCTCCATGTGAATGATATCTAGCTGCAAAACCTTGAACGGATACGTAGGAGGTGCAAAATGACCAGCTGGAGTTGGGGTTCCCCTACCAGGATTGTGTTTCAGACACACCATGCAATTCTTGACGACATTCTCTGCACACTTGGGAATCCCTGAATTCTGCCATACTGGAGCCAACAACTTGCAAATCCCTTTCACGCTGATGTGAGCCATTCCATGAGCCATTGTCACCACTGCCAGCACATATGCATCGGGTAACAACCATCTCTGATGCTCTGACAAATCAACCCAACAACCATTTGCATCCATTTTAACCGTACTTTCTCTCCACGTGCTCAACTCTTTCTCTGTGGCCTCAGCTTGAATGGACTTCACACTCCCTATCGTGTCTTCACACATTCCAACATCACCAACCCATCTTGCAGGACCTGCAACATACATTCGGCTAATCACATTCCTTGCCGTTTCTTTCGCGATCTCATCAGCAAATGCATTTCCACGACCAACATCATCAGTCACCTTCTTGTGAGCACTACATTTCACAATCGCCATTTGCAGAGGCAAGGTCAGTGATTCGAGAAGCTCATTCACCAACTGACCATGCTGAATCTTAGCTCCATGCGAAGTCAGGAACCCACGTTCTCTCCACAATCGTCCAAAACTATGAGCCACTCCAAATGCATACTGACTATCAGTGTAGATGGTCACTTTCATCCCTTTCTACAACACACATGCTCTCGTGAGTGCAATCAATTCTGCTGCTTGTGCTGAATTATGTGGGACACGTGCAGCCTCAACAATTGTATGCAAAGTCGTGACAGCATATGCTGCAGTCGTGTCACCATTCGGGAGCTTGAAGCATGAACCATCCACCCATAATGTACCATCACATTCAGCAAGAGGAGTATCATAAAGATCAACTCTTCCTTTCGTCTCTTCTTCCGTTCTAAGAAAACAATCATGCTGTTCTGAAGCACCTGATTCCTCTACAATTGGCAACAATGTGGCTAGGTTTAAGGTATTGCACCTTTTTATGTGCACATGACTCGCTAATAATGTTAATTCGTAACCTGACAATCGAGCACTAGTTAAGTGCTGTGTCTTGGTTCTATTTAACAACGTGTCTACTGCATGTGGGACCATCACGACTAGTGTATTATTCATTACTAGACCAGCAGACTGTCGAATAGAAACAGCTGCTGCCGCTGTGGCTCTTAAACAACTTGGCAATGCTCTAGCTACCAGATCCAAAGTCGACGAGAAATAGGCACATGGACGCTGCCTGCCTCCAAACAACTGAGTCAACACTGACAATGCACAACCCTCTTTCTCGTGGACATATAATGTGAAAGGCTTACTGTAGTTGGGGGTACCTAACACAGGAGCCGAACATAATGCTGTGCGCAATTCGGAAAAACTGTTCTGACACTCTTCAGACCAAGGAATGGGATTGGGTGTATTTTTACACGTTAATGCCACCAAAGGTTTGGCTAATAACGAAAAATTCGGAATCCACTGTCTACAGTACGATGTAATGCCCAAGAAAGCACGCACTTCTCTCTGTGTTCTCGGCACACTTAATTTTGATATTGCCTGAATTCTTTCTGGGGTCAGTTTCCTTCCCTCCTTCGATAAGAGGTGACCTAAGTAGGTCACTTCTTGTCGGCAATATTGCAGTTTGGAAAGTGACACCTTGTGATGCAAATCACACAGATGACGCAACAATGACAATGTGGCTTTTTTACAGATTTCCTCAGTGTCCGCAGCAACGAGCAAATCATCCACATACTGAATAAGGGCAGCACCTTCAGGAAAAACAATTGTATCAAGCTGTGTTTTTAGAGCTTGACTGTATATTGACGGACTTTCACAGTAGCCCTGAGGAGCGCGTTTAAAGCGGAAGCTGCGTCCTCCTAAACTAAAGGAAAAAATATCCCTGCTCTCCTCAGCTATCGGGATGCTGAAGAAAGCATTCTTCAGATCGATCACCGAAAACCAGGTGGCAGAAGCTGGAATCATAGTCAATAAAGCAGTAATGTCGGGGACAACTGGAAATTGTGGCACCACTATTTTATTTACCTCTCTGAGATCGATCACAAATCTGTACACAGGTGGCTGAGAGGGATCAATTCGCTTTAAAACAGGCAGAACAGGACTATTGCAAATGTTGCCTCTTGTTTCTTCAATGACATCTTTTTCAATTAGATCGTAAACGATCGCTAGCAAAGCCTTTTCACCTTCACTCGAGATGTTGTATTGGGGAATTCGTGGCATTTTAACATTGGCTTTCAATGTTACAACATATGGTGGTATTTCTAAAAGACCCACATCATTAGGACCAGTGGCCCAAAGAATATCAGGGAGAGATGACAATTTGGTTGGAAGGTTGTCCCTTGACAAATACATTGGAGAAACCACTTTCTTACCCAGTGTAAGTCGTACTCCAGAAGGAGAACAGTACAAAGTCGCATACAACCTTTTTAACAGGTCTAATCCTAACAAGTTTTCACCACAACCTGTTGTCAGAATAAGGGGTGCTTCGAATTCACAAGGACCAACAGAAAGAGACAAAGGGCCAGAAATTGGGTTCCTAACCGGGGCGCCAGAAAAACCTACAGAAACATTCATTTCGCCAGACAAAGGTGCGCCAGGGAGTTTGGAGTGCATAATAGAACTCTTTGTAGCACCAGTATCCAACAGAAAAGGTTCTGACACACCTGATGTAATCACCTCAACATATGGTCCATTCTGATCTACTGGAACTGAAACAACTCCCTCTCTTTGTCTATGACTGTCCTAGCAATCATTACCTTCCCAATGCTCATCTTCTGTATAGTAATCATCCGCATAGTACTGAGCTGTCCTACCAGCTGCGTTATTCTGCTGATCGAACCTATTCATAGAATTTTGAGGTGGAAGGGGACGTGCGTTTTGGGGGACGTTTCCACGTCCTCTACCTCTAGGTGCTTGCTGAATACCACGGCCTCTTCCACCAGAAGCACCATTTGCACGCTGTAGCAAAATAGGGCAACTATACTTGAAATGACCCTCTTCCTTGCAATACGAACACTGGTTGGGGCCTACAGGGATACGGGGTTGAGTATACTCGACTCTTTGCGAGTTCCTCTGATACTGTTGAGGCTGCTGAAAATTATTTTGATAGTTATTCTGACCACCATTATTCTGACCACCACCACCACGTGGCGGATATGCTTGCTGCAACAAAACCTTCATTTTCAGTTCTTTGGTTTTCTTTTCTGCTCTATCTTTTTCGTCTTTGTCTCTATTTTCGTAATATTGTGCAGTAGCCAATATCTGTGCTGAAGATGAAACTGCCCAAGAACTCTCCGAATCTTTTAGCTTTTTACACAACTCTGGAAGCAGATTGTGCACGAATTTGTCGACAAACAAACGCTGACCACCCTCTGTGCTCATATCCTGACCACTGTGGTCGACAAATGTTTCTTCAAACCTGGTGAAGAAATCTGATACGGTTTCATCTTTCTTCTGCTTACATGCAGACAACTTGTCCCAATTTACACGCATTGTAGGCTATATTGTTTTCATGTAATCGATTATTTTACCAGGCAGTTCAGCTACTAAAGGCTCAGGTTTAGCGCCACCAACTTGTGGGGCATCTGCAGCAGCAATATTAGCCCATGAGTCACCTAACTCCTGATCATGATCTGTATGACGAATTTTACCCCATAAAGGCTGTGGAACAACATTCCCAAATAACATGTCGATATCGGCCAAATTCATGATACATGACCCAGCAGTCTGTGACAACTCTTTGTAATACCCTGCAGGATTTTTACGGGGATCAGGTAATGTCTGTTTAAGGGCTAAAACTTCAGCTCGCCTCCATGGGACATGTACCCACACACGCTGGAAATGTGGCAGAATAGGTGGGTCAACAGTTGTGTTACCCTATCTCCATTGTGGAGGAACATCTCTCATGGGGTACTGTCGCGCCTTTTTCCTACCTTGCTCAAATAGCGACTGAGAAGGGGCCCCCTTACTCCGATATGACAACAATATCTCAACTGCTCTCTTGACATCGCGACCTACAATCATGCCCTCTGCGAAGTTGAACCGCACACGACACAACTCTTGCGGGTTATATTCCAGATCATTGTCTTCCAAATCTTCACAGAGAAAAACACACATTTGTTCAAAAACATATCTCTGTGTCGGTGCTTCCCATTGACGGAAGACCTCCATGACAGACTCTACATCATACTTTACAGTGTCCATAACCCATTTATGCGCTAAACGATTCAGTGAGTCTCTCTCTTGATAGTCAGGCAGTTGACGTCGCAACTGTCTTCGTCCCATGTTAGGGGTCGTTTTAGGGGACCCGAAAAGAGGTGTGAAAATATTAGTAACAGTGTTGGCCATTCTCTGTCGAACTGAAGGAGAAACTGATGGGAGAACGGGTGCAAAAACAGGGTGAGATAAGGCAGGAGCAGAGACAATAGCAGAGGAAGCATCAGGAGAAATAGAAGGTGCACTAGGCAAAGTCAGATAGGGAACATTAGGAGTAGAAAGTACACTAGGCAAAATCGTAGAAAGTACAGGTGAAGCAGATGTGGTCGGTGGGCCTGGAGAAGGCTGCACCGAAGAAGTAGGAGCCAGCTGAAGAACAGCTGGTGGGTGCTGTGGAGGAACAGGAGGCACAGCAATCACAGGTTGCGCAACTAAAGGATGCGGGGGTGCTGTAGCATTTTGCGCATAGGGAGGTGGTGAATTTAATAAATGTGCCAATAACGGATCTTTTTCAAGGTTTTTTGCTGCATCTTGTTGAAGAGGCGGCAAAACCGGGTAGCATCTATCTATTACCATTTTACGTTGCCTGTGCAACTGCTCACTCATCTGTTCTTCTTCATTGTCTTTAAACTGCATAGCAGCTTGCACTATCGACATTCCTCCTTCTCTCTTATTTTTCTTTGCTAATTTAATTTCCTTTGTTTGGCCTCCTTACGCCATAGGCGGAAAGAGTCAAACATCGCCGGCCGGGCTTTCTTTTTAAAGAGTTTTACTTCGAGGTTATCTAGGATTTCGGTATCAAAGCTACTATATTGGGGCCATTTTAAAACACCGTCTTTTCTGGTGTATTTAATCCACACTTCATTATATGTGATGGGGCCTACCCCATGCTTCACATATAGCTCGTAAGTTGGAGTTCCAACCGGAGGAACCGGACATGAGTCCTCCAATCGGGAGTCCCTATTATTACAACCCAGACAAAACAAATTTCCAAGTCTAAGACCAGGCATCTTCGCTCTCTAGTCTAGCTCCAAACTTCAAAGGATTATCGATTACGATATTTCTCGTGAATACACGAGTCCTTCGGCTTTCGCGCTTGCAAGCTCCAAAAATTATCCCAAAGGATACCCAAAACTAAGAACCAACTAAGGACTGGGAGACGCTCCACTTATACTTAACTGAGATATCAATGACGTCACCAGAAGACTCGTCTTAGTGTTTCGCTCTACCAAACTTCAAGGGTCCAAATCAGGGCGATAGCCAGGGCAGCAGATCTTCGTAGCCGTCGGGAAGTGGGGAACCTCGCAGCAAAGACCTTCGGACCACGTCGACATGCAGGGGTCGATGAGGTGATTGGCCGTCCTCCGGAATTTTCACACGAAGCTCCTCACGAACCTCTGGCTGGGCTGGTACCACTGGAATCGGGCCCCACATTGGGCGCCAGCTGAGGTACTGGGTTTTTTAAGAACCGGCACAGAACCGGTAACCCAGCGGTGTCAGGGTACACCCAGAGACCTCGAGTCCTTCCTGATTCAGACCACAGAAACTCAGAGTCTTCTAGGTGAAGTCAAGGATCGATTTTATTGGCTGCATCCAAGGTAACAAGTGTCCTAGAAGTACAACACACGGGAAGTATATTCTCAGGAGACTGCTCGAATTCACAAAACCAAGCTTCTCTTTTTATACAAAATATTCAGCTTCAGGCAAACATTCTGGAATTTACAATATCCTATTAACATTTTCTTGTTACAAAGGAAAAGCAGAGCCATGATGACATGTCCATATTTCACTTCATTCAGCCCAAAATAAATTACCCGGCAAGGTCCGGTAGTTCCATCAGATATCAGTGGACCTCCAATAAAAACGGGCACCTCCCCATCATAAAGCAAGTGAGAGGAAAGATGTGAGCAAGATTCAGCAGGGTGTGTGTGCGATAAGGAGGTTTTATGGCTTGTGGAGCCTTGATGTTATCTTGTTCGGCCACTTCAGAGGAACTGACCTAACAGGTTCGGCCTGGGGCAATGGTTCCAACTTGCACAGGTCATAGGAAAGTCGATTAAGGTGTACGTGTCCTTCTGGGATCGAATCTAGCTGGATTAAGGCCTATGTAAAGGGCAACACACAAAATGGCTGCCATACACAAAATGGAAGCCGAGGGTTCAGAACGATAATGACGATTTCGAGGTGAAATCGTCACTTGAATATACTGAAAATGCTTGTACATAGTGTACTCGTCATTCTCGGTCTTTTGATACCAAATTCGTCATGTTTTGACGAAGTATAATTCTCTAGTCCAGAATTATTACATGAGTCCAGAATCTTCAGAACCACACCAGTCAAAAGATCAGGGCTTGATCCATCACCGTTTTTTAGCTCACTGCACCATCCCAGTTCAGAACCTGGCTACATGCAAATTAGTCTGTCCTTGGCCCAGTGCATCATGGGAACAGGGCAGACCAAACTACCAAGCCAATTCTTTACTGGAAAGGAAACAAGCTTCCGGGGACCGGTTTCTGGCATTGCAGCCGTCTTCGGCCCGGCTTGCTTGAATCCTGATGGTGCAGTGAGCAAGGGACTCATGTCTGAGCATACCCTGCCACTCCTATAGTGGCCAAAACGATTCAGAAAAGGGGGTGGTGATGGACAGAGCATCTGAGTTAAACAGAACACTCATACCCAGTCAAAAGATATGGGCTTGATCCATCACCGTTTTTTAGCTCACTGCACCATCCCAGTTCAGAACCTGGCTACATGCAAATTAGTCTGTCCCTGGCCCAGTGCATCATGGGAACAGGGCAGACCAAACTACCAAGCCAATTCTTTACTGGAAAGGAAACAAGCTTCCGGGGACCGGTTTCTGGCATTGCAGCCGTCTTTGGCCCGGCTTGCTTGTATCCTGATGGTGCAGTGAGCAAGGGCCTCATGTCTGAGCATACCCTGCCACTCCTATAGTGGCCAAAACGATTCAGAAAAGGGGTGGTGTGCCCTGTTCCCATGATGCACTGGACCAGGGTCAGACTAATTTGCATGTAGCCAGGTTCTGAGCTGGGATGGTGCAGTGTGCTAAAAAACGGTGATGATCAAGCCCTGATCTTTTGACTGGGTAGGAGTGTTCTGCTTAATTCAGATACTCTGTCCATCACCACCCCCTTTATGAATCATTTTGGCCACCACAAGTGTGGAAGGGTATGCTCAGATGTGAGTCCCTTGCTCACTGCACCATCAGGATTCAAGCAAGCCGGGCCGAAGACGGCTGTAATGACAGAAACCGGTCCCCGGAAGCTTGTTTCCTTTCCAGTAAAGAATTGGCTTGGTAGTTTGGTCTGCCCTGTTCCCATGATGCACTGGGCCAGGGTCAGACTAATTTGCATGTAGCCAGGTTCTGAGCTGGGATGGTGCAGTGAGCTAAAAAACGGTGATGGATCAAGCTCTGATCTTTTGACTGGGTAGGAGTGTTCTGCTTAATTCAGATACTCTGTCCATCACCACCCCCTTTATTAATCATTTTGGCCACCACAAGTGTGGAAGGGTATGCTCAGATGTGAGTCCCTTGCTCACTGCACCATCAGGATTCAAGCAAGCCGGGCCGAAGACGGCTGTAATGCCAGAAACCGGTCCCCGGAAGCTTGTTTCCTTTCCAGTAAAGAATTGGCTTGGTAGTTTGGTCTGCCCTGTTTCCATGATGCACTGGGCCAGGGACAGACTAATTTGCATGTAGCCAGGTTCTGAGCTGGGATGGTGCAGTGAGCTAAAAAACGGTGATGGATCAAGCCCTGATCTTTTGACTGGGTAGGAGTGTTCTGCTTAATTCAGATACTCTATCCATCACCACCCCCTTTATGAATCATTTTTATCATACCCCAGCAGTGCTACTGGCAGTGACTCTGGGATAGGGATTGCAAGCATCTGCATTAGTATATCATATACCTCTTTCGAGAAAACCCGTATTCCTGGGCATTCCCACGCCAGGTGTATGAATCCTGCATTTGCCATCTTTCACCTCTGACACCTATAATTGTCTAGAAAGCCTTATTTATGTAGTTTGGCCGGTGTATAATATATCCTCTGTAGATACTTATGATGTATTAATTTGCGTCTCCGTTTTGTGATATAGTCTTAGTATTGGCATAAGACCTGACCCATTGAGCTTCAGTAAGTTCCGTATCTAAATCAGTGTGCCATTCCATCTGCATTTTGATAGGGAAGCTACATGTGTAACTTTGTTTAGAGCCTATATCGCTTTGACACCTCGTTGCGGGTAAGTAGCCTGGATTAAGTATGTGAGTGTTTTCCATTTCGGCAGTTCCGGAATCAATAACGCTAGCCATAACCACCCGCGAAGCATGCCAATAATCTATTGTGGTGTGGGTGTAGTGCACTGAGTATTTGTGAGTGTAGTCCCTAGACCTGGGTGCTTTTTTTCTCCAGACATCAAATACATTTTCTGCTTCCGCTATAGCCGCTATTGTTCCGGCTGCTTTCTAGGGTCATCTCAAGGGCCCTTTGGATCAGTCTAAATCTGGATCTTGCTTGCAATTGAAATCCTCCCCCCATAATTAATGTATTTGCAAGTATGGTGCTATTTTAGCGTGCAGAGTGTGGTCAAATTGGGGGTCATCGTGATTCGGTCCGTATACTCCAACCAGCAGTATGTTAAAATTCTCTTTGTAGTATCTAGCTATGGCGAACCTACCAGGCTTATCGGTTTTGATTTCTTGCAACTTCAGCCCAGGGTTTCTGCCTGCCCACACCAACACCCCTCTTGCATATATCATGAAACCAGATGCTATGTACAACCCTCTCATTGCTCTGGAAGTTAACACATTAATTCCCTGTGGGAGATATGGCTCCTGAAGTATAGCCACATCTATACTGTGCCGCTCTAAATATGCAACTATTTTACATATTTTTCTGTGGTCATTAAGACCTCTGATGTTCCATGTCAGAAACGTAACCTGTTTATGGGGATTGGTGCTTTTAGAGTTAGCCATAATCTACTTTTCTGCCCCCATGCTTGACGTTCGCTTTTTGTGTCTTCCCTTACGGACTGCAAATAAACATTACAAATTTTGCTTTCTGATAAACTTTGTACCATAATCCCTCCCCCTCCCACACCATAGCCAGCTCCCACTGGCTTGGCATAACTTCAATTTGTTAACCCCCCTCCCAATTCCAAACATGACACCCATTGTGAATTACACTCAAGGACGGTGGATGCTGTCAACCAAACGTCTCCCTATGACCTATTTCACCCATCTTGTCACACATTCCAGTTACTTCTGTAACTTCATTCAGGCACCTTGAAACCGCCCCCCACATGTGTCTCTTCTGCATCTATCATCTCCTACTTTTTTACAGTGACATAATACACATTGCCATATTTGTTTCAATACTATCCAGTGAGGCGTATCACTGTATAGCTGCACTCCTTTGTGTAGTAATGTCTTTTACAATTCAACAAAGTCTATTCCTGAGGCTTAACATTCTTACCGCCCTTCTCATTCAGAGTCCCCTTGTGTGTCTGCTGCGTTTTCCACTGTCTTCTGAGCTATTTTCTTCAGCTTCTGCTTATTGCACTTTTTAAGGTCCTATTGCAGTATCTGCCGGTCGTTATATATTTTACTCTTACCGTCCAACGTAACGAGCAATCTAGCAGGATATAGCATGGAGTATTCCATATTCAGTTCGCAAAGTTTCCGTATCACGGGCGCAAACTGCCTCTGCGCCTCTTGGACCAGCAGTGTAAAATCAGGGAACAAGGCAAGCTCAGATCCTTCTTATTTCAGGACATGTAACTTCCTTGCTTTTCGAAGGGCAGAATCTCTGTCCTGGTAGTTCAATAGCCTTTCCACTACTAGCCTCAGTGGGGCTCCTGGGGTCAGCCTGGGGGTCAAAGAACTATGCACACGCTCCAGCACGAATACTGTTGATAATGTTTCATGGCCCAAAATGGTCACTACCAACTATTCTAATAACAACTCCATGTTCCCTGTCACTGTAGTTTCAGGCAGGCCCGAAATTGTCACATTATTCCACCTGTAGCATGCTTCTAAATCTTCGGCCTTATCCCTCAGCGCTGTGATAGCCTTCCCCATCTGGGTATGCGTGGCCCCAGCTCCTGTCTGCAGGTCCTCCACTTCTGGAGCTCTATGCTCCACCATATCCAATCTCTCAGCATGTTTATCCACTCTCTCTGACACGCGATCCATCCGGTATGCCAGCACATCTATTTTCCTAACTATGGAGGTGAGGCTCTGTTGCATTGCTGCCAGTATTTTCTTAAAGTCCTCAGCTGATTCAAATGCTACAGTTCCTTGCTTACAGTAGCGTTACCTTTTTGTGATCCCGCAACCACAGAGATCACTTGAGGTGCGGTCTCAGCGTTTTTGAACTGGAATTAAAACAGATTCCTGCCGAATTGATTGGGCGGTCATCAGAGCTCATTTACTCCCCGCCATCTTGAGTCTTGGCAAGCTCCGCCCCCCTTGACAGAGCATTTTGGTACCCCAAATGTTAGCGCCCAAACCGTGGTATGGCTACATCTTGTGGGGGTGGGGGTTCTGCACCCTAGTTCTCCCTGAGTGATTTCTTAGTATGGGGGATTCCCCTACACCTTTCTTTTTAGGACATTTATGTTGCATCCTTGGAGCATGTTTATTTCCATTTGCTGAAGGGAGAGTTTTTGAGCAGGGGCGGCTCTAGGCTCATGGCGGCCTGGGCAGGGAGCGTAGGTAGGGGGCCCCGGAGGAAAGCAGGTGCGGAGGCAAGTGAAGAGGGGGTTAGGGTGTTTGGAAGTGGAACAGAGCCGGAGGCCGCCAAATCCCTGCCAGGGGCCGCCACGCAAATATGTATCCCTCCTCAGAGGATTATTATATTAAGGATATATTTTGGCGTGGCAGCCCCTGGGGTTTGGCGGCCCTGTGCAGGTGCACAGCTTGCGCATGCCTAAGGCCGCCCCTGGTTTGAGTGTATCTTTACGGCACTTTTGTTTTCTTGGACTTTTGTGTTGCTCCTTTTTGGGCAAATTATTTCTACTTGCTGAATGAAGAGTGTGGGTATGTTTTGTGTGTGTGTGTACCCTTATTTTCCTCCTGTGTCATTACTTTAAGTGTTGGCTGTTATTGTCTTCTTAAAGGTGGGAGACGTGTGGTAACCTGTTCTTGTTGTTGTGTATTTATTAATTTGTATTCTGTGCCTTGCTGCTCAGCCTGGATGAGTGATGTCATAGAATGTTCATGTGGTGTCTGGTTGAGTGAAATGTCAGTTCGAGAGTGTGGGCTCAGTGGCTGGGATGCTGCTCCTGGTGGGGCTTCGACTTCTACTACCTTGTAACCTATTTGTGTAACCTAAGACGCCTATTTTAATCTGAAGAATATACTACCTTTTGGATTCCTCATCATCTCTGCCTACCCTCCTTCTTACGTTACTTTAGTTTGTTTTCTTTCTTTTTTCATTTTCTTCATCTTTGCTACCGTGTTAATACCTTTTGAAAATGCGCTATACTATTCTTTCTGCAGTACACACAACAGATCTTAATATTGTTCCATGTTATTGGTGTTCAGATTACCAATCTCAGAAGGTTGGAAGACTAAATATTCCTTACTAGCAACAAACGAATTACTTCAGATTGCTGCATGTGTTAGCAATAATATTAACTTGCTAATCAATCCTGCCACCATCTGCTGTCAACATCTCCTGTGTTCCTCCTAGATCCACAGCTATCTTAATCGCTGAGCTAATTACATAGCTGTCCTCCCATTCTGCCTCACTTTCAAAATATTTCCCTCAACCACTGCTTCCCCTCAGTTTCCTGTCCGCTCCTCCATTCTGATTTCTGGATCACTGTGGCCTCACTCCATCCAGGGCCATATCTAAAGAGGACCCCAATATGTCACTTAGGTCCAGGTTTGCCTCCTAATATCCTCACTTAATCAATCAATCATAAGCTTTATTTTGGGGAAACATCCTTTACGATACAACTTTTACCATGTAGTGCCTTTACAACGCAGGTTTTTCAACGCAAGTCATTACAACGTATTGCGCTGGGGGGCGCTCTAGGATAGGTAATAGTTTAATTTACTATCCAACACCTTCCCTACTATCCACGGGGACTGGAGTTGGAATAGTAAATTAAACTATTCACTATCCAGCACCCCCCAAAGCAAGTCGTTGTAACGACTTGCCTTGAAAAACCTGCGTTTTAAAGGCATGCGTAGTAAAAGCATGCGTTGTAACAACGTACATCCTTTATTTTGTTCACAAATCTGATCATAAAAGCACACATGAAAAATATAGCAATCCAGCTTCGATAGTGTAACAAAGAGGTTAAAAACAGGTTTTTATATTTTGTTTTACAGTTCAGTTTTGGTGTTAGAAGCTCCACAACAGTAGGATCTGTATCTTCTTCTCGCATGCCTGTCGTTTTTCACTTTTTGAAATTTATGTGGATTGCGCCCTAGCCATATTCCCCATCTTGTGCGACAAGGTCTCTTTGGGGTTACCTCTCAAGTAATATGCACGGAGGCACCCTCACGTATGCCGCTCTCGTTCTCTGTCTCGTCTGATATGGAGCGGCGTGTGCACTTTGCAGCTCTCACTAAAATCTTTGTGCGTTAGGCCATATATATCCGAGAGGGGTGTCACTCCATTGCCACTACAGAATCTGTTCTGCCCTTTACAGTCCACAGCACGGTGCCAGTATGCCTTTCCCCAACTGTTTTAGGTGTTTTTCTATCGGGGCAGGCCCACCATTTATCAGTCCGTGCACCACCGTTGTGGGGCTCATTCCCGCTTATTGCCTCAGTGCTGCAACCCAGTAGATCGGGCAGCCTACATTTTCTGGGATCCAACAATGCGCTTCGAATTGTGCTACCCCTATTGCCTCTGAAAGCTGTAGTTGGTGGCCTTTCGCTCTCCGGGACTGCTACGCTCCTTAATTTCACTGTTTTCGTGCTGTACCACGGCCCTCAGGGCTGCCAGGATCTGCTTTTTGGTGCCAGGTCCTTCGTGCCCACCACAACAATCTAAGGAAGGTGCCTCTATGCTCTCGATGTCGCACCACTCCAGCGCTATTTTACAGATTGCGCTCTGCAAGCCTCCCTTGAGTTTGATCTTTCAGAGGCTTAACACTGGCAATTAGAATCCAGGGGGCCCTCACTAGTCTTAGCCGCTCTCCTGCTTCATGCCCCGTGCCTAAAGGATTGATCACACAGCACCATGCCCTCAAGATCGCGAGTAGGTGGGTCTCTGCTCTCCCACGAAGCTCTTTGCTGCTGTGCCGTGCTGTGTCCCCCACCACCATGCGGGGGGCTTCCTCTGATGGGGGCTGGTATATGAAGTGGCTGTTCTTCTGCACCTTCACAAGGGCCGTGGTCACGATCTCCCGGCCTCACACAGTAGCTCTCTCGCAGGACACACCCCAGGGCCGCTCCAAGCCAATACACATTCAGGCTCACAGGTCCCTCCCTGGCTCGATCTTGGGTAGCGTTACCTTTTTGTGATCCCGCAACCACAGAGATCACTTGAGGTGCGGTCTCAGCGTTTTTGAACTGGAATTAAAACAGATTCCTGCCGAATTGATTGGGCGGTCATCAGAGCTCATTTACTCCCCGCCATCTTGAGTCTTGGCAAGCTCCGCCCCCCTTGACAGAGCATTTTGGTACCCCAAATGTTAGCGCCCAAACCGTGGTATGGCTACATCTTGTGGGGGTGGGGGTTCTGCACCCTAGTTCTCCCTGAGTGATTTCTTAGTATGGGGGATTCCCCTACACCTTTCTTTTTAGGACATTTATGTTGCATCCTTGGAGCATGTTTATTTCCATTTGCTGAAGGGAGAGTTTTTGAGCAGGGGCGGCTCTAGGCTCATGGCGGCCTGGGCAGGGAGCGTAGGTAGGGGGCCCCGGAGGAAAGCAGGTGCGGAGGCAAGTGAAGAGGGGGTTAGGGTGTTTGGAAGTGGAACAGAGCCGGAGGCCGCCAAATCCCTGCCAGGGGCCGCCACGCAAATATGTATCCCTCCTCAGAGGATTATTATATTAAGGATATATTTTGGCGTGGCAGCCCCTGGGGTTTGGCGGCCCTGTGCAGGTGCACAGCTTGCGCATGCCTAAGGCCGCCCCTGGTTTGAGTGTATCTTTACGGCACTTTTGTTTTCTTGGACTTTTGTGTTGCTCCTTTTTGGGCAAATTATTTCTACTTGCTGAATGAAGAGTGTGGGTATGTTTTGTGTGTGTGTGTACCCTTATTTTCCTCCTGTGTCATTACTTTAAGTGTTGGCTGTTATTGTCTTCTTAAAGGTGGGAGACGTGTGGTAACCTGTTCTTGTTGTTGTGTATTTATTAATTTGTATTCTGTGCCTTGCTGCTCAGCCTGGATGAGTGATGTCATAGAATGTTCATGTGGTGTCTGGTTGAGTGAAATGTCAGTTCGAGAGTGTGGGCTCAGTGGCTGGGATGCTGCTCCTGGTGGGGCTTCGACTTCTACTACCTTGTAACCTATTTGTGTAACCTAAGACGCCTATTTTAATCTGAAGAATATACTACCTTTTGGATTCCTCATCATCTCTGCCTACCCTCCTTCTTACGTTACTTTAGTTTGTTTTCTTTCTTTTTTCATTTTCTTCATCTTTGCTACCGTGTTAATACCTTTTGAAAATGCGCTATACTATTCTTTCTGCAGTACACACAACAGATCTTAATATTGTTCCATGTTATTGGTGTTCAGATTACCAATCTCAGAAGGTTGGAAGACTAAATATTCCTTACTAGCAACAAACGAATTACTTCAGATTGCTGCATGTGTTAGCAATAATATTAACTTGCTAATCAATCCTGCCACCATCTGCTGTCAACATCTCCTGTGTTCCTCCTAGATCCACAGCTATCTTAATCGCTGAGCTAATTACATAGCTGTCCTCCCATTCTGCCTCACTTTCAAAATATTTCCCTCAACCACTGCTTCCCCTCAGTTTCCTGTCCGCTCCTCCATTCTGATTTTTGGATCACTGTGGCCTCACTCCATCCAGGGCCATATCTAAAGAGGACCCCAATATGTCACTTAGGTCCAGGTTTGCCTCCTAATATCCTCACTTAATCAATCAATCATAAGCTTTATTTTGGGGAAACATCCTTTACGATACAACTTTTACCATGTAGTGCCTTTACAACGCAGGTTTTTCAACGCAAGTCATTACAACGTATTGCGCTGGGGGGCGCTCTAGGATAGGTAATAGTTTAATTTACTATCCAACACCTTCCCTACTATCCACGGGGACTGGAGTTGGAATAGTAAATTAAACTATTCACTATCCAGCACCCCCCAAAGCAAGTCGTTGTAACGACTTGCCTTGAAAAACCTGCGTTTTAAAGGCATGCGTAGTAAAAGCATGCGTTGTAACAACGTACATCCTTTATTTTGTTCACAAATCTGATCATAAAAGCACACATGAAAAATATAGCAATCCAGCTTCGATAGTGTAACAAAGAGGTTAAAAACAGGTTTTTATATTTTGTTTTACAGTTCAGTTTTGGTGTTAGAAGCGTGAGAATGGCAAAGCATAAAGGGAATAAAAATAACAATACACTGCCATGTAACAACTCAGTCCCATAGAGACAGCGATCCATCATTTCACCCCCCCCCTGTGAGCCCTTTCGTTCCCTCCACCGCTCGTCCAGCAAATACATTTGAGACAGGTTGATCAGCAAACAAAGAATCAACACTTGTCAGGGCAATAGGCGTACAGAGGTTGCCTCTCCACAGTTACATTAATTAATTCATTAAGTGAAAACAATAAGTAATGAACAGACTGTTACCATACATAACATGTTAATACATATAAAGTGCAGAACAAAGTGCACATAACTTTCATCATAGGATATTGTCTTCCAGTTAAAACATTAATGATTTCCTTCTATAATTGCACATTTAGGAGCAGGCTAGAACGTGCATCTTGGTTTTATTTCCTTGTACACTTGGGAGGTGCCTGGCTCCCTGACAATACGGGCACGCTGTGCTAACCAGCCCGTTTTTAATAATTGTATGTTTCTGTTTCTCACTATTTATTTTACTACTCTTTCCTTTCCCAGTAGCAGAACCTTCAGGGGAGCCTGGAGCTGACGCAGGGGTGCTGGGCCCCAATTAGAAGTCCCTTTTTAATTCGCCCGCTCTTTTTGCTTTCGGCGTCTTTGCTTTGGCGGATACGCCCCCTCTTCTTCGAGTGTATTTTAACATGCTATGCTTGCGTCCGCTGAGCGGATGCGCGCAGCAGGCGCACCGCTGGTGCACCGAACGCAAGCACGTCTGCACCTGGACCGAGCCCAGAGCCAAGACCCCTGATTCTTTGAGCACAGACCAAGTACAGACTGAACTGTTAGCCCAAGGGGACTTGGAACCAACCGCCCAACAGAGGAAAACAACGCATAGATTACTCATTTGACTATGGTATATAACGTATGAAAATACAATAAAAACATATTTTAAAAAAATATATTTTTAGGTAAGGAACTCCTGTCCTTCGCCCTCTACTAGACAATAACTGTGTACTCCTGGACCCACTAACTATTTTTGAGCACACAGTGTATACCTGCCCAGCATGTAACGGCCAATATCTAAACCCGACAATTAGGCCATTTGCGAACTCGACTTCCCCTATACTCCCCACAGGAAAGATTATTAACACATACGGCCCAAACAGGTTTAAATGAGCCTTAGTCAATGCCCGGTCTCTTCACAAACATAACATTGAAAACGCAGATCTTATAGAAATGCTATGCCTGGACAGTTTTTTCATTACTGAATCATGGGGAGATTATTCTAGCAGCCCCAACTTTGCAGTCGTGGTTCTCAAGGATTACGCTCTTTTTAGGCTTTATAGACCATTTAAAAGGGGTGGTGGCTTGGCCTTCATATATCGCAGTGAATTTACAGCTATCTGCAATGATGTGAGCAATGAAGATTGCGAGGCAATTATGTTCAAACTTGTCAAAGAAAGCCAAGTATTGTTCTCTGGAATTCTCTTATATCATCATCAAGGGACTAGTGAAGTGTATTGCTCCCATTCTTCCAACTGCTAGCAGAGAATAGCCTCCTTACTACGCATTTTACCATTTTAGAAGACTTTAACTTCCATTTGGAAGCATCTGAGGGTAAGAATACAGCCAATCTGCTTGATATTACTTAATCTTTAGGTCTCAAGCAGATTGTCAAGGAGGCAACTCATTTAGTTGGAAACACGGTTGATGGCCTCTTTACCAACAATCCTTCCCTGAAAATTCATAATATAGCTCCTGTTGTTTGGTCCGATCACTTTGTTATTTCGTTTACCACAGTAAGTCCCAGAGGTCACTCTTATCTGGCCAAATTGTCGGTGTCCATTATGTATAAGGATTGGAGTAAACTCAATCCTGCCATCTTAGCTCAGACTTTAGCGGAATATCTACCTCCTATATCATTTGAGGCCCAATACGCTGCTATCAGCTATACTAATTGGTTATTGGATACTTTCAGGGATCTAGCTTTCACAAAAAAATCAGTGCTCTCATAGAAAGGAGCCTATGGCTCTGTGATTCACTGAAGCTTTGATGCTCGAACAAAAACCCGGTAGAAAGCAAGAAAGGATCTGGAGGAGAAAGTATGATGAGCACGAGAGACAGGCATACAAGAGTGCACTCGCTAAATATAAAAATCTAATCATCAAGGAAATAATGCTACTATTATACACAATTAATAGTTAATGCCTCCAACTCTTCCAAGGAATTATTTCAGGTTGTTGGGAAACTTACTACTACTTCCAATAATAAAAACTCTCCTCATAGCCAAACAATTTGCAATGCCTTGACAAATGGATTTAAAGGAAATGTCAATGGCATTTTTAAAGCTTTAGATATCCACAACCCGCAACTTTCAGAACAATTCAATCCGAGTAAACAGGGTGACCGCTCGTTTCTTAATGTTTCTGCTAGCACACCAGAACAAGTGAGCTCAATGCTTCTGCAAAGTAAATCTGGCTCCCCTTATGACCCCTGTCTGATAAAGATATTGAAATTGGCTACAGACATTATTGCACAGAATTTATCAAACATGTTAAATACTATGTTCTCCACAGGCACTTTTCCTTCTGTCTGGAAACAGGCCTCCATCCTGCCTCTCTTAAAAAAATCCAATCTGAGTTTTACTGATACCTCGAATTACCGCCCAATTGCATGCTTGCCTCTCCCCGCTAAAATCTGTGAAAAGATTATGAATACTGAGTTATCCAAATACATTCAGGATAACCAGCTCCTAGAAACCACTCAGTTCGGCTTTAGACCAGGAAATAGCACAGAAACTGCACTGGTCAAAGCAACTTAAAGAGGTGAAATAGGCAGTGGATAATGGAGGTTCAGCAGTCATGATTGTTTTAGACTTATCGTTTGCCTTCTATACAGTAGACCATGCAACTCCCATCCACTGCCTAGAGGAAATAGGAATGAAGGATACAGTAATGGAGTTATTCACCTCTTTCCTTAGAGATAGAACACAAACTGTGGCTCTAGGAAAATTAAATTTTACACCCTTTTCCTTGTCTTGTTGAGACCCTCAGGGATTATCTTTCCATGCTACGGATGGCTAGGGCACTCTAAAAGTACAATGGTACAGGACAGTCCATCCCCTTCTTAGCCTGGTTCTCAGTGCAGTTCCTCCAGGCGCTGAGGATTGGGGTAATGGTGGTCCCTTTCCAGGAGGTTAACAATACACAGAGAGGTCAAATCCTCCTCACAACCTCAGTGAAGTCCCCTCATTCATTCCTAGCCTAGCCTAGCCTAGTAATTGGACGTGCTTTGCTCACATTCAGAGTGCCATACACGCTTTCTCTTTTGAAGCAGCCGGGTCAATGGCGGCCACTTCTTTCCAATGCCATAGGTCTCGCATATTCCTTTGCCAATATTTTTTTTGTCTGTTTATTTACTTTGGGTAAAATTGCTGCACTCGTGCTTTAACTGTAAACATCTAAAGCTAAAGCACCATTGCTGTGATTGCTTTAAAAGTAAAGAAATAGAAAACTAATGTATTAAAATTTCTGTACTTTTGAACCAATGGTGGCACTTCGCTTTAGCTTAATATATTTACAGTTAAAGTGCATGTGCGCCAATTGTATCCAAAGTAAATAAGGAGAATAAAAAAAAGGCATGCGGCAGCCAATTTTTTATCTTTTTTTACTTTGGTTACAATCGCGGCACTAGGGCTGTGGCTGTAAAAATCGTAAGCTAAAGCGCGGAGCCTAGATTGCTTCAAAAGTAAAGAAATAGAAAAAAGTGTTTTTCTATTTCCTTACTTTTGAAGCAATCAGGGCCCCCGTACTTTAGCTTAAGATGTTTACAGCTAAAGCACGAGTGCCGCAATTGCATTTAAATGCTTGTTTATTGTTGTTTCTGAGATCCTACCTATCATGAGCACCTAGACACGTAGGACCATACTATCAAGGAGCTGCGGTAGTTTATCACCACTTTAACGGCAGGAAACTGCCGATAGAGCGGCGATAATGGCCTTGATAATATGCGATTCGAATTTCAATCGATGCCCAGGTTAGATGTGTGAACATCTAACCTGGGCTTCGATTGAAATTCGAATCGCATATTATCAAGGCCATTATCGCCGCTCTATCGGCAGTTTCCTGCGGGTAAAGCGGCGATAAACTACCGCAGCTTCCTTGATAATATGGCCCGTAGCCTTTAATAGATTTGTTGTGCCACGTTGCTGTAATATATATGCGTGCTCCTTGGGGGACACGATTTCCATTCACAGAGTAGTGTGAATGTACATGCTCTTCTGCAATGGAAAATTTTAGAAATGCCAATAAAATTGTTAAAAAAAATAAATGATGCATTCGATGGTACATACGATCTGCAAATGTGAAGTTATATGTGGTAGTACAACGTTCGTATGTTCAAGTACAAGCCAACACATTCCCCGAATTGCACTGCAGTAAGGGAGTGTGTTGACATAATTGTTCATGTGATTTTTGGGAACAGCGTATGTTTTGAAATCCTAACTACAGTAGTATCCATACATCTACAAGTTTTTACTTTTCTAAAAGTACTTTTACTTCCGGGAATTGAGCCCTGAGAACATGAAGCTCTGCTACAAGGCCTAGGGATTACGCTTATGATGCCTTTTCTGAACAGTACAAAAATGGATTTTGATTTTTTTTCCTGGTATGTGTACAACTAAGCTGGCTTCAGGAGAGGATTCTTATTTGCATAAAATATTAAGAGATCAGTTATTGGTATTCAGAGGTAACTTAGACCAACCCTGACTTTCCTTTTGGTCCTTCTAGCTCTGCCGTTGTCACACTTGGGGGTATATTACCAACAACTAGCGATAATTATCGCTATGTTGGTTTAGCGGCGATATTTTTATCGCCGAGCTGTGGCGATTTTTATCGCCTAGGAACCTTGCTATTATCAAGGTATATCTGCTAAGCGATAAAAATCGGCCGAAATGCATGAATATCGCTGAAAAGTCAGCGATATTCATGCATTACCGAGCGAATGCTCTTAGCCATGTTATCCACCTACCATTGGATAACATGGCTAAGAACTGCTCAGGGGCAGGTGTAAGCTTTTGGAGATATTCACGCTTAGCGCGAATATCTCCAAAAGTTGGTAATAGGAGATAGCGATGTTAGCGACTGTTTCCAGTCGCTAACATCTTGGCACGCCCACTTTGCATGTCATTAGTGATAAATATCACTGACATGCAAAGCGGGGCCCAAGATGGTCGCTTTCTCCTACTAGCTGTCGCTAACTGGTGTTAGCGACAGCTAGGTAATAGGGAGATAATTTTATCTCCGCTTTCTTGGCTTTTAAAGCCAAAAAAGTGGAGATAAACCCCCTTGATATTATGCCCCATGGTCTCATGGGTCATGAAGGAACAAAAAATAAAAAGGGATTAAAAAGTCGTTGCTACTTTCTGCAGTTACCACTTCTTGCTCTACTGGTGGTCAGTCCCTGTAACAAAGAGGTGTTGAAACCAGAAAAGGGGGAGAAGGGGACTACAGACAACCGAATTATATCACTTAGAGTAAAGTCTGCGTGCATTATGTCACCTCCGCTACCCAGGCATTTTGGTGAATAAATCCCATGTTCATGGCCCATGAGCGTACACCCACTGGGTATTGTAGCCGCACAACATGATACGATCTTGTGGAGCTCCTGACTTCAGATCAGGCGAATGAAGGCATTCCAATATTTAACTTCTGGTGCATGCCTGCTTTTCCTAACCCTAGATTCCCAGAGTTTCTTCATTGCTAGCAATCCTTATGTATACTGTTCAGTTAAAGACATAGTAGATCCAAAATCCCCTGGTTTTCATTTTATGGAAAATGGTTTACCATGCAAAGTCTTTTCTCCCTCCCCCCACACACACACAATCTAGGAAAAATTGGCACTACTGCGCAATTTCCAGTACTACTCATTACATCAGAGTTTGGAAGTGTAGAGAAATGCATTACACACGTATGTGAATACACAACAATGAAGTGTGTGGGTGTTTACCTTATTTGCATGCCATTTCCTCACAATTCACCTGATACTCCTCTGAGGAGTCCCATAACTACTCCTCTGCCTGCCACTAGTGAATGCGGAAAATCTCTGCCCTGCTAAATGTCTGCATGAGTGTAACCCGTGTGGAGAAAACTGGCTTTGTGAATGAGCTCTGTATACAGAATTTACAATGTTTCTCTGTGATTTGCACATGCTTTGTAAATCAGTTCCAAAGAGATTTTACCAGAATCACTCAATTTGGCCAAACTGAAATTAACCGAATCATTGTCATGTACATAATACCTTGTCTCTAAAGTGGTTTGGTGTGACTTGTAGTGTCTGCTAATACCACAAAACTAGCTCAAATGCTACTTTTATTATTACTTGCCAGCTATTACATTGGAAATTGCTTGACTGAATACAAAACAGATTGACCTGAGGGTGCACTGATGAACACCCCCAAACTCACTTGCCCTTTGTCCTGTAAAGGGAAAATTCAACTTTCATCAAAGTAGCAATTAGTTACAACCAATTCTATCTGAAAACTTGCCCCTGGACTTGGCCTTGTGTGTACCAAGCTTCCCTATTGAGCACATGCCTCCCTTACCTTGACTAACCCACAGCACACACCACTTCTGGATCATACCCCAACCCTCCTCACTCACTACATTCTTGTAAGGGCTCCATATTGGTGGATACACAATTTTTCTAACAAAGTTAGGAGAGATCTTACCCGTCAGCGCAGAATTTGCTACAAACATATTTTTTGTGGCCTAGCAATCTTTTAATCTTTTTTATAAACTGGGGCGTTACGAAGGATTTTTTCTACTGCACCATCTGTTTCACCACTGGGGAGCAGCCCCAATATGGGAAACAGTGAGAAAATGTATTTCAGTGATCTAAAGGGTGGTTAGGTCGAGCCTGGTCAGCGCATGTGCTGCTCTGCGAGGCAAGTTGTATTCAGGTAGAGACTTGAACCTCCACTCAGTCTCCAACTGCATTTTTCTGTGGTTTGTGTCATTGTCCACTGTAAACTGTGGCTGTTCATTGGCCAATAGGCTTAGTCCCTCCTTAGTACTGCCTTGTATCATTTTGTAACCTCCCATAGCGACATGCCCTGTTAAGAGTGTTGTCAGTAGGTTTTAATTACAGCCTCTAGCACTATTTTTTCCAAAAGCTTTTACAGGCAGGACACGCTCTCTCCTAACACAATGTTTTACATTTTTATAGCACTGTCCAAACGCATTTGCAATGCAATAGGTCTTGCATTTATGAGAGTTTAAGCTATTGGCATTGTAAATGACAAAGCCTATTATTTATCTGTTTTAAAAACAACTCATAAATAAAAGGCATTGTCATTTACAATGCCAAAAGCTCAAACTCTCGTAAATGCAAGACCTATTGCATTGCAAATGCTTGTTTAGAATAGCAGACTATGACAGTTTGTTTCCTAGGGCCTGCAAAGCATCACTGTCAATGGGTTCCTCATCCTCTGCTGCGAAGCTGCCAGACTCTGACATCTGCCTCAAATTGGCTCTCTAACAAAAAGCTGCTTGGGCTAAATCTCCACTGCCAAGTTCCTTCTGATGTTGTATCTATTTCCTCTAATCAAGTAGAACTAAGGCTCTGATTTAGAGATGGGCAAACAAGTTAATCCATCACAAACTTGACGGCTATCTAATCTGCCTTATCCCGCATGCATTATGTCTTTTGGGTCTTCTAATAGAGTGGACGGGATATACATTATGCTTGTGATGGCGTACCCATCCACCAGACAAAATCTGACCCTGAGGGGCATATTTATGGGAATAGTGGTGCAGGGCAGTGCCGCAAGTCTCCTTGCGGCACTGTCCCGCCTCACTGAGAAAGAGCAGGAAGGCACTGTATTTGAGCAATATGGCTCATTCCTGTCCTTTCCCCTGCACTGGCACCATGTCAGCAGAATAGCACAAATGCAGGCACCCTTAAACCATAGTGTAAAACTGCCTGTTTGTAGGCAGGGTTGTTTCTGTGCAGGAAGTGGCAATTTCCTTCCCAAAAACAATCAATAGAGGCATTTTCCTCTTTCTATGTGTGCTTCAATACACAGAGAAAGAGGAAAAAACGAGGAGAAATAAAAGTATTTCTCCTTGTTACGCCTCACCTGGTGAGGTGTATCTTATTGGTCCATTAACAGGTTTGGTAAATCTGGGAATGTATAACAAAAACATGCACTGCAATGCCCATGGAACGCCTCCCTGGGGCACAATAAAGCAACGCAAAGATTTGCTCTGCGTTGCATTACTCCAGATTTATGAAGCCATTCAAAGCGACACACTGTGGCTTTGCGTGGCTTCGTAAACCGGGCTTAGAGGCTTGTGTCACGCATGTTCCACTTTGCATGGTGCAGCCTCTCATAAATATGACCCTAAGGGGCATATTATCAAGGGGGTTTATCTCCGCTTTTTTGGCTTTAAAAGCCAAGAAAGCGGAGATAAAATTATCTCCCTATTACCTAGCTGTCGCTAACACCAGTTAGCGACAGCTACAAGGAGATAGCGACCATCTTGGGCCCCGCTTTGCATGTCAGTGATATTTATCACTAATGACATGCAAAGTGGGCGTGCCAAGATGTTAGCGACTGGAAACAGTCGCTAACATCGCTATCTCCTATTACCAACTTTTGGAGATATTCGCGCTAAGCGCGAATATCTCCAAAAGCTAATACCTGCCCCTGAGTAGTTCTTAGCCATGTTATCCAATGGTAGGTGGATAACATGGCTAAGAGCATTAGCTCGGTAATGCGTGAATATCGCTGACTTTTCAGCGATATTCATGCATTTCGCCGATTTTTATCGCTTAGTAGATATACCTTGATAATATCAAGGCTCCTATGCGATAAAAATCGCCGCAGCTCTGCGAGAAAAATATCGCCGCTAAACCAACATAGCGATAATTATCGCTAGTTGTTGGTAATATGCCCCTCAGTTTCAAAAGCTAAAGCCGAGCTCTATGACCAGATTAGACAGACTATTCATTGCCCCTAGGAGGCATATAACTGAACAAAATGTTTACTTTCCCTGTGACTACTAGAGAGAAAATGAAACATTAAAGAAATCAGATTTACCCCACATTTGGTTGTAGCACAATGTATTGCAAAGCATTTTACTGATCTGTTTAACCTTAAGTAAATAAAAGCCCTGTACTTTTCCTACGGTAATAACAGTGACTGGACTTTCTATTGCCTGCTCGTTGTTAATGTGTCCATTGACTCTGATGTTTGTGACCCACATTACCCTCCAAGAGAAACACTTGACTGTTTTACCCTATTACCACTGAAAGCCAGGGCATAAAATTGAGCTGTGCGCCTATGCAGAGGCCTCGCAGTCGTATCTGCTTTCTGAGGTCCCGGAGTCAACAGATAATACTTGTTACAAAGGATTGCCACCCACAAGGCAATGCACTTCCATCAAGCTGACAGACTCCAGGAAAAGCTCGGCAGAACTGGAGCTGCATAGGAAAGCATCAATAAATCCTGATTGATACTGAAAATCATCGAGACCTGTAGGGTGATAGCATCTAACAAAACATTCTTCAGCTACGCCTCAAAACTTTTTGTGCCCTACAGAAAGGCTTCAGTCTCTCACAGGATTATTTCCCCTTTTTTTCAAGGAGCACCCACTAATACATTGATCTCTTCATCTCTTCTTATTTTATTTATTTGAGGAGTTTTATATAGCGCTGGCTAGACCCGGAGGTATCAGAGCGCTTTACATGAGGTTCCACATTGTTACAAAGTTACATCAGATACAAGTTACATCAGTTTCTAGAAACATAAATGAGCATAGAGGGCGAGATAAGGAGCATAGAGGAGTCAAGGGGTCAGGTAAAAGGGTAGGATGTTGTGCTGTTGTAGCTGTAGTTATATGCATCTGCTCTTATTCTGCACAACTTTCCCTCTCATAAGCTGCAGGTTTCTGTTCTGTAAATACTTTTATATATGTTTTTTTTAAGTTATACCGAAAGCAGTGACTGAAGATAACCATAACAGACAGTCATCTGAAATTCTGAAACATCTAATATCAGCTCCAAAAGACTTTTATGAAAATTACAGATTTTAATATTATACAACGAAATGTATGGTGCAGAAGGAATCTATGCGCGTGTATACCAGACTGATTAATGATATGTACTTTATGTGAGACGCAGTGAGGGCTCAGTGAAGGCATAAAAGGAGGGAATTTAAAAGGAAAAGGTCTGGGAGGTCACCGTAGGCAGACAGGACCCTTACTATAATAACAAATAATATACACATTTGTGAATAATATTAATGCATTGTCTAATAAAAGCGATTCAGTCACAGCATCAATGAACGCAAATAGAATACCTCTGACAATTCAACTGTTTCCATATTAGCAAAACCTTGCTGATAGTGCTTCTGAAAAACTCATAGACTAAATCTAGATGAAACCTATCTGTAACCTTCACGTGAACTCATCCCATTAATCAACTAAAATATGTAGCTACCTTGCTTTTTGGATACAAAAAACACACATACCACGGCCATTTACTCTTCTCGGCTCTCACTCCCGAATGAAGAATATCAGATTTGACTGGAGGAGTTGACGAGCTACAGGTTAAATACCTGTGCTGTTGTTTTTGGAAAGGGGAGCCTTTTCTTAAAGTTCATGGACATGATGTATCTATTTTACTGTGAGTTGAGAAGTCGTTGAGGAATAGTCAGACCTGCTTCTGCACTGTAAATCACAATGTTCTGCTGTCTCCAGTTTCCTTTCTCAGAAGTGGACGATTTTTTTTTTGGTAAAAATGTTAACTGTTAAAGCATTGGTTAAAATGAGTTGTTGCAAGCACAACTTAGCAACTCATGGCTTTTTATCTTTTTAATATCTTTAATTCCTGGAATAGAAAACTGTAGCTCCCAACGGTCCTCCAAATTCAAGTCATTTGCCAAAAATCTCCTATGAGCACCAGTTATATGGTGCCCGCAATGTCAAAGAAAAAGAAAAACAGGACATGTCGCGAAAAAAAAAGGACTACAATTTTACATCATCCAAGGAGGAGGACAGCCCTTATTAACATAGAAACACAGGCAACGATGTACTAAGGAAATAAAATGTAAATGCAATTTTTAAACCCAATATTTTAGCTGATAACTAAACTGCTATCTAGTCCTGCTTTGGAAGCACATAAACAAACATGCCTTCCACTGCTTTTAGTCGACATTCTCTAAAAACCGAAACATAAGTCAAATTTGCTGAGATCTGGTAAAAAAAATCGGGACGCCTGCACACCCTATCCAATCATGAAAATGAAGGAAGACTATGGCCTGAATCATTTACATAGTATGGCCTGTACAAGAGCAAAAAGGATCTGCGCGCTCGTTTTTAGCAAACGCACGCATGTTAGATAGAGTATGTTCTAATTCGGCAGTACAGCGAGTTGGAATTTGAGCTGCGCACAACACAGCTCAGAAACAATAAACCAGTGGATGCTTATCCATGTTTCTGAATATAGTTTTGGCTGTCTGAAGTTCATGTTGTAACTCACAGTGCTCAGTGGCGGCTGGTGACATTTGAAACTGGTGAGGCATAAAAGAATTGTCATACTTCACTGTAGCTAGTAAAAAGAGTAGGCAAATGGTGCATTTCCAAGCAAATTTGAGAGTGTGACACTATCCCCGAAGTGCTGCACGTTTTCAGCCTCTGTCCTTTTCAATATATATATATATATATATAAATATATCCATCTTCTTATTGGCATCCCATGTCATATGTCGCTCAACAGACATGTTTCTGCTCACTTGGCATCACAGCGGGCCTTCATCTGTACAAAAGCCAATGCGGTCTTGGTAATTGTGCTCATACTGTCACTACAACTACTAGCACTGCTGGTTTTACTCACACCATTATTGTTGGTAATACTATCTGCAGCTCTTTCATCTAAATGGCATTTGTAGAGTGTAAAGTTTCACCTTCAAAGAAGGTACCTTGTCGATATTGATACTTTGATATATCACTATAGCCACTGATTCTTTACTTGGGGTCTACAGACACCTGGGGGGTCCATGACACCTACTCAGGATGTCCGTGACTGTTTACATAATTTAATATTATTAGCAGATTAATTTATTAAATATACATAAAAAGCAAAATTGAAAACTGGAATGTTCTGTAAATGTGAAGGAATTGGAATTTGGGGCTAAAAATTAAGGTGATTTATCTTGGTTCTCAGGAGTCCCGTAAGTTCATCTAATGGGATCTAGTATGGACGATTAGTGGCCTCAAGTGAAGCACTGGAATGCACCAACACAAAGACAGAGTGCATTAAAATGGAAAAAGAAAGTGATATACTTGAGTCTAGAACAGGAGTAGGATGTTGCTTTGTCCTTTAGAAATAAAAATAAATTTGTGAATGCTCCAATCTTCCTGTTAAAATAAAAATTTCGATTTTTGCTAGTGAATTTAATAAAATACTTGATAATTAGTGTACCGTATACTTGCTTGTGCATTATCTTAGTTTATTTGGGGAAATTGCCTATGCAGCGGGTCCTGGCTTCGAGAAGGGATTCAGTGGGTGCCCACTGGCGTCTAAATGTGAAGATTCACAGACTAAGCACAAGCAGTCACAGCCCTGTCTTTTGTTCCATTCTAAAGCCACAAAAGTTGGTATGTTCTATAGAATAAAAGGAAGGGAACTCTAATATGTCTACAATGCCCCTTTTGTCTGATTTTAAAAATGAACAGGATCACCTTAGACAGACAGTAAATTACAGAAGTGTAGGTGCTTGTGAACAAAATAATTGACAGCCAAGAGTTTGGAGAAAATTCAAAAAGGAAGTAAATAAATTTGTAGAAAAAAGCACAGGCTTTGGACGCTCCTGCGATTCGAGTTCTAATCATTACTCTAAGATTCTGGGTACGCCAGCAAGAAGCTAGTAATACTACTGCTTGTACCACTACTCCAGCTCCTAGCACCACTCGGGGACTTGCTGCTATGTGTAGTACTCTTTTTTTTGCTAGCAGCAGTAGTTTTACTACTGCTTGCACTAATACTACTACTAGTATTATAATTCTTTCATATAATTCGTCCGTCCATTCATTTGCGTTGCTATAAGGCATCCATTGTTAGGCAATCTTGCAGCCCTAGAAAAGGAATTGATGCATTATAAAAGTTGCTATGTTATGTTATTGATCTTGATATAGCGCACAACTCACTCCCAGAGCAGTATCTCTGCGCTTGGCTGCACCAAAACTAAAGCGGCCAAGTGCATCACGTATTCACACATTCATCCTGCAATACTACTGTGACTGAAGGGCTGCAGAAAAGACGAACCCAAAAGGAAATTTCTCAATATATTAGTCCTGAGTGTGGAATAATAAGCCACCACACAACAGGCGTGCATCATCCCTCCTGCAGTTCAGGAAGGGTGCAATGACCCAAGTCTTCATGAAGTATCAAATCCATATTCCATATACAAGGGTTGACAACTTCAACACCTGTGTGGACGACCAATGACTCACCCTGCCTCTCCCTACAACTATGTGCAAATTCTTAAACTGCTTATTCCTGACTCTGGCACAGCCACTGTCTCGTCCCCGCCCTGAGCTTTGCGTGCTCCATAAATAGGCACATATACATGCACCCTAAGGCTGGGAGAGGAACCCAGCTACATAAGACAAGGTCCAAGGAAGACCTATTGACTGTACCTGAAAGCAGGTACCAGCCCGACCAGGGTTCATTCAGCCTTCGATTTTTCTATAGGCGGCAAAACGAGTACCAATTTTATTGGATAGTAAATAGTTTTCCTAAATGCTTTAACAGCTACAAGTAGGTATGAAATACTATATACAAATATACGATCCAATGCCCAGTTTCACTCATTTACAGGGGAAGTGTGAACCTGGCATTTGTATCACAACAGCATGATTCTCTTGTGGCTATTCCTGTGAATGTGAATGGCACGGATAGAATCTCTAAGGGTCTTCTGCAGGACACAGCTCTGTGACTCACATCCCCACCCTGAAGCTTGTCCTTCCTTGGTATTAGGGATAGCTGTGATCAGACCCTGAAACCACAACGTAGTCTGCGCTGCATATGGCCCATTCAAAGACAGCATGCAATTAATTACGAAGATCCGGCTCCAAAGAGTCTCCAGCAATGGTCTTGTTTACTAAAGTGAGTAAGGGAGGATGTGTTTAATTTAATGATTGAATAAAAACAAATAAACTTACCAGGCATCTCCCGCTCCGGTACCGCGTCGCATCACGGCTCCTCTCACAAGACGTCAGTGGAACTAACTTCTCCCGCTCTTTTGCTTGAAGATGACTGGCAAATCAGAAGAATGGATGCGACTGGGGGTGGCTACTAGGCTGTATCCTGGCATGTGACAGGGCATTGGGCAACTGTACGTCACCGCCCGAGCCGGATCCCATCTTCAGACTGCTGCACTACACTAGGCATGCACAGCATACCTAATGTATTGTGCATGGAGTGGGGAGCGGAAATAAAAAAGTGGTTTTCTCGCAGATGCGTAGTCGGAGTCCAGTTCTGAACTCCTGCTGCTCTCGCCTGCGTGCGCTGTATGTTTATTGACTCATGCGCACTTTCACCTGTGAAGCAGCTGCCAACACAGGCCGGAAATGTAAACAGATGAATTGTCAAAGCTGTCAATTCGTCTGCTTACATTCTTGCTTTGCTGCCCAATTCAGTGAGCAGTTTCTTTTCGTGATTGCCTAATGGGGCGCTGCCCCGGCGCCCCTATGAATCAGCCGCTACTACCAATGCTACTACATTACAACAAGCCGTGGCCAGGACGGGAAGGTGAAGCTGGACCAATAAGGTCCCGCAATGAACCCCTCCCGAGGGCAGGACTGCCAGGAGACAGAAGGCTGTAAGCCAGCGAAAATCACAGCAAACCTGCGAATTGGTAGCAGGCGATTGGGTGGCATGGTTCAAACACCCTAATCGGAAGGAAGCACACAGTGGCAGAGGAGAATTAAAAGGGCACAGTGCAACACCCTGGGCATACCTTGCCCTCTCCATGTTGGTCGTCGTTGGACTGCGTTGCTGGGAAGCAAGTGCAGGAAGCATCAAGAGCTCTTGACCGGCATCACTATATGTATTGTGGTAGCAAACAAGGGCTATGATTCCTTTCATATGTGCCTTTGCTGTTGAGGGGATCTTGCTGTCGATCGTCGTGGGACCTTGCCGCCAACCGTTGTGAACTACCATAGCTGCCCGTACCGCTTGGTCTACCCTGACTACCGAAGGGCGACGCAGGAGAGGCCTTGCAGGGCGAGAACATATGCTAGGCATAGGTGGAGCGCGTTGCATATGATTCCAGGGTGTTTCTCGTGAGGCAGTGAGGAGCTGGCAGCAGTGTATGCTGAGCACGCTGCCTGTGAGGAGAGCCAGGAATAAGAGCGGGCAGCGGCTTGAGGCGAGCTTAGCGCCCGCGACAGGAAAGATGCGGATGTGTCAGCGGGCAACCTGTAGGGTGGCCCTTTCATGTGATCAGGGAGCCGATTGGACGTGGCCACGACCCCTCTACTGGCGAGGCGATGATGGACGGAAGAAGCAGGATCACACGTGTTGGAACTTACCAGCACCTGTAGCTAGAACAACAGTGCTCAGAAGTAGATGACGACAGGCTTAACAGGACCTCGGTCCCATGCTCACTGCACCAATGGATTCAAGCTAGCCTGGCTGATGAAGGGTGATGCTCTGAAACCGGTCCCAGGATGCTTGTTTCCAGTCCAGTAGGTACCTAGCTTGGCAGTTCGGGCTGGACTGTCCCCAAAAGGAACAGGGTCAAGACTGATTTGCAAATGGCTGGGTCCAAACTGCGGTGTTGTGGTGAGCAAAAGAATGATGGATTAAACCCAAATCCTTGTGACTGGAGGTGAATATTTGCATTTTCCAGCATTCCAATGTCCATCAATTATTTGTTTTGGACAGGTTTAACAGGGGCACATGGAGCCAACACAGTGGCGTTGTTGGGGGTGCAGGTCAATCTGAGCGGGACCTCCTGCATTACCTTAAGATGGCATTGTGTGTCGGTGCGGGCGCTGGTGCCCCCAAAACGGTGGATGACATCACGGAGTGGAGGTAAACACAACAGCAAGACTCCAGGTAGCAATGAAGGATGTGGGGCGCAGTGTAGCCTTGGGTTAATGCTGCGGTGTACCAGGCCTAATTGGTGGAATGGGGGATGAGTTGGTAGAGCACAAGATTTACCAGGAGGCTCTATGATTGCTGACCGGGAGAATCTAGCTGGGCATTATTTAGGCCTTAACGTGGCCGAGAGTGATTACCTCTGCGGCCCTTCCCTGGTTGCTATTGGGCAGAACCGGTGTTGTTTTGGGTTAAAATAATCTCTCTAAAGCGCAAAGTTACTAGCCGAGAGAAAGGCGACAGGCATTTGGTTGGTATTGGCAAGTAGGCCAGCAGACAGGGAAACAGGGAGTAGTGGTTGCACTCACATCCTTTTGCCTGGGGGGTCTGAACCTTCATCATCTTACTTAAAGATATTTACCTCCAAAGAAAATGATATAATCCTCCCCTGAAATTTTAAGAATAATTTAATTGACAGGTACAGAGGGGTATTTTCAGAGATTTAAGCTGAAGTAGAATCACCATTATTTTGCAGGCCACCTCCGCTGACTGGACATCAGCTTTTCACCACCTGTCCTTGCAAATTTCAATACATTTTGCTGATGTCTAGTTTCAGCACATAGGGAGCAAAGTCTTTTGTGTTCCGCTGCAGAATGAGTTAGGAGCCTTATAAAGTCACAATTTAGCTTAACACTAATGATACTTTGGGTGCGAAATGCATTAAATTATCCTTTGTGCCCCAGTGACCCAATCTGAGCTATTATTTCATTCCCCATTGGTGCTGAGCCTTTTTTATTTTTGGGATAAGTCATGTTTAAATCTTCATTGCTTTTTTTCAACGAAGGGTACCCATGCCACATTTGTGACCATTTATTCCAACACCTTGGAGATTCAAATATTCCAGCGTTTGTAGATTCCCTGGTGGCAACTGAGAAAATAGTCAAAATATAGCTAAACTTTGTTTTTTGGGAGGAAAAGGGGAAAAAATTGCCATGTAAGAAAGTGTGTCTTTTTTTCCTAAAAATTGCATAAATGAAACAGTTTTGTCTGATAGAAACTTCTGGTTATGGGGATATATAGGGTTTGTAAATTCTCCTAAAACTCGCGATACCCATAGCCAGTTGCAGCCGGCATAAATCTGGGGTGGTAAGGCGGGCGAGAGGGGGTAAGGGAGTGTAAAAATAAATATCTGTCTGTTCCATGTCGTCTCTCCTCTGTCAGCCGAACAGAAAATAGCCAGGCTCCCCTGAACCAATCACAACGCTCCAATACAGCATTGTGATTTGTTCCCTTAACCAATCACAGTGCTGCAATGCAGTGTTGTGATTGGTCTGAGTGCTGTTATTCGGCACTCAGATGGGAAGTGGGGGCCTGGGCATGCTCTCCACACAGGCTGCAAAGCAGCCGGTGTGGAAAACATGTTGAGTGCACTTGACAGTTTGACCGGCAAGAGAAGGCTGGCCAAAGCATTGTGCGCACTTCAGTGTGCCAACTGCTCCTCCTCCACCCTGCTCTGTGAGCAGAGCAACCCCACCAACGCATCCCATCATGCAGCCACAGCAGGAAAAAATAAAATGATAATAACATCACAGTATTATCATTTTATTTCCTTTCCTTCACTGCTGCAACGCAGTGGGGTGACGCTCCTCTGCCTTAGCGGAGGAGCCGCCACTGACCAGAGCTGACAACTGATCTGCACATTTTCATAACTTTCCAGCTTGTACTGACTAAATGGCAATTTATACAGTAAAATATAATGAATTAAATGGGTATGAAGGAAACCTATGCTTTTCTGAAATGTACACAATACACTGAGTTTAGAGACAGTGATCTGTACACCTGTGAATTTGTGATTACCCCAACTATCATGTGATTCACAGGGCATAGTGCAACAAATCTTCTTTCTAGCATATTTGCTTACATTTGGAACCCATAAACACAGTGAAATTTAATTGGTAATAACACATGTTCTACTACTCTGTGTTCCCACACATCTTCTGATCAGAAAATGTACCTCACTTGCATGGATGTGCCTAGTGCCTGTGACACAAAATACCACAAAAGGCATCCTGGAGACATTGCAATTCACCCAGCAAAATCAGCACTTTCATGCAATGTGGGTAGATACAGACTTTGGGCCCTCACTCAGCTGTAACCAAGCTGTAACCCAGGGAAACTTACCAAACCCAGACATTTCTGAAAATGATGTATCTGAGGAAGTACAGGGATGTGAGATTTGCAAGTATCTCATAAGGTTTTTTTTACACTGAACAGTGCATTTCTCAAATTTTGGCTAAAGCACACATTTTCTTCACATTTCTGTGATGGATAGTTCCAGAATCTGTAGGGATCATCTAGTTTCCTACGTTCCAGCATTCCCACATGTCTCACAATAAAAATGGTATCCTGTTTGTGTATGTAGGTCTAGTACCCACAACTAGTAAGGCTTCAAAACACAATGTGGACATCAACATTTGCAGTAAAAAACTGCCTGATTTGACAGTGGGGTAGATGTGGTATTTAGACACATACTCGGCGACCACGCAGTGAAAAGCTACCCAACACAGACATTACATGCCTTGTGGATCCCATGCTATTGTCTTACCCATAATCCAATGCATGCCTCAAACTGGGCCTGCAATCAAATATTGTTCTCACATTTCTGTGGCAGAAAGCTCTGAAATTTGCTGGGGTCCTCAAAATTCCTATCAATTAGCCTTCCATTGCTTATCCTGATAAAAACACTACCCCACCTGTAAGTCTGTGCCTAGTGCCTGCAACAGGAACAGATCTTTAACTCCATTCCATTGGACACAGCTGCAGCAAACACATGGCTCACTGTATGTTTGCTACTGCTGTATCCGTTCGCATTTTGAAACCCTCAAACGTGGATATTTATTGCTGGCTTATCTCAGAGGCTTTGGAGACATTTATTAACTTCTCGCTAAGTTTACTCTGATGGCATTGAGAAATGACCACTACCACTATACGGTTAGACCTGGCACCATTTGAGTGGGTCTACCCTGCATTTTTGCCCTTGCCTCTGGTGTGTTTGCTGTGTGTTGGACTCCGTTTTGCTTGTCTAGGTATTTTGGGCACCTTGCCACTCCTGTTCATTGCCAAAGTGCAAGTGCTCCCTTTGTAAATTGTTGTTATGGATTAGTGATTCCGTGATTGGCATATTTGATTTACTAGCCAGACCCTAGTACAGTGCACTGTGTGTGCCCGGGGCCTGTAAATCAAATGCTGCTAGTGGGCTGCAGCACTGATTGTGCCACCCACAGAAACATTCTATAAAATGTAACTCTGGCCTGCCATTGCAGAGCCTGTGTGCAGTCTGGGACTGCCATGTCGACTTTGCAAGTGCACACACTTGCCAGTCCCTAACCTTCCCTTTTCTTATATGGGGGCAGGGTGCAGTGTATGTGAAAGGTAGGACATGCCCTGGTGTGTGTGGGACATGTCCTGATAGTGAATTAATGCCAATTTTGATTTTCACTATTTCAAGGCTACCTTTTACTATAGGACAGAATAGGAAGTTTGTTTATAACATCTTATAAACATAACAACCCCTGGGAACAAGGTAGAAAAATACTGTTTAGTACACCTGAACTCAGAATGTTAAAATGCATCTTTTAGTGAGGGTGATTTTTAGGTCTCGGCTAGTAACGCGCTGAAAGCGCGTTCTCGCCAGAGAACTATTGTCGGCGTCTCAGCAGTCTGAGAACGCCGAAGGGAGACAAGACCTGGCCGCACGCAGCGTTTTCCCATAGGATAACGTTGTGCGCGCGGCCAGGTCTTGTCTCCACAGCAGTTAATGCAGCCCGGATCGCGTTGCGCGCCTCTCTGGAATGCAGGGGGAGTCTGCAGAGAGGCGCGCGGCGCGTGAGCTTGTATTTTCACTCCAGCGCGCATTCCTTTCTCAGACCTGGTCCCTGTTCCGTCCTGCTGGAGCCCCCACGCCTATCCGGGGAGTAGTCCACTCACTGACTGCTAAGTTTCTTGCCTGTGCATGGTCCTTCTCCCTGCTTGCTGACAGCCCACCTCAGCGCTGCTTGCTGAACGGCCACTCTGCCTCCTAAGCACCCACGCACTACACGACCTGCCTAATAAGCGTGAGCTCATGGCTTCTTTAGCTCCCGCTCACTGCCTGATCGCCTACTCACTGCATTCTGAATGGCCACTCACTATCTGATGAGCTCGTGCACACTGCATGTTGAGCCTTCTCTCCCTGCCTGCTGTGCTGAACTCACTACCTCTTCTAAATGCTTCCTGAACATCCAGTCTGTCGGGCACGTGATTGACTCAACCCCATCCCAAAACACCTTACAGATGCACGCGCTAGTCGGCAGCTCTCTCTCCACTCGTCCACGCCGGCCCATCTTTGCTGGGACATCTTACAAATAAGACCCCCAGGTGAGCCCTCTTGGCTCTTCACTCTGTGTGCGAGGAAAGCTGTTCATAGTCTCCGCTGGTCAGGGTATGCGCCTCTAGCCGTGGGCTCTCGGCTGTGACCCAGGAGCAGCTCTCCTCACTGGGCTCCACATCAGGATGCGGTTCATGGCTTTACTCGGCTGGCACAGCAGTGGTGGAGGGCCCAGTTGGCCTGGTGGTGCCTCTGCTGTGCTATAAAGCAAATTGACAACATAACTCAGAGTTGTGCCTGACTAGTCTGCAGTGGCTGGCAGTAGTGGGGTCAGTGCATATGCGTTCGCCTCGTATATCTGCACATCACAGGTCCGGATCAATGCTTCATCTTTGAGGCCGAGTAACAGAATACCATTGAGGTAGCATAATCTACTAATGGGTTACAAACGTATACAACCCTGGCAACAAGCGCCATGAGGAATTCAAACCAGGCATATTATGAAAACAGGCCTACTGAACACAAAACGTGTAAAAAAAAACATCATACTTCAATGGATGACAAGGCAGCTTAGCTGGTTAATGCATCTGCTACAAAGCCTTGCTTGTAGCCTGTCACTGGTTACGGTTCTAGTGGAATAGACGCAGCCCTTCACCTATCTGAGGTTGATAAAATGAGTCACATGAAGATGAGGAATGGTGTACAGCAGGGTCAGACTGGGACAAAAAATAGGACTGAGCACCTATTAGAGAACCACATAGCTGAAAAAAGTAGCCTACATTTTCAAATCAAGCCTGTTTTGAGCTTGTAAAGTCACGCTGCACGAGTATCTTGCAAGGCGTGTGAGAGAACTTCATGTATTTGTGTTTACAGTTTTTTTAAAATTATTTTACTTTACATAGTTTTATCAACAAACATAAAAACAATTACCGTTACCATAAAACATGAGTACATTGTAGGAAGGTGCATCAGTACAAGAAATCACATCAGTACAGTAAGCTGCAGGCAATGGTTATGGTAATATCAGGTCTGGAAGTGGCGCGTGAGCTTGTTTTTCACTCCAGCGCACATTCTTTTCTCAGACCCGGTCCCTGTTCCGTCCTGCTGGAGCCCCCACGCCTATCCGGGGAGTAGATGCAGACGAGGGGCTGGAGAGAGCTCCCCCCGCTAGGCTTCAGGGATAAGAGAGAGGAAGGTTGCTGCTGTGCCCCACTACCAAAAGGCTGGAAGGATGCCCTCTTCTCAGGAACCCTTTATCCGTCGGAAAGTATCATATCTTTCCTACGCAATTGCAGAGAGCGTTCATTTTCAGGAGAATAAAGCAAATCAAAGAACGTAATAGTGTGCATGCCGGATGTGTGGAAGACTAGTTATGTTTCCTGCTGCTTCTGCTTAATTTGTGCCTCTGTTGTCCTGTTCTTGTTTTTGCCCCATTCTGCTGCCTTTTGTTTCCCCCTCTTGCCTTCTGTACCCCAGTAATCTCCCGCCTCTGCTCCCCTGCGAAGATTGAAATACTGCACCAGTACTGGGAGATGTATGACTTTAGCAACCGGCTGAAGACTTTCACCACTCGCTGGCGTTTTTTTTTCTCGCACAGCTTGTTTTTTTTGTTGTTACACAAACTATGCCTGTCCCAGGAACACTCAAAGGAAATTCAATTATGCAAAGCCTGCAATCATGTTTGTTTTTTTGCAGTTTTATATGAAGCGAACTTCAGCCCAAAGCATTGCGAGAACCTTACCAATTACACGTTTTTAGGAACGGGCTAGCACGTGATTAATCCAGAATCAATGGGCGTGAGCCAAGACTGCAGGCCACCTCATCTTTCAAAGAGCGCAGAATGCCAGATTTCTCTTTGGCCACTCGGAGTTAAGGTTTCATTTAGCTGTGCAGCTAACTCCAGATTCACAGGACTTTGTGGATGAGAATGGCGCTGTGAAAGTGTAGATCACGTCCAGGCACAGGTGGAACCAGACAAGCAACCATGTTCAAGAAGTCCTGATCCCCAAAATTAGCGCTGGTGCTCACCACGGGCACCTGCACAAATTAAGCACTGTTTTACTGTCTGCAGACCCACATAGAACTTAACTAACCATGTCTGTGATCATTGTCTGAGAACTGGTTCTGGCTTTCACAGTACCCAGCTCGGTTTCTCTAGTGGTTTTCAGTAACAAATTAGCCCCCCCCACCTCCCCCTTTCGCTCCACTGACATACAAGCATTAGTGGGCTTCAACTTGAGGAAAAAAACAAGAACAATGTCGGGGTGGGAGTAGCCCATTCATCTAAAGCGCAGCATGCCACCATTTCTACAAAAATAAATACACATTTTTTTGGCCTACAATTTATAGACTTTTGTTGCAGTTGGTGTTGCAATATTTAGCAATGCCAATAGCTCAAACTTAATTAACCCGAGACCTATTGCTTTGTAAATGCTTGTTACATTCTGTGTTTGAAAATATCACTTTTAGAAAGTAGGTATTTTCTTACTCAACCATCCAGTGTGCCTCTACTAGGTTTGTGTATTGCCTGTCTGGCTTCAGTATGACAGGGGCTGGAGAGGGACAGTGGCTACAGAGAGCCTGATGAGTCAGGGCTGGGCTGAATAGACCTGTGCTGCATTTAGAGTACGGGGAGGGCCTGGTCTGCCTTCAACAATGCTGTCTCCACCTCCTGCCAGGAAGCTGCACCAGTGAGGACAGAACTGGTTTTGGGTGGGTACAGACACTTTCTGCCTTCAGAGAACAAAGGATTTTTGTGTATAAAAAGAGGGGCCCAAACCCCAGAATTTTAGATCATTTCTGGGAATCAAGAGGAACTTTGCCAAGGAGAAGAGCTGGAGAAACTGAGGAGGAACCGGTGTGAAGCATCGCAAAACCGTGCAAAGCCTCTCGGAACCGACGCCGGGTGACGGGAAGCTGCGCAGAGTCCCACCTGGGGACGCAAAGCCTCGCCGCGCAGCCCCCAGCACTGACGCCGGACAATACGAAGCCTCGCAAAGCGACGCCTCACCTCCAGTGTGCAACACATCGCACTGCGGCACCCAGTTTACAAGAACTCCGGGCCGCAGTAAGAAACTGACACATCACCTCCCCGCACAGTAAGAAACCGATGCATCACCTCCTCTTCAGTAAGGAACTGACGCATCACCTCCCCTGCGTAGCAGTAAGGAACCGACGCATCACCTCCCCAGAAATTAAGAACCGATGCATCACCTTCCCTGGGCATAAGGAACCGACGCATCACCTTCCATGTGGCTGTTTTTGTTTGTGACTGTGACGCATCCAAGGTACTTTGTGTTGAAAGTGTTGCATCCATAGTTTGCTATTGACAGAACTGTTTCTACCTTTTGAAAGTGATATCTTGATAACTGTTTTGTGGATTTTTGTTGTTTGGTCTTTTTTTGGTTTAGATAAAGATTACTTATTTTTCTAAACTGGTGTGGTGTCCATTTGTAGTGTTTTCACTGTATTACTGTATGTGTTCACAAATACTTTACACACTGCCTCTGAGATACGACTGTCTGTTCATGCCAAGCTACCAAGGGGGTGAGCAGGGGTTATTTTAGAAGTGTATCTCCCTTAACGTGACTAGAAGCAAGGGCCCCTATTTAGAAAAATGTACCTACCTCTGCCAACTAGAGACCCCCATTTCTCACATATACTCATCACTGATCAGTTGGATTTCCTTATAAAGTGGGGTTGGCCATTCTACATAAAGTATATAGTCCTGAGAATGGTCTTGCCATGGTTTCCACATCTTGCTTTGTGCATTTGCTCACACAATCATCAAAATAGGTGCAATTACAATGAAGGAAAATTGTTCAGGACAATATAGCATACAATAGTGGATTAACGCATATTTGCTTCACAGCACTGGATATCTAAAGAACATTGTTAGAAATTGGTTTACTGGTTGACTGAGGTTTGAGTACTGGTCAAGCAGCAACCACAATCCTCATCAGGGTAAAGCACCAGCAAACCTCAAATTAACTTATGCTCACTGCCTGGTAGCTTGGCACACAGCAACCAGGCTTAACCTAGGGGCAATGTGTAATGTATTTGTGCAACAACTCAAACCATAAATCAGTGAAAACACAAAAGAGATACCACACTAGGTTAAAGAAATCGAGCTTGATTTATTAAATAAAACAAGTCCAAGTCAACAAACATATAATCAGTAGGACCTGAGTTATGAATAAAAAAAAAAACCTGCAATATAGTACCTAAAAGCAGAAAAGTGCCAACCACAGACATCTGGTCGCACTGAACCAAGTCAAAGACAAAACTTAGTGCAGGCTGACCCTGATGGAGCGCGGGTCGGATACAGTCCCAAAGTTGCCCTGCCAAAGTTTTGCCTTCTCAAGTTTTGTTTCGAGTTTACCATAAATTAGGACTTTAAATTAGGTTCACAGAGACACCAAACATGATCCAGGCATCTGTTTCCATTTCGAAATTACACTTATAAAATGTAATGAGGCAACCCGAATGTTATCCTATGGGAGAGATAGGCCTTGAAGTAGTGAAAAACAAATGTAAGTATCTTTCGATAACAGGACATGTAAACATTAAAAGCATGTGTCCAACTTTTTAAATAAACTGCACCCTGCCCCCGGGGCTATCCAGGGCCTACCTTAGAGGTGACTTATATGTATTAGAAAGGAAGGTTTGAGCCTGGCGAAAGGATTATTTCGCCAGGTGAACATGTGATGCTAAAACTGACACACAGGCTGTGCAATGGCAGCCTGAGACATATTTAAAGGGCTACTTGAGTGGGGGGCACAGTCAGTGCTGCAGACCCACTAGTGGTATCTATTTTACAGGCCCTGGGCACATGCAGTAATCTTTACTAGGGACTTAAAAGTAAATTAAATATGCCAATTGGGTATAAGTCAATGTTTTGAGCAGAAAGCACAAACACTTTAACACTCATTAGCAAGAGTAAAGTGCACAGAGTCGTAAGGCCAACAAAAATCAATTCAGCAAAAATGGAGGAGTGAAGGCAAAATGTCTGGGGGATGACCCTGCAGAAAAGGCCAAGTCCAACATGACCCCTATCCAGCCAAAAGCCTGTATAGACTAATGAATACCTTGATGGGCTTCTCTACTTACTCAATAGAACAAGGACGAAGGCCACCTGTCAGTCCTACGCCTCTCTGAATTCAGTTGGATCCCTCTGTCTATACCCTCCTGAGCAACTGAGCTGGCTAATGGTGAATCCTTCTACTCACCTTTGGACCCCATTTGTGCAGCTCCTAACCTTAACTTGCTCACAAATGCATCAGAGTAGGCAAACATTACCACCATGGCCAAGTAAGTGATGTGGTCCACTCCGACCCTTGGATCAAACTTTTGTCCCCAAACCAAGGAAAACTTTTGCCCATAAGGACAGTAACACAGAGAGGACATAGACAGCTGCTAGGGACAAGAGCCAGGCCGTCCAGGGCTCTCTAAGATTTCTCAGAGTAGGGGGCAGTAGGCCCAGGTGGCTTGTGCCCTTCTTCCACTCTACCTGCCATCAGTTCAGTGGTGGATCCTGAGACTGGCCTTCCAGCCTAGGGTCTGTACCCTAGGGGTGAACAGAGGACAAGGGTGAGTCCTCCCTCACCCTGCCCCTCCAGCTGGGCACCCGTCCCATCTGCTTGTAAGCGGTACTCCCAGACAACTGAATTGTCAGGGGGCCTTGGGGTCCGCCCCATTCAGCTCTCCTGACACTGTGGCACTCCCATCGGGGATGGTCTCTTGGGACAGACCAGGTCCCCCTGCCTGTGCCCCAACTTCCAGCAATCCAAGCACTGAGGCCACCAAAACACTAGGGCCACCAAATCCTCTCCTTCTATGCTTAGAAAGGACAAAGGAACCTTTCCCCGCCACACTATACTGGGACCTGTCTGAGTCACTGCATACATACCCCTCACACTGTTGGGGGGAACCTAAACTAGCCTCGGTAGTATCCCTCTCCAATGCCTTCCCAGATGCTCTGGTACTCTCCCAGAGGTCTGCTTTCTTTGCAAGATCCCTGGGGTCAGAGGGCTTGCAATCAACCAGGAGTTGGCGTAGTTCTGTGAAACAACGACTGAACATGTGCTCTCTCGTCATCACATCGTACAAACCCTCAAAAGCTTTTACCTCCCTACCTTTCAACCAAACATCCAGTGCCTTACACAAGTAATCCAAAAAATCCCCCCTGGAGTGGTGAGACAGTTTCTGACTCTCCCTGAACCTCAATCTGTACTCCTCTGGGAAGAATCCATATCTCTCAACAAGGGTCTCCTTCACTGTAGGATACCTAATCGTGCCTCCTTCTCTAGGGCACGTAGGGCATCCCTACCATCACTCAGTAAGTGCCACCAAAGGCCATCTCCCCAAATCTCCTCAGGGATCCCTTGCAACTCCATAGTGACTGCATATGCCTCAAACCACCTGTTTATATCCCCCCCACCTCAAAGTTAGGTACTAAGTCTCTGAGTATGTGGACCCTTCTTTCAGCACTGGATACTGTGGGGGCTCATTAACAGCCCTTTGCAATACCAGTGTGTCACTATTAATATTGGAAAAAGTGGCATACCAGTGGCACAAGGGGCTTGTAAGTATGCCCCTGTATTGTCACTGTCACCATTCATACTGAAATCTAGCAGCTGTTTGGCATTCAAGTTGAACTCTTTGAGACACAGTTCATAAGCCAACAAGATCTTTCTTTCTTCCGGGGCTCTCTCATTCCCATCCTTTCTTTGTTCTGACTGCATAGCAACTTTTTTCCTGGCTAAGGCCCTCTCAATCTCAGCCAGGGGTCTTTCAGCCTAGGCTTTTCTCTCCTCTGCAGACAGATGGGCCAGCTGAAGCCTCAGGTCCCTCGAAGCCTGTCTGTCCTTCAACTTGTCAGGAGACAGGATGTGAGAGGAGAAACTGCTTCCTGGCTACAGCAAGGGACTCCATCTTTGTGAGCTCTCCCCTCGCCTCAGGAGCCATTGCCAAGTCATGTTCCTCCTCCTCCTCATCCTTCTAATGGCCATTGCCCCCTTAAGCCTTTAATTATGGGGCAAAGAATAACCAGAGCTCTGAATTTTCAAGTCCTAGAGCTGCAAAGTAGTCCTCCTGAGATTCTTCCTTAGAGTCATCATCCTCCTGGCCCACTGTTGAAGCCGTTAACCAGCGTGCTTCCTTATGAGCATACAGGAGTGTCTGAAGGTCCCGCTTAGTGGACTTTTTCTTCACAGCCAGCCCCCTCTCCTTGCAGAACTCGTTCAGCTGCCTTACAGTGTAGTATGCTAGGCAGCTGAGATGCAGGAACATTCTGGCAAGCTATCACTGATGCAATAACAAAAGAGTCTCAAGTGTATGAAGGTGAAGCAGAAAGCAACATTTTGAAAAGTGACTAAGGTTCAGATGTACGAAAAAACATTTAGCGATTTCCAAATTGCGAATATTTGCAATTTGCTAATAGGGAATCGCAAAATGGCATGTACAGTGCTAGGGAGGCAGGATTTAGTGACTCAATTACGAATGACTGCACTAAATAGGGAATCACAATTTGAGATTAACTATTTGGTCACAATTTGTGAATGCAGTCACAAATTGCCACAGCTGAGAGCAAACTGCCTTTTCTGCTTCTTGGGTCATGGCAATGACCCCAGCCACAGGAAGAGCTGCCCAAGAGAAGCCAGGATAGCAGGCAGAGTGAGGAGGGGAAAACTGCTGCACATTAAAAGGGACCTGGGGAGCCCTAAAACCTTACAAAATAACAACTTTGCAAAATACCATAGGAATGGCCAGTCAACAGACAGAGAAAGAGGCAGGGGCAAGGAAGCGCAAACTATAGTTCTCTTAAAAAGAACTGGAGATACTAACAAAAGAATGCTGCAACAACCATGAGCAGCTCTTTGGTTGTTCTTCCATGACTGTGCCTGAGACCCAGAAACGTAAAATCTGGAAGGGTATGCGGCAGAAAATAAATGCTGTAGGCGTGGCACTGCACTCGGTGGAAGAAATAAGGGAGAGGTGGTATGACCTCTGGTCTCACACCAAAGGACGGGTCCCAGGCAACTGGAGGTGGTCCCTCAAATGTATCCTCCACCCATAACACTGGGGCAATGGTGGAGATTACCCTGGAGTAATGTATTTCTACCTGCACATCTTGTTTTTAATGGTTTATCACCAAAATTAAAAGCATATAGTTGATTCTAAACAGTGCGCGCTGCCCGTGAGGAGAGCCAGGAATAAGAGCGGGCATGGGCTTGAGGTGAGCTCACCGCCCGTGGCAGGAAAGATGCGGCCTTGTCAGTGGGAAACCTGGAGGGTGGCCCATTCACATGATAATGGAACCGATTGACGTGGCCACGACCCCTCTACAGGCGAGGTGAGGATGGAGGGAAGAAGCAGGATCACACGTGTTGGAACTTACCAGCACCTGTAGCCAGAACGGCAGTGCTCAGAGGTAGATAGCGATAGGCTTAACAGGACGCGGGTCCCGTGCTCACTACACCACTGGATTCAAGCTAGCCTGGCTGATGAAGGATGATGCCCTGAAACCGGTCCCAAGATGCTTGTTTTCGGTCCAGGGAGGACCTGGCTTGGCAGTTTGGGCTGGACTGTTCCCACAGGGAACAGGGTCAAGACTGATTTGCATACGCCTGGGTCCAAACTGGGGTGGTGTGGTGAGCAAAAGAATGACGGATTAAACCCAGATCCTTTTGACTGTGAATGTTGGCAGTGTCCAGCATTTCATCCATTAATTGTTTATTTTCCATACTAAAAGTAGTCACAGCAAAAATTAAAGGATACTGATCCTGGAGTGCCTTTATATTTTGTTTTATGTTGGGTGGGTGCTGTAACCAGTAAAGTAGAATATTATGAAACAGTAGTGAAATACCCGAAAATAATGGTTTGTTTACTTCAACAACTCAAACTATTGCGCAAACATTGTATTTAAAATTGTTGGACTAACCATGACTTACCTTGCAAAGTAATGTGTGGCAATGTGGTCCCTGCGCCTCCTCTCTTCCACTGCTCTGCTCTCCTCTTTTGGATGCTGAACTGGGGATCCGGGTTTTTCATCTTCAGAATCTCATTCTGATACCACAATGTATAGGCCTCTCTTTCAGGCAATGTTGAGTCATATGGCACAGGTTGATACCATCTTAAAAGCAATTTCTAACACATATTGCAGGTCATGCCCATTTATGTGCAGGCAGTGGAACCGTGATTTCAAAAGCCCAGATGTCTGCTCAATAACAGTTCTGTTGCGACGATGTGCTGTGTTATATCTGCTCTCATTCTGTTTGGTGGGAGAGAGGCAGGGTGTTGGAAACCATGGCCCTAGGGCATAGGCACTGTGAATACATACATTAGTGAGGCAACATGCATTTTGTGTGTATTGGGCAATTACATATTCGTTTTAACATGTATTTTTAGTACCTAATAAATATCCATCCAGGTTGAATGAGAAAATACTTTTAATCATGCAGCAATACTAAATACAACATGATTAAATTGTGACTGCAGCGTGATACCACCAATCATGCTTCCCTCCATCCGCACCGTGTTAATCCCCAAGTAAACAGCGGCAGGATCATAATTTAGGCTCAAGTGTAGATTACATCCTCCACAAGTTCAAAATGCACAACAAGTACATCCTCATAGTACATTGCGCCTCCTTTGTGCAACTTGCATACAGGAGTCTGTGGTACTCGAGCGCTGTCCCTGAGGCATTACACAGAGAGGATGGGTGAAGCCTGCGTCTTTGCTATGCACACCACTCCTTGACTGATGGATGCCACTTGGTGGGCTCTGATGATGGAGACCGGTGCCTCTGGTAATCACGGTATCCTATGGGCGGCATCAGAAGATCTACAACCTGGGCTAATGCACAGAGTGAGGCATTTGTTTCCAATCCTGGGACAATGTTCAAGGCAAAGTATTTTCAGTCCAACTCTGGTCAATGCATGAGACAAAGCACTTGTAGCCCAACCCTTGCCGAAGCAGATGGCGGGGCGGCTGCAAACCAACTTTGGCCAATGACTTTGCATGGCATTGGCAGAGCCACAGATGCTCCACCAAAAAGTGCAGACATCATGTGATGTCCTCTCTATTCTAGGACACCAGATGTCATACAGAAACACTTTTCTGCCTTTCAGTAGCCCTTCTAGTCCACTGCTGAACCCTCACTCCTTGATCATGTAGAACGTGGAATTAAAACAAAGTAGGGCACTTGTGATCCCACTTTTATACACATTTTCTAGACGGTGGATATGGATCCATTGAAAAACTGGTTTGAGGGTTTCTCTTTCATGTACTCTTCCCTGTCTACTCTCCAGATGCAGTATTTGTGTAAAAAGACACTTCTCGAAGCACATGACGCTGTAACACCCACAATATGGGAACAATGAAAAAACTAAATTTTACACAGGCATGCCCAGCGTTGTTTTACCTGCAACTGTTAAAACCCGATTGCATACCGTTGATTTTAGGGTTCTTAAAATGTTCAATAAGATACAGAAAAAGTCTGGACTGAAACTGACTTGGATAATAATGTACTACTATGAATGGTTTTTAAGCGGTTTTTATACTCTTATTTACCCATGAATTTACGGAACCTGACTTGTCATGCTTACTTTTTAAAGTGTATGTTTAATTGTGTAAATGTAACTTTTATGGTTTTCATTAGGAAGCCGAATAAAGTTGAACTGATGATGATGAAATGTGAGGTTTATGCACCTGGCTATCATCAGCCTTCCTAGCGCGCTAATCACAAATAGGTGGAAGGGCACACCTGACCTACAAATTTTACACCTTGAACGAAAGGAACTGCAATCACACTTTTCACCTCTACCATCACCTAAATCACAGTGCTCAGAAAGAACTAATCAGTAGCCCCTTGCTAACAAAGTCTTTATGGGATTTTTAAAGGTAGCCCACGCTCCTCCCTCCTCATTTCACTGTCTGAATCTCCAACCTCCAGCCATATTAATGCAGAGAAAACACGTTCACTGTCCAGGGAAGCTGTTCTGAAATTCCATTGTGGTTTATGCTAAACCTGATTCATCCAGAATTGATCCCACTCTCTTCAGTATTCAGACTTATACACACAAAAAATCCAACTATCACACATGTACTACAAAAATACTACACAGAGTCTACCTACACAGGATGTCCATGCAAGACTATGAGTTTCACTTTACAGCACAACTTTACACAAGAGGGGAATAGGCCGCACTCTCACTGACACAGACAAAAGTTCTGGTCAACTATAAGATTACCAAACCTAAGACAGGGACATTAGTCCTCTGTCTACTATCAGGGCATGCTCGGCGAGCCCCTCTGGGTCACAGGAACGGGGCCTGGACCTTGTATTTTCAGGGATAGGCCAAGGCCTCTGGGTGGGCTCTAGGTTAGTGTGATGCCAGGGCCAAAATAAAAGTCAGGATACCAGATTTACATGGACCGTGGGAGGAGTTGACCAAGGGAGGCGTTCAGGAACATGGTGGCCTGCTAGGAAGCTGGCCAGGAGCTTCTCTCCGCCGACCGACAATTCGTAAAATCCCACGCACTCTGCCAGGATGATGACTTAGCGTCTGACTCGCTTCTCCCATCTTCCCATCCTTCACCGCGTTTTTTTTCTTGCACTTTTGCGGCAGCTGCTACCCAAGCTGCTATCCATGCTTGGTCTTCATTCCCAGGTGTGGTCGAGGATGCACACTCCACTGGCCCCAAACGCATATTGTACGGCTCAGGTGCTTACCTCGTATCCTGAGTTTTGTTCTGCGGCTGTCTGCTGCTGATGCTGTGCCCAATTCTCTCCCTCTGCACATGTGTGGGGGTCTGGTGTTTTTTGGAGCTGCCTTTGCTCTCGGCAAATCGCGAGCAGCGCATTGCACCCTGCTCTGACCTGGAAATCCTGGCTCCAGTACCAGGGTCAACAGTGTTAGAGTCAGCACCCGCAGCTTCCTGGAGGGGCTCCAGCGAGGCTGTTGGGTGCTTTCCTCTGCAGATGGCCAGCTTGGGGCCTTGAACCAGGAAACCAAGTAAAAGAAGATAGGCAGAAACACGATGTGGCCCCTATGTTTCAGCTTCCTGTGAGTAAAAAGCATACCGACAGAGGGAGTGAATTGTTAATCCAGCACAAGCAGGATTTATCATTTACTAGTGAGGCAACACTCGGTAAAAGGTACAAATTGAGGTCTAACACTTTCCTTTGCAAGGAGCCCATACCCCAACCTGACCTGTGTTCCAAACAACTTGCAGTTCCCCCAAGGGTAGTAGTAAAAATAAAAATCTCCTAGCAAAGCAAGGCAAAGTCATCCCTTTAAAAGAGAGGACAAAGATATCGCCCTCAGTGGCCCCAAGAGGGACCTCTTCACTTATGTCATATTTCAAATTAAACCCGCAGGGTAGTATGGAAACCACAGAGCAGGTAGCAGCCCTGCCAGAAAATGCCTTACTATTACATCTGGCTAAACCAGTTAAAAATGGATTCTCGGTTATGAGCGACTCTGTCCCAGTATGTGGGACTACTGAGTTGGTGGGAAACTATGCAACACCAAGTAAACATTCTAAGGAGGCTACTAAGGACACGCCAGGCTTTGACTCGGTGCAAGGGCTGTTAAGTCAGCTTTCAGTAGAAATTAAGGACCATTTCTCTATCTCAGAAAATAACCAGAGGAAAATTCAAGACACATGCAGTAGTTTGGAGGAGAACCTCTCAGCATTAACACAGCGTATGGAGGACCTGGAAAATAAAGTGTTAGAGCTGAGGTCGGGCCTGGAGCATAACACCCAGGAAGTGGTCAGACTTAAACTGAGAGAGAAGGACCTATCAGATATGTTGGAAAGGCTGGAAAATAACTACAGAAGAAATAACCTCATTATCCGTGATATTAAGGAGGGGGGAAGGGGCCAATGTTAAAGCTTTTATCATAGATAGTCTGACTAATGCCTTCCTGCAAGTTGCCTCCACTTTAGTTTGGGAAGCGAAATTCCAACGGATGCATCGGGACCCTTTTAGGCTTAATCCTGCCGGAAGAATCCTAGGAAAATCCTGGTGTACATACAATCATTCTCCCTTAAGAAAAAGCTACTGGGGGCTGCTCTTAAATAGAAGACCATTCAGGTTCAGGACCTATCATTCAAAATAAGGTCTGATATTTCACGGGTGACAGAAGACAGAAGGTGGTGGGAGATGGGCAAGCGGATTGATCCTTTGAAAGAAATCTGCTCTCCAGTGCAGTTAAGGTTTCCTGCCTTTCTCAAAGTGATGTGGGAAATTTACTTTTCATAACCTTTAATAGGAGGTAGACAGTTTTCTGGCATTAATAAGCCAGCAGATAGTTAAAATACCTTTTTCTTTGCGGTGAGAGTTTGTGTGAGATTAGTCTTTGGGGTGGGTAGACAAGGTTATAGTCACTGACCAACAATGCTACTCTAAAGGAGTCGTCATAATAATCAAAGAAAACTCTTCGGGAGAAGAATGCCTGGAGATATTGTGTTGGAATGTAAATGGGTCAAAAGGAGACAGCGATTGGTCCTTCAATATTTGAAGGACAGTCCTGCTAAGATTTTCATGCTCCAGGAGAAGGACCTATTACCATCTGAATGTCTAGTACTGTTTAATAGGCAAAGATGGGTAGACAAGGTTATAGTCACTGACCAACAATGCTACTCTAAAGGAGTCGTCATAATAATCAAAGCAACGGAAGAAAAAGGGTGATGCTAGGGACCATTCTTTTTTCTGTAAGAAGAATGGTCATTACTCAAGGATCGATTACTTTTTTATGGAGCTCCCCGAAGTGGGAAAGGTTAGTAAAATAGAGTATTTACCCATACATCTATCCAACCATGGAGCAATAGGATTAAAAATTGAGCGCCACTCAAGACCTCCACCTAGAAGGTGGACCTTGAATAGAAGGCTACTCCTGCAATCAGATATTATGGATAAGGTAAAGAGGAGATGGCTGCCTTTTTAAATCAAAATTTTGACTCTGCACCCGTACACGTAGTATGGGATTCTTTTAAGACTTGGCTAAGAGGGGTCTTGAAGGGTGCCTTAGTGGCCTGGGTCAGATCAGAAAAAAGAGAAAATGCTTTGTTAGAGGAGCGGTTAATAACAGCTGAAGCAACCTTAAAGGCCCAGCATTTTTCGGTAGCAGAAAAAGAAAGCTTAGCGGGAAGAGTTGAAGACTAACAGCGGGAATTTAGACTCACGATGGAGGGCATCTTGCTTCAAAAGGGGGAAGTTAGAAAAATGAGGGATTTTGATCAGAGGGAGAATTGCGGGAAATTACTGGCAATGAAAAGCAAAATGGATAGGTCAAACAATTACATCAGTAATATTAAACTGGGAAATTGTCAGTATGCAGAGGACAAAGAAGACGTGGGTTTGGCTTTACCTAAATTCTTCCAGGATTTATACCGGGAGGATTTAGTAGAAGATGAGCCCGCCCTGGATCCGTGGCTTGCTAGGAAACAACTCCTGAGGCTAAGTTTAGATAGCCTAATGCTACTTAACCAGGACATATCAGGGACTGAGATCCTGACCGCTCTTAATAAAACTATGTAAGGGAAGGCTGCAGGTACGGATTCCATCCCTAATGAGATCTACATGTTATTGGCTGAGGCGGGCCACCCTATTTGGATTCGGCTGCTCAATGAAATACTGAAAGGTACCTCCTCTCTACCAGGCTCATGGAGTGAGGCTGTTATCACTCTAATTTTAAAGCCTGGGAAAGATCCAACGCAATGCCAGTCTTACCGGACAATATCACTAATGAACTGTGTTAAGATCTTCACTGGGGTATTAAATGCTCGATTATGTAAAATCGTGGGGTCAATAATCCATGAAGACCAGAAGGGCTTCCTTTCTGGTAGGCAGATGAAGGATCTGGTCCGGACTCCCATTGGCTCAATAGACAACGCACAATGCCCTGCTATCGACCATCACCCTAGACGCTGCAAAAGCCTTCGACTGGGTTAACTGGCACTACTCGAGTAGAGCATTGAAGGCTTTTGGTTTTGACAAGACTTTTAGAGATGTTCTAAAGAAAATCTATCAATTCCCTCTGGCGCAGGTTGTAGTTAATGGCAACCTCACACCCCATGTACCAATAGGGAATGGCACAAGAAAAGGATGCCCACTGTCACCTATTCTCTTTGATTTATATATTGAGCCCCTTGCCCAAAGTTTAAGGCAAAATAAAGAAATACTCTCTTTTACCGTAAACAGCGTTGTAAGGAAGTTAGCCTTGTATGCTGATGATTTGATTGTGTTTTAATCTAAAGTCAACCAAGCCCTACCTGAACTATTTACCGAATTACAGGCTTTTAGGAAAATGTCTGGCTATGAGGTTAACAATGACAAGACCGAAGTTGTGACCTGGAACTTGGTAGTGTAGGAGGTAAGGAAATCAAGGGAGATAAGGTACCCAGGAGTAACCATCACACAGGAGCTAAAAGAAATGCCCAAAATAAATATTGCTAGTCTTTAAGGAAGTCAATATACTTCCGTAAAGATGGCAGAGTCTCCCTCTTGCACACTATGGGCGGACATATTTGGTCAAAATGTGCGTCCTGTCTAAGTTTTCCTGTCTATTTAATAATATTCCATTGGTGTTTGACAAAAGCCTTCTAGGTAAAATTCAGGGTAGGATCTCTGCTTTCATATGGGCTGGCAAGGCAATCATGTTATCTTGGAAAAAGTTATGGCGCAAGCTTTTGCAAGGTGACCTGGGCCTACCAGACTTGCAACTATATTGTTGGGCATACCAATTAAAGAACTGCACGATGCTTCTTCTCAGGCCAGGTGGATGGAGTTCAGCTGCTTGCAATTAAATACAGGAAAGATGGAGGTGATTGTAGTGGGTAAATAGCCCTCCATGTGGTCACATTTGTGGTGGCCAGAGGAATTGGGACCAACACTGACTCCCAAATCTAGGTTAAAAGATTGGGAGTCTGGTTCGACAACACCCTATCGTTTACAGAGCAGATATCAGCTGTGGCCAGAACATCCTTTGGCATTCTGAGAATGTTGCAAAAAATCTTGGATGTACTGCCATTAGATGCCAAAAGGAGCATTGTACAGGCCCTTGTCATGTCCCGTCTGGATTACTACTACGTCTTCTTTCTGGGGGTTACCCCAAATAATCTGAACATCTTACAGAAGGTCCAGAATTGCAGCTCCCGGGTGATATTGATTATCCCTAGGCGGGCATCGGTGGGAGCAGCTTTGAGGGACCTACACTGGCTCCCTGTATAGGATAGAGTCACCTTTAAGGCTTTGTGTTTCTGCCTTAGGATCCTCAATGAGAAAGGGCAGAGGTGCCTGCACCCACTACGCACTGCTTATAGACCTACCCTGAATCTGGGGTCTTTGGGCACTGCTAAGTTGACAGTGCCTAAGGTTCGTAAGGTACGGTCAGGAGGTAGATCCTTTGGTTTTCTCCCGGCTAAGGCCTGGAATAACTTACCTATGGAACTGAGTACCTATTCATCGGAGACAATGTTTTGTAAAAAACTGGAAACCTGGCTCTTTCAATCTTCCCCTGGGGATTGGTGTTAGTTTTCTGGTGGTAGGCCCTCACTCATTTTAGGGGGGCCTGTGGGTCTTAGTGGGGGTAGGGCTTGTGGCCTTGGTCTTTGATGTCCTAGCGGGGGACACGGGGGACACTCTGTTGGAGTAGGCAGGCGCTTTATAAGCTTAATAATAATAATAATATAATTGTGATGTCAAAGATTTGCGTTAGAGTAGATAATATGTGGGTATAAGAGAGTGTGGATGGATGTTGTTGTGCAAAACAAACATTATCCTTGAATGTGGAGAACCTGGCCTTATGGGCCAGGCGGCGCAGGGTACGCCTAAAATCTCAGAGTTCACCTGCCTTGACCGACATAGACACGAGACACTCTGTTAGGCGTAGAAAAGTAGTTTTATTAGCTGCAGCTAAGAACAGTTATCTAAGAAGTACCACACAGGTAGGTTCTCAAGAGACTGCCTCTTCAATCCGTGGCGCACAGCCTATTATACAACACAAGTTTACAATGACAACTCCCAATATACACAGAACTGACAAATAGGAATAGTTCGAAAACAAGCTATCGAATGTCTAAAACACACCCTCCTTTCAGACCCCGTGTGCTCTCTTCCCCTTAGGTTAATCAACACTAGTGCCCGTAATTCAATTTGCAGGTGGCAAAACATGTGTAGAATGCTTCAAAAGAAGGGCTATGTAACAAGAGAACACACGAAGAGAATAGTGAAGGCCAGTCAAATAAGATAAGGTAGAGAAGAATGGTGGGACCCAAACAGTGGAGTAAGACATGGATTAATCAGTCTAGACACAGCTTTGCGAACTCGACCAGACCCTGACATCAGTATTGCACACAAGGACAAAGGTTGTTCTTTAACGGGAAAAACATGGAGCAGCTGAAAAAGGCAGAAAGACCATTTTACCACGTTAGCCGTGCTGCCTGAGTGAGGCATCATAAAAAGGCGACTAAACAATAAAATGGCAGCTGTAGTGAAGCGAGGCCGAAAACTATGTAACCTCAGACCCTCCTTTTGCCATACTCAGGCAATGCACAAAGGAACCCATGTTAGTCTGAGTCGATATCAATGGTCATGAGGTCATTGAGATGTTGTTGCACCATCATCTTAATGTGTTCTGTCTGCTGTGCTACTGGTTTGGAGACACAGATCGTGCCACAGAGTCCACAAATGGCTGGACCGCACTGTAGACAAAGACAACAAGAAAAGACGAGTGCTAAAATCATTCCAAGGAAAGTTAGCGCTTTCCATCCCCAAGTGGACAGTAGTCCCCAAAACCATCCCATCACAGACCAATCTCCAATATCTTGGTGAATAGACTCAGAGATGACATGTAGCTTAGAGATGGCTTGGTATACTGTAGGGGCATTGTCATTAATATAAATGCAACAACTGGATCCAATCAGTTTACAGACTCCACCTTTATCTGCAAGAATTATATCTAAAACCATTCTATTCTGTAAAGTCATAAGTCGATCCGCTTGAAGCTCAGCAGTCAAATTGTTTAATGCTCCAGAAGTCACATTGATGGTAGCATCAACCACGCGGACCAACTGTCTGATATTCTTGCTATTGGCCATCGGACCCCAAAAGGGAAGAAACCCTTTCAGAAAATCCCCTCCTTCTTGACCTGTTGTATCTTCCAAATCTACAACTCCTCTAGCAACTCTCTTTTTATGATAATCAGCAGGAGCATTATATGTGGGGGGAAGGAGAAAAGCTATATAACACGTTCCCGAGAAGTGTGTGGGAAGCCATGTATAAGCTTTGCCATGACAGATAAAATATGTACCTTGCGATGCCACTAATGGTGCGGGGGTAGAAGGAGTATAGACATAAGTATGGGAGCAATTACTCCTCTCTTGCTTAGTTTTGGTATTCTGGCCATTTATTTGCAAGCACAAACGACCTCTTTGGGGTAGTACCCAAATCGGTGTAGAACTCTGTTGCTTAAGCTTGTCAGTGAGGCTGAGAGTATAACGAGTTATATTCCACCCATCATATGCTCTCTTCTCGTATTTGAGAATCTTGATAATGTCAGCAATCTTTGCCATCGTCACAATACCCTTTATCAAGGAACTGTGACTGACATCCACTCCACCATTATAGGATCCACCAGAAGGATATCGAAGTAAGTTCTGGTATGCATTAGAAAACGTAGCCAGATAGGCCCAAGCAGAACCTTCGTATGAAAAGGGGAGGACTAGATACGGCATTTCTCTTTGTGTATTATGTGGTATGAGACCACAAACCCAACAATCAGTAACATTTACTATCAATTGATGCTGGTGTAACAATTGAATGAACGAATTGTTAAGATATTCCATTCTTCTCATTTGCTCGTGATCTGGGAGTGAGTAAAATTTATGCGGAGAAACAGTAGTAGAGGGAGTTAGAGGGACAGGAACGGGAACAGGTACTAACTGCAGGACGTGAATAAGCCATCCTATGCATGCTAATAAACTACATAAACACACTAAAATACATAGTGCTACGCCACAACGACCAAATAATAATTTCTTATAATGAGCTCTCTTCATCATTTTAATATCACTTCCTTTCCCTGTACTATCCATTACTCTAAAGGTGTTGCTCACGATAATCTTCCTTAATCACTTGGCTGTGATTGTTAGCCGTCCTATGACACTGCAAGTCCTGTTGACCTAGTCACTATTCAGGTCACAGCTCAAGACTCCTACCGTGACCCTGCAACTTGATGGATAAAGGGAAAAAAAACTTTCTTTATAAACAGAATTAAAGGAAACCAAAATTAATTGTCTTTAGGCAATCTCTTTCTCAGATTGTATCGTCTCTTTCCAGGCGTTGTTTGGTACTTGAATAAATGTTCGGGATCTGTAGTGTTAAGTCTCAGATGCACAGGTACAGCTTCCTGTAAGACGTCATCGTTCTCCTTCTCTGAACTAGTCCAATCCAGGTGTGCACTGCTGAACGGTACGAAGCTGGGTACCTTCTCACATTCACTATCACCAACACCTTCTCGGACCCACTGGTCATAAGGTAAAGGCAATGGTACCCTTTTGCAATGCACACCATGGATCCAGTTTTAGTTTCCCAGGACCTTGACAGCTGTACGAGTTGTGAGTAATACTTGTCTTGGCAGCCCCCAGCCAGGTTCCAAGTTCTTTTTCCTCTGGAAGTTTTTCAGACACAACCAGTCCCCAGGCTGGATGGAGTGTCCAGGATCTGAGGAGGCCTCCGGTAAAGCGTTTTGGACCTGTTGACGAATAACATGCAATTTAGCGGTGAGATCATGCAAATAGTCAACCAACAGTGGGTACGGAATATCTGAGTACTTTTTGGGTCTGGGGACTCCCCAGACGTTAGCTGGGCGTCCAAACACAATCTCGTATGGGCTAAGCCCCAAACGAGAATGAACAGTCGTTCTAGTTGAAAGGAGTGCCAAAGGCAAGGCATCAGGCCAGGAAAGTCCTGTGCTGGCCTGAATCTTTGCTAACTTAAGTTTGAGAGTGCCATTATAGCACTCTACCAGACCCGCTGACTGAGGATGGTTTGCCGCATGGAATTTCTGCCTAATGCCTAGACCTACACACACCTTTTGCATAATTTAACCTACAAATTCACTTCCATTGTCACTCCAGACAATGCGCGGCAAACCAAATCTCGGGAAGAATTCTTTCAAAAGTATTTTTGCATTGGACAAGGCAGTGTTGTTCTTTAGGGGGTAGGCCTCTATCCATCTGGAAAAGGCACAAACCACCACCAGGACGTATTTAAGATTGTTAAAGCGTTCCATATGGATATAGTCTATTTGCAGTACCTCGAATGGGTACGTAGGGGGTGCAAAGTGACCTGCTGGAGTTGGTGTTCCCTTTCCTGGATTGTGCATCAAACAAACAATGCAATGTTTCACCACATTTTCCGCCCATTTAGGAATACCCTCATTCTGCCATACTGGAGCTAAAAGCTTACATATACCCCTTGCATTAATATGGGCTGGTCCATGAGCCATAGTAACTACAGGCAGTACATATGCATCTGGTAACAACCATCGTTGATGCTCTGACAATTCCGTCCAACATCCCATACTATCCAACATTCCCGTACTTTCTCTCCACGTACTCAATTCTTTCTCGGTGGCCTCCTTCTGAATCGCTTTTACACTTTCCACTGTGTCTTCACACATACCACCCTCTGTGACCCATCTTGCAGGGCCCGCAACATACATGCGACTTTTAATATTCCTTGCGGTTTCCCTCGCTATCTCATCTGCAAATGCATTTCCTCGACCCACGTCATCAGTAATCTTTTTATGTGCACTGCACTTCACAATCGCTATTTGAGTAGGCAAAGCAGGTGATTCAAGAAGGTCAGTTACCAACTGACCATGCTGTATCTTGGTGCCGTGGGAGGTAAAGAATCATCTTTCCCTCCACAAGCGACCAAAACTATGGGCAACGCCAAACGCATACTGACTGTCAGTATAAACAGTTACTCTTTTCCCTTTCGCCAACACACATGCTCTTGTCAATGCGATCAATTCTGCAGCTTGCGCTGAATTGTGCGAAATACTCGCAGTTTCTACCACCGTGTGCAAAGTTGTTACTGCATAAGCAGCTGTGGTTTCGGCATTAGGAAGTTTGAAACAAGACCCATCTACCCAAAGGATCCCATCCGGATCCACAAGTGGTGTATCTTTTAGATCTATTCGACCCTTCGTTTCTTCTTCAGTGCGAAGAAAACAATCATGCTGATCTTGTACATGGTTCGCATCCAGAATAGGCAACAATGTTGCTGGATTCAGAACATTACATCTTTTTATGTGTATATGACTAGCTAGAAGTGTCAACTCATATCCAGACAAGCAAGCACTCGTTAAGTGCTGAGTTTTCGTCCTGTTAAGAAGAGTATCTACTGCATGTGGCACCATAACATTAAGAGTATGATCTAGCACTAGTCCAGCGGATTGACGAATAGAAATTACCGCTGCTGCTGTTGCTCTGAGGCAACTAGGTAATGCCTTAGCTACTGGATCTAATGTTGCAGAAAAATAGGCACATGGCCTTCGTTTGTCGCCGAATTGTTGCGTCAGGACTGATAATGCTCAACCTTCCCTTTAATGGACATAGAGCGTGAAAGGTTTACTGTAATTTGGAGTACCCAACACAGGAGCAGAACACAAGGCAGTACATAAATCTGAAAAACTCTTTTGACATTCATCAGTCCAAGGAAGAGGCTGGTGCGTATCTTTAAGTGTAAGTGCCAACAGAGGTTTAGCAAGTAGGGAAAAATTTGGAATCCACTGTCTACAATAAGAGGTAATGCCTAAGAAAGCAAGCACTTCTCTTTGTGTGGACGGTACAGGCATCCGTGCAATTGCATGAATACGTTCTGGGGTCAATCGCCTTCCCTCCTTCGACAAGAGATGACCTAAATAGGTAACTTCTTGTCGGCAATATTGTAACTTGGAAGATGATACTTTATGATGTAAATCAGACAAATGTCGCAAGAGCGACACAGTTGCAGTTTTACAGATATTTTCCGAATCAGCAGCCACCAACAAATCATCCACGTATTGGATAAGAGTAGCACCTGAGGACAAAGAAAAGGTGTCAAGCTGAGATTTCAAAGCTTGACTGTATATTGAAGGACTTTCACAATAGCCTTGAGGTGCGCGCTTAAAGCGGAAGCTTCGGCCTCCGAGAGAGAAGCCGAAAAGATCCCTACTTTCCTCAGCAATAGGAATGCTAAAGAAAGCATTCTTAAGATCAATAACCGAAAACCAAACCGCCGAAGCAGGAATCATAGTAAGCAAGGCTGTTATATCTGGCACAACAGGAAACTGAGGGACAACAACTTTGTTGACCTCTCGAAGATCAATCACAAAACGGTACACAGGTGGCTGAGAGGGATCAGTACGTATAAGAATAGGCAAAACAGGGCTATTGCAAAGATTCCCTCTAGTCTCTTCAACCACACCCTTCTGAACCAAATCATGAACAATAGCCAACAAAGCTCTCTCACCATCACTAGATATTTTATATTGAGGAACACGTGGCATCTTAACATTGTCTTTAACAGAATCACATATGGTGGAATTTGCAATAAGTCAACATCATTCGGACCCGTAGCCCAAAGTGTAGCAGGAAGTGAACGCAACTCGGGTGGTAGCTGTTCTTTAGATACATACATCGGAGAAGTCAATTTATCACCCAAAGTGAGATGCACACCAGAGGGTGACAATACAGTGTAGCATGTAGACGTTTCAGTAAGTCCAACCCCAATAAATTTTCTCCGCATCCCGTTGTTAAAAGGAGTGAAGCTTCCAAATCGTATGGACCAATGGAAATGGGCAAAGGGCAAGAAATAGGATTTGAAACTGGGGAGCCAGAGAATCCCACAGAAACATTCGTTAAGCCAGACAAAGGTGCCCCAGGGAGTTTAGAATGCATTAAAGAACTTCTCATAGCACCAGTATCCAAGAGAAATGGTTCTGTAACACCTAATGCCACAACATTAACATAAGGAACTTCCTGATCTACTGGAACTGATACGACTCCCTTACTTTGCCTTTGGCTGTCCTAGCTAGTATGAAAATCAACATTCTCATTATCGATACAATAGTCATCATTGTAGTATTGTGCAGATTGAGAATTCTGCTGATCAAAGTAATTTGTAGAATCCTGCGGGGGAGAGGGACGTCGTTCCTGAGTCGACACACCACGACCCCTACCTCTGGACATGGACCGAGAATCACCACGACCCCGTGGTGCTAATGGCCCACCATACCGCTGTAATAAAATCGGACAAGTATTCTTAAAATGACCATCTTCCTTACAGTAAGCGCACTGATTAGCGCCCAATGGAACTCGTGGAACTGAGGATACCGGCTTCTGCAACAACCTCTGAAACTGCGGGGGCTGTTGATATTGGGGCTGAGCAGAACGAGGGGGATAAGCCTGTTGCAGAAGAACCTTCGTTTTCAAGTCTTTAGTCTTTTTCTCCGCTTTCTCCTTATCCTCCTTATCCCTATTCTCATAATATTGAGCAGTAGCCAATATCTGAGCAGTGGAAGATACAGCCCAAGAACTCTCCGATTGTTTTAATTTATGCGATAATTCCGGAAGTAAATTAAAAACAAATTTGTCTACGAATAATCGCTGTCCACCTTCAGTACTCATGTCTTGACCACTATGGTCGATGAAAATCTCCTCGAAACGAGTAAAGAAATCGGAGACACTTTCATCCGTCTTTTGCTTACACGCCGCTAACTTATCCCATTATCAAATCTATTATTCTTCCAGGCAATTCCGTGATCAAGTCATCTGGTTTGGCACCACCTACTTGTCCTGCATCCGCAGCTGTAATGGCAGCCCAATCACCACCTAAAGCTGCAGCATGATCTTGCCTACGAATCTTCGTCCATATTGCTTGTGGGACTACATTTCCCATAAGTAAGTCAATATCTGCCAAATTCATAATACAAGTGTCAACAGTCTGGGACAGCTCTATAGTACCCAGCAGGATTCTTACAAGGGTCCGGTAAAGACTGTTTAAGTGCCAGTACTTCCGACCTTTTCCAAGGGTCATGTACCCATATAGGCTGAAAATGAGCAGGAACACCTGGATTAGCACCTGCGTGAGGAACCTCATCTCTCCATATCGGAGGAACTTCTCGCATAGGATATTGTGCCGTCTTACGACGAACCGCAGGATCAGGTTCAAGAGAATTTTGAGTGAAAAAGGCGGATCGAAAAAAAACAAGCTTCTGAACAGCATGCTCTACAGCAGGACCCACAATAAGTCCTTTATCAAATTGATCCAGTATTTCGAATAAATCCTGAGGAGGTGAATCTAGATCCTCATCTCCCCATCCTTTAATCAGAGTATTGCACATTACATTAAATACGTATCTTTGTGTGGGCGCGTTCCATTGCAGGAAAGTATCTAAAATATCACGTACACTATACTGTACACTACTCATAATCCAATTCCTAGCAAGAGAATCTAACTTAGTCCGTTCTTCCAAATCTGGAAACGGACTACGGGATTGTCTCCTAGACGACGCAGGAGAAAAGAAAAGAGGTCCCAGAAAAGGCGACAAAAGACCTGAAACAGTGTTGACTAAACGCCGTCGAGCTGCAGGGGAATCTGACACTAAAACAGGGGACAACGTATTCTGTAAAACAGAAGAAGAATCTGTAGCAAAAGAAACGACAGATGGAGAAGGCTGAGGAACAGGAGATTGGGGTACAGATGTCGCTGGCAAAGGGGGCGGAGCTGGAATCACAGGAATAGGCAATTGTGCAGGAACCAAAACAGCTGGATTAACAGCAGGTTGCAATGGCGGTGCATTAGCACCTAACACATAAGGTGGAGGTAATGTCAACAAATGGGACATAAAAGAATCGTCATCAGGAGGTTTACTCTTTGATACAGTAGGTAACACAGGATAGCATCTATCTATTGCCATACGGCGTTGTCTTTCCGACACCTCAATTACTTGATCAGCTTCGTCATTTTTAAATTGTTGGGCAGCCTGTAGAATTGACATACTCTGCTCTTTCTTATCTTTCTTCATTTGCTTAATTTCTTTCTGTTTGGCTTACTTTCGACATACGCAAAAAGAGTCAAACATTGCCGGCCGGGCTTTCCTCTTGAATAGAATTGTTTCCAAATTATCTAATACATCTGGCTCAAAGGACCCATTTTGTGGCCACTGTAAAACACCGTCCTTCTTAGTGTATCGGATCCATGTTTCATTAAAAACAATAGGACCCAGACCATGTTTTGAGTACAGCTCGTAAGTAGGAGTTCCAACTGGAGGAATCGGACAAGAATCCTCTAGCCGGGAATCCCTAGAGCAACCAAAACAACAAAATTTCTTAAACTTACTAAATCCAGGCATTTCGTAACAAACTGGACTTCATTACAAACGTCAAGGGATTTTCAGACAATAGAGTCACAGCACAAACGTACTTACCCCTTGACTTCGGTTAGCGCGCTAATCGAATAACAAATACAAAAAAGCAAAAAGAGTGGGCGCTACCCACAAATACTTAACTAAATGCTTTTCTCACGCCAACAGATGTCCGTCTAACGTCTCGCGATACCAATCATCACCAAAGGGCCAAGGCAGGGCGACAGTCAGGGCAGCAGTTGTCAGCAGCCGTCGGTAAGGAGCAGCCACGCTTCAAAAGACCTTCGGTCCACTTCGACATGCAGGGGTCGCTCACGTGGATCGCGAAATCCTCCGGAATTTTCTTGCGAAGCTCCTCACGACTCTCGGGCAAAACTACTACCACTGAAGTCGCCCACACGTTGGGCCGCCAATTGGAGAACCTGGCCATATGGGCCAGGCGGCGCAGGGTACGCCTAAAATCTCCGAGTTCACCTGCCTTGACCGACAGAGACACGAGACACTCTGTTAGGCGTAGAAAAGTAGTGTTATTAGCTGCAGCTAAGCACAGTTATCTAAGAAGTACCACACAGGTAGGTTCTCAAGAGACTGCCACTTCAATCCGTGGCGCACAGCCTATTATACAACACAAGTTTACAATGACAACTCCCAATATACACAGAACTGAAAAATAGGAATAGTTCGAAAACAAGCTATCGAATGTCTAAAACACACCCTTCTTTCAGACCCCGTGTGCTCTCCTCCCCTTAGGTTAATCAACACTAGTGCCCGTAATTCAATTTGCAGGTGGCAAAACATGTGTAGAATGCTTCAAAAGAAGGGCTATGTAACAAGAGAACACACGAAGAGAATAGTGAAGGCCAGTCAAATAAGATAAGGTAGAGAAGAATGGTGGGACCCAAACAGTGGAGTAAGACATGGATTAATCAGTCTAGACACAGCTTTGCGAACTCGGCCAGACCCTGACATCAGTATTGCACACAAGGACAAAGGTTGTTCTTTAACAGGAAAAACATGGAGCAGCTGAAAAAGTCAGAAAGACCATTTTACCGCGTTAGCCGTGCTGCCTGAGTGAGGCAACATAAAATGGGGACTAAACAATAAAATGGCAGCTGTAGTCAAGCGAGGCCGAAAACTACGTAACCTCAAATGCCTTAAACTCTTTTTTACAACATTATGTTTTCTTTGTGAATTTTGCAAAAACCTGAAGGACACTTAACATTAGATTAACGAGATTAGCACATGCCTTGTAAGCATTGTCACTTAAAGGTAAAAGGTGCTAATACCAATCAATCCGCTCATGTGAGTGTGTTAAGCACCTTATCACATGGTTCCAAGGTCATCTTTTGGCATGGACAAACTAGGACTAGGCCCAGAATGCCAATCTTCAGAGGCACTCATGGAGCTCTCTCAATTAATGTCCTGCACACAGCAACATCTATCTACCTTGGCTTCAGTGATTCAGTTTAAAGTTGTTATAATCATATGTAACATATTTTTATTACTGCATTTAACATCCTCTCATTGCCCTTCTTTGCCCTCCCATCTATCATTCATCCCCTGCTGCCACACAACCTTACCCTCACCACCGCAACAAACAACTTGGCTCCAGACTGACAGAACTAAGCTAAGTGTGATTCAGGTGAGTTAGGAGTGGTGCAGAGATGTGTTCAGAGGAAATCTATGGCTTTGATGAAGCCAGCCAGGGACTGACTTGTGAAAAGGGGCTCCCTGATGCCTCATTTTATGCACCAAAGTATACAAAAAAGTGATGGATGAAAAGTTTGAATTAATCTCAGGCACTTGTAATTAATTACTCAGGTTGCATCCCAATTCATTGTTATTTTGCACACCATGTCATCTCAGTTTGGACCCAGCTAAATGCAAATCAGTCTTGACTCTGCTCCAATGGGAACAGTTCAGCCTGAATGGCTAAGTCAGGTCATCTCTGAACTGGAATTCAAGCAACCCAGTACCGGGTTTACTTTAGTTGTGGACTCATTAGTCGGGGACAGCTTGGTTTCAGTGACACAGTTATGCACGGGACCTACATCTGGGCATACCCGTCCCACTTAGGACAACACATAAAAGTATACAAAATGTGATGTATGGAATGCTGGAATTAATCCCAGCCACTGTTAATTACTCAGGCAGCATTCCAATCCATCATTATTTTTTGCACCATTCCATCTCAGTTTGGACCAATCTATATGCTATTCAGTCTTGACCTTTCTCCAATGGTAACAGTCATGGCCGGACTGGCAACTCAAAGTAGCCCTAGCAAATGTAGACTGAAGAACCTGGTTTTAGAACCCAGTGGCGCCAGGGACACGCCCAAAGTCTTCGGGTTCTCCTGTCTTGGCAAACAGAGACACGGAATACTTCTAGGTGGCGTCAAAGATCAAATTTATTAGCTGCAGCTAGTAACAGTAATCTCAGCAATACAACACAGTGTACAACTCAAGAAACTGTTCAATTTCATAGAGCAAGACATCACCTTTTATACACAATATTCTCATTATAAATGTACACCCACTGCGCAAAATTCTGACCAATAGGACACATTTTCTAACTGAGTATCACATTAACAAAAACCCAATTTACAGTCACCCAACCCAAAAGTTAATTATTAGGAATGTCCCAAATTCAATTTCCACAAGCCGGACAAACCCATAATTGAAAGCACTACCCATGTAATGAAAAGTCGTAAGGAAAGAAACAATTCAGATGCTGATTAGGATAAGATATGTGCAAGGAAACTAAAGGTTAACGAGGTCCTGAACATTGATTGGCAATCTCAGACAACGATCAGGCAGAGAAATTGGCTTCGTGAAGGGTCAGTTTCAGGTGAAGAGGTCAGCGTCCTGCAGTTCACTCACAAGTCAGAAAAGGGCCTGTTTAATGCATACATGAACAATGAGGCCCATGCAACTTTGTTCGTTCGGTTACCTCCACGGCCTACGTGAAGGCAACACAAAAGGGCGTTATGAACAACGCAAACAAAATGGAGTCCGGTCCCGAAAACCACGGAACCTCAAGTCAGACCAACCTTCGATAGAGCATAGTGAGTGCAGCAAATGAGTCTGATCACTACAAGGAGGATTTGAGGGGATTCTCCCCCAATAAAATTTGGGGAAAAAACTCACATTCTACAAAACATTTTTTATTATATAATCAATTGTATTAGCTTTTAATGCATAGTAAAGGATGGCCTTACAGTGCACCAGGATACAAAAATCCTTGTTGGAGCACTTCAACGAATCCCTCACTATCATGCCTCTCTCACACATTTTTCATTCTTTTTTTAGCGACTCTCATACCAGTGAAGAGTGCCGGAGCACTTTACATCATGCACAAATACAAAGACGATGACTAATACATGTGTAAATCAGTCTGTGTGAATAAAATGTTACAAAGGGAAATACAAAGTGTAGCATTCACATGTCATCCATACTGGTGGGCATTTTTTGAGAGTGCTTGGTGTGAAGAAGCACAAACCTAGGATTTAGAACATAACACAGTGGTTAGTGTTGGCTTTACTAATAAGAATATATTTCTACCCAAACAAACCCTTTTAGCAACATTAGAATAATGAAAGACTAAAAAAAAATATCTTTATAACTTGTACCACGTATGTTGCATGTAGCTCTTTGATGACACTTCATAGCTCACTGTGCTAGATTATGATTGTAACTAATTAACTGCACAACAAGAAAAGGTTCTCTGTGACAAAAGCAGTAACCCACTAATCTATGCACATAAAATACTGTTCTGTGGTCTGCATGGTACACATCCTTTACAGCAGGCATATTAACCCTCTGCACTATCTTAGAGGAGTCAAAACTGCTACTGAACAGAATGGTGTTCTCTCTCCAGCAGGTACATTAATCACCAGTGTTATCTTAACACTTTTATTGATACCTGAAAATTACTGGATTAACTGGGAGCTCTGCAGTGGGTGCTTTCAAAACGGCTTTACTGCTACAAAAATGGTCCCAGTAATAAAACCAGCCCCTACCCTTCCAGCCTCCTGAGGAAATGCCAAATGTCCAGTAAGGCCAGTCCGGCCTTTGGAACAGTCCAGCCTGTACTGCCAAGACAGGTTCTCTCTGAACCAGAACACAAGCAACTCAGGACCGGTTCGGCCTTAGTTATGAGCTCATCAGTTGGGTACAACTTGGTTCCAATGACACAGTGTGCACAGGACCCACATCTGGGCATACCCGTCCCACTTAGGGCGACACACTAAAGTGTACAAAAAAGTGATGATGAATGCAGTGCTCGAATAAATCTCAACCACTGGTACTTTCTTGGGCTGCATCCCAATCCATTGTTGTTTTGCACAACATGTCATCTCACCTTATTCACCAGCAGCAGCGAGGCCAGTAAATTTCTTTTCATCCAGGACGCTCTCCAACCAAGGGCCATCTCTGCATGGCTCAATGCCAGGAAAAAGCTTGGCGTATTAAGGCAACTGTTATGCAAATCTGTGTGTGTGTTTGTGTGTGTCGGTGTGTCAGGGTGTGTAATGCATGCAAGTGTTTTGTCAGTCGTGCGTGCATGCATGTGTGTATGTAACCTTAGGGTCATTTTTATTTTATGGTCGTAGATTGATGTAGTATAACACACCAGTGACTAGGAAAACACCTTACAGAGGGCATTTCCATCTCTGCTGGAGCATCTCAAAAGTTGAGATCTGTACATAACCCCCGTATTGTGTATAATTGGGATCTGGTTGAAAAAAAATGGCAAAAAAACAGAATGTGATCAGAAGATGGATGGATTAACTTATGTTAAAACTTCTTTACTAGACAAGAAACTTACATCTACATTGCATAGACTACCAATCTAAGACAAGGGTGACATGGAGTCATTGTCGGTGGCTCACAATCCACTCAGTCGGCCAGAGGCCAACAAAGTCAGCGGCCCAGCAGAGGACCACGTGATGAATTAAAACTTCCCTGCCAGGTTGATGGGGATCGTTTGGCAAAATGTGTAACGTTAGCCAACTGCCATATGACGAAAGTGGGTCAGTACTGCTTTTGTATTTCAGAAACAAATACCCAAGTTAAAGTCAACGGACCTTGGGCACTGAGTGATTTCTCTCTGCACGTGGGGTCCATTGATGAATTTTCTTGCTTATTCCACCAATCTTCACTTTGCAGTCCCTGGATGGAAAAGCAGGTGTCAGATGTTCCTTCTGGCTGACCTTCTGACACATTGACCCAGGGCTGGCTTTTGGGCAGTGCGACTGGTGCGGCCGCACCGGGCGCTGGCGTGTGGAGGGGGCGCTGACCTCAGGGCTGGATGCTATCAGTAGTAATAACTTATGATTGGAGAGATGAAGGGCACTTTTGCCCGATGGTAGTGAGAGAATTTGAGGAGGCGGTTATGGGGTGTGGGGGCATCAAAAATGATTGTCGGAACAGGAGCCACCAGCGCTAATGCCGATTGACCATAGTGGTTGTGGCAGATGGGTTGCCAGGAAAGGGGCCCAAGGGCTCATGTGAAATCAGGAATATGAAATTTCTACCTTAGGATCTTAGTGCAGTTCCATTAAAGTGTCCTACACTCTGTGCTCCTATACAATGCACCAACATTGGGCCCAATTTAGAGTTAGACAAAGATGGAGAAAACAAGAGATCTGTTGTGGAAGTACTAAACTTGGATAATCCACTAGCGAAATATCTTTTCCAATCGGGATCATTTGAACAAGTAAATTCCTCCATGACCCTTTTCCAGATTTATCGCTTTCGTCACAAATCAGAATTTTCGTTTTCATAAGCCTCAATAATATTTATGGTCAGGAAACATTAATCTTTTTTTCCTCAGAGTAGTTTCAGTCCCAGCTGCAATGACACATTATGAACACTAGTCCCCAAAGTCTTCTGAATTTAAATGTATTTCATCTGCACAATTTGCACATTGATAAAGGCGTATACTTTTCTTTTATACTTTAAGTCAAGGTAAGTCATCTAAGTTGGCAGAATATATATTTGTGTGCTGTTTTATAAATAACCTTTATTTCTATACATGGAATGCTGCTCCAAAGACCACCTCATTTTTATACTGTGTTTTGCTCGTAAACGGTTTCAAGTATTGGACGGTTGGGAACAGATTGTTCTCAGACCTTGAGTTATGACAACCCCATTTCATTTAATCTTCACGCTCCTTCTAATTTGGGGAAATAAATTAACATTTTATTGTTGTAAATGATTACGGTAAATATATTCGGAATATTTTTTCTTTTATTTGAAAAGTTATGATTTGAATATTCCCATTAATACACTATATCTTACTCGTTCTTAGAAAAAAATCGATGTAGCTTTAATGTGCTATAGCTTAGCTACCTATTTGCATGGTTCAACAAATCAATTGTTAAATTGCTTTGAAATAAGTCGAAAATCCGTTTCACAAAGATGGCAGAAGAAGATTTACATGAATTGATATGTTTTTGCGACGACTGTTGACATTCTCTATCTAAAGTTATCTTGGTTTTTGCTGACAATGTACAACATATAAAAATGGAAACAGCGGCATCCGTTCGGCGGAAAGGCGTCCTATTGGAAGAATTTAACATTTAATTATATCTCTGGTTATGCAGACAACCACTATGGGTTATTACACAGTTGGAGGAGAGGCGTTTGCCTCCCAATCACACATGACAAGTAATTCTGAAAAGTCCCAAATATGAAAAGTGAAGATAGATTGTCTCTTTGAAACTGGAGCGCACGTGGATTGAAAATGCTGACTGAAATGTTAAGAGGGAGCAACCAGGTACGCGATGACAGGATAAAATTGTATAATTATCCTTATCACCCTGTCAACACGTTACTGATCAGGGGTATATTCTATGCATTTATTTGTATATTTATAGATACTATAAATTAAAAATACGCTGGTGGCAGAGCCCTGACATATAATATTCGAGTGAAATCTGATGCCGTGAAATTACCAGCCATCACTCCTTTACATACACTGCTGGGTGACAGTTCACGCTCGGCAATCTGTAATGTAAAATACGGTTTATTTTAAAGAATGTTAAAGCAGTGCATGATGAATAGGTACACGGTCATATGCAAAAAATATAACATTTCAATAATGCCTGTGAGAGCATTATTTGCCTCAATGGCAAATCAAGTACGACTCTATTTTATCATTACTCCTGGTTCTCTTTATTATACGCAACTGTGTTAAGTGTTAATCTCTTCTAATTGACCGTCGTTATTTGGAATGTTAACTTTTCAGAGTGGCACTAGTGTTTTCACTAACTTGTGAAGTAAAGTTAAATTATAGATCTTATTTTTGTTGATTTTCTTATTGTTCTTGTTCTTATGTTACTATTACTGCTCTTGTTAATTAGCACTTGTGTAGTGCACAATGGGGCCTATGTACAAGGAGTTAACGCCCCCATAGCTTAAATTTTTTGACTCTACGCAGCTTGTTTCTATCGTAGTATTTACAAGTTGCAGCTAACCCCAGTTATCGGCAGTTTTCCTGAGTAAACGTGCTTTTTTTGGATTGCCACGTCTGTTATCGGGACTTAACATAAATGAGATGCAAGGTGTGTGTTCCCATGTAAAAATTGCAACTAACCCTACTTTGTGATATTTATAATGATTTATCGGTCCAGGGATGCTTAAAAAAATTTGCTGCCAAGGCCAGTTAGCAGCTGCATTTTAAGACCAGAAAAAAAGCTGATCTAAAGAATGGTGCAAACACACCTGTACATAAGAGAGACTAACCCAGACCCTCATTTGTTTATCTAAAGATGCCATGGAGGTACTACTCTTGCAGCTTGGAGCTCCAAGGAGACCAACACCACCACCGCTATCAGGACCACCACAGAGGTAGCGTCAAAGAAGAGAGTGGGTCTACCGCCAATGAATCACTCTGATAGACCTCCAGCCAGAGGATGTGATAGTCCACTACATGCTGAAAAGGACCTCCATCTTATGCATACTCACACAGATAGCGCCAAGGCTGCAGACCCATCACAACACTGCACAAACATCCCTCCACAGACAAAGCTACTTGCAGTGCTGCACATGTTGGCATATGGTACGTTCCAACCAACCACTGCCAGAGTGGGTGGAATCTCACAGTTATCCTTTTCCAGGTTCCTCCCAAATGTCTTGGATACCATTATCAGCCTGATGCCACAGCATCTACACTTCCCCAACTCTGCACAGGAACAACTTGACAACAAGCAAGGCTTCTATGACATTGCTGGGTTTCCGCCTGTTCAAGGGGCAATTGACTGCACCAATGTTCTACTTGTGCCTCCCGTGGACACTGCGCATATATACAGGAACAGAAAGCACACACTCAAAGAACGTTCAGGCAATTGTGAACCACCTGGGCCTGTTCATCAATGTTGTTGCTAAGTTCCCTGGGAGTGTGCATGACTGTTAAAGTTAATGTTAATGTTAATGTTAAGATGATTTGTAGAGCTCACTTACACCAATTGGTTTCATGGCTCCTACATTTTTACCAATCGATCATTGTTAGAAATGGGGGTATCTAGTTGGCAGTGGCTGGCCACAGTCCAAGTAGGGTTACTCTTGAAAGGATGGAAAAAGAGTTCAAAGTGTTCAAATAGGGGTTCAGTTCAAAGCAGGGGTCTCTGCGACCCTTTTACTCACAAAGTACCTGAATTTCGTAGCAAAACAAACAAAAGGTCGCAAAGTAGCTGTAGCGATGCTTTTTCCCCACGCTAGGCCGGCGATGCGTTGAATCCTGGCTGCAAGGGAGGATGATGCGCCGGCTGCGGGTGCATGCGGGACAAAGCGACAGACTTCCATGCGCTAGGCCAGCGATGCGTTGAATCCTTGCCGCGAGGGAGGATGATGCACTGATCCTGTTGCATGTGCGATCTTGTTGCGATGAAAGAAAATGGCGCTTCGTGAGGAAGTGACAATCTGGGTGCAATGCGAGGAAAATGGCGTACGAACGGCGTCCGCGTTGCGATGATCCGGGGTCAGCGAGCGTTCGAAAAGCCCGCAAACGTGCGCTGTGATGATCTTTGAGGATAGCGAGCACTTTATGGCCCGAAAGCGGGCGATGAGATGATCTATGGTTTGCGAGCGCTTTGCGGCAGCGGCGCATGGATTTTTCTTACGCTCTTCAGCTGCGGCGGCTCGCAAACAGCGTTAGCGAAGATTTTCAGCTCTCTTTTCTCTTTAGTAGAACTAGAGGCCCTGGAACTCACAGGGGCCCCACCTGCAGATAGAAATCCTCACTGGGAGGAATCAGGAGGCTGGTGGGGGAGTCAGGTGTGCCTGTGACTCCAGCAGGAGGCTAGCTCTCTTCTAGCCCTTGGGTAATTGCTTCAGCAAAAAATAAAAGTCTCTCAAAAGTCCTTTTCCCTCTTCTTCCAAATCCAAGGGGAATTCCTACAGGTCAATCAAAGAAACAGCACACAAGCACAGGGACAGTCCTCTCCTGCAGATTCCTTCAGTAACACATACAGATGTTCCTCTTGACATCCAGGAGCAATACAAATTGTAGGGGTTTGGGCACAGATATTTATAACCCCTAAGTCTTTGTTCTCAGAAGTCACTGAACCCAGCCAGAACCAGTTCTGCTCAGGCTTGGAGCACTTTGTTTACCAGGCTGCAGTCTTCCTTACAGAAAGAGGGGGTCTGCCATCAGACGCACAGTAGGAGGTGGAGCCAGCATTCCCCTTGCCAGGCACAGCCCTATTCAGGACAAGGAGCTTCCCCTCCCCTGTTCTCAATGCAGATCTCTCTATTCAACCCAGGTCTGGCTCAGCCTGCCTTGCCCCTCTAAATCCAGACAGCCAATACACATAACAGCAGAGCACACTGGATGCTTAGGCAAGAAAATACCTACTTTCTAAAAGTGGTATTTTCAAACACAGAATATTAAAACCAACTTCACTAAAAGATGCATTTTATTATTCTGAGCTCAGGCATAATAAATTCGATTTTCTACCATGTTCCCTGAGTCAGATAGGACTATAGGATGTAATAGCCAGTCTGCCCATTCTAGCCTATGGAGAACAGGTAGCCTTGCAGCAGTGAAAAACAAAATGGAGGGGGATTCACTACCAGGACATGCTACACATATCAAGCCATGTCCTACCTTATGCACACAGTGCACCTACCATGGAGGTGACTGACATGAAGCTAAGGGAAGGGTCAGGGGCTGGGAAGTGTGACCACTTTCACAGCCAAGATGGCAGTTCTGGACTGCGTGCAGGCACTGCAGTGGCAGGTCTGAGGTACACTTTACAAGCTACTTCTGTGGGTGGCACAAACCAGCGCTGCAGGCCCACTAGCAGCATTTGGGTTACCAGCCCTGGGCACACCCAGGCCACGCTACTAGGGACTAACATGTAAACCAAATAAGCCAATCAGAGATACACCAATTCACAAGCATATTTACACAGGGAGCATTTGTGCTGTGGCACTGAATGGCAGTGGCACAGCGCCCAGAGCATCTAATACCAGCAAAAACAGAGGCGACAACAGCAAACATGGAAGGGAGACTCACGCCAATGGTGCCAGGTCTAACAATCATCAACCAGCGTTTGAAAATGGCACTTATGGAAATTGACTGCTGGTTGGTAAGTACAAACTGAATACACCACAAACCTCAAGTACACACGCATGTAGCTCAAATATGTGAGAATGCACATGTACCCAATATAATATGACATACCTTGGACCAGGTCCAAACAATATACACAAGCACACAATGCAAAATATACAAGACATGTGTAAGACATTCCAAAAAAGGAGTAGCCATGAAAATCCCACACAAACCACTATGGCACCCTTGGAATATATATGTTGCAGAACTCCCCAGGCAGAAATTTTAATAATCAATGCAGTACATGACATAGAACATATGCTTCTGCTGTGCTATATACATCTTGAAATCAACACATGTACCATATGTACAATAAGATGACTGATCACCCTGCTCTCACTTGTGATAGTGCACAATTAGATGACATGCAAAAACACAGTCAGCCATGCACCATGCAGAGGGTGTACCTGCATCATGGGTCTGCAAGTAGTGCTGCTTGAAGGGAGCAACAACTGCTCACAAATAATAACCAAAGTTGATTAAACATCAGTCTGTGTTGTCGCAGAATGGAGCATGCATAGGAAGAGCATACAAACTATCCAAATCACATTCTCAACACATGTTGTGCATCCACATATCTCTCATGGTGAGGTGTAGCAATCTGATGCACAAAATCAGAAATCATAATGTGTGTCGATTGGGAACAGAAACACACATGGCAACATTGATGTGTATTACCCCAACATGCATACATGCAGAGTGTAGGTCAACTCATGCACAAGTACATCAATGCATATGTATGTTGTCTTCACATGTCCCACGCGAGGCCCCGGCTGCAGCGGTGAAGGGGGCTACTGCAGACCAACCATTATTTCTTTGCATTCCCCGGCTGCAAGAAAGGGGAGCGGAGCGGCGGCCCGGCAGTCCCGGCGGCGGTGGTTTGGGCCCAGGGACCTGCCTGTGGAGCTGTGGTGAGGGCCGATAGGTCGACCCGACAAGCGGTCTGTGCATGAGGCTGGTCGCGGCCTGCAGAGGACCCGGACAGTTTCGGGATCGGTTGCGGGCAGCTAGCGGTAGTTGACCCACCCTGCGCCTTAGACCGTGGCCTGTGGGTCTTCTTGTGGTCGGCTGAGGGGGACGGGGGAGACGTGCTGCACCACTCTGCCCCTTGTTAGGACTGTTTGCTTGCCTCAGGGGGGCCGGAAGGCCTTGGATCTGCTGGGGGCCCACAATGGGAGTGAGTTGAGTTTTTGAGGGGTGCACCCGGTTGACGCCTGGGGTCAGCTGCTCCGGTGTGCCTTGTCAGAGAGTAGGTGGGAGCCGTGGGCGGCCTTTGGAGCCAGGCTGATGACTTTGGACATGTGGCACAGGAGGGGTGAGCAGGCCCTCGGAGCTGGTGGGTCCTGGTGACAGTGGAAGGCCCCATCCGCCATCTTAGAGTTGGAAATCTTGGGACAGGCGGCCTGCTGTTGAGGGGCGCAAGAGTATCAAATCAAATAAGCTTTATTCGATATTTCAAAGAATATCATACAAGTATACATAGCAAAAATAAAAACATACAACAGTACAAATGATACAATTTAAAAATAAAAATCAGGGGAACCGAACAGTATATTTACAATGGGCCATGCATGTACAATTATTAAAAACATACTAAGCTTTTCCTTTTACATGCATTTGTATGGGACTCAACAGTTATTTGAAGCAAACTAAAATCAATCTGGTGCGGAGTAATAACACATAAATAGACAGAGACCCCTTTCACCAAGTGTTATAGTTCAATACTCTGGGGGCAGGGTAAAAATCAAATAAGTCCCAAGTAGAAATATGGCCATCTCCCAGTTTTGGCTGAGAAAATCTTAAATGGGGGACAATGTTCCTATGTTTAAATCTGATTAATATCAGATCTCCCGGAATGTCTTTGGGAGACCTGCCTAGCCACCCCACCCTCCTGACACTCAGGATTCCGCCATCTAGGACAGGTGGCAACGGTCTGTTGTTGTTAAGCCAAAAAATGGCTTTATTCAGCAGATCCTCGCTTGTTTCAATTGTGCCCTGACTAAGTTCAGGGACCCCCGAAAGAACAGTGACGTAGGGGGCAGCTTCAGGGGGTAAATTAATTAGATGCCTTCTTTCTTGAGGGAGCCTAGGAGTTTTGAAAGGGGCGCGAGTGGGCTTTGAAGTGGCATTACGGCCCCTTGGAATGAGTGTCCTGTGTTCAATGGGTTTAGGCTTTTCGAGTTTGTCAGGGTTGGTATAGAGCGTAGAAAGTGAGGAAACAGCAGTATTTACAAAGGTTGGGTAAATCCTTTTTACTATATTTTCAACACCGGTCAACCTGTCTCCCAAATCCTTGATTTTGTTGACCAGAGGTGATAGAGCAGCATTTAACAATCGCTCTATTTGAGCCAATAGGGTCGACTGGAGGGGGAGAACAGAGTCATTTATTGTAATCCCCGCATGAAGTGGCGTTGAAACAGTTGGGTTGGCGGGGAAAGAAGAGGAGCAACCGCACATTTGATCGACAATCAATAGAATCTCCTCGTTGTTCCTTTTGCTGGGTGACACCCGTGACATTGTTTTAGCTTGTAACAAGATTGTTCCAGGGGATAAAGGTACATCCTGGGTAGTACAGTTTATGAGGTTAGTATCTCTCCCCACAGTAGGGGGAGTTGATATATCAGGGGCATAGTTTGTGCCACACACGGCATTAAGCTCTTCCCAAATAGACATGGTATATGGACAACAAAAGCCCGATAACAACACTGGACAGGTAGAACACGATAATAAACAGGGAGAAATGTATATGTACCTCCTCTTTTGATGGGGCCAAGTGGGGTGGCCCGCCCCGTCCTCCTCAGGTCCTCTGAGGGCCACAGAGGGCCCGCCCTTTGCCCGGGCTTAGCCCCGGGCGCTGACCCGCGCGCGATCCCGCGACGCGGGGGCTCGCGCTGGCCTTATGCGCACCTCCGGGGGCGGGTCAGGATGCGCGCCCTCCTTGGCGCTAGTGAAGCTGGGGGATGTAGTCCCCGAAACCGCCGCCTCGCCGCGATGGCCGGGAGGCGGCAAACAACAGGAGGCAAACTGGCAGCAGGTAACCCGGTGACCGTTCGTGGCCCAAGCTATGGCCTCCCAGACCTCCCTGGTCGATAGGTATGTCAAGTCCCCCGCTCCCCCGGGGCTCGCGCTGGCCTTATGTGAACCTCCGGGGGCGGGACAGGATGCGCGCCCTCCTTGGCGCTAGTGAAGCTGGGGGATGTAGTCCCCGAAACCGCCGCCTCGCCGGCCGGGAGGCGGCAAACAACAGGAGGCAAACTGGCAGCAGGTAACCCGGTGACCGTTCGTGGCCCAAGCTATGGCCTACCAGACCTCCCTGGTCGATAGGTATGTCAAGTGCCCCGCTCCCCCGGGGCTCGCGCTGGCCTTATGCGCACCTCCGGGGGCGGGACAGGATGCGCGCCCTCCTTGGCGCTAGGGAAGCTGGGGGATGTAGTCCCCGAAACCGCCGCCTCGCCGCAATGGCCGGGAGGCGGCAAACAACAGGAGGCAAACTGGCAGCAGGTAACCCGGTGACCGTTCGTGGCCCAAGCTATGGCCTCCCAGACCTCCCTGGTTGATAGGTATGGCAAGTCCCCCGCTCCCCCGGGGCTCGCGCTGGCCTTATGCGCACCTCCGGGGACGGGACAGGATGCGCGCCCTCCTTGGCGCTAGTGAAGCTGGGGGATGTAGTCCCCGAAACCGCCGCCTCGCCGCGATGGCCGGGAGGCGGCAAACAACAGGAGGCAAACTGGCAGCAGGTAACCCGGTGACCGTTCGTGGCCCAAGATATGGCCTCCCAGACCTCCCTGGTCGATAGGTATGTCAAGTCCCCCGCTCCCCCGGGGCTCGCGCTGGCCTTATGCGCACCTCCGGGGGCGGGAAAGGATGCGCGCCCTCCTTGGCGCTAGTGAAGCTGGGGGATGTAGTCCCCGAAACCGCCGCCTCACCGCGATGGCCGGGAGGCGGCAAACAACAGGAGGCAAACTGGCAGCAGGTAACCCGGTGACCGTTCGTGGCCCAAGCTATGGCCTCCCAGACCTCCCTGGTCTATAGGTATGTCAAGTCCCCCGCTCCCCCGGGGCTCGTGCTGGCCTTATGCGCACCTCCGGGGGCGGGACAGGATGCGCGCCCTCCTTGGCGCTAGTGAAGCTGGGGGATGTAGTCCCCGAAACCGCCGCCTCGCCGCGATGGCCGCGAGGCGGCAAACAACAGGAGGCAAACTGGCAGCAGGTAACCCGGTGACCGTTCGTGGCCCAAGCTATGGCCTCCCAGACCTCCCTGGTCGATAGGTATGTCAAGTCCCCCGCTCCCCCGGGGCTCGCGCTGGCCTTATGCACACCTCCGGTGGCGGGACAGGATGCGCGCCCTCCTTGGCGCTAGTGAAGCTGGGGGATGTAGTCCCCGAAACCGCCGCCTCGCCGCGATGGCCGGGAGGCGGCAAACAACAGGAGGCAAACTGGCAGCAGGTAACCCGGTGACCGTTCGTGGCCCAAGCTATGGCCTCCCAGACCTCCCTGGTTGATAGGTATGTCAAGTCCCCCGCTCCCCCGGGGCTCGCGCTGGCCTTATGCGCACCTCCGGGGGCGGGACAGGATGCGCGCCCTCCTTGGCGCTAGTGAAGCAGGGGGATGTAGTCCCCGAAACCGCCGTCTCACCGCGATGGCCGGGAGGCGGCAAACAACAGGAGGCAAACTGGCAGCAGGTAACCCGGTGACCGTTCGTGGCCCAAGCTATGGCCTCCCAGACCTCCCTGGTCGATCGGTATGTCAAGTCCCCCGCTCCCCCGGGGCTCGCGCTGGCCTTATGCGCACCTCCGGGGGCGGGACAGGATGCGCGCCCTCCTTGGCGCTAGTGAAGCTGGGGGATGTAGTCCCCGAAACCGCCGCCTCGCCGCGATGGCCGGGAGGCGGCAAACAACAGGAGGCAAACTGGCAGCAGGTAATCCGGTGACCATTCGTGGCCCAAGCTATGGCCTCCCAGACCTCCCTGGTCGATAGGTATGTCAAGTCCCCCGCTCCCCCGGGGCTCGCGCTGGCCTTATGCGCACCTCCGGGGGCGGGACAGGATGCGCGCCCTCCTTGGCGCTAGTGAAGCTGGGGGATGTAGTCCCCGAAACCGCCGCCTCGCCGCGATGGCCGGGAGGCGGCAAACAACAGGAGGCAAACTGGCAGCAGGTAACCCGGTGACCGTTCGTGGCCCAAGCTATGGCCTCCCAGACCTCCCTGGTCGATAGGTATGTCAAGTCCCCCGCTCCCCCGGGGCTCGCGCTGGCCTTATGCGCACCTCCGGGGGCGGGACAGGATGCGCGCCCTTCTTGGCGCTAGTGAAGCTGGGGGATGTAGTCCCTGAAACCGCCGCCTCGCCACGATGGCCGGGAGGCGGCAAACAACAGGAGGCAAACTGGCAGCAGGTAACCCGGTGACCGTTCGTGGCCCAAGCTATGGCCTCCCAGACCTCCCTGGTCGATAGGTATGTCAAGTCCCCCGCTCCCCCGGGGCTCGCGCTGGCCTTATGCGCACCTCCGGGGGCGGGACAGGATGCGCGCCCTCCTTGGCGCTAGTGAAGCTGGGGGATGTAGTCCCCGAAACCGCCGCCTCACCGCGATGGCCGGGAGGCGGCAAACAACAGGAGGCAAACTGGCAGCAGGTAACCCGGTGACCGTTCGTGGCCCAAGCTATGGCCTCCCAGACCTCCCTGGTCGATAGGTATGTCAAGTCCCCCGCTCCCCCGGGGCTCGCGCTGGCCTTATGCGCACCTCCGGGGGCGGGACAGGATGCGCGCCCTCCTTGGCGCTAGTGAAGCTGGGGGATGTAGTCCCCGAAACCGCCGCCTCGCCGCGATGGCCGGGAGGCGGCAAACAACAGGAGGCAAACTGGCAGCAAGTAACCCGGTGACCGTTCGTGGCCCAAGCTATGGCCTCCCAGACCTCCCTGGTCGATAGGTATGTCAAGTCCCCCGCTCCCCCGGGGCTCGCGCTGGCCTTATGCGCACCTCCGGGGGCGGGACAGGATGCGCGCCCTCCTTGGCGCTAGTGAAGCTGGGGGATGTAGTCCCCGAAACCGCCGCCTCGCCGCGATGGCCGGGAGGCGGCAAACAACAGGAGGCAAACTGGCAGCAGGTAACCCGGTGACCGTTCGTGGCCCAAGCTATGGCCTCCCAGACCTCCCTGGTCGATAGGTATGTCAAGTCCCCCGCTCCCCCGGGGCTCGCGCTGGCCTTATGCGCACCTCCGGGGGCGGGACAGGATGCGCGCCCTCCTTGGCGCTAGTGAAGATGGGGGATGTAGTCCCCGAAACCGCCGCCTCACCGCGATGGCCGGGAGGCGGCAAACAACAGGAGGCAAACTGGCAGCAGGTAACCCGGTGACCGTTCGTGGCCCAAGCTATGGCCTCCCAGACCTCCCTGGTCGATAGGTATGTCAAGTCCCCCGCTCCCCCGGGGCTCGCGCTGGCCTTATGCGCACCTCCGGGGGCGGGACAGGATGCGCGCCCTCCTTGGCGCTAGTGAAGCTGGGGGATGTAGTCCCCGAAACCGCCGCCTCGCCGCAATGGCCGGGAGGCGGCAAACAACAGGAGGCAAACTGGCAGCAAGTAACCCGGTGACCGTTCGTGGCCCAAGCTATGGCCTCCCAGACCTCCCTGGTCGATAGGTATGTCAAGTCCCCCGCTCCCCCGGGGCTCGCGCTGGCCTTATGCGCACCTCCGGGGGCGGGACAGGATGCGCGCCCTCCTTGGCGCTAGTGAAGCTGGGGGATGTAGTCCCCAAAACCGCCGCCTCGCCGTGATGGCCGGGAGGCGGCAAACAACAGGAGGCAAACTGGCAGCAGGTAACCCGGTGACCGTTCGTGGCCCAAGCTATGGCCTCCCAGACCTCCCTGGTCGATAGGTATGGCAAGTCCCCCGCTCCCCCGGGGCTCGCGCTGGCCTTATGCGCACCTCCGGGGGCGGGACAGGATGCGCGCCCTCCTTGGCGCTAGTGAAGCTGGGGGATGTAGTCCCCGAAACCGCCGCCTCGCCGCGATGGCCGGGAGGCGGCAAACAACAGGAGGCAAACTGGCAGCAGGTAACCCGGTGACCGTTCGTGGCCCAAGCTATGGCCTCCCAGACCTCCCTGGTCGATAGGTATGTCAAGTCCCCCGCTCCCCCGGGGCTCGCGCTGGCCTTATGCACACCTCCGGTGGCGGGACAGGATGCGCGCCCTCCTTGGCGCTAGTGAAGCTGGGGGATGTAGTCCCCGAAACCGCCGCCTCGCCGCGATGGCCGGGAGGCGGCAAACAACAGGAGGCAAACTGGCAGCAGGTAACCCGGTGACCGTTCGTGGCCCAAGCTATGGCCTCCCAGACCCCCCTGGTCGATAGGTATGTCAAGTCCCCCGCTCCCCCGGGGCTCGCGCTGGCCTTATGCGCACCTCCGGGGGCGGGACAGGATGCGCGCCCTCCTTGGCGCTAGTGAAGCAGGGGGATGTAGTCCCCGAAACCGCCGTCTCACCGCGATGGCCGGGAGGCGGCAAACAACAGGAGGCAAACTGGCAGCAGGTAACCCGGTGACCGTTCGTGGCCCAAGCTATGGCCTCCCAGACCTCCCTGGTCGATCGGTATGTCAAGTCCCCCGCTCCCCCGGGGCTCGCGCTGGCCTTATGCGCACCTCCGGGGGCGGGACAGGATGCGCGCCCTCCTTGGCGCTAGTGAAGCTGGGGGATGTAGTCCCCGAAACCGCCGCCTCGCCGCGATGGCCGGGAGGCGGCAAACAACAGGAGGCAAACTGGCAGCAGGTAATCCGGTGACCATTCGTGGCCCAAGCTATGGCCTCCCAGACCTCCCTGGTCGATAGGTATGTCAAGTCCCCCGCTCCCCCGGGGCTCGCGCTGGCCTTATGCGCACCTCCGGGGGCGGGACAGGATGCGCGCCCTCCTTGGCGCTAGTGAAGCTGGGGGATGTAGTCCCCGAAACCGCCGCCTCGCCGCGATGGCCGGGAGGCGGCAAACAACAGGAGGCAAACTGGCAGCAGGTAACCCGGTGACCGTTCGTGGCCCAAGCTATGGCCTCCCAGACCTCCCTGGTCGATAGGTATGTCAAGTCCCCCGCTCCCCCGGGGCTCGCGCTGGCCTTATGCGCACCTCCGGGGGCGGGACAGGATGCGCGCCCTTCTTGGCGCTAGTGAAGCTGGGGGATGTAGTCCCTGAAACCGCCGCCTCGCCACGATGGCCGGGAGGCGGCAAACAACAGGAGGCAAACTGGCAGCAGGTAACCCGGTGACCGTTCGTGGCCCAAGCTATGGCCTCCCAGACCTCCCTGGTCGATAGGTATGTCAAGTCCCCCGCTCCCCCGGGGCTCGCGCTGGCCTTATGCGCACCTCCGGGGGCGGGACAGGATGCGCGCCCTCCTTGGCGCTAGTGAAGCTGGGGGATGTAGTCCCCGAAACCGCCGCCTCACCGCGATGGCCGGGAGGCGGCAAACAACAGGAGGCAAACTGGCAGCAGGTAACCCGGTGACCGTTCGTGGCCCAAGCTATGGCCTCCCAGACCTCCCTGGTCGATAGGTATGTCAAGTCCCCCGCTCCCCCGGGGCTCGCGCTGGCCTTATGCGCACCTCCGGGGGCGGGACAGGATGCGCGCCCTCCTTGGCGCTAGTGAAGCTGGGGGATGTAGTCCCCGAAACCGCCGCCTCGCCGCGATGGCCGGGAGGCGGCAAACAACAGGAGGCAAACTGGCAGCAAGTAACCCGGTGACCGTTCGTGGCCCAAGCTATGGCCTCCCAGACCTCCCTGGTCGATAGGTATGTCAAGTCCCCCGCTCCCCCGGGGCTCGCGCTGGCCTTATGCGCACCTCCGGGGGCGGGACAGGATGCGCGCCCTCCTTGGCGCTAGTGAAGCTGGGGGATGTAGTCCCCGAAACCGCCGCCTCGCCGCGATGGCCGGGAGGCGGCAAACAACAGGAGGCAAACTGGCAGCAGGTAACCCGGTGACCGTTCGTGGCCCAAGCTATGGCCTCCCAGACCTCCCTGGTCGATAGGTATGTCAAGTCCCCCGCTCCCCCGGGGCTCGCGCTGGCCTTATGCGCACCTCCGGGGGCGGGACAGGATGCGCGCCCTCCTTGGCGCTAGTGAAGATGGGGGATGTAGTCCCCGAAACCGCCGCCTCACCGCGATGGCCGGGAGGCGGCAAACAACAGGAGGCAAACTGGCAGCAGGTAACCCGGTGACCGTTCGTGGCCCAAGCTATGGCCTCCCAGACCTCCCTGGTCGATAGGTATGTCAAGTCCCCCGCTCCCCCGGGGCTCGCGCTGGCCTTATGCGCACCTCCGGGGGCGGGACAGGATGCGCGCCCTCCTTGGCGCTAGTGAAGCTGGGGGATGTAGTCCCCGAAACCGCCGCCTCGCCGCGATGGCCGGGAGGCGGCAAACAACAGGAGGCAAACTGGCAGCAAGTAACCCGGTGACCGTTCGTGGCCCAAGCTATGGCCTCCCAGACCTCCCTGGTCGATAGGTATGTCAAGTCCCCCGCTCCCCCGGGGCTCGCGCTGGCCTTATGCGCACCTCCGGGGGCGGGACAGGATGCGCGCCCTCCTTGGCGCTAGTGAAGCTGGGGGATGTAGTCCCCAAAACCGCCGCCTCGCCGTGATGGCCGGGAGGCGGCAAACAACAGGAGGCAAACTGGCAGCAGGTAACCCGGTGACCGTTCGTGGCCCAAGCTATGGCCTCCCAGACCTCCCTGGTCGATAGGTATGTCAAGTCCCCCGCTCCCCCGGGGCTCGCGCTGGCCTTATGCGCACCTCCGGGGGCGGGACAGGATGCGCGCCCTCCTTGGCGCTAGTGAAGCTGGGGGATGTAGTCCCCGAAACCGCCGCCTCGCCGCGATGGCCGGGAGGCGGCAAACAACAGGAGGCAAACTGGCAGCAGGTAACCCGGTGACCGTTCGTGGCCCAAGCTATGGCCTCCCAGACCTCCCTGGTCGATAGGTATGTCAAGTCCCCCGCTCCCCCGGGGCTCGCGCTGGCCTTATGCGCACCTCTGGGGGCGGGACAGGATGCGCGCCCTCCTTGGCGCTAGTGAAGCTGGGGGATGTAGTCCCCGAAACCGCTGCCTCGCCGCGATGGCCGGGAGGCGGCAAACAACAGGAGGCAAACTGGCAGCAGGTAACCCGGTGACCGTTCGTGGCCCAAGCTATGGCCTCCCAGACCTCCCTGGTCGATAGGTATGTCAAGTCCCCCCGCGCAAGAGTAACTTGGGCGAAGGTGAGGGAGAACTGCGGAGCCGGGATGAACTAGCTGGTGGTGGGCTTAGCGGACGAGGGCTCACAAGTCTACGCAGAGCCAGGAGAGGTAGGCGAGGACTGTGTGTTGGTGAGCACCCTCCTGAGTCCGGTTAGGGGCCCGCTGACACTTTACAGCAAATCGTCCCGAGTGTCGGTGGGATTGGCCTGGCCTGCAGAGACGGCCTCCGGTGTCATATACTTTGGGATGGAAGAGACTGACAAGTTACGCTCGGATATCACGGCCCGCTCGGTGTTAGGGGGGCCCCTTGCTTCACCCGGATCTTTGGGAGGGCCTGACGCGGGCAATGTCCTCGGCCAGAGGTTGGAGGGATAAAACCATCAAGGACTTGTTTACTAAAGCTCCGGCAGGGAAACAGGCTGACCCTGTGGCGATGGCTGCCGGTCCCCCCACCCCGGGCCAGGCGGATGGTCCAGAGCCTATCACTAAATCCTTTCTTGAATCCCTATTTAACACCCTACGAGATGACATACACACCTTGAAGTGGGCACTCAAGGAGGAGATTAAGGAGGTCCGACGGGACACGGATGCCATCGGGGAACGGGTGGAGGGCAAGTGTGAGGGCTGGGATGCGGAAGTGGAGGCACTACAGCAGGAAATATTTCCTATACACGATCAGCAAGTGGACCTTCAGACACACATGGAGGATTTAGAAAATCGCTCCCGACGTCATAACATTAGGATTAGAGGCGTGAAAGTGACCGAGGACACTAAAGATCTCTTCTGTTTTGCCCGAGAACTGTTTAATCACATACTGGGGCGCCCCTCTGATGCCGAGCTTTGTATCGACAGGGCACACCGGGTGGGCCCCCCGTGCTCGGCTTCTGCTTCACCTCCAGATATTTTAGTCTGTGTGCAAGACTTCCACACAAAGGAGGAGATCCTTCAAAAGGCACGTCAGTTGAATGCCCTTACCTTCGGAGACCACTCACCTGCCCTGTTTCAAGATTTGTCCGCCCTCACTCTGCAGAAGAGCAGGACCTTCAAGCCAGTTACAGCACTACTGCAGCAACGCAATATCCCCTATATCTGGGGTCACCCGTTTCGACTAGTGTTTAAATGGGACAGTAAAGTCTATCAGCTGAGGTCTCTGACGGAGGCGTGCAGGCTTCTGGGCATCGACATGCCGACTGAGGGCAAGGAAGAACCCGACCGGGCGACAGATGGAAATGACTCCAGACCGCAATGGCGTCAGCTGAGGCGGAGGCGACGGGCGAGAAGACCCCCTGCGGCAGTGATCGAGGAGGGCCAGTCGGCTGCGGTGGAAATAGTGGCGACAGAGTTGGCTTCGACTCAATGTGGCTGACATTTAAGATTGCATAGCCTATAATGTGCACACTTTCTTTTCTGGCAATGGCCGGCGGGGGGAGGGGGTATGTTGGGATTGCTTGAGTTACCCGTATTGCTGCATTACCACACATCTACGGATGATGGACACACTGTTCAGAAGTATTGTTTTTCTCTTTTTTTGGGGTTTGGAGGGACAGGGAGGGAAGAGAGGGATTCAACGGTCCTTAGTCCACCAGGAGCCTAGGTAAGTTCTGATTACTCGAGCCCGCCGCATGGGCGGATCTGGTGCAGGAGGGGGGTGTGAGGCCTCTCATTGGTCAGTATTCTTCAATGGATACCCAATAGATAGTGACTAGATGCAAGTAGCGGAATTGAAAATACTCACACTTAATGTGAGGGGTCTGAATAATCCAGTCAAACGTAGGGCCGTGCTTCTCTGTTTTGAACAAACTTATACAGACAAATGCCTCCTGCAGGAGACGCATCTCTTACAGAGAGACTGCCAGCGTCTTCGGTCTAGGAAGTTTCCCCTACAGTTTTTCTCCTCTAGTTCCACCAAGACAGCAGGGGTGGCCATCCTCGTGTCTCAGAGATTTAAAGGTCAGGTCTTGGATAAGTTGGCAGAGATCAAGGGGCGATTCTTTATCTACAGATTTTCTTTAGGCTCTACCCTTTTTTCTATTGGCTCGGTTTACGCACCAAATGAGGGGCGAGAGAGGTTTTTTCACACGATGCTTACAGAGGCCACTTCTACATCAGACCGCCATATACTGCTAGGGGGAGACCTTAACCTGGTTTTTGATAATGTTCTAGACAGGTCCTGCCAGCGTACCACATAAGCAGGAGCGCTATCGGGCGTGGGTCTAGCCAGGCTGCATAAATTAGGCTTTAGGGATCTTTAGCGCAGTCTTCACCCAGAGGAGCGGGAATACTCATATTTTTCACATGCGCACAAAACATATGCCCGCCAAGAGAACCTGCTTGCTACGCTGCCCACACAAGCCTTAGCTACAAAGGTGGAGATTGGAGTTGCCTCCTTATCAGACCATGCCCCGGTAACTGTTAGCCTTGCTCTTCCCCCTCTCCAGTGCGCGCAGGGGACATGGCGTCTTAGAGAGACACTACTGCACCGGAAAGACGTGATCTCACTAATCCAGCGCGCCCTCACAGACTATCTCTCCCATAATAGCAACACAGATACCACACTTGCGACACAGTGGGCAGCCCTGAAGGCGGTCCTTAGAGGTGAATTTATAGCTATCTCGGCTGCGGATAATATTGAGAGGCAGCGCAAGTGGGATGACCTTACTCAGCAGGTTAGGGACCTAGAGCAAATGCACCAGAGCACGGGGGCACCCAGGGTTTGGCGGCGGTTGAAAGTGGTAAGGCAACAATTAGTGGCGTTAGACCAGGATAAAGTGGAGTTTGCAGCCTTGCGTTTGTGCCACGCCTTCTACACGGGTGGAGATAGATGTGGGAGATTACTGGCACACAATTTGAGGGAGACGAGTCAGCAGCAGATAGTGGAAGAGATAGTTAGGAGAGACGGGAGGCGTGTCACTGAAGATCACGACATAGCTGAAGCGTTTAGGGATTTTTATGCCGACCTTTACACGGTGAACCTACTGGTGATGCGGAGGAGGAGGTCTTTTTGGACTCTATTCCCCTCCCGACACTCTTGCGGGATCAGGTGGACCTTCTGGAGAGCGCTATCAGGCCGGAAGAGATCATAGCGGCCATCTCCTGCTTGAAAGTGGGAAAAGCACCCGGGCCTGACGGGTTTCCAGCGAGTTTTTATAAAGCGTTCTGTTCGCAATTTGTTCCCTTACTGGAGCACCTTTTTAATTCCTTCTCTGAGGCAGGTGCGATCCCGAGTGATCTCTTGGAGGCCTCAATTGCGGTAATCCCGAGGTCGGGAAAAGACCGAACATGATGCGAGGTGTACCGACCTATCTCACTTCTCAACGTTGATTTAAAACTGTATACGGGGATTTTAGCGGCACGACTTAGACCACACATTGGGGGTCTGATTGACCCGGATCAGGCTGGCTTTATTCCTGAACGCCAGACCTCGGACAATACAAAGAGGGCCCTACATCTTATTGAGAAGGCTACACGGACAGCTGGGGAATATATGATGCTAGCTATCGATGCCGAGAAGGGGTTTGATAGGGTTTCCTGGCCCCATTTGGCGAGGGTCCTTGAGAAGGCAGGTATGCGGCCGAAGTTTCGTACTCATGTACTGAACTGTTATAAATATCCGACAGCGACAGTGCGAGTTAACGGTTTCACTTTCCCCCGGTTTGCTATAGAGAGAGGAACGAGGCAGGGATGTCCATTATCGCCCCTCCTTTTTGCTCTCTATTTGGAGCCGTTAGCGCAGAAGCTAAGGTGCAATCCAGATGTTACAGGGATCAAATTGGGGAGCTACGTACATACGATTAGCCTGTATGCTGACAATGTCTTGATATCGTTATCGCAACCTGCGGTCGCTCTACCGGCCTGTATCGCAGACTTGGACTCATTCGGTCGGATCTCCGGGTTTAAGGTTAATATGAGCAAATCGGTAGCACTAGATCTATCCCTGGAAAAGTGCACTCGGGAGCTACTAGCTAAGGAGTTTCCCATTCATTGGGTGACTGAGGCGGTTCCCTACTTGGGGATCAGGCTGGCTCCATCCCTGAGAGACACGGTGGACATCAATTATGCTCACTTACGGGCTAAGATCCGGGAAGAATTGAGGCAGTGGAAGCACTATCCTTTATCCAGGATGGGTAGGGTTGCAGCAATAAAAATTACTGTCCTTCCGCAGGTCTTATATCTGTTTCGCACTATTCCCCTACGACCTCCCAAAGGTTGGATAAAACAGACGCAATCTGAATTGGCCCAATTTATTTGGAATGGGAGAAAGCCGCGCCTTAAACTTCGAATAGCAATGCTCCATCCAGAACATGGAGGGATCGGCCTCCCAGACTTGTCATATTTTTAGGCGGCTCAACTCCGCCTCTTGGTGGAATGGAGCAGATGGGAGTCTGAAAAGCCCTGGCTTTTTCAAGACCAGGCTGTGGCTGGCAGACCTTTACAGGAAGTCCCCTTTCTTCGCAAGCACCACAGGCCCCCCAATTTGTACACCTCGTACGTCACCAGGGTCCCCTTAGAGGTATGGGATAAGACGAACATTAGCCACGACTTCACTACTTTCCCGTCCCCGCTTACCCCTATTTTGGATAATCTGGACTTTACCCCGGGGTTAGACGATGTGGCCTTCGCGGGCTGGCGGGCAGCAGGATTTCGATTTTTTTACCACCTATATGCAGCTGATGGGGTGATTCCCTTCTCTCATTTGGGCTGTCGGAAAGGGAAAGACTCCGCTACATGCAGGTACGACATTGGACTCCTAGTGAGCAAGTTCGCTCCGGGGCTGACAGACAGCTTACTCCCTATGAATATTGGTTAATCACACGTAAGACAGATAAGAAATGAATCTCTGACCTTTATAAGATACTACTGAATACATACGCATATGTCTACAGTGCTAGCAGAGCTTGCTGGGAGAGGGAATTGGACAGGACTTTTACTCGCAAAGAATGGGAATGTATTTATTATAGAGCGCGTCATTCCGCCTACCATATGGGACTTACAGGCACCCTAACACAAATTGTAATATACTGGTACTACACCCCTGAACGTCTTCACGAAATGGATCATACTAAGGATGAACTTTGTTGGCGGGGTTGTGGATAGGTGGGGAATCAGGTGCATTTGCTCTGGGATTGTACACACCTTCAGGGCTATTGGAAACAGGTTCTAGATGAGGTGGACGCACACTTAGATACAGAGATTCCCCATCTCCCATCATACGTCCTTTTGGGGCTTCCGAACCCCCTGATGTATCCGCTGCACTTCCGTAGAGGTTGCCTGATTGTGATTGCGCTGGGCTCAGCACTGCAGATCATTGTAGCTCACTGGTGGACAGCGCTTGTTCCCACACTGCATGGATGGCTCCATCGTCTATAGATGGTGCTTGGCATGGAAAAACTCTCTCTCTAACAGCAGCTGGGGAGGGAGCAAAATATGCGGAACTATGGCAGCCCTTTTTGTCCCTATTGTCTTCGAAGTTTCGTGAGGTCACCTGCCCATGGTACCTTAGACTGTTGCGTCTCGCTGAGACGGAAGGTGGAGAATAGAGATGGCGGGAAGGACTTGGCTCAAATTCCGTGGACTAGGACCAGAGGGAGGGGTGGGTTGGGGAGGTTAGGGTAGGGGGTAAGGGGAGGAGGGTTTGGGGGTGGGGGTTTTTCCTTTTCTCTGTTCCCCTTTTTCTTTTCTCCTTGATTTCTTTAATGAGGGGGTGGTACGCACTTAGACATTGCCTGTTTTCAGTTCGCGGTTGCTGCTTGGACGCAGTCTATCTAGTGTGTTCTGCTTTGGTTCAGCTATTTCAAGTAATGTCACTGACATTTTGTGTATGCTTATTGTGTGACACTCCTTCAATAAAATTATTTAATACTACAAACGTGCACCTTCAAGAAAAAGCACTCACTGAATCTTCAAGAAATTATCTGTTTTATTCACTGAGTCATATTCAGCAAGTAGATATTATTACCACATTATATAGTAGTTGTAGAGAGGTTGCTCCGAAAGGGGGGTGAAGGAGTAGTAGGATACCCTAAATGGCGAAGTACTGTGATCCCCAGGCTGCTCTAAATCAAGTTTTCCAAGACTCAATTAGGGAGTGATTGGTTCCCCTTGGATTGGAATTCATTCCTTTTCCCTAACCAGTACTATTGGCTGGCTATGACTGGGTTGTGAATACCCTCAATGTGGATTAACTACTACTACACCGCAATCATGATGCGGACTACCCAACTCCGGGAGCTGCGATCAGGGCCATTAAGCTACAGGTACCCGTAGTAGGTTGCCTCCTGTGCTTCTCCTGTCCTGAAGAAGACCTGCAAGCTGAGGATAAAATAGACCCCCCACACATTTAGTCGAGTCAAAACGTCGCCATTCACCCCAAGTGGGCCTTTACCTTATGCCCCCATAATACCGCCCAAACGAACAGATGATACCTCTCTACACTTATTGAAAATGATCAAGATTAACTATATCAATGATCAATGAAGGGCAGGCCATAACTAACTGGTTTTGATGCTATCTGTAACCAGTTCTGATTGGAAATATTGCAATATTATATATTGAACTATCTTCCCTCTGTGAATTTCCCCCTCCCTTTCTTCACTTATATCTATTCTCACACTTGAGCACTACTCCTTCAGCCCCCTTTTGGAGCAACTTCTCTACAACTACTGTATAACGTGGTAAAAATGTCTACTTGCTGATTATGACTTTGAATAAGACAGATAGTTTCTTGAAGATTCAGTGGGTGCTTTTTGTTGAAGGTGCACGTTTAAAAGAAAACACTCTATTCAGTACCTTGTGCTTATTTTTGCATGCCAAAATTGTATTACAAATCATAAATGACTTTTGACCTAAGTGTGCGATGAATAAGCCTAGGACCACCTGTTCTCTAGATATATCGGGGGCAGACTTCTGTACAGTCTTGAACTTGTTTGCAAGATCATAATGGCAGAATGCATTCTGCACAATATTTCTGTATGCACAAACATGCCATTGGATGAAGACCAAGAGGAGAATGACAATCCAGCGGATGGCCAGGGAGAAGAGGCAGATGATAGACCACCACAGCCACTCAAATGATCAGAATTGTTTTTACATAATCACAATAAACAAATATCACATCCCATGCATATTTCTTGAAACAAACAAACCAAATGTTACTTTTTTAAATAAAATATTACTACAAAAAAGTCTTGTTCTTTGCCTTCAAAAGTTTATATATCTGTCAAGTGAAAGGTAACTAAAAAATGTGCTACACAGCTATCACATATAGCAGTTGACAGAAAACTATCAAACAAAGATTGGGGTTGTAACAACCTATTGGGCATATGAGCAAATCTATGTGTATGGTCCCTCAGTGACAATCAATATGTATGTGTTGTGTCATCCCGGGAGCACATACATGTCTGATTATACAAGAGTGTAGAACAACAAACATTGTATGTCTGATGCATCATTGTAGCTGCCGCCGCATAGCAAGAAATCTTCATAATATGTACAATCAAACATATCTGTGAATCCAATGGCACAGGAATAAAGGTGAGTGACAACAGTATCAAATATACATTGCAGATCTGTACTGCATCCACTTCTGGGTGTGGAGGATGATGATAGTACAGATTCAATAAATGGTGTGTCATTACAGTTCTGGGAATGCCTCAAACACCAAGCACACACAGTGAAACAACAAATGAAATAGAGAATTATCTCAAAAGCTTACACATGTGCCATTGTAATGATCAATAGTCACATGACATGCGCCTAGACACCCATGGGTATTAGTGCACTATATAACATCATATAACGTTTACTGTGCATGTATCATTCTACAACACAACAATGATCTGTCAATGCTATAGTCACGTAAGCACAAACAATGACATAAATGCCAGACATGGGACAAATTACTAGACAGCAGCACACAACACCGTGTATGTAGGACCATTTATCTGCCAAGGCGATGTCAGTGATTTATCTATGTCACATGCACCACAACAAGCTTTCCTCATGGCCTCTTCCAAGAACTCTAGCTATGTGTTCATACACCCAAATCAGAGAGCATACATACACATTAGTGAAGTGATACTGGGAATACATCCCAACAACATGCAACATATGACGACAGGAATGGACATTGTTTGGAGTCATACTGTCAGGAAATCATTCATCATAGCCCCCAGAAGGTGCACCACCTACATCTGGATTACGACTGCACGTTCACACATATAATTTGCATGATGTTTGTACATTTGCACATCAGCACAGCTACACCAACCTATATAGCAAAACAGCTGCAGGCACAGTTCAACACAAAGACAAACATGCTTCTAAGAAGAAATGTTAATGTCACACAATGTTGCATCTCTCAAGCAAGGTACAACATCTCATAATGAAGTGGTGGTGTGCAAGCTGTCCAGCTACCATGTATGATTCATGTAACAGTACAGTGTGCACACCAAGACACTCCACCACAGTCAGAAGTATGCCTGACATAAATATCTGTCCCAATATCATCCAGGCAAATCCATCATAAAAGAAAGTGCTCCCTAACATGTGTTGATGATAGGCTGCACCACATGTTTGCTTTGTGAATGGCAACATTGGCTAGCAGATCACATGTTCCATATCGTACATGGAAAACTGTTAGGTACAAGCAGTTTTTATCCGGACAATGTTCAGATACACCCACTGGCCCTCCTCTGCTTCACACCCAACCATTTCCAATAAATCAATACTACAGCAGGTGTCAATGCACATCCCTTTCTCTGACTCACTGACTCAGCCAGCATAATCCTTGGTGAGTACAGATAATACAATCCAGGGTACTGCATGATACGCAAACTATGCATTTTAAAATACTGATACTGGGGAAGAAAGTGGACACTCTAATTTGCCTAATCACATGTCATCTTCATAACAAGTCTTGTAGAGCAGATGGACCTCATCCTCGACAGTGACAGACAGCACAACCTACTCTTGCTTAATGACGTTGAGAGGACATTCACAATAGATAGGATGTCTATCCTATTACATCAGTGTCTTCGTGGTGTGTGTCTTGCAATGCACACTAACATTTGTACATTACCAGTAGCACCTTCAATGATCAGCACCAACAAGTTGCACTATGTATACTTCGCATGTCAGTGAGTTTAAAACAATAACATGACAAACCTTGTCATCAGGTAAGGTTCATTGCTCAAGTAAGAATGGCAAGAAAATGGGACCACCATATCACGCACAATGCAGGCATTTTCATCCCTGTCGGTCTGCTGTTACTCAGCAGTATCTGTGTCTAGACACCAGGGTGTCATACAAAGGCACAGCATGATCTTCTGGCCATGTGGACTGCTTGTCCTTACAGGCATCATTACTTTTGCTGTTGCAAAGACTGTGATATGAAAAGTGCAGCCTTGTCATTTCAAAGTAACAATGACATGTTCACATGTGAATCTGGGTCTTCAACATGCTTGTACATGGCTCAGTGGGTCATGTAGAGCAATGCATTCTTTTGAGGTTTCTGCTCCATTATGCTATCTGTTACACACATTTAACTATGCATTATCTGAACTGTCCCTGTAAGATCTTGTAGCCATAGGGCACTATTAATATGTGCAGACACAACACCAAAACTAACTTACAATGGTATCTGTCCAGTCATAACATAATTTACCATTCCAGCTAATATTAACTTATTGCTGACACACTGGACTTATCTTGTGATGTTGCGTGCACAAGAACATACTCACACCATGTAACGTCTTGGCTAGCATTTTTGGTAATGTTGACAATGGAGATGGTCATTCCACACCGACCATATACCATGTCATGCATAGCACAGCATGAAATGCATAGACATATGTTATGAAAATGAAGCCCTGAGTGCCGTAGCACAGACTGTCATCAATCTCCCCCTCTGTGTCTCCAGCTATTCATATACCCCAATGTGAATGTGCAGTCATAGCTGTGCATTGCATGCTGCTTTGCAAACATCATAGTCAAGTAGTAACTGCCCGTTGGTCAAGCACATTTGTGTAGCAAGACCATTGAACTGGCACAGACATCACAGCAATGTAGGATGTAAGAGGCTCACATGTAGTGACACATACCACCAATGCCAACCCTAATGTGTGACACTGTGGCATGTGTCTACGTATACACATATCCAGTCATGAACAGACACCAATGTGAGTAAATAGTGCCTCCATGTAGATCAGGACCACTCATACCCGTAAAGTACAGATAAATTACACAAAAGTACACCAAAGAGACAAATACATACTGTGCTGTTATTCCAGACAAATCTTATGAAATGGTACATAACCTGATCAAGTATCAATAAGCATTAAAAAAAAAACAACGCAAATCCACATTTGCGCTAATATTTTTCATATCTGGTACGAAAAATACTCTAAAAACACCATATATACACATGTAATCTTCCCACTCACCCCTAGGCGTGTGTAATTTTGTTGCAAACCATGAAAACGGGCTGCCAACTGGCAGTAAATTATGTCTGTCTACATCCTGTCCCATGGAGGAGTACAGTACACTTTTACTTTCTCCTTCAGCCACACTGTTACTGTCTTTTGTGAGTTGTGGAGGTATTGGAAGGTGTCTGCTGGTCTTGGTGTTTTGGAGTGAGTTCTGTGTGTGGTGTACTGCCCATACTGTCCTTGTTGAGTCCTGTGTCTCTGTCCATATGTGTTTTTGCGAGTGTCTGATTGTTTTGTCCGGTGTACGTCTCTAGGGTACCTTTGTAAATTTCCATAATTATTAGGGGCTAATTGTGGCTTTTTTTTGTTTGCCTGGGGTCAACATTACGTTTGGGGATGTTGGGTCAGGGTAGGGAGGGTAGGATGAGGGAGGGGGCCTTAGGGGCCTTCCCCAGCCTTGTTAAATTGTACCTGCCCAAGATGGTAGAGGCTGGGGGATGTATCCTTCAGGGATACAATCTCAAAGTCCAGAAAGTGAGATGGGAGCACATCTGGGAGAAGATGCTTAGCATGTTTGGTGTGGACAGGAGTTTCCAGCAGTGGAAGCACGAGTGGCAGGACTATATTGGCCATGAGCGGGACCTAATGGAACACCTTGGACTCATCGTCGGCAGGCAGGTGGTAAGTACAGGACCAACATCGTATCACATCAGAGGATGAATGCCCAAGACACTAATTAGGTTGAGCACAACGTATATGCACCCATCATGGAAATGCCGTATGGCAAAAATGCATACCTGTCATGATATACTGTGCCACCCCTACATGCTTTGATATTGGTACACTTCACATGATCAACTGGCTGACAATCTCTGTGAGATACACAATGTGGGTCACCAAAATGTCAAAGCTTGTGATACACCTGGGCGTAGTTGAAAAACAGATTTGACCTACAAATGTCACATCTAGTGAGGTGTGAGAACAAATTCGTCATTCATGAAGCTGTGGGAAAGGTCTTAGTATGTTATGTCACTTAGACCGTGGCAGGGAGGTCCATTAGGCCACCAGGGTGAAATTGACATGTGTTGTGGGTAAGACAGGCTCAGCAGATTGCAACATATATTTAACGTGGCACCGCACCTGACTATTACAGTAAATGAAATTATATGATGAAGCCATCAATGATGTATGTGAGTCTTGCAAAATGTGATGTCAATGACATTAATTGTACTTTCGATATTCTTTCCGCAGCTGGAAGACCCTTGATCATACAAGGCAGTGTGGATGCATTCATGGACCCATATGCCACAGGTGAGTGTGTCGCTCCTAGCTTTGGATTGTATGTGTTGACATATTCAAGCAATTCCACAGGCCCTGTATGTAGTTGTATACAGTTTGGATGTGCATCACATGAACCTCACCTCTGGTGTGATGATGCTGCATCAAGTCAAGAGTTATGCACAGCAGCATCATGTGACAGCTTTGCCCTTCCGGACTTGATGTTGCAACTCCTCATAAGATTCACAACATCCTATCTATGTGCAAGTATAGAGACATGATGTGGGTGATGTCATAGCCATGTCATAGAGCCAATCACGCAGCATCGTAAACATCCATGTGCCCTGGCATGATTGTGCAAGGGTTCCAGATATGCTGCAGGCAATTTCAATTGTAGACTATTGTATATGGTGATAAGTTTGTTCCACTGAACATTTCACACCTGTTGATTATCATTTGCAAAGTGATGTGGCATTCTGACATGAACTATTGATAAAAACCCACATACAATCTTATTGTAAAATAACTAGAATGTACTACCATCACCCTATGATGTTTGCCCCCATGGAATCAACTGTGTCACCACAAAACAGTGATTTGACTTAAGCTGTGTCTGTGTGCACACACGCCGGTAAACAACCATTACAACGCATGCATTAGAACCCATGCTTTCACCGCGCATGCCAGTACAACAAAAATGGCTTGCTGTAGGGGGTGTAAGGTGTTGGATTTAATACCAACACCTTCCCTACTGTTGCACAGACTGGCGTTGGAATAGTAAATTATACTATTCCAAACTCCAGCGCACCCCCTCAGCAAGTCGAGGTAAATAATTGCATTGTAATGGCATGCGGGGTAAAAGCATGCATTGTAACGTCATACAACCACTCACGACACATTCAATTCAATATGTAATTTAGGTACAATGGTCAGACACTTATATGATGTATTGTGAATGATCTAATCAAAAAGTCACAATGATCCTGGCTCCTTGACATGGTGTAATGTGTACTGGCCAACTTTTGGACATGTTGCATGTCCACAGCTACACAAGTTAATTATGTACCCTTTGCATGGAATTATTTTTCTGTTGAATAGGGTACATATTGCACAACTGAAATAGGAGCCCATCAATACAAACTTTGTACACCACTCCTGCTGAAGATTGTACATGTGCGTGAAGGGGGACCTTACAGCACTTACACATTCATCCACACCACACAGGCACCCCTGCACAATGGTGCATGTGGCCAGCATTGGTGGTGGCCTGCTAACTTTTGCCCCAGAGCAGGGTGGTTCACGGGGGTGCATCATATTGTTGTCAATGAGATGCAGCCCTTTGTAGCCAATTAGGAGGAATGTGGAGTTGACCCTAGGAGGTCAATGTGACACTCTGCCACATCTCCAGTCAATATACCTCTTTGCTTGTTCATATTGCCCTTATTTTGTAGTCTGACGTAAATTATGTTTGCTCTATATTGGATTATTTGTATGTGCAGAATTCCAAGTCAGTGACACCACCATTATGTGTATTTAAATATATTCAATGACTGAGGTGACATGTGTCTCTATACCCCCAGGGACCATTGTGTCTGGAAAGAGATATGCAGACAGTGTTGGTGTACACTGAGGGATATTTCGTAGGACATGAGTGACATTGGTGAAGCCAGTCTCTGGTTGTTACTTACCCTGTTGCTGATGTAGCTGGTCATGTTCAGCACTATCCTGTCCCTGGACTCCAACCACCGATTCTTCGCAGATGAGCGCAGACACCTGTTCCTCTAGGCATCCAGCTCCTCCAGTGGCGCTGGACTACCACCTCTGGTCTGCAGTGTTGCCTGCCGATTCCTGGACACTTTCTGCTTGGTCTTGCACTTAGCATCATGCCAGTACTTCTTGCAGTCGGTCACTGTGCTCTTGACCCCTGCTACAGCATTCATCTTGGCTACTATGGACTACCATATTGCAATTTTGGTCGCCAATGATACTGTGGAGCTGAGAAAAAGCTGGTGTTTTTGTCTGTCACCTCCTCAGTCAGGATCTCATTTTCCTGCTAGCTGAACCTGGTCTTCCTCTTCCCCTGGGTCTCTGGCTGGCCCTCCTCGCTGTTTGCGGGATTAGGGGCATGTTCTCTTCTGCATTACTAGGTCCAGCTTCCTCAATGTGTCTTCTGGACTTTTTTCTATGTTTTATTTTTGTGTTTTGGGAACTTCGCAGGCGTTTTGCAGTTTATTTTTCCTGTGAAACCTGAAGAAAGTGGAGTCACACTGATTAGTGTGCAGTTCCTGACCACTGACTGGCTGGCTGTCACTTTTTGCATGTTTGCGGCAAGATTTTTATCGCCTCAACATAGGCCTTAACGTCGACAATTCCTGCCGCAATGAGAAACTATTGCCATGTACTGACGTATTGTAAATACATTGGTACCATGGTGATAGTTTTCAGTGCTACAAGGCGGTAAGAAAATTGCTGCTAACTAACGTTAGCATTAGTTTGTGGCAATTCTTGTGCACATGCCCCAGTGCACATGAGAGTGCATCACAATGTCCTTTGGCAATTGAGGGTCTGACTATTAAATGTTTCCACCCTAGAAAATATTCTTATTCGGTTTTGTGGAGGTGTGTGGTGAGTAGGATTTGTCACACAGTGAGCATCACAAGTAAGCTCCATGATGTGATCCTGCATTGCTCCACAAAGGATCCCACTATGGTCACCTACGTCAAATCGCCTAGGGAAAGAATTGTAGCATCTGCCGGAACATTATCAATGATAGCGAACTGTTGCACACTACTCATCCAGTTAGAGGACCCAAAGCCCACACATTCAGATACTAAACGAAGATCTGTGGGGTGTAGGGCTTTTTCTATTGCAATAAAACTCTAGGGAAGCAAAGTAAATGGTTGCCACAGCGGAGGAAAACAGATTGTTCTCATAATTAGCAATTGTGGCAACAGTGCTAGGAGAAGGCAGCAAATCATAGATTTTGTAGGCCACTGCTTCAACATAGTCCTTTAGGCTAGCACATTGTGGAACCAAATATTTGTTTCAGGTCACCTTAAACTAATCCTGAATTTCCAATCATAAAACAGATAAAATGTTAATGTGTGTGTGGATGGGTGTGTACACACATGTGCCTGCATGTGTATAAAAAAGCAGAATATAAGAGTGGATGACAGAGCTAACAGTTGCAATATTGGCAACAATGAAGGTCCCAGATGTGCTTCTAAACTGTGGGATGGATTTCTACCCAATCTGAGAGTTATATTAGATTGTATTAAAAAAGATGCTGATGCATCAGGGAAAAAGTCTGTTGCCACAAGAGTGGCACATTCCAAATAAATCAAGACCTAAGTATTATTTCACATACAAAACTAAACAGTTGATTTCTCTAGTGAGAAAATCCACTACCATATAGTGCAAGATTACAATTACAAACAGTACATGCAAAATCTGTTAAGGAGCACATTCAGCAATCAGTATCTTTTGGGAGAATCTGTTTTGCACTTAGGGGCCGATTAGGATGGCGGACGGACTTGCGTCCGTCCGCCACCCCAGAGGTGGAGGGATCGTCCGCAGGGGCAGCGGCGGTCCCTCCGTGCAAATTAGGATGTGACCGCCACCCTGGCGGTCACATCCTGTATGTTTTAACATTGCGGCGGGTGCTGCTTGAAGCAGCACCCGCCGCAATGTTAAAACTGCATGTGTTACATTTACATGCACAAAGCGGCAGGCACCGCGCGGTGCCTGCCGCTTTGAGCATGTAAATGTTGGGGGGTACCATAGGTACCCCCCATGTGCACCCCCCACCCCCCGACACCCTGGGGGCCCGCAACGGGCCCCCAAAAGCCAAAGTCCACATGCTTTTCCACGGCGGAAAAGCCGCCGCGGAAAAGCATGTGTTTGTGCAAATCCTAATTTGGCTGACGGTGTCTTGCAGACACCGTCACCAAATTACCCTCCTCACACCGCGGATCAGCGGCGGACGGACCTGCTGTCCGCCGCTGGTCCAACCGCAGTCCCACCGCCATCCTGATCTGGCGGTGGGTCTTCCATGTCACTGCAGCGGATAATCCGCATACTCCGGGCCGGCGGTGGCTTCCGCCGGCCCGGAGTATGCGGATTATCCGCAATCATAATGAGGCCCTTAGTGCGGTCAGGTGGGAGAGGGGAAGAAAGATCCATTTAGCAATTATCGCAGGATTACTGATTTTTGCATTAGTCAGAATTAAAATACAAGACTGGTTTATGACTGTGGAGATGGTGGGGCCATTCTTTCAAAAAAACATGGATTTACAAAGGAGAGGCTTTGTTTGGAAAGCTTCTTGTCTGACAAAATAAACAGGTGTTCACAAAAATTAACAGATACTACATACTGGTTGGTTACAGCACATCACCTGTGCACCTATAACAAGAACAATGCATTGTTGCCTCTTTCCAGGAGAGTGATATTGCCTGTCAATCTCAGAGGAGGAAGAATTGATGTTTAAGGTGGTAAATTTGGAAGTGATATCAATACTGATAATAACCGAGTTATCATGATTAAGGCTCAGAGGACACTTTTGTGTCTGCTGAAGCTCTACATTATAGTAAGGGCATACTTGCAATATCCATACAGAATAGGCATAGGCACAACTGTAATCATAACTAGGAGAGTCACAATATTTAGTGTACCTCAAATGCAGGAAAACTAATCTAAAATTGTCTGCATGCTTTTTTATTTTATCAAGGATAGCCTAAACAGGGATATTTGAAGGGCCTCTTACAGAGAAGAATGGCATTAATACAGGTTGATGGCTTTCTCAAGAAGGAATTAGTTATTTTCTTTTCTCTATCTGAAATTTGTCCTTAGAGGACAGAAAATCTGCAATGCACAACACAGTTGCTCCTTTTAGCATAGAATCAGAGTGGTTTAAGTGATTTACATTGGACTGGTAGAACTCCTTCTTCAAAACAGTTCATCTATGGTAGAAAGTCTTAGTTTGAATTGTAATGTCTCACTGTGTTAAGAGAAGCTTAGCCCCGTCATACACTGGAGCACACTGCAAATGATCTTTCCAAATCTTATCAATCAATCAATCAATTTCACTTTATTTTGCCAATGAATAGAGCGATGACATAACAATTATATTACATAAATGCAAGATAAAATACATTACATTGATCATTATATCCATAGATATGATATAAAATACAGATCATGATAAAAAAGATGAATAGTTAAAAGAAAGCAGATAAAAACTCTAAAAGCAGGCACAAAATATTTCTTCATGACAACGTCATTTTCCTCCTTTTTAGAGCACATTGTATAAGCAAACCAGACAAAAGCACGTTAAATGAGCTGATAGGTTTTTAAAAAAGTATAAAGCTGGGCGACACTGTCTGAAATTCATTCTGCACAAGAGTGGCAATATATATCTCTTACTTTCCTCCCGATAAAATCTACAAAAGAATAAAAAATGTAGGCCACATTGGGATCAGCGAGTGTCATAAGGGCAAGGTGAGAGTGCCTCCATAGAAAATGTATTAGGGGGATAGCCCAGCATTAGTGGAATAAAGTTCATACGAAACCTGACTAATAGAAATCTATGTTTAAGATTTGTCACAAAGTTCAGGTACGTGCAGTCCTGCATGCTTGGTCTAGGTACTAGAAGATATAAATTGTTTTTTTAGCATTAAGGTAATTCCTTAAATTCTTCTCTTTAGCCAAGAGAAGACCCTTCAACTTGCTTCTTAATATAGCTCTGCATGCAAGGGGGTCATCAAAAAGATTGGCTTGTCCAACCGATTAAAAACTATTCTTAAAATATTGCAACCATTTAACTTTAGACAAGACACCATGGTTTAATAAATCATTTAGTATCTTATGTGTCAACGTTAAATATTCCCTTCTCCATACCGAGGGCCACGAAAGTGGGGGAGCAATATGGATCAGGTCCTTATCATGCCTAATGTGCCACATCAATCAGTACCTCGACTCAGGTTTGTCCAATGTTAGAAATAGGCTTTCTAGTTTGCTGGGGTATCCACCTAAGCCAGGCAGAATTCACCAATCTTGTCAGCAAAAGGGGATTACACGACTAAAATAACCCCTGCTCATACCCTTGGTAGCCAGGAGCGAGCAGTCAGGCTTATCTCAGAGGCAATGTGTAAATCATTTGCATATAACAAACGGTAATACAGTGAAATCACAGCAAAAGGACACCACACCAGTTGTAGTAAAATATCCAATATTTACCTTTGTAAAATATGACCAAAACGGTAAAAATCCAACATAAAGTTATCAAAAATATAAATGATGCCAAAATAGGCTTTATATACAGTTTTTTGAAGTCGATAGCTCCACTCGGGGGTATCACGGCATCGGGAACGAAGAAATCCATTAGTTCTCGACTGTTATGGGGTCGTGGGCAAACTACAGTGTCGGGGAGACCCATAAAACAGTACCTTTCGAGATACAGGGGGTCGGATCTTGCAGTAAACTCTGGAGGAGCCACTTTGGTAATCGTCAGTTCTGGAAGTTGGTGCAGGAGTCCTCGGGCCCATCAAGTCACAAGCTTTGAAGGCTGAACTCTGGGATTTAGAAGTCAGGATCACCAGTGTCGGCAGGTGTCTGGCTACAGTGCGGTGCAACGTGCAGTGCCTTAAGGTCGCAGTACAGGCAGCGGCTTGGTGACGGTTGTCTGTCGGCGTTGGTGAAACCAGTACTACGGTGCGAAGCGGGCAGTGCTTGATGTGGTGCTCACAAAGTACAGTACAGGCAGCGGCATTGTCGTTGCTGAACCGCTGTTGTTGGTAGACCCAAGGATATGGTACGAGATGGGGCCATACAATGTGCAGGTCCCACAGGTCGCCGTTCAGGCAATGGCGTCAGTTGACAAACTGGAGTCGATGTCGCTAGAGTCGGTGGGCCAAGCCTGCAGTGTCAGATGGGGTGGTGTGTCATGTAACTTACGATGGGCCCCAAAGTGGGACAGTGCTCCGTGTTCTCCACATGCAGTGTCCTTATGTCATGGTGCAAGAAGTGTTGTCGGTGATGGCATTAAGCTGTCGTCGGGGATACCAGGGCGGTGGTGTGAAGTGAGGTGGTACGGAGTGCGCTGCCCTAGGTCACGGTGCAAGCAGCAGCTCAAGGGCAGCATCGGACGGCATTGTTGGTGAGACCAGGGATGCGGTGAAAGTGAGGCAGTGCCTTCTGCGGTGCTTTCAGATCATGGAGCTGGCAGCAGTGTCATTGACAGCATCTGGTTACTTTTCTCCTCTGTGGCAGCTAAAACCTCCAGTTCCAGAAGCTGGTACCAGACGATGTTGAAGTCTTTGATTTCCCTGAGACTTCCAACAGGAGGCAAGCTCTACATCAAGCCCTTGGAGATACTTAGAATGCAGAGAGAACAGTCCAGTCCTTTCCCAGCCCAAGACAGAAGCAACAACTGCAGGCCAACCCAACAAAGCAACAACAGCAATGGGGCAGTACTCTTCCTGGCAGTTCTTCCAGCTCTTCTTCCTGGCAGCTTCCTTTGTGCATCAGTAATCTAAAGTTCTGGGGTCAGAGGCCCAATATTTATACCACATTTTCCTTTGAATTTGGTAAAACCAAAATTCCTCAGGTACACATTAACCAGTTTTGCTTGGCTCAGGTCAAGTTCACTAGAGGAGGTGGAGGCAGCTTTGTGGAAGGCAACCACAGTCCATTCAGGTACAAGAAACAAATCCTTCCACTAGTCGAAATGCAGCCAGGTCTATTCATCCTGGCTATGAGTCATCCTGGACACACCTCAAACTCACCTTTGTGTCTGTCTTCTGTGAATGCACATCCCCAGCTCCTGTCACGTCCAACCCAGATGGTGAATAGACAAATGGTAGAGGCACAAAGGATGGTTAAGCAAGAAAAGCCCACTTTCTAAAAGTAGCATTTCAAACTAACTACATAAGAATCATCTTCACTTGAGTTCAGGAAGCCTAAACTCAATTTCTCTATCTTGTCCCAATAGAATCAAATATCCCAATGTTGGAAAACCAATCATACACAATTTACATGGAGACAAAGTGCCAAGAGGCCCAGGGCTAGATGTAGGTAATTGCAATTTACTAACTCTAAAATACAAAATTTTACAGATTCGGTATTTAAGAATCGGTAAATGCAATGTAGGTAAAAATTAGGTATTTTTTACCGATTCGGTAAAATTCGGAATCTGCCATTCGGTATTTACCGAATCGGTATTTACCGATACGGTATTTCCCATTCATGCCGAATCGGAAAGCAAATAAAAGTGAAACTTAAGTAGGCAGCCAATCAGGAGCTACCACCCTCCCCCTCCCTACCAAGAAGTGGCTACACAGGCAGCTGCAAGTAATTAGAAGCTTCTGGAGAGGCTGTGAGAGCTGAGCTGAGTCCCTGAGTCCCTGAGCCACAGGAACACGTTTGTGCTTTCAAACTTTGAAAATGGCAAGCACCAGTGAAAAGGAACAGCCAGAGAGGAAGCGGACAATTAAATTTAGCACCATGGAGCTGCAGGTCCTCGTGGAGGAGGTGGTGAAGGAACACCATAAATTGTTTGGCAAGCTGTCCCTGACTGTGGCTGAATCTGCCAAAAGGAAGATTTGGCTGGAAATACAAGCAAAGGTGAATGCTGTAGGAGTGACTCCAAGGGACATAGATGACCTGAAAAAGAGGTGGTATGACCTGAGGAGCCTAACTGAGAAAAACATTGCAGAGCTCCACAAAGAGGCAAACAAAACTGGAGGAGGGAAGAACCGTGTACCCAACCTGACGGAGCTTGAGGAGCTGGTGGGGTCCACCATTGAGTCAGAGAGCGTCTGTGGACTGGGAGATGCAGACAGCTCAGCTAGAGCTGCCACCAGAAAAGGTAAGATGCATGCACAGCAATCACCCCCACCCCATCACCTTCCCTTTTCCCTACGTGGCAAAGTTAACCCCAGTCCAGTAGAGGTAGCACTATACAGGAGCAATGCTTAATGGGACATGTAGTCATTAAATGAAACACCATGTCATACAGCAAGCAACAAGTTAGGCTATTCATATCAGACATAATCAAGCGCAGGTACAGTGTTTCAGTGAGAATTATTTAATTGCAGATGCTGTGAGGCAGGAGCACAGAGCTAATGTACGCTTATATGTCCACAGGCGAGACATCTCGCAGGCGTACCAGGGAGAAGGAAGGCACGGCACCAGAGAGGGATGACAGCCAGGAGGCAGCCACAAGTGCAGAGAATGTCACAGAGGACACAGGTGCACCAACAACACTGCCACCATCCCAAGACCTTGAAATGTCTCCACATCTGCAGGCGTCCCCAGACCGTTCAGGATTCCCTCTGCCACTGTCCTCACCTGAACTGCCTGCGTCACTGCCTCTGACAACACCTGCATCACAAAAGAGAAAGAGGCATGTAGTTGCCCCACTAGTCCAAATGGAGTCATCACCAGGTGACATGGAGGGGGATGACACTCAAACCTTGGCTGGGGAAGGAAGCACTGCCACACAGCAGTCCAGTGCAGAGGGTGCCCGTACAGGCCCAGAGATAGCAGTGTTGCAGCACATGTGGAGGGTTCCAGTGTCTTCCGTGGGCTGGAGGGTAGCATGGTCCAGATTCATAGGATGCAGGGGAAGGCCATCCAGTCTGTGGAACGCCAGATGAGGACCCTGAACACAAATGCATAGATCCTCCACATTATACAAGATTTTATTAATTAGGGTTTGTCATGTTATTGGGGTCACATTAAGATTATCACGGGCATCGTGGTACATTTACGAGGAGCTGGGATAAAAGGGGTTTAGTTAAAGTCACAAAGCCACATTGGGCACATTAATGATTTGCATTTTTGAATTATGATGTTTGTTTTTTTTTAAAAAGAAGTGATTCATACATGTATATTTTAACATTATAGATACCCCTGACGAAGGTTTTACCGAAATGCATTGGGTGTGACGCAATTCTTGTATAATGTGGAGGACTCGCGATTTAGAGCATTGCGCATGTATAGGCCTAGATGGGCAATCATGAAGTAATTATACGCATAAGTTCATATGAATTTCTTGGCCCTGGCGTGACAATGAAACTTGGATAAAGTATGAAAATAAAACATGGATTAATGTTGAAAAACGTTGGTGAAAGTGAATCATTGGTGACACTACGTACATACAAAGCAAATACAAAAAACTGGGAGTGCTTCAGTATTCTGATTGCTGAGTCACAAGGAGTAGCCATAAGATATGTCCATCAATCCTTATTGGGAATACCTCTTGAGAAAGGGTTTTCTTAAACTATTGATGTTAGTCTTTGATTTCGACTCATAAATCAACAGTAATGGAGACCAGTATAGAATCCTAATATATGAACCATGCGATGACTAGTTCAGTTCCAGTATGCATGGCTGAGTACAAAGTTTTGTAATTTTTGATTCATTCGCTATAGGCAAATATAAGACATGACTTGATTCAAAAGCATCCTCAAGCTTTATTATGAGCAAGCTGGATACTTCTTTGCCTAAGGTATTAATCAATGACACCATCACTTACTTAGTAAGGTTTAGGGACAAGTCGGTATATGAGTGATCTCGATACTGCTTCAATTTCAAAGCTTATTAATAACATTCTATATACGAGAATACTTTTTGTAAAGATAGTGGCTTACAACAGATCACACTCCCAGCCGCCAAAAGCACGATAAACAAAATCATATAACAACTTAAATAACTCCATTTCCCATGATCATTAGCGCTAAGGCGACGGAATGACGCACATGATGGGCGCGTAATAGGAAATGGTGCCGTAAATCAGAATAAAACAACAGAGCTGTGTCCGTCCCGATACCTCCACTCCTGCTCAACTTTGTGCAACGGGGTACCGACGGATAGGTGAGTGCTTGTGTCCGTTTGGATCCCGCTTTTTCGAGATGATCAAACGCGTGTTTGAATGACACGTGTGGAAAGGTGTCTCCCTTTTGAATTTTGCAAGCACGATCCACAGATGCTAAACAGTCTATAGGTTCTGTTGATGTTGGGGGTAGATGATACTTCTTTGCTTATTTTGGTTTCTGGACCATTAAATACATATAAATGAAACAAATTTAGAAAGAGTGACCAATTTGGTTGCACCAATGTTTTTCTAAACAGAATCAATGAAAATTGGCGATTTCTCTCTTACAGGGCGGGGCCTCATAGAAACTTGACTTGAGCTGGTGACGAGTGAGGTGAGGCTAACCCATGTATAAGTAATGGTAAGCAGAATGTAACTCATTTTTTAAATAAATGATTATCTGAAATGTGAAATATTTTGATGAGAAAAAGTACACTAGAATATGTTATTTATTTATTTTCTATAGATGGAGTCTTCCCTTCATACTTTCATAATGGGATGGTTTTGACGATCATGACAGCAAGACTGTATGTATGATCTTTTTGTGTATATATATACTTTTTGATAGAAGTGACAATATGACAATACAAATATTCTGGTCCTGAAGAAAGCTGGGGATAGTTGTCCCCTTAGGCTGAAACATGTCGACCGCTTTTGCAGTAATTCATTGTAGACTGCTACAGGTATAATAACTCTGCCTTGCACCTTTCACGTTATTTTTAGGAGGAGAACTATGAGAGATTGACACAATATCTGTATCACGAAAGATATAGAATCTCATTAGTTCATTATTTTTAATACTCACATCATTTTCACGCAACATAATTAATTTGTACTGCACCTCAGAGTTGACCTTGCCTTTGATAAACACATTCATATTGTTGTTCCTTATGGAGAAAAGTATCGCACAGAAGGATACGGTTCATCTTATTTGTCCTCTCTGATTGATAAGAGAGACAATAGGAGAACTGTTTGGATTCCCAGATGATGACACTGGGCACATGAATGTGTATTGATGGGATACCAGTTATCCTGAGGCGATTCTGAGCTTCACGAATTCTTGGTGACTTTTTCTTTACTTTTTCACATTTCATAGAGAGTGAACTAGTATAGTTCAATGAGGCATATATTTTTATATTCATCCACACAGTCCTCTTGATTCTGATTGTTTTTGAACATCCTGAGATTGCCAGCACAGCTAAAAGAGTGGTACAGTCCAGTTTGATCTGTTGGCAGTACAATCCTGGAAAAGGGACACGAACCCCTATAGGAGGGTTTGCTACACCAACCACACCTTTTGAAGTTCTGCAGATGGATTACATCCAGCTTGAACGCTGTAATAATCTAAAATATGTCCTAGTGGTTGGATGTGCCTTCAGTAAATGGATAGAGGCGTACCCTACAAAGGATAATACTGCTCTTACCACAGCAAAGGTGCTTCTGAAAGAGTTTTTCCCTAGGTATGGTGTTTGTAAAATTTTGTGGAGTGACAACGGATCTCAGTCAGTCAAACCACTTTATTCGATTAGTTAAAATCATAAAAGTATGCTATACATATACAAAACGTTAAAAATATTTGTTAAAAGTATGTTATACAAAATAAAAAAACAGTACATAAGGCATTTAAAAGTCGTTAACAATCAATTCCATGATCAAAACCATTGATCAGTATACCTAAACATTATATTAAGAGGACTGCACAAGAAATTCAATCCTCTTAATATAATGTTTAGGTATACTGATCAATGGTTTTGATCATGGAATTGATTGTTAACGACTTTTAAATGCCTTATGTACTGTGTTTTTATTTTGTATAACATACTTTTAACAAATATTTTTAACGTTTTGTATATGTATAGCATACTTTTATGATTTTATCTAATCGAATAAAGTGGTTTGACTGACTGACAACGGATCTCATTTTATTGGGCAAGTTGTTGCTTATGTCATGAAAGGATTAGGAATCAAACAGAAATTCCATGCAGTCTTCCATCCACAATCAGCAGGATTGGTGGAAAGGTATAATGCTACCTTAAAATTGAAGCTCGCGAAAATAGTGGTTTCTACGTCCCTAAAGTGGCCGGATGCATTGCCATTGGCACTGTTGTCCATAACATCAATACCACACTCACGATCAGGTCTCACACCGGATGAGGTGGTATTTGGAAGACCAATGAACCTTTGGGAATTCCTAAGCCACGCCCTATACATGATGTTCCTTGTGTTCTGTTGAATGAATATTTGGCACAGTTAACTGACAGTTTGACTTCTATTCATCAACAGTCTCGGGAAGCTCTTCCTGATAGATCTACAGGTGAGGCCCATGATCTCTGTCCCGGTGACCAGGTGATGGTCAAGGTCTTTGACAGATTGAACAGCTTGGAGCCGAGGTGGCGAGGTCCGGAGCAGGTGCTGTTTGCTACAAGGACAGCGGTTCGAGTGACGAAAAAGAACTGGCTCCATACCACGCACTGCAAGCATGTATCGCCCGCCTTAGTGGAACCTGCTGTTCTGACCGACCATCGAGAGATTCTGGAAACGGAGACGGGTCAAGCTATCTCATCTGACGAGCCTACGGAAGCCTTCCCGGACCACACGATTCCTGGAACACCGCGATATAATTTGAGACCGAGGAAAGAATCTGCTGTTTTGAACGAGACTGGTTGAGCTACTGCCCTGGGTTTGTGAACTGAGAGCCAATGAGGCAAGGGGAGGATCAGCCCTGCATTAGTGTAGTGACACCCGTCTTGGCCGTGGTGAAGAAATCAGCGGCTACCCAAGGGGTAAGAGCTCCAACGATTGTTATTAACAGGTTCTTAGAAAGATCGAGCATCGTTGTCAATTAAAATGAATAAGAAAATGATTTGTGCTGTAGGGTTTGTTGTTGCCCTGGTGGTTTTGGCAATCACCACTTGATTAATTGAGAAAGCAGTTCCTGCTCGACAGCTTTTTATTGGAACTACTCCAGCTCCACTGGAGCACTACTATTATACCCTTCCTTATCATGAGCAGAAACATTGACAGTCCTATCTGAATAACACATTAATTCAGATGTTGCATCATACCCATAATGCTGCAAATACTACCAATTTTTGGGTGTGTGGGATGATACCTGCGCACCAGAAGAAAGGAGGAACGCCTTTTATTCCTCTACCGTTTTCTCATAATGGTTCACGTCAAGCTTGGTATGCCCTTTTGTTTGCTTATGGAAAGCCTTCAGTAGGTGGAATAATTTTTCAGTTGAATAAAGAATGTTACCAAGATGAAAACGGTTATCCTCAAGCCAAAGGGACTACATGGGAATGGGATGAATACCATCCGGACTATATTTCAACACCATATGTCTTCACAAATGTGAGGAATATGAAGAACATTGGACCCTTTGTGGTTTCTGTAACCAGAGCTAAAGCAGATTTATATATTGGCAGTGTTGGGAGAATTCCAGTAGGATGAAGCAAATGTATTACTGTATTGAATATTGAGGGCATGAATAATAGTAGTTTTACATTGTCTCACAACACCTATTTTGTGTGTGGTAATAATGGATATTACCAATTACCTATTCGATGGTCAGGGGTATGTTACATATCATTTTTGTTACCTCCTGTGTTTTTAGCACCTGCATCATATCATCTTGACCTGAAACTGTATAATGATATTTCAAGGAATAGATATAAATGGACAGCAAGTACTGATGAGATTGACCAGACAGACACGGCCCTGCAACAATATGTTGATTTCAATTTGGGTTTGTTTTTCTTCGTGGGTGCTGCATTAAATAGTAGAAAGATCAGACGATTGACTCGTGTAGTGGAAGCTGTCACCAATCAGACAGCTATGGCACTTGGGAACATTACAGGAGAACTGCAAATTGCATGAATTGTAGCACTCCAAAATCGGATGGTGCTTGATGTGATCTTGGCTGATCGTGGTGGTGCATGCTGCATCATCGGAAGCAGCTGCTGTGTTTATATACCTGACCATTCGCCTTCCGTTTATGACGCAATCTCTAAACTGCCTAAGATTGCTGAAGACATTCACCCAGAGACTGGTACATGGACATTTTCAAACTGGATATGGACACTCTTTGTTACTTGGTGCTGGAAACTACTGACTTTTCTATGTATACTACCGGTGATACTATTTACATGCTCTACTTGTATACAATGTGGTCCAATGATTTGCTCTATGTGCATTACTGCTTGCACACCTGCCAAGAGAAGTGTTACAAAAGAACAGCAAATGTTAAGGAAAGAGATTTCTGATATGATGAATATCAATGTACAGGATGCAGATCCAGATTACCCCAGAAATACAGATGTCTTCAGCAGATGCTGAAAGGGTCGTCTGTGGTAGTTTAGCAAATCATTAAGTTAAGCATTAGCGGAAGACATCCAGTTTTTCGACCTATATTGCCCGTTTTACGGAATCCATTTTGTCTTTCTGTCGGCCATTTTGTATGCCATGTGCTCTGTCCTACCTTCCTGTCAACTGCTCTTGAAAACTGCCTAGAGACAAGATATGTTTGGTCTCCTCTACTTTGCACATGCTCAGAAGAGCATACAGCTGTCCCTAGCATGTACCTGTCAGGATGTGTTTACCCCAACTAGCTAACTGTTAGCTCCTCCCACTTGTTGACTGTGCATTTTCTGTATGACCTTGTATGTGCCCAGGAACAGCAGCTTGTACTTTTACCGCCTTCTTTTGAACCCGTGTGGGTATTCGGGTGGTAGAAGTGATCGCGTAGGTCTGTTTTGCGGGGAGTCGTCCAGCTGCAAAAATGCCGAGCGTGAAGATTGCCCCTGCCACCAGCCATGTAGCTTAATACACCTCTAAAGAATATACAAGACCCTTAACAAATTTAAGGAGACGAGACACGGGAGATCCGTGAGTTTGTGAAAGAAATAATTTTTGGTCTATTGCCACAGTAGGGGTATGCCTTAGTGAGCATACACCCGAGTGGGGTAGATTTTGGTCCTGATGAATGCTGAGTTGACAATACTCATGATAGCAGAAACATGTTGACCACGGTTGTGTGTTTAGGACACTATAGTTCGAATGGACTTTTCCATATGGTGTCCGTCTTTTTACTGAATTTTTAATGAAGGACGACTATCCCTCTATTAAAATTGGTTTGGGGAACTGCTGTGTCTTCTTTTAGTCACATTATTACTTTTGGGCACTATTTTATAGGCCTTTCTGAGAAAAAGAACCCAATGATGATATTGATCGCCTACTTGTTTGTTGTATGAGGGTTCATTTTCCAACTCACAGTTCTGCACTTTATCATCCTGATTTCTCCCCCTTTTCCTTGTTTCCCCACCTTGATTATTGGATGTGGGTTATAAGGGCTTGGGTTTCTTCTGTATCTTTTGTATTTCTGTTGCTCTTTAGTTGTTTGATGTAGTGTGGGTATAAAAGGACCCAGCTCCTTCCAGTCAGTGTGCTACCTCATACTATACCGAAGGGTGTTGTGTGAATGTAGTTCCACCTCATGAGGTTTAATAAACTCTGTCTTTTCTATATCAGTTTCTGTGCCAACTTCTTACTATTGGTCTAAGGACTCTGAGCAGAGAAGGGCGAATCCCTTGCACTAGTAGGCCTGGCTGAGGCTTGCTACTATAATGCCACCCCCCTAGTCTCTCTGTTTATCATGCAGATAGAATAGTCCGAAGGTAGAGCGAGATTAGGCTCAGCTACCATATCCTCATTCAGCCATGTCTCCGTCAGAAAGAACACATCCGGCTTTTCATCAATGATGAGGTCGTAAATCTCGGCATGATGCTTAACCAATGATCTCACATTAAGCTGCAGAATTTTTACCCAACGCTGGGGAGAAGTGGCAGAGGGGGATGGGAGACAGAGGCATAGGGAATGCAAACGTACCACACGAGCAGCTGATAGGGCCACTCAATGGGTGAAATGGGGAGCTATTGCACCGGTTAACTAGCGAATTAATAGCTAATAAATCTTCCCAAGAATAGGTACAAAGTCCCGGAAAGTTTCGGCCAGTATTTCTGGCGAGAGGCGATGTACTGGCGCGGACGGGTGCTGACGGGCTTGCCTTTGGCGCACTGCCGGCACGCCCACTGCGCACGTCCGCTGCGCTCACGTGCCATAATGCACTTAAGTAGGAAACAGGGAGTGCAAAACAACTAGACCGCCATCCAAGATGGCATCTCTATGCGCGCTACCGGAAGTGAGGGTTTCCGCTCCTCGCTCTTGCTTCGCCCTCCACAACAATCAGCCACAAGGCTGCGGTGGGCCAGGGAGCTCGAGAAAGCAATCAGCAAATCAGGTAACTAAAATATAGTACAGCAGCTTCTTTTAAAAACAATAATCACGCATTAAAAAAGAGTGTTGTAACACACCTATCTACTAATCAGTTTATGCAGAGCTAAGTTGCAATGACCAGCGTAGCAGCAGTTCAAAAGTTCTGCTGTTCAAACAGTGAAAAGGAATGCCTCTCCCGATTAAGTACTGGGTGCGCAAAACAACTAGACCGCCATCCAAGATGGCGTCTCAAAGCGCGCTACTGGAAGTGAGGGTTTCCGGTCCTCGCTCTCGCTTCGCCTTCCACAACAATCAGCCACAAGGCTGCGGTGGACCAGGGCGCTCAAGAAAGCAGTCAGCAAATCAGGTAACTAAAATATAGTACAGCAGCTTCTTTTAAAAACAATAATCACGCATTAAAAAAGTGTGTTGTACCACACCTATCTACTAATCAGTTTATGCAGAGCTACGTTGCAATGACCAGCGTAGCAGCAGTTCAAAAGTTCTGCTGTTCAAACAGTGAAAAGGGGTGCCTCTCCCGATTAAGTACCGGGAGCTGGGAGCACAAAACAACTAGACCGCCATCCAAGATGGCGTCTCTTTGCGCGCTAGCGGAAGTGAGGGTTTCCAGTCCTCGCTCTCGCTTCGCCCTCCACAACAATCAGCCACATGGCTGCGGTGGGCCGGGGCACTCGAGAAAGCAGTATGCAAATCAGGTAACTAAAATATAGTACAGCAGCTTCTTTTAAAAACAATAATCACGCATTAAAAAAGAGTGTTGCACCACACCTATCTACTAATCAGTTTATGCAGAGCTAAGTTACAATGACCAGCGTAGCAGCAGTTCGAATGTTCTGCTGTTCAAACCTGATGCACCATGGCACTGTCCTTTTTAAATGGCTTTCAGCATCTCTACCGGCTTTTGTTGTTGTAGTCTTATATGAGTATGGTCATTATAAATTACATTAATATGCCTATTTGAGACAATTTGAGACTCCTGTCTAAAGTTGTTCCAAATGTAAAATGTGCAAACACCTAATCACACTATGGTATGGTGCTAATTCAGTAATATAATTGCAATTCTTTATTGGGGTTTTCTTTTCTTTTTTAACAAAACACAAACTGGTAATGCAGCAATCAAACATTATGGAAAGAAACCAAGAATGTTAGCTAATCATGGGGGAGGGGAGCGGCTGTGGACAGACAGAGCCTGGGGGTGATGATATGCAGCCCACTTAGGACACCCAAAGGGGCAGAAGAATGGGCTAGGCCTGGTACCAGGTGTAGGAACCCCCCCAGAATCAGTAGACCGGAGTTGCACAGCACCCAGTGGCACAGAGCTAGGGAGGGGTACTGGTCAGTGGGTCACAAGCTTGTGGGAAGGGGGAAGGGGAAAGACACATGGGTCTCGAGGGACAAGAAAAACAGGAAAAAGGTTTTGAGACACTTGAGGGGTGGGAGCAGTGAGGGGGGCAATGTCCACTGGAGGGCAGGATTGGGAACAAGAGAAACATCACCCAGGCTCTGTGGAAGCAGGGCAAGGTGCAGCCAAAATGTGAGGGGTGCTGTGGGGAGGGGGCCACCAACCACCTCGGAACAGATCTCTGTCACAGGCATTAAGAAAAGGACCCCAAATTGCCACAAAGGCATCCAGATTGTGGATGAGTTTGTACGTCATACATAAATGGATAGTGATATGGTGATATGGTGATGTTCTATGTGCCATTCTTCAGCAGTGGGGACCTCCTGCTGCAGCCAGTGCGAGATGATGCAAAGTTTCACTACCACAAGGGCAGCGGCAACCCACCTATGCTTGTAGGAGATGAGGTCCAAAATATTGTGAAGGTGATTTGAGGGGCAACTGGAAAGGGGCTGTAATGGCAAAGTTCAGACCCTATACTTGCCCAGTGGCAGCAAGAAGTGGACACATCCAGAGGATATGAAAAAAATTACAGAAATTAGCATCATACCTCCAGCCGCGGCCATGAGGAAGCAACTTGACCCGCTTGGATTTTCCAGGTTTTCAGGTGTACACCGTAAAGGACAGGGAGCAGCCCAGGCAGTGGCCCAGAGTGTAGAAGTATTGCAGGATAAGTGAGGTGGAGAGTGCCTGTAGTACCAGCCCAAATAATTTGTCCACTAACCGCACCTCCAGAGGTCCACTGGCTGAAGGCCAAAGTCCATGCTGAGAGTTGGGAAGGTCTTAGGAGCTACACCATTGTACAGTTGATGCACTCAGAGTAGTCACCTTGAATGCCAGGAGTCCCAGGAAAGCGGTGCACCTCTAATGTGTCATGCAAAATTGTGCCACAATGAGGATGTTACATGCAAGAGCAGAGGCAAGCCCAGCAACTGGTGCACATCCCGCCAAGCCACTGCTGTTGATGCCAAGACCGGATTAGAGGACACCATGCCAAGTGAGAGAAACAGGTAAGGCGTCGGGGTGGGAACGTGACACCAATGAAGGGACTTAGTTTCTAGTCATATACAGGGTGTGTCATTCCTAGGAGGACCCAATTGTGACATTATCTGGTGCTATATTTCATATCGGTACCCTGATACAGGTCTAGGGAGCATCTTACACTTCCCTACATCGTCTCACCATCATTGCATATGAACAAGCCTTATAAGGACATACTCCAAATAAGGACAAAGAAGAGATCTCCATCCCGAGGTAGGTCTCCTCCACAGGAGCCCTCTGAAAAGATGTATAACCTCAGGAATAGGGATAGTATTAGGAAACCTGACAGTTATCAGGATACCAAACGGAAGAGAACAGAGATAACCTGCCCTTAATGATCTAGTATAGGCCTAGAGATAGGTCCTTATATACTTATATTCACCCCTGAACCACACCTACAAACCTTACAACATGGTTACAAAAATATAAAGGTTTTATTGCATGGAACAACAAACTTTCTCAGTACATGATTATTGCATATATTATTGCATCATATAAAAATTGTAGTCATTTAATATAAAAATAACTCAATCAAATCATCACAACAATCCCACATGCCAGCCAACACCTTCATATTAACATACATATAACTCTAAACACGCATAACTCCACAGATATATTATAGCCAATGATTGATCTGGGAGTAATAGATGGAACACAATCCACTAGGGAGGAACCCCAGATCGCTCAGATGGTCCCCAGATGTAGAAAACTCCAACGGGCGTTTCGGTGTATAGGCCCAGCCGGGGCTTCACCTTTATCAGGGCGGGAGTATACAGAGGCATAGTGGGACAGGATGTCTGTGAAGAAAATATACATACTTTAAACAGGCACAACATTTTAACCCATCCAAAGAAAAAGTGAGGTTCAGGGGGATCAACATAACAATCTTAAGTACTTAATGGGGAGAAACCACATGATTCATATTTAACACAGACAAAACGTATTCACCATGGCAAATGGAGATGAGCTGCATAGTTAAACTGCAACAGAAAGGAAATAAAACACTACATAATACAGTGTGAAAATGTTTAGATAAAGTCATCAGGAAGTATCCGAATCTCCAACACATTCAATAAGGAAGGTGAGTTTTAAGATTTAGAAAAGAAAAAGCTCACGCGCACCCAGCAAAAAGATGAAATCCCAAAAATGGATGTATTATAGTTCCACACCCTATAGTGGTAAACACCAGCATGCTACAAGATATTATGCAGAAAGCTCGGCCATACCGTTTTCAGAAATTAGAGGCACAACAAATATTCAGGTGAATGCACTGTGCTCAACCGACAAAATATTCATAAAAGCCAGGTGGAAAGGACTTCTGTTGTATATCTGAGAAAAAACACACAGGGCGGGGATGAAGAGGGGAAATAAGAAAAGACCTTAAATCAGCTAGTAAATAGTATGGGATTAGACTGAACACGATACTCTGTGTTTAAGCCGAAAAAACATACCAAGAGATATATATATATATATATATACCAGAACTCATGGTATTCCTTCATTAGCAGTAATACCAGATGTATTAAGACAAATACAAAATTACTATGGAGCAGAACCTGCCCTAAACTTAGGGATGAAGTTATTAAATAACTACGACCAAGTATCAGCCATAATACCTGCTAATATTAAAGGGAAAGCAACATCAGTGGCAATCGGCCGACGCCTAAGGGACGTCGGCCTGTTAATTCAGGAGGCTGAACTGCCCAACATAATTGAAACTGCATATGCAGAATTAGGCAGAGATACCCTGGGGGAAGAGTTTTAAAACCTCAACTACAGGGCAGTCCTGAAAAGGACACTTCTAAGCAAACACCTACTTCTTCTAAAAAGAAGTGGGATAATAAGAAAGAAAACTCTAAAGACAAGAGATCTCCATCCCGAGGTAGGTCTCCTCCACAGGAGCCCTCTGAAAAGAGGTATAACCTTAGGAATAGGGATAGTATTAGGAAACCTGACAGGTATCAGGATACTGATACACGTTCCACTCGTTCCTTTCAGGGCTCGAAGAAAAACTGTGAAAGAGAAGGACGGTCAGACAATAGAGAGGAGCGCACACAGTCCAGAGACAAGCAGCACGCTCAAGACTTTACTTCTAAAAAAGAAGATAAACAAAATCCAAAAACTCAATTTAAGAAAAGGAAAGTTGCTGGTCTGACAATCAAACATGCCCAGAATTCTGGGCACACAACTTTTGAACAAGGAATGGGTTCTGACGATGCTAGACAGTGCATCAGAAGTAACAATAGCTCGCCTGAACCTGAAGGAATTTCTGGTGGCACCGAAGTTGAAAGATTACATCACCGTGGAAACACCAGTCACCAGGTTGAGTGTCCCACATAAGTTATATGAAATAACACTCCAGTTGGAGGGGGACAAGCCCAGGAAAGTAAAAGCTCTTTTTTGGAAGAACTTATCATCTGGTTAAGGCATCCTGTTAGCGGAGCAAGATTTGCTGCCTGCATTCATTATGGAGTGCCCCAGTGGAGAAAGTATCATTTTTCCTGCATTTACCAACTACATTCCCATTCACCTTAAACATACATATATGCAGGAGTGGGTAGTAGCCCAAGCTCCGGCATTGTACAAAAATCACAGAGGGTGGGATGAGAACTCAACCTACCACATGATCCCTTTAAAAGTTTTGCCTAATGCTCAGAGGCAATATCCAATAAAGCAAGAAGCTAAAAAACAGGTCAGGGAGATCTTAGCTCAACTTGAGTACCAGGGGGTCATTGAAAAATGTACCTGTCCAATAAACAATCCTTTGTTTCCTGTCGCTTAACCCGACAATACATATCATCTATTTCTAGATTACAGACATTTAAACTCATGCACAAACGTATCTGCTTTCCAAAATGCACATAGTGCAGCATTAATAAATAACATACTGCGCAAAAAATACAAAACCACACTTGATATCTCAAATGGATTTTTCTGTCAAAATATTGCTCCTGAAAGCAGGTATCTGACCGCATTCAGTGTGTTGGGGTCCGAACAACAATTCTGTTGCCTAGCACAAGGGTCTAAAAACAGCCTGGGTGTATTTTCAGAAAGAGTAACAGTGTTACTTCAAAAATTTGATGAAGAAGCGTTGTCCTATATGGATTATATTTATCTGATAGACAACGACTTAGAGAGGGACTTGACTAGGGTAAGCACCATTATAATGGGAATTGCCAGAGAGGGCTACAAATTAAACTTTACAAAATAAATCAAAAATAGCCCACCTCAATGTTCTATTTTTGGGATATGAGTTGTCAAGTGAAGGCAAAAGTTTGCCAGCTAACTTTTTAGAAAAGTGTGCGCTGTGCCAGTCTCCAAAATCTTTACAAAATTTGCAATCAATACTAGGATTCCTAAATTTCAGCAGGACATACATTTTAGATTACGCACAAAGGGTAAAACCTTTCTTTGACTTAATAAAACCTGACTTTTCAGCCAGAGATTGGACACAAGAACATACTAATATTCTTTGTTTGCTCCAGGAAGACATGATCACCTCCAAACATTTACAAACAAGCGTAAACGTATGCCAATTAGCGATCCGAATAATCGCTGGTCAATGCAGGTACACTTATTAACCTTCAATTGAGGAGAAATTGTACCAATCGCTTACAAATCACACCTGTACACAAATGCAGAAATGCGTTTCACTTCAACAGAAAAAATTCGGAGAGCAGTTCAGACTGCTCTAGCAAAAGAAAGAGCACTGGCTCTGGGGAAACGCATAATTGGTGTAACTCTGGTACAAGCTTTAGAAGCTGTTACAAAGGCCAGCATCCCGAATGCGAAAGTGTTACATCCAAGATGGATACAATGGGCTAATTATCTTACTGCAACAGACGTTGAATACAGATTTGATCCAAGTTTAAAAACACAAGCATTCCTGCAATATGAACAAGAACATCCTCCACCAAATGAAATCGTGCCTCTAGATCAGTATGAATATAATATTTATACTGTCGGATCTGCGCAGCCGGCTGTCAGAAGTAAGCAGCAATATTTTTCAGCGTGTGATATCATTAAAGGTCACATGTGTGATGGCAAGTTCCATCCTAGCTGCACAAAAAAGCAATCTCTTGGAGAATGCACTGCTCAGTTGGCAGAATTAAAAGCACTTATATTGGCACTTGTAAATATGGATTGAGAATTCCCCACACTAATCATGTATGATTCTTTTTACTGTGTTCACTCATACAATGAATTTTTACAGCATTGAGAACAAAACGGGTTTTAAGATGCAAAAGGTGGCACAATTAAACACAAAATGTTATGGGAAAAGGTAGCAAATATGAAATCTGAACTACAGAGGACTCACGTGATCCATGCACTGAGTCATCAACGTGATGGCGTTCACGTTGAATGGAATTCATTGACTGATAAAGTGCAAAGGGGGCTGTTCGCACACCTTCCGTAGCTGCTCTGTATCGTTCAAAAACGAGAGTAGACAGAGAAATAATGGTAGCTGTCATAGCATCACGCAAAGGCAGCACAGCAGTACCTAAAACATTTTGGCTCAAATACTCCTACAAGTTAGATGCACAAAACATTCCATATGCTCAGATTCCTGGAGTGGGTCATAGAGTAATACCAGATATGGGTCATAGGCATGGTTTAATATTAGCTGCACACAAGAGTTTGGGCTCTGCGCACACAGGCGTTACAGCAACCACTTCTTTGAAGAAACAGCGCTATTGGTGGCCAGGGTTAACTAAGCAAACTAAAGACTAAAGGGCCGATTAGGATGGCGGACGGACTTGCGTCCGTCCACCATCCCAGAGGTGGAGGGACCGTCCGCATGGGCTGCGGCGGTCCCTCCGTGCAAATTAGGATGTGACCGCCACCCTGGCGGTCACATCCTGGATATTTAACATTGCGGCGGGTGCTGCTTCAAGCAGCACCCGCCGCAATGTTAAAAGTGCATGTTTTACATTTACATGCACAAAGCGGCAGGCACCGCGCGGTGCCTGCCGCTTTGTGCATGTAAATACTGGGGGGTACCATAGGTACCCCCCATGTGCACCCCCCACCCGCCTACACCCTGGGGGCCCGCAACGGGCCCCCAAAATCAAAAGTACACATGCTTTTCCACGGCGGAAAAACCGCTGCGGAAAAGCATGTTTAAAAATGCATCCTAATTTGGCTGGCGGTGTCTGATAGACACTGCCAGCCAAATGAGAGCTTTTCCGCCGCGGTTGTAATCCGACCGCGGCGGAAAAGCAGCGGACAGAAACCAAGACCCACCAGCCATCGTAATGCGGCGGTGGGTCTTTGGTGACTCCGCAGAGGATTTTCCGCCTCCTCCGGGCCGGCGGTGGCTTCCGCCGGCCCGGAGGAGGCGGAAAATCCTCCATCCTAATCGGCCCCTAAGTCTTGAAATGCGACATCTGTCAGCAGATGAAAGGCTCCACAGTTGCACACACCGTTCAGACCCCATTACTGAAGTCAGACAAACCACTTGCATGTTTGTACTTGGACCACTACAACCCCTTACAAATGGATGGGGCTTACAGGTACATCATGGTAGCAGTGGATTCATGCTCAAGATTCCTATGAGTATGGCCCCAGCATTCTGCTGAAGCTCTAACTGTTTTAACAGATTTGCGAGTCTTTATCGGTACATAAGCAGTTAGCATGTTACTCTCTGACCGCGGCCCAGCGTTTAGGTCTCTGGCTTACAAAGAGGCAGTGGAAGAAATGGGCGTAGCATTGCGGTTCTCATCTCCGTACCATCCTGAGGGAAATTCGGTTGTGGAGAGGAAAAACCGGGACTTAAAGCAATCATTAACAGCTTGGGTATTAGGCAAGGGCAATAGTTGGGTCACACACCTATATGGGATACAGCGAGCATTAAACAACCAACCAAGAAGCTCTCTAGGGGGTGTCACTCCATATGAGGTCCTCCTTGGGACACAAATGTCGGTACCTGATCTTGAGTGTGAAGGCACAGTGGCGGATGAAAAACATTTTATATCCATGATCCTTTGGCTGTATTACAGGATCTAAATGATCTAGGACAAAAACAAAGCAATGTCCATCTAAGGCAGACTGCCACTGAGGAAGTCATGGTAGTCACGGCAAGACCTGTCTGGATCCCAAAAGTCGGGGATCTGGTCAGAGAGAAAATTGCGTAAAAAAAGGAATTTGAGGACCTTCTTACAGAAAACCTGTACCAGTCCATGCATGACACGGAACAAGAACTGTGCTACTCCCGCCTCTTTACGGAAAAAAGAAGAAAAGATTTGTCTCAATTGACTTAATCAAACCACACTATGTGGACGATACTAAACACTAGGCCTAGTGGCCTCCGCTGTAGCAGATGCCCTCCTCTAGCTACAATCCAAGAAGTTCAAACAGAAAGACTCATCACGTTTGAAGAGCAACCTGTAAGCAATGAAGGACTAAGCAACCATGCTATGGAACCTGTTCCACTTGAAACAGACATTCAAATTCAAAATGAAAATCAGAATAATTCACAAGTTGCAATTAGACTGAATAAAGATGTCTACATCAACATTCCTTGTCGAGAGAAAAATAACATTTCAACTAATCCCGATGCAATTCCTACTATTGATCGAACAGCTTCTGGCTATTTCATTAACTTTGATACGTTTCCTTGGATCCAAGCGAGCCGGAAATGATGCCATCCAAAACACCATTCAAGCAAGAATTAAATAACTTTTTTTCTTTCTTCAAAAGACATACCTGGTATCACCTTGGATTAAACTCTGGGTAATTTCTGGGGTAGTGGTTTTTTTTGTGCTAAGTTTAGTATTGACTTTTAGTATGCTTATCAACGAACACTTTCTTCAACAAGGTTCGGCAGCCCAAAAGGTCGACATCCTACTGAAGCCACATCCATCATCACATCGTGATCAAAGAGACTTGTCATCACTGAACATAACAGCTGTTCCTATACCCAATGGTATAGTATGGGACAAAGTTGATTTCAACATATTCGGACCGACCGAACTTTAGAAAATTAATCATGTATTTAAAATCTCATTAAGTGATTTTATTACCTCCAGTACATTTTCCGATGATTGGGACACTAAAACTTTAAATAACATTTTGTCTGATTTAGAGAAAACTGCTGCATTTTCTAATAATGAAATGTTAAAGGGTTTTTCAGACTATGAGAAATTGTACTGTTATCAACATTTTGGTCATCATTTCCTGCACAAATCAATTTCACCTAGGAGTGTATTTGAGTACAATCAGTGGGAACATTGCCCAACACACACCACCAAAAAGTAAAACACAAATGTTTGCACAGAAATTTGCATACTTTACAGGGTTTAACACCACAGACCCAGCCTCATTTTATTATAAGGTTGTACAAAAATCAGCACTGAAAATGATGTTGACAAACACCAAACAGATTTACTCTGCTTCCTTTATGGCCCAATTGTCTGAACATGGATTCAACCTATGGAATGGAAAGACAAAATTGACTCAAAGTCGATTTGGGGTTCCAGAAGGTGGCAAGTCCAGTGTACAGAGGCACTATTTAGAGCTTGCCCCATTCCACAGCAGATTATCTTTTTTAAATGATACTGTGCAACAGACATCCTGTCTTAGAATAGCCAAGATAAAGGACCTGAATACTCGAAAGTTTCCTACACCATCACAGGGGTCGCACATTTCTTCTTCAAAGGAAGGGGCAAAAATTGATGACGTACAGCAGTACAATAGATCAGACCCAAATTGGAAGGAGTGGGTGGTTTGGCCCTTAGACATGAACACGTGTCATAAATGGTTCCTGCACATCACCAATGGACTTGGTTTGCATAGGCCAGATCCACGATATGTACAGAGAGAACATCCAGGGGTGGTGACATCCTATAGTGTTGGGAAGTTGTGCCTAGAATGGATAGAAACCTCAACACTTGCAGAAGTGAAACAACACTTATCTTTACTCTCAAAAGACATGGATCTTAGAGACTTTTTACTAGGACCTAGGAAACAACGTAAAAAATGTTTCATATATGCAGGCATTTATGCTGCCTATAATGAAATCTGGAAGATTTCCCAACAGGAAGCCGCAGAGAATACGAGAAATGGACCGTATTAACTTAGAAAAAGCTTTAGCTGTGGTGGATAATGGGTTAACAACTTTGACCTCCAGAGTATATTGATTGGGCAACATTGTATCTTCTGCTATAGACATACTGGAACAGGATTTAGCCATATTACAACACGGCCAGTCACAGTTACGTTCTATTATGTTATTGAGCTGGATGCTAAAATCTTTAAATGCAGGTTTTGTGCCTTGGCATTTTATAAACAGTATGTCTCTGTTTTCAGAATACAATCTAACTGATACACAGATAGAAATGGCACAAAGGGGAGCTAAACATACAATGCTGCAAATTGAAAAACTGGACAGGCTTCGATTCACAGTGGCTGAGTTACCATCCACAGAGTGGCTAATCTACGGCCAAATTACTCTCCCGGTCACTACCTTTCAGTTTCACTATTGCCTTGAACAGAAGCAGGCAGGCAAATATGAAAAATTGGGAAAAAGAATACATTAAGAAATCCTGGCATTTAATTTATAGATTTCGATGCAGGAGTGGGGATCAAGAAGTGTTTCTTAGTGGTACTAACTGCAAGAGCGCTTTAAGTGGTTCTCTCATGTGCCAATATATCGTTTTGCACGAGCCTCTAATGGTTCAGTTTCGAATATGACTTGCCACATAAAGGGAACTCCAGCTGCCGTGATCACACCAGTGTTTGAGTTACTTTCGAATAGTTACTTGATGCTGAACTATCAAGGTTGTTGTTGGATGCTCCTGGGCATTGCCTATCTGGTCACCGTGAACACCAGGGTTACTTGCTGTATGCCAGTATTGTTTCCTCTGACAAATACATTCACTGAGGCACCAGTATGACCTTCACTGAATGTTTCTTTCATACTGTTTGATGCTTTGAGCAGAATAAAAGCCATGCTTTTACAGCAAACCGTGCCATTGACCTCTGCATGAGAAACCTTTGAACTTCAAGTTGCGAGGACCTCAACAGATATACAGGCGATAATCTGTACAAACTGCCCCCGACATTTCACAGAAATGGTGGGTCGTATCGTAAGTATGTTCGATACGAGCAGTATTGTACAGCTATTTAAAACCATGGGGTCGGAATTCCTTAACACCTTCCAGACCATCCTCGGAGTTGTTCCTAACTTTATGCACTCCGTATTCTGAATAATTTTCGGGGATCTACCTCTGATCCTGCTTGCTATTGCTGGAATCCTGATTGTGGTTTACCTGCTTCCCAATGGATGGACCATCCACCAGCGAAATTGCAAAAGCTCTCCTGGAAAGATATTACCGGGAGCGCATGTTACAACATCTGGGTGCACCTCGCCTTTGAGAACTAAGTGTTTCTTGGTTCCTGTCATTCAGATCAGTCTACGAAGACTGCATCGTACCTGTTTTCCGATGCCTGTTCCACAGAGGAGAATGCGAGTTAGACATCTGTCTGACACCTCTAACGGAGATGCCAGTGAACTTAAGACTCCAGGCTGGAACCACTGTGGTACCATGCTCGACTCTGTCCCCAGCGTATTCCCATCTTAATGCATGCATTCCTTCAGGATCCGCTTGTGCCCTTGACCGAGTTGAATTTCAGCTCCAACCTTGGCACCCAGGTATCGAATACACCACCGGCTGCCTCACTAACCAATGTTGGCAGCACTGAGGAGTTTCATCTATGCACACTTGATGTGCTATGCGAGGTACTACAATGTTTGTCCCCTATGACAGCAGGCAACGACAATGTTATGTCTCCCAGCCAGGACATATAATCTGAATCTGGCTCACCGTGTGCTGGGAACAAATTCAGTTTTTTCTTTCCTCTCCTTTTTTCTCAATAGAACTTTTTTCAAAATTGACACTTACTATACCAAAGCATGGTTTTCTAAGTACGCTTACAGTAGTTCAACTTGTATGATCGAACTCATTTAGAACTGTGATTTGTGGAACTTTACTCCGAATGTCATACTTTCACAAAAAACATTTATTTCCTCGTTTTAAACTGTTTTTAAATGAAATTTTAACGTTTCTAGAAACATTTTAAATGACTGCTTGATCATTTTATGCTTTGACACCATTATAAATGTGCTTCTCAAATGTGTATTATCATTGTTAAGTATAAGGTGGAGTGGGTGTTATATTTCATATTGGTACCCTGCTATAAGTCTAGGGAACATCGTACACTTTCCCTACATCGCCTCCCCGTCATTATTTATATGAACGAGCCATATAAGGACATAACTCCAAATAAGGAAAGGCTGCCTTGTAGGGACATAACACCTTATAAGGACTGGAGCCTTTTATGGATTAAATCTTTCACCTAGTTCCAAGCCGAGGCTGGGTTTGCCCAATAGATATTGCTAAGACGTCATCTTTAGCACATATGAATAATTTATGAGTACACTCTACAAGAGGACCACTTCACCTCTCCCATTGACACACAAGGTTTAATCCCCAACGTCATCCTCATACTAAACAATGGGGAACATACCCACATAGACTGTATAAATTCTGCACCTCTTGCTATCAGTAAGCAGGAGGGAACCGAGACTTTAAGGCCGACACACAGACCAGAGACCAGAGCTGGAAAGCCAAATGATAAGACTTCATATGAGTTAATTACAGTCCACCCACCTCCGTATCTGCCCAGAGATGTGTCCCCTTGAGCTTAGTGTTATGACAACTCCAGATGGAGGCAAGGAGTGACTGCAGGATACATAGAGGCAACATCCCGAACTGATAATCGAAGTGGGGGTGACTGTCTTCTTAATGGTCTGCACCCTAGCCAAAATGAAAAGACTCAGGAGGACCACTTCCGTAAATTCTTCTTTGAGGGGTCCAGCAACGGCAGCAAATTATACCCCATTATATGAGTAAGCCAACTGTTGACCTTAGCGCCCAGATAAGTGAGACCGTACGAGACCCAGCATACAAGGCAATCGCTGACACAGACCATGGTGATCGAGTGAGACAGCTGAGGAGCTTTTGGTCTTAAACCAATTGATTTTCTACCCCGACAACAGGGAAAAATCATCAATGAGCAACATTGCAGCGACGACTGACATCAGGGGGCTGGAAAAAGGAAACAAAATATCATTGGAATACAGAAAGGGCTTGACATCACCCACAGTGGTGGGGATGCCATTCACTCCTTGTGAATGCCAGATTGCGGCTACAAAGGGCTCTAGGACAATAATAAGTAGTAGAGGGGAGAGAGGACAGTCCTGTTGGGTCCCTTGCACAATCTGGAGGGGATCCAATAGCATTCAATAGCAGGTATGGCCCCCGGGGCATTATAGAATAGGCACACCTTTCAACAAAGTCCACACCCAAACCCATATGTGACAATAAGTGGAAAAGATAGTGTGAGTCAATAAGATTGAAGGGCTTCACTCCATACAGGAGCAAAAACAACGCATTACAACATTCACAAAAAGGGACAAGGTACACCCTGCTTCAGAAAGAGAAAAAAGACAAATATTACTGCACAACCATCTAATCCTCAGGCACACACACATACTGGTTGGATTTGCCATGAGGGTGAGTGATGATTCAGTATATACAATTGTATTAGCAAGTCATTTCACAAAAATGAAATGCACTGTTAATAATTGAAAGAATGAGAAACTGAATCATTGACTCACAGCTCGTAAACTGTGAAGCCACGTCAAGGCACCAACCTCTTTACAGGCCATTCATACACCTTTCATGTGTGTGACACATGCAAAACATTCACACCGCCAGCCGCGGGCCCATCACATTACAACACTCACACCAGCAGACAGCGGCATTCAAGGGCCCATCACTTTCACACGCCCACATTCCAGACACAGCAACTACACAAAGTGATGGACTGCGTGGAGTGGCGCTCAGCTAGCAGTGTGCGTAGTAACCAACAGAAAGTAACTACTCACACACCACCAGCCGAACGCCAGTCCACCCACACCACCATCCAAGCACCAGGACATGCACATCGTCAGCCTAGCGCCAATCCACGCACTCTGCCAGCCAAGCGCCAATCCATACACACTGCCAGCCAAGCGCCACTCCATGCACACTGCCAGCCAAGCGCCAATCCACGCACTCCGCAGGCCAAGCGCCACTCCACACACGCCGCAAGCCAAGCACCACTCCACGCACACCGCAAGCCAAGCGCCACTCCACGCACACCGCAAGCCAAGCGCCACTCCAGGCACACCGCCAGCAAAGCGCCACTCCACGCACACCACCAGCCAAGCGCCACTCTACGCACACCGCCAGCCAAGCGCCACTCCACGCACACCGCCAGCCAAGCGCCACTCCACGCACGCCACCAGCCAAGCGCAACTCTACGCACGCCGCAAGCCAAACACTACTCCACGCACACCGCAAGTCAAGCGCCACTCCATGCACACCGCCAGCCAAGCGCAACTCCACGCACACCGCCAGCCAAGCGCCACTCCACGCACACCGCCATCACATTTTGAATTTTTTTTACAAAACAAAAAAAAATTTGCAAATAGATACAAATCTAGTAACACAAAATCTGAAACTAAATACATTGCACTAATGCCAGCCTTAAAACAGAATACAAATTTTAAAAAATACAGACCAGGCAGTTCATTTTACCGCTCATGGATACTCCCAAACATTCTTTTGTGTGTGGTAAGCTCTCTAACAAGCAGGCACACACAGCCCAGGGTTAGAAGGACACCCAGGGCAGAAAAGACAAGTCTCCTTCCGCAAACCTCTGTGCCAACAGACGCTACATCTCCTAGTGGGAACGTCTTTTGTAGTTGTGGGAGGAATGTAATCAGGAAAATGGCCATCTTTCAATCGAGCCACATCCTCCACCACTCCAAATCTAGGAACACTTACTTGTTCCACAACAACAAGGCTAGATATCACAGAGTGCTGAAACTGAAGAAATATCAACTTGGACGCAGTAGAACACTCCTTGAACACAATAAAAGCATTAAAAGTTGCTAAGTTGAAAAAATGGATGGCCAACTTCTTATATGAAACACAAGCTTTCCGAATAGCAGTGTAAGGTTCTAACCTCTGATCTACTCTGTCAACACCACCCATGTGCTTATTGTAGTCCAGAATACACATAGGTGTGTGCACATCAGCAACCTGACCCCAAACAGGCACATGCCAAGTACTCTCATCATGGATGGTAGTCAGCATGTACACATCCCTCCTGTCCACAAATTTCACAGCTAATAGTTCTTCACTACGCAAGAAATTGCACTGACCCCTCTGAAGGTTTTTGCAAACAAGCTCTTTCGGAAAACCTTTGTGGTTAGAGCTGATTGTGCCACATGCAAAAGTGTCCACTTTAAACAATTCCTTAAACAATTGCACAGCAGTGTAGACGTTATCAAGGTACAAATGGTGGCATCTGTTAAACAGTCTTCTAGCAAGATCCCACACAATTTTCTCTGAAACTCCAAAAGTGGACGGACAATCAGGGGGGTCAATAGTGGAATCTCTACTAGTATACACACAAAAATTAGAAACATACCCTATCTTACTCTCAGACAACATATACAGTTTAATTCCATAGCGTGCCCTCTTGCTAGGGATGTACTGCCTAAAAACCAAACGACCCTTGAACAAAACCAAAGGCTCATCAATAGATATTTCTTTCTCTGAAAATCGATTAACAAAGTGATCAAGAACAGGCTAAATCTTAAAAAGACGGTCACAGTCAGGGTGACTACGTGGCAACGCCAAAGTATTATCCAAAAAATGCAACATGCGTAGCAAAAGTAAATACCGATCACGAGTCATAACAGCTGGAAATATGGGTGTTGCCATCAAGGGACTGGAAGACCAATATGAAGCCAGGTTCAGCTTCCTTACCAAACCCATCAATAAAGTCAAACCCAAAAACTTCTTCAGCTCTTCCAGATTTGTGGGAGTCCACCGGGTAGGTCTTGAGTGGGGGCCTAAGTTTGTCACTGTTGACCCGTTCAGCATACAAATTAGTCTGCTCAACAATCTCACCCAAAAACACATCATCCATAAATAACTGAAAATACTGTATTGGAAAAAAAAATTCACAATCCACTCTACACCCTGCATCACTGCTAAAGGCAGGCAACACCGGCTGCACCATGTTAGGATCAACCCAGAGTCCAGCACTTCCAGTAGGAAGACTAGCAGCCTCAGGCTGCAATCCAGATGCCTCTTGCACCATCGGCACAGCAGTATCCTCCTCTAAAACAGGCCCTTCATCTGCACTGAGAGAACCTTCATCATCCGATGATTCCATGTGGAGAGAAAACTCACTGCTAGAATCTTCCCCTCCCTCCTCTCCCTCAGACGCACTGTCAGTGTCATAATCCGGCTCAGAGGAAGATTCAAGAAGCATACCAACCACCTGCTGAGCAGTCAGTCTACGGCTAGCCATAATGATTAATAATAAAGGTAACTTGTCTCACAAGTCAACAACAATCACTATGTAAAATAAGCAATGAACAAAATTCACCTTTATCAAAAATACCTATACACTTCAAAACAAAACCACTCACTTGCCATAAGCAGCTAAACTCACCACCACGTACTCTGCACAGACACAGTATGGATCAACAATATCCCACTAAAAAGAAAGAGAAAAAAATACACATAAGACAATGCAAAACACATCACAAACATTTTCATGCACAAAACACTAACTAAATGCCCCTATGACACCTTTTACAAAAAAAAAAAATCATACATTGCAATATTACTCATTTGGAGTACATACAACAAAAAAAATCTTACCTAAAAAATGCAACTGCAGAACAACCACTGTCGAAACCGCAAACAGGAATCAAAAGCTTTAGACTAGATTTGATTTGATTTGATTTGATTTAGGATTTCTAGAGCACGTAGCTACCCTCGGGCGTCCCAGCGCTAACGTAAAAGCTTGACAGTACTCCTGGGGATGGATTATTGGGGGAACAACCAAGTTTTCAGCAGTCTGCGGAATGAGAGAAGATTGTTTTCTTTGCGGATGTTGAGGGGGAGGCTGTTCCAAAGCTTGGGAGCGTTATAAGAAAAGCGGCGGCGCCAGTGCGAGCTTTCCTTATTCTGGGTACGCTTGCCAGATACAGGGTGTCCGACCTGAGCTGTCGGGTTGATTTGTGTGGCTTGATGAGAGGTCTCAGTATTGGTGGACCCTTGCCTTGTAAAATTTTATGGGAGATGCACAAGGCTTTGAAGGAGATGCGTTCTTGGATGGGAAGCCAATGAAGCACCTTGAGGGAGGGTCTGGCTGAGCATCTGGATTTCATTCCAGTCAGTAGTCTTCCTGCGGCGTTCTGGGCGTGCTGGAGTTTTTTTATGACAGCTACTGGTGCGCCTAGATATAGGGCGTTTCCGTAGTCTAATCTTGATATGATGAGGCCCTGAATTAGAATTTTCCTAGACTGGGGGGGAATAAGCGGAAGGATCTTACGGGCTGCTCGCATGAGCCCAAGGCAGGTGCCGGCTGTCTTTCTTTCTTGGGCTCTGAAGCTGAGGTCCTGGTCTAGCCAAAAATCTAGGCTTTTTATTTCTTTTTTTGGTGTGGGGTGGTGCACATGCTCACTGGCCAGGCAAGGGTTTTGGGGAGTTTGTTAGGGTCGCCTAGAAGCATGATTTCGGATTTCTCTCCGTTGAGTTTGAGCCTGGAGTCACCCATCCATATAGATATGTTATGCAGGCAGGAGACTAGGTCTCCATTGATTGATCGGCCTGGTTGATGGAGACGACTAATTGAGTGTCGTCGGCGTACATGACCACCTTTATGCTGAAAGGAGAGGCGATGTCGTCCAAAGGGGCCATGTAAACATTGAAAAGTGTGGGGCTCAGGGAGGAGCCCTGAGGGACTCCACAGTTCAGGGGGAGAGATTTAGAGTGATCGTGGCTGTCGGCCACTTGGAAGGTCCTGTGTTCTAAGAAGGATTTTAGCCATGTCAGAGCGGTCTCCGAGATGCCCATTTTTTGGAGGCGGTGGAGAAGGATGGTGTGGTCCACCGTGTCGAATGCGGCACTCAGGTCCAGGAGGATCACTGCCACTGATCCTCCTGCATCCAGAATGGATCTTGTCTCCTCTGTTACGGCCAGAAGGGCAGTGTCGGTCCCCTGTCCAGGTCTGAACCCTGTCTGTGAGTGGCGAAGGAGATTGTTAGTCTCTAGGAATGTTGAGAGCTGTTCGTTTACGATTCTCTCTGCCACTTTGCTAATGCCTGGGAGGAGAGAAATGGGTCTTAAGTTTGAAGGGTCCAATGGGTCTAAGTGGGGTTTCTTTATGAGTGCACGGACTATCGCACTTTTCTAGCTGGCGGGGACTATTCCGCTCGAGAGAGAGAAGCATTTATCAGCTTCGTGAGATGGGGGATATAGTGGGGGCAACTAATTTGAGTTTGCTCATGGGGGCTTGGTCATCCGGGGATCCACTCTTCACACAGTTGAGAGTGTCCAACAGCCTCTCGGTGGAGACTGGAAGGAAGACTTTCAGGGTTGGTGCGGCTGGGTCGAAGGGCACAGCTGGGAGGTCGGTTGGGGGATAGGTGTTGGGAAAAGTCATTGTGATTTTTAAAATTTTGGCTGAGAAGAACTCAGCAAGTTGGGTGCACCTGGCACCGGTGGGATCGGCAGCCGGCTGCGGTTCAGGGACTTTCATGAGACTTTTTACTATGCGATAGGTCTCCCTAGAGGAGTTGGAGGCAGCCATGATTTTCTCTTCGTAGTACGAGGCTTGGGTATTTTTGATGAGAGTTTTATATTGTTTAATGGCCGATTTATAGGCTTCTTTGTTGTTAGGGTTCCAATCTTTTCTCCAGAGACGTTCCAGTTTTTTGCATTTTTTTCGGAGATCTCGTAGTTCCGAGGTGAACCAGGGGGATTTGTACGAATTCCTTTTACTAGGGAGCTGTTTAACGGGGAGAACCCTGACCAGAGACGATTCTATCCGTCTCGGAATTGGATGTCTGCTAGTGAGGGATCCTGGTTCAAGGTGGGGATGGAGGCTATGAGCTGGTGGGTCCAAGCATCCGTGTTTAGTTTATTCCACGGGCGTGATGGCGCTTGGGGTAGAAGGCTAGGGCTGATTTGACTAGTGATCGGAATTTTGAGGAGGATAAGGTGGTGATCCGTCCAGGGGATGGGTAGGGGAAAGGATGTGGAGAGTTCTTGGATATTTGAAAAGATGGGGTCCAAGAGGTGGCCCTTTTTATGGGTGGGCAGGAGGTTTTTCAGAGAGAGGCTGAGTGCTGAGAGATCTTCTTTGAGGTCTTCCGCTATTTTGTTCCCTGGGTCATCGAAGTGGATGTTGAGGTCTCCTAACACTGTAAAGTTGGATGATAAACAGGCCAGGAAGGTGACAGTTTCTACAAGAGAGTTAGGGAACTGTCCAAGTTGTCCCGGGGGTCTGTATATAAGTGGGCCCGACAGAGTTTTTCAGGGGAGAGGTGTAGGGAAAAGTGAACGTTTTCACAATTAAGGACTGGGCTGTCCTTAAGATGGCAGGTGAGGTGTGTTTTCATGATTATTGCTAGTCCGCCTCCCAATCCTTGCGGTCTGTCCAGATGTTTAATTGTATAGCCCGGAGGGAGGGCTTGGACTATATCTGAAGAAGAAAAAAACATTAGATCCACATATACAAAAAATGCACCAGTCCAACCTGCCAAGCTAAGGGGTAGGTGGGCCTAACAGTATAACATCAATAGGGAAGCAACCCTTGCGGCCACCCCCACCAAGACAAAAATTTAAAAAACTTCTGGTGTCTAGTGGCTTCTGCCCCCCTTGGGGACAGATAGGACCAAACACATACTGCTACTCTGCCACTCAGAGAGGGCAGAAAAGGCCACAATCATCCTCCCATAAAGGGGAACCACTCATGTCCAAGGGGTGGATCACCAACATAAAAATAAACCCTGGTGCCCTAGTGGCCCTACAAAAAAAAAACAGGAGAACTGCCCTTCAAGGTGATACCAAAGGGGATGATGGACGGAGCGCATGAGCAAATCTAATACTCACCCCCAGTTAACTGATCTTGGTTTAATCCATCATCATTGTTTAGCTCACTTCACCAACCCAGTTCAGACATGGCTATATGCAAATCAGACTGACCCTGTGCGCTTTGAGTGCCCTAAGTTGGCAGACGTGGGTCCCTTCCTCACTTTGCCACTGGACTCAAGCTAACCTGGCTCATAACGGCTGATTAGCCAGTAACCGGTCCCATTATGGTTGTTTTTCTAAAAATGTGCCCTCCGGGGGGCAGCCAAAGGCTTACAACATGCCCCCTAAGGGGAATGACCCTTGTCCAAGGGGTCGCTCCACAAAACAAAAACAAACATTAGGGCTACTCAAAATGGCCCCCAAAAGGAGAGTGAGCCTTGCCCAAGGGGCCACTCCCCTGCTCTTTGCCCCAGTGCATGGTTTCTATAAAAAATATTTAAATTCTGCCCCCCCGGGGGCAGACAAAGCAAAAGTAATTGCGCCCTAAAGGGGAGCAACCCTTGTCCAAGGGGTCGCTCCCCAAAACAAAAAAAAATCATTAGGGCTACTCAAAATGGCCCCCAAAAGGAGAGTGACCCTTGCCCAAGGGGCCACTCCCCTGCTCTTTGCCCCAGTGCATGGTTTTTATAATAAAATATTTAAATTCTGCCCCCCCGGGACAGACAAAGCAAAAGTAATTGCCCCCGAAAGGGGAGAGACCCTTGTCCAAGGGGTCGCTCCCAAAGACAAAAATAAACAATAGGGCTGCACAAAATGGCCCCCAAAATGAAAGTGACGCTTGCCCAAGGGGCCACTCCCCTGTTCATTGCCCCAGTATGACACTTATTTAAAAAAATTAAGAAATTCTGCCCCCCCGGGGGCAGTCAAAGCGAAAGAAATTACCCCCAAAAGGGGGAGCAACCCTTGCCCAAGTGGCCACTCCCGAATGCACAAACACTACCAAATAAAAATAAAAAATCCCTGGTGTCTAGTGGGCATTCCAGCAGGAATGCTCTGAAGAGGCATCGAGGGAAAGGAAAACCCTTTCCTTTCCCCCGATGCCTTTTTTAAATCCCCCCCGCCCCAGCCCCCAAACTTACCTGTTTCTCCTCCAACGCGCAGGAAGCAAATGTCTTCCCTGCGTGTCGGAGGAGAAAAGGAACCTCCAATGACGTTAGCGCGCCATGCACGCTGACGTCATTGATGACGCAGGCGGGGGCGCCCACGGAGGGAGCGCCAGCGCTCCCCCCGTTGGTGGGGCTCATGACGATCTGAGCTTGTCATGAGCACCCGAGCACTGTATGCCATGACGAGCTCAGCTCGTCATGAGCATACAATGGGTTAATAAGTTGAACGCCAATTGGCTTGCAGCAGCTGCTGAACACCACTAACAACTTCTCAGAAGACAATGCACTAAGCATCAACCTAAGCTAAACAAAAATTATGTCAGTGAATTACTCCAGGAAGAAAAAGCTGAATTGGTACCTGGATGGGCACCGCCTAGACTTGGCCACCGAATATAAATATCTAGGAGTCTTACTGGACAGCAGAGGCTTATACCAACCTCAGGCCCTGCGATGGAAAAGCTTTACAACTTCTTTAGCAATGAGGCCACTAAGGAAAATTCTGCCAGATTTATCCCTGGATCCTCTATTACAGGTCATCCAGGCAAAGCTACAACCAATGCTAACATATGGCAGCGCATCAATACGAGGGAGAGATGCAATCGCGCTGAGCAAAATATTCACCAGAGCTTAAAGAGCGATCCTTCATCTCCCTACCTATGTGTCTCCTGCCCAAATTAACTTAGAATTTGGTTTACAGAAGCAGTCAATGGAAAGGATGGGGCATACATAAAAAGCTCGCACAATATTTGATGATCTGAGCCAGGAACACTAACCTCACATATCTGGAGTGAATTGATACCACCAAACTTTACCCGCGAGAGAGTACCTTCTTGATACATTATCAAAACTCTGGCTTATTAGTCTATATGCCACATCTACAACGCATCAGAGTTCAAGAAGGAAGAAACAAATGCAACAACAACTATATCTGTAATTGAAGACCAAGAAACCCTGGCTAAAATGACACATGGATGTCCAATGCTTAATGACTATAAAGTTCTTGAAGCACAAACTTATTTAAGCACAGGTTTTAAAATGAAGACAAAAAAAATCTTGAGGCTAAGTCTTGGTATTTTACCAATCTTCCTGCACTTACCCCCACAGGAAAAGGACATCAGGAGAGCATACCTGCTGCCTCTGTGGAATGGGAAGTGAGCATCTTGTGCATGTCATCTGTATTTGCCCTAGTCTAATTGACCTTAGACGTACTCTACCTCATACAAGTTTTAAACAGAGCGGCATTAGGATTTGCAGGCAGGCAGTGAAGCTCTGCTTCAACCATATTGCAACCTTATTTAACTGCTGTCGTACAAAGTTCTTTGATACAGTGGAAAAGAGACTCATTTGCAAGTATCAAAGTGTATAGTGACAGGCTAAATTGCACTGGTTATGTTTACATCTTTTTGCATTGATACATTAATTTGGCATGCTCGACTCGGTATTTGATTTGGCTAAATTGCACTGATTATGTTTACATCTTGATGCACCGGCACATTAACTTGGCATAATTCTCTGCTCCTAATAAGTCCTGTTAGGATCGAGACCAGGGTATGGTCTTCCTCTCACGCTGCATTATTAGAGAGAACCTCCTGTTAACAAACTGTACATTTTGGGGCTTTCGCACATGGTGCATGGTGCATATATCAAAAAGATGGATGGATTTTATGTGGTTTTAATGTGACATTCTTATTTTTAGTTTGTGAGTTTTAATTAACTAAATAATAAACTTACTACTACTACTACTAAATGAATGAACAGGCAAGTCTTTTAAATCTAATCCCACAATTCTCCCAGACAGCCAATTTTCAACAATGGTCATTTTAAAACCATATTAGATTAGATCTTTTTAGATATACACAACTGGGAGAGAGTGCACAACAGGATGATTGAATCACCCCGAACCTGATCATAATCCACTGGTCCTTTTCCTCACTCTCTCTCTCAATCTAACTTCATTGCACTTTCAGTACTATCTGACGTAATATTATCCAAGTTGTGTGGTCCAGATGGAGGCTGAGTCAATCCACTCACGTCATATCCTTGATATCTACCTACTGACAAAATGCCCTATCCCAAGAAGGTAAATATACCACTTTTATCTAGGCAAGCCAGTGCTTAATTTGTAAATGAGCAAATGGTAGTGCCCAAAGATCTGCTCTAAAGCCCACAGCCGATGCAATTAAATGTAACCACACTGAATACCAAGGCTGTGTAGTCTTAAACCCACCTCATGCCTCTTCAATTTAGTACCAGACAAGCTCTGCCCTTTTATATCTCTCCTGTTGTTTCAGATTTCTCCCTTTGTGATGGTTTTTCCATCATTCTCCTTCTCTGTCTTTCCACTTTGTGTGATTTTCCCTCTCTTGCTCTCTCTCTCTGTCTGAAGTGGAAAAATAAGTGCTGGTCCACAAAAATAAGTGCTGGTGGCCCCCATTGGCAACTATTGACTCAAATTAAGTACTGAGGCAAACCATATGAAGGAATAAATCCTTTAGAAAACCTGATGATTTGTTTGATAGAGACAGCAAATTGGTAAAGATTTCTCTAATATGATCTATGAAGAGAGGAAAACAGACTGAGATTATAATCACAATATACCATTATAGATTAATGGTCAGGGACAAGAAATCAGAATGGGAAAGAGACAATTAGAGTGTTCTACTTGCTGCTGTAAGAAATAAGGATCAGTGTGCTTCTTGGAAAATTGTAACCTCTAGCCACAACAATTAAACAATTAAACCACCTTCCCAGAATTAATTGAGATTGTTTGTTTTCAATTTGTACAAGTTTTAAAGAACCATAAACAACAAAGCGTATTATTATTATTATTATTATTATTATCATCTTCCCAGAGTCATTTATAACTGAGGACCAGTGGCAGTCTCATTTTTCCACGTTACACTTTCTGGATGGATCACCTGTTGCCAGATATCATTTTGATGTGTCTGATGAACTAAGCCTTTTCAGCTAAAAGAGGTGATGACTGCCATAAACTAGCAGCAATTTGAGAATGCTCCAGGGCCCAATGGGATCCCGGCAAATCTATTCCAATTGGACTTCATCTTATGGGCCCTATATTTCACTTTTATTAGTAATGCAATTACAAAGGGAGCCACAATCCCCGACTCGTGCATGGGAACCGAGATTGTGCCAATCTTCAAGAAAGGAGTTAGATAAAAGTCTGTTAATTACCATCCCATCAACTTACTTGACAACATTCAGGTCGTTTTTCTAGTGTAATACTATCAAGGATCTAGATTTAGACTAAGGAGAATAAGATTCTCAGTAATTGGCAGGCCTTACTAAGAAAATAAGCACAATAGATCAAGCTTTTACGCTCTATCTTCTATTAATTAAGATTGTGCTACCGCAAAAAAGGTTGTCAGATGTGGTATTTGTACACCTATGCTGTGCCTAGTTTCAGCGCTCCTTTCATCATCTCCTTGTGTTTGCTTTGTTCCCCCTAAGTTGGCAGGGTATGCCCAACCCAAACGTGGGTCCCTTGCTCAATTTGCCACTGGATTCATGCTAGTGTGGCTGATATGGGGTGTTACCCCAAAACCGGTCCCAGGATGCTTGTTTCCGGTCTATGAAATACCTGGCTTGGCAGTTCAGGTTGGACTGTTCCCATAGGGCACAGGATCAAGCCTGATTTGCATACAGCTGGGTCTGAACTGAGGTGGCAAAGTGAGCTAAAGCACGATGATGAATTCAACCCAGATCTGTGACTGAGGGTGAATGTCTGAAAAGTTTCAGCGCTCTATCTATTATCTCCCTGTGTTTCCTTTGACAATGATCCCTGACACTTTTGATCTGATCTATCTGACCTTGGCATCCCACCTGGATCTTATTATTGATTATATTGCATGATGGGACTTGTGCAAAGATACACTGGGGTGCAGCTGGGGAGACCATTGAACAATTTCCACTGTCTAGGGAGGTCCGACAGGGCTCTTCTCTAGCACCCATGTTATGTTGACCATACATCAATGAAGTTATTAAGTATGTTAAATATTGCACTCTTTTCGTCTCAAATCTCCCTTTTGGCCTCCAGAACTGATTAAACAGATTTGGAAAATGCTGTTCATCACAGGATCTGATAATCATCATGGCAAAACGTAAGTTAATGGCAATTCACTCACACAAGGGAATTAAGAACAATTTTAAACTAAACTCCTTTTTTCTTGAACAGGTTTGTTACTTCCCTAACAAGGGCATACACCTTTCACACAATATAAGGTGGAGACAGCACCGGAAATGTGGAAGTGATTTGATGGCCCAGCTAACTGGGTGCACACTCCACTTTGCTAGCAATAAGGGTGGCCATATGATCGATCCAGCCCTGAAGGTGTACAAGATATGATGGCAAGGTGCTGCTCTATGTGGCTCAAAGTTTTGGGGATTCTCAAACATCTCCAACTTATTGGGCAGTGAATTGCAATTTTTTAAACAATTACCAAAGTTGCACCAACGTATACAAACAATACCAATTCTTCTGAAGCTCATCGCATGGCTGAGACCATTACTGTAGTAGACAAAACAGTGGCATACCCCAGAGCTGAAGACATTCAGTATAATGTGTTTTCTTTGGCCAGTTGTGAATCTTTGGGATGATTTAGGTAAATTCAGATGTAGCTGTCCTGGGGCTGCCTGAACTACAGAATTTACCCTGTTCTACCCCTGCTGATGCCATCATTGTGATCAAATACAGTTATAAGAAATAATTCTTGGTATCCTTAGTTACTAAACCTATACGCAGTTCCTTAATCAGGACCTTTATTTTACTGGTCTGACATAATTGTATCAACAACATCCATATCTCATTCAACAAAATTCAGATATGGAACTCTCCTTCTGAAGTACTTAATTTACCAGTGCAGCTCAGTCACCACCGACTGTGTCCTGTTTGTAGCACCAATATTTAGGGCAAAAAACACTTTTTCTTTTTTTGCCAACATTATGTCAGCCCTTGGTAAACATAGCATAAATCCCTACTAAAGAAAGTGGGTTTTCACACAATGAGGCCAGTCACAGCATTACTGAAAACTGCTACCTCACATCCGGTAGTGTTTCATTAACACAATTGTTGCATGTTGCCTGGAAACTTAGGTCTTCTTTGGTCTCCAAAGGGAAGAACTTGAGACTGTTGGCTGTCTTGTATTTAACATATCTAGGATCCATTGTTTTTATCCCTTTAAGAATATATGCTGATCTTCAAATTTGATTTTTCAAAATCACTTAACCATGTCGATATATTCTTAAAGTTTCTATTTTTGCCTATATTCAATATATCACACTTTTTTATGCCTATTGTTTGGAAGCAAGGTATATCCTTGAACGTAACACCAAAGCACCTGCAAACCTGAACATCAGTGACGATCTTCACAACTTTCTGCAGTTCTGCATGAGTGCTGTACCCATCACTCATTCTTTGCCCAACGATGCATACAATCTACACTAAATCTCAAATTCCATACTGTTTAGTGTTCTAAATCTGCTTGTGTGGTATATGCTTTCGTTTGATGCTCTGTATTCCCCTGATTATGATTCATACTGTAAGGTCCTGAGACATTGCTTGGTATATTACCAGCATCACTGCATTGCTTTGATGTCTGTTTGATCGGAAGAGCATATATGGGTTGAGGATATATTCTTCCATGTAGTTGAATTCAATGTGTTTCTGTATTACCCCAATCATGTGCATGCTAATAGTTATTCATTATTGCATTTCTACCATCTCTCTGTTGAACATCTTGTATTGCGATTGATACCTGCGACTCACTTGTTCCAGCTGGAACTTAGTCACAGGCATAACATTGCCACATTCACACATTTACAGTGTTTAGCTAAGGCAATCTTAGTTGTTTTTAGCCCACTATGATACACTACACACTAAAGCACTTCATTAGGAGCTCTGCAATCTTTTCAATGACAATGAAGAATGAAGATGTGGCTGTATATTCAGAAGACATTAAAAATCCATTCGTTTATACCTTCTAAACATTTGGTGAAACAGTCATTCTTCACTTCTGCAGGGAATATATGTACCTACACTAAAAGGTCATCCACAGTTTCAGGTTGATTTTGCTTGTAAACTTGTATGGAAGAATACTAGCTCTAGAATCACGTTCACAAAATAGACTTGGTACTGGGTGGGTGAGACCAATTCCCTAACAGTACCAATATGGTGGGTAGCAATCAAATATGATTGAAAAAAGAGATTATTATAGTTCACAACAGTTGTTCTATGAGTATTCTAAATCTGGTCTTACAGAGCCATCCTCTCCATTGGCAACGTAGTTGTGTTTCCTGGTACATGCAACACTAATTTCAATGAAAATCTGCATATGTGCCAATCAAAGTCCGAAAGATGTTTTTAACAAAGGAAACATCTTTTTTCTCTGAATCACAGATCATGCCAAATCAGATTTCCAAATCATAATGGAGCTAATTCAGTGAGATATTGCAGAGCAGAAATATTTTGTGTTTCATGCAATGGCTTCCAATGAGACTCACATGACTTTGTAAAACAAACAGTACACAGGTGGCTGGGTCTGAGATTGTGAGAAAGGAAAAAGAGAACCTGAAGTTGTAACACTAATCTGAACCTTTTTGGCTGATCAGACTAAACAACTTTCGCTCATCTGGTGACCCACGACTTGAAACATCATAGCTGAGCACTTACTGTAGGCATGGTTAGCATGAGCAAAGAATACATATGAGAAACAGTTACATTTTAACTAAGGCAATTGCTTGCATAGGCACCAAGTTATCTATAAAACAGAGGTGCACCAGAAAGAGTTAATTGCACTAGGTCAAAATGTAATATTTGCTTTACCTGCTCAATTGTATCACTTTGAGTTGCGATGGGACCAGTGGAGATTGTATTCTTTTGCAGTAATTTAGGCATTTTGTCATATGCACAGATGAAATGCTCTTTTGTCCCATTGCATGGGCACAGGTTACCCCAATGGGTCTTTTATTTTCTTCATATGAGAGTGACCATTAATACTTCTGATTTGCTGCTTCTGGCTTCAGGGGTGCCATCTTCCCACTTTCTACTGAATTTGATAGAGACTGAGCCTTTCTTTTCTCTTACTTTTTCATTCAGGGGTTGCAAATGAAAATGTAAGCTCTAATGATTATGGATACAATGCCTCCTCTATAAGGCCTGGGTACTGACTCAAGGCCCTGACCATGCAAGGGGCCCTTGCTTAGGGTATATACACTCTATTGCTATGACCATGTGCCTGTGGAGCGTTTAGGTCTGTGGAGCGTTTAGGTCTGTGTATGAATGAAGCCTGCAGAACTGGTCCATCTGTGCATGGAGATTGAGGAAATGGCCCATATGTGACTGGAGCTTTCAGTACCTGTCCTTGTATTAATGGAACTTGAAGATCTTGTCCATGGATGAGTGTGAAGTACCCAAGATATGTGGTGATCAACTCACACTGTTAGAATGAATGGAAACTGGCTGTGGCCCAGAACCTTATGAGCAGGTTTGTACACCAGTGCGGGTAGCTTGTGCTTGTACTTGCTCCATCCATTGAGACAATTCATTTTAAACTCATGATTCTAACGAGATCAAAGACTTTCAAAACAAGCAAGTCTGTATGAGGAAAGAGAGAACAGGTCTACAGCCTGGCTGTCATCTACAGTTTTGCTGGGAAGTAACAGGATGCTACCATATACATGTTGAAATAGGTTTCTAAGGCATCAAACAAGAGTTCCCCTTTACAACTGACTGTATTAACTGCACGGTGCACCCCTTGTTGCAGCTCCAGTAGTGGTGGGAAAGATTAAAAATCCAGAATCCTTTCTTTGACTGATCCTACATGATGAGTAGTCTTTGGTTTGACAGTGAGTAGGAGAAAGAACAATCATGAAGCTTTTTCATTGCAACCTTCCCTTGCCAAAAAAATGCACAAAGGTTAAAAAGGTTTCTGTGATTGAGATCTAGGGTGAACATTTTAAATGCCTACAAGGCTTTTAATAATGCATTCTCCACATTCTTACAATTTAATTTTCTATGGGGTTGTAATTTGGCATGCCTTGCCCTCCTCATGACAAATCACCCTGAGAATGGCTATGTAAGGAATGCACCAACTGAAACTCACAAGATACCTTCAGTCACTTCCAGTTCCCTAAAGGCTTGCAGTTAAGGAAATGGAGTTTGTGGAGAGAGTGAAAATAAAGTATTTTTTTTAATTTTGGGAGTGTGTTGGTACCAAGTGATGTTTATGGAGAGAACATAAGAAATATATGAAATTTAGGACCAGATTTATGATTTGCCAGATGGAGTACAGTCTGTCTGTGTGCAGAGGACATTACCTTCATCACCAAGATGGATTACCATCTGTTAAATTTAGAGATGAATTCAGGCACAGCTGTCATCTTTGTACAATAGAAGGAACTGCCATCACAGTAACAGTATATGGATCTACTGAGGATGATCCGGAGATTTGGCAATTTATAGACACAGAATTAGCACAGTGGCCTGAACCAGTGATATATTGCGGTGATTTTAATCTACATGACCCCACAAGCTCATTCATGAATACAGGAGCGGTCTATAGTGGCAGAAAGAGGAAGGTAAACAGAGCTATTGTTAACATTGTCAACAATAATCTGTTGGTAGATCCTTGGGCGATGCAACATCCACTGTTAGATAGTAGCACTTTTTTTTCTGCACCACATCAAGTGTTGGTAAGGTTAGACTACTTTTTAGTTTCAAGGTATTTGGTTGCGGAGACACAAATTGAAAAACTACCAAGGATCATCTCTGATCATAGTCCATTAGTATTGACAGTAAAGGTTCCGCAAACGCAGAACAAGAGGTCAACATGGACTTTTGAGAGGAGTCTTCTCCAAGACCTAGAATATAGGAAGCATATGGAGGGATGGATTAGGTCATTTTGGGAGATTAATCATGGTACTGCCTCCATAGGGCAAACTTGGGATTGCTTCAAAGCTTGGGTTAGGGGAGAAACACTGTGCTATGTATTGACAAGGCGCAAGAAGGAGAGGTTAAAAACTGAAACCATCCGGCAAAAGTTGAATATAGAGGAAGGAAAATTAGCTGCTGCAGTAGAATTTAAATCTAGTTTGGAACATATATTATTAAAATTAGTAGAATTGAAGGCAGAAGCAGTAGAGAGTTTTTCGAGAAAGCTTGCTGAAAAATACCTAGCTAAAAAAGAAGAAGGCTATGAGTGCAGCGAGAAAGTGGGACACATCCTTGTGGTTAAAGTTAGACAACAGAGGGCAGCTGCAGAAATAAAAGAAATATTGGACCCATTGGGTGTCACAGTCACAGATCCGGATAGGATAAGAGATGTTTTTAGAATATTGTATGAAAAACTGTATGCACGGGAAGATACAGGGGGAATAGCTGAAATTAGTAACTATCTGAAGGATATAGCCCGAGCATCTATCTCAAGGGAGGAAGGAGAAATGTTAGAATCTAGCCTAGGTCTGGAGGAATTTATTGAGGCATTAAGCAGTTTACCATCAGGAAAGGCATCAGGCCCGGATCAAATTCCGGTCGAGTTTTATAAAATATTTCTCAATTGTTTGTTGATTTACATGTTTGAAGTTATGTTATATGTACAACAAGGGGGCCAGCCACCGGATTCATGGGGAGGGGCAGATATAATTGTCATAGCTAAAAAAGGGAAACCCTTAACTCTCCCGGGATCATACAGGCCAATTACACTGATGAACTCAGATGTCAAGGTATATTCAAAGATGCTGGCAAGGAGACTAGCAGGCTGTATCGAACGTTTGGTGAGCCCATCACAGCATGGCTTTATACCGGGGAAAGGTACTACACAGCATATTAGGACAGTGATTACTATGCTGGATGCTGCAGAGGTTACAGGCGACCCTATTTCAGCACTCTTTTTAGATGCCGAGAAGGCTTTCGATAGGGTCACCTGGGATTATCTGTGGGAAGTTATGAAGTGGTGTGGTATCGGGCCAGGATATATACTTGCCATACAGGCCCTATATAAAAACCCGGTTGCAAAAATTTGAGTGAATGGAGGGCATTCAGATTTAGTGCATATACAAAGAGGGACTCGTCAGGGATGTCCGTCTTCCCCATTGCTTTTCGCCCTATATATAGAGCCACTACTTCGCAAATTAGAGGCAAATCCTGTAATTCGGTCTATGTCATTAAATGGTTGTACGGTAAAAACTCTCGCCTACGCTGACGACGTAGCTATATTGACTCCAAATCCGGATATAGCTATAGGGGGAGTAGAAGTAGAGGCCCATGGCTTTGGGCGGGTCTCAGGATATAGCCTAAACAAAACTAAAACTCAGATTATCAAGAATAGGTTTGCGAGTAGTCAGGACAACAGGGTGGTCAACAGTGCAATATATCTAGGGATCGATATTTCTGCAAACTTGGATGAGTTAGTCGAGCGTAATATGGAGCCACTGATAGTGAAGGTAAAAATGGACTTGGAAAGGATAAACAACTTGCACCTTTCTTTAGTTGGATCCACGAATGTGTTAAAAATGATGGTCCTGCCTAAATTTTTGTACCTATTTAGGTCAATACCCTTAATTTTTGAGAATAAATGGTTTGATAGGTTGGAAAGTATAGCTAATAGATTTATTTGGGCCCAAAGAAAAACTCGTAGAGCTTATAAATTCATCACTTTGCCAAGGGATAGAGGGGGTTGGGGTGCACCTGATTTTAGACTGTATTATTTGGCTGCTGCTCTCCAGTATATGCAGGGATTAATAGGAGGAGGCGGGGGATTATCAAAGACTGTTAATATGTCAATTGAAGCTTATACACTGGTTTTAGGGCAAAACACAGAAAACTGTTTTCTGTATTTTACGGATTTGGGCTTTCTTAGAAGACAGACATACAAGACTCTTAGGGCGGCACTAAAAATCTGGAGCTCCTTTTTGAAAAAGACGGGTATGGGTAGATTTAATAGGTACACCAAAATCTATAAAAATAAATCATTCCCTGACGACATCTTTGCTGATTCTGTAATGGCGGGCTGGGAAGAGAAGGGGATACATCAAATTGGGGATTTAATAAATTCAGAGACGATTGTACAATTTGAAGATTTGGTAAATGTATATAAAATAAATAGAAGGGACTTTTTTAAATACCTTCAGATTAGGAGTTTTCTAAGAAATAAACAAGGAGGGCCGGTGGGTTTCCAACCTAATGAATTGATGGAAGGGATAACTACTGGAGTTCTGGACTTTTTGGTTCCGTCCAGAGGTGTCAGGGATAACACCCGAAGACCCCGGAGTTCAACCTGCCTCGGTGCACAAACAAACAGAAACACGGGCTTCTCGATGGTGGCGTCAAAGACCAAAGGTTTATTACTGCAGGGACACAGAAGTCACAGAAACTACACATGGGCAGTATCTAGGAGCCTGTTCAATTTGTACAAAGAGGGTTGCTCCTTATATACTGAATATTGGGCTTCAGGCAAATTTCTTTACATGTTAGCACATTCCAAAACCTTTGTATCTTAAACAATAAATATTTGGCGTTGCACAGGAATCGTCAACAATATCTGATGTCAAAACATTACGAACGAGGGGTTCCCACTATTCCATCATAATCCCATGTCAACTTTCCATTCAAGACCCGGACCGCCTCATCGTAAATTTCGTTACCTCCCCCTAATAAAGGCCCAGAAGGAAAGGAGCAGAGCCAGGTGCAGAAGATAGAAAAGTAGGATAAGAGATGTTTGTGGGTCGTAAATGGGCACGGTTACCAGCTTCGGCCGCCTAATCATGATCAGACCAACGAACACGAGAACCAGTATAGCAGGACTGGCCTCAGGCTGGGGAGGCAGCTCTTGCCGAGTCATGCTGCCACAGCGTTGCTGGCCTAAGGTGCACGTGTCACTAGCAAGGTGAATTGCCGGCTAAAGCCTACGTGTCCTTAAATGAAAAGAGGTCATTGCGTGTCCATTGACTATGTGAGGGCAAGGAATACAAAATGGCTTCTTTGTTCTAAGATGGATGCCACGGGTAGAACAGAAATGTGTTTGTAACAGGAGTGCTCTTGCTCGTAGCATAGCGAAAACACCAGGATATACTAAATGGATCATTTGCGGTTCACTGATACCAAAATTATGCATTTGCGACAATGTTACAAACACGGGTAAAATCGTCACGGAACCTCACTACGGGGGAGGAATATTCCATTAGGGCGATATATGCGGCATTGGCAAAAAATAAACCGGATGACCTGAATAAGCATAGAGATAAATGGGGGGAGAGAATAGAGGCTACTCCCGAATCCTTTAATGAATCTTTGGAACTAGGTCGGACAATGCTCTGCTCTGCCCCCTTGCAATCACAACATTACAAAACACTATTCTCGCTGTACCACACCCCAGCTAGGATTGCAAAATGGGGGGGTACTGAGGGTATTACCTGCCCTAGATGTAATTCCTCTGAGGCAGATATTGTCCACATGTTTGCTACATGTCCCCAGTTATATACTGTAGTTAAGGATATTTTTTTTTTTTTTTTTTTTTTTTTTTTTTTTTTATTCTCATCTTGCGATTTCTGTTATGATTATGGAGTATCAGGTGTCTGCCTCATTACTTTTTTCCAACACTGCCCCTTGTTCTCTCTTGATTGGGGAGTTTTTAACCATTCGTTGTTTGAGGAGCTTCCTTTACTCGTCACATATCAATACCTCTCTGGCTTGGATCGAGGGGAGCTAGCCAGCTTGGCTACTCGGCAAGTACCTTACTTGTCCACCAGAAGATAAATCGCCTTAATCATAGGATTTAAGTTTATTCTTATTCTTATTTGGGGTTTAAGAAAGATTCGAAAATATCCCAAAACTTAAATCTTTTGCTTGCACTTCCTAGCTTATCAAGTTTGTTGATTCTTATTGACGAGTTTAGCCATTCTTCATGGGTTGGGCAAGAGGCTCCTATCCATTTAATACATATTTCTCTCCTTGCAAGAGCTATTAATACAAAGAGGAGATTTTCCTGCTCTTTAGTGAGACCCCCTTCATTACCTGAGTCCAAAATCCCAAAAAGAATAAGAGTTGTACTTACAGTAAGTTGTTTGGACAGAATAATGCTCAGGGTCTTACCGACTTGATCCCAAAATTCCTCCAGATGGGGACAACTTTTAAACATATGGATGTCGTCTGACTTTTCTTCCCCACATTTAGGGCATTTCCTGATTCCAGCATTTTTGAATTTGGACAGTTTTTTAGGAGTCCAATATGCCCGATGGATTGTATACAGATGATTCCTCTTCAAAGCCGCGGATTTCAAGGTTGACCAGCATTTAGCTACAGATTTTTCCCATATTAGATCTAAATCTGTTATTTCAATATCTTTCCATATTTGGGTTTCCATGTTAACACTAACATCGTTGGCCGTTATCAGCGCCCAATACCACTTAGCCACTTCTTTTGGTAGTCGCGTTGTTGTGATCATGTCATCTTCCAATCTTTCATTACCATGTATACTGGGTAGAGTTCTGGACCAACTTAACATTTGATAATATTTGAATTTAGATAATGTGTTGTTCGACATTTCTTGAAGTTCTAACCAAGTTTTTAAATTTGGACCATCTAGTATTTGTCCCCAGTATTTGATGTCGGCTCTTTTCAATGCTAGTGCAAGAGTGTCTTTTAGGCATTCTGGAGTTCCGGGGGATTCCCAAATAGGAGCCCACTTACTGTAGTAAGATATGTGTAGAATGCCTCTAATTTGTATCCACATCTTTGCTGCATCTCTCAGTATCTTAAGCTTTATTTTTTTGAAGTATTTGGGATGTCCATACTTAAACAGCGCGTGATCCTCTGAATTTGTGATTGCTTGTAAATAGGCTGAGTAGTGTTCATGATTTTTCAGTAGTGGTTTGATATTTTTAAATTGAAAAGCTCTGCAGTATTCCAACAGATCTGGGCTGGCCAACCCGCCATCCCTCTTGCTCCTCCTGATTTTTTTCCATGCAATCCTCGTGCCCTTTGCTGCCCAAATGAAGCTTGTTATATCTCTTTGTGCTCGAGCTAGATCCGCTTTTCCGAACTCCATTGGTATCGTATTAAATAAAAAGGTAAACTTTGGCAAAATGGTCATCTTGATTATATTCGATCTCCCAATCAAGCTCAGTGGTAGAGAGGTCCATGTCTCAAGTAATTTTCTTACGTCCCCGGCAACTTTATTCAAATTCCTGTTTGCAATCTTCTCTATGTCATGATTTATTAAGATTCCTAAATATCTAATTTCATTTTTTATGAAATTGTTTTGGAAAACCGTATTCCATGTCATAATCTCTGTCTTAGTTTGATTCACCAAATATCCTGAGATTTTCCCAAATGTAGTTAGAGTTTTCTCGATACTTGCTTTAGCTTTTGGGTAATCATCAGTAAAGATCATTAAGTCATCCGCATAGAGAGCGATTTTCTTCTCCCAGATGCCATACTTGAAAGGTGTGATTCTGTTGTTGCTTCTTAGCTTGTTTGCCAGAGGTTCAATATATAAATTGAAAAGTAAGGGGGAGAGTGGACAACCCTGTCTTGTTCCTCTGGTTATTTTTATGTTTTCTGTTAAACTACCGTTTATTAGGACCTTTGACCTTGGATCTTTATAGATCTGGTTTACCATACATGTAAAGTGAGGTCCGAAGTTGTTCTTGATCATAACTTTCTCAAGAAAGGTCCAATTGACCCGGTCAAAAGCCTTTGCGGCATCAACAGCAAGTATAGTAAGAGGAGTTTTCTCACTTATAGCAATGTCTATTGCAGTTAAGAGCTCTTGTGTTACTTCATGTAAGTGTCTTCCTTTAATGAAGCCTTTTTGATCTTGATGAAGTAAATTTGATAATACTTTCCCAAGTCTAGCTGCCATTATTTTGGTGAATATTTTGTAATCAGCGTTCAACAGAGATATTGGACGGTATGATTCACATTTGAGAGGATTCTTTCCGGGTTTCAGAATGATTGAGATTATGGCATCATTCCATGAGTCAGGTATTGTTTTCTGTTGTATTAAAATTAAGTTGATTAATTTTGTTATATAAGGGAGTATGGAGTCTTTCAGTTTCATATATAGTTCGTTTGGAATGGCATCCGGCCCTGCTGCTTTTCCTTTCTTCAAACCTTTAATCACTTCTGCCACTTCTTCTTCGAGAACTTCTTTGTCCAGTGTTTCTCTATCGCTTTCTGTCAGTTTTAGGAGCGCTGCATCTTCCAGGTAGGAGTTAATCCTTTGATCTGAGGGGTTTGAGTCTTCCGTATACAGATCTTTAAAAAATTTCCAGAATTCGTGCTTGATGATATTTTCATCGGAGGTAGGATTATTTTGATCATCCGGAATGATGCTTTCCACCTTGTTTTTGGCTAGGTCTGTTTTGAGCTTCCATGCCAGCCATTTTCCGCAGCCTTCGCCAAACTCATGTTTCGCTAGTTTGCTGGAATCCCATTTCTTCTGTAATCTCTCCTCCAAGATTTGATTAATTTTATCTTTTTGCGTTTGTTTTTTGTTAAGAAGATCTTGTTTCTTTGCCTCTTCATGTTCTGTGGATATAGCGATATCTAAGGTGCTGATCTCTGTTTCTAGATCTGAAATCTCTCGCTTTACTTGTTTATTTTTGCGAGCCCCTAAGCTCAAGAGTTTACCCCTTATGACTGCTTTATAAGTGTCCCACGTTATTTGTTCTGTGGTATCTGTCACATTTAATTCGAAGAAGGTGTTTGTTTCTATTTCTAGCTCCTTTATAACTTGTTCATCTTCCAGCAAGGCTCTTTCAACTGTGAATCTCCTTTCAGTAAGTTTTTCTGTAATTTGTAGTTCTAATTGTACTGCCGAGTGATCTGACAGGTGAGCTGGTAAGTGAGATACTCCCTTTACTCTCCTTGATATTTCGTTACTGATCAGCAAGAAGTCAATCCTGGATTTATGACCCAGTTTTTTGTTGTGCAAAGTAAATGGGTATGATTTTTCTCCTTTATCTCTCCAAATATCCACCAGATTAAGATCCCTTTTATAAGTCCCAATCCATTGTCTCATTTTTTTTAAGTTGGTATGTCTGCCTGGAGGTGATCTGTCTAGTTTTAAATCCATTACTAGGTTGAAATCACCCCCCAATATTATGGGAGAAGTGGCTAGTAGTAGCTGCGAGTATAAATTTCGCAGCGGATCAGAATCATCTAAATTAGGACCGTAGTATCCTGCAATTGTAATGGGAGAATTTCCTATTTTTGTATTGACTATTGCCCATCTTCCTTTGCTATCCACTTCTGAACTGATTATAGTTGCTTTTAGGGACTTTTTAAATATTATCGCTATTCCCTTAATATTGCATTGTTGTGTTGTGCAGATTAAGGTATCTACCCACCACAGGTTCTTAATTATTTGGTCCCATTCTTCCTTTAACAAGTGAGTTTCTTGTAGTATTATTATCTCGCTTTTCCCAGTTCTGATATATTCTAAGATTTTATTCCTCCTGCTTTTTGTCCTTAACCCATTCACATTCCAGGATATAATATTTACACCTCTACTTTCACTCCCCATTTGTTTTGTTCAGTAGTTGTGATTTCTTTTTAATATACTTCACTCCCTGTTGTTTTGATTTCCTGAATTTTCGCAGATGAGGAATTTTTTGTTTTTTTTCCCTATTTTGCTCCCCACCCTTTTTCGTGTAGTTTCGTATTTTCTGATTTGTGCTTTACAGTTACCCTCCCCGGGGAAGCCTCCATCTTCTTCTCCTTCGGTTATCTTCGTAACCCTTTTGGCTTCCCGTCCCCACCCCCGTGATTCTTATCTATATACATTTAAAAGATGGAAAAATTTAGTTGGATTATAGCTCCTACATATTATTTTACACTTGTTCTTGCGTATGAGTTGAATTGGGTTGGATTGTGTCTGTTTCTCCTTAGAGATTTTTTTTTTAAACATTTTTTAGCATTTTTCTTCTTTTTTGATGTGAACGTTTTAGCATTTCAACTCAGCGGTTCCTCTGATTGTACTTGATCTCTGATCCGTTCTATCAAGTTTTTCACCTCTTCAGGCTCTCTTAGATTTCTCATTTTATTTCTCCACATAATGCGTAGTGAGGGTGGAAATTTCATTTGTACTGTGGCACCTAGTTGTTGCAATTCGGCCATCAGATTTCCCAGTTCCCATTGTCTGGCCTGAGAGGCTTTTGACATATCAGATCTTATTTTAAAATTCCAACTATCTTTGCTATACGTTCCTTTTTTCAGTGCCTCCCCCAAGATCTTATCCTTCAACATATACGTTTTGAAGTTTACTAGAATCTTCCTGGGGGTTTTCCTTTCTTTACTCTTTCCATAAGGATCTCTATGCACCCTCTGTATATCCTCGTTCAAAACCTCTTTGTCCGCCCATGGGAAATGTTCCATCAAGAGTGCCACTACAAATGCTTTTACATCTTTACCCTCTTGATTCTCCGGCACATTTAAAATCCTTATGTTGTTTTTTCTGGCTTGATTTTCTAAGGATTCCAGTTTTTCATTTATGTTTTTATTCTCCAATCTTATGGAATTTATTTCCTGTCTGTTTTTCTCCACCCTTTTGTCCAAGCCAGTAACTTCATTTTCAACTGCCGTGACTCTGTCTGCTAGAACGTTTAGCTTACTATCCAATTTCTCGCAGACCTCCTGTATTTTGTTTTGTTTTGATTCGGAAATGGAGAATTTCTCTTTCATTTCTACCCATATTTTTTCAAGAAGTTCGTCTGTGTGAGTTTTAGCTGGGTTTTTGTTATATTCTATAGACCTTGGGTCATCGTCTTCTTTATCTCCAACCTCTTCTGTCATATTTACAGTTTCATTTACTACTGCTATGGCAGCAGGATCAGTGCCCCCCTCCGCCATATGGAGTTCTGTTCCTCCTTCTTCTGTACTGATTCCCGTAATTTTCCAAAGTTCTTCTAAACTCTTGTTTTCCACTAAGTTCTTTTTCTTAGGTCGAGGTTTTCTCCCTTTCTTTATCTTGCTTGGACTCGGTTTTCCTGCTAGGAGGGGAATTCCTCGTTGAATTTCCTTTCTTAAGGAAAGAGTATCTGTAGATTTGGTTGTTTCTTCTTTCTCACTCCCCCAAGCTTCTAATGACTTTTGTGGTTGTATGGAGCTAGAAGGACCCGAGTTTAGCTCTTGTTGCTGAATTTTAAAGTAAGACCTAAGAGAGGGAGTAACTTTTACTTTCACTTTTGATTTTTCCTCCTTCTCTAAGTTGTTCTTTAGGAAGTCTCTGAGTGTGGTCTTTTGTTTTTTCCTGCTCACTCTCGGTGTGATACCCTTTGGGAATTGCTCCTGACTCAGAAATTTTCTATTGCGTAGACTGTAGAAGGATTTCACCGTGTTAGGCTGAGTTTCTTGTTGCCGAGGCTCTGATTCTTTTTCTGATTTTGATTCAACTTGATTTTTCAAAAGGTTTTTTGAGTCTTGAGGTATTTTCTCTTCTGAAACCTCCTGCGTTAGTTCAGTGACTTTACTCATGTGCTGATTGTTTGTGGAGGTTCTCTTTTCTGTATTTGTACTTGTGATTTGGCAAGGTTGAAAATATTTATATGTCTGGCCCAGCAAATATTTACGAAGTTGATAGGGTCGACTATCAATACTTTTAACCCTGTTTAGGTTATAGTATATTTTATTGTGTATGTTCGTTTGTTGGGCTTGCTGTGCTTCGTAAGCTTTGTGAGGCAGTTTATCCAAGATCCAATTACTTTCAATACTTTCGGTACTTAGATAATTATTTATCTCTTTCCCCTTGTATTCAGAACTTGTTGCCTCTAGTCTTGCCTCTTTGTATTCCTTTGTTTTGCTGAGCGTACTTCCATAAACTTTCCTCACCCCTATCACATTACACAGTTCTTTCCTCGTTATCGAGTCAGAGTCCAATTCAAACCCTTCCCTACTGACCCCTTCGAGCAGCCGCTTCAGTTCGCTGGCTCTGGCTCTGGCTCTGCAACTCGCACCCCGGAACTGAAAGCTCAGTCTTCCGGAGGCGCGGCGGCAGTGCGATTTTGCTCTCTGTGCGACGCTCCACTTGTCTGTCCCCGCTGTAACACGAGCTCCGGAGCTCCTCTCCACTTCGCCTGCTCCCCGGCGCCCGCACGTTCCGCTGTCAGCCCTCGGGGGATCCAAGACAAAAAATGCGTTCACAGAAATGCCGTATGTGGGTCCGTATGTGGGGCAGCGAACCTCAACCTCCCAGATGCCGCAGGGCAAACAACAAGCCTCACCCTTCTCACCACTGCGCAGCGAGAGAGAGGCGGCCCCAGAAAAAAACACCATACCAGGTACAGTCCGTTATTCAGATAACAATGTCTTCCTAGCACTTGTTTGTTTCGTAGATTCAACCCCCACTATGCATCGCTTCTCTAATAATTCACCTCGGGTTTAGTTTTTCAACCATGCCGGAGCTGTTCCCCCAACCTCTGCTGCGATGAATCACGGGTGAGCGGGAGCTCTCCGACCGAGCTTCCTACTCGGCCGCCATCTTCCCTGCCGCTTCGTAGTTAAGGATATTGAGCATTTTTTAGGCAATTCATTAAGGATAAAGATAACTCTTACAGTAAGCTTAATTATGCTGGGAGTCGATGCGGGAATTACCCAAATGGACACGAGCGATGCAATGTTTCTGTTTATGGTAGCTGCTGTTTTTAGATTAATGTTAGCTAGAGTATGGCTGGATAAGAGTCCCCCATCCATGCAAGTATGGTTATCAAACCTTATTGCTATACATAATCTAGAAAAACACATATATGCAAGAAAAGGTAGGGCGGGGAGAGCGCGAGGTATCAAAATCTGGGGACCTTTGGAGAAGTGGAGAACAGGGATAGGTTGATAGGATATGCTGATGACTTACTAATTTGTTCTCATAAATGTGGCAATGGGATATTTTGGTATCTTGATGTATTGGTTGTTTTTTCTTTTGAGCTTATTTTGTTTCAATGTGGGTTTTCCCTTTCACTATTGTGAGATGAACAAATGTAAGAAGAAAATTTGTATTCTCTTAAGATGTGTGCTTTGGTTTTGAAATTTAAAAATAAAAATATATTTTAAAAATAAGAAGGAACTGCCATCACCGTGATTTCTTTCAATTTACAAAAGAGGTTGATGGATGGCCTCTGTCAGTTTTATTGGTGCCCACATAATCAATATCTTTGCTTTTCACAAATTCCCAAAGCAGAAGTTTTCCCTGATAAAACAGAAAAACTAATGACCCCCTCTCCAAGGGTGTGGTAGTCATCATTTTGTTTACAGTCTCCCAACTCCAGGATTTTTCTCGAGTTGATGGACAGGAACAAAAACATGAAACTATGCTTCTGAAAAATAGGGTGGACAGTGCAATGTTCTTCCTCTGACGTCGGACCACTGGAGAAAGCCTTTATTGGCTCTGTCATTGGAATACTTAAGATTGAACGTCTCCAAATAAGGTGAGTTGCTTAAGGCTTGTAGGGCAGGGCACCAATCCCATTTGGGACAGAGTTTCCTGTTCACCAAACCTATTATTTAATTAATGTTAACATTTTGAATATCAAGGCACAGTTTACATTTTTAATCAAATGTTTTTTTCAGTTTTTAATGAATTAACATTTTGAATGAATGAATACGCACTTGTATAGCGCATGGCTACCCGAGGGCATCCCAGCGCATCCTGTAACACCAATCATCCATCACTGATCAAGCAAAAAGAAGAGTCTTCAGCTGCTTTCTGAATCTAAGATGGTCAGGCTCAAGGCGAATAAAATCTGGGAGCTGGTTCCAGAGTTTGGCCGCGTTATAGGAGAACCGCATTCCTCCAGTCCGTGACCGTTTGATCCTCGGAACTGCCAACAGATGTTTGTTGTTGGATCTTAGAGTCCTCTTGGTGTCATATAATTGCACCATGGACTGAAGCAGAGCTGGGCCCTTGCCAAAGATGCATTTATGAACAGTAAACATTGCCTTAAACCTGACTCTTTCCGAGACAGGAAGCCAATGCAGTTGGCCAAGAGCTAACTTAGCTGACTTAGGCTTTGGGATATCCATCAAGAGACGAGCCGCACAATTCTGGGCTATCTGAAGTTTCTTGATAGTTCCCCCGCGGCACAACCAGATAGACTGCATTTGCGTAGTCCAGTCGCGATAAGATCAAAGATTGAACCACCATAGGCCTGGCGTCGAATGGGAGAAGGGGAAGAATCTTCTGCGTCATCCTGACCATACCGTAACAATTCACAGCCACTTTACTTGCTTGAGCCTTAAAATTCAAGTTGCAATCAAGCCAGACACCAAGACTCTTGATTTGTTTCTTAGGTGCAGGAAGTGAACCAAGACAAATGGGCCACATAAGATCCAAATTGTTAGGTGCCTCATGGCCTAGAATCCTAATCTCAGGCTTTGCGCCATTTAGTTTAAGAAAGCACAGATCCATCCATTCAGAAACCCTTGCAAGGCAAGCCGCTAGACCTGGATGGCATTATCTTGCTGACTAAGAAACACCACTAATTGGGTGTCATCGGCATACGTGACAGTATGGATCCCCCAGGGAAGTACCACCTCTGCCAATGGCCTCATATAGATGTTAAACAAGGTGGGACTCAATGAAGATCCCTGAGGGACTGCATACTGCAACGGCCTCTGGTAGGAGAGTGCACCTTCTTCAAAGACAACAAAAAACCTGTCTGAAAGAAAGGACTGCAGCCATTCTAGGGCAATGCCTACAACACGCACCTCCCTGAGTCTTTGGATCATAATGTGATGACTCACAGTATCGAAGGCTGTGCTGAGATCTCATAAAATAATTACATTTTCATTTGATTTGGTTAACACTAACACATGATGCACTGAAATGATAGTAACAGAAATCCACATCACTTACATGATAGTGCAGTAATGTATTCGTTTATGTAAGTTTTAGATAGTATCAGCAGGCACACTTAAAGGTATATATTTTCAGATACCTTTGTCGAGATGCAACATACAAGAGATGTTGAAAAATGGCACAACATTTATGGAGTAATGTCAATTCCATAAAATATACCTCAGTGCCAAAAACAATACCACCAGAATACAAATGTGTTTTGCGTGTGTGCAAATGTTTTTGAACACGTTTTCTGCATGGTAATTAATACGCATTTTGTATTTTCTTCTTCACAGACAAATCCAACAAACTAAGAGCTGGTTGTTTGTGCTTGGCAGCATAGAAAAAGCACAATCTGCATTCAGATCCAGTATGTGCTAGTTCTGAAACAGGTGCAAATATTGTTTTCACATGTTTTACACCTTTTTCTTGGGTCTAATGCGTAGATATGGTGCCTGGGTTGAAAGTTAAAATCATAGGAAGCTCTATATTTTTAATCTGTTCTCAATGGCAATGAACCTTTTAGCCAAAGTGGGAGAAGAAGTGGTCACTAAGACATTTGAGCTACTACATGTGTGGAGAGGAGCTGCATTGTCAGGAATCTCTGCGCAGGCGGTTTATCCACATAATCAAATTAATGGAGTTGAGGTAATTGTGCTCTGTGTGGTGATCTGCATTACTGTGATCCAGAAGAAAATTAATTCGGATGATTTTAGCATAGATTTTGAAAAGTGGCTGATATTCATGATCAC